>NC_086317.1:457401683-458881058 GCF_036172605.1 Pelobates fuscus
GTTGTGGTCTAAGCGAAAGTCTAATGATAAGTCATAAGTTTTTAAAACAATAGAAATAGAAATAGAAATGTGGAACCTTGTAGCGGGGGATCAAAGGTGGGATCCTCAAACTTGGCGGTGTAGTATGGTTATGCTTGGTATCCCCGAGTCTCCGTCTGGGCCTCAGGTACCCAGCGTGTTGCGGGCGGCCCTCTGTGCTTTAAAGGCCATAGAGGACGAGGTGGTGGCCCCGGAGGGTCGGAATGCTTGGATTTTGGTAATGTCCCAGGTATGAGGGTGTTGCTGTCTTGGAGCTTGATCAGTGCTAACTGGATCCGTCGATAGTCCCAGCGCAAGCATCACTGAGTCCATTTCTGACGCCTCCGTTAGGCGGGTTGTTGCTCCCCCATGGGAGATGATCAGGCTTCTAGGGTATGCCCAGCGATATGGGATGGAGTGTTGACGGAGTTTGACCGTTAGTGGTTTGAGCCTGCTTCTCCACAGCACTGTGGGCCTGGACAGGTCCTGATAGAAGGATAGGGTAGCGTTTTCAAATGAGTGGTTTGCCTTGTTTCTCACGGCAGCCATGAGGGTTAACTGGGCTGCCCTTGTACGAAGCTGCAAGATGACATCCCTTGGGGTGTCTGCTGGCGCTGTAGCGGCCCTCGGGATGCGATAGGCCCCTTCTATCTCAGTTAACTTTGGTTGCTGCGGTGGGAGCAGGGAAGCGAGCAGTCTCCCGGCGTAGTGTGTCAATTCGCCTGGGGCTACAGTTTCCGGGATGCCCCGGATTTTTACATTTCTGCTCCTGTTCTGATCTTCAATGGCGTCTAGGCGGCCGGTGAGTTGGGCCTGAGCGCGCCGCATCTCCGTATTTTGGGCTTCTAATTGTGTGCACCGGGCAGAGAGATCTTTCGTCTCCCCTTCTGTTGTTTTAACGCGCCCCTCCACCGTTTGTATCTCTTCCCGCAGGGTGGCCACATCTGCGGCAAACATTTCGCGGAGGTGTCGTAGCAAGGCCTTGATGTCCCCCTTCGTGGAGGGCAGCTCATTATCCTCGTCGGATGACGGGAGGTGTAGGCCCCCTGAGCTCGGGAGTACATCCAGTTCGTCCATCGCTTGATCCTCGGAGGAGGCCGAGGCCGTGTCGCCATGTTTTGTAGTAGGTGCAGCGCGGTTTGGGGCCTGTGTAGGTCGGAGGAGAAGATCCCCAATATCTCGTGCCCCTGTCGGTCTCGGGGCCCCCTGGTGCTTTGATTTCTTCCCCATCACGTAATGGCCCGGTAAAGGCTTAGGTAGGAGATTTTCGGGTGGGTAAATTGCTATTTTCAGGCTGTTTTCTGCGGAGCTGTCAGGATCGGGACAGGGATCCAACACGCAGAGTACAAAGAGTGGAAAGGTACGTATACCGGACCTTAGAATGGCCGGACTAACGTACCGAGAATAATATAGAATGGTCAGAGACAAGCCGAGGTCAAGGGATAACAGAAGACAGATAAGCGAGAGACAAGCCGGGGTCAAGGGATAACAGAGATAAGCAGGGTAGTACAACAAGCCGAGTCAAAACCAAAGCGAAAACTAGAATACCAGAGCACTGAGTGACTAGACAGGCTAGAACCACGACAGGGCAATGAGCTGAAGGTAGAAGTAAGCTTAAATACCCTGGCTCTGGATAGCAGACACGCCTCCAACCAGTACCGATAGGATATCGGACACTTGAGTGACAGGTCGCTCGTGATTAGCGTCATGACGTCACGTGCCGAGCGTCCCGTTAGAAAAGGACGTGGATTCCTCGCGGCCGGTGTTTAAGTGACTGGATGGACCGCGAGGAACGGAGGAAACTGTTCGTCTGGACGGATAAACTTCTAAGTCTCTACCTCTTTTAGAGGTAGAGACCTCAGGTACCCTGACAGTACCCCCCCTCTCAGATACGCCCACCGGGCGGAAGGAACCGGGGCGAGAAGGGAAGCGGAAGTGAAACGCCCTGCGGAGGCAAGAAGCATGAACATCCTCCTGAGGTACCCAACTCCTCTCCTCAGGACCATATCCCTTCCAGTTAACCAGATATTGCAGCTTTCCCCTTGAGAGTCTCGAATCAATGATGGAACTGACCTCGTACTCTTCCCGACCCTCCACCTGAACAGGACGAGGTGAGGAAACCTTAGAGGAGAATCTGTTGCAAATAAGGGGTTTCAACAAGGACACATGAAAGGAGTTAGGGATGCGTAAAGCAGATGGCAGAGCTAGGCGATACGCAACCGGGTTGATACGAGTGAGAATCCTGTAAGGACCTATGTAGCGAGGAGCAAATTTCATAGAAGGAACTTTTAAGCGAATATTCTTAGTGCTCAACCACACCCTATCCCCAGGAACAAAAACAGGAGCCGCTCTTCTATGTTTATCAGCGTGTTTCTTAACTAACGAGGAATTATGTAAAAGAATTTGTCGAGTCTGATCCCACAATTTCTTCAGGTTGGCGACATGATCATCAACCGACGGTATCCCCTGAGAAGAGGAAACCGAAGGAAAAATTGAAGGATGAAAGCCATAGTTTATGAAGAAAGGGCTAGAACGAGTAGAATCACAAACAAGGTTATTGTGTGCGAACTCCGCCCAAGGAATCAAACCGACCCAATCGTCCTGGTGTTCGGAAACAAAGCAGCGTAAATATTGTTCGATTTTTTGATTGGTACGTTCAGCAGCTCCGTTAGACTGAGGGTGATAGGCAGAGGAGAAGTTCAACTTGATTCCCATTTGCGAACAGAAGGATCTCCAGAATCGTGAGACAAATTGAGAACCTCTATCAGAAACAATTTCCGAAGGAATCCCATGTAGACGAAAAACCTCTCTTGCAAAAATCTCTGCCAATTCAGGAGAAGTCGGGAGTTTGGGTAATGGCACGAAATGGGCCATCTTAGTAAATCTATCCACCACCGTGAGAATAACAGTCTGTTTCTTGGAAGCAGGTAAATCTACGATAAAGTCTATGGACAAACAAGACCACGGTTTCTCAGGAATGTCCAAGGGTTGTAACAGACCACATGGAAATGTATGAGGTTGTTTAGTCTTGGCACAAGTCTCACAAGCTGCGACGAACTCCTCAATATCCTTTCGTAGTGAAGGCCACCAGAAATCCTTGGATATCAGAGAGTATGTCTTGCGAATGCCAGGATGGCCAGCTACTTTACTTTCGTGAAAACATTGGAAGAGCTCCAGTTGGAGTTCAGGAGGAACAAAGTTTCTTCCCTCAGGAGTGTGTCTGGGTGCCAGATGTTGTGACTTCAAGATCTGGTCAAGTAGCGGTGAATGGATTTTGAGACTGGTATTAGCAATAATATTGCATTTGGGTACAATGGAGGACAGAAGTGGTTCAACTGAAGCAGAAGGCTCATATTGGCGAGATAGCGCATCGGCTTTAGAATTTTTCGACCCAGGTCTGTAAGTGAGAACGTAATTGAAATGGGTAAGAAATAATGACCAACGAGCCTGCCTGGAGGACAATCGCTTGGCCTCTCCAATATAAGATAAATTTTTGTGGTCTGTTAAAATGGTAACAGGATGTAATGTACCTTCCAATAAATGTCTCCATTCTTTTAAAGCCTTGATAACCGCTAGTAATTCTCTGTCACCAATGTCATATCTGCTCTCAGCACCAGACAATTTTTTAGAGAAAAATCCACATGGATGTAATGGTTTATCAACACCTAACCTTTGAGATAGGACAGCACCTAAACCAGTCTCTGATGCGTCTACCTCAAGTAGGAAAGGCAGAGAGGTGTCAGGGTGTACTAAAATTGGAGCGGAAGCGAAAAGCTCCTTGAGGGTTTTGAAAGCAAGGAGAGCTTCAGTAGTCCAATTCTTAGTATCAGCCCCTTGTTTGGTCATATTGGTGATAGGCGCGATAATTGAAGAATAACCCTTAATAAAGCGCCTATAGTAATTAGAAAAACCAATAAATCTCTGGACAGCCTTAAGACCCTTAGGTAAAGGCCACTCTAGAATGGACTGGAGCTTATCCGGATCCATCTTAAATCCCTCCCCAGAAATCACATAGCCGAGAAAGGTTACTTGGGTTTGATCAAAGCTACATTTCTCCAACTTGCAGTACAAGCCATGTTGGAGAAGTTTGTGCAAAACCTTCCTGACTTGTTTGTGGTGAATCTCGATCTCACTAGAATGTATGAGTATATCATCTAGGTATACAATGACGCAATCTTGCTGAAATTCCCTAAGAACCTCGTTTATTAAATCCTGGAATACAGCTGGTGCATTGCATAACCCAAAAGGCATTACCGTATATTCATAGTGGCCATATCGAGTATTAAACGCCGTCATCCACTCGTGTCCCTGCTGTATTCTCACCAAGTTATATGCCCCTCTAAGATCTAACTTGGTGAAAATCTTAGAACCCTTCAAACGATCAAAGAGTTCGGTAATCAAGGGGATCGGGTAGGCGTTTCTAATGGTTATCTTATTCAGACCTCGATAATCAATACAAGGTCTTAAAGAACCATCCTTCTTTTTAACAAAAAAAAATCCAGCCCCGGCAGGGGAGGAGGATCTCCTAATGAACCCCTTCTCTAAATTTTCGTGAATATACTCCTCTAGCACAGCGTTCTCTTTAGTAGATAACGGGTATACATGTCCCCTGGGTGGCATGGTACCCGGGAGTAGGTTAATTTTGCAATCGAAGGACCTGTGTGGAGGTAAGGTATCGGCTTTCTTTTTATCAAATACTGCCTTTAAATCCAGGAACTGAGGTGGTATTTGAGTCTCTGTAGGGTTGACAGAATTAGCCGACATGTTAGCTAAGCAAAGGGGCGAGACCTTCCGCAAACATTTCTCTTGACAGTTCTGTCCCCATGAGACTATCTCCCCTGTCTCCCAATTAATGATAGGGTTATGTCTCTTCAACCAGGAGTACCCCAGGACTATGGGAATAGATGGGGAAGAAATGAGCAGTAAAGAAATCTCCTCACTATGTAAGATGCCAACAGTTAAGTTAACCGGTATGGTTTCACGGAAAATGACAGGCTCAAGTAAGGGTCTACCATCGATGGCTTCAACGGCCAGTGGTGTCTCCCTTAACTGAAATGGAATAGCATGCTTGGTAACAAAAACCTTATCAATAAAGCTCTCAGCAGCTCCAGAATCGATTAGTGCCATAGTCTCTACTACCCCTCTCTCCCAAGTTAAAGAAATGGGTAACAGAAGCCTGTGCTCTTTGTAATTGTGAATAGAGGACAAAATAGAAACACCCAAGGCCTGTCCTCTAGAGAAACTTAGGTGCGGGCGTTTCCCGAACGATTAGGACAATTTAGGCGTAAATGACCTCTGACTCCAGAATACATACATAAACCCTCTCTTCTGCTGTACTGTCTTTCCTCCTCTGTGAGCTGAGTATTGCCTATCTGCATAGGTTCTGGAAAACGTAAGGTCTCGAACTCAGAATTTACAAAGTTAGGAGCTAGTTTAAAGGAGGGTCTACGGGTCCTATCTCGAGTGTTCTGCCTCTCTCTTAGGCGTTCATCAATGCGAGATATAAAAGAAATTAAATCCTCCAAATTCTCAGGGAGTTCTCTAGTAGCGACCTCGTCGAGAATTATATCTGATAATCCATTCAGAAACACCTCCATATAAGCCTGTTCGTTCCACTTAACCTCTGCTGCCAAGGATCTGAACTCTAGTGCATAATCCACAAGGGTTCGACTCTCCTGTCTAAGGCGTAATAGTGATCTAGCTGTATTGACCTTCCTGCCAGGAGGGTCAAAAGTTCTTCTAAAAGCAGCTACAAAGGCATTATAGTTGTATACTAATGGATTATCATTCTCCCATAGAGGATTGGCCCATCTCAAAGCTTTCTCGATGAGTAAAGTAATAATAAATCCAACCTTCGCTCTATCTGTAGGATAAGAGCGGGGTTGTAATTCGAAATGAATGCTAATCTGGTTCAGAAAGCCACGACACTTCTCCGGTGACCCGCCATAACGTACTGGTGGGGTAATATGGGAAGAAGCACCTACAGTGGCTACCTCTAGACCTGAGACTGCAGGAGAAATAGAAGGAGTATGTGTCTCCTCAGGTGGGTTACTAGCACGAGACAAAAGTGCCTGTAGTGCTAGGGCCATCTGATCCATCCTATGCTCCATGGCGTCAAACCTGGGATCAGAAGAACCAAGCTGACTGTTTGTACCTGCAGGATCCATTGGCCCTGTCGTAATGTCAGGATCGGGACAGGGATCCAACACGCAGAGTACAAAGAGTGGAAAGGTACGTATACCGGACCTTAGAATGGCCGGACTAACGTACCGAGAATAATATAGAATGGTCAGAGACAAGCCGAGGTCAAGGGATAACAGAAGACAGATAAGCGAGAGACAAGCCGGGGTCAAGGGATAACAGAGATAAGCAGGGTAGTACAACAAGCCGAGTCAAAACCAAAGCGAAAACTAGAATACCAGAGCACTGAGTGACTAGACAGGCTAGAACCACGACAGGGCAATGAGCTGAAGGTAGAAGTAAGCTTAAATACCCTGGCTCTGGATAGCAGACACGCCTCCAACCAGTACCGATAGGATATCGGACACTTGAGTGACAGGTCGCTCGTGATTAGCGTCATGACGTCACGTGCCGAGCGTCCCGTTAGAAAAGGACGTGGATTCCTCGCGGCCGGTGTTTAAGTGACTGGATGGACCGCGAGGAACGGAGGAAACTGTTCGTCTGGACGGATAAACTTCTAAGTCTCTACCTCTTTTAGAGGTAGAGACCTCAGGTACCCTGACAGGAGCTCTGCTTGCACACGTCTGCTCGTTATGGCTGCTGGCTCCGCCCCCCCATTATTATTGTGTTTTAATCACTGCAACCCAACAATCCATCTGTTATTATTATTATAGTGTTGTTATCACTGGAACCCAACACACCATCCCTTATTATTATTAGTATTATTATAGTGTTCTAGCCACTGGAACCTAATACACCAACCCTTATTATTATTATTATTATTATTATTATTGTGTTCTAATCACTGGAACCAAACACACCATCCATTATTATTATTATTATCATTATTATTATTATTATTATAGTGTTGTTATCATTGGAACCCAACACACCATCCCTTATTATTATTATTATTATTATTATTATTATTATTAATATAGTGTTCTAATCACTGGAACCCAACACACCATCCCTTAATAATAATAATAATAATAATAATAATAATAATAATAAGGGATGGTGTGTTGGGTTCCAGTTATTAGAACACAATAACAATAATAATAATAATATAATATTATAGTGTCCTAATCACCGGAATCCAACACACCATCCCTTATGGTGTGGGGCTATGTAATACATATGGGCTGTGGAAATGAGACACATAGGGGGTGAGACACATGGAGGGGCTTTGGGGGACACAAGGTGACATAGAGGGCTTGAGAGTGAAAGACACACACAAATGGGGCTGTGGAAAGAAAGAGACACATAAAGGGTTTGGTGTAGAAAGACACACACAAAGGGGCAAAATGCATCTTCGACTGTGTAGCCAAAAATCATTGCACTGGTTCTGCTCACAGGCTGTGACTTAACTTCGTGAGTTTGAAAACATACAACACGATATTTGAAAACCTCTAGCTGCCGCTGGTTGTGATATTCTCACTGCAATGAAATAATGCATAAGCATTGAAGACTGGATAATTCTACCTAGGAAGAACCCTGCCAGCAATTTCATTGAGTTCAAAATTACCCAAGCAACTTTGAACTCAATGAAATCTGCAGTGTACAGCAAGATGAAGTTCTAAAAAACAACAGTCCTCCACTCTCTCAAGTTTGTGGACAGTGATCCTCTAGCCCTTGCAGTGACACAAAGTGGAGTCAGAAATAGCAATCTTTCTGTCCGTTCAGGAGGGTGAGCCTGTCTAGGATCAGAATTTTGGACAGCAAGAGGGAGACATTCCAGCCAACCACTCCTGAGAGCAATCCAACGTCAGGTGTCTCAAACACTCCAAGCCGATGTGTCATGGCAGTTGAGATACACAAGTAGCAATGTAAATATTGCTGTTTTTTTGTGACTGGATTAAATGAAAAACATCCACACTTCAAAAATGTCAAAAAACAAGCCAACTGGACCAACAAGATGACCTTGGATGATGGCATGGGGAATGGAACATTTGTGGCAGATATCATTGCCAGCATGAGAGAGTGCCTAAGATTTGTCATAGACTCTAACTTTCACGTCTACACGATTTTCACTAATAATCATGTTTCCTACAAATCCTGGTTTTTGAATGCCTTTAAAAGAACACTATAGGGTCAGCAACACAAACATGTATCCCTGACCCTATAGTGTTAAAACCACCATTTTGGTGGCATGCCCCTCTTCAGTCCCCTTAGAAGGGGTTAAGACATACCTTAATTCCAGCTCCGCACGGGTCTGCCAGCGCTGGCCCATCCCCAATCCGCATTGGGCCACAGGAGGTATCCCTAGGGGGCAATGTAAACACTGCCTTTTCTTTAAAAAGACAGTGTTTGCATGAAAATGCCTAAAAGTAACGCTTATACTCACCAGAACAACTACAATAAGAGGTAGTTGTTCTGGTGACTATAGTGTTCCTTTAATTATGTCATCCTGAAGCAGATTGATGTGTTAAATCTTAGCATTGGGGGACCAGACATTAGTGATCATCATTTTGTTGATAAGGTTTGGGAGCAGACCGCTAGCAGTGTGATAATGGTGTCTGCCATAGGGATTGATGAACCACTTTATTGGACCCTCAGTAATCCAGGTCACCAGATGGATGTCATCAGAGTTGGTGGCATTGAATTTGAGGATAACATAGCTCAACTCACAGCTCAACTCTCTTCACAAGGGATGACAATTTGGGAGCTCCCTGGTTGATATGCGAGTATAAAATTTGACATTGTCACCTGGAAAAAGAGGATCTGGCATGAAAGAAGGACATTGTCACCTGTTCTGGAAATAGAGGATCTGGCATGAACGAGGGATGTCGCTCCTTGTCGGGCACCACCCATAATTATATCGATACACACAAATTGATTTAATCATTTATTTATTTTCACACTGAGGTCCACCAAGCCTTCCTTTTCATATGGGCGTATCTCCCAACTAACAGTAATGAACCACAGATCCTTGTATATTCCAATTCGGATGCACTTAAAGGATCACTCTAGGCACCCAGACCACTTCAGCTTAATGAAGTGGTCTGGGTGCCAGGTCCAGCTAGGGTTAACCCAATTTTTTATAAACACAGCAGTTTCAGAGAAACTGCTATGTTTATAAATTGGTTACGTCTTCCCCCTAATCCTCTAGTGGCTGTCTCATTGACAGCCGCTAGAGGCGCTTGCGTGATTCTCACTGTGAAAATCACAGTGAGAGCACGCAAGCGTCCATAGGAAAGCATTGTAAATGCTTTCCTATGCGACCGGCTGAATGCGCGCGCAGCTCTTGCCGCGCGTGCGCATTCAGCCGACGGGGCGGAGAGGAGGCGGAGAGGAGGAGGAGAGCTCCCCGCCCAGCGCTGGAAAAAGGTACGTTTTACCCCTTTTCCCCTTTCCAGAGCCGGGCGGGAGGGGGACCCTGAGGGTGGGGGCACCCTCAGGGCACTCTAGTGCCAGGAAAACGAGTATGTTTTCCTGACACTAGAGTGGTCCTTTAAATATGGAGAGAGAAACTCAACATACTAAAACATAATATATTTAGTCATAATTGCACCTTATAAAAATTTATACTTTCAAGTAGCATATCTCCATATAAAATAGGGACCTAGGAACAGGAGTTAATTCCTGGAATCAGGACAAACTTGATATAAAATCTAAAATGAAACATAAGAATATGAACAATAACACCATAAACAGCACTGTATCTATATGTACTTATAAACAGGACTATATCTAATGTTAATTGGGCGATATGGTAGCATCTGCTTCAGACCAACCTCAATAAAATGACCTTAGCACTCACCACCTCTTCATATCAGTCAGCCTTGCAAAGACTCTCTATCTCCCTATTTTAGTTTTCCTCCTTAAATGCTTTTACCCTTCCTTTTTATTAATACCATCTTCTACCTCACACATTTCCATCCTGGACCCCCTTCTCTCACACTGCTTCTTCTCCAAATATAATAATCAAGTTGAGGCACCCCCTTCTTCCAAGCATTCCCTTCATCTTAAGATCTCCTCTTTCCTGTCACCCACCATTTTCTTATTTTTTGTTTGGGGTGATGAGCTCACAGCAGCCCAGTTTACAATGTTGTCAAATTAATTTTCTAATAACATTTTTAAAAGTTGAATATTTAGAAATCACTAGTGCATTATTATATTATTTACCCACACATTCGGCAATAATGACACTGACGAAAAGGAAGTGAGATAAGATTGAAAATAGGTCATGTTGTCTGGGCATTATCTTGGTAAATTTTGTGGTTTGAGGTTTGAGATATATAGATTACCAGAGTTAACTATTTCTTGTGTATTAGATGAATGCAACATTTCCTCTAGAGAGAACTAAAATTATACTTGTAACATCACCAAATTCTTACCTTCCAGGTGTAAACCATCTTGACCTGGTTTGTATTATTGTTTTCCCAAATAAATATATTGTACACCGTTGGTGAAAGTGGATATATTGTTGCACCTTTGGAATGAGTAGAAGTGAACCAGAAGAATAACTAGAGGCACTATTAATTAACCTGGTTAAATTTTACTTTTGGGGTGAGAGAATACATAGTACCCCGTACCGTTTTGGGTTGGCACTGTTACGGTGCGGTAGATATCCTTATGATATATTTTACTAGATAATAAGTAAATAATGCATTAATTGAAAAAAAAAAATCACATTCTAGTAATTCAATCATATGGAGAAACTGATCATGGTACTGAATATATTTGCAAGGAAAATAAATATATATATCTCTAGTACATAAATGAGAATCTTGTTTTATGGGGCCTCAACAACCCTCTGATATCATTATTTATCTAAAATAAAAAAAAGATATCAAGGGGTTGTTGAGGCCTCATAATAAACTACACGACTGAAGGCCTTGAGATGGCATCATTTTCCCCATATGTTGTCTTCAATGTTGCGTATGTCTTATATTACATGAATTGTGAAAATTAGGTTTATAGCTAGGGTCCTTTTGCATGCAGACTAGCCAAAATGTGTGCTCTATCGGATTCATCTTGCTTGCGATGTGGACATCCCAAAGCAAATTATTTACATATATGGTTTAGTTGTCCTGTGATAAAGAAGTTTTGGGATATAAAGTTAATAGACAATTCTGACTTTTTTTTCCCAGATGCCTTTTTGTTACTTATCACATGGCCATTGATGCCTAGAGAGGATAGAGTTTGGGCTACTCATATCTTATCTGCTTCCAAATTGAAAAAATACCTATAACACCAGATTGGAAGGATGTTGAGTCCTAACTTCGTTATCAGTGGAAGATGGAATTTAATATAAGCAGAGGGTCCCAAAATACAGTTTATAACTATAATATTTGGAGAGATATTTTAAAGAAGGTTGATCCATATTTTCCTAATGCTTTGATTTAGAGTTGACACCTTTGATTTAAAGGTAAATTTGAAAGAGTTACCCTGCTCCCATGCAGGGCCGGTGCTAGGATTTTTAGTTACACAGGCGAAGATGCATTTTGGCGCCCCCAACCCTCATTAAAAAAAAAAAATGCATCTTCACCTGTGTGTCTTTCCTCCCAAGCCACAGGCACACAGGCATCATTTTTCAGTCACACAGTCAAAGTCATACAGGTACACTGTCATACAAAGACAGAAATAATCATACAGAGACATACAGACACATACAGTCAGAGACATACAAGCAGAGATAGACATGCAGGCATATAAAGACATACATGCATACAGAGGCATACCGTCATACAGACACATACATACAGACAGGCATACAGAAACATACATACAAAGACATTCAGGCACATACATACAGACATACAGGCATAAAGAAACATACATACAGAGACATACAGGCATGCAGACACATACATACATACATACATACATACAGAGGCATACCGTCATACCGACACATACAGAGGCATACCGTCATACAGACACATACATACATACAGAAACATGCATACAAAGACATACAGGCATACAGAGACACACACATACGTACATACAGAGACATAAAGGCATACAGTTACATACATGCATACAGAGACATATATACAGACATTCAGAGACAAACATACATCCAGTTACATACATACATGCATACAGAGACATACAGAAACATACGTACAAGACATACAGACACATACATACATACAGAGGCATACCGTCATACAGATACATACATACAGACAGGCTTACAGAAAAATACATACTCACACACACACACAAACTCACAGACACATACTCGAACACACACACACACTGACAGACACACATACACACACACACACTGACAGACACACACACACACACACTGACAGACACACACACACACTCACTGACAGACAGACATACAGACACACACACACACTGACAGACAGACACACACACACACTGACAGACACACACACACACACACTGACAGACACACACACTCACTGACAGACACACACACTCACTGACAGACACACACACACACACTCACTGACAGACACACACAATCACTCACACACACTGACAGACACACTCACACTCACATGCACACACACATACACACACAGTAATTAATTATCTAAATTAAAATAAAAAATTCCCACCCAGCCTCCCTACCTGGAGTGCTGGCGTGGGTCTTTCATTGGTGGTCCAGTGGGGCTGCTGGGAGGCGTGCGGCTGCAGTTGATTAGGAGGAGGCGGCGAGGGAGCTCTCTGATCTCTCTGACCGGCTCCCTCGCAGGCTGTTTTCTGATGCCGCGGGAGCCGGAATATGACGTCATATTCCGGCTCCCGCGGCATCAGCAAAAGGCGCGCGAGGGAGCCGGTCAGAGAGATCAGAGAGCTCCCTCGCCGCCTCCTCCTAATCAACTGCAGCCGCACGCCTCCCAGCAGCTCCAGGGATCCAGGAGGTGACCAGGCAGGAGGGAGCACTTCCCTCCTGCCGGTCACTGGAATTTTGCGCCCCCAGAGCCGGTGCGCCCTAAGGCGGCCGCCTGTGCCGCCTTATGGACGCGCCGGCCCTGCTCCCATGACTCATTTACATGTATGTCTGTTTATTTCTATGGCCTAGATCCATGGGCGTAGGAACCCCAAAAAATCTGGGGGGGGGATAGGCTTTTTTACTCGCCGGGTATATTCTTATTCCGTAAACTAGGAGTTGTTTATCCCATTGTACAGCGCTACGGAATTTGCAGTCGCTATATAAATGATTAAATAATAACATTAAAGGGTCACTACAGGGAAGGGGTTTTACTTACCCGGATACAGCGTTGGGATCCTCCTGATGCCGCGCCCCCTATTTCGTAAAAATGACGAAATAAGAGGGTGCGAGCAGGGAGCAATAAAACACTTCTATTCCGAAGCGTCATTGCTCCCTGGTGCGCATGCGCAGCTTTGCCGCACATGCGCAGATACTTCATAGGGCGGCATTCATGTCTCGACTAGGAAGCACCTCTAGTGGCCATCTGAGTGTCCACTAGAGGTATTCCTCAGCAGTAATGTAAATACTGTCTTTTCACGAAATGGCAGTGCTTACATTAAAAAGCCTGCAAAGACATGCTATAGACACCAGAACTACTACGTTTAGCTGTTGTGGTTCTGGTGACTATAGTGTCCCTTGAATATACAGGGAGTGCAGAATTATTAGGCAAATTAGTATTTTGACCACATCATCCTCTTTATGCATGTTGTCTTACTCCAAGCTGTATAGGCTCGAAAGCCTACTACCAATTAAGCATATTAGGTGATGTGCATCTCTGTAATGAGAAGGGGTGTGGTCTAATGACATCAACACCCTATATCAGGTGTGCATAATTATTAGGCAACTTCCTTTCCTTTGGCAAAATGGGTCAAAAGAAGGACTTGACAGGCTCAGAAAAGTCAAAAAATAGTGAGAAATCTTGCAGAGGGATGCAGCACTCTTAAAATGGCAAAGCTTCTGAAGCGTGATCATCGAACAATCAAGCGTTTCATTCAAAATAGTCAACAGGGTCGCAAGAAGCGTGTGGAAAAACCAAGGCGCAAAATAACTGCCCATGAACTGAGAAAAGTCAAGCGTGCAGCTGCCAAGATGCCACTTGCCACCAGTTTGGCCATATTTCAGAGCTGCAACATCACTGGAGTGCCCAAAAGCACAAGGTGTGCAATACTCAGAGACATGGCCAAGGTAAGAAAGGCTGAAAGACGACCACCACTGAACAAGACACACAAGCTGAAACGTCAAGACTGGGCCAAGAAATATCTCAAGACTGATTTTTCTAAGGTTTTATGGACTGATGAAATGAGAGTGAGTCTTGATGGGCCAGATGGATGGGCCCGTGGCTGGATTGGTAAAGGGCAGAGAGCTCCAGTCCGACTCAGACGCCAGCAAGGTGGAGGTGGAGTACGGGTTTGGGCTGGTATCATCAAAGAGGAGCTTGTGGGGCCTTTTCGGGTTGAGGATGGAGTCAAGCTCAACTCCCAGTCCTACTGCCAGTTTCTGGAAGACACCTTCTTCAAGCAGTGGTACAGGAAGAAGTCTGCATCCTTCAAGAAAAACATGATTTTCATGCAGGACAATGCTCCATCACACGCGTCCAAGTACTCCACAACGTGGCTGGCAAGAAAGGGTATAAAAGAAGAAAATCTAATGACATGGCCTCCTTGTTCACCTGATCTGAACCCCATTGAGAACCTGTGGTCCATCATCAAATGTGAGATTTACAAGGAGGGAAAACAGTACACCTCTCTGAACAGTGTCTGGGAGGCTGTGGTTGCTGCTGCACGCAATGTTGATGGTGAACAGATCAAAACACTGACAGAATCCATGGATGGCAGGCTTTTGAGTGTCCTTGCAAAGAAAGGTGGCTATATTGGTCACTGATTTGTTTTTGTTTTGTTTTTGAATGTCAGAAATGTATAATTGTGAATGTTGAGATGTTATATTGGTTTCACTGGTAAAAATAAATAATTGAAATGGGTATATATTTGTTTTTTGTTAAGTTGCCTAATAATTATGCACAGTAATAGTCACCTGCACACACAGATATCCCCCTAAAATAGCTATAACTAAAAACAAACTAAAAACTACTTCCAAAAATATTCAGCTTTGATATTAATGAGTTTTTTGGGTTCATTGAGAACATGGTTGTTGTTCAATAATAAAATTAATCCTCAAAAATACAACTTGCCTAATAATTCTGCACTCCCTGTAGAGAGGAAAAAAGAATCATCACAAATGTAAGAAATAAAATGTCTGTATCATTATTCTAAAAATTATTTTAAAAAAATAAAAAAAATATGCACATTCTTAGCTTAATTTTTAGCACGACATATGACACAAACATTTTGTAATTTGCAGATTACTTTTTATATTGTTTTATACATATACAGATTGTGTAATACTGCCCCTGACTTAGGGTGACCACATTTCCTAACTGCCATTCAGTGACACTGTCAGAAATGCATTCCATACATTTTACTACCCGTCTCTACCCCTTCCATTTATATTAGAACCCCACCTACCCCTTCCATTTATATTAGAACCCCACCTACCCCTTCCATGAGTATTAGAACCACCCCTACCCTTTCCATGCACAAAATAACCCCAACTACCCCTTCCACGCATATTAACCCCCCTAACCCCTTCCATTCATATTAGATCCCACCCTACCCCTTCCATTCATATTAGTACTCCCCTAACCCTTTCCAATTATTTTTCTACCTCCTCCCATCCATATTAGTAGCCCCCCTAAACCCTTCCAATTATTTATCTACCTTCCCCTCTCCCCCATCCTTATTAGTAGCCCCCCTAACCCTTTCCAATTATTTTTCTACCTACCCCTCCCCCATCCATATTAGTAGCCCCCCTAAACCCTTCCAATTATTTTTCTACCTTTGTCCTCCCTTTTACCTGACATAGCAGGAGGACCTCTGGTTGTCCGGCAGGCGCAGTGTCAGACTGAGCGCCGGGTAGTCACGTGACACCCGGCCAGGGCCGGTGCAAGGATTTTTGCCGACCCATATGATCTGCCATGTTAACTAACGCCAGTGCTTTACATTAAAAGGCCTGCAGGGACAGGCTATAGACACCAGAACCACTACATTAAGCTGCAGTGGTTCTGGGGACTATAGTGTTTCTTTAATGTGAGGTAAACTAGAGATTAGGGTCACTAGTAATATACTAGATTGCCTACTTACAACCAGATGAGGATGATGATGGGCTCTAGCTGCAGTCTGGCTCCACTGGTCTGGTGTAGAACAGGGTCTCTGGAGGCTGTTTGTAACTGTGGTCACAAAAATCAATGTTCTGGGAGAACGGGAAGCAGCTCCATTTTTTAGGGGCCCTTTACACAGCTCAAGGTCTGGGTTCCAGGGTCCACCTTCATGTTCCACCAATTGTTCACAGGGGGTGGAGTGTGTAGGGGATGTCCTGATATGTGTGTAAGGAATGCATTGTGTAAATCTGTGTTTGTATGTGTAAGGGCTGCAAGGTGTGTGTCACGATTCTGGGAACCAAACACGCTAACACACACACACAGAAAAGGTGCTGTACCGGACCTTAGAGTGGCCGGGCTAAGCACACAAAGAATAGTCAGGAGACAAGCCGAGTAAGGGGAACCAGAAGACAGAATAACGAGAAACAAGCCGAGGTCAAAGGATAGGAGAAAGACACAAAGTCAGATAAACAAGCCAGAGAGTACGTAACCAGAAGCACAAGTTTCAGTAGCAATACTAGCAAGCAAAGACCACAACAGGGCAGGGAGGAACAGGAAAGGTAAGTATTTAAATGATAAGGTTAATTCTGATTGGATAATTTCCAATCAGAATTAACAATCAGACGTGGGAGATATCTAGACCTCCCACTGTAATTGAGGCCTTTAACGCCAGGTCAGGTGGCTGACCCCGGCGT
Source organism: Pelobates fuscus (assembly GCF_036172605.1). Classification (NCBI taxonomy): domain Eukaryota; kingdom Metazoa; phylum Chordata; class Amphibia; order Anura; family Pelobatidae; genus Pelobates; species Pelobates fuscus. Next base: position 457,418,716 of record NC_086317.1, read on the forward strand.
TTAAGAAATTGGGTCGGTCTCCCAGCGTGCAGCGTCATGCATGCTGCCGCTGGGGGACGTAGAGGAACACGCGGGCGGCATCCAAGGCTGGGAGGGTGCCGCTCGCCGAGCGCACGAGGAGAAGGGGACCGCGGACGGCTGGAGGGTGAGTGCCGCGAGCGGATTGCAGCCTCCCCTCGCAGCCGCCCGCGGGATCCTGACAGTGTGTTTCTGTGTATGTACGGGATGCAGTGTGTGCGTGTGTAAGGGGTGCATTGAGTGTGTGTAAGGGGTGCATTGAGTGTGTGTAAGGAATGCATTGTGTGTTTCTGTGTGTGTAAGGGATGCATTGTGTGTAAGGGTTGCATTGCTTGTGTGCGTGTGTCTAATTCATTGCGTGTGTAATGCATTGTGTGTTTTTCTGTGTGCAAGGGGTGCATTGTCTTTGTGTGTAAGGGGTGCATTGTGTGTGATTGTGTGTACCTCCCTTGTCACTCTCTTCTCCCCCCCTCCCTCCCTTGTCACATTCTTCTCCCCCCTCCCTTGTCACTCTCTTCTCCCCCTCCCTTGTCACTCTCTTCTCCCCCCTCCCTTGTCACTCTCTTCTACCCCCCCTTGTCACTCTCTTCTACCCCCCTCCCTTGTCACTCTCTTCTCCCCTCCCCACTCTCATTCCCCCTCCCTCCCCCGTCAATTCCCCTCCCTGTCAATTTCTTTCTCTCCCCCTGCATGTCAATTTCTTTCTCTCCCCCTGCATGTCAATTTCTTTCTCTCCCCCCGTCAATTTATTTCTCCCTCCCTCCCTGTCAATTTATTTCTCCCTCCCTCCCTGTCAATTTCTTCCTCCCCCCATCCCTTTCAATTTCTTCCTCCCCCCATCCCTTTCAATTTCTTCCTCCCCCCATCCCTTTCAATTTCTTCCTCCCTCCCTCCCTGTCAATTTCTTCCTCCCCCCATCCCTTTCCATTTCTTCCTCCCCGCATCCCTTTCAATTTCTTCCTCCCCCCATCCCTGTCAATTTCTTCCTCCCCCCATCCCTGTCAATTTCTTCCTCCCCCCCATCCCTGTCAATTTCTTCCTCCCCCCATCCCTGTCAATTTCTTCCTCCTCCCCCATCCCTGTCAATTTCTTCCTCCACCCCCATCCCTGTCAATTTCTTCCTCCACCCCCATCCCTGTCAATTTCTTCCTCCACCCCCATCCCTGTCAATTTCTTTCTCCCACCCCCATCCCTGTCAATTTCTTTCTCCCACCCCCTGTCAATTTCTTCCTCCCCGTCAATTTCTTCCTCCCCCTTCAATTTCTTCCTCCCCCTTCAATTTCTTCCTCCCCCTTCAATTTCTTTCTCCCCCCTTCAATTTCTTCCGCCCCTTCCCTCCCCCATCAATTTCTTCCTCCCCCCGTCAATTTCTTCCTCCCCCCGTCAATTTCTTACTCCCCCCGTCAATTTCTTCCTCCCCCCTTTAATTTCTTCCTCCCCCCTTCAATTTCTCCCCCCCTCCCCCCTGTCAATTTCTTCCTCCCTCCCGTCAATTTCTTCCTCCCCCCCTCCCCTACCTCTGTTGTAGCGTGGCCAAGCCCTGTATGGTCCGCGGGTACAGGGAGCTTTTGTTTCCTGTACCCGGCCGGACTGAAATGAAGTGCACACTGAGTGTGCACTTCCCGTCAGTCCGACCGGGTACAGGAGACAGATGCTCCCTGTACCCGCAGACCATACAGGGCTCGGCCACGCTACAGTGAGGGAGTGACAGGAGGGAGCGCTGAGCATTTCCCTCCCGTCAGCCCCTCTCCTCATGCTGCGCCCGGACGGTGCGCCATCATGGACACACCAGCCCGGGCAAAGCTGCAGCCGCCTGACTGAGGCTCTCTACAGAGCGCTCGGGCGGCTGCAGCATGAAGGGGGCCGGCGCTCCTGCGTGGAGGGGGAGGTGCTCCTCTTCCCAGTCTGCAATGCGTGCGGTTTCCTGATGGAGCCGCACGCAGCCGGAGGGCACCCGTGGCCGGCGGAGCTGGGGGGGGATTTCTCTATAACCTGTCCCCCCCGCATGATTTGCTGGGGGGATGCGTCCACTCCATCCCCCCCGGTTCCTACACCCATGCCTAGATCAGCGGTTCCCAAACTGTGTGCGCGGTGCCCTGGGGCGCCTCGACAGGCACACAGGGGAGCTGCAAGATATTTTCCCGGTGCTATGATCATAGCACTGGGAAATGTGCCTTCCTCTCCCCTGCCGGCTATGCAGGACCGGAGGGGAGATCTCAGATCTCCCTCTCCGGCCCGCTAGCAGGTTGATGCTGACAGCCAGCAGGGGAAGGAGGGAGAGAGGACCCGGGGGAGCTCTGACCTCCAGCTCTGTCGGGTTCTCATCTCCTCTTGCGAGTTTGGAGCATTGCTGTGGTTACCACGGCAACGCTCCGAATTTTGCAAGTGTGAACTCTAGCAGCTCCTGAGGCTGCTAGAGTTCACTCTCACCACTGGGACCACTGGGGACTGCAGGAAATGTCCTCCCCTCCCAGGCAAAGGTAAGCAGGGAGGCGGGATATTAAAATAATAAAAAAATGTTTTTATTAAAATGTAAAAACTTTGTATTAATTAAAATAAAAAATAAATAAAAGTATATATTTATCTGCCCTTCCTATAGAAGCAGTAAGGTTGTACTTAGTATGTCACATATGGCTTCTCCATTTTGCCTTTAATTTTATTAAATAAATAATTGTGTAATATGTCATGTGTTGTTGTTCATGTGAGGTTGTATTTAAGACCTGCTAAGGAACAGATGATTGTTATTAAGTCCTGATATGTAAAGCCATAGAGTTCAAAGAGGGTTTACTTTCTTTTTCCCATGACTGTATAATATATATGGGTGCACTTAAACAGAAAGGGTTAAATTGTGGTAGAATGATCGCATGGCAAAAAATGCCAAAAAGGCCTTGGTCACAAATGCTTTGCATCTCAAATGCCTTGAATTATTGCTGTTATACACACAGACACACAAACAATATGGAGCTCATAGAAAAGAGGGACATAAAGATTTGGGCCCAAAATAGGGACTGCCCCCCCCTAACTACAGTTGGGAGGTATGCCATTACAATCTCTGACCAGCAGGATAGATTCCTTGTGTTCCATGCCCTATAGTGCATGCAGTTACCACTTGTCCCATTTTCTCTCCCAGTGGGTTAAGATTTATATTTTATCCTTGAAATTTCAGTTTATAAAAGTACATGGACAGGCCCGGACTGACCATCGGGCATACCGGGCAAATGCCCGGTGGGCCGCGATGGCCGTGGGGCCGAGGCCGGCAGGGAGATCACAGGACCTCCCCGGCCGGCTCCTGCTGTGTGCCTCCATGGGCCGGTGGGGAGATCAAAGATCTCCCTCACCGGCCCAGAGACAATTCTAAGCGGCCGCCGGCTGAGGAGTGTGGGAGGGAGGAGAGGACCGGTGGAGCTCTAGCCTCTCGCGAGGTCTGAGCGTTGCCGCGTTTACCACACAGTTCACTCTCACCACTGGACCACCAGGGAAGGAAGCATGGCAGCACGACACCCCCCATGGCAGCACGGCACCCCCCCTCCCAGGCTAAAGGTAAGAAGGGAGGGGATATAACTTTTTTTTTAAATAATAAAAAAATATATTTAAATTTAAATAAATACATTCACACTCACACACACAGCACCCCCAGACACACACAGCACCCAGACACACACAGCACCCCCAGACACACACAGCACCCAGACACACACAGCACCCCCAGACACACAGCACCCAGACACACACAGCACCCAGACACACACAGCACCCCCAGACAAACACAGCACCCACACACACAGCACCCCCAGACACACACACAGCACCCTCAGACACACACAGCACCCCTAGACACACACAGCATCCAGACACACACAGCACCCCAGACACACACAGCACCCAGACACACACAGCACCCAGACACACACAGCACCCCCAGACACACACAGCACCCAGACACACACAGCACCCAGACACACACAGCACCCCCAGACACACAGCACCTAGACACACACAGCACCCCCAGACAAACACAGCACCCTCAGACACAGTACCCTCAGACACACACAGCACCCTCAGACACAGCACCCTCAGACACACACAGCACCCTCAGACAAACACAGCACCCCCAGACAAACACAGCACCCAGACACACACAGCACCTTCACACACAGCACCCCCAGACACACACAGCATCCTCAGACACACACAGCACCCCCAGACAAACACAGCACCCTCAGACACAACACCCCCAGACACACACAGCACCCTCACACACAGCACCCTCAGACACACACAGCACCCTCAGACACACACAGCACCACCAGACAAGCACAGCACCCCCAGACACACACAGCACCCCAGACACACACAGCACCCTCAGACACACACAGCACCCTCAGACACACACAGTCCCCCCAGACACACACACAGCACCCAGACACGCACAGCACCCCCAAACACGCACACAGCACCCAGACACGCACAGCACCAAGACACGCACAGCACCCTCAGACACACACAGCACCCCCAGACACGCACAGCACCCTCATACACACACAGCACCCCCAGACACGCACAGCACCCAGACACACACTGCACCCCCAGACACACACAGCACTCCCAGACACACACAGCACCCCCAGACACACACAGCACCCTCACACACAGCACCCAGACACACACAGCACCCTCAGACACACAGCGCACCCTCACTCACACACAGAGCAACCTCACTCACACACAGCACCCTCAGACAGACAGCACCCTCGCTCACACACACAGCACCCCTCACACAGCACCACTACACACATTACACTCCAGATACACGCTAGATCCCTTACCCTATATGCACTCTTAATCCTCTACACACACACACACACACAATCTCCTAGACACACTCTGGGTACTTTACACACTAGATCTCCTACACACACACACTGCACCACCCACACACACACTACATTCCTTGTCAGCAAACACATACAACATTCTCTAAACACACCCTCTCTACAACCCCTACACACACTACGTCACCTATACACACACACTACAGCCCGTATGCACACACTCGCTACATCCCCTATAACACTATGCCCCATATACACACACTCTGTACAGCCCCTAGCCACACATATTACACCACAAACACAAATGAAATTGACCTATTTACACAATACCACACCACACTCTACACACACGCAATCCCACAAGCAGGCTCCAAACACATGCATCATACACTTTCCTGACCCTTTTGTCCTCTGGTATCCCACTTGTGGAGACACCAGAGACAATTTAAAAGCAAACACAGTGCAAGCATGTTATTAAATTTGCTTGCGCTGCGCAGAACAAATTCAGGGTCTTTTTCTAATGCTAGAGCTCTTCAGCGGGGCTCTGAGCATTGAACGAACATGCTCACTTTGAGAGGGGGCGTGCTTGTCATTTGTTATGTATTGGGGTTTATGCAGTCCACCTTCCAGTAGATGGCAGCATAGTGAAGTTTTGCACTTGTTCTGTTGTGTTTAGTCTCTTTTGTGTTATGTCATTATGTGTGTGTACTGAAGTAAAGAGAAGTTCTATTTTACTACAATGTCTGAGAGCCATCTGTGAATATATAACATACACTAAACTGGCGACGAGGATGGGATTGCAATAAATGGACACTGCAGAATATATATAAAGGAAATGAAATCAGCCTGAGTGAGGAAGTAAAACTTTTTTTTGGAATTCTTTTATCTACAAATATTTCCAGCATGGCTTCTCTGGGACACATGGAGGAATTTGATCTGGCTAATCCAGCCTCATGGGACTCATATGCTGACAGGTTAGTGTTTTTCCTGGAAGCTAATAAGGTGGTGGATGCTATTCAGAAGAGAGCTGTGTTACTGAGTGTTATTGGATCCAAGACATTTGATATTGTCCGCTCACTGATATCTCCTGCTAAACCACAAGACTACTCATTTGAAGAAATACTGGCACTGTTAAAACATCATTTAGCACTTGTACCCATAACACACTCAAAGTGGTGTACACCCATAGTTCCGGTCATGAAACCAAATGGGGATGTCAGAATCTGTGCTGACTACAAATGTACAATAAATAAAGCGTTGCAAGAGCATCCCTATCAAATTCCAGCTGTTAATCAAATTCTTACTACTTTGGCAAAAGGAAAATTATTTGCCAAGTTGGATATGGCTCAAGCCTACCAGCAGTTACCTGTGGATGATGAGGCTGCTGATGCACAAACGATAATAACACACAAAGGAGCTTTCCGAGCAAGATGTTTGCAGTTTGGAGTTTCCATTGCTCCTGGCATATTCCAGAATTTAATGGAGGACCTCTTATCTGGACTTCCAGGTGTAGTGCCTTATTTTGATGACGTTCTTATTGGAGCAGATTCTATACAGTCATTGGCTGCACAGCTACAACTTGTTTTACAACATTTTCTTGATGCTGGTCTAAAACTTAAAAAAGAAAAGTGTGTTTTTGGTGTAAGCAGCGTGGATTTCCTTGGTTACCGAGTTGACGCACAGGGCATTCATCCAACTGATTCTAAGGTTGAAGCTATCCATAGAGCTCCGGTTCCAACAAACAAACAAGAAGTGCAAGCTTTCCTAGGGTTGCTTAATTTGTACCATTCTTTTCTGCCTGATAAAGCCACTGTTGCTGAACCTCTGCATCGTCTACTAGATAAAAATTCTCCATGGAAGTGGACTGACGTTCATACTACCGCTTTCAGCGCTGCTAAAAAACTGTTGTCTTCTGACAGTTTGCTTGTACACTATGATTTGGAGAAACCGCTCAACCTCCCTGCGATGCTTCTCCATATGGCATAGGGGCTGTATTGAGCCACAGTTTGAGAAATGGGTTGAGGCTCCTATTGCGTTTTATTCACAGACTTTATCTACTACAGAGAGGAATTACGCCCAAATTGACAAGGAGGCTTTAGCTATTGTGTCCGGTGTAAAAAAGTTTCATGACTATTTGTATGGGCGGAGGTTTACTATTATAACAGATCATAAACCTTTACTGGGTCTGTTCACCAGCAATACTCCCACTCCTCAAATAATTTCACCACGCATGCTCAGGTGGTCCCTTCTGCTGAATGCCTATGATTGTGAGTTCAAGTATCATCCTGGCAAGGATATCACACATGCTGATGGATTAAGCCGATTACCTTTGCCTTCTCCTGACTTCCTTGTTCCTCCTATGTCTGAGGTCCTCATGTTGGAATCCATTCCAAACTCTCCGTTACATGCAAGTAACATTGCTTGTATGTCTGCCAAGGATACTTTGCTGTCCCGTGTGCTCAACTGGGTTTGGAGGGGGTCGCCAAAATCAAAAGTGGAAGACAAGTTCAAACCATTTGTAGTGCGCCAACATGAACTATCTGCCTATAAAGGGTGCCTTTATGGGGAAACAGAGTGGTAATTCCAAATGCAGGACAAGCTCAAGTATTGCATGCTCTTCATGAAGGACATCCTGGAATAGTTCGCATGAAAGCTTTAGCCAGAAGTTATGTGTGGTGGCCTAAAATGGATGAAGTTATTGAAAAGTGGGCGAAGAACTGTGTACCATGCCAATCTACTCGTCATGCTCCACCTAAAGCCTCAGTACATCCTTGGGAAGTGACTAGGTCACCTTGGTCCCGTTTACATATAGATTTTGCTGGCCCTTTTCACGGACAGATGTTTTTTTTTAGTTGTTGACTCCTTTTCAAAATAGTTAGAAGTTGTTCCAGTTACATCTGCTACCTCAGTCACAGTCATAAAGATTCTAAGGAGGCTGTTTGCTACACATGGGTTGCCAGATACAATTGTGTCTGATAATGGAACACAATTTACCTCATCAGAATTCAAAATGTTCATGGCAAGTAATCTTATTCAACATGTTACTGTTGCACCATTTCACCCATCATCAAATGGTCAAGCTGAGCGTATGGTTCAGACTACCAAAGACTCATTAAAGAGAATTATTGAAGGAGATTGGAATCGTAGACTTGCAAATTTCCTTCTGCAACAACATGTGACACCTTGCTGAAGCACCGGTAGTAGTCCAGCAGAGCTCCTTATGAACCGGCGTCTTAAAACTTGTTTGGATCGTTTACATCCTGATTTGACAACTGAGTTACAAGAGAAGCAAGTATTGCAATTCAATAAGAACTATAATGCTTCTACTGTCAGAGTATTTGCACCTGACAGTGATGTCTATGTCAGGAACTATGTTTCTGGGCCTAAATGGATACCTGCAAAAGTACTTATGGCCACAGGACCTTTGTCATACAAGGCATGTCGATCAGATTCGGGAACGGAGTGATGAGATTGTGCCTGCTGCCGGTCCCAGTCATACTGGGTTTTCTGTGATACCAGATGATGTGGAACCACTGGATGATACAGGTCTCAGTTCTCCAGGAGTTGTTATGGAAGAACCAGTTCTGTGTGGTCCATCTGACAGAGCACAGGAAGAAGGGATGGACACAACTGAAGGTCCAGGTGAAGCAGTTCCAAACATGGTTTTGGGGCGCCCAAGACGAAATATTAAACCTCCCAGTTATCTCAAAGACTTTGAGGTCTAGGGGGAGGAGTGTTATGTATTGAGGTTTATGCAGTCCACCTTCCAGTAGATGGCAGCATAGTGAAGTTTTGCACTTGTTCTGTTGTGTTTAGTCTCTTTTGTGTTATGTCATTATGTGTGTGTACTGAAGTAAAGAGAAGTTCTATTTTACTACAATGTCTGAGAGCCATTTGTGAATATATACCATGCTAATACACTAAACATTAGTGATGACAAAACACACCCTCTCTGCCCCCCCCCCCCCTTCTTAGGGCGCCGCTCTGATTGAAAAATGCCCGGGCCTAATTTTTTTCCCAGTCCGGCCCTGTACATGGAGAAGGTTTTATGTATGGATGCAAAGCCTAGTCGCAGATAAAGGTAAGACATGCTTTTCTAACCTCTAGAAACAAATAAATTCAAATTTAAATTTCCTAATTAGGCCCCGCATTATTTTCAGTTCCACGTTCCCCTTAATCCAGAATTGCCAGCAGTGCTATACATGTGTATGACACTGCAAGAGTTAACTAATTTACATCCCAGCAGAGCATGTAAATCAAAATAAAAGAACATGCAGAGATTTTTCTAAGTAGCACAACCAATAGCTAACTTGTAAAGAAAGTGAAAGTTCCTCTATTTTGTTCTGTTGCAGTAACAGTGTTACAGTCAGGGCCGGCCTTAGGTGATCAGACGCCCTGTGCGAGCCCAACATATGGCGCCCCCCCCCTTCAGCAAAACCCCTGCCCCTTCTACAATAGCCCTGTTCCGCCTACTACAAAACCCTTCCACAAAACCCCCGCCTCCCTTTCTACAAAAACTCTGCCCTCCTTTTTACAAAACACCTGCCCCGTCTACAAAACCCCTGCTCTCCCTTTAATACAACCCCTGCCCACCCTTCTACAAAGTTTTTTCTCCCCCTTTAACAAAACACATGCTATCATTATATATATCAACTATATAGCAATGTACACATAATATCACTAAAACCTTCCCCCTCCACCAAAACCACTGCCACCCTCTACAAAAGCCCTGTACTCATTCTACATAAACCTCTGCTCCCATTCTACATAAACCTCTGCTCCCATTCTACATAAACCTCTGCTCCCATTCTACATAAACCTCTGCTCCCATTCTACATAAACCTCTGCTCCCATTCTACATAAACCTCTGCTCCCATTCTACATAAACCTCTGCTCCCATTCTACATAAACCTCTGCTCCCATTCTACATAAACCTCTGCTCCCATTCTACATAAACCCCTGCTCCCCTTATACTAAACCCCTGCTCCCCTTATACTAAACCCCTGCTCCCCTTATACTAAACCCCTGCTCCCCTTATACTAAACCCCTGCTCCCCTTATACTAAACCCCTGCTCCCCTTATACTAAACCCCTGCTCCCCTTATACTAAACCCCTGCCCCCTTATACTAAACCCCTGCCCCCTTATACTAAGCCCCTGCCCCCTTATACTAAGCCCCTGCCACCCTTATACTAAACCCCTGCCACCTTATACTAAACTCATGTCCCCTTATACTAAGCCCCTGCCACCCTTATACTAAACCCCTTCCCCCTTATACTAAACTCCTGCCCCCTTATACTAAACTCCTGCCCCCTTATACTAAGCCCCTGCCACCCTTATACTAAACCCCTGCCCCCTTATACTAAACTCATGTCCCCTTATACTAAGCCCCTGCCACCCTTATACTAAACCCCTTCCCCCTTATACTAAACTCCTGCCCCCTTATACTAAGCCCCTGCCCCCTTATACTAAGCCCCTGCCACCCTTATACTAAACCCCTTCCCCCTTATACTAAGCCCCTGCCCCCCTTATACTAAGCCCCTGCCCCCCTTATACTAAGCCCCTGCCCCCCTTATACTAAGCCCCTGCCACTTCACCAGAAATGCCACCCCCCTCTTCTACAAAACCTTTTTCCTACACCAAAACCCTAACCTCTTGTATAAAACCTTTGCTCCTCCCTAAACCAAAACCTCTCCCCTTCTACAAAACCCCTTCCCCAACAATCTATTTAATAAAAGAAAAACACTAGTTATAACAAGATTAAACAGACTCACATTAAATCTTGCTGCTCCCTGGACCCTCCTGACAGTGTCCCAGTCTGCCGACCTTGATACCAGCACTGACCTCCTCCCTCACACTCACTGTGCGGATCCTTCCGCGAATGACTGTGGAGGCGGAGCATGCTCTTCCTCTGTGCTCCAGGACCTCCTCTCTCACCCGGCCGCTGCTCTCTTCATAATGTGCAAGTCAAGTGCACAGCACAATGCACTTGACTTGCTCTGCACATAACTCGGACCGGCCTGTGAGTGACTGAGTGCGAGCTGTGTCGGCCGCCCGGCGCCCCTGTTGCCATGGCGCCCTGTGCGGCCGCACAGGTCGCACACCCCTAAGGCCGGCCCTGGTTACAGTCAACGCTTCATTCAATCTAAAATCTAAAGAGCTCTATGGCAATATACCTCAATACAGAATGCCCCTGCCATGGCTGACTATCTTTATCACCTATTATGTGTTAAATATATATGTGTGTGTGTATATTATATATATATTATAATATTATATTGTATTATTATTTAATATTATATTGTACCCTATTGTAAAATGCAGTGTTTGTGGGCCCAGGACATACTTTGAAACAAGAGAAATCTCAATGTATCTTTCCTGTAAAATATTTTAAAAAAATAAATACACTTCGATCTGAAGTGATTGTGACATCCTGTCCCCAATGTGCTTATCAATCACGTAATCGTACCAATTAAAAAGTATTGATATTTCTACCACTCTCTCAGAATGCTAACATAATGCAGGTAAAAACACAATGTGACATAAAGCAAGTTAGTACTTGGTGTAAATTGGAGACATTTTTGTCACTCTATTGTCCTCCATCAAAGGGGATATTAGGTTATATTTAGAGGAGAGTGTGGATACTCAGGCACTCAGGGGGTTAAAGGGAAACTCACTTCTCAATATTTAAAAAATAATCTGTGTGTATATCCCCTATATTTAGCAAATATCTTGTTTGAAGGTTTGAAAAATAAATGTAAATGTAGAAAACCACAAATTCAGCCTGGAACTTAGTGCCTCCATCTTGAACCCTGTTAATCATCTTCATAATGTTTGCTCTTTTCTGTAACAGAACATTGAGGAAGAATAGAAACCAAAACAATAAAAGTTATTCACTGAAGTAGAATTGTTAGAAATTCAATGTGAATTAAAAGTGAAATTCAAACCGTGGCTAATCTCAAAGCACAGTTTGCCTGGAATTTTTTTTACATCTTGAGTATTTTTACCTTTTATTTTAATTTTAATTTAGTGGGATAACCCTGATTTATCTCCTCATTTGCATTGTGTGCCATGGCTGTGCCTCTACTGAAGTTGATTGTGATGTCAAATTCCAACTTTCAAGTTATAGAAGATTTTCAATATTTTATTCTATGGTGTAATTTCAAGAAAAGAGATAATTCCACTTTAAGACATTGCAGGCAATATGAGATTTCAATAGACATTGACTCCTCAGTCGCAGTCAGTTACATAACTTTGACCTAATGAAATATAATATTTTAAATAACAGGAATATCCAGTAAGTTGCCATTCTTTGTGAGATGTTCTGTGTGCAAATATTTAAATTTTGCCTAAGGGCAGTTTACTCTTTTGCTGTGTAGGTAGAAAAAATATTTACTTTATTGTTCCCTTAATATAGACATGCAGTCGCTTGCTCACATTCCCACCAAGCAGTTGTCGTTGTGGATTTTTAAAAATTCCATTTGAATTGTTCTAGGCTTACCTTATTGTTTCAGTTTTAGGGGTTGAAGCAGATCTGTCACTTTCAGGGGTCTTTACGGTTAACCGTGGGGTGGCCATGGGGTGCAGACAAAATTTAGTTCACCGTCCCTTGCTGCTGACGCCATCTTCTTCCCGTAGAGTGGAGACCTTCCTTATCTGCCAGGAGCTTTGTTAGTGCTATACTCTTGCACATGCACGATAGTATAACACTGAGGCCTACAGGGCATCCCACAAGATTATGGAACCTTCATTGATCATGTCTCACCATGAGTAAGTCAATGTCGGAATCCCAGCTCCTTCCTTTGTTAGGGCTGGTGGGATTGGACACAAGTCGATAGCAAAGCTTAGCTTTTTGTCAACCTTAGGATTGATTGCCTATGATATTTTTAAATTGTGTTGGAATATCAATGTCAGCATGTATATTTCATAAAGTTTATATCTTTATGAAATACTCAGAAGCATTTAGTCACTAAATCCTCATAAAGGGACAGTATATAGTAATGAAACAAATAGCAGTAGTTCAGCTCTTGAATTATTACATGCCAGATAGAATTAATTAATGCAAGAAGTGTTATAGCAAGAGGAAAGGAAGGCTATGGAAACATTTGAAAGGCAACTTTCTTTATTTTTTTTGGCATCTATGTCTCTATAGAGATGAACAGCTACTATCTTAACCCCTTAAGGACACATGACATGTCTGACACGTCATGATTCCCTTTTATTCCAGAAGTTTGGTCCTTAAGGGGTTAATCAGGCATGTAACCGTTCTAATCAACTTGTGGATAAATACAGTTTTATGCCCGTCACCTGAAATCTTAATTTCATTGGAGGGATTTCAAATAACATCCAACTGTCCGTAATGAAAGAAGACTGTAATAAAGAATACTCTACTGTCAGAACGTGAAAATAGAATTGAGTTAGGAACACCCAACTGTCAGAACTAGAAGAAGAATGTAGTATGGACACACTAACTGGCAGAACAAGAAGAAGAATCTAGTAAGGCTGAACCAACTGGTAGAAGAGGAAGAAGACTGTTGGATTGACAGGCTAGTTGAGAGCTTGTATGGCCTTCACAATCTGAAAATGAGGGAATGACTGGTGCTCCTGTATGCTGTGCCTGGAGTATGTCATGATGCCCACAGAACAGCAAAGCTAGATGGAATGGGCCTTGACATAGCTAGGAGGCAGGCATATGGAAATTGTAATCTTGTCAGTTAGTTAGTCTAAGGAAGCGGGCTTAGGGGATATATATATATATATTTCAGACATTTTAGGTGATAAGCCATTTTAATTGAAAATTTTCACCTACTTGCTTCTGGCCCACCCCTATATAGCCCACCCAAGTCGGCTCAGCAGGTGGGATATATTTTAAGTTCAGGATCAATATAATTTTTTTGATTGGTTTTGGTAGGTTCCAGCCTGTCGGTGTGTAGGAGTATCTCAGTATAACCCTACATGTAAAAAAAGGATGCCCTTGGGGGCTGTATTAACTGTTTTTATTATATTGATGTTATATGGTTAGAATGATGTATTGATGTTATTTATGGTGGGGTCATTGTCTGTGGATAAAGTTAGATGTAAAAGTTATGGTGCTGTGATGTCATTAAGTGTTGTTGACAATGACCTTGACCTTTATTTAATTATTAAATAAAATTTTCAAAAGAATTCTAATAAAGCTGTTATAATTTTAACTCAACTTTAAGTGTGTCTGTGTTTTATGGGAATAGGGTTTTTTAATGCTATTTATATGCTGAGGGAACCAGGGGACGACTATGCGAATGTCAAGTACCTTGTACGGATCCCAGGAATTAGGAATTATTCAGCTGCTTCCTGTATCAGGTCATCTAATAAACATACCTTTTAGATCACAGGTGGTCCTCACTCCCATGCACGTATCATCTTATAGCCCACTAGACACACCTCATCTCTCAATCTATACTAAATCTTCATGAACTTTACTGCAAGAAATGCCTTTGTCTTTAAAACCTGTGTGACTTGGACACTAGAATTATCTTGGAGCTTGGAAAGTACTCTTACACGTGATACCTAATATGGGGTATCTGAGCAATGCTGTGAGGATGAACCAGAAAACACAGCACAGCTCCCTATCATACATTTCATTGTACAGGCGTATTATATTTCTAATTGCAAGAGAAGTGGGGGTCTGAATGAGTAATAACACTTTCTTGATGATTTCCAAATGCTTAATAGTGTCTAGAACGTGTATCATTGAAAACATTTTTTTTTAGCTAAACAAAAATTTTATCAAAATTCTTTCTTTTGAAGAATAAGCTTAGTGACATATAGTGAGTTTTCTTTTACAAGGAAATGTATTATGCTACCCTGCCCCCCCCCCCCAAAAAAAAAAAGAACCAAACAAACAACAAAACCCCAACAAGCGACAACAGAACAATCTGATGTAAAAGCCTGATGCGTATGCTCAGATTACACATAGAATTACTGTAAAATGCTATTAATAACATAATTGTATTATGCCTGTTCCGGATGACCGTCCCTTGCATGATGCTTTGGGTATACAGAAGAGCACTTGAGAATTATTTCAGTATATGTGAACATGTGATGTGCATACAGCATTGCACGGGTTAATTAACATGCAATGACAGTCAGGTACTGGCATAAACATTACAAAATGTAATTAGAATTTAAAAAAAAAATCACAACCCAATAAATAGCTCTTGCATGATTACTGGAGACAGTTCTGCTGTAAAATGCAACTATATTACAAACCTTTTTTCTACTTAGAATCCTTGAATCATGTTAGAATTGAGACTTTACCAAGATTAAAAGGTTCTCCAAGGGTGGGAAGGTCGGTCTGTGGTTTTAACCATTAGGAGCCATGCAGTCTGGAAAATCTTTGTAGAAGGCCGCACTTTGATAACGGTTAATGGAAGCGATGATTTAAATATGATCGGTCACTACCTAGTAAATTATGTTTACTAAGCCTCAATGTCTAGGAAATATGTTTTTGTGAGGAATGAAAAATAAAATTAAATGTAGAAATACACACTTCTATCCTGGAGCTGGGCGTCTGTGGTGTCTCCACTACCTAACATTTTTATTTATTAAGTGAATGCCGTGGATTGAGTGACTGAGGTGAGCAGGAGAACCCTTCTACAGATGGTTCTCCTGCTCTCTGTCATAATGGTATTTCCCCAATAGGCCACATTTGCATTTGCTGAGGTAACATAGGAGGCAGGAGCAGAGCGACTGATGTAACTCCATTCTGACGTCAATTTGCTGACAGTAAAGCCAGGGTGTCAGTGTCATTAGCGAGGATTGTCCTGCATACAAAGTGTCTCCAATCACAATACATTAGCAGTAACTGTAGAAATACTGTATAGTGTATCTTCCATTATACCAAATGCCTATTTAAACTGTAAAATAAGTTTTAACATGTTTGACGTTTTGGACAAAATGTTTTAATCATGGAGACAAAAACTTAAGCTCATTTAACAGGGTTATTTACAAAAGTGAGAATTCCAAGGAAATTTCAAATTTAAAGGAACATGATAGGGTCAGAAACACGATAGGGTCAGGAACACAAACATGTATTCCTGACCCTATAGTGTAAAAACTACCATTTAGGTGGCTTGGCTTGCCCCCCCCCTCGCCCTTAACTTCCTTAAAAGGTAAAAAAAAAAAAAACATACCTTGTTTCCAGCGCCACGCAGGTCTGCTGGCGCAGGCCACGCACCTGACCCACATCCTTGCTGGCATCATCAGAATTTATGATTTTTAGCCAATCCAATGCTTTCCCATATGGAAAGCATTGGATTATAGACTGTAAGCCCGTTTGAGCAGGGTCCTCTTCAACCTATTGTTCCTGTACGTTTTCTCGTAATTGTCCTATTTATAGTTAAATCAACCCTCTCATAATATTGTAAAGCACTACTCAGATCAGATCAGCTACGCTGGCCTTCAATTTGATATTCATTTTGATTTCACTTAGAATCTTTACTTTAGTGAATAAACCGTAAGTTGTGAAGGGGGACAACAGTGTCTAAACACCTTGTTACCCCACCCAAGGGTTAAACCATTCCCCTCTGCGATGCAGTTTATGAAGGGTTAGCAGGTAAGTTGTTGATAGGCAGAGGACATCAGTGGCCACCCGCTCAACACAGCAAACAGCAATTTTCATAACAATGCACTCATTAAAATAAAAATAAAAAACATTTAATTTATGCATGTTTTCTGCATAGTGGTATTTTTGTTTATTTGTACTGCATCACTTTAAATGCATCCAATCATACATCGAAAATTGCAGGATCTACTTAAAATATATATATATATATATATATATATATATATATATATATATATATATAAAGACTAAATTTTAACAGAGCCTTATGTTTCAGTTACCTTTTTATGTAGAAAATACTCTGTGTAACTCCAAATTATGTGGGTGAATGTATTCTGAATTAAGAACCATAAAGCTTTTTATGCAACGTTTAGTAAAAAGCCAGTCACATGTTGTTGACCACAATGTTCTTTATTAGAAATTCAAGCAAAAAACACACTTTTTTAAAATGTAATTTGTTAAGCAATTTTCTTGTTATGGCACTAGTTATCCACAAACAAAATGCACTTCATGTTCTGCTAAAAAATAAACCGTGTGGGCACTGGTGATGTAAGGACTGCGGTGGTAGGGTAAAAGAGGAAGCAGCATGCATTTTTTTTAAAGGGATACTGTACGCATCATAAGTATTATAGGTCATTGTAGATCACCGGTAGATCACTACAGTACTTTGTAGTGTTTCTAGTGTTAAAGGGACACCTTAGTCACCAGGCTGGTGTCTATAGCCTATTCCTATAGGCTGAGCACTGTAAATGCTACATTTTCACATATCAGGCTGTATTTACATTGTTGTTTAGTAACACCTCTAGTGGCAGTCACTTGACGGCCACTAGAGGTGCTTCCTATCTCAGTACTGCGCAGGGCAGGGCAGGTCAAGGTTGCAGCATCCATGCGCTGCTGCCCCCGCTCTGTTCTACATATAGGAGTAGGAAACCCTCCTGAGACACAGAGGAGCTACCACACTGATTGAAACTGGCTGATTATAGTGCACCCAGCCCCCACCTGAGTGTGTAAGGGATGAGGGAAGGCTGCTGTCAGGGTGGCGGTCCGGAGACCAGGACCCCTGAGTCTGTCCAGGCAGCAAAGCGAGGACCGAGACCCAGTATGCCTGATGTTCAGAGGAGGAGTCACAGTGTGGAGGTGGTCCAGCAGGGTCTGGTGCAGGGTAACCACATGCCCCCTGGTGTTGAGCACCAGCGTTTGTGCAGCTACAGCCAGAACCCTGATTCAGCTTCTGCGGATCCCAGGAACTAGGAGCTAGGAAATAAGCAGACCTCCCAGGAGCTGAATAGGGAGGCTCTGCAGCAAGATTGTATCCAGTACTAGAAATAAGACAAGGATAGAACAGGCACCAAACATGAAAACAAGACATAACTAGCAGAACCCAGAACTGGAGCAGGACAGAAAGCAGAACTGGAACAGGACAGAAAGCAGAACCCAGAACTGGAGCAGGACAGAAAGCAGAACCTAGAACATGTACACAAGACATAAGGGAAACATGAACATAACATGGGCATGACTGGACAGGACTGTACATGGACTGGGTATACAAACTAAAACAAGACAAGATATAATAAGCAAAACAAGAGGAGACATAACTAAGTACTATATATGTAAATAATGGGGATTTAGTCACATTATATGATCATACATTGCATAAGCCTGCCAACAACGCCAATGTACCCCATAGCTGGCAGGTCCTACACTGCCTAAAAAGCCTTAAGCAACTGCCTGCAGGAACTCTGAAACTAAATGAAGGATGAAAAACAAACGGGTGTGGCAACATAAAACAAACATTTAAATGAATCCAAGAGACTGGGAAATCCAGGGGTAGATTACAGGAGTGAACCCAGAAAAACCCAGCATAAAGAAAACCAGACATAGAATAGAAAACCAAAAACCAAGAAAAACTAAACAAGAATAGTAAAAGGAGTACTGGATACCAGAAGCCATTACCAGAATGATCCGCAGCTAGGAACAGAGCGTGACAGCTGCTTGCTGTGTATGTGTGTATGTATTTAGAAGTGTGTGTATGTATTTATCATTGTGCGTCTATGCATTAAGCAGTCTGTCACAGGTTCAAATCCCAGCAGGGTTGACTCAGTCCTTCATCCTTCCGAGGTAGATAAAATGAGTACCATTAAATTGGGTAATAGTAACAACCCCTGGATGTTGGGCGATGGTAACATCCCCAGGAAGTACTTGAAAACCAGAGTAATCTGAATGTGCCTTTCCTGGTTAAATACTTTATTATTATTGGCAGTATTTATGTGTGTGTGCATTAGATATTTTGTGTATGTGTTAGGCAGTGTGTGTTTGTGCATTAGATATTTTGTGTATGTGTTAGGCAGTGTGTGTGTGTGTGTATTAGATGGCTTGTGTATGTTTTAGGCAGTGTGTGTGTATTAGATGGTTTGTGTATGTGTTAGGCAGTGTGTGTGTGTATTAGATGGTTTGTGTATGTGTTAGGCAGTGTGTGTGTATGCATTAGATTGTTTGTGTATGTGTTAGGCAGTGTGTGTGCATGCATTAGATGGTTTATGTATGTGTTAGGCAGTGTGTGTGTGTATGCATTAGATGGTTTGTGTATGTGTTAGGCAGTGTGTGTGGGTATTAGATGGTTTTTGTATGTGTTAGGCAGTGTGTGTGTGTATTAGATGGTTTGTGTATGTGTTAGGCAGTGTGTGTGTATGCATTAGATGGTTTGTGTATGTGTTAGGCAGTGTGTGCATTAGATGGTTTGTGTATGTGTTAGGCAGTGTGTGTGTGTATGCATTAGATGGTTTGTGTATGTGTTAGGCAGTGTGTGTGTATGCATTAGATGGTTTGTGTATGTGTTAGGCAGTGTGTGTGTCTTAGATGGTTTGTGTATGTGTTAGGCAGTGTGTGTATAATATGGCTTGTGTATGTGTTAGGCAGTGTGTGTGTATGCATTAGATGGTTTGTGTATGTGTTAGGCAGTGTGTGTGTATTAGATGGCTTGTGTATGTGTTAGGCAGTGTGTGTATGCATCAGATGGTTTGTGTATGTGTTAGGCAGTGTGTGTGTATGCATTAGATGGTTTGTGTATGTGTTAGGCAGTGTGTGTGTCTTAGATGGTTTGTGTATGTGTTAGGCAGTGTGTGTATAATATGGCTTGTGTATGTGTTAGGCAGTGTGTGTGTATGCATTAGATGGTTTGTGTATGTGTTAGGCAGTGTGTGTGTATTAGATGGCTTGTGTATGTGTTAGGCAGTGTGTGTGTATGCATCAGATGGTTTGTGTATGTGTTAGGCAGTGTGTGTGTATTAGATGGTTTGTGTATGTGTTAGGCAATGTGTGTGTATGTATTAGATGGTTTGTGTATGTGTTAGGCAATGTGTGTGTATGTATGAGATGTTTTGTGTATGTGTTAAGCAGTGTTTGTGTATGCATTAGATGGTTTGTGTATGTGTTAGGCAATGTGTGTGCATGCATTAGATGGTTTGTGTATGTTAGGCAATGTGTGTGTATTAGATGGTTTGTTTATGTGTCAGGCAGTGTGTGTGTGTATTAGATGGTTTGTGTATGTGTTAGGCAGTGTGTGTGTGTGTGTGTGTGTATTAGATGGTTTGTGTATGTGTTAGGCAGTGTGTGTGTGTATGCATTAGATGGTTTGTGTATGAGTTAGGCAATGTGTGTGTATGCATTAGATGGTTTGTGTATGTTAGGCAATGTGTGTGTATTAGATGGTTTGTGTATGTGTCAGGCAGTGTGTGTGTGTGTATTAGATGGTTTGTGTATGTGTTAGGCAATGTGTGTGTATGTATTAGATGTTTTGTGTATGTGTTAAGCAGTGTTTGTTTATGTGTTAGGCAGTGTGTGTGTGTGTGTGTATTAGATGGTATGTGTATGTGTTAGGCAGTGTGTATGTGTGTGTGTGTATTAGATGGTTTGTGTATGTGTTAGGCAGTGTGTGTATGCATTAGATGGTTTGTGCATGTGTTAGGCAATGTGTGTGTATGTATTAGATGTTTTTTGTATGTGTTAGGCAGTGTGTGTGTATGCATAAGATATTTGTGTATGTGTTAGGCAGTGTGTGTGTGTGTATTAGATGGTTTGTGTATGTGTTAGGCAGTGTGTGTGTATGCATTAGATGGTTTGTGTATGTGTTAGGCAATGTGTGTGTATGCATTAGATGGTTTGTGTATGTTAGGCAATGTGTGTGTATTAGATGGTTTGTGTATGTGTCAGGCAGTGTGTGTGTATTAGATGGTTTGTGTATGTGTTAGGCAATGTGTGTGCATGCATTAGATGGTTTGTGTATGTGTTAGGCAATGTGTGTGCATGCATTAGATGGTTTGTGTATGTGTTAGGCAATGTGTGTGTATGTATTAGATGGTTTGTGTATGTGTTAGGCAGTGTGTGTGTGTGTGTGTATTAGATGGTTTGTGTATGTGTTAGGCAATGTGTGTGTATGCATTAGATGGTTTGTGTATGTTAGGCAATGTGTGTGTATTAGATGGTTTGTGTATGTGTCAGGCAGTGTGTGTGTGTGTATTAGATGGTTTGTGTATGTGTTAGGCAATGTCTGTGTATGTATTAGATGGTTTGTGTATGTGTTAGGCAATGTGTGTGTATGTATTAGATGTTTTGTGTATGTGTTAAGCAGTGTTTGTTTATGTGTTAGGCAGTGTGTGTGTGTGTGTATTAGATGGTATGTGTATGTGTTAGGCAGTGTGTATGTGTGTGTGTGTATTAGATGGTTTGTGTATGTGTTAGGCAGTGTGTGTATGCATTAGATGGTTTGTGCATGTGTTAGGCAATGTGTGTGTATGCATAAGATATTTGTTTATGTGTTAGGCAGTGTGTGTGTGTGTGTGTATTAGATGGTATGTGTATGTGTTAGGCAGTGTGTATGTGTGTGTGTGTATTAGATGGTTTGTGTATGTGTTAGGCAGTGTGTGTATGTATTAGATGTTTTTTGTATGTGTTAGGCAGTGTGTGTGTATGCATAAGATATTTGTGTATGTGTTAGGCAGTGTGTGTGTGTGTATTAGATGGTTTGTGTATGTGTTAGGCAGTGTGTGTGTATGCATTAGATGGTTTGTGTATGTGTTAGGCAATGTGTGTGTATGCATTAGATGGTTTGTGTATGTTAGGCAATGTGTGTGTATTAGATGGTTTGTGTATGTGTCAGGCAGTGTGTGTGTATTAGATGGTTTGTGTATGTGTTAGGCAGTGTGTGTGCATGCATTAGATGGTTTGTGTATGTGTTAGGCAATGTGTGTGGATGTATTAGATGGTTTGTGTATGTGTTAGGCAGTGTGTGTGTATGCATAAGATGTTTGTGTATGTGTTAGGCAGTGTGTGTGTGTGTGTGTATTAGATGGTTTGTGTATGTGTTAGGCAATGTGTGTGTATGCATTAGATGGTTTGTGTATGTTAGGCAATGTGTGTGTATTAGATGGTTTGTGTATGTGTCAGGCAGTGTGTGTGTATTAGATGGTTTGTGTATGTGTTAGGCAGTGTGTGTGTATGTATTAGATGGTTTGTGTATGTGTTAGGCAGTGTGTGTGTATGCATAAGATGTTTGTTTATGTGTTAGGCAGTGTGTGTGTGTGTGTATTAGATGGTTTGTGTATGTGTTAGGCAGTGTGTGTGTATGCATTAGATGGTTTGTGTATGTGTTAGGCAATGTGTGTGTATGCATTAGATGGTTTGTGTATGTTAGGCAATGTGTGTGTATTAGATGGTTTGTGTATGTGTTAGGCAGTGTGTGTGTATGCATTAGATGGTTTGTGTATGTGTTAGGCAGTGTGTGTGTATGCATAAGATGTTTGTGTATGTGTTAGGCAGTGTGTGTGTGTATGTATTGGGCAGTACAGTTGAAATCAAAATTATTTAAACCCCATTCAAAATCAGGGTTATTGTCAAACTTTTAGCTGTTTGCAGTGAACAAATAAAACAAAAGCAACTGAAATAGCTCAACATAATGAATGCTTCAAAAATGTATCAGTACTACCTCCTTGTGGCAAGTATCTGCTCTGCCAATATGTTTTGGAGAAATTCCTTATGCACTGTGTACTGATACCAGGAGGTGGGATGTTTGGGATGTGATATCACCCCAGCATCTGCACAGAGATGCAGGAAGCTGTGCATTTAGTGCCCAAGAAAATTACAGCTATTAGAGCGCATAACGAACCCCTACAAATGGGTTATACTGGGTGCAATGGCAACAAACTTTCATTAAAGGGTGTCCCTGGGCAAGACACCTAATGATATATATCTGCCTACCTCAAACCTTCATAGAATGTAAGCTTGTTTGAGCAGGACCCTTTTTGCCGCTAAATATACCCTCTAAATAATCCCTGCAAAATTGCTCTGCAATGTGATAGTGCTCTGCAATGTGATAGTGCTATGTAAAGTGGTAATAACAAATAGTATTCATTAGTCAACAGCTGGCAGTGGTTATGGTGCCTAAGGTGTCCTTTTATGTCAACTAACTCAATTTTCAAGATATTTCTTCGCATCATATAATGCTTTAAAATTACATATGACTTTTTTTTTTTTTAAAACCCAAACATATTCCTCGTGGAATTTAATTAGTGTAACCTAGAGCAAAGAGTTTCCTATAAAAAAGGAAGACTTAGTACTGACTGATCCTTGTGAGTGGCTAGTATTAACATATAATAGTATAGCAAACAAACAGAAATCCAGGATAGACTCCGGTCAAGAATAAAGAGAAAGCAAACAGAACCAAAGTCAAAGATTTCAGAGGCCAGGTAGTCAGAAGCACAGCAGAATTAAAACCAGAATGCACACACCACAATTCCAAACGCACTTTCGGGTAACATAGACCATGACAGGGCAGAGAGGAGTGCATGGTGTGTCCTTAAATAAAGCCAGAAGTGTTACAAATGGCTGCGTGTTGCTGAATAATCTTGGACCTGCCTGGTGTAAAAAAATGATGCGATCATCATAAGGGAGGCAGGTTGGAGCAGTCTGTGCCAAAAATCACGCCAGAATGAACAATGGCAGTATGGGATGGCAGAATACAAGGGGGTGCAGAGGCCAAAACAGAAACAAAGGTGGGATGGCGAGACAGGACCCTGAGTGCTGTCTATCCATTTTGGAGTGTTTTGACAAAATACAGGACTGTTCTCAGCACCCTTCTAATAGATCATGTAAGACTGGAAACATTGGGGTTGGGAATGCTCATCAGCTCAGGGTTAGCAGAATTTAGATACAATAAATACTTTCTGTGAATTTTTTTTTATTGGGCCGGTGAAAGAGGGATCTTCAGAGTCATATTTTAAACATAAAAAGGCCTTTACTGAATAGTTCAGTGATCTCAAATGTAAGCATATGTTTGCACCATTTTTTAATGATATATAAAGAACAGTGCAATGTGATAAAACAGCACCTTAACAAGTACAAGTGAATATTTGAAAATAAGAGTACAATACAGTATATGGGGTGTTGTAGGATATGAGCTGTAAATGACTATACAACATCACATTTTCCCCATAACATAACATGAATGAAACCTATCGCTCAGATTATTTACCTATTCAGATGCCATGTTTGTTAACATGTTCACTACCAAGTAGGATGCAAAAAATAACAGAAAATATAAATGTATAAGTAAAAAGGGTGTTCTGAGACAACACATGAAACAAAACAAACAATTAACGTAGAATGCGGTTCAAGGACAAAAAAACAAACCAATACAGTACATTTACAAGACTATTTATTTTCAGTTCTTAGTACACTGGATCCTATGACTACAGTGTCATTAAAACTGTACAAAAAGACAGTACAATTTAGAGGAATATGGGGTGTTGGAGATTTGAAGCTATTTTATGTTTAAAGGGACTTTGGGCTACAAGTAACTGACTTCAATCTGCTTTAGACTGTAACGCCTATCATTCTCAGCCCCCTAACGTTAAGTCCATTAAAGCATTGTAACCCATTGTAAACATCCCTAACCCTAATTCTTTAATGCAAACTCAATCCTAAACTCCTTGAACCCTCAGTGGAGACCCCTTATTTTTTTGCCAGTGACCTACTTTTAATGACCCTGCAATCATATGACCACAATGCCTTAAATGTGTCACACTATTTACTGGTGACATTTTGCATGTAAACAGAGTAATACCAGCAAATGTGCAATTCTGCAGATATGCATACAATCCTAAAAATACAATATATGTGGGATTCATGCGCATTAGGTCACCGGGGAGGAGCGTTGGCGAAGCTGAGCCAGTGCCGAGGGACATCGGCACTGGATTCAGGTAAGTGACTGAAGGAGTTATTAACCCCTTCAGCGCCACGGGAGAGGACCTTGACAGAGAGAGAAGCTATAGTGCCAAGAAAAGGAGTTTGTTTTCCTGGCACTATAGTTTCCCTTTAAATAGTTTGTGCAGAACCAGATATAGTTAGGACATATGGTTGATTAGACAGTGTAAAAACTGTGAAAATTACCAAAAACTTTAAGATGCACTGGTTTGCTGGGAATAAAGATTCTAAAGATGACATTAAAGTAAAGGTGCATTGTTTTTGTTTTACAATTGTTTTGAGAAACCAACCCTATGTATACACAGGGTTGGGGATGAAAGGAAGATATTTCTAATAGCACATTACATCAGAAACATGGTGCTGTGAGCGTCAACAGGGCTTCCAATACTCTACTTATTTTGGATTGGTGGCACATATCTTCCACTTCCAATGGCCAGTCTAAGCACTACAACCACAGCACACTGTAGTGGTTACGGCGCTAACAGGCTATTGGCACTTTCCACAGGCTCTCTGTTAAACCATTTCTGAGAGGTTTGAATAAAACTGGTGGTCCCACAGACACAAGGAGACAGTGCTCTCCATTGCCAAATAGTTAATGCAGAATTTACAGTTCTGCATTAGCAATATCAATTTAATTTCATGGCAATTTCAGACACTATGAGTGCCTGTTTAGTCTTCTGATGTCTGGGAAAAAAGCCATAAGTTTATAGCTGCAGCGATAACTGCAGCAATTATCAGCAACTACGAGGAGGGTAAGCCAAGGTTCACTGAGAAAGACAATCCACAGGAGTTACAGGCAAGGGAAATCCACCTTTAAATGTAAGGTGCCTGGGTGCAATGCATGCTGGGTAATCCTGACTGTATGCTCCTTACAGTATAATTATCGCAAGGAACATACATTGTCATTGTGCTTGGCCATTTATTATACTTTAGTTCCTAAAACACAACGCAATATAATAACATGTTCTGTCAAACACTGACCAGTGGAGAATATTTTTAATTATCTTAAACAGCAGTGAATCAAATATTAATGATTTAACAACCAGGCTAATCCAAAGGATAGTTTGAGGTAGAAAACCCACATTTATTTATGTAACTTGTAAAAAATAGCCGTCATAAAAAAAACCTAAATTTAAACAAAAAACACAGTTTCTTACATTTTCTGAAATTCTACAGTATTTGAATGAAATTTTATGAAATAAAATATCCAGTGGATTTGTGCTGAGAGCGTAAACACGGGCAAATAAAGTGCATCATCATGGAATTAAATCAGAGTCATATTAGAACAGTGATGGCTATATACTCTTGGCACTGCATATGTTTGCGCAATACGTGTCCCATAATGCTCAGGAAGACTTGAGGGCCAAAGTTAGCCATCAGTGTACTGGGTTATAGGCTGTGCGACCAAACGATGCATTCACAGATTATTAAAAGGAAGAACTCCGTTGTGGATCGTGCTGTACTGAGCCCTCTTTGTCGTACAGATAAAAAGTGTGAACGCTATTATCAGCAAAACTAAAAGCAAAAGACCAATCGCTAGAAGAGAGATCAATGCTATGTGTGCTTTCGAAGCCGATATGACTTGGCCAAAAAAGGGAACTCCACTTGGTTCAGAATCTGCAAAAAAGAAAACGAAAAAAAATGATACATGGCTGCCTATAGAGATGTCAGAACACAAGTCGCACAAAATGATGAATAATACGTACCATTGCTTTCTGTGGGGAAGGCTCTTTCACCTGTGTTTGAAATAAACCACAATTTGTTTCCATTTAGTATTTTGTATATTTTTAACAATAAACACTCTGCATATTTTAAGAACTCATATATTCTTGAATTGTGAGATTTCTACATTCTCATGTAGTGCCAAAATACCAGAGTTTTGCTGTATGCAATGATACCTTTTTTATTGGACTAACATAATATTTCAAAGACAAGCTTGCGAGAGATTCCTCTGTTCCTCAGGTCTGAAGCAATACTGATCAATCTTGTATTTTCTCTTTTTTTTTTTTCTTTTTAACTTGCATATTGACTCTCCTCTGTTTATTTACTTTTTCTGGCTATTCTCAGCCAACTTGCACCTTTCACTTTTAGGCACATCTTCTGCTATTTATGACACCACACTCACCACCCTCCCTCCCCTTTTCTAACATCAGTTGTTTTAAGTGTTAAACTCTTTCAGATTTATCAGTATTGTTTCAGACCCGAGGAAGAGAGGAAACTCTCAAAAGCTTGTCTTTGAAATATTAAGTTAGTCCAATAAAAAAGGTATCATTGCATACAGCAAAACTCTGGTATTTTGGCATCATATATATATGTGTGGTCGGAACCCTCTGGTATACGTAACAGTAGAAGGAGTGGTAAGTTGGTACTGTTGTGCCGATACCAACATACGGGTAGGCCTGAATAAAGAGGGCCCGCCAAGGAAGAGGGGTGTAATAGTTGAGTTAAAAAAATTCAGGCCTTTGACCTTCTACCTATATATACACACGCATGTATATATTTTTTATATATGCTAAGAGTATAAGTCAGAGTTACAAAATCTGTATATAACAACTGAATTGTAAGGAAAAATATTAGCGTATTTATTAGACACTTTGGATGCATGTAATGACACTGGATTTAAATTTCCTGATTCTTTCAGGGCAATTTGGTGTCTGGTAATAAATTATGTTCAGTGCTGTTCTGTATATAGGAATTCTCCCCCCCTCCCCCCAAACAATGAATTAAATGTGAACTTTTCTCAGATTTGTCAGTTTTAGGAAGGATTCAGTGATTTTAGGTTACAAACTCTAAGACCTTGAAATAAATAAATGTTAAACTGACAGCAAAAAAAAATAAAATAGTTCTTAACAGACAAATGGCCTTCAGCTCTGAGGACAAATGTGATTGGCTGGGCTGATCTCAGGGTCTACTTACCTGCTCTCTTTACAGTAAAAGTAGTTTCCATGCCAGCGTGAATGTGGTCTGTCACATGGCAATGTAATAACCATGTGCCAGGGTTGCCAGCTACCAGTTCTATAGTCTGAAATGTCCCCGGAAAAAGGTCAAACACATCAGCTCGATGCTCCTTGTCTTTCTGTAACACACAAAATTACTACTTATATATATTCAATATTATTATTATTATTATTATTTATATAGCTCCAGCAAATTCCGCAGCGCTGTACAATGGGTGGACTAACAGACAAGTAACCAGACAAGTTGGACACACAGGAACAGAGGGGTTGAGGCCCCTGCTCAATGAGCTAACATGCTAGAGGGAGTGGGATATAGTGACACAAAAGGTAAGGGTAGGGTAGAAAAGTATGTTAGGATAGTGTTCATTGAGGACTCAGTGTTTGGTTTTGATAACAGTTGCAGGAGAGGAATCAGGGTGCGGGGAGGGAAAGCTGTTGACAGTTTAATTGATATGGAGTGGAGACTAGGTGAGCGTCTAACGTAGAAGGAAAGGGAGTTCCACAGGAACGGTGCAGCCATAAAGAAGTCTTGAAGGCGAGCATCAGCGGTGGGAGTACGGACAGAGGTTACAGAGGATAGACGTAGGTCTCCGGCAGAGCATAGGGGGTTAGACGAGACATACTTGTGTATTAGGGAGGATAGGTAGGTTGGAGCGGCATTATGTAGGGACTTGTAAGCAAGCACCAGAATCTTAAATTGAGCCCTATATCTAACTGGGAGCCAACGTAGGGACTGACAGAGGGGGGAGGCGTGGGAGGGGCGGGCAGACAGGAATATCTCAGTAATTATCTAAAATGAGAACATGTAATAGTTTATATATGTTATTGGATCAACATCACACTAGAACAAACCTAGAACTGATCACACCAGTGCAGCAGAGGATACACAGATCAGCAAGCTGTTACCCCACATATTAGTGGTAGACTAGCGTATACCATACCAGGATTTTGTATTGCTCAACCCTCTGCAATCACAAGCGTTCTCTGGTAGTTTATGCCTGCTTAAAATTAGAAATACATGTAGAAAAGGTGAAGTTATTGTATTGTAAGCTGGGTTGCTTGCATGACCCTAAACATGCCACTGAAGTACCTATCCTGAAAAAAACATATCTTGACCCGTCCTCCCCCACTAACTATTGTCTTATATCCCTGCTCCCTTTTTCCTCAAAGCTTCTGGAAAGACTTGTCTTTACCCATATGTCTCATTTCCTCAATTCCAACTCTCTCCTTGACCCTCTTCAATCTGGCTTCCGCCCTCTCCACTCTACTGAAACTGTGCTTATCAAAGTTACTAATGACCTAATCGCAGCTAAATCCAAAGGCCACTATTCCATACTAATACTTCTTGACCTCTCTGCTGCCTTTGACACCGTTGATCATGCTCTCCTTCTTCAAACTCTTCAATCGCTTGGTCTCTGTGACTCTGTCCTCTCATGGTTTTTCTCTTATCCCTCCCAACGCTCATTCAGTGTCTCCTTTTCTAATGATATCTCCTCACCTCGTCCTGTCTCGGTTGAAGTCCCCCAAAGCTTTGTCCTTGGTCCCCTTTAATTTTCTCTTGATACTGCCTCTCTTGGCAAACCTATTACCTCATTTGGATTCCACTACCACCTGACATCCAGATATATCTCTCCTCCCTGGACCTCTCGCCTGCCGTCCTGCAACGTGTCACTGCTTGCCTTTCTTCCATCTCTGACTGGTTGTCCTCCCACTTTCTGAAACTCAATCTCTCCTAGTCTTTCCTCCTCCCAATACTGATCCTCCTCTTTTGCTCTCCATCAGACTCTCCCCTAGTCTTCAATCGTTTAAAAAGTGCCTTAAAACCCATCTCTTTAGGAAAGTTTATGGCCTCCCAGAGTAACCTCTACATCACATACCTGTCTCTTGCTCTCTCCTAAAGGACAGCACTCTACTCTCTCCTCCAGCTCTGCTTCATTCCCACATTTGATTGCTATTTCCTGTCCAGATGTGTTTTATACACCACCTCCTATAGACTGTAAGCTTGTTTGAGCCGGGTCCTCTTCAACCGATCTTTCTTGTAGGTTTTCTTGTAATTGTGCTATTTACAGTTAAATCAGTTAAATCCCCCCTCTCATAATATTGTAAAGCACAACGGAATCTGTTGGTGCCATATAAATGGCAATAATAATAATAATATTAATAATAATTCACTCAAGTCTGGTTGCAGTGTCCCTTTAAGTTTGGAACACGCAATGTCCCTTCAAATTTTACTGAGCAGCTTGTGTAACCTGACTAATCGTTTAAGATTGGTAGAGGTTTAAAGACAGCAAAAACTGATTGAATGGTAGCTTTTTTGTCCTTCCAAAGTTGTGGTCATGCACTACAATGTGTAGATTATAACTGAACAAGTGTGGAGCTCAAAGCCATCCAGAATATTGTCAACCTTATGTTTCATTTTCAATTTGCCAACTTCTGCTTTTTCTTCAAATATTAGAATTAGGTAATTTGTTTGACAGATCTCCAAGATCACGATGTATTGTCTGCTTGGCTGTTTATCATTTGAAACCTTGAATTGCTCTCTTTCGACAAAAGACACGTCATAAACTGGTGAAACAGGTTTTAACATTCTGCTAGCTCTGTGTTACCTCTACTCCTGCATATATTGGTTTCAATATTCACATGTGCTGTCCTGCAGTGCAAGAAGGCTCCCCTTCTCCCAGACGTTCCTTTATTTAGTCTTCCTGGATCTGGGAGTTCTCATCTAGTTTTTTTTTTATTTAGTAGGTTATTTACTAACTTGGGATTTATTGGGAGTTCTAGGAGTTCTTCAAAATTAATTTAAAATTTTATAAACAAAATAGCGAAACTGGAGGCACATGTGATTATATTTTCAGTTCAGACAGTTGGCCATAACTTTTAAACTCTCTTTGAATTCCCAGCAGTTCTCACCTTAGTAAATGCATTCCAAATAAATTCAGTAAAATTCCAAATTCAGCCCATTATTTGTGATTTTAGAATGGGATATTTTTCATTATTGATTAGTGATCCCAACACAGTAGATGTCTGTGTACAATGCTGCAGCTCTCTCTCTCTCTCTCTCTCTCTTTCATGCCTTCTCTCTGTTCTCCATTACACAACCTCATCTTCAGTAGTGCTCTTGCTAGGGTAATGTTAGCTTCCTATTAAATATTGTTAGTTACTGAATATTGCTATTGAAATCAGCTACTCCATTAGCTCTTAACACACAATGTGCACATGGTTAACGCATCAATATACTGACAGACTCCAACCATGTGAGCTACTCCTAACTCACCATCAGCTCCTAGCACATAGTGTACACAGGGTTAGAGCAGTAGGATAATGATAGACTCCCTATTGCCTTTGCAGCTGTCAATCTAATTATTCTGCAGTGGTCATATGGAGCCAAGAAGTAACTTTCATGGTTAACAGACTCAACAATCATTACAGAGTAAAACAGATTAAAATCAGATCAGTCCTCAGAGTCACAGCCCAAGTCCTGCAGTTTGAAGCTTCACATTTTTTTCTACTAGCCACAGCATGAGTGTCTCATGTCCCAGCTGTAGAGTGACTGAGCACTTTAAAGAAGTGGTGGGTAAATGCAGCAGGAGATATTAAAACAATTAGTGACATGCAGCACAGTGCTCTGTGTCAGATATGATGTGGTAGCTCATGGGCAGCAGGCTCTGTGTTAAGGCTCCTGCTGGTTCCACTCCTGTCAGAGAGTGGTCTCAGACCCAGCAGGTGCATCTCGTTATGGCGGCATTCCCACGGGGGAATGGGGACACTGCCAGTTTACACTTACCTAACTCCTGCAGTCTCACTACGAACACGGTTACACTCCCCGTGCTCCTCCCTTCACACAGTGGTCGGCTCTGAAATCATTAGTCAGAGCCATTTAAGGCTCCAAGTTAACCCCTAAGTCCCTGACTACAGTGAGCGTGCGTGTGACATCACAAGTGCATGTCCCAATGTCACATGCTCCCATGCAGCCAATCCTAGAGCACCTTGGGTTATTTAAACTTTTTTGATAATTTCTCAGTGCCCTATCATGGTTTTCGTTGTCGTTATCCAAGAGCGCGGTTATGGTATTGTTTCTTGTGTATTTTGACTTTGGCTTGTTATTTGGCTATTTTGACTTCTTTATTCCTTGATCATTGGCTTGCCTACCGTTTACGCACACTCTATTCCTGACCTCAGCCTGTACTTTACTTTTCTTTTAAACGGCAATACTCCTTTAGGGTTTTCTTTATTTTTACTTAAGTTCTACATGTTGGGCATATTAGTGTATCCTGACAAATTGCAAACACTAGTTGAAACAGGACAGATTTCAAACCAGACCCATTTTTTGACATGCCTTGTTGCTTTAAGTAAGCTTCTCTAAACAGCTACCAACGAGAGGGGAGGTGCTCTGCAGAACGGAAACGTGTTATACAATTAAAGAGACGCCATTTTTTCCCCATATTTTTTTTTTGTCTTACCACCCTCCCCTCCAGAAAACAAATCTTAGTGTTTCTATCCTACTACTAATAATATTTATTACCATATAGAAATTTGAGGGGGTGCTGCCTAAAGTGCACCTATGGGTGAGACTCCACTGCCTCTGTCCAATATTCGTGCTCTGTGCCCTTCTGAGGCATTCTTTTGACTGATGAACTGTGGGTAAATCTGATTGGCAATGGAAACAGAAACTAGCCGAAGCTCTGCCCATTGTCAAGTTTTGTCAACTTGACTGCTATAAATATGGAAAACTAATTTGCCTATGTACTTTATGAGCACTTGAGCACTCGCATCTGGAGGGCAGGGGGGCGATTCAGACATAGATAGATATATAGAAGCAGATTAGATCATTTTTAATTTTGTGGCAAAACACCAGAAGAGACACGTAAGATATATACTAGGAATGGAGCTAGACAAAAGGAAAGAGTTGTGGGGTGACTGTATAAAAGCAGTTCATAGACAGGGAAAGGGATTTAGAAAAGAAGGAACAGAGCTGAAGTTTAGTTGAGTCAGTAGGAGGGAAGACATGCGCTGTCATTCTTAATTTGGTTATTTTTGGCAGTAAGGTGACATGCAAAATATCTGGCCATAAGGTTAAAATGCAACGTGGTTGCAATAAGGTGGAGTAGATAGGTAAAGGTGTTAAAAAAGGAGTTTGGAGTCATTAAAATAAATGCTGATAAGGGAAATAAAATACTATTTTTTTGGCAAGGGAGAAAGCTGAGCTATAAGAACATAGCATGAATAAAAAGTGGAAGAACTATGGTGACACTTTTACGTTTAAATTGAGGCAAATTGTTTTGCGCAATTTATTAAATCTGTTTGATTTGTTTTTTATCTACTTTTTATTTTTTTGCACCCGTACCACCAAGTTTTAATATACACTATTTTTCGGTGACACAATAGATTTAGCTATTTTTCAGACAGAAAGGCATTCTGTTTCACTTCTCTTTTTTTCCACCACTGTAACTTTGTTGTCTTCTGAGTAGGAAATATCCGAGAAAACTGGCAGACTTTACTAATAAAGAAACCCTTCATTTTAGAGATCACTTTGAAAACACTTTAAGAAATACAATCAAAATTGTGATGGAATCTAATTGTCAATTGTCAGAGCACGTATATTAATATCCTCCTATGGGTGAGCTTATTGCGGCAGGATTGTATGACAGGTTGAGCTGACGGCTTTGATTAATGCTGCATTATCCAGAGCAGTAGAGAGGACAACATTAGCACAGGTGACTTTAAAGGAACACTACTGTGACAGGAATGCAAACATGTATTCTCGTCACTAAAGATATGAAAACACATTTTAGGTGACCGGCCCCTTGTCAGCTAAGTGAAAGGTGATTTTACGCACCTTTATGCCAGTGCTGAGCCGGTCTCCTTGCAGCTCGTCCTGTCCCTGTCCCGCCTCTTGATGATCTCAGCCAATCTAATGCTTTCCCATAGGAAATCATTGGGAGGCTATTGCACACATGTGGCAAAGCCGTGCACTGAGCCAGTTTGCATCTCCTCATAGAGGTGCATTGAATCAATGCATCTCCATGAAGAACGTTCACCACCTCCATGCAGAGTGTGGAGATGCTGAACAACACTGCTGCATGTTGTGCAGCACTGACCCAAAAGGCACCTCCAGTGGCTGTCTGAGTGACTGCCACTAAAGGTGTTCCTAGGCACTAATGTAAACACTGCCTTTTCTCTGAAACGGCAGTGCTTACATTAAAAAGCCTGCAGGGACATACTATATACACCAGAACAACTACATTAAGCTGCAGTTGCTCTGGTGACTATACTGTCCCTTTAAGCACAAGTTTAAAACTTACTTTTTTTAATGCTTCTTTTTCTTAACTTACCCTATAAAGAAAGCTCTGAGCATGGAAATGCACCGTATGCATGTCAACCTCATTTCCTAGACCAATTAGATACCAGTTAGTCTTTTCTCCTTCGACCATAGTTAACCCATGGAGATTGCCATAGATCTTCCCATTAATTGCTGCAAGACATAAACAACACTTAGATACAAGATTGTTACCTCCATCAAGGCAGGGAGACAAAAACAACACCAAGGGGAATACTGCACAGGACTGACATGCATTCAAGTGGTTTACATTCGATTAGGAAAATATTGTAACCCACTTCTTACAATAAAAATAGACTCAAAACAATACAACTAGGAGACAGACCATCACACCTACAAGAGATTTTTAATTTAGGATAGGTATGGATTCAGCAAATGCCGCTAGAAATTATCATAAAAGAACAGTTTAATTAGCAGGGAACAAGATTTTATTAACAATCATATTTAAAAAAATCCATACAAAAATTACTACAATAACAGACCAAGAAGGAAATAGAGAGAGGAAAGAAATCTCAAATCAAATTTGCAATTCAGTGCTACATACAAAAGCATGTTGGTGTTTGTTGAAGACATTCACAAACATTTCCATCCATAGAAACCTATGGCACTGAATTATAAAGCAAAACAAATATTTACTGCACAGTGTTTAGCACAAGTTCAAAGGAATACAAAGTGTGGATACATTTGTTGTCTACCAACCATTCTGGGACAGTTGTATGGCACATATCTCACAGTCCTGGGTTTGTTCACCAGGGAAATGCCACCAGAAGGTCCAACAGATGTGCACACACTTCAACAAATACCCTTAGGACATTGATGCCATGCCAGAGTACGTTAGAAGCTCCCTGTGCATGGTCTGCCCAGAGAGGGGCAGAGAGGCTGTCTTTACATGCAACACACCCTCTTTCAGAATGAATATACCCTTAACTGCGGCTAACTTATGGCCTGTTCAACTCTTTTCCTGTGACATATGCACTAGGCATAGGTATAGAACCCACATTACAAATTAAGCCTAGTGCTTAAACACCCACTACCCCTGGGTGGCAGCAATGACCATAATACACATCAGCCCTAATACATACCATAAAAGCCAAAGAAAATATTTACTGCACGCTATTCCAAATCCTTGCGTGCATTAAAGAACCAAAGGTTCCTTTAAGTATCACTTCAATTGCCATTTAAGTTTAAGCTCACCTGCCATGTCAAGGCATAACCTCAAAGGTGGGTCCTACGCTAACAATTCACCTTGCTTGCTTCTGCCTATAATTAAAAAATCTCTAATGAGACAGAGAGTGTCATTTTTCTAAACCCCTACATATTTATTTACCCAAAATAGGGAACACACTGTGGGGTGGCAGCACTGTAATATGGCTGTGTGATACAAAAGCAAATACAAACATACAAAATGAAGCCCTGCGCTCAAACTCCCATCACTCCTGGGCAGCAGCAATGACTACAGTACACATCAGCCCTAACACATACAATAGAACCAAAGAAAAATAGTTACTTGCACACTATCCCAAATTCCTACATCATTCCAATGGCCATTTATGTGTAAGCTAACCTGCTACGTCAAGGCAAAACCCCTTAGCACAGATCGCCTGCCACGGATACCAGAAATAAAAACATATAGCACTTGGCATTCAAAGTAGCTATTTCTGCATTTATTTTTAAGAAACACACAGATAATGACAATCCAGAACTCGTCTTACAACTATCTTTACAGCATCTGCACAGACCACGCAACCGATATTAAACGTGTTTGCTTCGTTAATAGCCCAAATCTTACGCTGTCCAAATTCATCTGCAGATCTTGTTATAGCAGCTCCTTACCATGAATTTTATTGCTTTCTTCAAATTCTTCTGTTCTGTTTACATCACTGGGATTTTTCTGAACATATTCTTCAATATTACTGTCCAAGTACCAAGACATGTTTTCGTCAAACACCAGAAATAATAGTGCAAATTCGCGGGCTACATCTCTTCTTAATCCCTGACTGTTTAGCACACCTTTCCTGCAAGTTAAAAGTGGCCCCACCAAGCCACTGTTAATATCCTGAAAACAAAAAAAGGCAAAAAGAACAGGTAGCAGTTAATGAGATTTTCTTTTCCCCTAAACAAATGATAATTTACAAAATAAAACTTAGACATAAATATGCGCTCATTGAATAGCTCACATAAGGGTATTATAATTATCTGGCATGTGGGGGAGACTCAAAAATAAACATCAACAAACCTGCAGGACATGGTTACAGAAACAGATAGTTTATTACAGCACAAAATGTATTCGAAAAATCACAGAAGGGTATATCAATTAAGTAACGTACAGTGATTATCTCAATTAAACACACTGTCAACTTGGAATTTAGGTCCTAATTTTACAACTTGTCTTTTTGTTCACTGCAGTTTGATGTTTAGTCAATAAAGACCTTCGTGCCACTACATAGATTGTATTTATTTATTTATTCTGTAAACCAAATTGCTATCAATAGTATATCATACATTTATGTTTTAATTAAAGGAACACTGTAATGTTAGGTATAAAAAGTAATCCCAACTAAGTGTCCCTGTCCCCCCCTCCCCCGTGGCAATTAATGGGTTAAAAACCATTTAAAACATGTAAAGAATGAGGACGTCCAGCGTCGTTTCACAGAGTAAAACAGCAGAAAGCGCCTCTTGTGGCCACTAGAGGCAGTCTTAACCCTGCAATATAAACATTGCAATGAAATTAACTGGTCTGGGTTCCTATATTGTCCATGTAATAGCAAATTTCACCTACCACCAGTCAACAAAGCATTATAAGATTATAACATTTGTCTTAAGACTCGAGAGAATAACATTTGTCATTTCTAACGGTCTTATTTTAAAATAAGAACAATCAAAAATTATTTGCACTGTACAGTGTTCTTTTAAATTCTGTTCCTGTCTTTCAAATACATTTTGAGTTATGTCATTGTAACGTGAGAAATTGTACCTTTACAAAAAGTGAACGTTGAGTTTTCAATTACAAAAAAACTTACATGGTTATACCGATTACATTTAAGTTAAGATAATGCAGACTTAAAGGGACACTGTAGGCACCCAGACCACTTCAGCTCATTGAAGTGGTCTGTGTGCAGTGTCCCTTTTGCACCTAGTGCTGCAATGTTAAACATTGTAGTTCCAGAGAAGTGGCAATATTTACATTGCAGCACTAAGTCTGGCCTCAGTGGCTGTCTACCAGACAGCCACTAGAGGGCTTCCGGAATTGTAACAGACTTTTGGTCCGTTATCTGATGCTGGGCATCCTTACGCTCTGCATGAGGACCTCCAGCGTCAGATTTACTCCATAGGAAAGCATTGATTTAATGCTTTTATATGGGGGGTCTAATGTGCCTGCAGCATTTGCCACGCATGCGCATTAGACCCCGCTCGTCGCGGGTCTGAGGAGGCGGAGCTTCGAACCAGTGGCGAGGGGGGAGTGAGGGGGGTGAGACAGAGGGATCAGTAGTGCCAGGAATGCAACTTTGTATTCCTGGCACTACAGTATCCCTTTAAGTACAATTCAGGTGTCTTTGATATAAAATACATTTTGTTTTATCTCTCAGAATGATACATTGTAATCTACAATCATATGACATTTAACAGCTGTCAGTGTGTTGTTAACCATTGTGATACTTTTTAACCATTGGATGTTTGGCCAAAAATGACTTGCTCACTAAAAGCAACTACAGGTTAGTGAAGTGTATATCATCTCATCATGCTCCTACAGTCTAACTGTTTACTTCTCTGCGTGAAATCAAAGCAGGATTGCTCTGGTGAACTAGACAGCTGCCTAGGACCCTGGTTCAAATACCAATATAGGCACTGAACTGATACAGTAGTGAAGTAAGGGGGTAGCATTTATTAATTCACGCTTTAAAGATGCCATTTTGAAATTTGCTGTTATGGGATAATATTCTTAAAAGGATGACCAGAGACCAACCTTTTTTTTTCTTCAAATTTTAATATAGAACCCATCACTGACTGAAAACGTGATAACTCTGATCAGGGTGGACCCTGGAAGTTTTCAAGTTCAATGTCATAGTCATGTCTATAATAGAACAGTAGAGAAAGGACCACGTCCTGTTCCCCTGATTTGATGTACAAAGGAGCTTACTTTCTATCTCTCCATGGAAGATCTCTCTCTCTCTCTGTAACATTGTTAATCTTTACTATCTGTTAAGTTTTTACATATGCATTGTGAGCAGAATAAATTTATATTTTTTATAAAGAATGTCAGCTTGCATATCAATATTTTGTGTGTGATGCAGGAAGATATTAATATGAACCATTTAAAGAAGAATGTATATACACCCACAAACACATATTTATTACAAACACAAATCTGAAATCATCCAAAGTACCATTTAAATAAGTACATAATTTAAATAATTAAAATTGGCGATATTAACTGTCTCTGCCTACCTGCTTAGTTGTGATTGTTTTAAAATATGTGGCTGAATTTAGTTTTCCAAAAAGTGCTTATGCTTTTTTCATATTGTATTTTATTTATTATAATTATTTATCAGATTTGCTGAGTTTGCCAAACTCTGTTTCACAATTGTTCTCCAATGTTTACCTTGACAAAATCTTCTTTGGAGTAATAGGCCCATGTCAAACAGTCAGGATCGTTGTTTCCTGGACCAGACCTTTCTGGAACATTCCATTGGTATGTGCGTGTTCCTCCTAGAAATAAAAATAAATGGAAACACCTCATATAGAATCAAAGGTTCTCATAAAAACATAGTATCTGCTGACAGATCCACGAGAGAAGATATTGATACAGCAAGAAATTCATGATCTATGGCCCATTCCTTAACTTGCTCCCTCACTCACCACTTCCTCTGACAAAGTGAACACAGTACTCTGTCTTATATTCTGGATATATTGCACTTAAAAGGAAAAGAAAAAGATAGACAATAAGCTCATTTGAGCACAGCCATCCTAGATTAGCCAGAATGACATTATCAACGTATGGAACCTGTGGAAAAGTCGTGTCTTGAAAGGTCACACCCCAACTATTGTAAGAAATATCCTGATATCCTTGATATGCAGATTAAACACAGTATCGAGTTAATACAATATCACACTTAAAGGACCACTAAAGTTACCCAGACCACTTAATCTCAATGAAGTGATCTGGGTACAGAGCTCTGTAGGTATAATCCTGAAATTTGAAATACCGTGGAACCTCGGAACTCAAACTTAATCCGTTCCAGAAGGCTGTTTGAGAACCGATTTGTTGGAAAACTGAATCAAAATGTTTCATAAGATTTAATGTAAATTAGATTTATCCGTTCCAGACCTCAAAATTACAGCATTTTAACACAAATTTTACAGTTTAATAATACCTTTCATGCATAAAATCATACAGAAAAACAATAAATATAATGTAAATGAAAAGAAAATGTAATTTCATTTTACCTGTCAGCTCGGTTTGCTGACAGAATGGAGCTCTGTTCGCTGACAGAATGGAGCACTTTTCGCTTTGTCTAGTGCTTGGAGGCCGATGCGCCATACCAACGAGGTTAATGCCATGTGATTTTGTTCTAATACCGAGTTTTGGTACCAAGACATTTTTTTCTCAAATTTTATGTTTAAATACCAAATTGTTTGAGTAAGGGAACGTTCCAGTTCCGAGGTTCCACTGTATTGTAGTTTTGTAGAAACTGCAATGCTTACATTGCAGAGTTAAATACGCCTTTAGAGCCACTAGATGCACTTTCTCGTTCAGAACTGAATTAAATCAGTCCAAGGCTCATAGCAGTATTTTTTTATAAGAAGCACTGAATTGGTAGAGGTCATGGATTGCTTAATGAATAGTCTCTGGTAAATCATATAATAATTACCGTACATATATTGTATAAAGTTTTTTATTCACTAATGACTACATATTTATAGATTCTTACTTTATTGTTATAACGCGTGTGAAGCACTTTTCTACAAATTTTACAGTATTACAGAATACACTAGTCACTTTGTAATATTTTTGACACTTTATATACTCTAACTTACACACTTGCACTTTAATATGTGCTATTAAGTCATTCGTTTTCATAGTTCACCCCAGTGAGCTTATTAAGAGCCTTATCTGTACTTTTCCCCCAAGTTGGGGACAGTAACTTTGCTGTCGTAAACTCGCTTGTTTTAGTTGGTACCAGGGCAATGCATTACAGTAGAAAGCTCCGTGGGCTCCGTACATAGTGTGTTTATCTCTCTGATCGAGCATTCCCAATTCACGTCACTTCTGTTTTTCGGATCCACAAGACTTCAGCAATAACTCTGCTTTGAAAGACCTGCTTTTTAGGTATTCATGGTCACTTTATTTAGTCATTTATTGTTTATCTCTGTAAAAATTAAATCATGCTTTATTGCTCATTTGTATTAGAGTGATAAATCGCGACTACTGCGCCATTATGACATCACTTTGCTGTTTGCAATGAGGCTGTTAGTCTGATACAACATGTGTAAGTAATTATTTTATTAATGGTTTGTATGCCTTTTTATCCTATATATGTGTTACTTTGTGAGGGATTCTAGCTTGAGAAAGACTCTTGTATAGAGTCAAAATGTTGCCAAGTTATATGTCCAAATAGAGCCTACTTTGGAGTACTTCTCTATGTGTGCTCGGACATCTGTTATAGATAAGAGAAGACATCAAGCCAGCACTGAATTTCAAATTTAGGGTTAAAATAGTCGAACCGATAATAGTCTCTAATTGAGCTATACTTCCAATTCAGCTACTTTACCCTAAAATGTTTACCTCACGTTGATTTCTCACTTAGCGAATAATCCTAAACCTTTTCATAACCAGAGAAGGGACAAGTGCAGCACACTCATCTGGCAAAGTATTGGGTCATTAAAACAATGAAGAAAACGATGCAATAAAGTAACATTTATATCAAAAAATATAAAATATGATAGCCCATGACTCAAGGTGACATGGAAGAAAGTGACAATACATGAAGACGTTTGAAGATGAAAATGTTAGAGAAATGGTTTGATAAGGTTCCCAGTAAAAAAAAATATATATACTTTTTTTATGAGTTACATACCAGGTGGTGTTGCCTCAATACTATTTCCTTTACCATGATTCACAGCCACCACTCCATGAGCGTAAATGGAATACGGGCGAAATGCTTTATTCTTAAACACAATCAGAATGCTGTCTCCAACCTCTGCTCGAATAAATGGGCCTTAAAAATAAAAATCAATGAGGGTTCAGCATTACAGATCATTCTTACACTTACAGGAATTATAAGTATAAATTGTAATATCACATTCTACAGAGGCGGCTCTAGACTTTATGAGGCCTTAGGCGAAACGCAAACATGAGGCCCCACTAACAAAAAAGTGTCACATATACACATTGACGCACTGTCTACCTGTGTATGTGCCTGAGAGTGTGTCTGACAGAGAGTATCCTTGTGTGTGCGAATGTATGTCTCTGTGAGCATGTTTGTGTTTTTGTCTGAGACCCTATGTGTATGGGGTAGCTGATGGTGAGAGGGAGCGGGGGGTGTGATGGTGAGAGGGAGTGGACGGTGATGGTGAAAGGGAGCGGAGGGTTGATGGTAATGTGAGAGGGAGCAGGGGGTGATAGTAATGTGAGAGTGAGAGGGGGTAATGTGAGAGTGAGAGGGGGTAATGTGAGAGTGAGGGGGTTAATGTGAGAGTGAGGGGGTTAATGTGAGAGTGAGAGGGGGGTAATGTAAGAGTGAGGGGGGTTAATGTGAGAGTGAGAGGGGGTAATGTGAGAGTGAGAGGGGGTAATGTGAGAGTGAGAGGGGGGTAATGTGAGAGTGAGAGGGGGGTAATGTGAGAGGGGGGTAATGTGAGAGGGGGGTAATGTGAGAGTGAGAGGGGGGTAATGTGAGAGTGAGAGGGGGGTAATGTGAGAGTGAGAGGGGGTAATGTGAGAGTGAGAGGGGGGTAATGTAATGTGAGAGGGGGGTAATGTAATGTGAGGGGTTAATGTGAGAGTGAGAGGGGTTAATGTGAGAGTGAGAGGGGTTAATGTGAGAGTGAGAGGGGGTAATGTGAGAGTGGGGGGGTAATGTGAGTGGGGGGGTAATGTGAGAGTGGGGGTAATGTGAGAGTGGGGGGGTAATGTGAGAGTGGGGGGGGGGCTAATGTGAGAGTGAGAGGGGGTAATGTGAGAGTGAGAGGGGGTAATGTGAGAGTGAGAAGGGGGTAATGTGAGAGTGAGAAGGGGGTAATGTGAGAGTGAGAAGGGGGTAATGTGAGAGTGAGAAGGGGGTGATGTGAGAGTGAGAAGGGGGTGATGTGAGAGTGAGAAGGGGGTGATGTGAGAGTGAGAAGGGGGTGATGGTGAGTGGGGGGAAGCTGAGGGTGGTGACGGAGGGTTATGCTGAGGGTGGTGATGCTGAGGGTGGTGGGGGGTAATGCTGAGGGTGGTGGGTGGTGATGCTGAGGGTGGTGGGGGGTGATGCTGAGGGTGGTGGGGGGTGATGCTGAGGGGGGTGATGCTGAAGGTGGTGGGGGGAGTGATGCTGAGGGGTGGTGAAGCTGAGGGTGGGGTGAGGCTGAGGGTGGTGCGGGGTTATGGGGGATGGTGAGGCTGAAGGGGTAATGGTGAGGGTGGTGGGGGTGAGGCTGAGCGTGGGCAGGGGTGAAGCTGAGGGTGGTGGGGGTGAAGCTGAGGGTGGTGGGGGGTGATGGTGGTGGGGGGTGATGGTGGTGGTGGGTGTAGCTGAGGGTGGTGGGGGTGAGGCTGAGGGTGGTGGGGGTGATGGTGGTGAGGGGTGAAGGTGAGGGTGGTGAGGGGTTGATGGTGGTGGGGGTGATGGTGGTGGGGGTTAAGCTGAGGGTGGTGGGGGGTGAGGCTGAGGGTGGTGATGGTGGGTGATGGTGGTGGGGAATGAGGCTGAGGTTGGTGGGGGTGATGGTGACGGTGGTGGGGGGGTGAAGCTGATGGTGGTGGTGGGTGTAGCTGAGGGTGGTGGGGGTGAGGCTGAGGGTGGTGGGGTTGATGGTGGGGAGGGGTGATGGTGAGGGTGGTGGGGGTGATGGTGGTGGGTGGTGAGGCTGAGGGTGGGGAGATGGTGGTGGGGGTGAGGCTGAGGGTGGGGTGAGGCTGAGGGTGGTGGGGGTGATGGTGGTGGGGGTTAAGCTGAGGGTGGTGGGGGGTGAGGCTGAGGGTGGTGATGGTGGTGGGGAATGAGGGTGGTGGGGGTGATGGTGGGGAGGGGTGATGGTGAGGGTGGTGGGGGTGATGGTGGTGATGGTGATGGGGGTGAGGCTGAGGGTGGTGGGGGGGAGGGGTGAGGCTGAGGGTGGTGGGGGTGAGGCTGAGGGTGGTGGGGGTGATGGTGGGGAGGGGTGATGGTGAGGGTGTTGGGGGTGATGGTGGTGGGGGGTGAAGCTAAGGGTGGTGGGGGTGATGGTGGTGGGTGAGGCAAAGGGTGGTGGGGGGGGTGATGGTGGTCGGGGGTGAGCCTGAGTGTGGTGGGGGGTGATGGGGAGGGAGAGCCTACCTTTTCCTGGTGGTCCAGTGGGCTCCCTGGTGGTCCGGTGGCCCCTGCTCCTGGTCTGCAGCTCCACAGAGCTGCAGACCGTGTAATCTCGCGAGATTCAGAGCGTTGCCGTGGTAACCCGCGGCAACGCTCTGATTGGCCAATTCTCGCGAGTCACATGGTCTGCAGCTCTGCACACTGCGGAGCTGCAGACCAGTGTCTGCGGTGGCCGGCCTGGCAGCAAGGAGGGGCCTCGCACCCGGCGGCATACCGGGCAAGCCGCCGGGCCCCCTCCTGGTGTCAGGTCCTCGGTCAATGACCGAGGACCTGACACACTCTGTCAACAGGCGGTTTAGGCGGCCGCGAGGCCCCAGCCAGCGCGAGGCCTTAGGCGGCCGCCTAAACCGCCTAATTAGAGAGCCGCCTCTGACATTCTATGTTTAATAAACATACCGTACGTCTATACAGAGAACGGGATTACACATCTGCTACTATTAACTCTACGTCACAGGAGTAAAACATCAACTACTATCAGTTTTAGATCACTGAAGTAAGACATCTACTGGAATTAACTTTCTGGCACCAAAGTAAAATATCTACTACAACCAATTTTCTGTTGCCAGAGTAAAACAATTACTGCTATTAAAGAGACACTGTAGTCACCAGAAAAACTACAGCATATTTTATTTCTTCTGGTGAGTATAATCAGTCCCTTTAGGATTTTTGCAGTAAACACATTTTTTTTTCAGAGAAAAGACAGTGT
This sequence comes from Pelobates fuscus, assembly GCF_036172605.1. Lineage (NCBI taxonomy): Eukaryota > Metazoa > Chordata > Amphibia > Anura > Pelobatidae > Pelobates > Pelobates fuscus. The sequence continues at coordinate 457,462,976 of NC_086317.1, forward strand.
TTACATTACAGCCTAGGGATACCTCCAGTGGTATACCTCAGATGGCTACTAGAGATGGCTACTCCTCAGTTGGCTACACACTGTGCAGTACTGCCATACAGTGTCTCCACCATCTGCATGGAGACACTAAAATTTGCATTGTTTCAATTGATTGCTGATTGGTCAGGGCAGTGTTGGCTTGTGCTGGCTCTGCCCGTGATCTGCCTCCTTGACAATCTCAGCCAATCCAATGCTTTCTGGAAAGCATTGTGATTGGCTTTGATCACCCCTTATGATGGTTTCAGCCAAGAAAGCAGATCAAGGGCAGAGACAGCAGCAGCAGACTGGAATAAAGGTACAATTTTACTATTTTAGGGTGGCAATGGGGACCCGGGCAAGGGGTAGGGGCAAGCTTGATGGTGTTTTTAACACTATAGTGTCCTTTACCTTATTTCTTACTACTTATTAGTAAAACATCTTTAGTAAACATCTTTAGTATTCTGCCTGATTCATTCCAGCATAGTTAAAGATAAGCTTTAACTATTGGGCCTTTACCTAATATTTCTAGATGTTTCTCTTCTGGAGTTCGTTTCTTCTGCACTGAAAACTGCCCGTCTGTGTATTCTCGATAAACCACTTTTCGGTAAACAGAGCCAATGCGGTCGTCCTCTTTATTAATGAATATATTGCCTGGGCTAGAGAAGAAGGCAGAAGCTATGATTAAATAATTATGACATAAGTATTTAGGAAACAACGGACTTCGATTTAATACGATTTTTGAAATGAGTCAATACTGTTGGGAAAACGTTCCAATTAGTTTATCAACAGAGATGGCCTTTAAAGTGTATGGACATTTTTGTAGATAAATAAGTTGGAAAGATTTTCCAACAGTATTGAATTGTTTGGAAAGCTCTTTTCATTAAGTCACGTAAAATTACCTTCACTACTTCTTATACTATTCTGGCAATTTGAAGCATGTTAATAAACAATATCTTAAACTAGCATTATGATTCACCAGAGATTAGTAGTAATCAAAATAAAAACCTGACACACACACACTGCATCCACTATACACACACACACACACACACACTGAATCCACTATATACACACACACACACTGAATCCACTACACACACACACACACACTGAATCCACTATACACACACACACACACACTGAATCCACTATATACACACACACACACTGAATCCACTACACACACACACACACACACACACACACACACTGAATCCACTACACACACACACACACACACACACACTGAATCCACTATACACACACACACACACACACTGAATCCACTATACACACACACACACACTGCATCCACTACACACACACACACACACACACACACACTGAATCCACTATACACACACACACACACACACTGAATCCACTATACACACACACACACACACACTGAATCCACTATACACACACACACACTGAATCCACTATACACACACACACACACACACTGAATCCACTATACACACACACTGCATCCACTATACACACACACACACACACACATTGAATCCACTATACACACATAGACACACCCTGCATCCCTTACATACACACACACCGCCACCACTATACACACACAGAGACACACAGTTTATGCTAATTATTTTATTTCCATTATTTCACCTAGATCTGGTGGAAACTCTGCCATAAACCCAGCATGCTAACATTTAAATGGCAATTCTAACATGCAATATGGCGCACAATAAAACCTATTAATTGAGACGTGCATTGCAGGTTCTCATAGATATTAAGCTCATTGAGCAAGGTCTTCTTCACCTTACCACTCTACAATTGTAAAAGTGCTGCGGAATATGTTAGCGGTGTATAAATGCTAATAATATGCATAGTGCACATTCCATACCTGTTGTGTTCCTCTCCATGCGCCATATGCTTCTCGAGCTCCCACGTTCTGTCTGGGGAATAGTCCCACTCCACTTCCTCAGCCGCAATAAAGTAAGTCCTTACAGTTCCATACTGTTTCTCAGTCTCACTGTTACATGGCGACACCGTGTACGTATGTTTCATGCCGGTAATATAGTGATCCATAGTTTGACAAGATACTCCAAAAACACCTAATAGAGCAAAAAAAAACAGAGTTACCTGTCAAGATTGTGACAATAATAAGGGCGTTATCTAATATTGGTGATAGTATTTTTTTAAACAAGAATTATGAGATTTACCAGGGTTGGTAATATTTTTATTTGATATAGAACGTTACGTCCACTAAATGGACAATTCATAATAATGTATAGTGTATTCATGAGACATGTCAGACTGTTTTTTTTTTTGTGTGTGTAAATCCTCTTACAATGTTTATTTTGATATTAGCACCTCTCTGGAAGGGATTAAAAGCTACCATTCAGCATGTTCTGTCTCCCTGAAGGGAATACATGCTACCTAAGGAGACTGTCTTAAATAATGTGGCTGTTAATGAGTTGTTTTTTTCTGTGGTTAAGCAGCCTGAATCTCTTCCACTTTTATGCTCCCTATGACACTCAACTCACATCAGTTCAGAGAAGACTATCGATGAGAATTATCAAAATGCATTGTTCCAAAAAGTGGTTTAAAGTACTAAAAGTTAGACAATCACCACAGAAATTAGTGAAACCCTCAAAAACATGCCATTTGTGACCACCTACCCTTTTACATTTTTGAAAAAACTGTTTAGAACAGATCTATATAATATATATGCAGATTATATATCTATAATCGATATAGGCCTTTATTCTTGATTGCTTGGTCCTTATTGTCACTCTAAAATAAGAACAAATAGTTATGGCATGTTCGTGAATTATAATAATTGAGAAACCTCCATTGAACCTCAGTTCTATTGGAGACTCTTTCTATTTCATAAGGCACATATGTAGGTATATATAAGCTATCTAGCCTTTATTATATCTTGCATAAATGTTTGTAGGTTGCCATGCAGTCTGTGACTATAAAAGAGGTGAAGATATTATTATAAAAGGTCTTTACTGAAAAAAAAAACCTCTCGCAATAGTTGAGGCATACATTAATAACATAAAAAGATTACTTGATGGCCTGCAAGTTGATGTAGTAATATAAAAGTGATCACAAAAAGAGAGGGGGAGAAGAGGTAATTTGTGAGTATCATACAATCGTATTTACGAACAATTATGTCATCCGATTATCACCAAGATAAGGACGGTCACATACAATGTTAAATAATGTACCAATTGAGAAGATAATATGCAAGGTAATGTCGCTATTTATTATTAGAAATCACGAATTACAAAAATAATTTGTATATCTTAAAGGGAAACTCCAGTGCCAGGAAAATTATCTATTTTCCTGGCACTGGAGGGTCCCTCTCCCTCCCACCCACCAATCCCCGGTTACTGAAGGGGTGAAAACCCCTTCAGTCACTTACCTGAGGCAGCGGCGATGTCCCTCGTTGCTGTCTCCGCCTCCGCGACGCTCCTCCTCTTCATTGCGTTGGCCGGTGGGCGAGACTGATCCCGCCCACCGGCCGAGGAGACCTAATGCGCATTACGTCTCCCCATAGGAAAGCATTGAAAAATAATTTCAATGCTTTCCTATGGGGAAATGAGCGACACTGGAGGTCCTCACACAGCGTGAGGACGTCCAGCGACGCTCTAGCACAGGTTTCCTGTGCTATGAAGGAGGAAGTGACCTCTAGTGGCTGTCTAATAGACAGCCACTAGAGGTGGAGTTAACCCTGCAAGGTAAATATTGCAGTTTATAAAAAACTGCAATAATTACACTTGCAGGGTTAGGAGTAGTGGGAGTTGGCACCCAGACCACTCCAATAGGCAGAAGTGGTCTGGGTGCCTGGAGTGTCCCTTTAATTTATACTAAAATATTGGGGTTTGGGGGTAGCACTGTAAACTTAAATTTCTTAATGGAGGTGCTACTGAAAGTACCTCAAACTATTTAAAATATAGAAACAGGTACACACACACATATAAACAATCTTTCAAGGCTACAGAAAATCAGCAAAATATACAAACCAACCAATATTGGGAGATTTGATGTAGCGATGAGCTTGACACATAATAGACATAGTGTGACCAAATCTCTCTAATTTTGCTTGAGACATTATGTTCTTTTTTGCAGCCTAGAAAGATTTAAATTGCTAGTTGCCAGGGCTGATTCTCCTTTGCCAATGGCTAGTGGGCGAGTGAAAATAAGCCTAGGCCTTATGTTCCTTGTAGAATCTAGATGTTGGGGTAGATTTATCAAGGCCAAAAAAAAATGATATTGTGGGTGCAAAGTGCTAAATGTTGATGGACACTTTATTGGTTTTCGTGGTGATTGCTTCGTATTTACCACATTGCCCCAGTATAGCACCTGCTTTTACCCTGAAACATCTCCACCTTCGTGTGAATTTACAAACCTACCTGCCTCATCTGGCACCATGTATGCTGTTAATGCGGTGTGAGGAAAGAGACTAACTGTATCTCTGGTCATCCCTCCAATATCAAGATTGTTGCCTTCAAAATAAATTCCGTGTATATCAATCTCTGTGCCAAGTCCAATCAGATGCCAGGATATGTTTGCCATCCTACACATTTCTAGGCCAGGCAGGTTTCCGTACATGTAGCCATTTACAGCTAAAGACAATAAACAACATTTTGATTATTATTGGGAAAAAAATAGATGATGATATATTGAAAGAGTTAGTTAAGTAATTTAAAGGGACACTCTACTACCAAAATTTAAACAGATTAAAAATCACTGTTTAGTAAAAATACCACCAATGAAAATATGCATACATGTAATTATTTTTCAATTTCGGTATTTATAAAACCAGCTTTAAAAAAGCAGTAGATCTCTTGTCTGAAGCCTTTGCAAGCCCTCCCATTCTCCCTTGGCAGCATTCGGCTTCTGAATTTTCAGATTCAGGAAGCACAGAGTGCCGCCAGACAGGAGCGCTGTTGATTGGTCTGCTAATGCTGTCACCCAATCTGTGACTCCCAATTCACTAACTGGCTTGTTTAGTGAATGGGGAGTCACTGACTGGCTGAGAGCGTCACCTGACCGCTTCCGAAAATTCAGAAGCCGGATGACGCCAGGGGGTGAGTGGATATCACTGCTGGAGGCAACTTTAGGGTTAAACTGTTTGAGAACGGTTTAACCCTTTGAGTTAAGAGTGCCTCCTGGCACCATAACAACATTGTTTAGATTAAGTTGTTCTGATATAAGAGCCTATTTAAATCTTCACTTTGTAAGATGAGAAAAAAAGGACATACTTCATACATAAGCACTTCAGAAAGTTTCTCAACTTTTAAGTAACAATTGGATTTTTTTTTAAAATAAACACAGAGTATACTTGAATCCCTGTATTATTTTAATATATATCTCCATTCTATGATATCATATCTGTCTTTGTGAAAAAGGCAAAACCCAGGAATTTAATGCAAATCTGTATATATTTCTCATGATCGAAATTGAGCAAAACCCAGCATGAAGTATCAAATGGAGGCAATGTGGTTCATCTGAAAAAAATCTCCCAAGCAAATTGACATATCAAGAATCTCCAGATATAATGAAAAACAATGTGCTTCTGAATATGGGGTGCGATATACAGTTCAACATTGTGTATAGGTGAGGTCAGTATTTACTATACCAGGCTTCCTCAAACTCCGGCCCTCAAGATATTGCTGAACTACAACTCCCATTATTCTATGAATGAAATAGATAGGCTGAGAATCATGGGAGTTGTAGTTCAGCAACATCGGGAGGGCCGGAGTTTGGGGAAGCCTGTACTATACTATCACCGTGTTTTTATGCTGTTTCAGGTTGTAATGACAATACTATACAGCAGGGGGCCCCATGATTCAGAAAGGTCCTCTACAGAAACTCTGTTCATTCCACATCATGGAAATACAACACACATCAAGGGAATGCATAAATAATAGTGAAAACAACCAGATCTACTCATGGGAGTAACATTCCACTGGGCTAAAATATTACTCTACAGAAACCTTTTTTTTTTCAATGGAACTTAAAATGGATACTATATGTAATGACAAAAAGAACCTTAATGGTCATTAAAGACATGTCCGTCGATTCTAGGTGGACATTGGTGCGGCCTTTATACTGTATTTATGTCAATTACGGTAAAATAATGCTGAATTTCTCAACTTATTGCTTGCCAATTTTCTTGGAAAGTTAATGGTTACATTGATAAAATATAAACAACTAACCTGCAAGGCTAGCTTAGTGATATATTTGCAATGAAAGACATTAACCTGTCGCAAATTCCTGCACCAGCAGTGGAACATATCGCAAATATTTAAAAAGATAAAACCTTTGCATGAACTCACGAAGGGAATGGCGGGGGAGAGGTACATTATGTATTAAATTGTCATTCATTTAAATGGTTTACAAAATGTGAAGCAATCATTTTTTTCCCCTTAGCAGGAGTAGTCAACCTTTTAATACCTACCGCCCACTTTTCTATCTTTGTTGATGGTAAAATTTCCTTACCAACCACCAGTGCTGCAGCAACTAATTTTACAGCGCAAGTGCGATTTGTTTTTTTCGTTGCCATTATATTCGCTTTGGTAGTGTTAGATGGATTTAATTTATTTTGATTATTTAAACCATCCAATTCTATATATAATTTATTTTATTTTAATAAACAGAACGTGCAGTAAGAATTGAGGAACTTGTATAACTCCCACTAAGGAATATTTTTTTCCCTGTCAGACTGTGATTCCATAAGTAGCAAGGTCGTTGTCTGAATATAATCTATCAATGGAACTCTGGAATGGGAGAGATTCTCCTGAATGAAACATGTTGTGGTTGCATGTTACACAGAAATGAAAACAATGTGATATAAATGCTAATTTAGAAAGTAAAATTCAATTGATTAAAAAGAAACCCAGGTATTCATACCATGCATTTTATTGGACTCGTGAAAATCCTCATCCTCGATGTTAATATTTGATCCATTCATGTTTGCATTGAGGTACCAGCTCAAATTCTCATCAAATACACTGAACAGCAAATAAAATTCTTTATCTATTTGTACCTAAATTAAAACAAAATCCTTGAATTAGAGTTATAACTACAATGTAAGCAAACTTGAGGGGACAAAAAAAGTGAATCAATATACTATGAATACATTATTGCAAATTGTGGAATTCCATTTTTATGGTGACATGATAACCAACACCTTTAAAATAAATAGTGGTCACTGTCTATGTGTATGGGTCAGTCTGTGGGTTTGTATGGGTCAGTCTCTGTAAGTGCTTGAGCTCCAAGAGAGATACCTCTCATCTCGTGACCTCCCCTGTACCCGATGGATAAGCCTCAACCACCTCAATCTCAACCACCATTAATCTGATTGTGCCACCCCCTCCTTGATGAGGGAAATGTGAATGTTCTTTTTTTTTTTTTTTGCAAACAATTATTAAAGTAAAAATTGTAAAGCTCTTTCCTATGCCACTCTCTGCATCCCCTGAACATAGTACACCCTCACAGACAGTGAGCCCCCCACATACAGTACACTCCCATCAACACAGAGTACACATTTGCATACACACACAGTGCACCCCTCACACACATCATCTCTTCACCCACATACACACTTCGTCCCCGCAAACCTTCACCCCATTACACAAAATCACACATATATATATATAATTACAGCTCCTTGATAAGCACACAATGCAACTCCACTACATATACACTCACAATGCAGCCCCTAGATGCGCACACACACACACACACACACATTTTCTCACACAGTCACAAATTGCTATTTTTATTTTTATTTATATCCACCCAGCCTTTGGGAGAGCTGAGTGGATCTTTCCCTGGTGTCCAGTGTGTCTCCTCTCAGTCTTCCTGCAGTTTCTCTCTGCTCCTCTGATGCCGGGGCTGGAGTGACGTCATGTCACTAAACATCGCGAAAGGGAGCAGAGAGGAACTGCAGGAAGGTTACTGCTCCGTCACGCGCCTTCTCCATGCTCTCAGCGGCGGCTGGCTTAAATGTTTCCTGTACGGCTTAGCAAAGAATTTGTCAAGCCCTGTGTATGTATATATACACACACACATATATACACACACACACACACGCACATATATATATATATATATATATATATATATACACACACACACACACACGCATATATATATATATATATATATACACACACATTCACAGACACGCATATATATATATATATATATACACACACATTCACACACACACACACACATATATATATACACACACACATTCACACACACACACACACATATATATATACACACATACACATATATATATATATATACACACACATACACATATATATATATACACACACACATACACACATATATATACAAACACATATATATATATATATATATATATATATATATATATATATATACACACACACACACATACATATATATATATATAAATCCAGAAAGGTGGCAGCACTCACGGAATTAAAAATTCTAATCTTTATTTAGTCATATTAAAAATCAACGTTTCAGTCCTCTGTATGGGACTTTCTTCAGGGGACTTCTTCAGAGGACTGAAACGTTGATTTTTAATATGACTAAATAAAGATTAGAATTTTTAATTCCGTGAGTGCTGCCACCTTTCTGGACAACTAAGCCCTGGCTTAGCACCCGCCAAACAACCCGGGACCACTGTAGCGTGAGTGCAAGAGATTTTTCTTTCTCTGTGAGGTGCTTCTTGTGTAAGTGCGGATTGGCTGAGATCATCAAGCTTGATGATCTCAGCCATTGAGGCAGGGCCAGTCGAGGGAAGACCAGCATGACATGGGGGGAAAAAAAGGTGAGTAGAAACACTATTTTAAAAAACACAGACAGACACACACATACACCATGACACACACACACCATGACAGACACACACCATGACACAGACAGACACACACCATGACACAGACAGACACACACACACACACACACACACCTTGACAGACACACACACCTTGACACACACACCATGACACAGACAGACTGACACAGACACTCACACCGTGACACAGACAGACACACATTACATGACAGACATATACACACACACACACCATGACACAGACACACATTACATGACACGGACAGACACATTACATGACACAGACAGACACAAACACACACCATGACACAGAGACATACACACACACAACATGACAGACAGACACACACCATGACACAGAGAGACACACACACACCATGACACAGACAGACACACACCATGACACAGACAGACACACACCATGACAGACACACACTCACACTGACACACATAATTGCTACCTGTGTGCAGACAGCTGTCTGTGCTGGCGGCCGCAGGGGGAGCTCTGATGGCGGCTGCAGGGGGAGCTGGCTGCGCTGTCTCTGCTCCCCAGCGCACAGCTTAATGATACCGGGGACGGAATATGACATCATATTCCAGCCCCGGTCTCATTAAGTAGTGTGCGAGGGCGGCGGGGGAGCAGAGCCAGCACAGCCAGCTCCCCCTGCGGCCGCCATCAGAGCTCCCCCTGCGGCCGCCAGCACAGACAGCTATTTGACTGGCCCCAGGTGCTGACGGCCCACCGGGAAATTTCCCAGTATCCCGGTGGGCCAGTCTGGCCATGAAAAGCACTGATTTTAAACCGGACACCAAATGCATCCAGGTGATTGCTGCAGATACACACAGGCTGACAGTATTTTCTTTAGTAAATATGAGAATTGCCTTTGCAGTCATTTTCCCTGGATTTTGACCATCCGCACAACATCCGGTGCTTAGTGAATAACCCTGTAAATCTTTTTCAGGCCACTTCACAGGGCCCTTAATTTACACTTTTCACATCTGATTTATAATGTACCTGTTTGTTATCTGCAGTGAGAGAGTCTTTTCTGCAGACTAGAAGAGGACCCACGAGTCCAGAATAAGTGTCCTTGACTGGGTCCACTGCTGAATAGTAAAGGTAAGTGAGGCAATTTGGGTCACTGGGTGTGGGCCCATCGTTTTCAAGGACTTCCCATGTGTATGTGAATGTGTCACCAGGTTCCACAAGAGCTCCGTTTTTCACAGAACCTTTATAAAAATGAAAAATGTGAAGCACTGAATTTGTGGATGTAGGCACAATTGGAAGACAGATTTTGCATGGATCTATTTATTCAGCAGTCTACTTAATTAGATAAGTACAACAAATATATAGATATATGATGACACGTATGGGATAAAGAGGACATAATTTTACATATTAATGTGTGTCTTTATTAAAGGGACACTACAGTCAACCAAAGAACTTTAGCTTTCTGAAGCTCTTTAGGAGTCCATTGCATGTTCCTGCAGGCTTATTTTATAAAAGTGACAATTTCAAGGCACATCAGTATTATAATAAAACACTTTAGTAATGACTCTCAGCCGTCTGCTTGGTTTCCTGTCTCACTGGCTTTGTATTGTAGTTCAAAGTGGAAGGTAATAATAATATATACATATTTCATTTTTATGTATGTCTGCATTTATTTATTTACTGAGTGTTTCTTTAGGCGTGCAATGCTCATTCATCATTTACAAACATTTCCAAATGTTGTATAGTTAATATGGCTGTACTTTGCACTTACTAATCAGTTTTCTGTTTTTATTGTTTTTCTTTAAAACAAATATAAAAGTCATTTTTGAGGTAATCTGACATCACTATGCACACAAACAGTAAATTGCTTTTCTAAACAGTAATAGCGATATCCCATGTTGCAAGATCGGGTGAAATTGAAAGAGCAGTGGAACTCTGCAGACAGGCTGTGTCAGTCCTGGTACCTACCATCGGCATATCCCGCACCTTCTGATTCTTTGCTGAATGACACTCCATGTGCCATGATGCTGTATGCTCGGTCTGCTTTGTTTGCAAAAACAACTAGTATAGTATCGCCAACTTCAGTCTTAATCACTGGACCTGAAAACCAATACATGTCAACTGAGAAAATGCAGCAATTTAAAAAAAATCTACTGCAAGAATAGACCTCAAGAATGCTAACCATAATATATACACACAACATCCAAGATCCAGCGCACTCACTCATTCACTAAACAGCAATTCCAAGTCTCACATAATGCAATAATTTTATTTAAAAACACCTCACCTAGGCAAAAATAATGGAGGTTTAGTTACAGTATAGGATCATACATTGCATAAGCCTACCACAATGTCAATGTACCCCATTTTTGGCAGGTCCTACTCTAATGCCTGCTCTTATGAGATTAATTCACTTACATACTTACAGGGAGAGGTGCAAAACCAGGAAGTTAGCCTGGACTACCAAATATAAAATAATTAAACAAAGAGGGAGCACTCACCTGAACATGCATACATTATAGGGTGCTAGTGGGGGCAATCCATACAACATACAAGATCCAGCGCACTCACTCATTCACTAACCAGACAATTTGACATTGTGGCAGACTTATACTATTACATTCTGTGAGACTTGAAATTTAGTGAATGAGTGAGTGCGCTGGATCTTGTATGTATGAATCTTGAATTTATGCATGTTCAGGTGAGTGCAGCCTCTTGGTTTCATATATATACAAAGATAAATATGTTGCATAAAGGACACAAACCTGAGATGTGTACACTCATTGAATTAGTTAGAGTGCTTGGAGTCACCGGGCAATGGTTTAATACTAAATGAAAGTCCCTAGCAGCCCATGTCCTCTGTGCTGCTTGGGATAATGAGGAGACATTCGCTTGAGCTGTAATCGGCTGCTGTGATTGGCTGAGAGTGTAAGCTGACCACTTTACTGTAGACCTGTCACAGCAGGTTGCTGGTAGGAATTGGTATGGCTAGAAAAAAGTCTTTCATATCTGCCTTAGCCCATATGGGCCAGGCTGTGGGCCAGGGACCCTCATTCATTGTGACACTGGTCAAAAATATGACCTTCGTTAAGTGTTACACTGCTCAAAAATATGAGCAGTATGGAATCCTCAGACACTGAATGGGGGCACCATTCCTGCGGGTTCCATAAACTATAAGCAATTCTATGAGATGAAATGGTTATAGTGCCTATTGTTCCCATTTAAAGGATCATGGTGCTTAAATGATATATGTGGGACTGTGACTTCTGCCACTTAGAGCTTATTTCTGATTGGCTGACAAAGTTCTATCTGTAGTGGATACGGGATAATGTGTGACTTGTCCCCTGATCCCAACTCTCATTGGTTTACAGTTAGGCCTGGTTCAACTTCAAAGTGCATGCTGGGAAATGTAGTCCAAAGATAGCTGGGGTGTAAAAATTAGCCCATATTTTATGGCAAGCTTCCCCTATTAATTACATAGGGAATACATACCAAGTATTCCAAGGTGCTCTTCACTGTCTGAACGGTTCTTCCTAACAGTGAATAACTCATCAGCATACTCTATGTACTGAACTTTCCAGTATTTTCCTCCAATCAGTACATCATTTTTTGAAAAATATAACTCTGAATCACTGGAAAAAAAAAATAAACGTATACCTTCTTAATCTTTATTTTAAACATTGTAAATCTGCAAATATTGCTTTTACAACAGAACAGTGGTTCTTAAATGGACAGTTTAGTTACCTTTTGGAACCCTAACAACTTCATCTAAATGAAAAATAAAAGTGCTTTTTTTACCTTTAGGGATTAAACCATTAATTTCCTGTGTGTCTCTACGGATTGGATCGGGTCCCAGGTAACTGCCTCAAATTAATGTTTACACTGTAGCTGTTTTGTAATAGAGCTCTTTTAATGAATGAATTTGGCCAGAATTTGTTTAATTAGATTTTTCTATTAAAGCAGCTGTCGATTTGGAAGTTTTGTTTTTTAAATCAATAGTTGTCCCTCTATTCCTCCTTGTTTTCAAGTTTTTGACATTTCACCTTTTTAATATACATTATCAAAATTATGGACAACCTTTTCTCATGGACACAATGTTCCTTTTAAGCCGCTGCTAAATTACCCACAACCCATCAGTCAAAGGAATCCCATAGAAGTGCAAACTACAGACATCATGGACAGAGGTGAACAAAATTGAGGCACCCAAATATTAAAATTAAAGAAGAAAATAATAAATACAAATTAAAGCAAGTGGCAAGTGGGTAGTATAATCATTAAGATACAAGAGATTAAAAAAAAAAATTAAAAAGACTTCTGCATTAAAGGCAAATAATTGCTCACTGAGCTTATTTTACAGCTACGAATATTAAATGGACCTCATTTAAGGATGCAGGACTATCTTTTGGGACACTTACTATTTATTGTCCTTATTGGTGGTTTTATTATTTGGTTTTACTCAGACTGTTCTGTTATATCATGACTTAGGCTACTAACTGAGGTCTGACAGGAGTGACAGCTAAAGTACTTACTCAATGTGTTTATTACATATTTTTTTAATAAACATAAAAAACAAACAGATATTACAAAGTAAAAAGGTGAACAGCGCTAACAATAAATGAGGTACAAACTTATAAAACCAGTCAGGGTAACAGAGTCCAAAATCTTCCTCACTTTTGGACTCTGTTACCCTGACTGGTTTTATAAGTTTGTATTTTCACTTTTAATATTTTAAATATTTGTTACAATAAAGTATATATACATTTTCTATACACCCAGTCACCTTTTTTTGTCCTACTTCCTATTCATCATTTTGCTGCTGCTACTTTTGGGTCCATTATATCCCTAGGTGGGGATTATTCCACCTGAAGGTGGGGATTATTCCACCTGAAGCAGGTCCTTGCTCTAGTAGATGTAAGTAGGATAATTTATTTTTGTGCTAAGTTTATACCTACATACTATACCATATGGTGTATTTTATTTTGTTTTTCATACCACGAATGCTTATATATATAAGCCTACCAGGAACATCACGCATCAAGAAATCCACAGACGGGGATTATTGCACCCAGGCCCTTGTAATAGAGCTTATATAGCTCTTTAAAGTGTGAGTGTGGATCTTATATTCCTTCACCGTTCACTTTATTTTTAAAGACATATTGCACTATTATTGTATTTTGTTTTTGTTTCTTTAAGCTTCACCACTGGCCAGCATTCCTTATTACGTATGTACCTCATTTATTGTTAGCGCTGTTCACCTTTTTACTTTGTAATATCTGTCTTGTTTCACAAGGTTGGGGGAACACATTGTTGGTGAACTGCAGCTCATTTACAGAAAGAGAGCGCTTATTTTTTGTTTTTTACATAAAAAACAAACACTTTGGAGTTTAGAACTTGTGGTTTAATTCGACTGTTAGTGACTCATCAAAAGTTTAAGGGATTCAAATAAGTTTAGAACATATGTATCTTGTATTTTATTGTGTATTGGGGGAATTTTAACTCTTAAAAAATAAATATGGCTAAATATATGATAAAACAGATCATTTCCCCACAGTTTAGAATTTTAAACATATGTATCAAAATTGTTTAAAAATATATTTTTCTGGTAGTAAAATACAAAGGCAAAAGGTCACTAAGGCATCAATAAGCAATTATAAAAGATAACGTATGATGAAACTAGTTACACCGTATTTTATTAAACAGCAAGATATAATGTCTTTAGTAAATATTAGTTCACCATAAACAATTCAGCTGTACCTGTCGGTTTCATTAAGCAAGTCACCGGTGAACGTGTTATAGTTCGTTGGGCCATAATTCCATAGTACGAGTTCAGCAGCAACATAGTATTTCTTCACGGTTCCAGTGGATGGAGATACAATATCCTTTCCACACGTTGACACATTGTAGAGACCCAACATTCCAGCTGCAGATGGAAAAAGAGTCATAACTTATGGGTTAAACTAACACTTTTGGTGGGGGGGGGGGGGGGGGGGGTGAACATTTCAGGTGTATAATGCCCTATTGGGCAATACGGAGGTGGTTCCTACTCCAAATGTACTATAACCTGTAAAATAAAAGGTTTTAATTTAGCTGGAATCCAGCACCGGGCATAACTCCCAGCATTGACTTCCGTGCTTCTCAGAGAGAAGCCTGTAATTGGTCCTGTTCACAGGCTCAGAGAGCGTGCACGCGCACTGGGACAGTGAAGGCGAAAGGGGAGGAAGGGAGGTTAAAAAAAAAAAAAAAATACTGAGGGAAATGAAGGGAGGTGGGAGGGAGCTCACAATGGGTTGGAAGGGGAATCATTTTTCCCCTTGCAGGCAGAATGCATATCTGTTGTCAGAGTGCAGTGCGTACTGATGACTGACGCAAAATATGCAAAGAATTGAGATTGCATTACCCGGAACAGATTTTAAGTGTGCTGGGGGTGCAACCACCCCCCCAGCACACTATTAAAAATATCTCTGAATGTGCAGTGCTTCAAGCAAAAACACTGCACATACATATTCCTACTACCATAACCACTTCAAAACACTGAAGTCATCATGGTGGTTGGAGTGACCCTTCAAACATTTAATATTATACATCTCCCTGCCTTCAACCTTGAAACAAGATGGCAGGATTTATTGGCCATGGTAGATCCTCAGTAGTTTTCCTGGGCGTGTATTTTTTATGACATTTTTAGCACAGGTACTATTTACTTGCTAAATGTACTGAGTGACTGAACAAACATATACCGGAAAATGTGACATGCAATCGTCTAGGCATCCAGGCGTGGTAACAGGTCTTTCTATATCACCATTAGGCATTTTCTGCACTCTTCCTTACATAATACTTCCAGTTTAGAAATATCTGTCTGTCATGCTCTGTATTTTTGAGATTGATTTTGAGGTGTGATTTTGAGGTTGGAATATCCAGACCCTTCTCATCTTCAGTTTCTTAACTTACTATGGGACAATTGGATTGTTAGGTATTTAGCAGAATCCATTCTTTCCGCCATGTTTACAATATATCCTGTGCCATCGGCAGGGACACAACTCCAAAACATGAATTGAATGACTTTTTAAAGATACTGTTTTTAAAATGAATTCTGTTTTGTAGTGCTGTATTGTATGTACACACATAGCTGTCAAACTTATAAAGTATTTAATTCAATACACTTAGTGATACACTTACTGTGCTGGGATGTCATGCCCCTTGGCACAGAGAATCCTACAAAGATGGGCGCAGGAGAATGATGCATGCATTTGCACACAAGACACCCGCCCAAATGAATCACCTACAGTCAGCTTCAGTAATCTGCCTGCCAGGTAGGTTGTGGAGTTGGTACACAAACGCTTTGCTTCCGACTCCACAAACAAACCTTTTCTTTGCCTTAGATGAAATCTCCTTTCTTCCAGCCTAAATGCGTGACCTCGTGTCCTATGTATAACCCTGTTTATGAATAGATTTCCAGATAATGGTTTGTACTGGCCACGAATATATTTGTATAGTGTGATCATATCCCCTCTGAGGCGCCGTTTTTCCAAACTAAAGAGATTTAAATTTTTAAGGTGATTCAGTTCACTAGTTTTGGTTTGTCCACAGGTCAGCGTTGTGTCATTTCACGGTTTATGTCTTTATGATGCCTGTAAATCTCAGTACAGTCACACCTCTGTATGTAAATCTTTCTACGAAGTTATTGATCAAGCACAATATAAAAATCTCATTATACAGACCATAATATCAGAGCTTCCTGTGACCATTGTCCTGATGTCTGGTAGCCGTTCCACGTAGACTCACTTTCCACAATAAATTGTACTTTCAACCCTGCTTACTCTCAGTATCTTTTAAGCAAAGACAATCAACAATGCAATTTACAATCTCTGTACCTGTTCAATATTAAATTAAATGGAACACTAAGCAGGATATAATAGAATCTAAAAACAAGTCGAGCAAATATATCTATTAACTAAGCTATATATAATTGCATAATAAGCTATATACAGTACAAGCACTTTTTCAACCTTCTAGAATGATCCCTAGTACCGTTATAACTTATCTTTGCACTCTTAATATCTGTGAACTAAAAGGCCTATAATGCTCAGCCAATTTCTGGTTTTAAGTGGATGAACTGAAGAAAGATCAGCGTGTAGGGAATTGCTTCAGAAGACAACATTTAGGGTTTGGTGTGCTGTTTATTTGCATGCCTTCTGTAGTTACCTTTAAAACCACAAAACTATGTTCTACAAAAAGGTAATAGATATATAGACTAGCTTTTAAATGGATTTAGTAAAAGTGAACGAAATAAAGGAATTGAACAATGTACAGGATTGGCTAAAGCAGTGCAACCATTACATGCTATTGTTTGCAAACCCAGTCACTTCACACAAGAAGTTCCCTGTACTGTGTGTCAGTTGCAGCAGCTTCCCTCCTCCTGAGAACCTTGACTCCCATAAAGTCTGAAAGATTGGCAATTACGTCTAAATATAACTATATCTTCATTTTGCTGTAAATGTAATTACCTTGAATGTGGTCATTAACTTGACAGCTCAACATCCACTTCCCAGGAGTTGACGGCCTCATCTCAACAGTTACAAATGTAGCAGGAAAAAGGTTGATGACATCAGTTCTGTGTCCCTGGTTGGTGACAGTGTGGCCATAGAAATAAGCAGAGTGAATATCAACTTCATTGCCAATCCCAAATAGGTGCCAGGACACAGAGTCACCGAGGCACATGTCCACGCCAGGTAGGTTTCCAAAAAGGTAGCCATTAATTGCTGTAAAAAAAAACACATTTTGACAATTTTGATAATATCACATCACCCACCTTTCTTATTCACTCAGCTGAGTGAAAAACATTCTAAATGAAAACATAAACATCCTGTTAATGACGTATGCAAAGAAACAGAAAACAAGAGAAAAATTGGTGAAAATGGAGAAAGAAAATACGATAGAAGGGAAAGGAGAAAGAGCTGGGCAGATTGAAATAGTAAAACATGTTTATTGGATTCATTACTTAGAAGAATAAAAAGAAAGTCCAAGATTAAAATTATGGTCAAAATAAAAAAAGAAGGAAGGGCTCTGGGAGAATGTGAGAAGAGAATATTGTATTGTAGATAAACACAAAGGCCCAACATATAATTAATCATTTGCATTTATCTTTTGCCCTTTATGCCTATCTAAACAATAACGACTAATATTATTTGTAGAAAACATGGCTGTAGCATCAAAGGCTTTTTCCAATCCTTAGTCTTAAAAAAGTAAACAAATAAGCCCCCTGTAAACCAATAAAAAAATTCAACAAAGGTATATTTCACCAGAGAATGGAGAAGAATGGATTGTCCAGTTCCACTTCGATGGAATAAACCAATACTTAGTTTTACTTTGTTGCAGTATCATTTCTTTAATTGTTGTCTGTCTGTCTGCCTCGGAACCCACTGACACAAAGACAGGACAACTCTTGTATCTATACCTTTAAAAATAAAAATAATGACCCATACCTACCATGGTAGAAACCTGATACAGTGGATATACCAATACTGCTAAATGCCGGGCGTGAAGGGCTTTGGCGCAAAGTCACTGGCTACGTTGGCGACCAATCATGACCCTCTCCCACAACCCATTCCTACAGCAAAACCCCTCCAACTGGCTTCAGCGACTTTGAATATATAATCAATCCCTTGACTTCTTCCCTTACTTCCACCATACTGAACCTATCATACCACTATCCTACTATCTGCTGCACAACTGTCTCAGGACACAGATCACCATACTCGGCATATAATGCAAAACATGGTATGCAAAGACCTATAGGGAGGGGATAACTACATGCCTTCATAATACGGCACAACTGCAACCTGACCACCAGAATATTTGATTCTCAGAACTGCATTAACCTAGTCACCCTGGCATCTATATTATAACTATGACTGCCTCACCAAATAGGGGGACAAACACAGGAGACGATCTCTCTTGCAATGCGGGACAGCTGTTAGCGCAGATGTGAGGACTTCCCTTAGACACCCAGAGTATCCAAGCTAACGGTACAAGCTTTCATAGCAATAACTGTCATATACAAACTGTCCTGACGGGGGGAAGTGGGAAACATTTTTTTTTTTAAATGTAGGAAACAGTCTCCATAAAAGGGACCCTAGCACTAATAAGCCAACCTGGACCGAGACCCCTCCACCAAATTTGATCTGCTAACCTGCATGTATACATGTACACCTGCATTGTGTAGAGAGTTTATGTATAACCGTGCACTAACCCGTTCGTTTTTCTGTAAAATTTTATCGTATACACAAACACTAAAAAATAAAGAATTTAAGAAAATAAAAAAGTATAAAAAGAATATGCAGAGAGTGGATAAGAACCAAGGGATTTTTTTCGTGTGATAGTCTGGAGACAGGGTTCTAGAAGAGACATATACCTAGTATCTGCAATATGTTGGGTCCCTTTATCCTTGTACTACGTCCTATTCCAAGGGAGGTAAAGTTGTGACGGTATAATACCCAATGCAGCATTGTTAGCCATATTCCTTAATTCAACAGGTATGTTGGCAAATATACATTTCCTACACCAAGAGATGATTCTATATATAATTTACATTGTCTGTAACCATAAAAATGGGTAATCTAACAAGTTTATGTACAGGACATTTACCTCAATTTAACTTACTTGAATAAGAATCAGAAACTATTCCAATCTGTTAGAAATGTTTTTTTTGTTTTTTTTTTTTACAAATGAGCTATCTAAAGAAGTCACCATGGAATTTTTGTAAATTACTCATCTGAAAAGTTTTCTAATAAAATAAAGCCATTTCTGATTCAAATTAAAACCATCTAAATCAAGGCCATTGTTTGAAGTGCAAGTGGGATATTGACAGCAATGTGATGACTGTTTCCAGTTAAAACATTTTGTCTAGGGTTTTAGGTGTACTATTATACATAGAAAATTATGTTTTGCCTTTTTGTAGGCCCCTCAATTTGGAGTTTTAGTAATGGCTCGCTGTGCATAACTATTAACTACTCACAAGTTTACATGGGTTACTAAATTCTAACTGGTACTGTTTATTACCTTCAGTTCCTATAACGTTAGCATACCCCACCATCGTGCCGTTTCCTCACCACCCTGCTTGCGTTGAATGCCCTTACCTTGTGCCCTGAATTCCTAACCTCTGCTACTTTCTGATGCTCAGATTTACGGCTACAGGGTTGATCCTCGTGTCCCCAAGAATCACCCAAAACTGTGCATCAACTACTAGAAAGGGATCGCCTGTTTTTAGTACCGCATGTTTTATTCTAAGATAGTATATCCTTCTCAAATAGCAGTTAATTGATATTTTTTTACATCCGATACAAACATTATAGAATTAGTAAACCCCGAACATGATAAATAAAAATAAATTAGACAGGACTATTGCTATGTTAGTACCACAAGGTTTCGGGTTGAAGCCTATACTAATTCAAATGTTCACATATTTAAAGCTTCTTCAGTGAATCATGAAGGACTATAAACAAGGGCCTTTTAAAATTTAACTCACCATGCATTTTATTGCTTTCTTGAAAATCTTCGTTATCCACATCTACAGTCTCAGGCTCGGTGCAAAATGTTTGAATGTTGTCTTCCAGATACCAGCTTATATTTTCATCCACCACACTGAACATCAGGATGAAATCTTTATTCACATCCAAGCGATTTGAAGATCTATCTAGTGTCCCTACACAATTCAAGTGGAGAAAAAAAAGTCATATTGTTTACTAGATTTTTGGGGCACTCAAAGGTTACTACATCCAATAATTGAATATTAAAGACTACACTCACCCCCAAACAGTATACATGGCTTTTTACTTGGTAATCCATTTTTCATTTATAAAATTACCTAATTTACTTATTAGTTATTTATAAAAAAAATTAGCCGTTCTTCAGTTACAATGTAATATGTAGAAACATAGAATGTGATAGCAGATAAGAACCATTCGGCCCATCTAGTCTGCACATTTTTTGAACCAGTTTAGTAGCCCTTCTCTGAACTCTCTCTAAGGTATCAATATCCTTCTGAAGATACGGTCTCCAGTACTGCGTACAGTACTCCAAGTGAGGTCTCACCAGTGTTCTGTACAATGGCATGAGCACTTCCCTCTTTCTACTGCTAATACCTCTCCCTATACAACCAAACATTCTGCTAGCATTTCCTGCTGCTCTATTACATTGTCTGCCTACCTTTAAGTCCTCAGAAATAATCACTCCTAAATCTCTTTCCTCAGATGTTGAGGTTAGGACTCTATCAAATATTCTGTACGGCCAAGATGCTTTATCTTGCATATTTCCTCTACACTTTGTAATATTTTGTAGAACTTAAGATATACTAAAATAAATTCTGCCTAGCCCCTTTATTATACCTCTCACAGTGTCATAGTGTCGCCATTAGACTTGGAAAAGCAGTACTGATACATTGTAATTCCACTCAATGGGAACTTCTGAATAAGCAAAATATTATATTGTAAATGCCAATCAAAGTGATTGAGAGACTTATATCACACCCTTACATCACACCAATTCAGTTGGTGGACCAGGTTAATATTACCATATACCAGAGCTGTCCTGGTAGATCCCCAGATCTGTAAAATTACAGCTTCCATGATGTTTTGTCATTCTAAAGGCATGATGCAAAGGATCAATGGAGTTGTTGTCCTACAATATCTGGGGATCTACCTTTTTGGCACCCGTGCCATAGACGACCCTTGCTTACTTAGTGTAGAATGAGTATAAATGATGGAAGAAGGAGATGCCCAATCTGATACCTTCTCTAAATCTCAATCAAATCATAATTTCACAGTGCAAATAAATCAG
This sequence comes from Pelobates fuscus, assembly GCF_036172605.1. Classification (NCBI taxonomy): domain Eukaryota; kingdom Metazoa; phylum Chordata; class Amphibia; order Anura; family Pelobatidae; genus Pelobates; species Pelobates fuscus. Next base: position 457,484,671 of record NC_086317.1, read on the forward strand.
AGTATGACAACAGCAGACTTTGAATCTTTTTTTTTTTTTTTTTTAATCTTCAGCTGAGTTTTCAATCTCCCTGATTAGAAGCAGGATCTGTCAAGATTTAACCTCTTAAGGACCAAACTTCTGGAATAAAAGGGAATCAGGACATGTCAGACATGTCATGTGTCCTTAAGGGGTTACAGAGACACTATGAGCAACAAAAAGCTTTGTGAAATGGTTTTGGTGTATAGATCATGCTCCAGCGATCTCACTGCTTAATTCTCTGTCATTTAGGCGTTAAATCCTAAATTCTAACAACACCTCCCCTTGCTATGACTTGCACAGCCTTCATGAAAAATAAATTTAATTTCCAATCAGATATAACAGTTAACCCCTTAAGGACACATGACATGTGTGACATGTCATGATTCCCTTTTATTCCAGAAGTGTGGTCCTTAAGGGGACACTATAGTCACCTGAACAACTTTAGCTTAATGAAGCAGTTTTGGTGTATAGAACATGCCCCAGCAGCCTCACTGCTCAATCCGCTGCCATTTAGGAGTTAAATCCCTTTGTTTATGAACCCTAGTCACACCTCCCTGCATGTGACTTGCACAGCCTTCCATAAACACTTCCTGTAAAGAGAGCCCTATTTAGGCTTTCTTTATTGCAAGTTCTGTTTATTTTAGATTTTCTTATCCCCTGCTATGTTAATAGCTTGCTAGACCCTGCAAGAGCCTCCTGTATGCGATTAAAGTTCAATTTAGAGATTGAGATACAATTATTTAAGGTAAATTACATCTGTTTGAAAGTGAAACCAGTTGTTTTTTTCATGCAGGCTCTGTCAATCATAGCCAGGGGAGGTGTGGCTAGGGCTGCATAAACAGAAACAACGTGATTTAACTCCTAATTGACAGTGAATTGAGCAGTGAAATTGCAGGGGAATGATCTATACACTAAAACTGCTTTATTTAGCTAAAGTAATTTAGGTGACTATAGTGTTCCTTTAATATCTCCTGCTCAGTTAACGGAATTTGAATTATACACATGAGGTCGCTGTAGCCTCTATGAGACAAAAAAAGCAGACAATTACAAATTATAATTATGAATTAAACACACTGTGCAATAAGAGAAATGAAAAAAATAAAAAATAATAATAATTTCAAAAAATCAGGAGATGTGTAGGGAGGTTAGGTCTGCCTAAACAAATGGATTTAACTTCAAAATAGCAAAGATTAAATGTGAGACTGCAGGGGCATGATCTATACACCAAAACCACTTCACAAAGATAAAGTTGGTTTGGTGCTTAGAGGATCCCTTTAAGTGAAGAGTTTGTTTTAGATTAAATCATTTCCTTTGTGTGTTTATTTTCCCATGGATACATAATATGTCAGTAATACCATGCCAAAGGCAGGTGCGGCAGAGCTGAAAGAGGATTATTAGAGATTTATTTACGGTAACTACAAATTCTGATATTGTGAAAATAGTGTGTTTCCACACAGTATCATGAAATAGCACGCAGATTAAAATGACTAAACGGCTATTTTGCAAATAACTAAATTGCAGTTAGTGGTGGATGGTATTCACATCTGTACTGTACGCATAGTCATGATTTACACAAAATTGGCAGATGAACATAATGATGCTACGACACCCCAAACATTATCACGACTCCTTTATATATATTTAATTTGGCTGCTATCATTATTATATTTGGAGTCTTAGCCTAAAATTTGCAATTTTTTGGTGACTCCCTTATGATCCTGATTCTAGCGAATGACCCTACTTGGCGAATAACCCGATATAAAGTGAATTGTGTCAATTAACACCCATATGTAAAAATGAGGCCAAAGGTTCCATTGAGCTCCTTTTCCAATCTGGCTATTTATCGTAGTGTGTGCATGTTGATTTTCAATTCACTAATTCCACTGGTTACCACTCACTTTTTGTTTGTCATGAAAGGTTCACTTTAACTTTACCACAACAAGGATATATATTGTTTATCACAAATGGTATTTGCTATTCTTAATTCAGATATAAATGAATGACTTACCTTCTATACAGCACAACCATTATTCATGTTTCATGTGATGAATTAATGTAACAACCACCCGTTGCTAGTGGATTGACCCTTCCCAAACCTGGGCAATTCTCTCTAAGATGCTGACAGGCTGGCTCCATTACAACACCATCAAACTCTGGACAGAGTTACATCTGTCACTGTTCCTCTACTCCTCTAGTAAATGCGAGACCTGCTTGCCAGAGAAATAATCACAGCAACCAACCATATATGAGCTGTAGTTGCTGTGATGCACAGCAGAAGGTCAGCTTAGGAGGGTTCTCATCCTATCTCTATATTGTCATCCAGTTTGAAAATACCATCGGCAAAGACCTATATTTCAGCAGTTGCTTGACAGGTGGGCGATTACTCCAAGCACAATGACAAATTCACTGTTTTGAATTGGTCATGGTTCTTGGAGTCTCAATGTACAGTTTCAGTAAGAAATGCTGTACCTACAGAGACATTTTGTGTTGCTACCAGAGGTGCAAGTCCAACTCTGGGAGCACCATTAGCCAACCAGGAACAAGCGTTGATAAGGTTGAAAACGCAAATACTCTGCATAGATTGCATAGCATGCTGGTAACGGCATCCACTGGCGACACTCCACCCCAATAAGTCCTCCCTTAGTCCTGCTTTTCTTACATCCCTGCCCTGCAACAAGGGGGGTATAGTAATGACATCATGGAAGGAGAACTGGGTTGCAGTGAGAAGTTGGCCTCATCACGCCACCTAACGTGTGTTAATTGTTTTCTTTCTCTTTTTTTTTTCCAAGTGGGAGGACCACTCCACCAAGTTTACTCCAGCCTAAAAAAAGAGTGTTTTATGAAAACATTGTTTTTGACTGGAGTAACCCTTTAACATCTAACCATTTGCTACCATTTTTACGACCATAATGTATAAGAATTGATTCTTTTAGCCTCTTTTAATGGAGGAAAAAAGTCCGTGTACCCATGACCATTAACATTTAAAAGGTAAGTTGGCCGTTCCATCTCTGTGGCACTAGTTTAGTCACAGGGGTTGTTATCAACACAGGTATATGTTATCGCTGTATGATTGAATAATGTAATAACGTGATAATTATTATTGCGTAAGCTTATTCTACCTTTTTTGCAAGTCAGCAAGGCTCCTATTAATCCACTTGCTATATCCCTCGGTGCGTCGGTGTGTGAATGGTAGATCCAAGTCAGACAGTTAGGGTCTTCTGCAGTGGGGGCGTATTCCTGTTTGACTATCCAAGTGTAAGTATGCTGCCCTCCTGGAGGGACAAAATCATCACGTTTATCAGCTTTCTTGGTTCCATCTGGATAAAAGGCCCCTGGAAAATAAAAAAAAAATATTACATTATAACTGTTCTACCAATATATAAAAAAAACTAAATAGATAAATCATTGGTTTTACACATATTATATTATCTGCCTATTATTTTATCGGGAAGATGCGGTTTTGCAACACTCATAATTCGCAGAAGGCATCATCATATCAAATAAATAAGTCAGTTGTGGGATTCCTAAAACTTGCGTCACATCTCTGGCTGCCTCAGATTGATGGGAGTTACACACATGCACACTCCCCTCCTAGACTGCAGCTGTGGGTCACAGGACGCTACAGTTTTATAGCAGCTCCTGTCTCTGTGCCCCTTCTGCCATCATTCTTCTCACTGCCTCTCTCCCATTACAAGAATGGAGCGCCACTAGGGAGGAGTTAGGCAACCTTCAGCACTCCAGATTTTGTAAACTACATCATTCCTTATGCTTTATCAGCATAATGGCTTTTAGAGCATTATGGGAGATGTAGTCCACAACACCTGGAAAGTCGAAGGTTGATGACCCTGAGCTAGAAAATGAAGACATTCATCAAAGTGTCCTTTTCTAAAAAGTGCTTCAAGGCTTGTAAAAAGGAGAGGAGTCGCCAATAGAATGTGTCTGCTGTTTCCACTGGTTTCCATGGTGATTATCCAACTTCTAGTATTTTGCACCATTTCTCAGAACACGACACTTTGATAAATCTCTCCCACTGTTACTCACTGTCTTCAGCAGCTCCAGTAATGCCTGACTTACATAAAGGTAATGATGATATTAACCTGATATGAAAGGGAAGCTATGGGGGAAATGACTCCCGATTTTAAATTTATTGTATAGCTAAAAAATTAATTGTTTAATATTGTTGTTTATTCTTATCCCCTAAACCTCTATTCAGTGGCAGGTTTATTTGATAGTTTTTCCCCCAATTTAAACTGCAGTCAGTTTTCACGTAGTCAGTTTTCATTGTGCAGCACTGATGTTCAGGGTCTCCACCCTCTGCATGGAGAAGCTGAACTTTCCCCATAGAGATGCATTGATTCAATGCATCTCTATGAGCAGATGCTGATTTGACGCACATGCGTAATGGGCTCCCAATGCTTTTCCAGGGCCGGTGCAAGCATTTTTGACGCCCTAAGCAAAAAAATATTTTGCCGCCCTCACTCATACAGACTAACACACACGCTGACTCAAGTATGACTCTAAGCTGACTCCATGTAGAGACACACATATAGACACACATAATGAACAATGCAGACACACAATGAACCATGCAGACACAAACACTGACCCACACACTGATCCATGCAAACACATACACTACCCATACAGACACACAATGACCCACACAAACACACAATGACCCACACAGACACAAAATGACCCATACAGACACACACTGACCCATACAGACACACAATGACCCATGAAGACACACACTGACCCATGCAGACACACAATGACCCATACAGACACACACTGAGCCATACAGACACACAATGACCCATATATACACTCAATGACCCATGCAGACACTCAATGACCCATGCAGACACACAATGACCCATACAGACACACACTGATCCATACAGACACACACTGATCCATACAGACACACAATTATCCATGCAGACACACAGACTCAGTCATGAGATACCGTAATCTCAGTCATGGATGCAGAGCCAGCCCCAGTGAGACCAGTGGGAGAAAAAAATAGTTTAAATGCCTTTTCAGAGAGATCTAAGGAGGGCCGGGGACCTAAGTAGTTAGTTTAACACTATAGTATCAGGAATGCATGTTTGTATTTCTGATACTATAGTGTTCCTATATTACACATTCTTCATGTTTATATATCCTCTCTGATAAAAATATGTCACCAAAATAAAAAAACATACATTATTTTGCCTTAACTCACAGACATGCCTGGAAACTGGCTGTCCTAGCACATGCTAACCCAGTGCTGCTCTATCGAAGATCAAGGGATCCAAATATGTCACAGTGTGAGTTATGTTTTTTACTGGATAGCAGAACGTCTTACTCTGCAATACTTATAATGAACACTTGATCAGCCCACTATAGTAACAAGCACATATACAGGCTCTTTCACTTAAATGATCACCGTCGTGAATTCAAAGTGAATTTACATTTTGAAATCAAAACAGCTGAACTGGAACCATAGCTGACTTAGAGCATTTGTCAATATAGTTATTTATGCCTTAAATGTGGAATTTACTTTGAATTCACTTTGTATCTGACAATTCTCACTCTAGTAAAAAAACAAAAAAACTTCATACCTCCCAAGTGGCCCTATTTAGGTGGGACAGTCCCTATGTTGAGCCCAAATCCCTATTTTCTCTTCTAATGTTCCTCTTTTCTAGGTGTTCCATATTGTTGGTGTGCCTGAGGGTATAACAGAGCTCCACAGCAATAATACTCCCAGTAATGTGTCTGAGTGTATAACAGAGCTCCACAGCAATAATACTCCCAGTAATGTGTCTGAGTGTATAACAGAGCTCCACAGCAGTAATACCATACCTGTCAACATTTCAAATGGACATATTAACTTTAGGGGTGTGAGTGTGTGTGATCAGGGGAAGGGCTGTTTGGAGAAATGTTAGGTGATCAATTAATAACAATTTATGGGACTAAAATATATTTCACAACAAAAACAATGTATCTTATTTACACAGAATAGTTTCTAAACTCTTTATTTTAGTTTAAAGACACATTACTGGGAGTATTATTGCTGTGGAGCTCTGTTATACACTCAGACACATTACTGGGAGTATTATTGCTGTGGGGCTCTGTTATACACTCAGACACATTACTGGGAGTATTATTGCTGTGGAGCTCTGTTATACACTCAGACACATTACTGGGGGTATTATTGCTGTGGGGCTCTGTTATACACTCAGACACATTACTGGGAGTATTATTGCTGTGGAGCTCTGTTATACACTCAGACACATTACTGGGAGTATTATTGCAGTGGAGCTCTGTTATACACTCAGACACATTACTGGGAGTATTATTGCTGTGGAGCTCTGTTATACACTCAGACACATTACTGGGAGTATTATTGCTGTGGAGCTCTGTTAAACACTCAGACACATTACTGGGAGTATTATTGCTGTGGAGCATTGTTATACACTCAGACACATTACTGGGAGTATTATTGCTGTGGAGCTCTGTTATACACTCAGACACATTACTGGGAGTATTATTGCTGTGGAGCTCTGTTATACACTCAGACACATTACTGGGAGTATTATTGCTGTGGAGCTTTGTTATACACTCAGACACATTACTGGGAGTATTATTGCTGTGGAGCTCTATTATACACTCAGACACATTATTGGGAGTATTATTGCTGTGGAGCTCTGTTAAACACTCAGACACATTACTGGGAGTATTATTGCTGCGGAGCTCTGTTATACACTCAGACACATTACTGGGAGTATTATTGCTGTGGAGCTCTGTTATACACTCAGACACACCAACAATATGGAGCTCCTAGAAAAGAGGGATATTAGTACAGAAAAAAGGGATAAAATGATTTGGGTTCAAAATAGGCACCGTCCCTCCTAAATTGAGACACTTGGGAGGAATGTAATGCTCACAGTAATGTCTTTAAATCACAATAGATGTAATTTAAAGACACATTCCTGTGAGTTATTAAGTCTGTGTAAATAGGATACAGTGTTCTTGTTTTAAATTATATTTTAGCAGCATAAATTTTCATAACATTTCTCAGAAAAACACTGTACGTGGTCACTACCCTACTCACACCTCTTTGTCCATTTGACATGTTGGGAGGCGTGTACTATAGAAGGATGACAAAATTTCTAGGAACAAAATGGCCACATGTCCATAATTACTTAGTTGTAAATATTATCAAACGTATCCTTCTACACGCCAATGCAGACGTCATTTTAAAAGTGTAAAAATTAAATAGGAGAATCCTGTTTTTTTCAGTATGACATCAGTTATACATCCAACATTGTGAGACAATTTTGTTTGTGTTTTATGTTCAGTAGAATAACTGTACCTTCTGAATCCTTCTTGTAGAACACCCCGTGTGGATGAAGCGTGTACGCACGGGAAGCCATATTTTTTAGATGAACAATTATTGTGTCTTCCACCTCAGCCTTGATAATTGGCCCCAGGAACCCGAGCCAGATTGGCTTCATTATTTCCTTGGTGTAGGCCGAATTAGTGAATTGTTTGTAAATAGCTTTTTTGTAAATGCGTCCAATTTTGTCCCCTCCATTTTCCAAGAATACTGACGCATCACTGGTGAAAACGTAAAAATGTTGCAGATTAATGAAAGTATTTACATCTTGCAATGTGTGTAGGTCTAAGATCTGAAAATCTAGCAGGAATATTCACTTAAGTGTTAGTCGTTGGTAAATAAAAGTGAATTTAAAATTTTGGCATAAATTAATGAAATGTAGCTGACTTAAGCAGTAATTCAGTTCAGCTATTTCAGTCTAAATCGTTTTCATTCACTTTTAATTGTTAAATGTTCTTATTTCAGTGAATGACTTTGAGTACTGCACAAGAAACTATTTCAAACTAAAACTGCTATGTTTAATGAACATGTTGTTAATTGTAGTTAATCTATTCAAATATACTAAATGAGAAATTATAGAGACAAATGTCAAAGAAATTGCACAATATAGACAAAAAAAACTTAGTTAAATTTACTGAGATGCAGAATTTCTCCAAAGTGATTGTTTTGTCTACATTTTATATTTTGTTTGCCCTTGAACCAGACCTTACTGTATTGTGAACAAAATGATATTAGTGCTATATATTTCAGCGTAGAAAAACATCAGCCTTCTTGCACATACGGTAATTATTATACATATTACTTGGAAAAGTGCTCTTGGATAAGTGTTTTGAGACAAAGGTCTACAGGTTGATTGTACTTCATCTTATGTAATATGTAAATGACCACTCATCAAGAACACCTATATGCACTCTCGAAGACATACCTCTATGTATGGTGGTGAGGTGGGGTGAGTTAGCTTGTGGCCTTGAGTTCTAGTACAGTAGTGGTGACAATTTTAAGAGGCGAGTGGCTTATATTTTCCATTATATAAGATGAATAATATGTGCTATTTACTATTCCATAGGAAATTTGATCCAGCACTAAACATGCACCGAAGCAAACTATGCTTTCATTTCTAAATTATGTTCACATGGACATGACAGAAGACAAGTATAACTTGTTTGGCGCTTCAACCTCTTTTGCAACATGTGGCTACATGTGTGTAGGTAGCGGTTACGTGTGGTGCGACACAATACATCACCCCCATTCAACCCTTAACCCAATCAAAACCAGGAAACATATATGTGTGGTATAAAAAGGCCACAGCTTTTATTTATATTTCGTTTATAATTTATCAAACATATTTATAAAACCAACCATAAATAAAACAAGGTATAAACATTATTTAACTTGAACTAGTCCTTGCCAACCGTACCACCAACCCTCTAGGGTACACGCCCTACCGAGGCATCAGCCCTCCCCCCTCGTCCATGATACCTGGCCTTCACCTTGGCCTTCCAATACCACATGCCAACCCCTGGCCACCATTCCTGGCACAGAGGGCACGCGCAAATACCCAAACCTTTCCCGAGGTTAGGGGAGGGGACCCGACCCAGCATCCTTCTTTTTCTTGTACTCCTCTTCCCAATTGGTTCGGCAAGGACCATACCCGCCAGCTGTGACAAGATATTGAACACCTACAGAGGAAGGAAACAAAAACAGCAAAAAGGGGAGGGAGGGAGGGAGATTGTCACCTTGCCGTTATTTTAAGATGGCTGAGGTGAAGGGGACAAAATGTCCGTTATTTATACAACCCCACCCAAACCCTTAACCTAAATGCCACACCCATTTTACACCCACACCCACCACACCCACACATGCCTCCTATCCGGCTAGCTTTCAGCCCGCCTCCTCTGGGCCTGCATGCCCTCAAGATGTGTTTTGCCTCTCGAGAGTTCAAATGGATAGAAGGTCATCTATAGCTGGGCTATGCTGGGCTCCGTAGCTCAAATAACAAGGATCACAGGAAAAAGCTGATTCACAGAAACTGCATATGTATAAACCAAGCACGGCGGCAGAGAAAATCCAAAACATCGAAGAACATTATAGTCACTCACACAGCATGCATGAAAAAATTGTTTCACTTTCAGTCACATGTAACTTACTTTAAAAGTTTGTATGTCCTGTGCTCTAAATTTAAAACTTTAATCACACACAGAAGGTTCCTGCAGGGTCCTGCAAACTATTAACAGTGCAAGAGATAAGAAATTCTAAATTATACAGGATTTGCAATAAAGGAGGAAGTATAAACATTAGATGACTCTTTACAGGAAGTGTTTAGGAAGGCTGTGCAAGTCACATGCGGGGAGGTTTGACTAGGGTGCATAAAGAAAATTATTTAACTCCTAAATGGCAGAGAATTGAATAGTGAGACTGCGGGGCATGATCTATACACAAAAATGGTTGCATTAAGCTAAATTTGTTGACTATAGTGTCCATTTAAACAATACAGAACAAAAATGGTACAGCACACAAATAACATATAACTAAGTAGTCATAAAATACATGACAATCAATGTATGTAGCAACTGACATATAACGGTTCTTCTAAATGTATGAATTTCATTGATGTCTGAATAAATGCAAACATTCTTAAAGGACTTCATGAAAAACAAATAATACCAGAATTAATCAGAGAATATAAGTACAGAAAAAAATAGAAATATACACAAGTTGCCATACTCAAGGGATTCTTTTTCTTTTTTAGGCTGTTTCAGTAAATATATTTTCTCGCATTAATTCTGGTAATATTACTTTTTTGCTTTGTAGCAAGGATTAGGGGCTTTCTTGCATACATTGCTATCTGACCAACTGCAGCTCAACCTAACTTGTCTGCTGCAGTTTCATACAGAGTAAGCTGCAGTTTCATACATTCAGGCAAGTTAGGTTGAGCAGTAGTTGGTCAGAAAACAGTACGATCTGATCCAACATGGCTGCTCAGATGGATAAAAAAAAAAAAATCTATCAAAATGGAAAAAAAAAATCAATATACATCAATTAAAAAAAGAGATTGTTAAAGAAATATGCATTATTTCGAGACAGCTGGCTCTTTTAACCCCTTAAGGACACATGACATGTATGACATGTCATGATTCCCTTTTATTCCAGAAATTTGGTCCTTAAGGGGTTAAAAGTTTTGCCTTTGGATGAGACAGTTGTCTCATTCTGCAGGTGGAAAAAGCAGGTTTTTTTTATATTACCTGTTTGTTCTTCTCTGCGTTTTCCAAGCTCACCTTAGGTGTCCTATCCATAAAAATTGTGGAATATCACATTTGAGATATTGCAATGTTTCTGAATTTGAGGACAGGCGACGGTCGTGGATGTGCAGTGGGCAAATCCCTTAGACAATGAACGTTGCTGAGATGCCTGCTTTCCACCTCAGCACTATAGATGACCCTGTCCTTTTAATTAAGGTAGAGCTCCTCCAAATAGTGTGCTTCCTATTCAAGCTCTTTGAGTTTGACCTTGGTGTTGGCTACAAGCTCGAGAGCTGAATCTGGAGAGCTGAACGAGTCCTTGCAGAACGTTGGTAATGTGAATTAGATGTCTATTATTTGAGGTACACCACGAAACCAAGCAGTAATAGGTTTAAAGTAACCATTTCCGGGGGCGTGGCTTGGACGCCGGACAAGATGGCGGCGTAACCCGCGAGCTCCCGCCAGGCTCTCCGCAAAAACTCGCCGAACCGGCACCTACACCCGGCAACATGGGGAAAACACATCGGGCCACACAGGCCGCCCACGCAGCTAACACCCCGCGGGGATCCCAACCGGCGGGTATGCGCCAATTTCTCACGGCGCCGGCGGAACACGCCGCACAGGCCTCAAGAGACACAGAGGCCTCCGACCTCTCCACGCCAGCATCCCCGCTGGAGAGGCAGCCGGAAGAACCCACACGGGATCCTACATGCTCCCCGCAACCAGATTGGGTGGCCCTGATCAATAATCTGCCCACAAAGGCAGACTTAAAGGAGGCAAATGCTGCACTACAGCAAAGTATCACGGGTGAACTGCACGCTCTCCGAGAAGACATGCAAGGTATGCAGACTAAGTTAGCACAACTGGAGGCGGATTGCGACCACATGACAACGGCTCAGGCTGCAAATACAGGTGTAATAAGGCGCCAAGAGACACAACTCCGGCAAATGGCGCTGCACCTTGAAGACCTAGATAATAGGGGACGTAGACATAACCTAAGAATAAGGGGCCTGCCTGAAGAAAAGGATCAGGTCACTTCCATAAGAGACATTCTTACAGAGCTGTTCAACGACCTCTTAAACAGGCCGAAAACCACGCACATTGAATTTGTTAGGGCGCACAGGGCCCTTCGACCGCGTGGCCCGCCAGACTCCCCGCCTAGAGATGTAATATGCTGTCTCGCCCACTTTCAAACGAAAGAAGATATACTCCGTAAGGCGAGAGACACTAAACAAATCCTACTCAACGGGGTGGAAATCCAACTATACCCGGACCTGTCACCGGCAACGCTGGCGTACCGCAGGGCACTACGCCCGCTCACTAGGACATTACAAGCCAACAAGTTCAGATACCGCTGGAACTTTCCAACAGGCCTACAGGTCACCACAGCTAACGGACCATTCAACGTGAAAAACGGAGAGGATCTTGCCGACCTACAAAAGGAACTACAACTACCACCAATTCCAATGTCATGGCCGGACCCGATGACATTCTATGCCTTCCAGACAGATCCGCAGCAACAACCAGTACAAGCCCCTAGAACGAGGAGAACCCGACAACAGGCTACTCGCCCATCGGGCGCTAACGTCTAAGGCCCAGCACACAGAACGCCCTCCCGGCGCATCACGGGCTCTCACCTATGGACTACACCACCTCCCGCACAGACACCCCACGAGATACCGCACGCAAGACTCTATGGACCAATTAAAGAGACACTGAGCACCCAGCAAACCGCAAGTATTCCGCCAAGTCGGCGGTCCCACTAGACACTTGCCTGGACTTGCCTGGACATCATACCCACCGTCTACGACGGGGAACAGGACACGCATAGGGGGAACCCGCACACTGGCCGAGCCTCGTGGCAAATGCACATGACGAGCACATAGGAAGGGTGGGGGGATGACCGCCTGGCTGGGCCCGGCCGCCGAGGCTACCCGACCTGTGACGAACCTAGGGGAGCAGGCGGGGGGGCAGCGCCGGGGGGGCCCACCCGGGTGGGGTCCAGCACCCACGAGGGAGTGGAGAGGATGGAGCCAGAGACACACGAGGCCTGAGTCTCTTCATGGGAAGTAAGCGTGTAGTAGGGGGAATGAGACACTCGGGATGGGGGAGGGCGGTAACTGTCACTTGCTTTATTGTTTAATACTAGTTATGCTGTCATACGTTGATAGAATGTTATTGCATGTTGATGCTTATGTTATGTTATGATCTGCTACCAAACAGAGACACACCCATAACCCGATTTACGCACACCCATGCCGGCCTTCGGGCCAACGTACACCAAGGCGAGGAAACACAATGCATCAAATCATACACCATTCCACAGAGCCGAGTAGGGACAAAACGGGACACAGTCCGACACACCCCGAGGACAATAGGAATCCCTGACGGTATTGGACCAGAACTATCCCATACTGACAGGTACATCTGGACGTCCTTCCGACGCACCCACAGGCAGAGGCGTCACCATACAGGTGAGCGAACCACGCAAACCACCGGTGGTAGCGTGAGACACCGCTCCCCGACGCCTGTGCCTCCACCGACGCAGACTAGCGACGGACATTGGGGTAGGTTACCACAACCCCCCACTTCGCACTATCTAGACCTTCTTCTCACGACCTGTCTACTCCTGACCCCCGAGACAGACGACGGACACTCTCCCCCGACCGGTATAACCTGCCCACCCTCAGAAGAGACCGCCACCGGACAGAGACGATTAAGGTAACCCCAGTTACAATACCCAGACGACATGGCGCTAACACCCAAACCCCTTACTATTCTAACGATTAACGCCAAAGGACTGAATAAACCAGAAAAACAATCAGGTGCACTGAGAGACTTCCACCGACGCAAAGCCTCCATAATAATGATCCAAGAGACGCACCTCAGGGAGGGAGCTAGACCCAAAATGACCAATCACCATTACCCACACGGATACTACAGCGACTATAATGGTGGTAAATCCAGGGGGACAGCCATTCTCCTCCACAAAACGGTGCCGTTCCAGGAGGGGGGATGCAGGTTGGACAGAGAGGGCAGGTATATATTCCTCAAAGGGAAAATTGCGAACCAATCGTACACATTTGCGAATGTATATGCCCCGAACAAACACCACTACCGCTTTCTTAACCACACGCTACGCAAACTCCAGGACTTCACAGAAGGGATACTCATTCTGGGAGGGGACTTTAACATAGCACTTGACCCCACATGGGACTGCTCCTCAGGCACCTCACAGGCCCCCTCATACCAACTTCAAAATATAAAATTCTTACTCCGCAAACACCGACTCATAGACAGCTGGAGAGCCCACCATCCGGACGTTAGGGACTACACATTTTACTCCTACCCCCACAACTCCTACTCCCGAATTGATCACCTCTATGTAACACACCATAACCTACCCTTGGTAACCGACGTGAACATAGGCGAGGCGACGTGGTCGGATCACGCCCCGGTCACACTGACACTAAAATCTAACCTCTTTCGCCCCACCATCACCAAATGGCGCCTCAATGAATATCTACTCTCTAAAATAGACACCAAAGCCTCCATAGGAGAGGCGATCAAAGAATACTTTGAACTTAACACCTCAGACCAGACATCGCCAATGATTAGATGGGAGGCACACAAGAGCGTGTTAAGAGGCCATGGCATCCAACAGGGGGCGATCTTGAAGAGACAATCCGAAGCCCGCCTATTGGAGATTCTGGCTGACATACACAAACTAGAGGAGTTAAACAAACATACACAGACAAACACACGACAGACCCAACTACTACAACTGAGACGGGACCTTACCACGCTATTGCACTCCAAACATTACAGGGACGCAACCAGACATAAAGCCTTCTTTGCCCTTCATGGGAATAAGAGTGGCAAATTACTAGCCAGGATGCTGAACAAGCGGAGACAACAAACATACATTGAAAAAATCAGAGACAAACACGGGACACTGCACCGACTCCCGACAGATATAATGACGACGATACGAACATACTACTCAGACCTATACACCATACCGCAACCGCAGACCGAAGCAGCGAAATCGCGACTGCAAGACTCTATACGGACTTACCTCGCTAAATTTCCAATGCCAACCCCAGATAGGGAGACGGCTGCATTGATAGACGAACCTATCACAATAGAGGAAATAGCGCTCGCTGTCAAACGCACGAAACAGGGTAAAAGCCCGGGCCCGGACGGACTCCCGACAGTATACTACAAAACCTACTCAGAACATCTATATCCCCCAATGGTAGAGGCGTTCAACGCAATTAGGGAAGGGCAACGAATACCCAAACAAGCCTTAACGGCTCATATCAATGTTATCCCTAAGGAGGGTAAGGATGGGAAATATTGCGGGAACTACAGGCCCATCTCGCTCATAAATTGCGATATTAAACTCATGGCCAAAATCCTAGCAACGCGGCTCACACAACACATCCCCTCACTGGTCCACCCAGACCAGGTGGGATTTGTGGGGGGTAGGGAGGCGAGGGACAACACAATTCGGACACTGACCCTCATGCATGGAAAAAGAGGACAAGAGAGGGGCCTTCTCCTGCTGTCTACAGACGCGGAGAAGGCGTTCGACAGGGTCCGATGGACGTTCCTATTCGAAACCTTATCACACCTGGGGATTGGACCATATATCCGGAGATGGGTAGAGGCACTTTATTCGGAGCCAACAGCCCAGGTCCTAGTCAATGGAGCACTTACAGACCCATTCCCCATATGTAACGGCACCCGGCAGGGTTGCCCCCTATCACCGCTGCTATTCATACTGGCCCGGAACCTTTCCTAACCCACATCAGACAAAACAGGGACATAACCGGGCGTGAAATAGATAAAACACACCATAAGGTAGCCGCGTTCGCAGATGACCTCCTGTTCATAGTCTCCAACCCGGAAATCACACTCCCTAATATCATAAAAGAACTCCAAGTGTTCGGAGAGGTCTCCAACCTGAAAATTAACAACTCCAAATCCTTCATCCTTAATATTAGCATACCGACCAAATGAGCCGAATCGTTACGCCATAGCTTCCCATTCCACTGGGCGGACAGTAAGATAAGATACCTAGGCATCTGGCTAACGAGGAAGAGCAGTGATTTATTTAGGGAGAACTTCGCAGACATGCTTAAAACATTCCAAACTGACATGAGAGACTGGTCGTACCCACACATATCGTGGTTGGGACGTATCCAGGTCATTAAAATGAATTTCCTCCAGCGACTCCTCTATCTCCTACAGGCTATCCCAATAACTATACCTAAAACGTTTTTCACCACACTTAACTCCGCGATGACTAGATATATATGGAACGGGGGGAGGCCCAGACTCAAACTCGCTACCCTGATGCAACCCAAAAACAAGGGAGGGCTGGCCCTACCGGACTTTCATCTTTATTATGTCACCACACACTTACAAAGGGTAATGGAATGGTCGAAAGAGGGAGTCTCTAAACTATGGAAGACAGCGGAGGAGGCGGAGGCAGGTAAGCCGATATCCGGGATTCCCTGGAGGAAGGAGAGCACCGATAGCCAGGAAATGTCAATATACACGAGACACACCCTGGAGGTGTGGCGACG
The DNA here is from genome assembly GCF_036172605.1 of Pelobates fuscus. Classification (NCBI taxonomy): domain Eukaryota; kingdom Metazoa; phylum Chordata; class Amphibia; order Anura; family Pelobatidae; genus Pelobates; species Pelobates fuscus. Next base: position 457,500,912 of record NC_086317.1, read on the forward strand.
GACCGCGAAGCAAAGGGGACTAGCGCCGTACCCATCTCCCTTAACCCCGTTAACCCATAACGAGGCCTGCCCACCTGGCCTAGACCCACGAGCATTTCGACACATCCTCCCAATCCCCACGCCGCGCCTACACCACATAATGCGAGACGGGAAATGCAAACCGTTACAGGACATGATAGGAGACACTACCCCCTCATTCATGCACCAATTCAAATATACCCAACTCAAGAACTTTGTCCTCACTCTGCCCCAGGGGTCAGCGCTCACCAGGAGCCCTACCACATTTGAAAAGATTTGCATGCAACCAACCCCAACCCCACACGGCATATCCCTACTATACTCCATGCTCCAAGCTGAGACACCACAGGAGACGCCCCAATTCATGGGCAGATGGGAGACGGCACTGACCACCACATTCTCAGACACGGAGTGGGACACCATATGCTACCTCACTCACCACTGCTCAGTACATAGCAAGACACAGGAGACGGCCTATAAGATATTGACAAACTGGTACAGGACGCCACACATCCTCCATGCCATAGACCCGACCCACCCGACCTCTGCTGGAGGTGCGAAAAAGACGTAGGTACAGCAAGACACATCTGGTGGGACTGCGAATTAATCAGACCGTACTGGGAGGGGATCCACAAAGTTCTGGAGATGTTCTCCGATGCACCCCCCCCTCCTGGAACCGGCGGCAATGTTACTCCACCATACCACTATATCCAGATCGCGGTACAAAAAATCTATGACCATTAGAATATTAAACATAGCAAAACAGGTCCTTCCCCAATTATGGAAGCAGAAGAAAACCCCCTCACTACTAACCTGGTTCAACCAAATGGAGGGACTCAGAGCTATAGAAGAGCTGACCCTGACGACCACGACAAACCCAACAATTTACACTGACATATGGACACGATGGATCCTAGAGACAGGAAGGGAAGACTTCCAACGTAAGCTCCGACAAGACTACCAACCTGACACCGACCACTAGACTTCTAGTCGACTGAACAACTCCCAGTCGTCTATAGACAACTTACCATTCAAGACGCCTTCCACCATCCCTATGTCAGGGTACCTGAAGTCTCTACCTCTGAGAGAGGTAGAGACTTAGAAGTTTATCCGTCCGGACGGCATGTCTCCTCGGCCTCCCGCGGTTCACTCGGTCTTGCTAACGCCGGCCGCGAGGGAGTCACTTCCTTTTATAACAGGAGGACCGGAGGTAGACGTCATGACGCCAACCCGGAACGTCCTGTCACTCAAATCTCGGGAGACGAATCAGGACTCGCCGGAGGCGTGTCTTCTCTCCCTAGCCAGGATACTTAACAGTGGCTCTCTCATTCACTCATTGCCCTGTCGTGGTTCTAGTCCGCCTAGTCACACAGTGCTTTGTTATTCACTTGTCTTTTGGTTCTGACCCGGCTTTGTTGTTTACTCTCCTGCCTTTCTGTTATCCTTGACTCGGCTTGTCTCTCGCTTACCTGTCCTCTCGTTCCCTCGACCTCGGCTTGTCTCTGACCATTCTATTGTAGTTATACGTTAAGTCCGGCCATTCTAAGGACCGGTATACGTATCTGCTACTCTTTGTACTCTGCGTGTTGGATCCCTGACCCGATCCTGACATTACGACAGGACCATGGATCCTGCAGGTACAAATTGTCAGCTTGGTTCTCCTGATCCTAGGTTTGACGCCATGGATCATAGGATGGATCAGATGGCTCTAGCACTACAGGCGCTGCTGTCTCGCCCTATTAATCCACCTGAGGAGATGCGTAATACGTCTGCTTCTTCTGTGGGTTCGGGGTTAGAGGTAGCTACTGTAGGTGCTTCTTCCCGAGTTACCCCACCTGTACGTTATGCTGGTTCTCCTGAGAGGTGTCGTGGCTTTTTGAATCAGATCAGTATTCATTTCGAGCTACAGCCCCGTTCATACCCTACTGATAGGGCAAAAGTGGGATTTATTATTACCTTACTCATTGAGAAAGCTCTGAGATGGGCTAATCCGTTGTGGGAGAATGATAATCCATTAGTCTATAACTATAATTCCTTTGTAGCTGCTTTTAAAATAACTTTTGACCCTCCTGGCAGGAAGGCCAATGCAGCCAGATTACTGTTGCGCCTTAGACAAGACAACCAAACACTTGTGGATTATGCACTAGAGTTCAGGTCTTTGGCGGCAGAGGTAAAATGGAATGAACAGGCCTATATAGACGTATTCTTAAATGGATTATCTGATGTAATACTTGATGAGGTAGCGACAAGAGAGCTTCCCGAGAACCTGGAGGACTTAATTTCCTTTATCTCTCGTATTGACGAACGTCTAAGGGAGAGACAGAATACTCGAGATAGAACCGCTAAATCTTCCTCTAGACTAGCACCATCATTTCAAATTTCTGAAACCAAAAATCCACAGGTTTCAGAACCTATGCAGTTAGGCCTTACTCGTCTCTCAGAGGAGGAGAGACAGTACAGGAGAAGAGAGGGACTGTGTATGTACTGTGGGGCCAGAGGTCATGTACGTTTGAGCTGTCCCAGCCGTCCGGGAAACGCTCGCACCTAAGTTTCTCTAGAGGACAGGCCTTGGGTGTTTCGATTTTGTCCTCTACTCATAACTACAAAGAACATAGACTCCTATTACCGGTCTCTTTAACTTGGGAGAAGGGAACTTTAGAGACTATGGCATTGATAGACTCCGGCGCTGCTGAGAGTTTTATCGACCAAAAGTTTCTCACCAAACACACTATCCCATCCCAGTTAAGGAAGACACCCTTGGCTGTTGAAGCCATTGATGGTAGACCTTTAGTTGAGCCTGTGATTTTCCGGGAGACCACACCTCTTTACTTAACTACTGGTATTCTACACAAGGAGGAAATATCCCTACTACTCATTTCATCCCCTTCTGTTCCCATAGTCCTGGGATACTCCTGGCTTAAGAGACATAACCCCGTTATAGATTGGAGATCAGGGGAAATAGTTTCGTGGGGTCAGAATTGTCAAGAGAATTGTTTAAAGAAAGTGTCCCCTCTTTGTAGTGTCAACTCACTTAATAACGCTACTGACTCTACCAAAGTACAGATACCGTCCTTGTATCAAGATTTAAAGGCAGTATTTGACAAAAGAAAGGCTGATACCTTACCACCACATAGGCCTTTTGATTGCAAAATTAATTTACTTTCTGGTACCATGCCCCCCAGGGGTCATGTATACCCTTTGTCTACGAATGAAAACTTAGTTCTAGAAGAGTATATTCGTGAAAACCTAGACAAGGGGTTCATTAGAAGATCCTCCTCTCCTGCTGGGGCTGGATTCTTTTTTGTTAAAAAGAAGGATGGTTCTTTAAGACCTTGCATTGACTACCGAGGCCTTAACAAGATAACCATCAGAAATGTATATCCGATTCCCTTGATCACCGAGCTTTTTGATCGATTAAAAAGTTCTAAAATTTTCACTAAGTTAGACCTTAGAGGTGCTTATAATTTGGTGAGAATCCACGACGGTGACGAGTGGAAAACTGCATTCAATACTCGATATGGGCACTATGAGTATACTGTAATGCCTTTTGGTCTCTGCAATGCTCCGGCGGTATTTCAGGACCTTATTAATGAGGTTCTTAGGGAGTTTCAAGATGACTGTGTGATTGTATACCTTGATGATATACTTATACATTCCAGGGATATTGAGACTCACCACAGACAAGTCAGAAGGGTTTTACACAAACTTCTTCAGCATGGCTTATACTGCAAACTAGAGAAATGCAGCTTTGACCAATCCCAAACTACCTTTCTTGGTTATGTGATTTCTGGGGAAGGGTTTGAAATGGACCCGGAGAAGCTCCAATCCATATTAGAGTGGCCTTTACCTAAGGGTCTCAAGGCTATCCAGAGATTCATTGGTTTCTCTAATTACTACAGACGTTTCATTAAGGGATACTCCTCTATCATTGCTCCCATCACCAATATGACCAAACAAGGGGCTGAGACTAAGAATTGGTCTACTGAAGCACTTCTGGCTTTTAAGACACTCAAGGAGCTGTTTGCTTCCGCACCAATTTTAGTTCACCCTGATACTACTCTACCTTTCCTACTCGAAGTTGACGCTTCTGAGACAGGTATAGGTGCTGTTCTGTCCCAAAGGTTGGGTGTAGATAAACCATTACATCCTTGTGGATACTTTTCCAAAAAATTGTCAGGTACTGAAAGCAGATATGACATTGGTGACAGGGAACTACTAGCGGTTATAATGGCCTTGAAGGAGTGGAGACATTTATTGGAGGGTACTTTGCATCCTGTTACTATTTTGACAGATCATAAAAACTTATCCTATATTGGAGAGGCTAAACGACTATCATCTAGACAGGTTCGTTGGTCCATATTTCTCACTCACTTCAACTACGTACTCACATATAGGCCAGGTTCTAAGAATTCTAAAGCCGACGCCTTATCTCGCCAATATGAACCTGCTGCCGTATCTGAGCCGGTTTTGTCCTCTATAGTACCCAAGTGTAACATTATCGCTAACACTACTCTCAAAGTTCATTCTCCGCTACTTGATCAGATAAGGAACTTGCATCATCTGGCACCTAGACTGACTCCGGCTTCCAGACTTTTCGTTCCTCCTGAACTCCAATTGGAGCTCTTACAGTGTCTTCACGAGAGTAAGGTGGCTGGTCATCCGGGTGTTCGCAAGACGTATTCTTTGATTTCCAAGGATTTCTGGTGGCCGTCGTTACGGAAGGATATTAAGGATTTTATCGGGGTTTGTGTGGTCTGTACTAAAACTAAACTACCGCATTCGCTTCCTTGTGGCCTTCTACAACCTCTGGAAATTCCTGACAAACCTTGGTCCTGTGTGGCAATGGACTTTATTGTGGATCTGCCTGTTTCTAAAAAGCACACTGTTATCCTCACCGTAGTCGATAGGTTTACCAAGATGGCACATTTCGTACCTTTGCCTAAACTCCCGACTTCCCCTGAATTGGCGGAAGTCTTTGCTAAAGAGATTTTTCGCTTGCATGGGATTCCTTCGGAGATCACTTCTGATAGAGGCTCCCAATTTGTTTCACGTTTTTGGAGGTCGTTCTGTTCTCAATTAGGCATCAAATTGAATTTTTCGTCCGCCTATCATCCTCAGTCTAACGGAGCTGCTGAACGAACCAACCAGAAGATTGAGCAATACTTACGTTGTTTTGTTTCCGAACACCAGGACGATTGGGTCGGTTTGATTCCTTGGGCGGAGTTTGCGCACAACAATCTCGTTTGTGACTCTACGCATTCAAGTCCCTTCTTCATGAACTATGGCTTTCATCCATCTATTCTTCCCCCGGTTTCTCCTTCCCAAGGAGTGCCGTCGGTTGATGTACATGTGGCCAATTTGAGGAAGTTGTGGGATCAGACTCGACAGATTCTTCTACACAATTCTGTACTGGTTAAGAAACATGCTGACAAACGTAGAAGGGCGGCTCCGAATTTTGTTCCAGGCGATAGAGTGTGGTTGAGCACTAGGAATATTCGTCTTAAAGTTCCTTCCATGAAATTCGCTCCTCGTTATATTGGTCCCTACAGGATCTTGACTCGAATTAACCCAGTGGCATATCGTCTAGCTCTCCCAGCTACTTTACGCATCCCGAACTCCTTTCACGTGTCATTGCTGAAACCTCAAATCTGTAACAGATTTTCCTCCACAATCGCCCCTCCGCGCCCTGTTCAGGTGGAGGGTCAGGAGGAATATGAGGTTAACTCCATTATTGATTCTCGTGTCTCCCGGGGGCGAGTACAATATTTAGTTGACTGGAAGGGATATGGTCCTGAGGAGAGGAGTTGGGTACCACAAGAGGATGTTCATGCTCCTCGTCTTCGCAGGGCATTTCACTCCCGCTTTCCATCTCGCCCCGGCTCCTTCCGCCCGGTGGGCGTATCTGAGAGGGGGGGTACTGTCAGGGTACCTGAAGTCTCTACCTCTGAGAGAGGTAGAGACTTAGAAGTTTATCCGTCCGGACGGCATGTCTCCTCGGCCTCCCGCGGTTCACTCGGTCTTGCTAACGCCGGCCACGAGGGAGTCACTTCCTTTTATAACAGGAGGACCGGAGGTAGACGTCATGACGCCAACCCGGAACGTCCTGTCACTCAAATCTCGGGAGACGAATCAGGACTCGCCGGAGGCGTGTCTTCTCTCCCTAGCCAGGATACTTAACAGTGGCTCTCTCATTCACTCATTGCCCTGTCGTGGTTCTAGTCCGCCTAGTCACACAGTGCTTTGTTATTCACTTGTCTTTTGGTTCTGACCCGGCTTTGTTGTTTACTCTCCTGCCTTTCTGTTATCCTTGACTCGGCTTGTCTCTCGCTTACCTGTCCTCTCGTTCCCTCGACCTCGGCTTGTCTCTGACCATTCTATTGTAGTTATACGTTAAGTCCGGCCATTCTAAGGACCGGTATACGTATCTGCTACTCTTTGTACTCTGCGTGTTGGATCCCTGACCCGATCCTGACACCCTACCCCCCTTCCCCAAACCCTCCACGTCATCGGACTGGACACCCCAACCCCACCGCACAGGACAAATCGACCGACAGGGAGAGACGGGGGAAAGAGCGCCCCCGACCACTTGAAGGGCCAAAGGTACAGGAGGGAGACGGGTCTAAATGGGAATGAGGAAAGCATGACTGTTCCATAAGCACGACATATCGGGCAGGGGATTCACAAAAGGGCGACAGGCAACATACCCAACAACACCGGAGGGGTAGAACGATCCGATCCCGGATGCAGGGAGCTGCATGAGCTCCCACCCTCCCCAACCACCAGATACCCGCAGAGTTGACACAGACACAATAAAAGGTAGCTACCTAACCCACGAACAACACACAACACGCAGGAATTACCCCTTGAAACGTATATTGTAATTGAGGCCTGCGAGCCAAAAAGCGAAGCACCTAATCATGGACCTGCGAGTCCAATACATGCTGAACAGCAAGGTACCCCTATACAGCCCACTGTATATATTAGGTAGTTACAGTAAGCTGCATTTCCCAACCCAACACAATACAGTCAATGGAATTCTCAAACTTACTGATGTTAATATAAATGGAAAATCTCACTCAAAATGAAACCTACTAAAAAACGGGAGACCTGCGCGTCTCAAAAGTATGTTGTACGCAGAAGTGACGAAACCTGCGAGTTTCGGAATTTATAAGTGTAAAGTTAACACTAAAGGTTAAAAAGCGAGACCTGCGAGTCTCAATGTTTACTTTTCCTATACGAAAATAAATAAAAACATATTTACAAAAAAAGTAACCATTTCCTACTCAGTTGGAGAGCTCTAAGTAATGACAGACGTGTTCTTCTGGTGGCCTGTTTCCTTGCTCGTCTACACTCACACAAACGTAATCCTATACCAGCAAAAACAAACAAAACAACACTTTCATGCACCCTGTGATAATGTATATCTTTGGCCTCGACTTAATATTGTTGGATAAGCTTTTCAAATAATTTAATATTTTCTGATAACCATTAAACTGTTTTTTTTTCTTTTTCTAAATATTAAAATATCAAAAGATATATCCTATATAAAATATATATCAATATATCCAAATATATAAAAATATTACAAAACTAAAATATTTTTCATAATATGAAATTAATTTAAAATCTTATCTAGAAATATTAAATAATTTAAAACGCTTATCCAATAATATTATATTGAGGACTTTGTTAGGTATCTGCTGTTGTGGTACTGCTTTATTTAGCACCCGTGGGGACATGTGGAAAATGCATTTAATTGCCTTTTGGATAATTAAAGTAAACTCATTAGAATGATATAGCATTCCATTGATATAGTTCTGGAATTTCCACATCGTTTTCTCCAGATATTTGAATGTGGCTTGCACTGCATTGTGTACTGAATAGTCCCTTGGGAAAACTCTGACCAAGAGCAGACTACGCAATCCAGATTCCTGGAATATTTTAAGGTGAGCTGACTAGGACATCCTGCTGGTAGTGAACTTCAATCCTCCTGATTCTCAGCCACTCATACACTCCTGTGAGTTATTATTATCTCTATAATCAGAGCCTGCCTAACGTCAGGTTTAGTGACCAGTGGGGCCAAGATCTCTGAGATCTGAATAGTGTTTGTAATATATTGTTTTACTATGAGTGGAGTGTATCTTGCATATAATAGATTATAATTGCAGGACTCCTTTTTAAAAAATTTTTAGTAAAATGTATGATTTTAAATTGCATTATGTTGCATGTATGTGTATGAGTGTAATGTTGGCATTTGAATGCAGGGGTGTGTTTGGCTGTAGTGTTGGCATTTGAATGCACGGCTGTGTTTGGCTGTAGTGTTGGCATTTGAATTCAGGAGGGTACTTGGGTGTAGTGCTAGAGGTTTAAATGCAGTGGTGTATTCGTGTGTAGAAATGCATTCGGAGGCGGAGGTGTACATGTGTGCAGTGCTGGTATTTGAAATTTGGAGTGTGGCTGGGGCTGGCTGTGGTTGCAAGGAGATGCTGCAATATTTGGATACGATAGGAGTTGGTTAGGGCTGTTCTTCCTCTCTGCCTCCCCTCTCTGCTGGCTGTGCAGAAGAAAAGCCAAGAGGGGCACAGTCCGCTGATCTGATAAAGGGCCTCAGCGCCTGACCATACAGACAGACACTTTTACACATACAGTATGTATACAGTATACATTTAGCATGGCTTGTGCAAATTCATGTGAAACTAAAATGGGTGGATTAGTGTGTGAGTGAGAGGAGGGGTACACGGCTGGAGGGGGGGATCGTAACTGAGAGACACGCCAGAGAGAGTTTTAAAATGTTAATTACATACTTTTCAAACTACTCTTTATTTTAGTTTGTATATTTATGTAAAATTGTTTGTTTAAGATTATTTGCTTGCTTGTTTAAAGCAATAATTGTCAAATGATGCATGTCCCCTTAAAGGAACACTATAGGCACCCAGACCACCTAAGCTCATTGAAGTGGTATGGACGCAGTGCCCCAGTCCCCTTAACCATGCAGTGGTAATTATTGCAGTTATTGAGAAATTGCAATAAATATCTTGCCGTCTCTAGTGGCTGTCTACCAGACAGTCAGTAGAAGCGCTTCCGGGTCTGCATGAGGACATCCACCGTCTAAAATCCCATAAGGAAACATTGATTCAATGCAAAAGCAGCACTCGCCACGCATGCACCTCATGTCCCCCCTGTCTTTGCGGAGGAGAAGCGGAGCCTGACCCAGCGTAGAGGGACATCAACTCTGGAATCAGGTGACAAAAGGGTTTTTACTGTTTTAGAACAACTTTGTGTTTCTAGCACTCTAGTTTCCCTTTTAGTTCCAATAAATGTGATACACTTTAAAAAAAAAAATTAAAAGTGATAATTTTACGACAGTTGTACTTTAAAAGGGAACAGTCACTTGGTCACTTTTTATGGAATGCTCTGTATTCTGTTATCTGTTCTCCATTTGTTCCTTTCACCTCGATCTTACCACTATTAAAAAATGTATATCAGGTATGAACAAAACACTGCAAATTTATATTAAAAATGCTTGATTTTATTTCTTCCAAAGTACCAAAAAATATTGGAAATTCAAGTGAATTTCACCTTATAGTCCATAATAGGTGAACTGGAAAAAGTCAGCTATGTTTTCTAAGCTCTCTCTCTCTATATATATATAAATATATACACACACATTGACAAACAACATACTGAAATATATATATATATATATACATTAATTATGATGCCTGATGCAGCCCTGCCCTTCAGAGACATTACACAATATAGGCAGATTTTCTGTTCTGCATTACAAAGAAAGAAAGAACAAAGGTCAATTTAAGGATTTAACGGTCATCACTTCTCGTTTACTTAAAGTTTATTACATTTAATTAAACTTTTTCACCATGTTGGGTAAGATTCTATCTGACCAACAGCTGTACAATCTAACTGGACATTTTTCGATTGCATAGCAATGACCCCACACATACGGCCAAAGTCATTATGAAGTAGAACTACCTTCAAAATAAAGAAGAACAGTAAATCCTGGAGGAGATGGTCTAGTCCCCCACCGGGCTCTGACCTCAACATCGTCGAGTCTGTCCGAGATTACACGAAGAGATAAAAGCAACAGCGGCTGCCTAAATCCACAGAAGATCTGTATTTATTTCTGCAAGATGTTTGGAATAACCTAACTGCAGAGTTCTTTACAAAACCGTGCGCAAGTGTACCTAAACGAATCAATGCTGTTTTGAAGGCAAAAGCTGGTCACACCAAATACTGATTTGATTTGATTTTTCTGCTGTTCATTCATTTTGTTAATTGATAAAAATAAATTATTACCAATTCTATTTTTGAAAGCGAGAAAACATGCGCAGTAATATATATTGTTGTTGTGTCTGAGTGTATCACAGAGCTCTACAGCAAAAATACTCCCGGTAATGTGTCTGAGTGTATCACAGAGCTCCACGGCAATAATACTCCCAGTAATGTGACTTTAAACTACGAGGAATGTGTTTATAAAACAGTTTGTGTGAATACGATATATTATTCTAGAATTTCCTAGAATTTCTCAGAACAGCGCCACCCCTGGCCACACTCCTAAAATGAAAGTGTCCCTCTTTGTCCAATTGAAATGTTGGAAGGTGTGTGTATATATATATATATATATATATATATATATATATATATATAAACACATACACACACTAGAGTTCTATGTACTTCTGATTTGCTGTTTCTGGAACTGCACTCTTCTGAACAGCAATCTCAGATGTACCATCTGAAATCTGCTGAGGCCACTCTCTCAACGTGGGTGTTTTGATCTTCTGATAGTCACTGAATAGTGCAGTCCTCCGTTCCTTATCTACTACTACAATGTTGAGTTGGTTGGCCACTACTTGCTTGTCCAATAAACTTGCCTTTTTGCAGCAATCCTGAGTGCCTGGACCTGATTTATTTTAACTACTTGCTTGTCTGTCAATATCTTAGCTCTGTCATCCTCAAGTACCATTAGTGGCACCTCCCAACTGGACTTAAGTAGGTCCAGCCAAAATTCTGTGCAAATATTTCAGTATACAATCACAGCAACTTGTTCGTGTCTCTCACTCTTTGCAGATCCTGCTAAAATCTTAGCTACTATGTGCTGGATTGCCTCAGAGACCTCTTTGCACAGTCTGCACCTTGGGTCCTGTCTGGTGTGGTGGGCCATGTTTCTATGGATAGGGTGCTGAAAGTCTGATTTTTTTGCTGCTAGGATTAGTGCCTCTGTGCCGCCTTTCAGCGCTATTTTTTCCAATCACTGGTAATATTTTGTCATCTTAAGCCACATGTACTATCTGCCGAGGGTACATTTCATACTATCCCGGATCTGCCACTTGGAGAATTCCCATTTGAACAACATCACAGATTACATAGACCAAAGAATTTGTCGGCAGATATACCTAGGGACATCATTGTCTGTTTTTCCAACAACTATATTAAGAACTTAAAGGGAATCTCCAGTGCCAGGAAAACAATCAGTTTTCCTGGAACTGCAGGATTCCTCTCCCTCTCAACCCCCAATCCCCAGTTGCTGAAGGGGTGAAAACCCCTTCAGTGACTTACCTGAGGCAGCGACATGTCCCACGTCGCTGCCTGCTCCTCCCCCGCCGCTCCACCTTCTGCCTACGTCGGGCGGTGGGCAAGACTGATCCCGCCCACCGGCCGAGGAGACCTAATGCGCATGCGCGGCAATGCCGCACATGCGCATTAGCGCACCCCATAGGAAAGCATTGAAAGCGATATTCAATGCTTTCCTATGGGGAATTGAGCGACGCTGGAGGTCCTCACACAGCGTGAGGACGTCCAGCGACGCTCTAGCACAGAAAACCTGTGCTATAGAGCAGGAAGTTCCCTCTAGTGGCTGTCTAATAGACAGCCACTAGGGGAGGACTTAACCCTGCAAGGTAATTATTGCAGTTTAAAAAAAACTGCAATAATTACACTTGCAGGGTTAAGGGTAGTGGGAGTTGGCACCCAGACCACTCCAATGGGCAGAAGTGGTCTGGGTGCCTACAGTGTCCCTTTAATCATACAATCGGCAAAAAAAAAGTCATAACAGATCCCCAATATAAAGATATTAAGTTATATTCAGATCTTTCTTTGGCGACTCGACTGGCAAGGAAAAAATGTGCCGGCATTTTGAGGAAACATGGAATTAAATATAGATGGAGTTTTCCTACAGCACTATCGGTACTTTTTCAAAATCAACAATTTCTCTTTAAAGAAGCTTCAGCGGCTCAAGAAAAAATTCAATCTTAGAATCTACAATAGCTATCTTTTTAAATCAATCAATTAATGACCACCTACCTGGAATAAAATATTGACTTTCTACTAAGTTGTTCAAACTACTGACCACCTACCTGGAACAATTCTATGACTATTTACTAAGCTGTTCAAATAACGATCACCTATCTGGAACAAGTTAAAGACTCCTTTTTTTTTTTCTCTTCTCTCTATCCTTGCCTCTGAAGCCTACAATAATCAATTGTGAAGATAGTGAGAAGAGTTATGTTTAAAGATAAGAATGCAATATATATGGATAAGGGTATCTGGTAATGTTTGTAACTTAAATAATCTGGATGGCATAAAGCTGGTAGTTATGTAAATACGCCACAATATACAGCCATTTATATTATGTTAGGATGCCTTTTTTCTCCCCTATTCTTCTCTGTTCCTGATATATTTAATTATATATGAGATCGGTAAATTCCATACCATATCTATGTTGGGTATTTGAAAGTGGTATACTGACTATATATAAGAATGGCATTAAGCACAAGTGCAATTTAATGGATTTACATATATTCACTATATTCATAACACTGTTTTGATCACAATAAGTATAATGGGATATTATTAGTACACTTCTCCAATTATGGAGTTTGCCACGGAGTAATTTCTCAAGAGATTTTTTTAATTGGATCTTGTGGTAACACAAGTTTTGATTATAATAGTTTGATATTATTAGTATTAATAAGAAGGTAATAAGTCATTTATACACGAGTGACAATAAGCACAGTTCTATAGTAAGGGTTTACTTATTTATGACAAACCATGATTGGTACATGGATATGAAGGGGATGAACAAGGCTAGAGAATATGGTTACTACGTGGGCACCAATGGGGTGGATGAGGTTAGAGATTTAGGCAATAGTAAGATAACACACAAGAGGTAAAACTGAATTAGTAGCTCAGTAAAGTGTGAGTTGGCCCTCTATACACCTTATAGAAACATTTTAACTATTGCTACATATTGCACTATTTGTTGTCCCTCTTTTTTTCTTTTAAGGTTATTAAAAGCTACCAAATACCAGTGTACACCGGTTTGATAGAAGTATGTGTAAATATATGTATTCATATTAACATAAGATTGTGGTACACTTTCACACCCTTTTGGGCGCGGTTTGTCACTCTGTTTGCCATTATCTGTATTGCCTGTGAGGTTTTGGGAATCCTCACATATTTACTGCTGCCCGTCTTTGTATTTTTGTAGTGAGCGCTTATTTTCTGTTTTTCTACACAAGATAACAAATTGGCTGCCTATGGGCGACTTTGTGAGGTGCCATTAGCATCTACTGCTCACTGTCTGCATTAGAATTTAGTAAAAAAAAAAGTATTTCATAATAATTCTATAGTTATGAAACTTCAAAAGTATCAGTGGCTTTTTAAGAAAACTCAGAGCTTGTGGCCTCTTTGAAGGGGAACCTCTGTTAAGCTGCTGAGGATAATGGACATTCCATTGTAATAATACCTTGCAGGATCAACAATACGAAACTGCTCCTTCTACAAGTGTGTCTCCCAACGGTGGTTTAGGAGGCACTGAAAAGATTTCCAGCAGCTATCAGCTCGAGTTAATATGAAGACATTCTTCTGCATAAATTTTGGGCACCTGGGAGAATGATTGCATCCGATTTTTCATGCTATATTCCGCAATACAGCTTTGAAAAACTTTATTTTTGGTGACTTTTGGCACTTTTATGTAGAACATACTAGTGGCAGTGTAATGCATTGTAGTAAGAAAAATAATCACAGCTTACTGCTCAATAGTATTAGAAATCCTATCTCATTCAATGGATACTCCAGACACCTGGGCTATGTGATTGCCTACACGACTGGTGATATATGAAGTGCTTTGCTGTCTATGAGTGCATTAGTGGAGATAGCCAAATCTCTTCATAGGCAGTCGTGAAAACAAGTCTGTGCAGTGCTTAACTGACAGCAGGAGCATGGAAATGCACAGATTGGCTCCCTCGACAACTGTAGAACCCAGCTGTCATGGGCAGACTGGTAACCATGTGTAGGGGCTGAATGATAGATTTTATATACACAAAGTATCACCGAACAGTCCTATCTATCTATCCATTAGTAACAATATGTGTGGGTGCACTACAGGGGGAAAAAAAAATAAAGCTTACTGAGGTTCATTAACAGCAAATTAAATATTTTGAATCCTAATAAAACCTGCTATAGACTGCCCAGTCACTTTCGAAAGAAAGAGCCCAGTATCTAATGAATGATTGCCCTCCACCCCAAATGTACAATAGGCTAGAAAAATGAGGGGCAATTCATCTGGTGTCACTATTTAATAGGTGCCTGATTTTTTTTTCCAATGGTTATTTGGGGGTTCTGCCAACCCCCAACAATTTATTTTTATGTTTAATTTATACTCTAAAAGTGCTTAATTTAATAGCTGGATTTATAAGGAGGAAGCCATACTGGGTTTTATTTAGCACTTCGCATATAACTGTAGAAATATTACGAAAGAAAAAGCAGGCAAGCAAAAGGGGAATTTACCAGAATTCTGTCATTCGGATGGAAATTTAGAATTTAGCAATACTACTCAGTGACATGATGTTTCCTTTTGACAAACTAATTACAATCTGTATTTTCCATTAGCACAAATGACTTTTCGTGGAATTCTTAGATATCTCCCAGTGTACACTACAGTCACATTGTTGGAGAGTTACACTTTAATCACCGTGCTCTCTGTGCCCTCCCTCTGGGAGAATTCCAAATCTGGAAATCATTTGGTTAGCGATACAGACAGGGAGAATGAAAACAGCACTCATTCAATTTGAAGGGGCAGATTCCAAAAAATGTCAACGTGAAGAAAACTCTAAGCCTGACAGCTGTCTCCCATTCCCAGACACCCTCCTAACATTTCCTACACTGGTATTCTGGGCAATTTCTCTTACAATCTAAAAAAAATTTTTTTTTCTCTATTTAAAGGGTTCCCCGTGTAAAATGTCTCTGTCACCATATTTTGCAAAGACCTCCGATGGTGACATTGCTGCTTGGTGTAAGATGGCGTAGAGGTGGAACATACTTACCTAATGCTTCATTCACCAGAAGCCCACATCACTGCTGTACTCCTGCTCCTGCATGAGAGTACAACACTAATGTCTACGGAGGATCCTGCGATATCAAAGGAGCCTGAATTTTAAGGAAGCAAGGTGATAAGTCAGTGCAGGAGCCTCCTAGGAGGTTGGCCTTGACGTGGCAGGTGGGCTTCCATCTAATGGTCATTGGAGTTACTAAATAACCTCCATTTATTTAAATATGCATAGGGATTTGGGAAAGAGCGCAGGTAACTTTTTTCTTTGGTTTTTATTGTATGTATTGGGGCTGTTGTGTACTATGGTCTTTGCTGCGGCCCAAGAGTAGTAGGAGTTTGAGCGCAGGACTTGTTTTTGTATTCACGTTTGTATCACACAGCTATGTTACAATGCTGCCGCCCATCCCATGTGTTCCTTATTAAGGGTTAATAAGTATGTAGGGGTTTAGTAAAATAGCCCTCTCTGTCTCATTAAAGATATCTTTGCCCGAAGCTCAAGGAAGCAAGGTGAATAGTCAGTGTGGGCTTCCATCTAATGGCCATTGCAGTAACTAAATAACCTCCATTTGTTGAAATATGCATAGGGATTTGGGAAGAACGCAATTAACTTTTTTTCTTTGGAAGATCAAAGGCGTCTCCATATATATTGTCTCAAAATCAATACATCTTTATATGTGTCAAATGCACATGGCATTCAAATGATCAATTCACGTGTTAGAAATTCCCCTCACGATAGAAACACGTAAAATAAACAAGTAGTTAAGAATTTCGAAGATATACCCCAAAGAGAATGTATATATATGTAATTTGCTTTGTATTTTTTCTTTTAAACCTTTTCTTGCAATAGCTGCAGACCCAGTATCTGCAGATACTGCAACCCCTTCCCTTTCTCCCAGTACAGACGTTCTGTGTCTGCCCCATCTGATTTCTCACTGAGTTGTAGTACAGTAAGTGTATAGAAGGCAGGTGCTCTGGGCAATTTCTGTCTCTTGAGTTTAGCACCACTGAGCTAAACAAACCAGAATGTAACCAGCTGTCTGATTGCACATGACATCTGGGTATCATGAAGTTCATTGATAAAAGTGATTTCTAAATGATATCTGCACTTATTAAAATAAAAATCACATCATATCACATATCACATACAGGGAGCGCACACACATAACATACAGTTAACACACACACACGTAACATACAGCCAACACACACACATAACATACAGTTAATGCACACACAACATACAGCCAGCACAAGCACATACATCACATACAGCCTGGACATACCAGACATGACATACACACCAAGCACACACCATAAGTAAGCGGTACGGAATCTGATGGCGCTATATAAATGGCAATAATAATAATACAGTCAGTACTCTCTGCACACACAGCCAACAAACACATGACGAACAGCTAGCACTCACTGCACATACATGACACACATAGACGCAGGTTTTCAGCAGAACCTAGGTCCCTGGAAGGGACATACTTGTGTATTAGTGAGGATAGGTAGCCTGCAGGCACTTTTAACCCCTTAAGGACACATGACATGTCTGACATGTCATGATTCCCTTTTATTCCAGAAGTTTGGTCCTTAAGGGGTTAAACTATTAGCCCCCCAGCTGCTAGTGTAAATCGTCATTGCCCATTTCGGTTGCTTCGTGATTAGGACATGTGGCAATATTGGCGATCTCCCCAAATTCGGATAAGATATTGATTCTGCCGAAAACAATTTTCCAAGTCGATTGTATATCCAGCTGCATCATGACTGTTAACATGGGGAAATACGTAAGTACAATAACTACGTATATAAAGCTGATGTGGGATACGCAAGAGGGGTGTAAAGATATAAATCCAGATGTTTCAAGAGAAATGTACAGTTTTTCCATAGGCATAAATTGAAATAAATGAAAAAACAGATGGGATAAAATCACTTAGTACTGATACTGAGAGAAACCACTTTAATTGGGAAATAATACTTACGTAACTTATTCACTACCACGTTGCCTAGGGTCAAAACACAAATTTCATGTATGTCCTGCAGTACAGTAATACTTTGAAAGAACTCTCTAAGTTATATCATTCTATTTATTTTTTTAGTGCCCAAAGTGGGCCCCAATATTTGGCTGAACTCTTTATCTGCATGTAGCCCAGAATGGCATCCAGGCTGCTCTTGCAACATGCACAAATAACATGTAGTATACATATAGAGCATAGTGGCAGAAAAATGTGTTTCTCTGGAGAATGAAGACTGGAGCAGGGAGATACTTTACATCACTTTGCAACATAGTGCTAATCACACTAATGTGTTAACTACGTTGTCACACTGCATGAGACCATGCCATCATCATCATGTGAGAAGCTCTATTAAGAGTGGGCGATAGATATTTTATTACATTCCTATATTATTATTATTTTATTATTTATATAGCACCATCAGATTCCGTAGCGCTGTACAATGGGATAGCCCATTCTATCCTTGTCATTATTTTACACTCAAGATGCCCTTACTTAGAGTACCGTACATAGTGTGGACAGTAACTACAAAAACTCTCAGCCAAGCCCTGCATGCAATGATTGCAATCTTAATCCCTAAATAAAATAAAATAAAATAAAATAAAAACAGAAATGTGATCATTCTAGTGACAGCAGTGTGAAATGCCTCTCACAGAGCAGTGAAATGCTTAACTGATACAAAATTAACATCCTTATGCAAATAATTAAAAATGCCAACGTTCCATGTGACCCCCTGCTGTGCTGTGAATATTGTGCATTACTTAGTCAGCCTTTATAGCACCCAGGTAACCACTTACCTGTCCTCGCCTATGTCCTGTCCTGTGATGAGATTTTTTCCTGATGGGGCATAGTCCCAAGTCTCCTCCACTATCCCAATATAATAGGTCCTTGTCTCTGATTCAACAGAATGAAATCTGGCCCAGAGGACGTGGAGAGTGAGCAGACTCACACAGTACAAGGAAGGCATTTTAGTGGCAGCTGACAGGCTGGGCTGCACTGTGTGAAACTGTCCCAGACATTGCAGAAATGTTAGAGAAAGCTAACTAATGAACAAAGCACAGCCCCTCCCAGCCCTGGCTTAGGGCTGGACACTGGGGGAATTGTGAAAGCTGGGAACAGCTTGTCAAAAGGGGTGTTACTATGGGAATAGAACTGGTCCCACTCTCCTGAAAAAAACAACAAAAAAACACTGTGGCATTCTGTCCACTAGACTTGTTGATGTTTACTTGCCCAAAGCAGACAAACAGAGCTGGGAAGTGTTTGCAACATATGACTTAGTAATGATTAATATGAACTGCCAACAAAAGCTGTCAGGGTTTGCTATCACTGATCCAAACCTGACAGAGACAAGAGGATATGTAGCAATTTTTTTTTACTAATAATCAGAATCATGTTTTGGGGCACAATTCCCTTGTGGGTTTTATATATCCTGGTACATTGTACAGCGCTACGGAATGTGATGGCGCTATATAAATAATAAAAAAAATATGTGCTCACCCTCATTTCATACATAGTTAAAGTGACACTATCACACTTGAATATAAAGAATAATAGGTATTCTGGAATAAAAAAAATATGCGGTGGGGTAACCCCAATGGAAAGTCTATACACACCAAGAGGGTTTGCAGGAGAGATAATATAGAGACAACTTGATTTTTTATTAGTAAGCAGAAAATATTAAATACCGTACACCATAAGTGAAAACAAATAAAACAACGAAAAGTTCGGATTAAACAAAAAAGTGTATTACTAATCCCTCAAGCATACAGTGCTGCTCAAGAAAAGAAAAGAGAAAACATAGATTTAAAATTAAATATACATCCAATTTAAAAGGAACTAATATATTGGACATTAAGTTATATAAGGTCCTACCTAGCAATGATTTTACCTTCTAGAAAAATAAATAAATGTACATGTGTGTATATATAGAAGATATAGCTAAAGGTGTATACCACACAAATAGCATGAGATTCAGTCAGAAAGCCCCCCCCTCCCTCCTATGATGAGAGACAAGCTACTTGTATCTTGCTCACTGCTAAATTTAGGACTGTATTGGCCTGAGCTGAATATGTTTATATAGCAAAAGGGACACAGTCTGTGCACCAACATCATTTTCTTATGCTGAAATTGTCCTACTTTGAATGATCACTAATCTAAATGTATCATACAGGCAGCTGAAATGCATGACAATGTGTACTAAGCACATTGCTTACATACCATTAAATCAAGCATGTCAAACTCAAAGGCGAGCAAGGGCAAAATAAACAAGGTTTAAGTGGGCCGCAAAAAAGCAAAAATGTTAATTTTCATAGAAACGTAGGTTTATTTTGAAAAGTACAGTATATAAAAAAACAACGACCCCCTCTACTAAACCCCATTCCCCCCTCGTCTACTAAATCCCAGTGCCCCCCTCGCCTACTAAATTCCAGTCCCCCCTTGTCTGCTAAATCCCAGTCCCCCCGTCTACTAACCCTTGCCCCTGTTCTCACACTCACTGAGACACACACACTGACTAGTGATGTCTCGAACATAAAATTTTCGGTTCGCGAACGGCGAAAGCGAATTTCCGCAAATGTTCGCGAACCGGCAAACCGCCATAGACTTCAATGGGCAGGCGAATTTTAAAACCCACAGGGACTCTTTCTGGCCACAATAGTGATGGAAACGTTGTTTCAAGGGGACTAACACCTGGACTGTGGCATGCTGGAGGGGGATCCATGGCAAAACTCCCATGGAAAATTACACAGTTGATGCAGAGTCTGGTTTTAATCCATAAAGGGCACAAATCACCTAACATTCCTAAATCACAATGGATATGGATTGACACCTGACATATGACATATTGACACCTTGACATATGGATTGACACCTGTCCTCAGAGACCCGGATACACACTGACACAGAGCAGAATAGGGACTGTTCCCCCTATATAGGGTCACTTGGCAGATATGGATTGACACCTGTCCTCAGGGACCCTGATACACACTGACACAGAGCAGAATAGGGACTGTTCCTCCTACATAGGGTCACTTGGCAGATATGGATTGACACCTATCCTCAGGGACCCTGATACACACTGACACAGAGCAGAATAGGGACTGTTCCCCCTACATAGGGTCACTTGGCAGATATGGATTGATACCTATCATAAGGATCCCTGATACACGCTGACACAGAGCAGAATCAGGACTGTTCCCCCTACATAGGGTCACTTGGCAGATTTGGATTGACACCTGTCCTCGGGGACCCTGATACACACTGACACAGAGCAGAATAGGGACTGTTCCCCCTACATAGGGTCACTTCGCAGATATGGATTGACACCTGTCCCCAGGGACCCTGATACACACTGACACAGAGCAGAATAGGGACTGTTCCCCCTACATAGGGTCACTTGGCAGATTTGGATTGACACCTGTCCTCAGGGACCCTGATACACACTGACACAGAGCAGAATAAGGACTGTTCCCCCTACATTGGGTCACTTGGCAGATATGGATTGACACCTGTCCTCAGGGACCCTGATACACACTGACACAGAGCAGAATAGGGACTGTTCCCCCTACATAGGGTCACTTGGCAGATTTGGATTGACACCTGTCCTCAGGGACCCTGATACACACTGACACAGAGCAGAATAGGGACTGTTCCCCCTACATAGGGTCACTTGGTAGGTATGGATTGACACCTGTCCTCAGGGACCCTGATACACACTGACACAGAGCAGAATAGGGACTGTTCCCCCTACATAGGGTCACTTGGCAGATATGGATTGACACCGTCCACAAGGACAAGCTGCAGGCTTCCTGGTAGGACAAGGTGATAGAGCAGGCTTGTGATACCACCTTTGGGATCGGTCCGGTCACAGGCACGGGAGGCAAGCGCATGCTCCATGTGAACATGCTCAAGCCATACCATGAGCGCACGGAAGAGGTAACCGCGATCTGTGCACCTGCCACTGAAGATTATGATAATTTGACACTACCAGATCTCCTAGACCAAGAGGGCCAGAGCGTAGACCTCGGAGAAGTACAGTTAGCAGAACCGTTAGACCCCCAGGAGCGAACCCAGGTCTAAAGACTAATCCAGGACAAGGGGGCCACGTTTTCCAACTACCTGGGTACACTCCGTTAACCACTCACAAAGTTGAAACCCTAGACCAGACCCCCCTTTGCCAAACAGCCTATCGCATACCCGAAGCAGTTAAAGAAAATATGCAGAAAGAAATTGAGGAAATGATGCAGTTAGGGTGATAGAACACTCTGACAGCCCCTGGGCCTCCCCGGTAGTACTAGTACCGAAACGGGACGGCACGACCTGTTTCTGTGTGGACTACCGGAGGCTAAACGATAAAACAACCTCAGACGCCTACCCTATGCCCCGGATAGACGAGCTCCTAGACAAAATGGCCAGAGGCCAGTACCTCACCACAATAGATCTGTGCAAGGGGTACTGGCAAATTCCATTAGCCGAGGACGCCATCCCCAAGTCGGCATTTGTCACCCCGTTTGGCCTGTATCAGTTTAAGGTCATGCCATTCGGGATGAAGAATGCCCCGGCTAACTTTCAGAGGATGGTAGATCGGCTACTGGATGGGTTTCAGGAGTATGTCTGCGCCTACTTGGATGATATAGCCATTTTTAGCTGCTCCTGGCCTGAACACCTGACCCACATAGGAGCCGTACTAGACCGGATTAGGGAGGCCAGACTGACCCTAAAGCCCAGTAAGTGCCATATAGGAATGGCAGAAGTTCAATACTTAGGGCACAGAGTCGGGAGCCTGCTACAGGAACCAGAACCCGCTAAAATAGAGGCAGTCGCCAAGTGGCCAACCCCCCGCACTAAAACCCAGGTCCTCGCATTCCTGGGTACCGCAGGGTACTACAGGAAATTCATAGCTAATTACAGCACCCTAGCTAGACCTCTCACAGATCTAACACGTAAAAACTTCCCCAAGATAGTAGTATGGGCCCCAGAGTGTGAACAGGCCTTCCAACAGCTCAAGACGGTGCTCATTAAATCACCTGTACTTTCTGCTCCTGATCCAACTAAACGCTTTCTCGTCCATACAGACGCTTCTATGTTTGGATTGGGAGCAGTACTGAGCCAAGTCGGAGCAGATGGCGGCGAGCAACCCGGGGCTTATCTAAGCCGGAAACTTTTGCCCAGGGAAGTAGATACACTGCCATTGAAAAGGAGTGCCTGGCGGTGGTGTGGGCCCTCAAAAAGCTGCAACCTTACTTGTATGGACAACCGTTTACCTTACTCACAGATCACAACCCGTTGGTGTGGCTGAACAGGGTGTCAGGAGACAATGCCAGGCTGTTGCGCTGGAGTTTGGCGTTACAGCCTTTTGACTTTACAATTCACTATCGCCCTGGGAAGCAAAATGGCAATGCTGATGGGTTATCCAGACAAACAGTGATCTGTGAGTACTCCTCCGGACATCCCCAAGCCGATCCTGGCCTGCTTCAGGACGTCCTGTAAGCCTGGGTACTTATGCACAAAGCGTTGTATGATCAGATTACACACATGTGCCATGCACAGAAAATGTGTCAACTTGCCCAAATTCAATGCCGCCAACAAATTTCTTACGTTGTCACAAACCACTTTGCCGATCTCCAGTTGCTGCAGAGTCAGCCACTTTTACACCTGTGCGTTCAGGGCGGACAGGAGTGCTGGTCCGGTGTGACTCTCTGCTTTCAGGCAAGTCAACCCCAAGACGGCATGACACTGCCATATCCGGGATGTGGAATAGTACCTGGGGAGCTGGAGGGGTGCCGTTGATGTGGAGCAAGACACAGCAGCAGAAGAGGACTCAGCCGAGGAGGTTATGGAAGAGGATGGAGTAGGAGGAGTAGAGTAGGTGGCAGCATGCCTGCCTGCAAGTCGTGGCGGTGTCACCAACTCCTCTGCAGAGCCACGCATTCCATGCTTGGCATCCGTCAGCAGGTTTACCCAATGCGCAGTGTAGGTGATATACCTGCCCTGACCATGCTTTGCAGACCAGGTATCAGTAGTCAGATGGACCCTTGCCCCAACACTGTGTGCCAGACATGCCATTACTTCCTTTTGCACAATCGAATACAGGTTGGGGATTGCCTTTTGTGCAAATAAATTTTGGCCGGGTACCTTCCACTGCGGTATCCCAATAGCTAAAAGTTTTTGGAACGCCTCAGACTCCACCAGCTTGTATGGTAAAAGCTGGCGGGCTAATAGTTCAGACAAGCCAGCTGTCAGACGCCGGGCAAGGGGGTGACTTTCTGACGCTTGCAGACAACTAACTGCTATTCAATCTATAACAGTGAAAAAAGTTTTTTGTTTTTTAAATGCAATCTATTGTGACACCAGATAAGAGTGGCACTGTGCAGTGGCAGAGGTTGGCAGAGTAGGCGCTGTAGGCCTGACACCCGCTTGAAGACAAATAACTGCTATTCAATCTATAACAGTGAAAAAAGTTTTTGGGTTTTTAAATGCAATCTATTGCGACACCAGATAAGAGTGGCACTGTGCACTGGCAGAGGTTGGCAGAGTACACGCTGTAGGCCTGACACACACTTATGAAGGACACTGACTGCTATTATATTACAGTCCAAAACGTTTATGTTTTTAAATGCACGCTATTGTGACACCAGATATGAAGGGCACTGTGCACTGGCAGAGGTTGGCAGAGTACACACTGTAGGCCTGACACACACGCTTGAAGACAACTAACTGCTATTCAATCTATAACAGTGAAAAAAGTTTTTTGTTTTTTAAATGCAATCTATTGTGACACCAGATAAGAGTGGCACTGTGCAGTGGCAGAGGTTGGCAGAGTAGGCGCTGTAGGCCTGACACCCGCTTGAGGACAAATAATTGCTATTCAATCTATAACAGTGAAAAAAGTTTTTGGGTTTTTAAATGCAATCTATTGCGACACAAGATAAGAGTGGCACTGTGCACTGGCAGAGGTTGGCAGAGTACACGCTGTAGGCCTGACACACACTTATGAAGGACACTGACTGCTATTATATTACAGTCCAAAACGTTTATGTTTTTAAATGCACGCTATTGTGACACCAGATATGAAGGGCACTGTGCACTGGCAGAGGTTGGCAGAGTACACGCTGTAGGCCTGACACACACGCTTGAAGACAACTAACTGCTATTCAATCTATAACAGTGAAAAAAGTTTTTTGTTTTTTAAATGCAATCTATTGTGACACCAGATAAGAGTGGCACTGTGCAGTGGCAGAGGTTGGCAGAGTAGGCGCTGTAGGCCTGACACCCGCTTGAGGACAAATAATTGCTATTCAATCTATAACAGTGAAAAAAGTTTTTGGGTTTTTAAATGCAATCTATTGCGACACAAGATAAGAGTGGCACTGTGCACTGGCAGAGGTTGGCAGAGTACACGCTGTAGGCCTGACACACTTATGAAGGACACTGACTGCTATTATATTACAGTCAAAAACTTTTATGTTTTTAAATGCACGCTATTGTGACACCAGATATGAGTGGCACTGTGCACTGGCAGAGGTTGGCAGAGTACACGCTGTAGACCTGACACACCCGCTTGAAGACAACTAACTGCTATTCAATCTATAACAGTGAAAAAAGTTTTTTTGTTTTTAAATGCACGCTATTGTGAGATCAGATATGAGTGGCACTGTGCAGTGGCAGAGGTTGGCAGAGTACACGCTGTAGGCCTGACACACACGCTTGAAGACAACTAACGGCTATTCAATCTATAACAGTGAAAAACGTTTTTTGTTTTTAAATGCACGCTATTGTGAGACCAGATATGAGTGGCACTGTGCAGTGGCAGAGGTTGGCAGAGTACACGCTGTAGGCCTGACACACACGCTTGAAGACAACTAACTGCTATTCAATCTATAACAGTGAAAAAAGTTTTTTTGTTTTTAAATGCACTCTATTGTGACACCAGATATGAGTGGCACTGTGCACTGGCAGAAGTTGGCAGAGTAGAGCAGACTGATGTTCTAGCCCTAAAAAGGGCTTTTTGGGGTGCTGTCCTTACAGCAGAGATCAGATGAGTCCTTCAGGACTGTAGTGGACACTGAATACACTAGCCTAGCTATCCATTTCCCTATCAAATCAGCAGCAGCTACACTTTCCCTCCTCTCACTAAGAATGCAGCTTCAGAATGAATCTAAAATGGATGCTGTACAGGAGGTGGGAGGGTCTGGAAGGGAGGGTCTGCTGCTGATTGGCTGGAATGTGTCTGCTGACTGTGAGACACAGGGTCAAAGTTTACTCAATGATGATGAATAGGGGGTGGATCGAACCGCGCATATGTTCGCCCGCCGTGGCGAACGCGAACACGCTATGTTCGTCAGGAACTATTTGCCAGCGAACCGTTCGGTACATCACTAACACTGACATACACACAGAATCACTCCAACACACACATGAACTCACAGACACACACACACACTAACTGACAAACATGCTCCCTCACAGAAACACACACTCACTCAGACACACAGGCCCTCACAGACACACACTGTCATACACACACACACACACACACACACACAGACTCACTGACACACACACACACACACACTGACAGACAGCCATACACACAGACAGCCACATACACGCACACGCACACACACACACACACACACACACACACAGATAGCCATATATAAACACACAGACAGTCATACACACAGATACATAGACAGACACACACACACACACACAGAGACAGCCATGCACACACATACAGCCATGCACACACATACAGCAACACACACACACAGACAGCCATATACACATACACACAGACAGCCATACACACACACACACACACACATAGACAGCAATACACACACACACACACAGACAGCAATACACACACACAGAGACAGGAATACACACACAGCAATACACACAGACAGCCACACACACACACACACACACACACACACACAGGCAGCAATACACACACACAGCCATACACACATACAGCCATACACAAACACACACATACAGCCAAACATACAGACAGCCATACACACACACACAGACAGCCATATACACACACACACACACACACACAGACAGCCATACACCCATACACCCAAACACACATTTCCCCCCCCCCCCAATTTTTTTAATTATTTAAATCCACCCAACCTCCATACTTTTGGGAGAGTTGGGTGGATTTCTTACCTGGGGTCCAGTGGGGCTGCTGGGCGGGAAGGCGGGCGAAGGTACAGGCGGGCCGGCGCTCTAAGTTTTCAGCAAGGGAGCACTTTCCCCTGAGCTCTCTCTGCGTGGCGCAGAGTGGTACCGGGAGCCGGAATGTGACATCATATTCCAACTCTCGACATCACTGCGGGGGGCTGAGCAGGGAGAGTTTACATTCAGCGCTCCCTTGCCGCGACCCGCAGGCTGCAAACATATTAGTTGTGGGCCGCATGCGGCCCGCGGGCCTCGAGTTTGACATCCATGCATTAAATGAACAGTTTATTGTGAGGGATACAACGCTGTATTTCTAACACTAAACTGTTCCTGCCTCCCTCCCGACGCAAATAAAGCATTAAAAATTATTTTTACACTCACCTTATTTCAGCATCAAGGTCGCCTTCTCCTACGTTAGAGCCGTAAGGGGGAACCTAATGTGCCCACACTGCGAGCGTTGTACACACATTGAGCCTTCCCAATAGGAAAGGATAGGATGTCCTGCGCCGTCACACAGAGTCAAACTCTGTGTTAATAGGGTATTCTTATGAAACCCTACAAACTAATTAACTTTTAATAAGGCACACTCGCAGTGAGTGGCAATATTGCAACATGACTGTGTAACAAAAAAGCTAATCAAAACACACATTCTGACTTTTTCCTCTCTTGAGGTACATTTGTTAAATGGACAATATAGGCCCTATCACGTATCTTCTCATTGAATGGATAGTTTAAAAAAAAAAATGTGAGCAGTTTAAGGGGACACTATGGACACCCAGAACACTTCGGTTCATTAAAGTGGTCAGGGTGCAGTGTCCCGGGTCCTTTAACCTTACAGTCGTAATTATTGCAGTTTTTAATAAACTGCAATGATTATCTCCCAGGGTTAACTCCCCCTCTAGTGGCTGTCTACCAGTAAGCTACTAGAAGTACTTCCAGGCTATGCATTAGGGCATCCAGCGTCCCCCGAAACCTAATGCGAGCATGACCATCGCCGCACATGGGCATTAGGACCCCACTTGCTGAAGTCTGCTGGGGAAGAGCGAAGGCGGATCCTGAATCAGCGCCAAGGGACATTGACGTTGGAATCAGGTAAGTGACAGAAGGGGTTCTTAAACCCTTCTGTACCACTTAGGGAGGCACAAGGGAGCGGGTGCACTATAGGGAACTACAGTACCATAAAAACAACTTTATTTTCCTGGCAAATAAGGGCCCCCGGGCTCCTACTGAGGGCATGGCTAAGGCAGGAATTAAATTGACACCCCAGAACCCTAAAGCACTTGCTGAAAAAATATACTTTTTTTTTCTTTCCTTTTGCAAAAAGTGCAGTATTTAATAGAAATTTGCACTTTCATAAATTAACCTTGTTACACCCCAATGGCTGTTAATCAGACAATCGGCCCTGTTACTTTCTGGTTTGGTTAGCTCAGTGGAGATACAGTGCCTTGCAAAAGTATTCACCCCCTTGACTTTTTACCTATTTTGTTACATTACAGCCTTAAGTTCAATGTTTTATTAATCTGAATTTTATGTGATGGATCAGAACACAATAGTCTAAGATGGTGAAGTGAAATGAGAAAAATATATACATAAAACTACTTTTTAGAAATAGAAAACAGAAAATTGGGGGGCATGGCTTGGACACGGAGCGAGCTGGACGTGTTTGCCTAGAGCTCCGCTCCGACTGCACCCCAAAACAGCTAACTTCAGCATAAAAACACATCCAAAAGAAGCCGAAACTGCTCCCGGGGATGGATAAGAGGCCCCAGAAGAAGAACTCTAAAAGGGCCAAGACTCCGGTACCTCCGTGGCGGAGTTCTTCACCGCACGAGCTGCGACCACAGACCGCCAAGATGGCGGCGGCGGCGGGAAGGAGGGAGGTGAGGAGCCAGCGCACTGGACTGGTGCTGCGGGACCTCAGAGTATTGCAGACGCAGCCCAAATACTTACCACACTCGCAGAGGTAAAATCATTCCTGGCTGGAGAGATAGACCGCGCCGTCAAGCTTCTCCGTGATGAAATCCAGGCCCTGGGAGACCGCACCACGAGGCTGGAAACGAGGCTTGAAACCACGACAAAGGCCCACAATACGGCCGTCGCACAAGTCAATCAATTGACAGCTAGAATGGTGGCGGCTGAATTAACCATCGAAGACATGGCAAATAGATCACGCCGCAATAACCTACGACTAAGGGGCCTCCCAGAAAACGCGGGAGAGGGCCCAGTGGCGGCCATAGTGTCTGCAATTTTGAAACCACTACTGCCTGATATCCCCGACCACCAATGGCACATTGAAAGAGCCCACAGAGCTCTGCGGGCAAAGAGGCCAGACGCCAACTACCCAAGAGACATTATTATAAGGTTCCTGCATTACCAAACAAAAGAAGCCATCCTTAAGAAAAGCAGAGAGGCCCGGATCACCTTCCAGGGTGCTGAGCTGTCTATTTTCCAGGACTTAGCGCCTACCACCCTGCAGAGGAGACGGGAATGGAGGCCCATCACAGAGTCACTGCGAGACGCTTCCCCCCCCCCCCCCCGGCTCCCTTCAATACACTTGCACCCGACAGTACGGATATTTACCAGTTGAGCATGGGACCACAATAGGTGTACTAGGGTAGTCGGGCCTAAGTGATAGACCTATGGCCCGGATGTATGGGAGGGGGTGGCCGGATGGAATGGGTTCTGGGGTAGCAATGTATATACCATATTTCTGTTAAGTGTATGTATTCGCTATATATGATTTACCTGCATGGGAACCTAACTGCATTGCCTACAAATATACAATGTGTAACCCCGCAGCGGACAAGCGCCCCACCCAAATGTATAAGGAGGGATGACCCAATATGTTAATTGACTAATTGGTTAATCAATGTTCAAGTGCATATACTGATTGTACAGCGCACTCCTACTGGGTAAATGTAAATGTAAAAGTTAATGCTAGGTCAATGTTCCACTTCCCACACGTGCGTTCCCTCTCCCTGAGACCCAGTTCATATGCCCCCCCCCCCCGCTTCTCACATCAAAGTTACGGCTTCTCGCCTTTTAACCCCACGGAGTCACACAACCTAGTCCCTCCCTGGGACGCACATACACGTACAAGTGACGCACACACCAAACCGACATATAGCGATTAACGCGGTGCGGTTCCGCCACGGCTTTGTAACCCGAAGTCCATATAGTACCCGGCTGGGTACAGGCTGTGGACGCGAGGACGACACCCCAAATAGAACTGCCAATTAGTAAGTCCAGTCTTTTTTCTTTTTCTTTTTCTTTTCTCTTTAATCTTATCTCTCTTTTCCCCCCTTACCTTGCCCCCTACCTGCCCCCCCCTCCTGTATGCGATGGTCTCAGAGGCGGAGGAACACTTCATAACACCAGTAATCGGTAGTTATTATAGCAATAGTGACAGTCAGAGAGGGAGCCCACTAACGGGTAACGAGCGACAAACACAGCGACAGATATGGCTCTAAAACTACTTTCCATAAATGTCAAGGGCTTGAACGCCCCTAGAAAGAGACGCCTCATGCTCAGGGAAATCAAAAGACACAACCCTGACGTAGCGCTCATTCAGGAGACACACATCTCTCAGAACACGACGTTCCACATTAGAGACCGTACGTACCCTACATCTTATGAGGCTAGATCTCACCGCAAACACAACGGGGTGGCTATCCTTGTACATAGCAGGTGCCCGATACAAATACAATCTAAGGACATAGACACAGACGGCAGGTACATCATACTGTCAGGGACATTGTACTCCCATCCAGTGCACTTAATCAATGTGTATGCCCCTAACTCACCAGACTCAGCATTCTGGGGGACAATGACGGACAAAATTAAGGCCCTTCCATACGGTATGTTAATCATGGGGGGCGACTTCAATGCCGCACCGTGCCCAGCAGTTGACAGAAGCGCCAGGGCAGGTATCCAGAGGTCGCAGGGCAGGGGGGGTCAGGACAGAATGCTTCGTGGTTTTCTCCAGAGTACCGGCCTGATTGATGTGTGGCGGGCCTAGCATCCCGGAGAACTCGATTACACCTTTTACTCCGCACCGCATGGTACCTACTCGAGGATTGACTACTTCCTCGTTAACGACACAAGCATGGCAAAGGTAAAAGAGACCGCAATTGGTTCAATCACATGGTCAGACCATGCCGAAGTCACCCTGACGCTGGATCACCTGTGCTCAGCAGCGCCATGGAACTGGAGGATGAGCCCACACCTGTTACGCGACGAGGGTACCAAAGCTGAAATACGCGCCGACATGCAAAACTACTTCAACGAAAACGAAACTGATGATATTGCCCCAAATACAGTGTGGGCGGCCCATAAAGCTGTGATCAGGGGCACATGCATTAAACTAGCAACGAGAAAGAAAGCACACAAGGCCAAAGAGGTGAACAGACTAATGGAAGAGTTGAGGAAAACAGAGCAGAGGCATAAAACCGCTCCAACCCCCCAACTCACGGAGCAAGTGCAAGAGATCAGGCGATCCATAACCGCTTTACTGATGGATGACACCATAAAAGCCCTTAATTGGACCAAGAGAACATATTATGAACACTCAAACAAAATGGACACCTTATTGGCCAGAACCCTAAGACCAAGACAAAACCGTGCCCCGATCACTACGATCAAACACAGTGACGGAACGATAAAAAAACACCCCAGCAGAGGTGGCACAGGTCTTTACCGACTATTATAAGAAACTCTACAACCACACACCCCAATCTCAAACGTCTCAAGAAGAAGCTAACATGCACATGCGCAACTTCGTGCAGGGCCTAGACCTGCCAAAACTCTCGACAGCGTCGGCACAGCTCCTTGACGAAGCCATAACGAGGGAGGAAGTAGATAGGGCTATAGCGGGCCTGAAAGGTAACAAGGCACCGGGACCAGACGGCTTTGATGGGACGTACTACAAGGCCTTTAGGGAGGAACTATCCCCACACTTAGTGCGAGTATTTAACGACCTCATGGAGGGCGGCGACACAGAAAGCAGTATGTCTCTAGCTAACATAATACTCCTCCAGAAACCTGGCAAGGATCCACTACTCCCTGACAACTATAGACCCATATCGCTGATTAATCAAGACATTAAGATACTGGCGAAGATATTAGCAGACCGACTGAACCCCGCATTAAAAACCCTGATCCATCCTGACCAAGTGGGGTTCGTACCAGACAGACAGCTATTTGAGAATACCCGGAGAAATATAGACCTCATATGGCGACAGAAGGCCTCCAACACTCCCACATTATTGGTCTCGCTTGATGCAGAGAAGGCCTTTGACAGGGTCGAGTGGCCGTACCTATTCGACCTCCTGAAACACCTGAACTTCCCCGAAAGGTACGTAACATCAATCAAGGCCATGTACAACCATACTTCTGCACAAGTCAGGATGACGGGAGCAGGACCCCAACCCTTTTTTCTGAGGAACGGAACCAGACAAGGCTGTCCCCTCTCCCCCCTCCTGTTTGTGCTGTCGCTTGAGCCACTCATGCAAGCCATGCGACGACACCCTCTGATTACAGGGATCAAAGTAGCGGGACAAGAGTTTCTCGCCTCCGCCTACGCGGATGACGTTCTGTTGACCCTCACGAATCCCACAGCATCCATGGCAGCACTCAGAGGCCTACTGACACAGTTCGGGGCCTTCTCCGGCTACAAGGCGAACCTGGATAAATCAAGTGCCCTCCCAATCGGTATGACAACAGAGGACATAACGACCATACAGGAAACTCACAATATTCCGATAGTACGTGACCATCTAAAGTACCTAGGAGTACGCCTATCTGCTGACCCAAAAAATTTACACCACTTGAACTACACCCCCCTGATTAAGACACTCATGCACGACATGGACAATTGGCAAGACAAACCCATATCCTGGATAGGGCGCATCCACACAGTAAAAATTAACATCTTACCAAGAATCCTGTTTCTCTTTCAGGCACTGCCTGTCAGACTGCTCAAATCAGACCTGGCACACCTCCAGAAAGCAATAGGCGATTTCATATGGCAAAACCGCAGGCACCGGATCTCCAGGAATATACTATTTAGACAGAAACAAAGAGGGGGGTTGGGCCTGCCACACCTCTACTCCTACTACCTAGCGGCACAATTGGCACAGATCGCTATGTGGCATTCTCCCCTGGAGGTTAGAAGGTGTGTAGACCTGGAGTCGCTCATGACAGGGACCGACGTCCCGCAGTATCACATGTGGGTACGCAAAGAAGACAGGCCTATCCTGAGGACGACATGCCCAGCCATACTGAATTCCCTAACCATATGGGACACATGTGCCCACAAATATAACTTAACATCTAGACACTCACCCATGACCCCTATACTGAGGAACAGAGCATTCCCCCCAGGCATAGCAGCTAGGGACTTCGCTAACATAGCCAGCAGGGACAGCAGGGATTCAGAGGATCTGCCATATGTATGAACATAAGAAACTAGTCCCCTTTGACCTACTCCAACAGAGAACACACCTCACCCCAGCTGACTTCTTCCGTTATATACAGATAAGAGACTACGTTCAACAGACAGACGTTCGACAAGCAGCAACCACCCCCCTAACATTCTATGAAAGAATGTGTCTGAATTAATCTACACAAAAAGGCTTAATTACCACAATGTATGCACACATATGCTCAGAATCAAAAGAGTGGGGACCATTGACGTACACGGAGGCGTGGGAAAGAGACCTGGGGGAGGTACTAGAGGGAGAGGAATGGAGGGACATCTGGGAGGCAAACCATAAGGTATCTATAAGTGTAACACTACAGGAGCAATCCTACAAAACAATGTTCAGGTGGTACACCACCCCAGTTACACTACACCGCATGGGTCAGACACCCACTGACGACTGTTGGAGGGATTGCGGACATAAGGGTACATACCTTCACATGTGGTGGGATTGCCCCAAAGCTCAAGCATTCTGGGCTAAGATACACCAAGTAGTCAATGGGATATTCCACAAGGCACCCGACCTAAACCCATGGACATACCTCCTGAACAGACCCGTAGATAATTGGACGAGAGTTGAACAAACATTACTCCATAAAATTACACTAGCAGCTAGGAGATCGATAGCACAAACATGGTTACAAACAGACTTACCCACCACCCAGAGAGTAATAGGTAACATAAAAGAGGTACACCTAATGGATAGTCTAACGGCCAGATTGAAAGGCACCACACCTAAATTTGACAGAGTGTGGGAACCGTGGCATGACTATGTACTCCCGGTCACCGCATAGAACAACACATACCGATATACAAAGAATAACGAACATTACCACACTGCGCTGGGACGTCGCATACGACCCACCCCATCTACCCCCTACCCCCTTTCCCTGCCCTCACTTCTTGACCCCTTTTTCTTCTCTCTTTACTTTTTATTCCCTTCCTAATCCCCCCGTTTTTGGTAAACGGGGTGAGCACGGAAGTTCTACACATACGTTCTAAAACAACGGTGCATAACCACACAACATGAACCAAAACACACTTTACACTCAAATAGTGTTGCAAGATAGGTACACGGAAAGGTGCGCCAGGGTGAACCCCTATATTAAGGGACGAGGCAACCCTATCAGGTTACAATACATAAGGTTATATGTTATATTTTATATTTCACGATTGTTTTTTCCAATGGTTACACTAGCACGATGTAATGTGGATTTCTAAAAAGAAAAATCCCCTGGAGGACAGAGACAATGACGACATCAAGCCTCGTGTGAACTAGTTTAAAGTATCTATGTACAGTAAACATGGATGTTATTCCTTTATCTAAGTTTCGTGGCTTCTGCGTAAGCCCATGCAATGTTATCATTCCTCTTTGTCCGGCAGGATGCAAAAATAAAGTACTTAAAAAAAAAAGAAAAAAGAAAATTGGCATGTGCGTATGTATTCACCCCCTTTGTTATGAAGCATATAAAAAGCTCTGGTGCAACCAATTACCTTCAGAAGTCACATAATATCCAAATCTTTGAAGATCCCCAGGAGCACCATCAAATCTATCATAACCAAATGGAAAGAACATGGCACAACATCAAACCTGCCAAGAGACAGCCGCCCACCAAAACTCACAGACCGTGCAAGTAGGGCATTAATCAGAGAGGCAGCACAAAGACCTAAGGTAACCCTGGTGGAGCTGCAGAGTTCCACAGCAGAGACTGGAGTATCTGTACATAGGACGACGATAAGCCGTACGCTCCATAGAGTTGGACTTTATGGCAGAGTGGCCAGAAGAAAGCCATTACTTTCAGCAAAAAACAAAATGGCACGTTTAGAGTTTGCGAAAAGGCATGTGGGAAACTCCCAAAATTTACTTTTCGTCCATCAAAGAAAACACTGTCTGGTGCAAACCCAAAACATCACATTACCCAAAGAACACCAACCAGCAGCCGCGACTGGGAAACTGATCAGAGTTGAGGGAAAGATGGACGGTGCTAAATACAGGGATAATCTTGAGCAAAACCTGTACCACTCTGTGTGTGATTTGAGGCTAGGATGGAGGTTCACCTTCCAGCAGGACAATGACCCCAAACACGCTGCTAAAGCAACACTTGAGTGGTTTAAAGGGAAACATGTAAATGTGTTGGAATGGCCTTGTCAAAGCCCAGATCTCAATCCAATAGAAAATCTGTGGTCAGACTTAAAGGGACACTCCAGGCACCCAGACTACTTCTGCCCATTGGAGTGGTCTGGGTGCCAACTCCCACTACCCTTAACTCTGCAACTGTAATTATTGCAGTTTCTAATAAACTGCAATAATTACCTTGCAGGGTTAACTCCACCTCTAGTGGCTGTCTACTAGACAGCCACTAGAGGGAACTTCCTGGTCCATAGCAAAGATTTTCTTTGCTAGAGCGTCGCTGGATGTCCTCACGCTGTGTGAGGACCTCCAGCGTCGCTCAATTCCCCATAGGAAAGCATTGAAAATTGTTTTCAATGTTTTCCTATGGGGTGCGCTAATGCGCATGCACGGCATTGCCGCGCATGCACGGCATTGCCGTCCATGCGCATTAGGTCTCCTCGGCCGGTGGCCGGTATCAGTCTCGCCCACCGGCCACTGGAGGCAGAAGGAGGAGCGGCGGGGGAGGAGCAGGCAGCGACGAGGGACATGTCGCTGCCTCAGGTAAGTCACTGAAGGGGGTTTTCACCCCTTCAGCAACTGGGGATTGAGGGGTGGGAGGGAGAGGAATCCTGCAGTGCCAGGAAAATGGATTGTTTTCCTGGCACTGGAGATTCCCTTTAAAGATTGCTGTTCACAAGCGCAAACCATCCAACTTGACGGAGCTGGAGCAGTTTTGCAATGAGGAATGGGCAAAAATCCCAGTGGTAAGATGTGGCAAGCTCATAGAGACTTATCCAAAGCGAATTGGAGCTGTGATTGCTGCAAAAGGTGGCTCTACAAAGTATTGACTTTAGGGGGGTGAATAGTTATGCACATTGACCTTTTTTTGTTATTTTGTCCTATTAGTTGTTTGCTTCACAATAATAAAAAAATAAAAAAAATAAAACATCTTAAAAGTTGTGGACATGTTCTGTAAATTAATTGATGCAAATCATCAAACAATCCATGTTAATTCCAGGTTGTGAGGCAACAAAACACGAAAAATGCCAAGGGGGTGAATACTTTTGCAAGGCACTGTACACTCAAGAATCTGCTATTGCCCAGCGTACCTGCCTTGCAAAGATTTCTGATTGTGTTGCATTGGGAAGTCTGTGATTTGATTTGTCTGTGATTTGACAGGAGGAAAGGGAGAAGTGCTGGGGAGGGGGTAGAGACACATGGAGGGGCTGAAGGGGTGGGAGAGACACATGCAGGGGATGGGGCGAGACACATGGAGGGGCTGAAAGTGGAAGAGACACATGGAGGTGATGGGAGAGAGAAATGTTGAGGGGCTGGTGTGGGATGAGACATTTTTGAGGGTCTCAATATAAATTTCACTATAAACGCAATATCAATTTTATCCTATACAGTTCAGAGTTAATATATTTTATTGAATTGTGGTCCAGTTAGTGTGAACTAAATTTCCCATAATGCTCATAATGCTGGCAAAGCATCAGGGGAGATGTAGTCCACAACCACTGGAGTGCTAAGCAGTGCTTGTCTCTGGCACTAGTTGAAAGATATCTCTAGTGTGAAGTAATTCATCTCTGTCTGAACAGCAAGAAATACATTATTATTTAGCATTATCATTCAGCAAGCCAAGAGGCAGCAATTGCCAGGAGTATGTGTCTTGCAAATACTTCTCATTGAGCTGCATTGGGAAGCCTGTGATTGGCCTGTGATTGAACTGACACATAAAGTCTGGGCGGAGTTAGAAGGGAAGGGCTTGGAAATGCTTCAGACAAGAGTTCTGCAGCGTTTTCAAGCTGTTTTTAGTTATACCCCCATTAAAAATGCATAATTAAATGCATGCATGTGTTCATCTACTAAACAGTGATTTTTATTTGTATTTGGGCAGTGGAGTGTCTCTTTAAACACTTCTTTCTATACCAATTCAAACCAGCAATGGGAGCTGTGATCGCCTGAAAGCATCAGTTCAGCATTTAGCGTTAAAGCATTAAAACAGTGTAACAACGAACGGCAGGACAATGTCGGGGGACTCCAGACACTATAACCACAATTATAACCACAGTGAGAGGATGCAGTTACAGTTGCCTATAGTATCCCTTTAACTTTAAGCCCAACTTCTCCAAGAATTAGTAATATGTCAGTATCTTGTATAACTTCCTTCTAGCTTACCTTGCCCTATTCTCTACAAGTTAGTGATAACAAGTTATCAAAACTGAATTTTAAACATTTTATGATGTAAATCATATATATTTTTTTAATAATAAATCAATGACATTGATTGTTATTCTGGGTTTAGATACTGTTTCAAATAGTCAATTCTCACATTTGCTGACATAGGTTATTAACAATCTCAATTACAAGTTTATTATCATTTCTAGGAATGTAACTCGGTCAAAGACCTAGAACTCTCTAGACCTTAAAGGGACACTCA
Source organism: Pelobates fuscus (assembly GCF_036172605.1). Lineage (NCBI taxonomy): Eukaryota > Metazoa > Chordata > Amphibia > Anura > Pelobatidae > Pelobates > Pelobates fuscus. Next base: position 457,538,526 of record NC_086317.1, read on the forward strand.
AGACTCATACAGCACTTTAGCACACTAAAAAACATTATGTGTGAAAAGTGTGTGCTATTTTTTTTTTCATTTTGCAAAAAGGGCAAATTTTATTAGAAAGTGGCACTTTTATAAATTAACCTGGTTATACCCCCTGGCTTTCAAGCTTACAACTGGTCCTGTTACTTCCTGGTATGGTTAGCTCAGTTGAGCTAAACTCAATAGGCATCAATTGTCCAGCGCGGCTGCCTTGCAAAGATTTCTCATTGAGCAACATTGGGAAGTCTGTGATTGGACAGTCACTGAAAGCCTGGGCAGGGTTAGAAGGGGGAGGGCTTGCAAAGGCAGCAGACAAGAGAACTACAGGTTTTGCATGTTGTGTGTAGATATACCACTAATGAAAAAATGCATAATTAAATGCATGCACGTTTTCATTTGGGTTATATCTATTAAACAGTGATTTTCTTTATTTTGTATTTGAGCAGGGGAGTGTTACTTTAAATAAAGAGCTTGATTTTTTTAGCACCCTTAACAGGCAGCATTGTGGTAGTGGACAATACATCCTAGAGAGCTCTGCCAAGTTAATCATCTGTGCTTTTTAATTAATATTGAACTGGGGTTGAAGATGGGATATCTCCTGTTGCTAGGTGGTAGCCTTTAAACATTGGAAGGCGTGATGGATGGAAGGGGTTAGATCTAGTACGAGGGCAATGAAGTCTCTGGTGACAGGTCTGGCCAGAATAGGGTTCTGTTAGCCCCATAGGCCTTGCACTTTGTGAACATGTTTAAAGACCTGCTTGGTCTGAGATTGTTTTTCTTGGTTTATCTGAAAATGCACTTTCAACTTTTACCAATAGATGTCACTCAGACAAATCATTAAAAGAATCACATTGTGACAACTAGAGTATTTAAATTGCGAAAATGATTCTGTTTCTTTTCTTTTGTGTAAGCATGGATGATAGTAAGAATAATGTTACACAATATCTTACCAATGCTTTAAAAAAAAAAAAAAGTATCTTACATTTTTATCCTATACAGTCCAGAGTTATTATATATTATTAATTCGTATCATAGTCTAGTTCAAGGGCGGGCAAACCTCAGCACTGTAGATATTGTGAACTACATCTCGCATAATGATCTAGCAGCAATAATGCTGGCAAAGCGTATGGGGAGATGTTGTCCACAACATCTGGAGGGCTAAACGTTGCTTGTCCCTGGCGCTAGTTGAAAGATATTTCACCAGAGTGTGAAGTAATTTGTCTTTGGCTGAAACATTTGGCAAGAATTAAAAGATTATTTGGCATTATCATTCAGCAAGCCAATACAGGTGGATCGGTTGTTATTCTTAATAGCCAGGATTAATTTGAGAAAGCAGGTGTCTGATGAGAGATTCTAATCCATATACCGTTTAATTCTTGATTGTTAACAGAAGCTTTATCGATATGTCTTAATATGACAATGTTGTCTTTACTATTGATGAATATTTAAACGTAAAGTATCTATTGTTCCAATATTCACCCTAAGGTTCACAAACCTGCAGTGGTTCGCTTAAAAATCTGACTGTTTAGGGTACAGGACTACTTAGTTTGCATTTAATCAAACACTAAATTAATGCTATTATTAGATGTGTGCACCAGTGAAATGTTTGTTTCGTAAAGTTTCAGGAGAGGTTAACAGGGGTTAGCAAGCACAGAGGTGGTCCGTAGTTCGTGGGTTTGTTCGGTAGTTTATTATACCGAATGCAGGGAAAGCATAGACGAACTCTAGGCACTTGTCAGGGAAAAAAGAGGTTGGGGAGAACAGCTCCAGGGTAGGCGAAATAGTGGGTTTTGTCACGAACGGTACCGTCTTCGACCTAGAAACATTTTTAATTACTATACTGATGGCAATATTTTATTTCCCATGGAACACAATAAGGAGTCCATTGTGATTTTGGATTTAACAATGTCTACAAATAGTTTGTCACTTGAGATATCTTTGTATATGCTAAAATGCTTTGGCAACAATCTTATAGTGGGCTCTCCTGTTCATCGTAGACTTCATGTAATTGGCAAACCAATTCGGCAAATCCTCTGTGTAAAGTGAATTTGTTCTAACTTTGATGATGAGGCAAACATTCATATGCTCTTAGAGATAGGTCTCTACACATAGATGATCTAATTCACGTTTCAGAAAAAACTTCTGTCTAGAATACATTTTCAGGATGTGCTGCAATTTGCACACAGAATGTGTTTTATGTATCAACGGCATCTATCTTTCCCTGAAACATCAAGGTATATATGGGAGCTCAATAAATCTTATCATGTGATTAAACCATGAGGCCGATGATTGGCTGCTAATCAATTAAGGAAAGACATAACTCCAAGCTCTCAGTTAGAGAAAGGACAGTACCTCTGACTGGCCAATCGCTTGCAGGAGGCATAGTGAAGCTACAATTAGATACTGAAGTCATGTTATTAAAACCTGTTTATGGAAAGGAACATTTATATTGTGTTGCTGCTTTGTATTAAAGAAAATTACACATAGAAAGAAATTAGTCTCTCCAAAAATAAGTTGTACCACTCCAATAGAGTATAGAGCTTCCAGTTCAATGTTTTCATTGGAATCTCCGTCTCTGTGCCATAACATCTTTATTTGGCTTTCAATCTTTTAGAATGTTGACAGTGTATCTAATTTTCTTATATGAAATGTATTTACTCCTATTTTTGTAAATAAATAAATATTTGATTCTAATTAGCTCCTTATGACCGCACTATGTGTTCTCCTCTGTGTGTCTTCCATGTACCCTCTGTCCATGTCCGTACTTTCAAAAATTCTGAATTCAGGAAACTGAACTGCTAAGTGCTTAACTCACCCTTTAATACATTCTGTAATGCACTGTCTTTGAAAGTGTGTATTTAGTGTGCATTTTTATACTTTGTTCTGTATTTCTTTTTTATTTTACTAAAATATGATTTCTCTGTACATTGTAGGTAAGCAGAGCTGCCACCAGAAATTGTGTGTTAGTGTAGTGAATGCAGAGTGTGTGTTAGTGTAGTGAATGCAGAGTGTGTGTTAGTGTGTAGTGAATGCAGAGTGTGTGTGTGTGTTTACTAGTGTATGCATGTTGTGTAAATTGAGCATTTCCCCCTCCCGCCACATGAAAATGTAATAAAACCTATCCCCCCCTCCCTGCTTCTTACCTGGTCCAGTGGCATGGTGGGGCCCCCGGCTCCCTGTATTTGCAGAGGGGGCCCAGCAGACTACAGCTCTTCCCTCTCTCAAACTCCCGCGAGCGTGACGTGCGTGCCGCACAGAGCATTGCCATGGTAACCCGTGGCAACGCTCTGACGGTCGCACGTCTCGCGGGAGTTAGAGAGAGGGAAGAGCTGTTACATACTGCTGCAGTCTGCTGGGCCCCCTCTGCAAATACAGGGAACTGGGGGGCCCTACAATGCCGCCGGACCACCAGGGGTGGAATTAGAAATGTGCAGAGAGGGAATGTGGGGCCCGGGACTGCCAAAGCAGTCCGGGCCCCCCAGGACCGCCGGGCCTGTGACAACCGTCATGGTTGTCATCCTCTGATGGCGGCCCTGCAGGCAAGTGACTACAACTACAATGGGGGAACCCCACACAGGCCGAGATGCATATAATAACCCATTATGAACCTTTATCCTGGTAGATAAGAAATGCATTTCCATGAACCAGGTACAGATGAGGCTTTCCAACACTGGTCACACTGATCACAGATAAACCAAGCCCTCAATTGTTTAATATTATTTATTATACTGTCCATTCAAGAGAATGCTTTCATAGCTCCCCAGGCAGTATTCTTTGGTCCTTCCAACCCTTTGAAACTGCTAATAATTAAATGTTTGTCTTATTTGTAATGTGGCTATAACACAATAATACATTATCATATCGTGGCTAATGCGGTTTCATCTAATCAGATTGATAACAATTTAGACCTGACTGGTTGAATATCATGAAAGGTGTGCTCTGCTGCTGATAGCTAGACAAATATTTACCGTCTTTCCCAGAAAATAAGACCGGGTCTTCTATTAGTTTTTGCTCTGAAAAACGCACTGTGCTTATTTTCGAGGAATGTCAAAGCATATGCAAGAAAGTAGGTCTACGTTCGAGGGGGAATGCCCCAAACATAGACCAGTTTATTAAAGCATGGAATCCCGCAAATCTATGTTCCGGGAAACTTCCCCGAAAATACATAAGCTTACTAGCGCATGGAATCCTGCAAATCTACGAAAATTCCCTGAACATAGATTAGTGAACCAGTGACTAGGGATTATTTTTGGGGTAGTTCTTATATAAAACCAGCTTAAGATCTGAGCAGGGACCCACCGAAGGGCAGGCTATTTCAGCTGCTGCCCGTTCTCAGTATTCTCTTGCGCCCCATTTTTTGCTCTCCATAAATTTAAAGGGTATTCCAGACATGGACCCCTTGCTCACGGTGCCTAGAGAGATATCAGCTATGCCTCACTGATGATGCCTAACAAGGCTGAAACGATCATCTGTGGTTGCTGTGTCTCTCCCGCAGAGGGAAGTTGCTGGCATTTCGGACCTGGACTGCCTGTATGAGTGGGGCCAGTCTGATATGCTTTAGACATGTTCTCTCTGTAATGGCACAAGATGAGCTAAAACCAGCTTGAGAACTGAGCGGGGACCCACCGAAGGGCAGGCTATTTCAGCTGCTGCCCGTTCTCAGTATTCTCTTGCGTCCCGTTTTTTGCTCTCCATAAGTTTATGGAGAAAGAGAAAGACAAACAGATAACTAGAGAGACAGACTTTCACACATTCTTTTTTTTTTTTTTTATATAATTTTTATTGTCGTTATAATTAATTTCTTTCTTTACATACAAAAACAAAAACATTCGTTGTGCTTGGTTACATACTACTTAGTCTTCGCGGTTTAGTCACAAAAAAGTACAATAAATACATATACATACATACATATACATACATTACATCACATATACATTACATCACCTTGCATGCCGAAAAGAGAGCAGGGGAGATCTGCTGGTTCATCACATAGTCTCAGAGTCACACCAGGGTCCTTTGCCGGTTATCAGCCCCTATGTTTAGCAAGTGTGACCTGGGTATCACTCAGGGACAAACCTAATTACCGCTATCATTTTGTAGTTTTTCTCTCCAAAAAGTGCTATAATCTTTGGCTTTCAAGTCTTTGCCATGAAACTTATCTAGTTGGGATTCCATCCCCAGTTGGAACTTTACTTGAGATAGAAGTTTATCTACAGAGAAGGGAAGTGAGTTTTTCCAATTCCTAGCTATTATAATTTTTACAGCTATCATAAAATGAATGTAGACAGTAGAATCTTTCTGAGATAGAGAATCAATATTTAAGTGTAGAATAGCATTTTCTGGACATTTGGGTATAGGCTTAAAAATCAATTTTTCAATAATAACAAAAGTTTCCTGCCAAAAGTTTCTTACATTCTCACAGTCCCACCAAATATGTAAGTAAGAGCCCACTTGTCGGTTACATCTCCAACATATGGGTGAGGTCGAGCTATACATATTAGCTAATCTGGTGGGGACAAAATACCATCTGTTTATTACTTTATATAGTGTTTCCAGTAAATTTAAGCAATGAATATTTTTGGCTGTTTTAGATATAATCGTACACCAATCTTCCCTTTTAATTCTTATTTTTAGTTCTTTCTCCCATTTTTGAACTGAGGTAATAACAGGAGGTGCATCAAGTTTTAGAATAGCTTTCAATGCTAAAGCAGAGACTCTATTAACTCTTTTGTTGTTTAAAAATAAACATATCATCTTAGCCCCAGCTTGTAAATTATGTTCAATTCTTTGATTTAAAAAATGTTTTAATCTCAAGTATGTAAATAGTTCTTTATTAGGGAGCTTGAATTCCTGCTTCAATTGTGGGAAAGGTTTAATTTTATCATTTACAAACAACTGATCTGTCTGGACAATACCACTCATAACCCAGCACTTTAAATTCAAATCTGTTACATAATATGGAATTAATTCAATTTTAAGAGTTATGGGAATTTTGATTTCCAAATTGCATTTCCTTTTTATAATATGCCAAATTTCTAATATTGAGTCTATACATGTATTTAATTTTCTTATAGATCGAACTTTGGGATCAACAGAGCTATACCATAACAAAGAACTTAGATCTTGGACCTGGCAGATCTCTCTTTCTAAATTATACCAACCCTCATTCTTAACACATTCCAGCTGGGTTCGGTATACATGAAAAAACCCGTTTGCCAGATATATATCATTAATGGTTGGGAAGCCCAAGCCTCCTTCTTTGATTTTTTGTGCCAAAAGTAACTTGTTTAGTCTGGGTCTCTTATTTTTCCATATAAAATTGGTGACCGAATTTTGCACCAGTTCAAGCCATGGTCTAGGTATCTTTATAGGAAGCATTCGAAACATATATGCCCATTTAGGGAAAAGATATGCCTTTATTAAGTTCATTCTACCCCACCAAGAAATTTCTATTTTTTTCCATCTATTTAGGGCTTTTGTCATGTCTCTAAAATTACTCAAGAAATTAATCTGCATTAAATCTATAAGATCTCTTGTCAAAAGTATCCCTAAATATGGGATATTATTTTTAGCCCATTTGAAGTTGTATAAATCTTGTAGGTGGTTCCTGGTGGCTATATTTAAATTAATATCTAATATAATAGTTTTGTCTTCGTTTAGTTTATAGTTTGAAATTTCGCTGTACTCCTTTGCTATCTCCATAAAGGTCCTGATAGAATTAATAGGATCGGTCAAGGTCAAAATTAGGTCATCCGCATAAAGTTTCAGTTTCCATTCTCTTTGTTTTATGGTTATCCCACTTATATGTTTATTGGATCTTATTTTATTGGCCAAAATTTCCATAGTGATTATATAAAGAATGGGGGATAGTGGGCAGCCTTGTCTCGTTCCATTGTACCAATTGAACCAGTCCGCGCAGATATTAGAGCCCACTGTCCTCGCAGAAGGACCACTATATAGGGACATTATGGCTCGGTGTATCCAACCTTGGATTCCAAATTTTTCCAAGGTTTTACTCATAAAAACCCATTCCACTCTATCAAACGCTTTCTCAGCGTCCACCGTTATTATAGCAAGATTTTTGCCTGTTCTATTAGCCAGGTCTATAATGTCAATAATACATCTTGTGTTATCAGAAGAGACTCTATTTGGTACAAAGCCTATTTGGTCTGGATCTATTATATCAGGTAGTATGGTTTTCATCCTATTTGCTAATATTGTGGCAAAGATCTTAACGTCAGTATTTATGAGGGAAATAGGTCTGTAGTTGTCCACCAGAGTTGGATCTTTATTCTGCTTCAATATTGGTGTTATATTAGCTCTTAGCATTTCTTTGGGGAATTGCCCTGTTTCTACTATATTGTTAAATAAAAATGCTAAAGGTTGTTTGAGAAGATCACAAAAAGACTTATAGAATATATTAGAAAATCCATCAGGACCTGGGGTTTTGTTGTTCATCAATTTTCTAATGGCCTCCTCAACCTCTTGGGACGTAATCTGAACGTTAAGAGATGTTCTTTGAGAATCTGATATTATTGGAAGATCCATGTCCTCTAGGTATTTGTCTATGTCTTTTTCTTTTGTTGAGAGAGAATATAAGTTACTATAATATGTATTAAAGCATTGCCCTATGGACGTAGGGGTAATATGAATCTTATCGTTCATATTTATCTTAGTTATTTTACTTGATACCCTTTTGTCTCTAAGTTTCTTAGTTAATAGTTTATCAGCTCTATTCCCTGTGCTATATTCTTTAAGCTTTAGCTTTGCCAGGATTTTTGCATTCTTTTCTATATTAATTTGGTTGATTTGGTCTTTAATCACCTTGATCCCCTCTGATTTAGGTCTAGAGGGATTCGTCTTGTTTTTTTTCACTTGTTCAGCCAAATTATTGTAGAGAGGAATTAAATCCATACTTTTGTTTCTATTTAAATGTGCTTCTAAACTTATTAAATTACCCCTCATTGTAGCTTTAAAAGAGCACCAGTTGTTAGCATGTGAGGTGTCATTAGGCCTATTAGTTTCAAAAAAGCATTCCATCTGTGTTCTAAGCAAGTCTAGATTTAATTTGTTATAAAGTAAATGATCTTTTAATCTCCATGTAGCTTTATTGGTTTTATTCCACTGGTCTCTCATTGTCCAGATATTAATGCTGTGATCGGACCAGGTATTATCCCTAATTTCAATCTTCTCTAGATTTTCTAAAGCTATTGCATTACCCCATACCATATCGATCCGCGAATATGAATAGTGTACTCTAGAAAAAAAAGTATAATCTTGTCTCTCTGGAAAAGTAGATCTCCATAGATCAAAATAATCAAATTCATTCATTACTCTATTTAACGATTTGGCCATTTTTGTTACGGAACCATTCACTTTTAAATCCTTAGCTAGCTTCTTATCCAAGCTTGGGTCCAAAACACAATTAAAGTCTCCTGCGATAATACACACCCCAGTTTTTATAGATTCAACTTGTTCTAATATATCTCTTAGTGTAGTAACTGGAAGGGCATTAGGCAGGTATATATTGACTAACGTATATTTAATTTCGTTTAGCTTACAGACAAGAATCAAAAATCTAGCTTCGATGTCAACATGTTGATAAATTAATTCGAATTTCACGGAGCTTGCCACTATTATGGCCACCCCCCTTTTCTTCCTGTCGTTAAGAGAAGCTTGGAATACATATGGAAATTTAGTCCCTCCCCATTTTACCTTGTCTATCAGCCTCCAGTGTGTCTCTTGTAAGAACCCTACCTCTACGTTATGATTCTTAAAAAAGTCATATACCAGAGTTTTTTTCACTCGTAAGTTTAAGCCCTGAGTGTTTACTGAAATCATTTTAACCATATTCTTTACCAGAATCTCCCTGTGCTCTCATCGGCATGCTTACATACTTCTCAACATTTACCCTAACAATAATGATACAGTCATACTCTTCTGTTCTGGTAATGAACCAGAAAAAACAGATTGGCCTCGCAACCCGCCCAAGAACCTTGGTGGGTGGAGCCATTCTCTCGAAAGTGGGTTCGAGACGAAAAAACCCTCCTAACGGTATTAGTGTCTCAACATGGACACATGGCCGGGGTGAGGAACCCTGGCCTGAGGGGAAAAACTACTTCCTCTTTTCTCCCTCTCCCTTATATTCTCTGAAAAACCATGTATTTTGACGTTAGAGAGAAGAGAGAGGGAGGGGAGAGGGAGACGGAGAGAAGAGAGAAAAAAATAAAATAAAAATATATATTAATCCCTATTCTTTCTTTTTAAATTATGAGTTGTGCTTGTATCTACTGTTACACATAATAGTTTAAGAATCCTTCACTATCCTATACCATCCAAAAGTGTTAATCCCTGTTCTTTCTTTTTCAAATCGTGAGTTGTGCTTGTATCTATTGTTAACCATAATATTTTAGAAAATCCTTCCTTATCCTGTATTTCTTAATACCCAAAAGAAACCAAAAAAAAACAAAAAAAAAAAAAACCATATATATTAATCCCTTATCTTTCTTGTCCGAATTGTGAGCTGTACTTGTGTCTACTAATACACAAAATGTTACAGAGATCCTTCCTTATCCTGTGTTTATTAACCCCGTCATAAGTTTATTGCGATGGATCCCCTTCTCCCCCCCTCCTACCCTCCTCTTAGCTTACTATTGCCAGTCAAGTGATGCTCTAGGCATTGAGTGATACAAACAAGTGTCTATATAGAAGAGAAATCAGGGAAAAAAAACCAAAAAAAAAAAAAAAAAAAAAAAAACATATATATATTAATCTCTATTCTTTCTCTTTTAAATTTTAAGTTATGGATTTATCTACTGTTACACATAATATTTTAAGAATCCTTCCTTGTCCTATACCAAAAAAATATTAATCCCTATTCTTTCAAATTGTGAATTATACTTGTGCCTATTGTTACCCATAATATTTTAGGGATCCATCCTTATCTTATATTTAATACCAAAAAAAAAAGAAAAATATATATATTTATATATATATATTAATCCCGGTGCTTTCATTTTCCGATTGTGAATTATTCCAGTGTCTACTACTACACCTAATGTTTCAGAAATCCTTCCTTATTCTATGTGTCTTAATATCATCGAAAATATTTACATACATGATTCCCCAATCCCGCCCCTCCCCCCAACCCTCCTCTTGGCCTTTCTATTACCAATCAAGTAATATTATAGGCTTTAGATGGTACAGGAGTCTATGGAGGAGAAGAAAGAGAAAAAAAAAAAAAAAAAAAAAAAAAGGGAAAAAGTCCTTGTTGGTTCTTTCCAAACCACTTCATGGGTTAGTTATGGGTATTTCAAGTATATTTAGTTGTTCCATCCAGACCTTCAGTGCTTCTTTTGAGGCAAAATTAACCATTTTTCCATTCCAAGACACTCTTAATAGGGAGGGAAATCCCCATCTGTAGCCTATGTTCTTCTGTCTTAAAATAGGCAGCAATTCTTGGAAGCTTTTCCTCCACATTCTTGTTGAGTATGATAAGTCTTGGAATATCGATAAATTCTTGAATTTGTCTTCTAATACAGGATTATTCCTCATCGCCATCATAACTTTTTCTTTTGTTTGGTATGAATGAAATTTAACCAATACATCTCTTATAAATGTCTCCGGAGCATTATGGGGTCTAGGTAGTCGATGTCGGCGATCCATTAAATAATCGTGTGAAATTACGCCTGGAATTACATTTTGAAAAAATTCCATCAGGAAGTTGTCCAAATTCTCATTGGAGATTTCTTCTGGGATGTGTCGGATTCTAATATTTGATCTTCTGGATCTGTCTTCCATGTCGCTAACTTTAGCTTCCAATGTTCCTATTTTATTTTTCATCATAATAATCTCTTCTTGACAGAGTTTATATTTGTTGTCTAACTTAGTAAAGTTATCCTCCATAGTTACTAATTTAGCTTGTATCGTTTTAAATTCTTGTTTTAGTTCTTTCGTATTTGCGGCCATATCATCAGCTAATGTTCTGGAGAATTTTTCCAAGTTTTTGGTGAGAATATCTTCCGTCATAGTGGTAGACGTTTGTGTCTCTTTAATTAGACTAAAATTCATTTCTGCATTTTCATCTGTATTTTCTTGTGTAGTTTTTGTCTTATGTTGAGATGGGGAAAAGTACCCTGATAGTCTTTTGTCAGGTGGTAAGTCTCTTTTATCTTTTTTCCTCCGCTCTTCCTGAGCTTTTTTAGAAGCCATGCTGGAGAGAAAAAAAAAAAGGAAAAAAAGACCTTTGCTTTCTTCTTAATTTTCTCCTTCTGATTCCTTGATTTCTGTTTCTGTAACTGTAAATCTTCCTTTGGAACAGAATCAATCCTTATTGTATAGAGTAAACCATGCATATATTGTTCTCTGGGATTCCTCAAGGCTTTCTCTAAATCATGATCTTAGGGCCTCAGTTCATATATTGCTTTCTTTGGACTGTATCCTTGTCAACCCCATTAAAGTTCTTTGGATTATGTTGTCTTCTGCCCCTTTAACAAATCCGTCCACCCATCCGCTGTGTCTGGGCTTTCTCCGGGCGTTATCTGAATTGTACCCTATCTGCCCCTTTAACGTTTTCAATTATTTGGCGTTTTCCGCCGTTTATTGTTTTCTGGGGAGTCTAGGGAGTCTCTGAATGCCCACACATCCCTCCATTAATCTCCTCTGCACTCGCAGGGTCTTCACAATCCTAGTATCTCCCTTTCTTGCCCTTTTCCCCTTCTGTCTCCTTCCTCCACCTTCCTCCCGTCTCTCTCCTCTCCCCCTCTGGTCTCCCTCCTCTTCCTTCTGTTCTCCAGCCCCACGTTCAATTTTTCTTCAATACATAAATTATATAAATTTTCTTTGCTGTTGTTCCTACCTTCGCCCCCGGAGTCAAGCTCTGAACCCAGACCTCGTCCAGCCCCTCTTCACTCCTTTGGCTTCGCGCCAAAAATCTCCCGCTTTTCAATATCTGGCCGGCCTTCCGAGCGGTCCGAGACACCCGGAGGGGAAAAAAGGTAAGGAGTCTGCTTGTGTTGCGGAATAGGGTGGACGTGGACTTTCACACATTCTATGTTTGAATGATAACATTTCCACTAAAGCAAAATATATGTCAACAACTGTGTAGCAGAAATATATTGTTGTTGGTTTTTTTTTATTGTATATATGTTTACTAGATGAAGCAAACTATTGGTAAATGCTATTTACCTTTGTTGTGATCAGATGTGAAAATTGTAAGAAGATTTAATATATATATATTAAATAGACATTACCTTTATTTTAGGAATGGGATAAAGCCGGATAAATGCTCTTATAAAATTCTGTTTGTCATCGCTACAGTGGCTCCTGTCTAATGTATTCAGCAACAAACAAAAATGGCACTTATGATATAATCAGATTAAAATATCCTCTTCTGTTTACCTACTGCATATTTCAGTCATAGTTAATCTGTTTGCTCATTCGGTAGTTTGTACATTGGGATTATTTTCTTTGGCTCAATTGAATGAATTTGAAAGTGAGAGTGGACGGCTGAGGAGAGCTGTGGGGAATTCCCAAAGCCTGGGGAAATTCCAAAATGATCTTGTGAAGACTCTGCCTAACATACTTTCACCATCTTTTATTCAGTATTTAACTTTGGCAGGAATCTACGTTTATTTGAAAAATATTGAATTACGAGCAGGAGAAGAGAAGTAACAGTAAATTAAACCACACACAAATTACAAATAAAAAAACATCACGAGGTCCAGATGACCTAAAAGGCAGACCATGGGAAGACCAAGGCATCATGGGAAGTAATGTCTTCAAACAAGGTGTGTTTTAATTGCTCTTTTTATTAACCAGCTCAAGCAAGTAAAACAAAAGTTCAAATTTAAATTATTTTCCTTGGGAGGTTAGTTTTTCAGTTTAAATGACACTTTTTAAAATATATATATTTTATGCCCATTGTCCTTTATGTAGAAGTTGGTGCACCAGTAGAACCCCCAATTGCCTTTATTTATTTGTTGTTGTTTTTTTGTTTTTGTTTTACAATAAAGCATTTTATAAAATTTTATCTGACTCTTCTCCATTTATTTTTAATGCATTTTTGTAACATTTTCTGCTCATGGAGGTCTTCAATCAATGACTGCTGACTTGACACACAGTAAAGGCCTTGGTAAAGCCTCGGTAAATTCAGTTGGCCATGGCTAGGCAGATCCTGATACCATCAGCCAACTGGTGGGATCTTCCATGTAGACCCATTTTATATTAAAGTGAGATAATATCATGATAACATGAGAATGACATTTCTTACAGAATTTGTTGAAGACAATTACAGTGCTTTTTTTTTAACTTTTAATTGTTTTCTGTCTGTAGCATACATACCTTCTATCTTAATAAGTTACAGGTCCACTTTAAGGTCACTGTCGATAAAGTAATAAAAAAATAACTAGACCTAAGTTCTAATGCAAGACTTCTTAGAAGAAAACTGCATTCATGTTTGTACAGTTATAATTAGTGACCCCAAGATAACTTTAAACTACATGTGGTGAGTTTCCTTTAGTGATGTTCTTGTATCTTACACTCATGTAATTATAGTAGTTAAGGGGCTCAATACACAGATGACTGGGAAATGGTACCAGGAAATCACACAGAAGCAATGGCAACCAACAGTGGCAGAGGGAGAAGTTTAAAGTGTTAAATACAAATGGGTAACTCGAAAAGGCAGGGTCAAGCTAAGCAGCCTTAGAAGGCCGGTGTTCTCCTTTTATTGAAAAACACCACTTCCTCGTGCACACTCTAGCCCCACAAGACGAGACTTTGGTTTTCACCCTACCCCCGGCCATCTTGAGGTCTAAGCTGGACGTGAGAAGATTTGTCACAATGCTGAGGTCCACTCAGGTGGAGTGGGCACCACTCTGGGACTGTACATGATGGGCATAGTTTACGTGAGGAGACCCAATCCAGAGAAAAGGATTTGTACAAAGACTTTTTATCCAGCTGAGGAAGCCTATTTGGCGAAACGCGTCCTGGAAAAGACTGTAACTATTGGACTTTTTATTTTTTGCCTTTATAGTGTGTATTTATATTTATTGTTTGATACTTTTATACTGATATATTTATTGTTTGATACTTTTATACTGATATATTTTTAAAAAAGTGATAGTCAAATAAAAATTACTATTTTTACTGAGACACTATCTGGCAAAATTTCGTTCCTGCTACTAAAAAGAAGGATTGTGGTCCTTAACCACATATGCTGTACCATTGAGCCTAGTTGAAGGCTCTGGTTTTGTGAGTACCCCATTCTGAATTACACTTATATAAGCCATTTACCAAAGGTACTACACTATATGTGTTCTATGTCCTAGATTGGAAAAAGGAAGAACAAAAGTGTCAGGGTACCTGTGGTCTCTACCTCCGAAAGAGGTAGAGACTTAGCTGTTCCTCCATGCAGACGGTCTGATGGCTCCCTTCCCCGCGGTCTATCCGGTCATGCTAGGCCGGCCGCGAGGGAGTGACTGCCTTTTACAGCATCTAGGCAGGAAGTAGTCATCAGGACACTCCCCCGGAACGACCTGTCAGTCAATTGCTGCAGGACCAATCAGGACGCCTCGGAGGCGTGGTTACTGCTCTGAACAGGGTATTTAACAGAGCTTCTTTCATTAGCTCATTGCCCTGTCGTGGTTCTAGCTTGTTCTAGTCACTCAGTGCTTGTGTATTCTATTATCCCTTTTGGTTTTGACCCGGCTTGTTTACCTTACTCTGCTTATCTCTGTTACCCTTGATTCGGCTTGTCTCTCGCTTACCTGTCTTCTGTTACCCTCGACCTCGGCTTGTCTTTGACCATTCTATACTGTACTACTTACGTTAGTCCGGCCATTCTAAGGTCCGGTATACGTATCTGGCTACTGTTTGTACTCTGCGTGTAGGATCCCTGTCCCGATCCTGACATTACGACAGGGCCAATGGATCCTGCAAGTACAAACAGTCAGCTGGCTGCTCCTGATCCTAGGTTTGAAGCCATGGATCACAGAATGGATCAGATGGCGCTTGCGCTACAGGCTCTATTAGCTGGTGCCAATAACCCACCAGAGGAGATACGTAATACCCCTGTTTCTCCTGTCGGTTCAGGTCTAGAGGTAGCCACAGTGGGTGCTTCTTCTCACATTACCCCCCCAGTACGCTATGGTGGGGCTCCTGAGAAGTGTCGTGGTTTTTTAAACCAAATTAGTATCCACTTTGAATTGCAACCTCGCTCTTATCCTACAGATAGGGCAAAAGTAGGATTTATTATCACCCTACTCATTGAGAAAGCTCTGAGATGGGCCAACCCACTATGGGAGAACGATAATCCATTAGTTTATAACTATAACGCATTTGTAGCTGCTTTTAGAAGAACATTTGACCCTCCAGGTAGAAAGGTTAATGCAGCCAGATTACTGTTGCGCCTGAGACAGGAGAACCAAACACTGGTGGATTATGCACTAGAGTTCAGGTCTCTGGCGGCAGAAATCAAGTGGAATGAGCAGGCGTATATGGATGTATTTTTGAATGGCCTATCTGATGTAATCCTTGATGAGGTTGCTACCAGAGAACTCCCTGAGAATTTAGAGGATTTAATTTCGTTCATCTCTCGTATAGATGAACGTCTAAGAGAGAGACAGAACACTCGAGAGAGGAACCAGAGACCTTCTTTTAGGTTAGCTCCCGCTGTTCCAAGTCCTGACTCCACGATATCTTTGCTTACTGAACCTATGCAGATAGGGTATACCCGCCTCTCTGAGGAGGAAAGACAGCACAGGAGAAGAGAGGGTTTGTGTATGTATTGTGGAGCCAAGGGTCATTTACTCTCGAACTGTTCTAACCGCCCGGGAAACGCTCGCACCTAAGTCTCTCTAGAGGACAGGCCTTGGGTGTTTCTATTTTGTCCTCTACTCCTGATTATAAAGATCACAGGCTTCTGCTACCAGTTTCCTTAACTTGGGGGAAGGAAGTAGTAAGGGCTATGGCATTGATAGATTCCGGTGCTGCTGAGAATTTTATCGACCAAGCCTTTGCTAGTAAGAACAATTTCCCATCCCAGCTAAGGGAGACACCTTTGGCCATTGAGGCCATAGATGGTAGACCACTACTAGACCCTGTTATCTTTCGTGAGACCATACCCATTAATTTAAATGTTGGTATCCTACACGTGGAGAATTTATCTCTTCTGCTCATTTCGTCTCCTTCCGTTCCCATAGTTCTGGGGTACCCATGGTTGAAAAAACATAACCCTATTATCGATTGGGAGTTAGGAGAGATACTCTCGTGGGGCCAGGGCTGCCAGGATCGGTGTTTGTGCAAGGTTTCTCCATTAGCTAATATTAACATACCGGAGAATCCTACTCAGTCCACAGAAAGACAAATACCAGACCTTTACCTAGACTTAAGGGCAGTGTTTGACAAGAAGAATGCCGATTCTTTGCCTCCACACAGGTCATTTGACTGTAAGATTAAGCTTCTACCCGGCACTATGCCTCCGAGGGGCCATGTATATCCTTTGTCTGTTCAGGAAAATTCGGTTCTAGAGGAGTATATTCGGGAGAATTTAGAAAAGGGATTCATCAGGAGGTCTTCTTCTCCGGCCGGGGCTGGGTTCTTTTTCATTAAGAAGAGGGATGGCACGCTGAGACCTTGTATCGATTACCGAGGCTTGAATAAAATAACTGTCAGAAATGCCTATCCTATCCCACTGATTACCGAGTTATTTGATCGTCTTAAGGGCTCCAAAATCTTCACCAAGTTAGATCTCAGAGGGGCTTACAATTTGGTGAGAATCCAGCAAGGTCACGAGTGGATGACGGCATTCAATACCCGGTATGGCCATTACGAATACACTGTGATGCCATTTGGACTATGCAATGCTCCTGCAGTATTTCAAGATTTGATTAATGAGGTACTTAGGGAGTTTCAGCATGATTGTGTTATCGTTTACCTGGACGACATACTAATACACTCTAAGGAGATTGAGACTCACCATAGACAGGTCAGAAAGGTATTACACAAGCTGCTGCAACATGGTCTATATTGCAAATTGGAGAAGTGCAGTTTTGATCAGTCTCAGGTAGACTTTCTTGGATACGTGATTTCTGGGGAAGGTTTTAAAATGGATCCTGTAAAACTTCAATCTATTTTAGACTGGCCCTTGCCCAAAGGACTCAAGGCTATCCAAAGGTTTATTGGTTTTTCCAACTACTATAGGCGCTTCATTAAAGGATACTCCTCTATCATTGCGCCTATTACCAATATGACCAAACAAGGGGCTGATACTAAGTTCTGGTCTAAGGAGGCTCTGGGTGCTTTCAAGACTCTCAAGGAACTTTTTGCCTCGGCTCCCATTCTAGTCCATCCTGATACGACTCTGCCTTTCTTGCTCGAGGTCGATGCCTCTGAGACAGCAGTTGGGGCTGTTCTGTCTCAAAGGTTAGGGGTGGATAAACCGTTACACCCTTGTGGTTTCTTCTCTAAGACATTTTCTGGGCCTGAGAGCAGATATGACATCGGGGAAAGGGAACTGTTAGCAGTCATTAAAGCCTTAAAGGAGTGGAGACATTTGTTGGAGGGGACCCTACACCCTATTACGATTTTGACGGACCACAAAAATTTGTCCTATATTGGGGAGGCTAAGCGCTTATCCTCTAGACAAGCTCGTTGGTCCTTATTCCTGACTCACTTCAATTATGTACTGACTTACAGACCTGGTTCTAAAAACTCTAAAGCCGATGCATTATCTCGCCAATATGAACCTTCTACTGTACCTGAACCAGTTCTTTCTTCTATAGTTCCGAAATGCAATATCATTGCTAATACGAATCTCAGGATTCATTCTCCATTATTGGCCGAGATCATTAAGTTGCAACATCTAGCACCTAAACAGACTCCTGCGGGCCGTCATTTCGTTCCTCCTGCTCTTCAACTGGAATTTTTACAGTGTTTACATAATAGCAAGATGGCGGGACATCCTGGTATTCGCAAGACTTACGCGTTGATCTCTAAGGACTTCTGGTGGCCTGCTTTACGGAGGGATATTGAGGAGTTCATCGCTGCATGTGAAGTTTGTACTAAAACCAAACAACCCCATACGCTTCCATGTGGATTCCTGCAACCCTTGGAGGTTCCAGAAAGACCATGGTCCTGTTTGGCCATGGACTTTATTGTCGATCTACCTATCTCTAAAAGACAGACTGTTATCCTCACCGTGGTTGACAGGTTTACTAAGATGGCACACTTCATTCCCCTGCCTAAACTCCCGTCTTCTCCCGAATTGGCAGAGATATTCGCTAAGGAGATTTTTCGCCTACATGGGATACCCTCTCAAATTGTATCGGACAGAGGCTCCCAATTTGTTTCCCGCTTTTGGAGGTCCTTCTGCTCTCAACTTGGTATTAAATTAAACTTTTCTTCTGCCTATCATCCTCAGTCTAACGGAGCTGCTGAACGTACCAACCAGAAAATTGAACAATATTTACGATGCTTTGTTTCTGAACACCAGGATGATTGGGTCGGTTTGATTCCTTGGGCGGAGTTTGCACACAACAATCTCGTTTGCGATTCTACTCATTCAAGCCCCTTCTTCATGAATTATGGTTTTCATCCGTCTATTCTTCCTTCGGATTCTCCTTCCCAGGGGGTACCGTCGGTTGATGTTCATGTTGCCAATTTGAGGAAGTTGTGGGATCAAACTCGACAAATCCTTGTGCACAACTCTATGTTGGTCAAGAAACACGCTGATAAACGTAGAAGGGCGGCTCCGGTCTTTGTTCCTGGTGATAGGGTATGGCTGAGCACGAGGAACATCCGTTTAAAAGTGCCCTCCATGAAGTTCGCTCCTCGTTATATTGGACCCTACAGGGTGCTGACCCGTATCAATCCAGTTGCGTATCGTTTAGCTCTTCCTAATACCTTACGCATCCCGAACTCGTTTCACGTTTCATTGCTGAAACCACTCATATGTAACAGATTTTCCTCCACAATAGCCCCTCCTCGCTCCGTTCAGGTGGAGGGTCAGGAGGAGTATGAGGTTAACTCTATTATTGATTCTCGAATCTCCCGGGGAGAGTACAATATCTGGTTGATTGGAAGGGATATGGTCCTGAGGAGAGGAGTTGGGTACCTCAGGAGGATGTTCATGCTCCCCGTCTCCGCAGGGCGTATCTCTCTCGCTTCCCATCTCGTCCCGGTTCATTCCGCCCGGTGGGCGTATCTGAGAGGGGGGGTACTGTCAGGGTACCTGTGGTCTCTACCTCCGAAAGAGGTAGAGACTTAGCTGTTCCTCCATGCAGACGGTCTGATGGCTCCCTTCCCCGCGGTCTATCCGGTCATGCTAGGCCGGCCGCGAGGGAGTGACTGCCTTTTACAGCATCTAGGCAGGAAGTAGTCATCAGGACACTCCCCCGGAACGACCTGTCAGTCAATTGCTGCAGGACCAATCAGGACGCCTCGGAGGCGTGGTTACTGCTCTGAACAGGGTATTTAACAGAGCTTCTTTCATTAGCTCATTGCCCTGTCGTGGTTCTAGCTTGTTCTAGTCACTCAGTGCTTGTGTATTCTATTATCCCTTTTGGTTTTGACCCGGCTTGTTTACCTTACTCTGCTTATCTCTGTTACCCTTGATTCGGCTTGTCTCTCGCTTACCTGTCTTCTGTTACCCTCGACCTCGGCTTGTCTTTGACCATTCTATACTGTACTACTTACGTTAGTCCGGCCATTCTAAGGTCCGGTATACGTATCTGGCTACTGTTTGTACTCTGCGTGTTGGATCCCTGTCCCGATCCTGACAAAAAGCCGCCCAAGAAGGGAGAGGGTTGCCTTTACGGACCCTATAAGCGCATGAACTGAGCTAAAACATTTTGGCTCTTTAAAGTGTGAGTGGGAATAATCTTATATACATACTTGAAAATATACTTTACAGTGTTATACTATGATATATTCTTTGTGTTTATACTTTTAAGGAACCGTATATCAAGGTTAAGATCTCAAAAGAGAGAGAAAAAGGATATTTCAGGTATACCCACTTATTCCCAAAGATTCTCTGTATTTTTCTTACCTTATATATAAATATAGCGCTTCACCATTTCCCTAGATTGTATTCCTTGGTGTTAAGATAAGATTTTGGTGTTTAAGCAGCTACAATTGTATGATATTGTAACCAATTGGTGTATATTGTGATTCTCCAAATTAGCGCTGGTACATCCACCCATCTTTGATTACCCTCAAATTAAAGCTGAAAGTCTGCAGTTAAAGCACATCTTGTTTGTTTCATTTCAAACCCATTGTGTTGGTGTATATAGCCAAAAAGATTAGAATTGTGTCGATGTCCCAATATTTATGAACCTGACTGTGTATATATATATATATATATATACACATTCACAGAAATGCTTTAGACTTGAGAAAGGGAGGATTGTCATGATAAATCTTTTAATGAGAGTAAAACAATTGCATATCAGAGGCATACCCAATGCTTGATATCAAGGAGAAGAGACAAACACACGCGCGTTGTATGTTAAAATCATCTTCTGGTTTATTCCGCGGTTGCTCAAGTCTTTTATGTTATGTAGATAAGAAAGTTTGAACATGTCTTTTCCTGAGAAATTAAACTTTATTAAGTTTCCATGTCTCATGAAATAGAAATCCACTTGTTAGTTTTTTTTCTACTTTTTCTCCTGGTACTGGTTGATACAAGTGCGTAGATACATGATTATAGCTACTGGATAGAAAATTAACCCTGAGTTAGATTTTCTTCCATCACGGATCTCCTAAAAGTTATGCATTCCAGAAGTCTCTTAGTCCAATAAAAAAGTTACTAATTTAATTTATCTAACATCTGCATCACTGGGTTAATAAGGCTAGAATCTCTACATATATATATGTATATATATATATATATATATATATATATCCAATAAGCAGAGAGGTGCACTCGTAGGTCTTAATCCAAGTGATATTTATTCAAAAATATTCATTCAAATATAAAGTCCCGATGTACGTATGTAAATACATAGTGTAAATTGCAAGTTTAAATACAAGTGATAACCACTTACCCTATTCTACTCGTACTCTACAACGGCACTGTCATAATAAATTATCACACTTTGTTTACATATCACCTAGCAACCACGCAAATGCGTACGCACGCACGTCACGGTGTTCTCGTGTCCCACCTATGCACTTCCGGTTTCAGAGGGATTGAGCTGCACGCACTCTGTTTGGTAAGTAGTTATCACTAAAAATTGTATTTAAACTTGCAATTTACACTATGTATTTGATCTATGTGAACGTTGATCGGGACTTTATATTTGAATGAATATTATTTAATAAATATCACTTGGATTAAGACCTACGAGTGCACCTCTCTGCTTATTGGATATATTTAGTACGTTGGTTGCACCGAGGCTCAAAAAACTAAAGGGGTGAGTGCTGAGGATTTTTGGAATATATATATATATCTCCAAAGTTTCCCTGCACGCTGCACAGGCTGTATGCAGTGTAGTTATGATTGCCGAGTGCCAGGCCGTGGTCACTGGTATACAAAAAATCGAAGAGATGGTCTGCACTCACGGACTTGATACAACTTAACTTTTAATATCTACATAAAAAAAGAACAAAAAAAAAAAATAAAACAGCTATGATGCTTGTTAGCGTCAACGTTTCAGTCCCTGTTTGGGACTTTCCTCAGGACAGTGCTTATATATATATATATATATATATATATATATATATATATAGATAGATAAATGCAAAATCCTTGCACACAGGCTATACGTATAAATAGAAAAATAAATAGATGCCGGGTGCACACCCTGGGACTTTAAGTATCCAAATATAGGTAGAATAGGTAGCACTCACGGTCTTCAAAGTTAAAAATCTTCTTTTATTGTGCAAGTTTAAAACATAATGCCAGGATCAACGTTTCAGTCCTCTCTCAGGACTTTCATCAGGATCAAATCTTTGATCCTGATGAAAGTCCTGAGAGAGGACTGAAACGTTGATCCTGGCATTATGTTTTAAACTTGCACAATAAAAGAAGATTTTTAACTTGAAGACCGTGAGTGCTACCTATTCTACCTATATTTATATATATATATATATAGTGCTTGTGAATGAAATTCTCTCGACTTTCGGCCTGGGATGTGAGGCACGTCCCTCAAAGTTTAATTAATTAAATCACACAATTATGCTGAAAGATTATCATAAATATACACATATAATTTTAATCTATATACATATATATGTATTTAAATTCTACGTGTATACTTATGTAATCATTTATGTCATTATATATATTTGTATTTATTTATATATAGATAGATAGATATAGAATGTCATTCTAAGTGTATTTTGTTACCAATATATATATATTGGTAACAAAAAAAAAGTCCCCATGTAGGCAGATCTGCAGACAGCTATACCTGCCATTTGATTGCTCTTTAAAAGCAATCACATGGCCCCCAGGGGCCTGATTTGCTCTGGTAGGACTGCCTGGGCTCCTGAAGCAGAGCGCCAGGAAGGTAAGTATCCCGAGGCTCCTGTGCTGCAAGCTGTTACGGCGTTCTATGCCGCTGCAACGGCTTTAAAGCCCATTGAATGCGGGACAGCATAGAACACCATAACAGCAATTAAACAGAAAGGGTGAAATTCTGGTAGAATTAACCTTATGGCAAAAGTGCCAAAAGATCTCGGGCATAAACATGTTGCATTTCAAAAAATAATTGTTCCATAAGGGGTTAATCCTAGGTTTAACACCCTCTTAAAAACTAAACATCTCATGTACCCCAGTGCAAAATTTAAACCGACTCTAACCTTATCCTCAATAATCCTAAACACACCCTGTACCTAAATACTAAATTTAATCCCATTCTAACCTTAAACCAAATAATCCTAAACACTCCTCCACAACTATAACAACTCACAAACGTTTAATCTTCATGACACTAAACAACATATGTAATCTATTTTTGATGTTAATCCCTTTGTAACCTTAATGTCCCTTTACCTAATCACTTCTAACATTACCTTTAACCCGGCATGGTGTCGGCATGCATTTAAATTGCATAACTCCCGATACTCACAGATTCAAACACAATTCATTAGAAGTAGATCAGCTAAAAGCTGTAGCTTGGGAGATAGTTTAACAGCCGGGCAATGATACCAAGCACAAGGCAAAAGGAATAACGGGGTGGCTCAGGGACATAAATGTTAAAACGGTATATTGGTAATATGCAGTAATTTGAAAAGGGATTTTACATTTAGTTTAAACACAGCTCTGTTATTTTAAACCTAGGTTAAACACAGATCTTTTATTTAAAATTTCTACATGTATCTCTATTTGCAGTTAAAGGTGTTAGAAATACAAATATGTATTCCTAACATTAAAGTGTCCCTCTGCCTTGCGGCACCCCTACTTCCCCACTGCTCCATCCATGGAAAGGTTAAAAAAACTTTTCATTCACTTACCTGATTCCATCACCTATGACCCTCGGCGCTAGGTCGCCATCCTCTTCTGCTGACTTCAGCCGATGATGGACCCTAATGCACATGTGCAACGAGTGCCATTCATGCTTTAGGCCAGGGCTGTCCAACCTGCGGCCCCTCAGATGTTGCTGAACTACAACTCCCATGATTCCGTGGCTATCTGTTTCATTGACAAAATCATGGGAGTTGTAGTTCAGCAACATCTGGGGGACCGCAGCTTGGACAGCCCTGGCCTAAAGCATGAATGGCACTCGTTGCACATGTGCATTAGGCTCCATCATCAGGTGAAGTCAGCAGAAGAGGATGGTGACCTAGCGCCAAGGGTCATAGGTGCTGGAATCAGGTAAGTGAATTAAATGTTTTTTTAACCTTTCCATGGATGGAGGGGTGGGGAAGTAGGGGTGCCGCAAGACAGAGGGACACTTTAATGCTTTCCTATGGGGTTTTGCTTAAAGCTGGAAGTCCTCATACAAAGTGTTATTTCACAGAGTCAAACGCTGCCAAAATGCAGGAAGCACCTCTAGTGGCTGTCTGGTAGAAACTGCAATGTTTTACATTCTAGGGCTAACAGGATATTGACACTGCACCCAGACCATTTCAATGAGATAAAGTGGTCTAGGTGTCTGCAGTGTCCCTTTAAGTCACTTTTAGTGAATTAAGCAGCTAATTAGTCCAGGTAAGCCAATAAATAAGGCAGCATTTAAGGCAAGCATTTGCCAAACTGTAGTCTTTGGTGATATATATATAATATTTTTTGTGGTCGGGGAAAGGTCGAGGGCATTCATTAGGTTTGAGCTATACCAGTAAGCGCAAGTCAGTTGTAGTGTGCCAAAACCGACAAACAGGTAGGCCTTAAAAAAAAAAAAAGGTCAACAATTATTAATACCACCACATCTTAGAACAGAAATAAGTACCCTTATAATTAGCAACTGTTACATATTGCCAAAAACTAGGGATGTGCATGGGCAAAAATTTGGTTCTGTTCGGCACTTCCGAAATTCAGGAATTCAGGACTTCAGCACTTCCCTAACCCTCCCCCTAAACCTACCCCTAACCCTACTCCATAACCCTAACCACCACCACCACTTGCACATATAGGGTTAGGGGTAGGGTTAGTGTTAGGGGTAGGGTTAGATTCCTGTCATCATTCCCGTTATTTTCCCTCCCTCTCTTGTTTTGCCACTTTTCAGAAATCCAAAGCACTTCCCCAGCCGGCCTGGGCAGCTCAGGGGGGTCTTGAGGAAGGGTCTCCTGATTATAACAGTACCCCCTATGTACAGGTTTTATGGTGTTTTGGAAAGTTAAAGAGTCAAATATAAGGCTTACATTTTAGTTTTTTCACATTGGAATTTGCCAGATTGGTAATGCTGCCTTTGAGACCATATGGTAGCCCAGGAATGAGAATTACCCCCATGATGCCATACCATTTGCAGAAGTAGACAAGCTAAGGTATTGCAAGTGGGGTATGTTTAGTCTTTTTTAGCAGCCACTTAGCCACAAACACTGGCCAAAGTTAGCATTCATAATAGTTTTTTGCATTTTTCACACATTTCATTGTACAAGGTACATTCACCCAGTTAGGACTAATTCGTAGCCCAGCGACCTGTCCATGCCAGCACTGTGCCTTGCCTAGAAGGTTCTGTCTCATCAGGTTGCCATGTGAAGGCAGATGTAAGCTAAATTGTCTCCTGGTGGTGGTAACTTGTCCCGGGAGCAGAGCCGGTGCAAGCATTTTTGGCGCTCTAGGCGAAAACAAATTTGCCGCCCCATTTGCTTCACCTAATCATGCAGACTAACACACAGACTGACTCAAGTAGACACACACTGACCATGCAAACTGACACACACGCACTAACCCATGTAGACTGACTCATACAGACTCATATACACACACTGATCCATGCGGACACACACATACAGATACACTGACCCATGCAGACACACACAATGACCCATACAGACACACACAATGACCCATACAGACTGACACTGACCCATACAGACACACACAATGACTCATACAGACTGACATTGACCCATACAGACTCACACACTGACCCATACAGACACACAAACTGACCCATACAGACATGTCTAGACTACTAGGTAGTCCGATATTGCTGTTTTACCTCTATGCCTCCCGTTTAATAGCTAGCGTGATAGCAATTCTAGGTTACCCTTACTAGTCCCGTAAGACTGCCAAGCTTCCATGACACTTTTTTTTTTTTTTTTAAATTCTTTATTTTTTAAGTGCGCACAGTGATAACAGTTGCTTATGAGGTACCCCAAAGGCAATCCTCTAGCACGTTAGGCACATTTGTACATAGGGGTAGACATGAGATCTTGCACACAAATTTTTTTTAAAGTAAGGAGATAAACAGTAATGATGAACTTTGCTTAGTGAGTTTGCAAAACACAACAAAGAAAAACAACGTTTTGTTTTTTACATAGTGGGTTAATATGCTGTGTCAGATGCTAGGCAGAAACGTTTTCAATTATTCTTATTCTAAATGAAGCGGACAGGTTACATATCGAGCAACTTAGCTTAAGACTCCGCTGGAAGTTAAATCTGAAGTGGGGTGTTCCTATCCCTGATTTATTCACATAAATTGAATTACCAGGAGCTCCCTGTGGAGTTTAACAATAATCTGCCGTGTCTGGTTAGTTGAGGGCGATTAGGTGATTCGAGACATAAGCGTTTATGCATTTCAAGGCTGAACTATGAAAAACAATCTATGCTGGAATAATGCATGTAATAGCTGTCAGCTAGGGTATGTGTCTTAAGAGTAACCGTGAGGCTGAAATTAAATGCAATAATGATAAAATATCGTCAAAATGAACTGTGCCGGGCTGCCTAAATATACGTATGGAAGCATGTACCAGACAGTTCGCTTCAGTCCCTCTAGAGTTTCTCAGCCCACTCCTACTGTCGGTAAGATGGCGTCTCCAGAAGTGATGTCCTCCATTGCTGGTGCTGCAGAGGTGAAGATCTGCGGTAGCTTGTTCCGCCGGATCCCCTCGGGGACTCGTGTGTGGTCAACTCCGCTCCGGTCGGTCTTGTCACCCCGAGTGGGGGTTCTGGAGCTGGTGAGTGCCGCTTGAAGAGGGGTCCCGGTGCTCTGCTGCACGCCTCCTTGGACTGTGGCTGGAGCGTGTAGAGACTGGGATGCAGCGTATCGAGCGCCAGCTCCCAATCCAGGTGAGGCTATTTCATGTGTGGTTAGGTTAGCGGTCCCGTTCTCAGGATCGTGGGGGCAAGCACCGGTGTCTGGGCTACAGGGCTTCCTAGCCCGCTTGTGGGATCGCTGATGTGTGCGCGGCCCAGTTACTTTTCTGGACGTCTGTGGTGGGTGCCTGTAGTAGCGGCGTCTGCTTCCTGGGCGAATCCACGTGGCCACTATTTTTACCGCACGGTGAAAGGCTATCCCGCGGTCTTGCAGTATAGTCCATAGGCCCGCACAGAGTCTATCAAAGTCCCCCAAGGGGTCCGTGGGTGATTGGGCGTGTGTGCTCCGCTTCTTAGGCCCTTGCTGGGCGGCCATCTTAGGCTGCTTTACAGTGGCTTGGTGCATCCGTGTGAGCCGCGTATCGGGTAGCTGAGCCCCGGTATAATGTCGAGGGACCACTGGTGTTGCAGTAGTGATCCCAGCGAGGACCGGGATGTCCCCCACCGGTCAAAGGGGGGGGTGACAGGGCGCCAAGGAGGTCTATTCAGGGTGTTCGGCACCCGGCTGGAGATCGGCCGCCTCTCCTAGGCCGGAGGCCTGCTGCCCCGGTAGGTAACTCAGTCAGATTAGCGACTATGCTGGTTCCTGCGGAGATATTTGGGCTGCTTAATGTCTCCTCTTGGTTGCTAGTAGTCTGTGCTTGGTTTCAAGCTTTTTTGCAGGGTTTTATAGTTATTTCACGCTTTTCTTTGCAGGAGCTCCAAGCAAACATGTCTGGCCTGCTTGAGAGTCAGGCCCCGCCCCCCTCCATGACACTTTTTTGTTTTAAAAGAGGAAAAGATAAAAAGGAAATAGTGGTGGAAGGGGTGGAAAGAAAAAAAGGGGGGGGGAGTGAGTAAACTATGTACAATGTAGGTGTATATCACCTGTATCTCATTAGGATGTAACTATCACATAGGACGAAGCTCCCATACGTGGAAGCCTCTTAATGCCCAGTGCCTCCTGTGTTTGCTATTGCAAATATTGTAGTGCTGCTGCCTATGTAATATGAGTTGAGAAAGTCAAGCAGATTCCGGATATCAGTCTTTGTTATTCTCTCTCTACGCTAGCTCTCTTACCCCTCTTCCTCCAGTGATGGAGCTACTATCTGTCTATACTATTTTTCTTTTTTATATTGAAATTATAAGGTGTGCACGTGTTGTATCTCTCATTCCCCTTCCTCCCCTCATCAGCGAAATGTTCATGGGTTGTGGATGTTTTCGTTTTTTGTGTGGGCTGCAATGTATGTGTCCCATAAAGCACCAGCTCCCTGTACATATTATTTTGGACTGATATGAGTATGGGCCATGGATTTGTAGCCCAGATTCAAGGAGATCTGATCTAAAAGGGCAGAATGTGTCGGCACTCGGCACCACTATGGTTTTCCATGTCACTACACAAAAGTATATATTTGTAGAAAGTACATCCCCCAGGCTATGTAACTAAGAATATTTTGACATGTTTCATTTAACCATTCATAAACCTAGGTCACATAAGTTAATTATTTTTGTGCTTTTCTCCCACATGTGTTTTATTTTGGGGGAATTCACAGACAACTCATGCCCACTATTGCACCCACCCCATATTTGTATTCTGTTACTCTTCTCAATTACAAGGATCCCCTACATCTATACCTTTTCCTGTAGTCCAACCCCTAATCCAATCCTTAATCCAGGCATTAAGTCTACCCTTAAATCAACCCTTAATCCTAACCAAATTCCTCTCTGTAAACCAATCTATAACCCAACCTATCATCCTACCAATTAGCCAACCCATAATCATACTCTTAATCCTGACCCTAAACATCCCCTACTCCGACTTTAAAGCAATTGGTGTATACCAATTTGAGTCTGGTTAAAGTACTTTGCAAAAAAGCATGGACTGCTGTTGAGAGATAGCAAGTCTCTGTTTGCCTTTTAGATTGAAATATTTGAATACTTAAATGCGAGAATAAACAAAGAATTGTTGTTATTATTATTATTATTATTGCCATTTATATAGCGCCAAACAGATTCCGTAGCGCTTTACAATATTATGAGAGGGGATTTAACTATAAATATGACAATTACAAATAAATTTACAGGAACAATAGGTTGAAGAGGAACCTGCTCAATCAAGCTTACATTCTATAGGAGGTAGGGTGTAGAACACATTAGGACAGGAATTTGCAATCAAATAAGGTGGGCTGCCCTTTAGGAGAGGGCAAGAGACAGGTATGTGAGGTTGGGGTTAGTCTTGGAGGCCATAAGCTTTTCTAAAGAGATGGGTTTTAAGGCACTTCTTAAAAGATGCAAGACTAGGGGAGAGTTTGATGGCAGTAGGCAGGCTATTCCATAGGAAGGGAGCCGCCCACGAGAAGTCCTGCAAGCGCGAGTTGGCCGTACGGGTGCGGACAACGGACAGGAGGTGGTCACGGGCAGAGCGGAGAGACCGAGAAGGGACATACCTATGGATCTGTGAGGAGATATAAGAGGGGCTAGAGTTGTTCAGTGCTTTATAGGTGTGAGTTAGTACCTTGAATTGACTCCTATAGCATACAGGAAGCCAATGTAAGGACTGGCAGACGGGTGAGGTGTGAGAGAAACGACTAGAGAGGAAAATCAGTCTAGCAGCAGCGTTCATTACGGACTGTAGGGGTGCAGTACTAAATTACTAGAGCATGGACAAGCTCTTTGGTAGCATCTTGCGTAAGAAAGGGGCGGATGCGGGCTATGTTTTTAAGATGGAATCCACAGGATTTGGCAACATACTATATGTGAGGCTCAAAGGTGAGGCCAGAATCAAGTATGATGTCAAGACAGCACGCTTGCAAGGATGGACTTATGTGGATACCACAAACTTGAAGGGAGGGCGAAAGAGGAGGATCAGTATTAGGAGGAGGAAAGACAAGGAGCTCAGTTTTTGAGAGATTGAGTTTCAGAAAGCGGGAGGACATCCAGTCAGAGATGGAAGAAAGGCAAGCAGTGACACGTTGCAGGACGGCAGGGGAGAGGTCCGGGGAGGAGAGATATAGCTGGGTGTCATCAGCGTACAGGTGGTAGTGGAATCTAAAAGAGGTAATAAGTTTGCCAAGAGAGGCAGTATAAAGAGAAAATAGAAGGGGACCAAGGACGGAGCCTTGGGGGACTCCAACCGAGACAGGACGAGGGGAGGAGGTATCATTAGAAAAAGAGACACTGAATGAGCGTTGGGAGAGATAAGAGGAAAACCACGAGAGGACATATTTTAACTTACCTGGTGTCTATGTTGCTGGTTGTCTTCCTATCTTGGTAATTCTGGAGTTGGTAATTCTAGTGACAACTAACTAGGGACCACAGTAAAAGGTATTAAGAGAATGCCGTGGTGCATGATTTATCCACATTACTTTTTTGTGTGAGGAACATAGTGACCGGATATATACCATATATATCGCAACAAATTTACATGTCAGGTGCCTGTAAACACAGAATTCTAAAGTACCCTTCGCTCCCAACACCTATAAAAAGGCAGATAAAGTGAGTTTCATTAATTTATTAACTTGACATTGCAGGCATAAAAAATGTATAAAAATCATATTCATATTGGACAACTGCCTATATATAAATGTCCATTTAAGGTCCAAAAATGTAAAAACATGCTGAAAACAGATACCCCCTACAGGACATGGCCTGTAGTCGTAAATTCAGCCCTGGGTATAGGCAGGGGGGTTTCTTGTGGCTCTCCAATAAATTGTGGTCATAGAGTTCTATCTTGGTCTCATCTTGCAACAAAACCTTTTCCCATGTCTTAGTCATTCTCATATCTCATAGTAAAGATTTATTTTGAGCAATATATAAAACATAGGGACAGGGCACTCCCTTGGTAACCAGGGTGCAGCCGTACCCGAGGTAGGCCAGAAATCAAACTACAGTTATGAGGGGCCTGGGGAGATCGCCTGGATATTTCAACTCCAACACAGGACTCCGGGTGAAGTTTTGAAAAAGCGGCTTTAATTCAATATAAAAAATAAAGATAAAATAAATATAAACAAGGTCCTACGCGTTTCGTCCCTTTTACAAAATAGGGACTTCCTCAGGGACCACAATATTAAAATACAATTGATACAATACAATAAAAAAAACAGCCTAACAAATCCCCACCCGAAAGTCCTTTAAATAGGGCTAATCCCTAGATGTAATTCTGTCACATGTGCCTCTCAGTCCCTCCTCAGTTAAATTTATTTTAGAACACAATTATTTTTTCTTTAATGACAAATTTTATTTACAAATCACGGGAACCGCCATGGGCACCAGGTTCGCCCCCAGTTATGCCAATATCTATATGCGGAGATGGGAAGAGTTATCAGTTTGGGCTGGTCATGACTGGAGGGAGAACCTGGTGCTCTGGCGGAGATATATCGACGAAGTTATTATTATTTGGAAGGGTTATTTTTCTTCTTTTCAATTATTTGAAAATTATTTGAACCAGAACAAGTACAATTTAAAGTTTACTTCCGTATGGAGTCAAAAGGAAATTAATTTCTTAGATGTGTCCTTGATATGTGAGAATAATTCAATAAGAACAAAGTGTTTCTTCAAACCAAGTGATGGCAATGGATATGTCCACCAGCAAAGTTGCCATCACCGCCCCTGGCTTAGAGGAATAGCTAAGGGACAATTCACCAGGGTGAGAAGAAATTGCTCACAAGTCCAGGATTTTATAACACAATCTGTCCATATCAAGGACAAATTGGTTGAAAGAGGTTATAAGAAGAACACACTAGATAGGGAAATTCGTATAGCTCTACAGACCGACAGGGGTAACTATTTGATGGATAAACCTTGTGCCAAATCCTACCAGGACAATATAACCACTTTTAGAACTCAATATTGCACAAATCATGTTAAAATTAGGAGAAGTTTACAAAAACACTGGTCGATTCTCCAACAAGATCCTGTACTTAACTCTGTTTTACCTGACCGGCCCAAACTTATTTTTTAAAAAAAAATCTGAATTTTAAGAACATTCTGGCACCTAGTTATGCCATAAAAAACTATGAGGTAGTTGGAATTCCGTTGGTAATAGTTCTTTCAGGGGTTGTAATTCTTGTAAAGCTTGTCACACTGTTAACATAGAAAGAACAGATACATTTTCTAGTTTCATTACAGGGGAGGTTTTCCATATTAAGACCGAGATAAATTGCCGCACGGACTATGTAGTTTATCTACTTCAATGTCCGTGCGGCAAACAATATGTTGGTAGAACCAAGAGGGTCTTGAAAGTTCGTTTTATGGAACACATTAATAATATTAAAAAGAATTTAGCTACCCATTCTATTCCAGTTCATTGTAATCATTGTCCACTATTCTCCTTCACTAGTTTTAGGTGCACAGGCATTGAAAGGGTAGTAGTGGATTGGAGAGGGGGTGATAGAGTAAAAAAACGTGAGACTTACTGGATCCACAGACTGCAGACATTGGAGCCAGGAGGATTGCATGCAGAGGTGGATCTAGTGTGTTTTCTATGATTGCATTTCACCATTTGTATTATATCTTTGAATTTTTTAGAAATTCGTATTATTAGTAGTTTAGTATTAATTTTATCAGATTGATTCCGGTTGAAAGATTCTTATTCTAACACACAATCACAACAAAAAAAAAAAGTTATAATAAGATATTATTATTAAAGAAAGATTGACACAAATGAAGTTATTAACAAATTTATTGAAATGTATTGCAATTTGTAATACAAACTAGATATATAAATAGTAAACTCACTAAAATTAGGGGATAGATCATATGATAATATAAGAATCATATTATTAAATATTGTATATTGAAGTGGATTAAATACAATCATTCGGAGGATGTTGTACAAATGGTGTAGTGTAAATTTTGTATGTACTATATGGGAAATACATTGTTAGTGGGGATGGAGTTGTGGAGTGGGAGTATTCACATGTATTTTTATGGCCAGACATTACAGATTACAAATGGAACGCAAAAACGAGGTTGAAACGCATGCCACTTCTGGTTATACCCCACTTCCGGTTTCATGAGTGTAGTTGGAACGCACGGCACTTTCGTTTTTTTGGAACGCACAAAATTGCCGAAAATTAATGGAGGATCATTCAAGAGGTCGAGATCAGCTGTGAATATTTAGGATCATGATCATCAACAGATGAACTTTATCAACACAGGACCAATGAGGAGGGACTGAGAGGCACATGTGACAGAATTACATCTAGGGATTAGCCCTATTTAAAGGACGTTCGGGTGGGGATTTGTTAGGCTGTTTTTTGATTGTATTGTATCAACTGTATTTTAATATTGTGGTCCCTGAGGAAGTCTATATTTTGTAAAAGGTACGAAACGCGTAGGACCTTGTTTATATTTATTTTATCTTTATTTTTTATATTGAATTAAAGCCGCTTTTTCAAAACTTCACCCGGAGTCCTGTGTTGGAGTGGAAATATCCAGGGGATCTCCCCAGGCCCCCCATATCTTTAGGGGAGGCACCATGTCAGGGACCAGGAACCAGACAGAGACAGAAGTAGATGCAAACACACCTTTAATAATAAATAACAAATAATAAACAAAAGCAAAGTCCAGGAATCAAGCAGGGGTCAGTCACCAGAGCGGGTAGTCAGACAAGCCAGGATCAGGAGCACGGAGAGCAGCGGAGTCAGGAACAAGGCCGGAGTCAGGAACCAGGATCAAACAGGAAACACAGGAACAAGGAGACTTCTGGGAAACAGGAAACCACGCAAGGGCAAGGAGGTTCTGGGCTTAGCTGCTTAAATAGGCAGAACTGATTAGCAGCAGGGTGATTACTACTCACAGGTGAGTAACCGTGGCAACAAGCAGAAGCAGCTCATAGGAATTGCAGCTGCAAACTCAATCACTGAAACAGAAAGGTTTGCTGTTAGAAACAGCAGAGAAACCCTGACAGTACCTCCCCCTCAACGATTCCCCCCATCTCTGTTGGTGGGTCCGGGCTTCATGGGGAAGCGGGCGTGATAGGAACGAAGGAGGGATGGTGCATGGACATCAGAGGCTGGAACCCAGGAGCGTTCCTCTGGACCGTATCCTTTCCAGTGCACCAAGTATTGGATCTGTCCTCTGAAGACCTGTGAGTCAATGATGCTGCGTATTTCATATTCCTCATGATTGTCAATCAGAACAGGACGTGGACGTGGCACTGAGTTGGTGTAGCGATTACAAACCAACGGTTTCAAGAGGGAAACATGGAAAACATTTGAGATGCGCATGTTAGCAGGAAGGTCAAGTGCGTAAGCTACAGGGTTAACCCTTCGAAGTATACGAAATGGCCCAACGTATCGGGGTGCCAGTTTTTGTGAGGGAACACGAAGGCGTAGGTTGCGGGAAGACAGCCAGACCCTCTCTCCGACCTGATAGGTAGGTGCAGGAAGGCGTCTGCGGTCGGCCTGGAGTTTGTAGTTCTGCATTGCGCGTTGCAAAGAACTCTGAACCTGCACCCAAGTGGAACGGAGTTCCCGTAGATGTCCCTCCAATGCCGGTATCTCCTGTGGCAAGAACGTATCAGGCAACATGGACGGTTGAAACCCATAGTTTGCCAGGAACGGGGATAGCCGGGAGGAGGCATTAATCGCACTATTGTGGGCAAACTCCGCCCAGGGTAGCAGATCAGACCAGTTGTTCTGGTGGTCAGAAATGTAGCAACGCAGAAACTGTTCCAGTGTTTGGTTAGCTCTTTCCGCTGCACCATTGGATTGCGGGTGGTAGGCCGAGGAGAAGGAAAGCTGAATTCCCATTTGCGTACAAAAAGCTCTCCAAAATCTGGACACGAACTGGCTACCCCTATCTGAGACTATCACTTTGGGTAACCCATGCAAACGAAAGATCTCCCGACCAAAAATTGTTGCAAGTTCCTGGGAAGTTGGTAGTTTTTTCAAGGGAATGTAATGCGACATCTTCGAGAATCGGTCAACAACCATGAGAACGACTGTATTGCCACGAGAGACCGGAAGATCTACGATAAAATCCATGGACAAGTGGGTCCAGGGTCGTTCACCATTAGGTATGGTTTGCAGGAGACCCACTGGAGAGCGTCGTGGGGTTTTGTT
Source organism: Pelobates fuscus (assembly GCF_036172605.1). Classification (NCBI taxonomy): domain Eukaryota; kingdom Metazoa; phylum Chordata; class Amphibia; order Anura; family Pelobatidae; genus Pelobates; species Pelobates fuscus. Next base: position 457,573,287 of record NC_086317.1, read on the forward strand.
TTGAGCGCACACAGGACAGGCAGCTACAAAAGCGGTGACATCCGAACGGAGACTAGGCCACCAAAATTGCCGGGATACGGACCAGATTAACTGGTTTTTGCCTGGATGTCCAGCTGCTTTGGAGTCGTGGTATGTACTCAATAGTTTCGTACGGAGGTTAATAGGTACAAAACAACGGCCATTAGGTTTCTCTGGAGGAGCATTACTTTGTGCAGCCAGAATCTCCTCGCCTAGGGGTGAGGTGAGGTTAGTACGGATGGTTGCCAGTATATGGTCCGGAGGAATCACAGGAGTAGGGGTTATCTCCTCTATAGATGGAGGGGAGAACTGTCGAGACAAGGCATCAGCCTGGATGTTTTTTGTACCGGGCAAGTAAGAAACCACATAATTGAATCTTGATAGGAAGAGAGCCCATCTAGCTTGCCGGGGGGAAAGTCGCTTAGCTTCAGAAAGATATGTTAGATTCTTGTGGTCTGTGAGTATGAGGATTGGCACTGAAGTACCCTCAAGAAGGTGCCTCCATTCTTTGAGAGCCAAAATTATGGCTAGAAGTTCTCTATCACCAATCTGGTAGTTGCATTCCGCCGGGTTCAATTTCCTCGAGAAATACCCGCACGGATGCCTGGAACTCTCTGGGTTAGGACGTTGAGACAGGAGGGCGCCCACTCCTGTCTCAGACGCATCGACCTCAAGAATGAATGGTAAGGCAGGGTTAGGGTGTGCCAGTATAGGGGCAGCAGCAAAGGCGACTTTGAGAGACTCAAAGGCAGTAATGGCTTCCTGTGACCAATGCTGTGGATCAGCATCTCTCCTGGTCATGTCCGTGAGAGGTTTAACCAAGGAAGAAAAGTTGCGTATGAACTTCCGATAATAATTGGCGAAGCCCAGAAACCGTTGTATAGAGCGAAGACCCGTAGGTCGAGGCCATTTAAGTACAGCCGAAAGTTTCTCCGGATCCATAGAGAATCCAGTATCTGAGATAACATATCCCAAGAATGTAACCTGTTTGCGGTGAAACTCACATTTCTCCAATTTGCAGAACAGACTATTTTCTCTAAGTCTCTGTAGAACACGAGAAACGTCTGCGTGATGGTTCTCGAGAGATGTGGAATGGATCAGAATATCATCAAGATAAACCACCACACATTGCTGCAGCATATCTCGCAGGACGTCATTTATAAATTCTTGGAAAACCGCCGGAGCATTGCAAAGACCAAAGGGCATTACTAGGTATTCGTAATGGCCGCTCCTGGTGTTAAATGCGGTTTTCCATTCGTGGTCCTCTTTTATCCGGACGAGATTATATGCCCCTCTCAGATCAAGTTTGGTGAAGACCGTTGCTCCCTTGAGGCGGTCAAATAATTCCGTGATTAATGGAATGGGGTAGGCATTCTTAATAGTAATGCGATTGAGACCCCTATAGTCGATACAGTGTCACGGTAACATACCCCAACACGCAGGAATAGTTCAATAGTCAAGAGACAAGAAACAGGGTTCGTCTTACCGGACCTTAGAATGGCCGGACTAGGACGAGAGAGAAAGACAGAGTCAGGACAAGCCGAGGTCAAGGGAACTGAGAGACAGCGTAACGTAGAACAAGCCGAGGACTGGTACACAGAGGACAAAACAGTGGATAGGCAAGCAAGGATAAGGAGAGAGCGGAGTCAGGAACAAAGCCAAGGTCGAGCACCAAAAAACCAACTGAACGATACAAGCACTAAAGGGAACTGGACAGAAACCACGATAGGGCAAAGAGCAAGGGAAACAGGTGAGTATAAATACCCTAAGGTTCACTTTGATTGGCCCCTGTCATATCCACGCCCCCAAAACGTGAGTGTATGGGGAATGTGGCCTGACAGAGGCCAATGGGAGACTGATTCTAATTTAGTCTCCCACTGTCCCTTTAAGAGCGCGCCCGAGACGCGCGGCGCGCTCTTAGTGTCGGGCGGGACATGTGACCGCTTCTCGCGGTCAGTGCCCGCCTGACTGATCCCATCGTTGGCTGAGCCGCGCGCGGCTCGTGCAGGAGCAGGACCGCGCGCGGCGAGAAGAGAGGACCCCGGCCGGCCCCTGGAGAGGGTAAGTACTGCTACAGTACCCCCCCCTGAAGACACGCCCACCGGGCGGGGAGGAGCAGGCCTGGCAGGAAAACGAGCGTGGAAAGAACGCACAAGGCGAGGAGCGTGAACAGCGTCAGCGGAAATCCAACTGCGTTCCTCAGCCCCATAGCCCTTCCAATGTACCAGATATTGGAGGCGACCCCGAAGCAAACGAGAGTCAATTACAGCCGCCACTTCAAACTCCTCATGGCCCTCCACAGAAACCGGAGGAGGAGGGGGGACATGCCGAGTATAACGGTTGCACAGGAGGGGTTTTAACAAGGAGGTATGAAACACGTTAGGAATGCGTAAATTTTTAGGAAGATCCAATGCATACGAGACAGGATTAACCACATGCAAGATACGAAAAGGACCAATAAAACGAGGAGCCAACTTCATAGAAGGCACACGAAGACGAATATTGCGAGTAGAAAGCCAAACCCGGTCTCCCACAGCATAGGATGGAGCCGCCCTGCGATGCTTGTCTGCCTGAACCTTCTGGCGAGCAGCTGAGGCCACCAAAGAACACTGAACCTGCTCCCAAGTATTACGTAGACTAGCCAAATGTTCGTCCAGAGCTGGCATGCCCTGTAAGGAGAATGCAGCTGGAAGAACCACGGGATGCCGGCCATAAACAACGTAAAAAGGGCTGTTACCGGAGGATTCATGAGCAGCATTATTACGAGCAAACTCAGCCTAAGGAAGAAGGTCAGCCCAATTGTTCTGATGGTGGGACACGAAACAGCGAAGATACTGCTCCAGAGATTGGTTGGCACGTTCAGCAGCTCCATTAGACTGGGGGTGGTAGGCTGAAGAAAACGAGAGGGAGATACCCATCTCCGCACAAAACGCTCTCCAGAATCTGGAGATAAACTGGCTACCCCTATCGGACACGATCGAAGTGGGAATACCATGCAACCGAAACACCTCCCCGGCAAAGATAGAGGCAAGTTCCTTGGATGATGGCAATTTGACAAGAGACACAAAATGAGCCATCTTAGAAAAACGATCCACAATCATCAGGATGACAGTTTTACCATTAGAGGGAGGTAATTCAACAATAAAATCCATGGATATATTGGACCATGGCCTCTCGGGTATGGGCAACGGATGCAACAACCCACAAGGAACTCTGTGTGAGGACTTCATACTGGCACAAGTGCTACAGGCATTAACGTAATCGGTGACGTCCTTGCGCAAGGAAGCCCACCAGAAATATCTAGAAACTGCTGAGACTGTCTTAGAAATACCAGGGTGTCCAGCAGTTCTAGTGTCATGATATAATGACAAGATGTCTCGTCTCTCTGGTATATCAACGAATAGCTTATCAGCAGGCCTCTCCTCAGGAGCCAAGTTTTGTTTAGCCTGAATAGCTTGTAAGAGAGAAGACGAAATAGAAAGAACAGTAGTCGCTATTATTCTGTCAGGCGGAATGACAGGGGTAACATCGACCTCGAGTTTGTCAGTAGTCTCGAATTGTCTGGACAGAGCGTCAGCTTTAGTATTACGATCACCCGGTCTGTAAGTGATTATGTAATTAAAACGAGACAAAAACAGAGACCACCTGGCCTGCCTAGAAGACAATCTTTTTGCTTCACTAAGGTATGAGAGGTTTTTGTGATCCGTTAAAATGAGGATAGGATCCCTGGTACCCTCTAGCAGATGTCTCCATTCCTTGAGCGCCAAAATGATAGCAAGGAGTTCACGATTGCCTACATCATAATTCCTCTCTGCTTTGGACATCTGTCTGGAAAAGAAGCCACAAGGGTGTAACGGCTTTTCAGGTGAATCTCTTTGAGACAAGATAGCACCTACCCCTATCTCAGACGCATCAACCTCAAGAATAAAGGGCAGTGAAGGGACAGGATGCTGTAAAACAGGAGCAGAGGCAAATGTAGCTTTCAAGAATTCAAAGGCCTCGAGTGCTTCTGGTTTCCAGACATGAGTATTACCATCCTTCTTGGTCATTCTGGTTATAGGCGCTACAATGGCAGAAAACCCTTTAATAAAACGCCTATAATAATTAGAGAACCCCAGAAAACGCTGAATGGCTTTCAAACCCTGGGGTAGAGGCCATTCCATAATGGCAGACAGTTTCTTGGGATCCATACGAAAACCCTTGGCAGAGATTATATAACCCAAGAATTGGACTTCAGATTGATCAAATGAACATTTTTCGAGTTTGCAATAGAGACCGTTAACCAGAAGAGTTCTCAACACTAATTTAACATGCATGTGATGAGTCTGTAAATCATTAGAATAAATTAATATGTCGTCCAAGTATACTATAACGAATGTATGTATAAATTGACGTAGGACATCATTAATAAATTCTTGAAAAACTGCTGGGGCGTTGCAAAGACCAAAGGGCATCACAGTGTACTCGTAGTGGCCACTCCTGGTATTGAAAGCAGTCTTCCACTCGTGATCCTTTTTGATACGTATGAGATTGTAAGCACCCCTAAGGTCCAATTTAGTAAAAACTGTGGCCTGTTTAAGCCTATCAAATAGTTCTGTGATCAAAGGTATGGGGTACGCATTTTTGACGGTGATTTTATTTAGGCCCCTATAGTCAATACAAGGCCTTAATTCGCCATCTTTCTTAGATACAAAGAAGAAACCCGCCCCTGCCGGGGAAGAGGATCTTCTTATAAATCCCTTCTCTAGAGATTCCTTAATATATTCCTCCATAACCAGATTCTCCTGAGGAGATAAAGGATATATTCTCCCTTTGGGAGGCATCGTACCAGGTAATAAATTAATTGCACAATCGTAAGGCCTGTGAGGTGGCAATCTTTCAGCCTCCCTTTTATCAAAAACAGATTTAAGAGACAGGTACTGAGAGGGTATGACCGTAGGCACGGGAGGAATATTAGTAGAATTCAAAGGGGTGACTTTAACAATACAAGACTCTTGGCAATAATCACTCCAAGAAACTATTTGTCCTGACTCCCAATCAATGGTGGGATTATGAGTACGTAACCAAGGATACCCTAACACGAGGTGAGAGGAAGGAGAAGTAATGATCTGAAACCGAATGGTCTCAGAGTGTAACACCCCCGTAGACATATGTAGTGGAACAGTTTTATGTGTGATAACTGGAGAGCATAATGGTCTACCATCTATGGCCTCAACGGCCAGGGGTGTCTCCTTCTCTCTGGTGGGTATGTTATTCTCCTTGACAAAACTGGAATCAATAAAGTTTTCGGCCGCTCCGGAGTCAACCAGGGCTAATATATTCCCTGCTATGCAGTTACTATCAAGGTGCAGGGAAACAGGAAGAAGTAATTTATTAAGAGGCAAATGTGAGGACTGTGAAGTCACACCCAAGGCTAGTCCTCTATACGGACTTAGGTGCGATATTTTCCTGGACGCACGGGACATTCTTGTCTCATATAACCCCTCCTTTCTCCTATAAAGCTTTTCAGCGTCAGTAAGTTTGGCAACCCCTAACTGCATAGACTCCTCCTCAGAACCTTTAGATCCCTCGGGAGTCTCAGCTCTAGGGGAGTTAACGGGAGCAAAAGGTCTATTTCTGGACCTGGTATATAACCTGTCACGGATCCTGTTATCTATATCGATAAGATAGTCAATCAGGTCCTCCAGGAGTACAGGGAGGTCCTTAGCTGCTACCTCATCCAACATAGTTTCAGACAGACCCTCCATAAACGCAGTAGTAAGCCCATTATTAGTCCAATCTACCTGTGAGGCAAGGGTACGGAACTGAATAGCATAATCGGCTACTGATTTAGATCCTTGCTTTATTCTCATTAATGCCCTGGCGGCATTTTTTGACCTTTTAGTCGTGTCAAAAGTTCTACGAAACGCTGTGAGGAAGCTAGTGAAGTCGTGTACCATAGGCCCATTAGCCTCCCAAATAGGATTTGCCCATTCTAGTGCCTTATCCGTAAGTTGGTGCATAAGAAAACCCACCTTAGATCTATCAGTGGGAAATGAACGTGGGTACATCTCAAAGTGGAACTCCACTTGATTAAGGAATCCCCTACATGTCTTAGCGTCCCCTCCATACCTAGGTGGCGGGGTTAGATGTGCTGAAGCATTAGGCATATTAGCAGTGTCTGGTATAGGGTTTACAGGAGGCGCAGGTACAGGTACCGGAGCTGATCTGGATAACAGTGTCTGGATGGCTTGAGCCATTTGATCCATACGGTGATCCTGTTCTGCGAATCTAGCCTCATGAGTGGCCATCTGTTGTCCTAAACCTGCGGGGTCCATGGCCCTATCGTAATGTCACGGTAACATACCCCAACACGCAGGAATAGTTCAATAGTCAAGAGACAAGAAACAGGGTTCGTCTTACCGGACCTTAGAATGGCCGGACTAGGACGAGAGAGAAAGACAGAGTCAGGACAAGCCGAGGTCAAGGGAACTGAGAGACAGCGTAACGTAGAACAAGCCGAGGACTGGTACACAGAGGACAAAACAGTGGATAGGCAAGCAAGGATAAGGAGAGAGCGGAGTCAGGAACAAAGCCAAGGTCGAGCACCAAAAAACCAACTGAACGATACAAGCACTAAAGGGAACTGGACAGAAACCACGATAGGGCAAAGAGCAAGGGAAACAGGTGAGTATAAATACCCTAAGGTTCACTTTGATTGGCCCCTGTCATATCCACGCCCCCAAAACGTGAGTGTATGGGGAATGTGGCCTGACAGAGGCCAATGGGAGACTGATTCTAATTTAGTCTCCCACTGTCCCTTTAAGAGCGCACCCGAGACGCGCGGCGCGCTCTTACTGTCGGGCGGGACATGTGACCGCTTCTCGCGGTCAGTGCCCGCCTGACTGATCCCATCGTTGGCTGAGCCGCGCGCGGCTCGTGCAGGAGCAGGACCGCGCGCGGCGAGAAGAGAGGACCCCGGCCGGCCCCTGGAGAGGGTAAGTACTGCTACATACAGGGTCTCAACTCGCCATCTTTTTTCTTTACAAAGAAAAAGCCGGCCCCGGCAGGAGAAGATGACTTCCGAATAAAACCCTTAGACAATGCATCGGTAACATACTCCTCCATGGCTCGATTTTCTGCTACAGACAGTGGGTAAATCCGGCCCTGGGGAGGATTGGTACCCGGTTGGAGTTCGATACCACAGTCATACGGACGGTGTGGTGGCAGAACGCTGGCTTGACCCTTGTCAAATACATCTTGGAATTCTTGGTACTCAGCGGGTAAGGAAGAGGCAGAACATGCGCCCAAAACTTTGACCGGTTTCTGGAGACAGGACAATGTGCATTGCTGGGACCATGATAATATCTCAGCTTTGCGCCAATCAATTGTGGGGTTATGCTTCTGTAACCAAGGGTATCCCAAAACAACCTGGTAATATGGAGAGGAAATGACCTGGAATTGGGTCGTCTCATGATGTAGAGCCCCTACAGCCAGAGATATGGGCACGGTTTCTTGGGTCACGTGGGTTGGCTGTATTGGTCTGCCATCGATGGCTTCGAAGGCTAGTGGGGAGTTGCGAGACTGTAAGGGTATAGAGTGCTTTGCTGCAAATGCACAATCTATAAACAAGCCTGCGGCCCCAGAATCAAGTAACGCCCGGGTTTCAATGGATGAATCAGACCAGGAGAGGATAACAGGCACCAAGGGTTTGTGCACACATATCTCTGGGTCTGCAGAAAGACCACCCAAGATCTGCCCCTGACAGTATCTTGGGTATGGACCCTTTGCCGGACGGATCGGGCAAAACTTTAACATGTGACCGTGGTGTCCGCAGTATAGGCACAGGCCCTCCCTCCTCCTAAAGGCTCTCTCCTCGGCTGAGAGGCGTGAGAAGCCTAACCGCCTTGGCTCCACACAGACAGAGGACTCAGGACCAGGAGGCAAGGGAGGTGAGGGAGGTTCGGGTGGGCAAGAAAAGCTCGGTGTCAAATTTACAAGAGGCCTCCGCAGGCGCTCCTTGGATGAGGATCTCTCTCGGAGTCTGATGTCAATGAGGGTGACAAATGATATCAGTTCCTCGAGATCTTTAGGTAGTTCTCTGGCTGCAATCTCATTTTTAAACACATCGGAGAGACCTTGTGCAAAGGCAGCCACAAGAGTCTCGTTGTTCCAGCCACCCTCTGCTGCCATGGTACGGAATTCACTGGCATAATCGACAATAGTTTTTGTGCCCTGAGAATTAGACATGAGTAGTTCGGCAGTAGGGGTGGAGCGAGCTGGAATATCAAAAACCCTATTGAAGGATGCAACAAATTCAGGGTAATTGTAAATAATAGGCTTCTCCGCCTCCCAGAGAGGTTTTGCCCAAGCTAGGGCCTTTTCAGACAGCAAAGAAATCATGAAGTGAACTTTGTCACTGTCTGTAGGAAATGCCTGGGGCAGGGTTTCAAGGTATCCTTTAACCTGATTTATAAATTCTCTGCACTGTGCTGGGTCGCCCCCAAAATGCTGAGGGAGCGGGACAGACCCAGTCATTTCTCTAGCCGCTACAGGTTTGGAGGTTACAACCGGTGCTAGAACAGGAAGTGAGGCAGAGGCGGCCGCAATCGCAGGCTGGCCGGGTACTGGATCCAGATGGGCATACTGGTCCAAATGGTGGTTCTGCTGGTCCCACTGGGTAAGCAGGTTAGGTATAGGTGTCTTGCCTGTACCATCTGTATTCATGGCCCTTGCGTAATGTCAGGGACCAGGAACCAGACAGAGACAGAAGTAGATGCAAACACACCTTTAATAATAAATAACAAATAATAAACAAAAGCAAAGTCCAGGAATCAAGCAGGGGTCAGTCACCAGAGCGGGTAGTCAGACAAGCCAGGATCAGGAGCACGGAGAGCAGCGGAGTCAGGAACAAGGCCGGAGTCAGGAACCAGGATCAAACAGGAAACACAGGAACAAGGAGACTTCTGGGAAACAGGAAACCACGCAAGGGCAAGGAGGTTCTGGGCTTAGCTGCTTAAATAGGCAGAACTGATTAGCAGCAGGGTGATTACTACTCACAGGTGAGTAACCGTGGCAACAAGCAGAAGCAGCTCATAGGAATTGCAGCTGCAAACTCAATCACTGAAACAGAAAGGTTTGCTGTTAGAAACAGCAAAGAAACCCTGACACACCACACATGCTTGAATTGTCCAAAATCCTGTGAGTGCATTTCATATCGTGCAGTGTTTATATTGTAAACTGTATTACACTATATTTTCTTTATTCATTCTTATTTAGACCAACAGCCGGTTCCCTCGTTGTGTTTTTGCATATTCTTGTGGTCAAGCTGATCGCTAGCTGGGAGCGATATGAGGGAGGCTGTATTCATCTACATTTGATAAGTATCCTTGTATATATAGTGTGTGTGTATAAGGTACATTGTCGTTGGTTGGTTTTATCAAACTATAGTTATAAGACAGAAGATTGTCCAGGCACTCAAGGTTCAAAGAATAAACAGATGTATTGGGAGAGTGTACAGCAAAGCACAAAGAGCAATAAATCTGCTTATTCTGTTCAGTAATGGCGTCTTTCCTGCCACCCTCCCTTAACGGCCAGTTTGATAGAGAGCTTTCAAAATTATTGAATGGTGCACATTATTCCAATCTCAATCTGACCACTGTAGCTTCTTTAAAGTGACTGATGGCTTTTTCTTGGCTTTCGTCACAGGTCCCCTCCCCACTTTGTCATTGAGTTTTTGACCTTTTTTTAGACAGTGTCTGAATGGTGTGAAGTAGCCTCTACTTCTGGAAAATTGGTACAACAGTGCTAACTAGGCTTTTCAGTCTTTTAAACAGTGTTGAATCATTTGGAAAGCGTATTAAATCACGGCTTATGTAGTATAATCTCTGTAACCGTTACTTTTAATAACTGATAAACGTTGTAAAACATAGTAAGTGATACAAAACAAGAAATGTTAAATAAACAAATATGTGACCGTGGAGGCAATCATCTGAAGCCTTAGTCATGTAGATGTCCATTCAAAATACTAACCCTTACCTATAAAGCTTTAAACAACTCTAGCTCCTCTTACATTTATTCACTGATTTATAGATATGCCCCTTCTCGGTCTCTCTGCTCTGCCGGTGACCACCTCCTTCCCTTACTGCCAACTCGCGCTTGCAGGACTTCTCACAGGTGGCTTCCTTCCTTTGGAACAGCCTGCCTACCCCCATCAGACTCTCCCCTAGTCTTCAATTGTTTAAAAAGCCCCTCAAAAGAAATCTCTTCAGAAATGCTTATGGACTCCCAGAGTAAATTATCTATACTTATCCATATCTGTCTCTTGCTCTCCTAAAGAGTCACACTCCACTCTCACCTCCAGGTATGCTACTTTTTCACCTTGTTTGGTGTCTGTCACCCTTGCTGCCCTGTTGTGTATTTGTACCCCACCTGCGCTAGAGTGTAAGCTTGTTTGAGCAGGGCCCTCATCCGCCTATTGTTCCTGTGTAATTGTCTCTAATTATAACCCCCCCAAATATTGTAAAGCGCTGCAGAATTAGTTGGCGCTGTATAAATACCAATAATAATAATAATAATAATAATAATAATAATAATAATAATGTTGGAGTTGTTCTAAAAGTTGTTGTTCAGAATCAAGACACTAGGTGGCAGTGTTTTCCTGTATTTCAACATCATAGTGGATACGGTTTTAACCAAGTGATCGACGCTCAAAGAAGTATATTGTATTTTCTGAAGAAGATATTTGCAGTAGCAAATTCTTCCAGAATTCTTTTGGGATGATATTTACCTGGGTTTGTTCACTGAGCTGGAAATTTGGAAACGTAAGATGGAAATTGAACATTTTAGGCCAAATTATTGAAGCTCAAACAACATCGAGATATACTGAATTCTTCCAGTTTAGCTACTGAGGTTTAACATTTTCATGTTTGTTTATTTGATAAACACAGCAGGCTACACAGAGAGGGCAGTGGCACAATTTTTTACTTTAAAAAGATGGTTTAAGTAAAACAGTGTTTTTGCTGTCACCTGCATTCATCTGCCATATGAACTCTGAATCAGAATCTGCCTGACTGGCAAAGCCCCTGCGATATATATTCTTAAAAGGTTATCTGTCACGGCTCCCGGCATCTCTGCCGGCGTGGCTGCACTCAAACTAAGCAGCCATGCCATCAGAGATGTTTCAAACTTATCTTGGGCTCGGCGGGCAGCTACCAGGTCTCCCTCCGTTCCAGTCCCCAGCTGGTGCGACGTTCTTAGTACTTCCCTGATTTCTGGTATCCTTGACTTCTGGCTTTCCTCATCGTTGTGTCTCATTCTGTGTCCCTAATCTTGGCAAGTATTTTGACTATTCTGCGGTACGTTAAGTCCGGCTATTCTAAGGTCCGGTTAGACTTTATCCTTAGTCCTAGGTGTGATACTATTCTTGGAGACGTTAAGTCCGGCCATTCTAAGGTCCGGTTAGACGTTATCCTTAGTCCTAGGTGTGATACTATTCTTGGAGACGTTAAGTCCGGCCATTCTAATGTCCGGTTAGACGTTATCCGTAGTCCTAGGTGTGATACTATTCTTGGAGATGTTAAGTCCGGCCATCCTAAGGTCCGGTTAGACGTTATCCTTAGTCCTAGGTGTGATACTATTCTTGGAGATGTTAAGTCCGGCCATTCTAAGGTCCGGTTAGACTTTATCCTTAGTCCTAGGTGTGATACTATTCTTGGAGATGTTAAGTCCGGCCATTCTAAGGTCCGGTTAGACGTTATCCTTAGTCCTAGGTGTGATACTATTCTTGGAGATGTTAAGTCCGGCCATTCTAAGGTCCGGTTAGACGTTATCCTTAGTCCTAGGTGTGATACTATTCTGCGTGCTGGATCAACAGTAATCCTGACAGTATCCAAGCTGGCCAAGCAGCTTCAAATAATGATTTTCAGCAATTTATCGCACCAGCACCAGGTATGAATACCACGGTTTGGAAAGGACTGGTGTTTTATTTACTAGTTAGCTGTGTTCATGAACAGAACTAACTACAGGCTTGTTCAAAAGTTGAGGATGTTAACCCCTTATTGATGGAAGTATTTGTTCCGTATTGTTCTGGTAATTGTTTTCAAAAAATTATTTAGGGACCTGAGTGGGGATTTACTGAGGGGCAAGCTATTGAATTTCTCTAAACTTTTGTCTGTTCTCAGAGTTTTCATATTCTCTGTTTCTGAACCAAAACAAAACCTTGAATTTTGCTTTTGTTTATTCTACCGTAATTTAACCCCTTAAGGACTGAGACAAATGTACACGTTTTGATCAAAATAAACAAATAACTTGGAACTTGACTATATGTCTGTTCACCTCTTTCATATTAAGTGCACCCACACTTATTATATATAATTTTATTCACATTTATTATATATAATTTTATTCAGGGCATTCATTTAACATCAAATATTGAGCTAAGAAACATAATTTAATATGAATAAAATATAAAAAAAAGTGTGAGAAATTAAGAAATTGTATTTTTTTAGTACTGCGTGACATTTTAACTGTGAATGTCATAATACTGTTTGCTTTTACTGCAATAAAATACACATATTTGTATTCAGCGATATCTCACATGTAAAACAGTACCCCCCATGTACAGGTTTTATGGTGTTTTGGGAAGTTTTTAATTTTTTCACATTGAAATTCGCCAGATTGGTTACGTTGCCTTTGAGACCGTATGGTAGCCCAGGAATGAGAATTACCCCCATGATGGCATACCATTTGCAATAGTAGACAACCCAAGATATTGCAAGTGGGGTATGTCCAGTATTTTTTAGTAGCCATTTAGTCACAAACACCAGCAAAAGTTAGCGTTAATATTTGTTTGTGTGTGCAAAATGCCAAAAAACTAATTTGAACTCCGGCTTCCTCTACTTCTGCTTCCAAAGAAGGGTTGGTGCCCTCTTTCTAGGCAGCTAGGCGTTATCACCCAGAGCCAGGTTCTATTGGCTCTGGAAAAGGTGAGCATTTGTTTGCATTTTTAATTAAGTCACTACTCATATACTACACTATAAGCGATGTGTATCTCATTTATCTTCTGAGGATATTCACTGGAACCAAGAAAGGGTTACGTGCCACCAGACAGCCCAGACGCTGATGTGATTTGAGCCTGTCCATCCAGTGGCTCTAATCCATGTGAGTTTACATCTTATAGTATCTTCTTCATTTCCACGTATCCAACCCGGATTAATGCTATGTGATTTTTTTTTCTCTCTCCCCCATTTATGTTCTACCAGTATCTGAACATTTCATCTGTTTGTAGTAAGTGTAAATTACTCTTTCTCCACTAATCTATAGCGCTCCACTCATATATACGACCTAGTCGGATATATACCTTTCCTTCAATTGTATTTAACAGGTAGCTCCCTAATTTGTACCTTATGTGCTATTCATTTTATTAAGAGTACCAAAAAGTGAGCAGCCTGCTAAGCAGCATCCAAATTTGGTATCCTTTCGAATAATGGAAATAATGGTGCCTGAACTTCGTTTCACTTCCACATTTTTTCAGGATTTCATTTCAGTCCGAATCAGTAATTTCCAAACTTTATATGAACTGAATTTTGAAAATTAATGAATTGACAACAAGAAACTATTTCTTTGCCAGTGCACATCTCTAAGAGGTATAGTTGTTATAGTGTTGGGGGTGGTTGGAATAGGGTTAGCATTAACTCCCAAAATTTAATTCAGAACCAAGACATATTAGACCTTCAACAATAAGGACTAATATGCAGGGCCGGCGTGTCCATAAGGCGGCACAGGTGGCCGCCTTAAGGCACACGGGCTCTGGGGGCGCAATATTTCAGTGACCGGCAGGAGGGAAGCTCTCCCTCCTGCCAGGCCACCATCTCGACCCCCGGCGCGGAGTGCGGCAGTGCTGTGATCAGACACGGCGAGGGAGCTCTAATCTCACCACTCTGCTCCCTCGCGCGCTGTCTGCTGATGCCGCGGGAGCCGGAATATGACGTCATATTCCGGCTCCCGCGGCATCAGTAGACAGCCCGCGAGGGAGCAGAGCAGAGAGGTTAGAGCTCCCTCGCCGCATCTGATCACAGCACTGCCGCACGCCGCCCAGCAGCCCCACTGGACCCCAGGGAATGATCCATCATCCACACCAGCTCTCCAGGTAGGGAGGCTGGGTGGAAAATGTTTATTTATAAAATAATTAGTGAATGTATGTGATGTGTGTCTGTGAGTGACAGTGTGTGTGTCTGTATGTGTGTCTATGTGTGTGTCTGTGAGTGACAGAGTGTGTGTCTGTGAGTGACAGTGTGTGTGTGTCTGTGAGTGACAGTGTGTGTGAATGACAAAGTGTGTGTGTCTGTGAGTGACAGTGTGTGTGTCTGTGAGTGACAGTGTGTGTGTCTGTGAGTGACAGAGTGTGTGTGTCTGTGAGTGACAGTGTGTGTGAATGACAAAGTGTGTGTGTCCGTGAGTGACAGTGTGTGTGTCTGTGAGTGACAGTGTGTGTGTCTGTGAGTGACAGAGTGTGTGTGTCTGTGAGTGACAGTGTGTGTGAATGACAAAGTGTGTGTGTCTGTGATTGACAGTGTCTGTGAGTGACAGTGTCTGTGAGTGACAGAGTGTGTGTGTCTGTGAGTGACAGTGAGTGTGTCTGTGAGTGACAGTGAGTGTGTCTGTGAATGACAGAGTGTGTGTCTGTGAGTGACAGTGTGTGTGTCTGTGAGTGACAGAGTGTGTGTCTGTGAGTGACAGTGTGTGTGTCTGTGAGTGACTGAGTGTGTGTGTCTGTGAATGACAGTGTGTGTGAATGACAAAGTGTGTGTGTGTCTGTGAGTGACAGTGTGTGAGTCTGTGTGTGACAGTGTGTGCGTCTGCGTGTGTGTCTGTGAGTGACAGCATGTGTGTCTGTGAGTGACAGCATGTGTGTCTGTGAGTGACAGCGTGTGTTTCTGTGAGTGACAGCGTGTGTGTCTGTGAGTGACTGCGTATGTGTGTGTGTGAATGAGTGCGTCTGAGTGTGTGTGAGTGATTGTATGAGTGTGTGTGCATGTGAGTGTATGAGTGTGTCTGTCAGTGTATGATGAGTGTGTTTGTCAGTGTATGAGTGTGTGTCTGTCAAATCAGTGAGAGTATGTTTGTCATTGAGTCTGTGTGTGACTATCAGTGTGTCTGTCAATGAGTGTCAATCAGTGTGGGTCTGTCAGTGTCAATGAATTAGTGTGTGTCATATCAATGAGTCTGTGTCTGTCAGTGACGTCTGTGTGTTTGTCATTTTGTGTGTGACTGTCAGTGTGTACAGAGTGTAGCGGAGCAGAGCGCAGTACAGGAGCTTCTGTTTCCTGTACCTGGCCAGACTGACAGGAGGTGCTCACAGAGAGAGCACTCCCTGTCAGTCCGGGCCGGGTACAGAAAACTGAAGCTCCTTTAGGGGATCTGCTCTGCTCGGCAATGCAACAATAGAGGTAGGAGGCACACCAGGAAGGGGAGTGTTACCACTAAAGGGGTGTGGGGTGCACCAAGGGACAGGGAGGGAATGGGAGAGAAACACCAAGAGACAGGGAAAAGAGGGGGGAGGGGAAAAGAACACTAAGGGACAGGGAAGGGAAGGGACCACTAATGGTACGGGAGGGGAGAGCGGCTGGTTAAGAGGCACATAGGTGAAGATGTTTTTTTTGGGGGGGTGGGGGGAAGGGAAGGGAAGGGCGGAAAAATGCATCTTCGTCTATGTACCTAAAAATCCAAGCACCGGCCCTGCTGATATGCGAATCAATTTTGAGTTCTTTGTATTTAGTTGCCATTGATGTTTATAAATTATTACAAGCAAAAAATGTTTCCCCACGATTTTTATAATTTTTAACAGAATTCTTAAATGACGGTGGAATAAACAATAGTCAATAGCTCCCTAATTTGGTATCCTTGAAATGGCAATCCCATTTAAGGGCAACAAAAATCTCTTTTCATTGTTTTGCTCTTTCAGTTGCTTAGTAGATAAGTCCCTAATGTGGTACCCTTATTTATGGCACTCCTACATTAGGATACCAAATTAGGGAGCTATCTACTAAACAGCTGAGAAAGCAAAAAAATAAATAATGTAAAAATATGTTTCTTAGTAGATAAGTCCCTAATTTGCTGTCCTTATGAAAATTAATGGATCTGAAAGAATTTCCTTCAATTTGTTCCGAATTCCTTTGTTTTCTGTTCGCTTTGTTTTGCAAAGAATTCAGAAATTCGGACGATTCTGAATTGACAAATGTGGACGAAATTTGATTTGGAACTTCGATTGGAATTGCACATGTCTAATGTCCCTTATCCTTATTAATTACAAGTGCCCAGCATGGCCAGCATCAGCGTCATGTGCGTAATCCTCTGTATCTTCAATTGATTAAAAAACAAAAAATACCACGTCCCTCGAAATGTGAGAGCAGTAAAAGTAGTATTGTAGTATGTTAGTATTTCTGAGTATTTATTCTGTGGTGTTGACAATTTTAAATATTATTGATGTAGTCAGAGACACTTTGAGCACGGGACCAAAGCATGGCGTGGTGTGCTGATGAGATCTTAAAGGAGGTATCTTTGTTTTAAATCAGGTGTCAAAACATGGTCTGTGTGAAGATAGGCAAAGTCATATCCCTATGTAGAAACAAAAAGGGCATTGAATAATAGAAAGGAGTACCCTAGGTTGGTAAGGCAAAGTTGGTAACAGATATGTGGT
Organism: Pelobates fuscus; assembly: GCF_036172605.1. Classification (NCBI taxonomy): domain Eukaryota; kingdom Metazoa; phylum Chordata; class Amphibia; order Anura; family Pelobatidae; genus Pelobates; species Pelobates fuscus. Next base: position 457,589,983 of record NC_086317.1, read on the forward strand.
GACAGGTAACTGTCTAATGTAAAGAGGGACAAGCTATGTACTTGAACCCAGAAAACAGGCTGTTTTTATAACAAATCAATAGGTGTGTGCAGGCAGCAGACAAATGATAATCTGGACAGGAAAGAAAGCAGTAAATAAGACCAAAGTCAATCAGGAATGCTATTATATAGGTAAAACCATGAAAATGCAATGTATGAAATATGGGTTAATACAGGCCACTTCTAGTGATGTTTAATGTCTTATTAACAATAGTACAAGGCTCAATTACACGTTCATCCACACGGTGGCGCTCACAGTCATGTCTATAACAGGGATACAGACAAAGAAGAGAATGTCCATTGCCAAAATTATGTTTAATAAATCATGCATCCTGCATAGAAGGTCTGTATCTGGGCTTCTGATTGGTGTCACCGAAGCCATCCAAATCTCTTGAATAACCTTAGTGAAAGGCTGTTGCACAAACTGTTTCTTAAAGTAAAGTTGAAAATATTTGATATGGCCATAAGCACAGATTTACGACACGTTCAGGACTTTACACTCCCCGGATTTATTTATGTCTATTAACACACAAATCTGATCTCCAAATAAATATTGCAAAAGAATTGTCTTTGTGTGAGATTTCATTGTAAGGAAATACGCAGAGAACACAAGACGTGCTATGCATAATTCAGTTTCGTGTACATTATATTTAATTACTGCTGGGTACAAAATACTGATTGAAATTATATCACCTGCTGTTTTGTAATTAGCAGTCTGACAATATATTTATTTGCCAAGAAACGGCATTACACATACTATGGTATTAATAAATGTCCAATCCCTCTGCACCATCATCACATCCTCTCTATATTACTCACACTTATAGTTCATTCATTAAATAAAAGATTTTTATTATTTATGACTATAATCACACTGAGAGGTTATCCTAATCTCTATCCTAATCTCTACATAAATGTCTGATTATTCTTCTGTGTATGTTACAGCTCTATTATACTATATTAAAAGTCTGTATGTTGTACATGGTTTTAAATTACTAACATGCTTCTATTTGGCAAACATGGTTAAACCATATTGTGTTACGTCTTTCTTAAACCTGTACCTGTTGAGTTCCAGGATGGATATAAGGCAATTCGCAGAAATTTAACTTATTTCATTTATAGGTATTTGGATTAATGTCTGGAGGATTATCAATAAGACAAGTACCGAGTTTGTGATTTAATTGTTGCCAACGTCAGTTGGCTGGTCTTACGTAATTGCAGATTAAGTCCAATTTTAGGGGTCATTTTACTGAGGTACAAAGTGATTTTATCTGGATTTTTTTTTTTTTTTGGTAACAGGTGCTATATTAGCCCTTTGCATTCTAACATGCCAGGAGTAAATCATTAACTATTTCCCTTCCAGCAAGGGATATACACATGGTAACCATTGATTTTTTTGCTCATTATATTGTTGTTAGGTTGGCGAGGAACACACAGACCTAGGGTAAAGGGCTCTTTCATTATTCACTCTAATGGGAAGTACATAGATCTAGTGACTTGGGCAGTACATTGCTATATATGATGATTAAAGGAATACATACCTGTACTTCTAACACTACAGTTTCTAGCAATAGTAGGCTTCCTCCCTCCATCGCTCCCTTGGCACTGCTTACCTCTTCACCTTCCACAATAGAGGCATGAACTCCTCCATGCTGGTCTAATCCAATGTTCCTCATTTAATGTATGGTGTTGAATGGGATTTATGCCAGACAAATACTGTTAGAGCTTTATCACTAACCAACCACTTTTGTCCTTAGAGAAAAACAATTGTGTTATTGGAGATAATTTACTGGGCAAACTGGTAAAATGTCCTTGTTACGTTTTTACCTCTGCTAATTTTATCTGTGCTTTTACTATATCCAGAATATTTAGGCTACATCCAATCCATAACTTCAACATTTGTGGACGGTGATGGGTAGCATAGACAAACATTACCAGAGCTTTATTTATACAAAAATGACATCATCTCAGCGAGTTAATAAGTAAAAAAACAGGAACATTGACCAAGAGAACAGTGAGGCATTCACTGGCCAGATAATCGATAACGCAAGATATCACTTGTTGCTGCAGCCTAGATACAAGTTCAGGGTCCTTCCAAATTCTTGCAATCATTGTTAGCTTTCACCGGTTGCCGACTGCGTTCAGAAAGTCACTCATCACACAAGCACTGCGGTAGAGGAGAAACATAATTCCGGTGTTTGCTTCTCGGGGTTTCAGGTACGTAACACCTTTTTGTTCCAGGGTTCCATACTCTGAACGTGTAGTATTTTCAAATTATTTTGATTACATTCATGATAGATATATAGATAGATAGATAGATAGATAGATAGATAGATAGGTAGGTAGATAGCATTTTATTTATTTATTTTCCGACATTTAGAACTAATTTCTAAAAGTACAAGTAATTTGGTAATATGCAGATTTGAACATTTTAATCTCTGTCATTAGATTTGTGAATGAGATAAATGGATGGTTACTGTGGAATTAGCCTGAACATCTCTTAAAATGCTCAGATCGTTCAAATGCAATCCTGTGAATTTTAAATGGTGGAGTGCGAAATGGCAATATGCAAAAAGTGGTCATCCCAAAAATTCCAAATCCTGCGTGTCCCTCTTTATTTGTAGTCAAGCGTTTGGAATCAGCCAGTGTAGCGAGGCTTGTTATTAGTCCCAACATGTATGTTTTATATTTGTATACGTTAGTTTCTTTTAGTTTAGAGCAATACACATTAATGGTAATTCAGTAAAGTCCCAATGCCACAACCGAACGGGACAAAATCATTTGTTGAAGTGCTATTCGTGCACTGTTTATATGATTTAAGAAAGTCCAGAGTTTGCAATCCAAGCTCTGAATGAGACTAAATTTGAAATCTGACGGATGGCTGAATTCCGTACCTGGACACTTCAAATCAGAGCCTGGATTTTAAAAATCCAAACTATTTGCCCACGGGGCAGAGCTAGTAGCCTTTAGATTTATTATGTTTTCTTATAGTGCTCCCACCACTGACCAATTTAAATATATATCACTTGCACCTAAATATTAAACAGTATTTGCCTCGTAAACCCTAAGAAAATGTCCTGCAGGTAAAACACAGGCAGCGTATTAATAATCCCCCTTCCCCAAGAACTAGACGACACGTAGCTTGGAGGTCAACTGCCGTTTTTTAAATCACGGGCACAGTATTTATGCGGTTACAAATGCAAGGGGTTTCCCAAGTCACACTGCAGGGGCTGTACAGCAGTTGACTACATGGGGGGCTGAGCTCACAAGCTGATTTCCCATCATACACTGCTGTACTAGAGAGATAAGCACCCAAGAATGTATTGTTAATGGGATTATCTACTAGAACAGCAAAATACAGTTTTTACATTAAAATCCATAACTGACACAATATTACTGCAATGTAGCTAACAGACCCCATTTTTACATAGCTGGGATATACAATTACATTCTGTAAGTGGCTAGGTTTGCCACACTCGTACAGCAAAATATACAGTTTTACATAAAAATACATAACTGATATAATATTCAGACGAATGCTACACACTGCATATAAAACGAGCATAGCAACAGTTAACGAAATATTCACTCTAAGTTTCCAGAAGTGACTAGGTTTGCCACATTTACGTTGCCCAATGTAAGATGGAGATTGTTTCACTTGAAATCTGATTTTTGTTATCTCACTATTTAGTAAATTGCCTCTAGTTTCACAGGTCTTATTGAATCTTCCTGATTTTTTTCTGACAGACACATTACATACTGAGTCATATCTAGTTACAGTTTAACAAGGTAGGGATAAAGATGAAGATTATGGTACACGGGCAGTCTGAAAGATTGCCCATTGCATAATAGACCCCTTTATTTAGAAAAATATGACATGATCCTGACTGTTAATTATTGTGTATATTTTATTTATAGGCAGAGTGACAATAGACATTAAATTGATCATTAAAGGGACACTCCAGGCACCATCGCAATTTAGTGGACATCGCAATTTAGGCACCTTTGGGCTTAAACCGCTTGAGAACGATTTAACCCCTTGTGGTAAAAGTGCCTCCGTTGGCCTCCTGGCACCATAACCACTTAGTTTAGATTAAGTTATTTTGGTGACTGGAATGTCCCTTTAATAATCTACTAGGATGACATGCGTAGTACAGCAATATTTCCATTGAAGTCCGCACACGGTAGTAGTAGCTCCATCCTATTAATGAATACTAGTTGCTGCCATTTTTGTAATATGTTTTCCTGTATCCATTTTTTAATAAATTGTGAACTTTCTCATTATTTACCTGTGACATTATTTTGGAGCTACTCACGTGTGCGGACGTCAATGGAAATATCGGTGTACTGCATATGTTATGTTTAGGATCAATCCAGCACCGGTATGAAAGCACCAGGATTTTTATCTGACAGGCAACGACATTATACCAAGTAAACTTTTCCTGCTGTGTCTACCCCTTGATGTTTGAAAGTGGCGGTATTTTTTTTTCTTTTACGGGGATTATTTTCTGTTCTATTTCATATTTACGTGGGATTAAATAAGTCCTGCTTGTAAGTATTTTTTTTGTGAATTGTGTTCTGAAGCATTAGCATAAATCATGATGATCCCGAGGTACTGCTTCTAGCTCTTATTTTATTTGAAGTCACGTTTTGTCGAATTGTTTCATTAAAAGGTCAGTTTAGGCACTATACCCACTACGCCATTTTCATATGGTCTGACAATGTAATATTTTTGTTTATGGCACTTGGACTGCATTTTTAAAATTTTCATCTTCTGTGCTGAATCTACTAGTTGGGCATTGTAAAAGTTGTAGTCTGCACACAATTATTAGAGGAATCATTACATTAGAACACTGACAATTTTATATAGAAAAATGGAAGTGAGTTATGCTTAGCCTTTGGACTGGCACATTATCCCATGAAAAGTTGTTTGTTAAAATCTGCAATGCAAAGGCTGAACATAACTGGTATACGTTTGTTGTTTTTTTAATGACAAAAATGAAAACTAGCAATGAGATGATAACAATATAGAAAAAAAGCAAAGTTTTTACATTTACAGCGGAAATCTCTCACTAATTTAATCTGATTCACAACCCTCCGTGACATACAGTAACATTCAGGTTAAAAGTCTAGATTCTAAGAGGTAAGTGCTCTCACTCCTACCATTATGACCACATTATAACGGAAATAGTCTATATCTAGTACATAGAAATCAGTGGCAACTCTTGGGGAGGGGTAGAATCTCCATTTAAACTAAAGGAGGCCTACTACACTACATGCGCTGACAGTTGGCTAAATGGCCTATCTTCAAACAGTCGAAGCAAAGTGGAGCTCCATACTCAGAATACTCAGTACCTCCATTGTAGTTTTCTTATTCCAGGGCAAAATCGCACATCAGTGATTATAGCGCTCCACAGACACTAGACGACACATAGTGCTGGGAACAATAACTCTCTTTGTATTTATACACAGAGAGGGCTGTTTGCATACAATGGGTAATTAACAGCACGTACCTCTCCCCATCAAGTCTTCTCCTTTAATTCCTTCTGTTTCTTGCTGAAAACCACCAGCAGCCCCAACAAAACAAACAACCTAAAACAATGAAGTCTGCTTCCCACCCAAGCATGGGGAAGCCCAGCCCCGCAACCCTGGGTTCAGGACAGGATCCATCACACAGGGCAGCCACATTGAACTGGTCTGGAAGTGTCCCTGGAACAATGGGACACTGCTGTGCTGGGAAAACAATAAGACAAGAGAAAGGGGAAGACAATAACTAACAACAAACAAATACATTATACCCAGCCTGCACCTATAATGGGCACAGGGTGACTAAAACATAAGGGTAACCTGGGGGCCTACATTACGTATCCGCCATCCGTCCCCAGTGATGGTGACTACCATCACATGAAGGATGTATGAAACAAGGATGGGTGGTGGGAGGAAAAGGAAATGCCAATGACACAATACCCATCACTGGTAACTGGTGGCACTAACGACGTAAAGACCCATAATGACTGCGCATGTTCAGGTCACATAGATATGTGGCTCACACCTGCACTTTGCTTTCTTGGAACTTTTCTTGGGTGTCACCATTCAGATGTCAGAGAAACAAAATCCCAGGACAATGGGACAGTGATGCTAAACAGGGACTGATATCCTGGATGTAAGGATGTTGGGAGGTATTATATAGATATCACTGCATTTTCTGCCATTACCAGCCATGTCAGGTACTGTGCTTATTATCTAAATTTTCAGATTACACATTACGAGTGCTATTTCAGCTACATTTAGATGGACAACCACAATATCTGCAAAGTTTTGTGGCTTTTTTTTTTTTTGTCCCAAAGGATTGTTCACTAAAGCGAGAATTGCTGTAATTTCAAAGTGAATTCAAAATGAGTTTCACATTTAAAGGGACACTATAGTCACCAGAACAACTGCATCTTATTCGTATTTGTTCTGGTGAGTATAGTCAGTCCCTGAAGGCACTTTCATGTAAACCAGTGTTTACATTGATGCCAAGGATAGCTCCAGTGGCACTCACTCAGATGGCTACTAGAGGTGCTTCCTGGGTCAGTGCTGCACAGTGTGACACTCAGTGTCTCCACCCACTGAACTTTCCTCAGAGAGATGCATTGATTTGATGAGGAGATGCTGATTGGCGCAGCATACATTTTGGCGTGCGTACACTAAATGGGAAAGCATTGGATTGGCTGAGACTGTCGATTTTAATGATCTGAGCCAAGGAGGCGGAGCAGGGACAGAGCCAGAGGCGGCGAGACTAGCGCAGCACCGAATTAAAGGTAAGCTTTATTACCTTTTAATGAGGGCAAAAAGGGGCTGGAAACTAAAATGTGTTTTAACATTTTAATGTCAGGAAAATATGTTTGTATTCCTGACACTATAGTGTTCCTTTAAGGCCAATGTAGCTGATCTTGAGGTATGACTGGCTTGGAGAATTTTACCAATTCAGCAATATATACCTTAAATTTGAAATTAACTTTTGAATTATATACAGTTTCCTTGTTAAAGTTAAGAGAGAAGCTGTTTAAATTGGATTAGCAGAGCTCTGAGGTTCTGCATCTTTCTTCTTATTTCCCGTTTCTGAAGTTCACTGTAGGAAATGAACAATGTATCATGCCTTTGACATGTGATAACTGTGTGACAAGGTATGTAATAACATGGTCAATGAGCCAGTGTTAAACTAGAGACATTCTTAGAATGAATGAAGTTTAAATGATGTTCCTTTCTTTGTTACAATGAAGACAGATTCCCTGGATCCTCATTATAAGCCATGTGTAAACAACAGACTCTTAACTCTAACTCTAACACCTCAAGGAAATGAAATGTGAAAATATGTTTTAAGTAAAATTAGTATTATAATCATATTGTACTTGGACAGCACCAACATATTCAGCAGCGCTGTACAATAGCGGGAATGCTGAACAAATAATGAACAAATACCCTGCCGATTATACAAACCGTGCCTATATGGTGATATATAGCCTAAATTGGGGCAAGACGTTCTGATGAGCCAGAAGGCCAGTAGTTAATGGTAGCAGTAAAATCATTCATTATTGGCACAGAGACAGATCTAATGCAGATGAGATTTTCCCTTTCTGTAAAAATAGTGCAACATATGAAGAAAATAACAATATTATGATACAACAATAATGTAGTCTAACATATTTTGTCTGCTTCTCAAATAATAATTGCTAATATATTAATTTTTATTAAGGCTATAAAAATTTACTGCCATATTTTCATTATGATTTATCATGCCACCTAGGTGACTATATTTTTTAATGTGTTTATTATTTTTTTTTTATGTACTACTTTCTGTGTTATCTATTGGTTTAGTAGTGATAATAACAGGGAAAACATATGGGTTTGTTATGATAAAATAAAATACATCAAAGCAAGATTTTGAAATAAAACCCCACAAGCTTCTTAATGAAAAAACAGCTACTGTGATGTGTGTTTTTTTTCCTTAACAACCAGTTTTGGTTGTTTTGTTTTGTTTTTTTAAAATCAAATCACTTTATTATAAATTTAAATATACGAAACAAAAATAAGTAACAATAATAACAATGTGTCAATACTGCAAAAAAAAAAAAAAAACAGAATCAGTGATAGAAGCCACACAACACATACTCAAACCACAAAGGGACAACAGCCCATCAGTACAAGGCTGGACACATGCACCAAACACACCCTAACACCCCGGCACTAACAACATTTTATGTGTTTTATCCACTTTATTAGAACCAAAATCCCATCAATATTATTCATTTATGAATTTAGTACTCTTTGTTTATTTAAGTTCTCATTTTTTACTTTTACTTGCTGAAGCCAGTCTCATATTTTCCATTTTGGGGACTCAAAAGTATTGTTTGTTTTGTTTGTGTGCTTGGTTTTAAGATAGCATTTAAAAGTATGGTTAAAGTGGGATGTGGCTTAGCGATCCACCAAGATGGCCGCGTAATCTGCTAGCTCCGTGGTCCAGCTTAAGCGTGTAGACGAGCTTCCTTAACCCCAAACCACAGCATAGATACCTGGGGGAAGGCTCCAAACGAGCATGGCTACGAAATCGGGCAAAAAAAAAATCAAAGCTCCGGCAAACAGCGCTACAAGTTACGGCACTGATATTGCCGAAAGCACAGGCCCAAGATGGCGCTTCCCGACCACGCTCTCCTGCGTCCTACTTGGACAAAAGTGATTGCACGTCTGTTTCTTTACCTACCTCGGCACCAGCAACTGATTTTTCAAACCACAGGATGCTGTAAGCCTCCCTTCAGTCAGGCCTGGCTAAAGGGGCAAGAGACATAAGGGCAGACATACAAGCCCTGGGAGACAGAAAGTCCCATTTAGAAGACAAGACAGAAGAACTAATCACGGCCCACAACACGTTGGCGGATGCTTACACAGAGCTCTGCACAAACAACTCACAGATAAAGTGGCTGATCATGAGGACAGAGATCGGCACAGCAATGTCCGCATTAGGGGTATCCCGTAGGAGGTATCGCCGACGGAATCATAATTATGGGCCCATGTTGGACCCACAGTTCCTCCCATCACGCACAGGCGACAAAGTTGCTGACCCACTACAATATCCCGTCACGTACAAGAGCTCTTTATTGACCTCAGAGTCCCCCCATACATAGTTTTAAGATGACATTCACTATACTAGCTCTCTGAATGCCAAGGGCCTTAACTCCCCCAACAAGTGAAGGCTAGCCCTAAGAGAAGCCAAGAAATGCAAATCCCAGGTGGCTTTTTACCAGGAAATGCACTTCAAATGGGGGTATAAACCAAAATTCTGCTCCAAAGCCTTCCCACATGACTACCACTGTTGTTTTAAAAAGAAAAAGAGGGGTGTGCCAATCCTGATAGGTAGTGACGTCTCCTTTGTCCTTGTCAAAAAACTGGGTAATAAGAATGGTAAATATATGCTGTGACAATGTTAGATTAATAATGAACCATATACCTTGGTAAATGTATATGGACCCCACAAAAATCAAGCTGAATTTTCTAACCAAAATTCTTGCCATGGTGACGCATACAAACTTGGGAACGTCATCATAGGGGGCGACACCAATTTCATCTTAGATTGCCAGCTGGATACCTCCTCAATGGGGAGGGTCTTGCACACCACTGCACAAAAAATGCGCAATGCGACTGAACACAAATGTACCACAATCCTTCAACATGACTTCATAGACCCTTGGGGGATATTACACCCTGCAGAATGAGACTACACATTTCACTCAATTCTACACAACATATACATTAGAATTGGCAGATTTCTCACCCCGGCCGATATCATGCACAAAATTCAAGACGTTAGCGTAGGACTGATAATGTGGTCAGACCACGCACCTATACTCCTGTCAATCAACAAACAGTTCCCAAATACTGGCAGAGGCTCTTGAAGGCTTAATTATGTTCTCCCGCTTAACCCCAAGATAGTCTCCGCTACAGAGACGAATTACAGTTGTATTTCTTCGACAACACGACCCCAGACGTAAGCATCGAAAATGTTTGGCAAGCCCATAAGACTGTGATCGGGGGGGTACTTACTAAGACAGCTAGCTATGCTAAAAAAAACGAAAATTCAAGTGTACACCTCCTTGATAAAAGAATTGACACACAAAAATAAGACAACTCCGTCCCCTTCATTGAAAAACAACTTGATGAAATTACAAACCAAATTGCGAGAAATGAAATATGAAATTATATAACCTTAAAAGATGACCCATCAACGAATGTTCACTCTCCGAGCGACATTACCAAAATTACAGAAACACTAAACTTCCCCAAATTGCTCCCAACTGATCTAAACTGATCTAAACTGACGGCTCCCTTTGACAGTTTGGAAATACAGGAGGCCATCAAACACTTCCCCAAACACAAAGCGCCAGGGCCTGATGGCTAAACAAATCTTTACTATCAAATGTATGCTGACATTTTATCCCTGTATATGACAAAGCTCTTTAACTCCTGCTTCTCTAAGGGAGCCCTACCTTGTGATATGTTAGAAGCACACAGCTCCACCCTGCCCAAACCTGGCAAACCACCTACACAATGCCAAAACTTTCATCCTATCTCACTCCTAAATAGCGACGTCAAACTCTATGCCAAGCTCATATAGATTGGCAAACATTCTTCCCAGGTTCATACATAACAATCCGTCAGGGTTTGTTCGTGGATGTCAGGGTTCAGATAACACAAGAAAAATACTCAACATCATATCACACATGGGTTCAGATAAACACAGAGGTCTTCTCCTAGCACTTAATGTGGAGAAGGCCTTTGACCGGCTACACTGGCCGTATATGGAGCAAGTGCTCTAGCAATTTGACTTTTCCAACCCACTAATTCAAAGCATCATGGCTCTATACAATAACCCCACTGCCCGAGTTTCAAACTCCAGATTAAGAACGGCACCAGGCAGGGATGTCCCTTTTCACCTCTCCTGTTCATCCTTTCCTAGAGTCGCTGGCCTACAAAATCAGGGAACACAAGGACATTGCTGGCATCTCGATGGCCGGGCACAAATACTGCATATCCATGTTTGCAGATGACATCCTCCTGACTATCAGCTATCCATCCACATCTCTGCCAAACATACTGGACTTACAGACACAATACGGAAACATCTCGTACAACAGACTGAATCAGACAAAGATCCATGCACTGCCAGTAGGACTCTAATCGGTCACGGTAGAAGCCCTCAAGAGGACTTATGACTTTGACTGGGGTTCAACTCACACCTACCATTGGGGAACTCTTCACACATAATTTCAAGCCACTACTCGCACAATGTACAAAAGACTGCCACTCGTGGAAGGCAGTCAAAATTTCATGGCTGGGCAGGATAAATACTGTCAAAATGGTGGTACTCTCCAAGATCCTTTACCTATTTAGGATGTTGCCTGTGACTATTTCCCCCGCTTTTTGTAGACAACTGCAGAGAATTATCTTGAGGTTTGTGTGGGGAAAACTGAGACCCAGTATGGTCTTGGTTGCAGAGGAGGGGAGAGGATGGTGGGGTGGGGTTGCCTGATTTTTCTGCCTACTACAAGGCTTCCCAACAGGAGAGAGTGGTGAAATTACACACACCACCCAACACTCTCCAATGGGTGGATATGGAGAGACACGAGGCCCTTTTCTGAATGTAACTTGTTTTTTCTCCCTTCTTGCCTTCTGTACCCCTTATCACTTTATGCTACAAAATGAATAAACTTGAATTGAAAAAAAGTATGGTTAAATAAGTATGAGTAAGAGAGTAGTGTATTGTAAGAGAAATATGTATTCCTGATGTTATAGTGCCCTAGTCACCGTCTAGGTAACCAGGCCAGCGCTGCTAGGGTTAAAAAATATATTCTAATTAACTTTCTTCCCTTGCCACGTCGGTCTCATTGGGGAAGCTCCACCTCTTTGGCTGAGATCATCAAGATCGATGATCTCAGCCAATCCAATGCTTTCACATATTGAAAAGCTTTGGAAAGCTAGAGCGCATGAGCAGCACAACCCAAGCTTGTACTCTCTGAGACCATCTAATTAAAATACCAGAGTATTTCTCTGCTATTTTACGGACATACCTTGAGTGAAGGTCATATTGACAGCCACTAGAGGCAGGTTAGCCCTTCAATTAAAATACTGCCGTCCCTGCAGAATTGTAATGTTTCAGCTGCAGGGTTAAAATGGGGCGCACGTTGAGATAAAGTGGTATAGTTGCCTACAGTGTTCCTTTAACACACTGCTCAAAAAATAATTGGAAAGCAAAATAATCAGGGTTTGTGAATTGTTTGGAATTCTAAATTAGTTCAAATTAAATTAAAATTGTTAAGGCAAAGTAACACAACTGGTAAAATGATCCACATCTGCTATGTTTCCGATTCAAAGATTTTGCCTTATGATTTATATCAAGTTTGAATTCACAACAATTTAAACATTGGTGTTTAACAACCAGCTAAAAGAGTCATTAACCTAAACACATTAGTATTGTCACATTAAGCTCACACTATACAATGACTTAATTTGTATTTATGTGATTGTTAATGGCCTCATGTTAAGTGTACTAATAACTACTGGCCCATACAATAGGACTGTTTATGTGTATTTGATTGTATCTCTGTTTGTACAGATATAATTAGTACATTTAGGCTGATTTTAACATACTTCACAATGTTGGTTGGTATGATATCAGGATGGGGGAAGGACCTGATGCAACTGGCATATCTGTCAGCGCCAACAACAGGATGGCCTGTCTGGAAAATGGGGTGGGGGTCTGCTCACTGAAGAGGCCTTTTTGGTCAGCAACCAACTTACAGGACCTTGCAGAGAGCAGCACAGGCTGTGGTGTCCCCAGATGTTGGACAGGACACCAAAATTTAAACTGTATTTTACTCATACTGTGAAATGTCAAAAAATGAATTTACATTTTAAGACTAATATATACGTGAATTTTAAAAAAATACCTGACTACCTGAAATTACCTGTGGCAAACGTGCCACGAACTCCTGGAGGAGCCTAGCCTCCTGCCCAAGGACTATGGGCCATATACAAAGACCCTGTTCGGGAGTTAAACCTCCGCCATTAGTAGCTTGCCCTGGGTGCCCCTAGTTCGGCACTCTCCGTTCATGTGAATGGAACCGAAAGCTGTCTCTCTGGCCGCCGTTCACATGAACCAAACCCACAAATTGTCCTCATTGGTACTTAGCTGCGATCATTATGGAACTAAACTAGGCATTAGGACTTTGTGCGGTTTTCCGGCCAACTTGGTTCGTGGGTTTGAGTCATTTTGAGACTAAGGGAAACAAACGCAACCTAAGAGTCAGCTGGAGCAGTCCTTATTGCGGCCGCAGGAGCTCCTGAGAGTTGATTGGCCAAAGCACCAAACGCCGAGAACTGTTTTGGGCATAGGACCATGTATGTGGCCAGTCAGAACTTTAACGCGGTGACGTTTTCCCTACACTGCATGGATCTGAGTGCTATTTGGATAATTTGGACACTCAGATCAGGGCTATTTGGCAATGTATTTTTTGTGGGGCTATTTTATATTTTTAGGATGTTTTAAAGGTATTTTTATGTTTTATATTTTTATGTTTGCCTCTCTGTTCCTGGGAGATAATTAGCTTACCGGTCTTTAACGCAATTATCTCCTAGGCTCCCAGAGATCTTTGGGAAGGGCTTGCATTGTATTATGTGGAGACTCAGTTGTTTTCTGTCTTCATCAGTGAATGTGAGAAGTTGGAAGTTGATCTTTTAGGATTGGCTAATTTGAGAATTTAGCATTTACTGATTTAATTATTATTATTGCATTTATGTTTTTATTTGGCAGTTTTCCAAGACAATGTGCACAGGGAAATGTTCGAGGCTCATTGGTATAGCTCTTTTCCCCCTCGGAATCTGCGCCATTATTTGCAATCTACTCCTCTATTTCCCCAACGGAAAGATTTTGGCAACAGAAGAGATAACGGATTATGTGTGGTATTTTCATGGAATAATTGGAGCTGGATTACTAGTAAGAAAGATGTATTTAAATTATTTTCATACTATATACCCAGTAGAATTCTACTGTGAGTTGTATGTTTTTCCTTTATTGACACAAAATAACAGAATACATAAGTACCACAAGGATACGGTCACTATTAGACTTTAGGTATTTTTTTTTACTAAAATTGGGATTTCTGATTTTAAGCTAAACCAGGAAATTGCATATTTTAAACTAAAATAGCCAAATTAAAAAAAATTCTCCATATCATTATTTTAACCACTCAACTGTTCTAACCTAAAATTCCCTGGTCAGCGCCCCAAATTCCCGACTAATCTCAATAGCTCCCTGTGGCTGAATCTCTCTGATTTTTTTCCTGAGTGGTTTTGTTTTTATAAAAACACCGAAGGAAAAGTAAGGACTTGCGGCATAATAGTCAAGTTGACAAAGTTGACAATGGGCGTGGCTTGAAGCAAAGTTCTGTGTCGCATGCCATTCAGATTTACCCACAATCCATCTGTAAAATCATTCCTATAGAAGGTTAAACAGCCTACATCATGGGCAGAGGAGAACAAAATGGCGGCGCCCAGATATTGAGATCCGGTACTAGAAAGAAAATACATTATATAAAAATATAGCCAAGAAGGAAGGGAAGTAGCATGATCATTAAGGTACAGGACGCATAAAGGAAGGAAAACCAAAAGAACAAAAACATGACTTTAAATGCAAATATTAAATCAAAATGCAGTGATATTTATTGAATGCAGGTATAACATAGTGCAACATTATCACTTCAACATGTCTGTGTATGTTAACATGAATAAATAAATAAGAATATAATAATAATAAATAATTCGTTGTGATGTGGAATGTGGATTGCTGAAATGAAAAACTAGCACAAGTGAGTCATTTCTTTGTACAGAGAGTCATAAAGCCTTCACTCAATAAATATTTAACATGATAAAGTACAGGGAAATGTATTCTATATCGATGATGGAAAGAACAGAAACAAAACGTGCAAAAATAAATAAATAAATAATGCATGTTTTCTGTCTCATGAATTGCCATGTAAAAACAGTTTTAATCAGCTGATGGGCCTGGAAAAAAGGTCAGGTTTCCCAAGGCTCTGATGCATGATTCCGAAATAATGAAAAGTATAGTGATATAACTTATGTTATTGGGGGAAAGGATATGACTTGGATTCCTAATAATGTAAGGATAATACTAGGTAGAGTCCTGGTAATTGTTTTTGTCTAGTAATATCTCAGCAAGCCACTAGGTGTCATGGGTGCTGTGTATTGAGGAGTCCAGAGAGAAATATACTGATCAGCCATAACATTAAAACCAGCTGCCTAATATTATGTAGGCCCCCTCTTTTGCTGCAAACACAGCTTTGATGCGTCGAGGCATCTACTCCTCAAGACCACTGAACGTGTCCTCTGGTCCTATGGTATCTGGCACCAAAACATTAACAGCAGTCCTACAAAGTTGTGAGGTAAGGCCTCCATGGATCGGATTTGTTGTTCCAGCACATCCTCCAGATGCTCAATTTAATTGAGATCTGGGAAACCTGGGGGCCAAGGCGACACCTTAAACTATTTGTCATGTTCCTTAAACAATTCCTGAACATTTTTTCAGTGTCGCAATGTGCATTAACCTGCTGAAAGAGGCCACTTTCTTTTTTTTTTTTTTTAATTCTTTATTTTTAGTTGTGCATGACATAACAACGAGCCTACGCAGCCACGACAGTTGACATAGGCGGTAACAGTCAAAACAATGTATACATGGCATAGAAAACATGTTGCACAATTTTAAATTTTGGTGAAAGAAAAAGCATAGACAGCGGGTGAGAATGACCTTCTGTAATTGAGTCTTCCTGGTCGACCTGCCCCTTTATTTATTTATGCAGTTAGTGTTTCGTATCGGCAGACCAAGGGCATCTCTCCTAGCATACACAGGTAACATTAACATAACTAGATCTGTAACCATGAGTAATAACGGTGGTCAATGACAACCCATTCTCGTATCTGAGGCCGTTGTAGTGGTCTCCCGAGAACTGGTTGGTGATGCCAGTAGCCGTTTGTCGGCTCGGTTTCCGCGGTTTTGCAGAGGTAATCAGAGCGCTACCTGAAGTCTGAGGTATGTCATGTATCTACAGTGCATATGGGCATAAGAGCAGCAGTAGCGCGTGACCTCCCCCAGCGAGGAGGTCCCTGTGGTAAGCGGGGCTCTCTATAGGGTGTAGCCCGCGGGCACAACTGTAGTGGCTACATCTCTCGGGAGCTCGCTCCCAACAGTCTCTGGCAAATATATGCTAGCCATAGTTACAAAAATTAAAGAGAGAAAGAAGAAAAAGGCCAAGAAAGAGAGAAAAGAGAGAAATCAGAGAGACAGGGGTAGGGTGGGGGGGGGGAGGGGGGGGCGGGGGGCGTGGTGGGGAGGGGGGGGGGGTCATCAGGGGAAAGAGGCCACTTTCATGCGCCACTTATGGTAGGTACTAACCACTGCATAACAGGAACACCCCACAATTTTTCAATTTTAGAGATACACGGACCACCACCCCTCATAGTTATTAGAATGGGGTGTTGGAAAAATAGGGATGCTCCTTGCACGATAACCTCCTATA
Source organism: Pelobates fuscus (assembly GCF_036172605.1). Taxonomy (NCBI): domain Eukaryota; kingdom Metazoa; phylum Chordata; class Amphibia; order Anura; family Pelobatidae; genus Pelobates; species Pelobates fuscus. The sequence continues at coordinate 457,606,646 of NC_086317.1, forward strand.
TTTAGCTAACAAATTACACTTTTAGAGCACAAAAACGGAGCATTTATCAAGTTCGATCTTCTACGAGCACCTGTCAAACTTTCTGTTTGCCAAAGTTTTAAAGAGGAAAAAAAGTCCCCCCCCACCCCCGAAAACTCAATGATGAAAGTTTCCTCTATAAAATCAGACTATAACAACAATTAATTTCCTAAAAAATCTCAGTGAATTAATATTTTCAGGAAAACTGGTTTTACACGGTTTCCCTAAAGTTGCATTTAAAAAAAAAAAAATGAAAACGTAAAAGTGGATTTGGAATCAAAGGTTGACACTACTGTAAGTATAATGCTCAGTACTGGGAGACACAGTATTTATAATGGAGTCACCCAACATTTACTGAATAAGAGGCTCTGCTTGGCAATTATGTTGAATACATATGATCTAAATCAGTTAGGTAAATTGTATTTCATTACCTTTGGGGTTTATGGCACATTGTATCCATAGGCAACAGTGTAAAAGGTCTTGGGGGGGGGGGGGGGGAACCACAAAAGGTGACTTCATTTAGTGCACGTATCATTCCACTTTGCATATCGTTGCAGACTTTTAGTACATTAGGAACTGATGAAAAATGTAAATATGGGGTGCTCAAAAGGTAGATCTCCAGATGTTGTAGACCTACAACGTCCATGATGCTTTGCATGCAATCAGAATGTCAAAGCATCATGGAAGCTGTAGTTTTAAACCATCTGGAGATCTACCTTTTGGGCATCCCCAATGTAAATCATTTAAAAAAAAACTTGTAAAATATATTGCTGTCTCCCACAGGTTTTCCTCACAGCGTTTATGACACTTGGGGCAGGTGGAGAAGGGTGTTGCGCAAATAGATGTGGAGTAAGAATTTTTATGTGATCTCACATTCTTTGTTTATCCTACAATCCTGCTAATGCTTTTATTTTGTTTGATTGTTCAGTTTCTGCCATTTATTAAAGTTTATTTAGCGGCTCTTCCGACTAGAGTTATAATCAGTGTGGCTGGCTCCTTCTCTTTGTGCGGGATGCCAAAGGCTGTGAAGGCTGTGAAGGCTGTGAAGGTACACATGGTAGTCATTGTCACCGTCCTTAATGAAAATGGCCAGAGTACTAAAACATCATTCTCGCATGTATCAGAAGAGCTCCCATTCCTTTACTTCCTCATGTTCTTTATTGGCACAGCTGTCAGAGGCCTTTGTCCGGGCATTCATAAACAGTCACATTGCCCTCACATCATCTAGCTGCTGGAGTTATAGTAGTGTTTGCGGTTCTTGTTCCTGAGTTTTCTCTGATTGCTGCCGATTGCAACCCAATGATCCAATTAGTTACCTGGACAAACCTATTGCTGTATCACAATCCTTCACAATCTGGTTATCTTTTATCCAAATATTTTTTGATGCAGAGTTTTACATAAGTAATGGGGATTAACTGACCACAATCAAGACAATGTACCAAGCAAATACTAACTAAAAGAACCTTAAATATTAACGATACACACTACCAATTAATAATAATATTACATGTCTCAATCCCAGATAAGACAGGCAGACCAAGTTCTTGTTCTACAATACCATCAGAGTCCCTAGTAATAAGTCTTATATGACAAACACCAAACAGAAGACATCAGGTGATAACTTATAGTTTATTTGATGCATACACAGAGGAAATGAAATGTATTCTAACTCTCCACTCTGAATACCAAATCACTGGTTATGTGGACAGGTTCACGGTAATAGGTAATAACTACTCTGCATTAGTTTTACTGACCTTAATGTGGATGGACAGTTTTAACTATTTAGGAGCATACTAAAACGTGTACAAGATACCTAACTCTTTAGTATACCCAATACTGATACTCTTACAGCCACGGAGTACTCTGTCTATGCACTTTGGTAATTTGACACATTCTAAAGGCAATACTATCTTCCCAAAGGTAGCAGACAAATCTTCAAGCAAGTCCATTTAATTCTTAGTCTGAATTTCTCCTAAATATTTCTCTGCCTACCACTTATACACCAATTAGGTAGCTTAGAGCTAAGAAGGTGCTATAACAGTCCATTCTACTGTTATCTTTTAGGATAAGGAATGGTCCTTTCTGCTCCCTTGTGCAGGTATCACAATAACCCCCCTGCATTAAAGGAAGCAGTAAAAATCTTCATATGTATTTTCTGATGACCACCATTATCTCACCATGCTCTACTCATCGTAACAATGAATTTGACACTCAGTTCCAAGAGATCTAATCCTCAAGAAAACTTGCATCAAAGAGCCTAACATTCCTTGCATCAAATTGGTTGTCCTTTCCTTACTGTGTGATCCAACCATTGAAAATGCATACTGAGGATACCCGAGATGTTATTCATGGTCATTTATGAAGTAGAAAGCTGATTTTTACTAATGCTATCCCTAGGGCCATAAAAGAGAGATTGTTTTGTGACTTTATTAAACATGGTTTATTATGTTTTAGAGCATACTATTTGTCATAGTGAATTTATGCCGTGTCCATCCTCAGATGTTGCTGTCTGTATTGCTGGCTTTGTTGGGCACTGCGGGTGGAGCTTACTGTGTTGTCATCTCTGCAATGGGATTGGTCGAAGGACCTCTGTGTGACACTGGAGATGGAACATACACCTATCCTTTTAGAAATGACACAGAGGAGTAAGTCTACTAATTACCAAAGATCAGCAAAGCTCACATGGTTTGCTTGGTTCTTTAAAGCAATGAGCATGTCCCGGGTTTTCCATGATAGGCATATAAAATATTTGACCTCTGTTGTGTTCTTTATCCACTGTTGCAGAGAGAGCTACTTATTCCAACAGAACACGTGGGACATTTGCCGGGAGCCTGAAAATATTGTATTATGGAACATTGTCCTTTTCTCGATCCTCCTGGGCTTGGGTGCCATCGAAGCACTGTTGTGTGCCATTCAGGTGATCAATGGACTTGTTGGATTCCTGTGTGGCACCTGTTTGAGAAAAAGAAGGGTCAGTAATTAAAAATATAAATAAATCTGACTGTCTGTCTATCTGTCATGACATATTAGATCCAGGACTCTCACAACATGGAGTAACTTGTTATGAAAAAAAACTATTTATTCAACTACCTCAAATTAATGTATCGAACATTCTACCATTCAGATGTCCACCATTAGAGTTGGCAAACCTCAAAGCTGAGTTACTTGGAGGATTTGGATAGAAGATTATACTGTGTGTGTTGGGGAGGCTGAAGTGCATTGGATACCATTATCACATATGAAGTCATGGAGGTGTTTGTATAAAAAGACTGCAGCAGTCAGTACTGGTTATTGAGATCTTGATAAAGAGCTGAAGTGATAATTGAGCAATTACTTGTAGTATTCTTTCTTATCTCTGAAGAAAGCGTAATTGAGGGCAGGCATACCAGCATGTCTTGATTCCTCCAGATTAATATTTGTTAAAGGGACACACCACTGCCCAAATACAAAATACATAAAAATCACTGTTTAGTAGATATGTCTCTAATTAAAATGTGCATGCATTTAAATACATATTTGTTTTTCATTAAGGGTATATCTAAAAATATCTTCGAAAACCAGCACTTCTTTTGCCGGCCTTTTCAAACCCTCCCCTACTAACCCCACCCATACTTTATGTGGCTGTCCAATCATAGACTTCCTAATGCAGCTCAATGAGAAGTCTATGCAAGTCAGGTGCTCTGGGCAATTGCTGCCTCTTGAGTTTAGCTCCACTGAGCTAACCAAATCAGGAATTAACATTACCTGTTGTCTGCTTCAAAGCCAGGGGGTGTAACCAGGTTAATTTATAAAAGTGTAAATTTTTATTTAAATCTGTATTTTCTGTAAAATAAAAAGCAAAATGAGGACACACTCTCCCCACGTAAAGCTATTCAGTACGCTAAAGTGCTTTAAGGGTTGTGATGTTTTAGATGTGAAGAGTGTGTCCTATTTTTTTTTCATTTTGCAGAAAATGCTGATTTAAATAGAAATTGACCCTTATATAACATAACCTGCTATTCCCTAGCAAAGAAACAACTTAAGGAAGTGTCACACTAAGGCAGTGAGTGATGAATGATTACTACAATCTGCTTCTCACTGGTGTTACGCACTCCCAGCTCACCCAGCTACAATCTATACTGAATGCTGTGGAAGGACTCAACTTCCTGTGTTCCCTCACCTCCCCGGTCAGTCCTTGCATTGGCTTCCCATTAGATATTGAGCTCAATTTTATATTCTAGTAATTGCTTATGAATCTCTTTATAAAACCTATCCTGTTTACCCAGGGCCGTCTTTAATATTGATGGCATTTGCTTGGGCCCCCTGGTACCCTCTCCCCAGGTGTGCAATCCCGTCCTCCACCCCAACGCAGTGGCAGACCTAATGTAGAGAGGTGCAAGAATTTTTTTGAGCCTCCCTATCGCACGGGTGATTAAAAGGTAGTTCCCCATCTGTCGTGCAACTCCAGCAATGCATTGACAGCTGGGGCTCTACCAATTACCCATGTTTGAAGGTTTTTATTTAGCACTAAGCTGTTTTTATGTGTTTGAATGTAAACAGGTTTTTGTATGGAATGTATGTGGTGTTGGCGTACTTGCATGCATGTATTTATGTGTAGTGTTGGTTTTTGAATGCAGGGGTGTGTTTACATATAATTTTGGTGTGTAACACAGACGTGTGTTTGTACGTAGTGTTGGAGTTTGAATGCAGGGGTGTATTTGTATGTAGTGTTTGTATATGTGCATACATCTCAGCATTCACACACTCACACACATAGATATTTATACACACACACACTGAAAAACATGCAGACACACAGATATACACACTGGCACACATGTAGATATGCAGACACATATACACACATGCAGATACACAGATACACCGAAACACACAAAGACAGCATACAGATACACACTGATACACATACAGACACACAGATATACAGACACATATAGACAGACAAACTGACACATACATACTGACATATGGATACCGACACATACACTGACATACATGCTGACACACACACAGACACATACTGAGACATACTGACATACATTCACAGACACACACACAGACCTACTGACAGACACACAGACATAGTGGCACACAGACATAGTGGCACACACACACACATACATACTAATACCCAGGCAGACACACTGGCACACTGACACACACACAGACAGACCTACTGACAGACACACACACAGACCTACTGACAGGCACACAGACAAACTGACACACATACACATACCTACTGACACACACACACAGACCTATTGACAGACACAAACACAGACCTAGTGACAGACACACACACAGACCTAGTGACAGACAGAAACACAGACCTAGTGACAGACAGAAACACAGACCTAGTGACAGACAAGACACACACACACACACAAACCTATTGACAGACACAAACACAGACCTAGTGACAGACAGACTGACACACACACAGACAAACTGACACACACACACACTGACACACACACACACACACACTGACACACACACACACTGACTGACACACACAGTCCTACTGACAGACATAAACACACATATACTGACATACACATGGGCAAACTGTAAAGCGTCCCCTCCGGTTTCCTACCTTCCCTGGGGTTCAGTGTGCTGCCTTGGGTGGTTGGAAGTTGGGGACTGGCTCTCTTTGCTCAGTCCCCCTCCTCGCTGCCTCCTGGCTCAGCCTCCCTCCCGCGCGGCTCATCATCTCTGAGGGAGGAAGTGACTCCCGGACGCCACTTCCTCCCAGGCTGCCGTAAAGCAGGAGGCCCGGTCGTGCTGTTAAACGGCCACAGCATCCGACCGGACCCATGCTGAAAAGTGCTCACCGGGTGGCCCTAAGTGTATTGGCCACCCGGTGAGCACCCTTAGAGTATGGGCCCCGGTGCAGCCGCAATACAAGCACCGCGGGCCCATGGGTGGGGAGGGAATTTTTCTTATGCAGGCTATGGGCCCCCCAGGAGTAACTGGGCCCGGGGCAGCTGCCCCGTTTGCCCCGCGTTAAAGACGGCCCTGTGTTTACCTGTCTACATATCCTCACCAAGTATGGCCATGCAGGCCCCTACGCTCTGCAATAGACTTGCGTCTATCCTCTGTTTGTACTCCGACCTCTGACTCTCACCTTGAAGACTTCTCTAGGGCTGCACCGTTCCTATGGAACTCCCTTCCTGCGCCATTAGCCTCTAACCCAGTCTCTATTCCTTAAAAAATAACTGGAAACCCACTTCTTCAAGAATATATTTCAACTAAACTGTTAGTTTCCACTCCTCACCATCTCTCCTGCAACTGTGTCATTTAAAATATTAACCTGTCACTCTTAACTCTTCTCCTTTTCCATTACATTAAATTAATTGTTCCCTAACTTCTTGTGTCATTTTGCCCCACTCCCCTTAGAATGCAAGGTCTACTGAGCAAGGCCCAATGAACCTTCTGTTCCTGTACATCCCACTTAGCTTGTTACAACTACTTGTTGTCCACCTACTGTACTGCACTGCAGAATTTGTTGACACCTTATTATTATTATGTTATTATTATTATTATGTTATTTATATAGCGCCATCAAATTCCGCAGCGCTTTACAATGGGTGGACGAACAGACATGTAGTTGTAACCAGACAAGTTGGACACACAGGAACAGAGGGGTTGAGGGCCCTGCTCAATTAGCTTACATGCTAGAGGGAGTGGGGTAAAACGACACAAAAAGGTAAGGATAGAAATATAAACATTAATAAAAAATAATAATGAGCAAGAAAGATGTAAAGGTAAATGCAAGTGAATTCGCTCTGTCCACTCTTTACCCCAAATAATACACATTCAGGGTTATTTGCTAAAGTGAGAATTGTCTGGATTTCAAACTGAATTTAAAATTTAAGGCCAACGAAAGCTGAATTGGAAAAATGTCCTATGTCAACCAGTAGCATAACTACCACAGTATCAGCTGAGACCGGGCCTGTCACTCCAGGGGGCCCGGCCCCAGCTGCAACTCTTGCAACCGTGGGCCACCTTACCTTTAGGGCCAGTGCACAGCTGCTGGCCCAGGGCCAGCAGTTGCTGGGTAATCAGCAGGAGGGGAGCATTGTGCTGCTCCCTTCCTGCCGCTGTGTGTAGCATGGCTGAGTGGATTGCGGTCTGACAGGAAGTGCTCACTGAGAGAGCACTTCCTGTCAGATCGACCGGGTAACGCGGTAGGCAAGTAGAGGAGGGGATGGGGGAGAGATACATGGAAGGGATGGGGGGCGAGGGAATGAGACACATTAAGCGGCTCGGGGGGAATGAGACGCATGGAAGAGCTAGAGAGAGGGAATGAGACACTTGGAGGAGCTGGGAGGTGGGAGGGAATGAGACACATGGGGGGCCAGGAGGGAATGAGACACTTGGAGGAGCTGGGAGGAGGGAGGGAATGAGACACATGGAGGGGCTGATGGGGAGGGAATGACACATGGAAGGGTGGGGGTAATGAGGTGTCTCATTCCCTCCCTATCAGCCTCTCCATGGGGTGGATGAGACACATGGAGGAGCTTGGGGGAGGGAATGAGACACATGGAGGGGCTGGGGAGAATTAGACACATGAAGGGGCTGGGGGAGGGAATGAGACACATGAAGGGGCTGAAGGGGAGGGAATGAGACACATGGAGGGGCTGCGGGGAATATGACACATGGAGAGGGAGGAGGTAGATTGCTACACACATGGAGGGGCTGGGGGAGGATGAGACAAATGGAGGAGCTTGGGGGGGAGGGAATGAGAAATGTGGAGGTGCTGGGGGGAATGAGACATGTGGAGGTGGTGGGGGGAAATGAGACACATGGAGGAGCTGAGGGGGAATAAGACACATAGAGGAGCTGGGGGGAGGGAATGAGACACATTGAGGGGTGCAAGGGGGAATGAGACACATGGAGAAGCGCAGGGGAAATGAGACACATTGAGGGGAGCAGGGGGGAATGAGACACATGGAGGAGCTGGGGGGCAGAGAATGAGACACATGGGGGGGCTGAGAAAGGATGAGACACGTAGAGGGGCTGGGGGGAGGGAATGACACACATGGAGGAGCTGAAGGGGGCGAGACACATGGGTATTTTAAAGTGTGAATTCACTTTGAATACCTGACAATTCTTCCTTACGTAAATAGCCCTATTGGTTTGGGAAGCAACTGGTTGAAAAGCCAGAAATAGGGGGAATATATATATATGTATTTTTTTAATTAAAGTTCCTTCTACATACAATATGGTTGTAAGGAATAATCAAACATGAGAACCAATATAGATATGTGTGAGGGGAGGGAAGGGAGACGTTATATTTCTTTTAATTTTGTTTGTGTTTGTTTTTTTCATTCTTACAGACTGGAGTAGCCTAATATCTGGGATACCATACTTGCCATGCAAAGACAACAAACCAGAAGCAGTGTGTATTTATAAAATGTTTAATTAAATATTCTCCTGTTTCTCCATATTAATTAAATAACCTAAAATGGAGAAGTATTTTGTACCAGAATAAACTGGTTATCACTGATAGTATATCTTGCATTATCAGGACTAATGATGCCAATAACTTTGTAAAGTACATTGTTATTGCTAAAGTCTGACACGCCTGTGAATTACCATGTTTCAATATTTAATAAATTGCATTTTCTAGTGATGTACTCTTTATTGTGTTTTTGCATATTGGTAAAAAAAATAAAAAAAATAGAACAGTGTGATATTGTATGTAGTGTACCGTCACATAATTATATATTTTAAGGAGCAATACAATATAAATAAAATCCTTTGTGTACGAATACGGATTTCAGTCTTTGTCAGAAATAGATAGAGTGTTATTCTGATAGTGAGAATGTCAGGTTAATTCAAAGTGAATTTCAAATTTATGGTGAAAGTAGTCCGTTTGGCTGCTGTGGCCTTAGATTTGAAAATTACTTTAAATTCACCTTAAATTCTTACTACAGTAAATAAAATGGATGTAAATACTCATTAAGAATATTCAAACAATATACATTTTTGAGTATTTTTGCTAGTACAATTTATAAATGATTTTTATTCTCTTTCAATATTCACTGCACACACAAAAATATGGCCATACCGTGTTAATCTCACCACTACTTCACAGTACCACAATATCGGTGGGCCCTACACTAAATCTAATGAAGCCCATGGATCAGCGCAGTCAGGGGAATGGGCCTTGACAGAGCCAAGGAGTAGGCAGGTGGAGCTATAGATTCGGGGGTGGGGTTTAGGGTGGAGCATGCAAAAGGGTGTGGAAAAGTGCGAGTATATTAAGCGGCCATTTTAGCAAACGGCCATTTTAATTCAGAATCCGCACTTACCTGTTAATTGTTTTTGGCAGGTTGTGGGGTTTCTTTTCTTCTGTCTTTCAGATGGCTTCGCTTGAAGAGATCTTGGACGGTGTGAGAGCAGCAGTGAGAGACAGGGGGATGGCTTGGCTACAGCAGCAACTGGCGGCTCCTGGGACCAGCGGTAACCCCCCAGCGGCTGTGGAAAGGCGATCGGTGCGGAGGGCGAGACCGCCCCAGCGGCTGAGCCCGGGCGTGATGCCCGCAGCGCGTCGGAGACGGAGTCCTTCCAGAGAGGCGAACGGATCATCAGTTAAGGAGGCTGGCCAGTCGGAGCCAACGCAAACGCCGCCGGCCCCGTCTGTGCGACGCGGTGCCGGTAAGGCAAGGGCGGAGAGTAGGCCTGGCACGGAGTCGCGGCCTACCACGAGGAGCGCTGCTCGCAGGACGGCGGGCGGCAAGGCGGCGAAAGTAGCGACGGCCTCCGAGGAGACCGGGACCGCAGAGGATATCGGAGGTGTGGATAGAGCCCAGACACATCCCGGTGAGTCTGCCGCTGGTTTAAATACCGGGCGGCAAGGAAAGGCGCTGGGGATTGGGAAGGACGGGCTGACACCACCTCAGAGGACAGCAAGGGATCCCAGCGGAGGGAGACCTGATCAGGCGGGCGAGACAAGGCCCAGGCAAGGCAGCGGGGGGACAGCAGGACAGGTCACCCAGCTAGGGCCGCAGGACCGACTCAGGGCGACAACGGAAGGGGCTTCTGTTTGTCAGGGCCAGCGCAGCGCTTCCCCAGTGGACGGAGGAGCGGACAGTGAGGGAATGTCCCAGGGGTACGACACACACTCTGACAGCGGGGCTAGGAGTGTACGGGAGGGCCATAAATGTTGCTCCCGGGGACGGCATGATTACAGAGACAACCCTAGGCCTATGGAATACAAGAGACGGCGCAGGACTAGCGCCAGGCAAGTCCGGGCAGGGTGTGTCAGGGAAAGGAGCCCGTCTACTGACGGGTGCAGTAGGCAAGGATCAGTCTACAGGGCCAGGAGGAGAGGGGAACGGCGCTGCGAGTCTGGGTCCTCCGACGGGAGCGCTCAAGGACGGCCGGACAGTTCGTACGGCCCAGAGGGCCTGGCTACTAGGCGAGAGAGGCGCAGGGGTGACGATAGGGAACGTATGGAGGAAGGGCGGGTAGAGGGGCACTCGAACAGACTACCCAGGTGTTCTTCTCCCTACAGGTCGCGGAGCGGTACACCTGCGGTCCCGCGGAGGGATCTGGCGGAAAGGAGTCGGCGTCAAAGGGACACCCCGGAGCCGCACGCAGCGGAGGGAAGGAAAACGACCCCGCGGCCTTCCGCGGCCGGAGGATCTGGCGGTGAGTTGCCTGTCATATCACATTCTGATTCCATGTTAACTTGCCTAAAATCATTATTAGACTCATGGGGCGGTGGGGAGGGGGCTTCACCGCAATTTTCGAAGGTATGGGTTCCGGAAGTAGGTTCCGGGACGCCGGGGCAGGCGAAGGGGGCGGTGAGTGGTGTCTCCGGACGGAGCACGCCCGAACCAGGCGACAAGACAGGCTTAAGTTCGGTGGGAGGAGGGGAGGTTTCTGACGCGGCGCGGCAGAATGTACATGTCTCTTTCGCGGGCCCCTTGGGATGTCACCTGAAGTCTGAGGTGAAGGACAGGATTTGGAAGGGTGAGTTCGTAGAGGTTTTTTCTCTCCTTCCTCTGGAGGAGTTCCTCGATCTAAAGGATGAGGATAAAAAGGATGCGAAGAAGGAGGAGGAAGAGAAGAAGCGTAGGTATCGGAAGATACCAAAGACGTTTGCGAACTGGTTGCGGGCTTTTTGCATACTGGCCAGCGTCATCGGGGAAAAGTTTCCCGATCGCTGTTCACAACTTTTTTGCTATTTGGACGGGATAGGGGACGCTTACCGGACGTATGGTGGGATTGCTTGGTGGAAATACGATGAGCAGTTCCGCCAACGTTTAGCAGCGAACCCGAACATGAGATGGGATCAGATGGATCTCCCCCTGTGGATGCGGCTCATGATGGCGCAGAAGGCTGCGCCCTTTCACGGGGCGGCCGGTGCAGCACCTGGAGGAGCGGCGCCGGCCGGACAAAAGAAGGGTTTCTGCTGGCTTTTCAACGAGGGCCAATGTAAATGGGGCTCGTCGTGCAGATTCAAACACGAGTGTTCCGGTTGCGGCGGTACACATGGAGTCAATAGGTGCTTCAAGAGAGGCAAATCGACTAGCGGGGGAGGTCCCAGTGGCGCCACGGCTCCTGCCGCTGCCACTGGGGGCAACTCCGGTGAGGGTAGGCGAGATGCTGCCATGGCTAAAGCGCTACGCTAATCGGGCTGACGCGGAATTTCTGAGGGAAGGATTCACGGAGGGGTTTAAGATACCGTTTAAAGGGACAGGGTCAGGGACTTTATGTTTGAATTTACGTTCCGTTCGGGATCACCCAGGGGTGGTGCGGGACAAATTGATGGCGGAGGTACGGCTTGGCAGGATGGCGGGACCCTATGCGGTCCCACCTTTGCCGAATTTGAGGGTGTCTCCGTTGGGGGTGGTCCCCAAGAAGGAACCAGGCAAATTTCGGTTGATACACCATTTGTCTTACCCAAAAGGGGCGTCCGTTAACGACGACATTGACGCGGCCCTGTGCTCTGTGTCATACGCGTCATTCGATCATGCGGTGGAGTTGGTACGGAGAGCGGGGCCGGGAGCGTTGATGGCGAAGGTGGACGTGGAGGCGGCTTTCAGGTTGCTTCCTATTCACCCGACATGTCACCACTTACTGGGTTGTTTCTTTGATGAGGGTTTTTTCGTGGATCTGTGTTTGCCCATGGGCTGCTCTATTTCTTGCTCGTACTTTGAAAAGTTCAGCTCTTTCTTTGAATGGGTGGTGCGTCTGGAGTCGGCTGGGGGTGCAGTAGTGCACTATCTGGACGACTTTTTGTGTGTAGGTCCGGCAGGGTCCGATCGTTGTGGGCAAATACTAGGGGTGTTGCAATGGGTGGCACGGGTCTTTGGGATCCCGTTGGCGGCGGAGAAGACGGTAGGCCCGACGGTATGCTTGAGCTTCCTAGGGCTGGAAATAGATTCGGTGAAGGGTGAATGTAGGTTGCCTTTGGATAAACTGACAGCGCTCCGCCAGCGGGTGGGGGTAGTCAGGGGTTCGAAGAAGGTGACCTTGAGGCAGTTGCAGTCCCTGCTGGGGAGCTTGAACTTTGCTTGTAAAGTGATCCCTATGGGGAGGGTTTTTTGCAGGCAGATGGCTCGAGCAACCTGCGGGGCGCGATTGCCAGGTCATTATATCAGAGTCTCCGCGGCAATGAAGGCGGATCTGGATGTTTGGTTGTGTTTCTTACAGGAGTTCAATGGTCGGGTATATTTTAGGGAAGAGGCGACGTCTTCAGAAGCGATAGGCTTATATACGGACGCTTCCGGGAGCGTAGGTTTCGGGGCCTACTTGGCTGGGAGATGGTGCGCGGAAGAGTGGCCAGAGGCGTGGAAGGAAAACGCCTTGATCAGGAACCTGGCCTTCCTTGAACTCTTTCCCGTGGTAGTGGCGGTATCTTTATGGGGCGAAGAGCTCGCGAACAGGAAGGTGATCTTTCATTCTGATAACATGGCGGTGGTGCAGGCAATTAATAATATCTCGGCTTCTTCGCTGCCTGTGGTACGGTTGTTGAGGCGTTTGGTGCTGCTGTGCATGTCTTGGAATATTGTGTTTAGGGCGAAACACGTCCCGGGATTGTTGAATGTTATCGCTGACGCCTTATCTCGTTCGCAGTGGGAAAGTTTTCGGGCAGCGGCGCCGGGTGCTCAGGAGACAGGTCAGTCATGCCCGGCGGAGATGTGGCGGCTCGGGACGTCTTGCTTGGGGGCTTTATAAGAAGTTCCCTGGCGCCCGGAACGTGGACTGCGTACACCAAGGTATGGTATGAATGGGAGGAGATGATGGGGCAGTCTGGAGGGGCGAATTCGCCGGCAGGTAGGTTGGACACGCTTTTGTGGTTGTTGTGTCGGTTATTCGCGGGAGGGGCTTCTCCCGCGAAGGTGGACCGTTACATGTCAGCACTGGCATTTTGGTTTAAATTCACGGGTAAGGAGGATATTACAAAAACTTTTTTGGTGAAGCAGGTGTTGAAAGGCTTTCGTAAAGGACGTAGGTCTGTAGACTCGAGACGGCCTGTGTCGTTTAACATTCTACAAGGCCTGGTTGACAGGCTGCATGACGTTTGCACATCTGCGTCTGAAGCGCTCTTGTTTACCGTAGCTTTTGTTTGGGCGTTTTTTGGGGCGTTCCGCATCGGCGAACTGGTCAGTTCTAATAAGTCCGGGGTGACTGGGATCAGGTTCGAGGATGTGTGGCTGGGACAGGACAAGGTCGAGATACGCCTGAGGCACTCCAAGACGGACGTCTTTGGGCGAGGTAAGACGATAAGTTTGTTTGCGTTGCCAGGGTCGGCAGTCTGCCCAGTAGCGTGTGGGCACAAATACTTGGGCGTGCGCCCTCAAAGCTCTGGGTGCTTCCTCGTTCACGAGGATGGTCTTGCGCTGTCGCGCTTCCAATTTGTCAGGGTATTCCGCATGGGGCTGCAACAACTGGGTTTGCATCCCATGCAATTTGGGACTCATTCATTTCGCATAGGGGCTGCAACGGAAGCAGCACGGCTCGGACTCGGGGATGACCGGATTAAACAGATAGGTCGGTGGGAGTCCGCGCGCTTTAGGACTTATGTGCGAACAGATAAGTTGGTTTGAAAAGGGTGTCTGGTTGGGTTTGAGTTGTGGTGTCGATGCTCTGCTAGTTTATAACTTGTGTTTCTTTACAGGTCGGGTTGTATGGTTGGTGGGTCACTCCTACGTTTATTGGGCGCAGAAGAGGGCCGCAGTTCGGAGGAATGGAGCACAACTGGGCTTTCTTCAGGACACTGTACAGTTACAATGGTTTGGTTTTCGTGGTTTCAGCTGGCAGAGCATTAGTGGAGTGATTTTTGGTAAATTGTTGGAAGGCAATTCTCCGGACGTAATACTGATACATGGTGGGGGTAACGATTTGGGGCTTATCCCTCAGAGGGAGCTAATTAGGAGAATGAAACGGGATTTGGATCGCATCCGGGAGCGGGTGCCGGGGGTGGTTATAGTGTGGTCTGAGATGGTGCCTAGATTTAATTGGAGACACGCCAGGGACACAGCGGCGGTGTCGAGATGCCGGGGGAAGGTTAATAAGGCCATGTCAGTTTTCGTTAGGAGGTCAGGCGGGGTCCCGGTAAGGCATTGGGAGCTAGAGGGTATGTTACCGGGGTATTATCGTAAGGATGGGGTGCACCTTTCGGAGGTAGGTTGTGACTTGCTAAACCTCGGTTTTCAGGAAGGGATCTCCCGGGCCCTATTTCTGTGTGGTGGGGGGCGCTCGAGACATTAAGGGATCAAGTCTCGGGCTGTGGCGGGATAGGGCTAGGGTAATTGGGATGGAAGTGGATTAGCAAGTGGCTAGGCTAAGCTTAAGTTGAATTAGGCCAGAGTTGGAAGTGGTCTGTTGGTTCGAGCTCATCGGTGGCTCCGAACCTGGTGGTGTAGGGGTGTCTCGGTACACCCCTACAGTTAATAAAGTTACAATTATGGGGCCTCTTTGGTAGGCCGTGTGTTATATATTTATGTGTTATTTATATTGTTATATATTGTTTATGGTATGGGGTCATTGTCTGGGTTAATGCTGTACGGATGGGGGTGGGGGTAAATTAATTTATTTGGCAATGACCCCAATTTGTTATCTTGTTTATGGAAAAATTTAAATAAAGCTGTGGACTTTTATTTTCCAACAGAAAATTGGTGTCTGTGTTTATTGGTGGGTTATGGGGAAGAAAATGCCACAAGCCGAATAACGACTGTGCGCATGTCATGAAGCCCATGGATCAGCGCAGTCAGGGGAATGGGCCTTGACAGAGCCAAGGAGTAGGCAGGTGGAGCTATAGATTCGGGGGTGGGGTTTAGGGTGGAGCATGCAAAAGGGTGTGGAAAAGTGCGAGTATATTAAGCGGCCATTTTAGCAAACGGCCATTTTAATTCAGAATCCGCACTTACCTGTTAATTGTCCCTCCCACCCTCCCTAGGTTTTTAGCAGGTCCCGTTTTGTCACAGCGGCGGGATAGGGCTAGGGTAATTGGGATGGAAGTGGATTAGCAAGTGGCTAGGCTAAGCTTAAGTTGAATTAGGCCAGAGTTGGAAGTGGTCTGTTGGTTCGAGCTCATCGGTGGCTCCGAACCTGGTGGTGTAGGGGTGTCTCGGTACACCCCTACAGTTAATAAAGTTACAATTATGGGGCCTCTTTGGTAGGCCGTGTGTTATATATTTATGTGTTATTTATATTGTTATATATTGTTTATGGTATGGGGTCATTGTCTGGGTTAATGCTGTACGGATGGGGGTGGGGGTAAATTAATTTATTTGGCAATGACCCCAATTTGTTATCTTGTTTATGGAAAAATTTAAATAAAGCTGTGGACTTTTATTTTCCAACAGAAAATTGGTGTCTGTGTTTATTGGTGGGTTATGGGGAAGAAAATGCCACAAGCCGAATAACGACTGTGCGCATGTCATGTGGAAGACAAATTAAACAGTGCTAGTGCTAAGTGAGTTAAAGTGTAAGTATAAAAAACACAAAAGAATACAGTGTCAAAACTAAACAATTAAGTGCTTTGATCTATATACTCACAATGCAAATCATATATCCGCTCTATATCATTTTAAAATTATAATCGAAGTGACATTACTATCCGAAACCTCCTCAAATGTATGCTTTACTGTGGTCACTTCCAAAGGGACATCTGCAGCTTGGAGGGTAGGACCAAGTTCTAAACCCAGAGGTAATCTTGTCTGGACTCCAAGCATACATAGTAAAAACAAAAAGGGAATTTGGGGCACACCTGTAACATGCATTTTACAGGAAAGGTGCTGCCTTAGATATCAAAATGTACACAATACACAGATTAAAGAACAGTGCCCTCTCAAGAGCCATGTACTGGTGAAACACGCATGTCAGGGGCTGTTAAACTACCAGACTCTGTTTACACTAACCACTTTGCTACCATGCTGATAAGTGATACCTATTTAGACGGCTGATAGTCACAATGGCTGTTTATTTGTTTATTTGAACATTTAATCATCTAATCTATTTGTTTGAAGAGTTTCCATTTATCCACAGTGTTCTTTTCACTAAGGAGTTTATGCCAGTCGATATGTTGTAGAGCTGCCCTAATCTTATTGAAAAAGGCCTTTTTAAAATCATACATTTTAATATACCCCACGTGCTTTTGCTATTTTGAGTTTATTTCAAAAGACACCAGGTTGGGATCACTATTTCCCAAATGCTCCCCTACTTGAATGTTGGTTAAAAGATTCACATTGTTTGTTAGAACCAGATCAAGGCGAGCATCCTTTCTAGTTGGTGCTTCTACCAATTGTGATATCAAGGTGTCATTTAACTACTAGTCCCTCTATCCAAATTTATGTCCGGGTAATTAAAATCTCCAATAGTTAACGTGTTACCCAGATGTGCAGCTTTCCCAATTTGCTCTAAGAGCTGTTCTTTCTTTTCAATATTAACATTAGGTGGTGAATAACATATCCCAACCTATAATTGATTTCCGTTCTTTTACCACAAGCAGATACAGTCAGGTCCATAAATATTGGGACATCGACACAATTATAATATTTTTGGCTCTATACACCACCACAATGGATTTGAAATGAAACAAACAAGATGTGATTTAACTGCAGACGTTCAGCTTTAATTTGAGGGTATTTACATCCAAATCAGGTGAACGGTGTAGGAATTACAACAGTTTGTATATGTGTCTCCCACTTTTCAAGGGACCAAAAGTAATGGGACAGATTAACAGTCATAAATCAAACTTTCACTTTTTAATACATGGTTGCAAATCCTTTGCTGTCAATTACAGCCTGAAGTCTGAAATGCATAGACATCACCAGACGCTGGGTTTCATCCCTGGTGATGCTCTGCCAGGCCACTACTGCAACTGTCTTCAGTTCCTGCTTGTTCTTGGGGCATTTCCCCTTCAGTTTTGTCTTCATCAAGTGAAATGCATGCTCAATCGGATTCAGGTCAGGTGATTGACTTGGCCATTGCATAACATTCCACTTCTTTCCCTTAAAAAACTCTTTGGTTGCTTTTGCAGTATGCTTCGGGTCATTGTCCATCTGCACTGTGAAGCGCCGTCCAATGAGTTCTGAAGCATTTGGCTGAATATGAGCAGATAATATTGCCCGTAACACTTCAGAATCCATCCCTCTGCTTTTGTCAGCAGTCACATCATCAATAAATACAAGAGAACCAGTTCCATTGGCAGCCATACATGCCCACGCCATGACACTACCACCACCATGCTTCACTGATGAGGTGGTATGCTTTGGATCATGAGCAATTCCTTTCCTTCTCCATACTCTTCTCTTCCCATCACTCTGGTACAAGTTGATCTTGGTCTCATCTGTCCATAGGATGTTGTTCCAGAACTGTGAAGGCTTTTTTAGATGTTGTTTGGCAAACTCTAATCTGGCCTTCCTGTTTTTGAGGCTCACCAATGGTTTACATATTGTGGTGAACCCTCTGTATTCACTCTGGTGAAGTCTTCTCTTGATTGTTGACTTTGACACACATACACCTACCTCCTGGAGAGTGTTCTTGATCTGGCCAACTGTTGTGAAGGGTGTTTTCTTCACCAGGGAAATAATTATTCGGTCATCCACCACAGTTGTTTTCCGTGGTCTTCCGGGTCTTTTGGTGCTGCTGAGCTCAACGGTGCGTTCTTTCTTTTTAAGGATGTTCCAAACAGTTGATTTGGCCACACCTAATGTTTTTGCTATCTCTCTGATGGGTTTGTTTTGTTTTTTTCAGCCTAATGATGGCTTGCTTCACTGATAGTGACAGCTCTTTGGATCTCATATTGAGAGTTGACAGCAACAGATTCCAAATGCAAATAGCACACTTGAAATAAACTCTGGACCTTTCATCTGCTCTTTGTAAATGGGATAATGAGGGAATAACACACACCTGGCCATGGAACAGCTGAGCAGCCAATTGTCCCATTACTTTTGGTCCCTTGAAAAGTGGGAGGCACATATACAAACTGTTGTAATTCCAACACCGTTCACCTGATTTGGATGTAAATACCCTCAAATTAAAGTAGAAAGTCTGCAGTTAAAGCACATATTGTTCATTTCATGTCAAATCCATTGTGGTGGTGTATAGAGCCAAAAAGATTAGAATTGTGTCGATGTCCCAATATTTATGGACCTGACTGTATCTACCCATAAAGCTTCCACATTTTTCTTGCCACATTTCACTTGTGTAAGATTTGGCTTTAACTCATGGTTGGCATACAAACATACCCCACCACCTATACTGTTTTTTCTATCCAAAATGATCGCTCAGCTGTTAAACAGCCTTTTCACAAACATATATATATGCCTTCAAATATAGAGCGTGCGCATATCGAACATATACCAGTTCCATCATTTATTGATCTTACATTATTAGAAACCTCTTCAAGATATCCTCTATAACAAAATCTAAAGGTATCTGCAGTCTTAGGATCTGTACATAGTCTGTCATTTCTCAAGAATAATATTATCCCTCATGAAAGAAGGATGCTAGGACTTGTAGTGTTGAAGACCATTCACAGTTTAAGGCATACCATATATAGTAAAACATCCTTATCCGCGTAACATGATAAATGTAGAAAATCAATGTGTTGCTCACCATACTGTAAAGTAAATTCCCAATCCCACAAATTCTCTATGTATACAATTATGGAAATCAAAAAGTTAACTTCAGAGCCTTCCCTAAGGAAGAGCACATTATCAATGTATCTATGTCAACTAGTTAAAAAAGGCAGAAAAGGATTAGTGCTGCCACAGGTAAAATATATTGTAAATCACAAAAACCCTTCATATTTACTAAACAGGGAAGTTAATTGGTCCATGACATTAAAAAGTATAAATATATGTTAACAGTGAAGGGACACTATAGCGTTAGCAAAACATATATGCATTCCTAACAATATAGTACACTAGTCACAGTTTAGATGGTTCCTCCCATCTCCCCCGCAAGGATTAAAAATTTGTAGTTAACTTACCTTTTCTCCAACACCACGCTGCTCTGTCTGATGCTGACATAGGAGAGCATTGACGGGCTAGTGCACATGCGTGGCAAAATGCCACTCTGTGCCAATAAGATAGTTTCTGTGAGACCATCAGATATAAATAGTCACGTTTTACTTATATTTTTCTGCAGAATATCCTCTAGTGGCTCTCAGAGTGACATGAAGGTGTCATTTAACACGTTAAAAACCTGATTGACCTTGCTGAACTACTAGTCCCTCTTCCCAATTTATGTCTGGGTAATTAAAATCTCCAAATGTGGAAATAGCGTTCCTTTAATTATGAGAGTTGGTGAGTAGTATTGACTGTTTGTATAAAGGATTATTTGCTTTTTAATACTGTCTCTAGAGCTCCTGGTAGAGGGTTAGAGGAACAATCCATCCACATAGAGCATTCTAGTTTGCTGAAGTGTTTTAAATGAGTCTATCCTCTTTTTCCATTTTACAAAATAGTTCAGATTTCAACTGAAATTGCCACTTTTCAAAATTAACCTGGTGGTCAATCAGACAACAGATCTTATTACTTCCTGGTTTGGAACTCAGCAGTTGCCTTGCAAATACTTCTCATTGAGCAACATTGGAAAGTCTGTGATTGGACAGTTTTTGCAAGCTGTTTTTAGATAAACCTCCAATGCTTTGGAAATATATATTGTATATATACTAAATATATATTTTTTTATTTGGGCACTGGAGTCCTCCATTAGGAAAACAAATATGGTTCTGTGTGTTTGTGCCTAATTAATTTTTTTTTTCTATGTATATTTAAAGAAAAAATGCATAATTAAATCCATTCACGTTTTCACTGGGGGTATATCTACTAAATAGTTCAGTTTTCTTAATTGGGCAGCTGAGCGTCCTTTTAGAATTCTTAGAATACAATGACTCCCCTAGTAACCTGAGTATGGTTTCCTGTGTAATAGCATCTTGTGAAAGGTTGTGCGAATTAAATTAGTGGGAGTCTGTTGACATTTTTCTTATGTTGTAAAGGGAATGGAGTTTAGTTTGTATACATTTGCCATAGAGTATAGACATTTGGTTTTGTCCTAAAAAAAAATGCTGGATCACTCAATTGCAGGCCGCTATTTCTTTAATGTGTTTGCACAATTAGAACTCATTGGAAAATGAACTATGCTGCCTTATTTATCCACTTGATAAAAATGGTAAAATTTCACAAATAGACATATTGCCCAACTAAGGACGCACTGTGAATTTTCCATCCACTGATTGCAATCTAAATGTCAATGAACCTCTATGGAACACACAGTTAACATGCTAAAAGATTTTGGATGTCACTACATGTCCTGTGCAGGATACTATTTCAATGGAGGGCTTGCCTAATCCACAACAATGCTGCAAAAATTAACTATGCTTCTATATTCATATGCTTGATAAATAGTTGAATGTTGCATAAAGGGGATGGTCCAAAATGCTGATAAATTCTTATGAAACACAGGCCATAATAATATATCAACCCCTTTTTACTGGCAATGTAGAAACCTGGAGTGCCCCCCTGCCTCCCGCCCCCTATCCTACGTCGCTGAAGGGGTTAAAACCCCTATAGTCACTTACCTGAATCCAGCACCGATGTCCCTCGGCACTAGGTCATGCTCCGCCCCCCCCCCCGACATCCGCCTCAATGGCCGCACGCACGCAATAGACCTCCTTATAGGAAACCATTATTTAATGCTTTCCTATGGGTATTCTGACGACGCTGGAGGTCGTCATGCATAGCGTGAGGACGTCCAGCGTCGTTTAGACGAGTAATTACATATTTATTACTATATTTTGACAGCTTTGAATGTTAGAGATAAATATATAATTACTCTCATTTCTTGGAGTTCCTGATTCTTGGTGATCCCTGTGGATTCCTGCATATCTGGGAGACGTTACCATCTAAAGCTCCACCTGACATCTCCCATGGGAGACGATATACATCATAAGTCCTGAGCCTACTTTTAATTGGCTCATCAAAGTGTGAGTGTATCCACTACTTTTGTAACATTGTATATATTTGTTACAGATTACACTATGTATCTTTATTTGCATTTTATCTAGGAGAAACCTTGTTCTCCCCGGAAAGGAAAGTTTTATGCAAAGAATAATACAGTATTTGTGTTATACACTATAAGAAGGAACCAATATATGAGGTATGTTATTCCTTTCTTAACCTCTGTGTGTGCGCTTATCACCCATATTCGTTTTTTTCCACACATACAGACAGACACACACACACACACACAGATATACTGATACACACATTCTCTAACACACACACACACACAGATATACTGATACACACATTCTCTCACACACACACACAGATATACTGATACACACATTCTCTAACACACACACACACACACAGATATACTGATACACACATTCTCTAACACACACACACACACACAGATATACTGATACACACATTCTCTCTCACACACACACACACAGATATACTGATACACACATTCTCTAACACACACACACACACAGATATACTGATACACACATTCTCTCACACACACACACACACAGATATACTGATACACACATTCTCTAACACACACACACACACAGATATACTGATACACACATTCTCTAACACACACACACACACAGATATACTGATACACACATTCTCTCGCACACACACACACACAGATATACTGATACACACATTCTCTCACACACACACACACACACACACACACACACAGATATACTGATACACACATTCTCTAACACACACACACACACACACAGATATACTGATACACACATTCTCTAACACACACACACACTGTTTAAAAAGTGACTTACCTGGGGTCCAGTGGCTGCCTCATGCTGATTGGAGTCAGAGCTCCCACTCTGACTCCCTCCTCTCCTCCTGCATGGCGCTCTGATGGCTTCCTCCCAGCTCTGACATAATAACTGGGGCCCAGTGGGCATGGACCACCCGATGGGCTCCTCCAATGCGGGCCCAGCATTTTTTCTGCGCAGTCGGGGCCGCACCAAAATGCAGGCTGGCACCCCGGTCGCAGGGGTCAATAGGGCGACAGGGCCCCCTGGAATGACAGGTTGGTCGCAGCTGCGACCCCTGCGACCGCGGTAGTTCCGCCAGTGACCACGAATATAAGTAATCAAACCATTTAGTAAAGGTTTGAATTTAGACATAACGTCCAATAGGTGCTTCTCAATGCATTCTCTCAGTGAGAACCTCTCTGTCAGAGCTAAACCAGGCATGCATCTGTCTCTCATGAAGACTGAGCAGGGATACGAAGGGTGCAGCGCGTGGTGGACCCAGGTAAGATGTTACACCTTCACAAAATGGGCTTTAAAAAAGGTACATTTCATTCTAAGCCAATTTTGAGAATTGGGAGTCACTGATTGGTCGGTTGCCGCCTGGGGGAGTTGAGATGGGCGCTGGGCGCAAATGGATTAATCTTTTGAGGTAAGAGTGCACCCAAGGGCCTCCTAGCACCATAACAACTTAATTTAGATTAGGTTTTTATGGTGCCTGGAGTGTTCCTTTAAATTCTGCCTTTTATTATTGGTGTAATTATTTCTGTATTTTTTTTTATATATAATTACACACTGTGACTACTTAATGATCATAATAAATGTTTCTTTATTATGTTCTGTATTTTATCATCACATTATTGTACAGGTATAGGCAATACTATTGTGTTTTCATATTGATTTTTGGTACATTGTGTTTTATAGTTTTTAATCTAATCTGGCCGGGGTAACCTAGGACTCTGCAGGCTTTCATTATCCTAATGGTGGAATCTATGAAATCAGAATCAGTGTTGGTGGCAATAATATTTTGTTATCATTATTTTATGTCTAGTGCAGACTAAAAGGGATTTTTAACCCTTGAGCACACCGAAGCAAGTCATGGCATGCTTGGAGCAGCCTTGTTTGTGACACTGTGTACACCTAATTTGTTAAAACAAATATTGTTCATTGTGCAAAACTTATGACTTCTAAGACTAAAACCAGAGAATGAATAGATACATGAGTGCAAATAGTTAACAGTTTCCTTTAGAAGATGATCATACAGCTAAGATAAACATCTATGACGGAGAGGGACCAATAGAAATGTTTCTATACAAAACCAGTAGTCAAACTGCCCATTTATCAGTGCACAACACTCACACAGATAATCACAAGACTGTCTAACACTATAAATACACTAAATGCTGACCTCTGCATCCTTAGTAGTGCGAGATCACAATGGCTCTTAACATTCCAGCTCTCGTCTCGATAGTGTTCTTCTATATAATAACACTGGCCATTGGTGTATGGGCTGCCCGGAGGACCAAACGGATACAAACCAATGGAAACCACACTGAAGTAGCCATCGTAGGAGGAAGAAGCATCAATTTATTTGTTGGGTTGTTCACAATGACAGGTACCTTTTAAACTTATAAAATTCCACTAGGGTCACTTTAAGAACAAGCAACAAATACAGATCTTGTACTATAACTTTAATAATAGAATTTCAATTGAAAGAGTACCTTTATTATTTTTCTTTTTTTTTTTTTTTTTTTTTTTTTTTTTTAGTCAATCAATTTTTATTAATTCAGGCAGAGATATGGGTACAGAATGAAGAAGGGGGGTACAAATGAAAATTTTCATACAATCTGGGAGCATGACATCAATTAATCGCAACATTTACATGCAAAGAGTGTAGCTGGTTGCTATGATAGGCATTTTATATAAGAAACACTGTATGATAAATAGTATCAGAACAAGTTGACTACCAAGAACGGGTTTACGGTCAAGCAGTATCTTCAGGGAGATTGTCGAGTGCTACTGGTATAAAATTGGACTGAATCATCGCAAAGGAGCCACTGTAGAGGATGTCCCATATCGTATGGGCGACCATAAATTGTGGGGCCAAGAGCATCCACTGAGTGGGTACATGCACTGCTATCTACCATATTGAGGACATGCGAGGTGCGTATGGGGCACAGCAAGGCTAACAGGTAATCTAGTGATTAGAGGGTGGCCACAGGCTGGCAGTTTAGGGTGTCAAGCAGTTTATCATGTCTTTCGCAGTGTGGCCCTTACGGTCAGTGGCTAGGAAACTCTGCGGATGGGAGAGGCATGTCTGTGGGTCCCACACGGATGGGCCTATAGAAAGGCAGTCCAAATCTGGTAATACATACGGGTGTCGGTTTATAGTCGTCAGTGGTTTGAGCTTATGGTCGAGCGTCAGCTAGTCTGACCGTCTGAGACAGTCTTGTGGGCAGAGTGGGGGGGGAGGGGATGGGGGGGGGGCGTGGAGAGAGGGGGGGGGGAGAAGAGAGGGGGGGGGGGAGAGAGTGGGGGGGAGAGAGAGAAGAATCCGAGGCCCCGGCCCGCGCCCCTGCCACCGTGAGGTACCACAGCCAGGGCGCCCAGGTGCGCGTGCATTTCTCCTGCCTGTCCTGTAGCGTAGCCGTGAGGGATTCCATGGTGTAGATGTCTCCCACTCTGTCTAACCACTGCTGGAGAGTGGGCGCATCCCGTTTCTTCCACTTTGTGGGTATCAAGGAAGTAGCGGCTGTCAGCAAATGTTTAAGCAGTGACTTTTTATAGGTGGTGGTTGGTATGTCTGTGTGGTGTAGGAGCATGGACAGGGGTTGGAGCGGTATGGTAGTGTCCGTGATTTGTCGGATGGTGTCTCTAATCATTGTCCAGAAGGGAGCGATACTGGGGCAGGACCACCAGATATGGAGGTAGGAGCCGTCTGTGGATCCGCATCGCCAGCAGTCCCCAGACGTCTCTGCGTCCATTCGGTGCAAGGTGTCGGGGGTTCGATACCAGCGGGTTAAAATTTTAAAGTTTGTCTCCTGGTATTTGGAGCTGATGGAGCATTTATGCGTGAGGGTAAAAATCTTTTCCCACTCCTGATTAGTGAGTGTGGTCCCCGTCTCCCTCTCCCACCTGGACACATATCTAGGGAGCGGAAGGTTTTCGCTGGTCAGCAGTAGTGCATAGAGTCTGGAGATCCCCTTATCGGGGTGATTTCGTTGTGTGCAGAGCGATTCGTACTGAGTGGGCTCCCTGTGAAGGGGTTGTGTGGATGGAAAGGACCTATAGTATGCCTGGATTTGTAAGTAATGGAAGCTGTCTGCGCCCGTGGGTGCTTTGTCCCCAACGAGGTCCGCCAGGGGCTTGAGCCTGTTCGCTTGTAAAAGTTGACGAAAGTATAGCCAGTCCGAGTCGGTGAATGCACGCAGGTCTGCGGGGGTGAGCACCCCACCAATCTTAGGATTATGTGTAATGGGTGTGAGGGGGCCGTCGGCAGTCGTGAGTTGGTGTGAGTATCGCAGTGACCTCCAGACTTTCAACGTGGCGTCTATGAGTGGGTTTCCAGTTCGCAGGGGTCCCGTCTCCTGGGAGCTCAGCCACAGGCGGGATGGGAGAGAGCCACCCGTCTGTGTGAGTTCCATGGGAACCCATAATTTGGTCGTGGGTCGTGCGTGCCAGTCCACCATCCGCAGTAGGTGGGCCGCCTGGAAGTATCTTAGGAAGGACGGGAGCCCCGCGCCCCCCTTGGCCCTGGGACGTTCTAGAATCGCCCTACTCACCCTGCTGGCCCTCCCGTTCCACACAAAAATACGTACGGCCTTAGTTATGGTATTGAAGAAAGTTCTCGGTGGGGTTATGGGGACCGCCTGGAAGAGGAATAGGAGACGTGGTAAGACATTCATTTTGACGGCGTTTATGCGGCCAAACCAAGAGACGTAAAGGCCCTGCCATCGTCGGAGGTCTAGCTGAATGTCTGACAGTAGGGGGAGAAAATTCAGTTGGTATAGGAGGGCCAGGTCTGTGGGGAGCCAGATCCCTAGGTATCTCAGTTTAGAAGTGCACCAGGTGAAGCGAAATTGTGTGCAAAGGTGTGCGGTTCTCTCAGCGTCAAGCGAATTATTTTTATTATTTTTCTAAGACTGTCTCACTGTTACTATTATACAAATGAATGGTTCTCATTTTATTTCCGTCAATTGAAAAAAAAAAAATTTAATGGAAGATTTGCAATATTTAAAAAAAAGAATAAAATATATAACAATAATGACATAAAAAAGAAACTGGGGAATAAAAAAAGTACAATAGTCATCCAATAATATACAATAGATATACAATTATACAATAATTACAAAAAATAAATACAATACTGTGATTATTATGAGATTAAATAATATGAAAAACAATATCTATGATCAAGTGATGATAATGGTTATAAGCAATAACCATGTCTCAGGATATTAGTGTTTTCCGATGGTGGTCTAAAGTGGATGGTGGATGCAGCCTGGAAACCCCAACGTGATTGTTTTTAACTGTTTTTCATAAATAGGAGCATTAGAAACTTCCAAATATTTTTTTCTTGTAATTGATAATAAGACAAAAAGGAGTTTGATGAAAAAATAATAATTGATATACCTAATTAAATGAGAATACCAATATTTTAATATTTCATATCTCATTTTATTGAGCTTGAATGATGAAAGTATGGGTGGGAATCAACAAAAACAGAACACGCAAAAGGAGTCAAGAATTCATTAAAAAAATTATTGTAAATTAAATTGTGTTTTTTTTTCTGCTGCTACCAACAGAGTTATTCAAAAAACTTGAATTGTCACAAATTCTAAATTAACTGAATGTCAATATTACATTTTATGTGAAAATAGTCAAATGTGCATGTGATATGGATAATTTTTCCATTTTTAAATTCACTTTGAATTCTACACTTTATTAATATGTAAAGTTAAATTATTTTATTTAGACCCCCATCCCAAAAGAGGAAGGGGTGGAAAGCCATATGTAGCTGCCCACCAAGTGATTGACTAAACCCTCCACCCGCTGGCTATATGTGGGGGTATAAAGTGAGGGCAAATAACATGTCCTCTGGTAATTTATTTAGATCCTCACATACTACTGATACGGCTGGAAACTAGGGGAAAGCTGGACCAGTTGCTTACTAGTTGATTGATTTAGACCTTTAAGGTGCTGGACAAGGGTATGGTTTAGGGTATGTTTTCCCTTTATTAATCCACTTATAATCCCTTCACACCGCTAACAGGATGGAAATATTAATGTAATTTGAGGAGATGCCAATTATTCAACTGTTTGACCCCTTAAGGGCACAGCTTCAGAAATAAAAGGCCAGTATGACGGAAAAGTTCTGCCATGCGTCCTTAACCCCTTAAGGACCAAACTTCTGGAATAAAAGGGAATCATGACGTGTCACACACGTCGTGTGTCCTTAAGGGGTTAAAGGACCACTGTAGTGCCAGGAAAACATACTCGTTTTCCTGGCTCTATAGGGTCCTTGGGTCCCCCTCACCCTCAGGGCCCCCTTCCCGCCGGGCTCTAGGGTGAGGAAGTCCAATAGTTTGTTTGTAAATCATCCCTTACCTTTTTTCCAGCGCCGGGCTTCCTCGGCGCTGGGGACTCTCCTCCTCCTTTCCCTGTCATCAGCTGAATGCGCATGCGCGGCAAGAGCTTCGCGCACATTCAGACAGTCCTTAGGAAAGCATTCTCAATGCTTTCCTATGGACGCTGGCGTCTTCTCACTGTGAAAATCACAGTGAGAAGTGTGGAAGCGCCTCTAGCGGCTGTCAATGAGAGAGCCACTAGAGGCTGGATTAACCCTAATGTAAACATAGCAGTTTCTCTGAAACGGCTATGTTTACAGCAGAAAGGGTTTATCCTAGATGGACCTGGCACCCAGACCACTTCATTAAGCTGAAGTGGTCTGGGTGCCTATCGTGGTCCTTTAAATGGATTAATTAGTAAATCCTCACTCAGGTATCATTAGAAAGGGATTAGTGGAGAGTTAGGTCTATATGACTTTCATATTTGCTTATTATCAGTGTATAGCATGGACTTTATCATCTCCCGTGGTTAATGGGGGCAAGGGATCCCAATTTATTATGATTGGTTATTTTTGTGCAGACACAGGGGTATTTTGTTTGTATAGAAGCACAATATGATACAGTTTGACTGGTCTGCTAAGCAATATATTCACATTTCCCTTCTTCCTATAAAATAATTTGCAGTAAATATTGGCTGCATGCTATACACTTAATCACATGCAATTGGGTGCTCATTTATCATAACATGAGATAAAATAAATTGCAGATGGTAATTTTGTAACTCCAGCAAATTTCAAGAATTCATTTGTAACAACTTTCTGTAGTATAATACATCCCAGATAACAATGAAATATGTGTGTCCAAAATATTTGTTCAGCCAAGCGGGATTTTCAGGTACAACAAACAAATTATCTAAATTCGATGAATATTTTAGAGTCTGTGGAAATTAAATGCAGATATCTTAGAACATTTGTAGATTTTCAACTGAAATGTTGTATTTGAGAAAACATTCTAAGGTCCTACATTTATTAGAACACGAGTCAGTACGGCACTGGACATGAAAGCATTCGTTGATTAAGCGTGGCTTACACAGTCACACGCCAAGCTCTGAGGTTACATGCGTAACGCGATGTGACCCCAAATGTCAACACCCAGCGCCCTAACCACAAACTCAGACAATCGAGACTTTGTGCAATGTTCAGAAAGAGACTTTTAGGCCCTGAAGCAAGAAAACACCCTATAGGAATAGTGTCACAATTCAATGCATGTTTTTTATTATTTATATTTTAATGCAAATATACAAAGTGTTTAAAGTGTGATGCCTTTGGGTACCATTTGTACATTTTTTTTTTATCTATTGCAATAATGTATAGTTCCCTGTGAGATATATTGCCATCATAAATTATATTGCTGTGATGTCTATGCATATTTGATTGTTGTCTAATCAATGTGTCTTTGTTACTACAAGTTATCTTACAATAGTTATATTCCTGTGTAAATAGTTTGTTTGTAAATCATTGATTTGTTGGTTAACACTTATGTGAGGAATTCATCACTTCGATAACATTAAGAAGACGCACAATAGACAGATTTTACTGTGTGCACGAGTAATCACAAAGGAAACGGCAGACATTTTTTTCCAGACAGCAAGCAGAATGGTATCTAAATTAAACTTAGAGATGCCCACTTAAACAGGTCATTGCTCACTCATGGTAAATAATTAGTGTTCAAATATTGCATTTTCCCATAATTGTAAATGTAAGCTATATCAGAGAATCCCCTGTATCCATTTTAATCTCTCACAGTTTGATAAAATCGGAATGGTCCCGTACCAAATAGGGCAAAACCCTTTGCTGTTGTGCAGGGCCAATAGGACCACAAAATGCAGACACTGTGCGCAGTATTTAACAATGTCCGGATTTTGCTAATCAGACTCTGAATGAAAAAGTGACTGTGTAAAAGTGCTGTTTAGTGGATATGTTACTATTATAACATGCTAGTGATGAGGAGATTTAGAAACAAGCTGCTGTCACACCAAAGTATGTCATCCCTTTTAAAATACCAATCAAAAAAATCTTGGCAGTGTA
Source organism: Pelobates fuscus (assembly GCF_036172605.1). Taxonomy (NCBI): domain Eukaryota; kingdom Metazoa; phylum Chordata; class Amphibia; order Anura; family Pelobatidae; genus Pelobates; species Pelobates fuscus. The sequence goes on from NC_086317.1 coordinate 457,636,606, forward strand.
AAAGAGTTAATTATGTGGTACATTGCAAAAAGTAAAAAAAAAACAACCTGTGTGGGTCAATATAACCATAATAATAAGGAGGCTTTTAACAGGTGGGGGCATGTTTACTAAACTATAAACTAGTGGCTGGGTGTCCGTCGTTTAGGGGCGGATCCAGAACTGAATCTCGGGAGGGCACTTGGAGATTATTACAGGGACAATCCAGGCACAATAACCACTACAGCTCTCTGTACTGGTTATGATTCGAGGAGCGCCGTGGCGCCCTCCCTGAGTAAGTAGTCAAACCGTTTAAGAACAGTTTGTCAGCTTACATGGGTTCTGCCAGGATATGGGCTGTAGTAGGGGATAGGGCCTGTAGTGTGTGTGAGGGGTGCAGTATGTGTGTGTGAGGGGTGAAGTGTGTGAGGAGTGCAGTTTGTGTGTGAGGAGTGTAGTTTGTGTGAGGAGTGCAGTGTGTGTGTGGAGTGAAGTGTCTGTGTGAAGGGTGCAGTGTGTGTGTGTATGGGGGGCAGTGTATGTATTGGGTGTAGTGTCTGCTTGTGGGGTGAAGTGTCTGTGTGAGGGGTGCATTGTGTGTGAGTGGTGCAGTGTGTGTATGTGTGAGGGGTGCAGTGTGTGTATGTTTGAGGGGTGCAGTCTGTGTGTGTGTGTGTGTGTGTGTGAGAGAGAGGGGGCAGTGTGTGTGTGTTTGTGTGTGTGTGTATAAGGGGCTGTGTGTGTGTGTAGGGATTCGTAATCTCAGTCAAAGAGGTGGAGCTACATGGAGGAGGCCACTGTTTCCAAATATGTGTGTGATGATGTGTTTTTGTATTTGTGTATTTGTGACTGCTAGTGTGTGTCTGTGTATGTGCACTTACATGCATCTGAAGGGACCCACAAAAAAGAAAACTGTTTGAGCTGTTTTACGTGTTCCTTTGGATCCTATTTAGTTTGGTATACAAATACCTAGGGTCCTCCTAAAGTAAAATAGTAATTCAGACACAAACCTTGCTCACTGTGTTTGGAATTGTATCAACTACACCTCACTAGCAAGGCCTAACGAAGACCGAAATCATCACGTGGAATTGCTGCATCTCTCATGTAGTGAGAATGTGCCATCGTTTCGGATATGGACTGCCTTGTTCAGTGGGATCTCCCTGACATATGCAAATAGGATAGGGGATGATCTGCTAAATGTAGATACAATAAAGGAACATAGCGTTTAACTGTGTGGGAACTGATACTAATGTGAAATCACAATTGGTCACTCACAGATTGGTAGAGTTAAAAAAGCCTTCAATGGTATCTTTTCTTTTCAGTATCCAGTATGTTGTCCCTCCTCACATATTCATCATAGAGTAGATGTATGTATCTCAAAAGAGAAAGATATATACACAAATGTAGTGCACTTCCAGAGTTCAGATAAAAAAAGTATTTAATAACTTACATTTGGGTATAAAACAAAACAGCTTGTCACCATACACGTCCTACGCGTTTCGTCCTAAGTTTGGACTTCCTCAGGGACTTGGTGCAATAAAAAGTAATAACAGGATCTCCCTGATATGCAGCTGTAAAGTGAGCTTAAACTAAAGGGTGGTTATTTGAGTTGTTTTCTGATTTCAGTGTTCTTTCGCACCCTGTTTTACTTTTATTATAATTTATGAGGCACCACTTTATTCTGCAGCACTTTACAATTTTACAAAGACAATATAAAACAGCAGGTAGTTGACAAACAAACAAAATGGTGGTAGAACCAGTAAATGAAGAAAAAAGATTGTCCTGATCAAAGAGGAATAATTAAAGTGACACTATAGTCATCACTATATATATATCTATCACTTCATATAATGGTTCTGTTGTCTACACCGTGTCCCTGCAATCTTGGCACTGTAAACACTGCCTTTTATCTAAAAATGCTTTTCAGATAAAAGGCAGTGTTTACCTTGCTGTCTAGTACTCGCGCTTGCAGGACCTCTCACGGGCGGCTCCTCTCCTTTGGAATAACTTGCCTACTGCCATCAGACTCTCCCCTAGTCTTCAATCATTTAAGAAGGGCCTTAAAACCCATCTCTTCAGGAAAGCGTATGGCCTCCCAGAGTAATCTCTCCCTTACATACCTGTCTCTTGCTCTCTCCTATGGGATAGTGCTTTGCTCTCTCCTCCAGCTCTGCTTCACTCCTACTTGATATTTCCTGTCCTAATGTTTCTAATACCCCACCTCCTATAGACTGTAAGCTCATTTGAGCAGGGTCCTCTTCAACCCATCGTTCCTGTACGTTTTCTTGTAATTTTCTTATTTATTGTTACATCCCCCCTCTCAAAATATTGTAAAGCGCTACGGAATCTGTTGGCGCTATATAAATGGCAATAATAATAATAATAATAATAATAATAATAGTAACACCTCTAGTAGCAGTCACTCAAACGGCCACTAGAGGTGCTTCCTAGTCCAGTGATGTGTGGAGGCACTGGGGTTCATCGTCTCCACACCTTGCATGGAGACGCTAAACGTTCTCCATGGAGATGCATTGATTCCTCTATGAGGAGATGCTGATTGGCACAGCTCAGCATTTTGCTGCGCATGCGCAATAGCCTCCCAGTGCTTTCCTATGGCCATGGCAAGACTTGCACTGTGTAAGAAAGCAAGTGAGTAAAATCAGAATTTTTCTGCACAGAGAGGGGGCCGGTCACCAAACAGCCATTTCAGCACTATATGTGCTGTATTGAATATGGATTGAATATGGATCGATGGGTTTCATACGTACATTTTTTTTGTTGTTGTTGTTGTAAATCATATTTAAGGTCAAATTAAAAATCAATACAAATAAGTCTGAAGGATTTTAAAACACACATATTCTTGCTCTCAAAGGTTGTACATACCTTTAATTCTTTTTTTTTCTTCTTTCTTAGCAACATGGGTTGGTGGCGGCTTTATTAACGGATCAGCAGAGATAACCTACCTTCCAGGAGGGGGACTGGTATGGCTTCAGGTACCATTAGGATATGCAATAGGACTTGTTTTAGGTAAAAACTATTCATCTTTGTAAATGATTTATGTATCGGTTACATTTCTGTTTTACTTCGATGCCATCGTAATGAATGTTAGATGCTGAAAAGTACTCTGTGACTTGATACTGCATAAAAACACAAAATTGATTTTTAACCACTTAAGAACCAAATATTGCACTTTGCCCTCTTCACAACTGGATCCCTGTAAACCGGATGCCTGCATTGTATTATTAATTAAAGGGAAACTCCAGACATTAAAACAACTTAATCTAAATCAGGCGTAGTTAACCTTTTAATACCTACTGCCCACTTATGTATCCTTTTTGATGGTAAAATTTCCTTACCACCCACCGTGACACATGATTGGCTGAGAAAGGTCTGCAGACACTCTAAGCCAATCAGTGACTTCCCATTCACTAAACAAGCTTGGAAATCAGTCTGTGTAAATTAAATACATTGCTCTTGTTCCAAATTACATTTTAGTTGCATAAATTGCTTAGTAAGTTACTTAACATTTCTCAGAACAGTCCCGCCCACGGTCACGTCCCCAGTCACATCCTTAAAATTAAATTGTTATTCTTTGTAAATTTGAAATGTTGGGAGGTATAGAAATACTTTATGAGTGAAGAGTGTGACTTCTTCCTTTTATTTTACAAAAAAGTACAGATTTCCATAGAAACTGGCACTTTTATAAATTAACCTTCTTTCACCCCTCTGTTAGACCGGCGCTCCTCAGCCTTTTCTCACCCAAGGAACACCAAAGCTTTTCTCAGAATTCCACGGCATACCACAAACAAAAATATCTAGAAAATAAAATAAGAGTAATACAATCCATACACAGAACACCTGTGTCCACGTGGCACCCCACCATGTACTCCACTTTGGACAGTCTTGTGTAAAGCAATGTCCTGCAACAGACTCTCTACTGTGAGCTCACCACTGCACCCGCTGACACACAATCCCTTGCTCCCTAAAGACATATCGGCCTGGTTATCTGCTAGTTGTTTGCACAAACACAGGATTGCTCTAAGAGACATATTTAAGGATAGTCAGCCTCCCGCTGTCAGAGACTACCTAACCATACAATTCCTGATTTCGCTGACAAATTCTAGCATCACAGACTGACAAACAACCTCCAATCCATACTAGGTAAAAGGGAGGACTTCAGCCCCGTACTGACTGGAAATTCTTGTCCAACACAGGCCCCTATGGCTTCCTTATTTAGGTATAAGTAAAATGCTTTTCTCAATCCAGCTTAGTGATTGGCTGAGAGCGTCTCTGAGAAGAACTCTTTACCTAGCTTGAACGTGCACTCAGAATACTATGTGTTCCTCCTGCCAGGTTTAGCAGTTTTACCTCACTGCACAACCATCACAGAGCTGCAGCACTCTGGAACCTTGCGGCACATCCAGTAAATCCGGCGATGTAACACCTAGCACGCTGGTTGCGGAGCACTGAGTTACTTCCTGGTTTACATAGCTCAGTGGAACTAAACTCAAGAGGCAGCAATTGCCCAAAACACCTGCCTTGCACGGATTTCTCATTAAGTTGCATTGAGTAGTCTGTGATTGGACAGACACAGAAAGTATGGGCGGGGTTTGAAGGGGAGGGATTGCAAAGGCTTCAGGCAAGATATTTACAGCTTGTTCAAGCGGTTTGTAGATATATCCCCAATAAAAAAATGCACAATTAAATACATACATGTTTCATTGGAAGTATATCTACTAAACAGATATTTTGTGATTTATTAAAGGACCACTATAGTGCCAGGAAAACAAACTCGTTTTCCTGGCACTATAGTGCCCTGAGGGTGCCCCCACCCCTGGGTCCCCCTCATGCCAGGCTGGATGGAGAGGAAGGGGTTAAACTTACCTCTTTTTCCAGCGCCGGGCGGGGGACTCTCCTCCGCCTCTCCTACTCCTCTCCTCCTCCATAGCGACGTCATCGGCTGAATGCACATGCGCGGCAGGAGCCACGCGTGCATTCAGCCAGTCCATAGGAAAGCATTCTCAATGCTTTCCTATGGACGCTGGCATCTTCTCACTGTGAAAATCACAGTGAGAAGTGCGGAAGCGCCTCTAGAAGCTGTCAATGAGACAGCCACTAGAGGCTGGATTAACCCTATTATAAACATAGCAGTTTCTCTGAAACTGCTATGTTTATAGAAAGAAGGGTTAAACCTAGCTGGTCCTGGCATCCAGACCACCTCATTAAGCTGAAGTGGTCTGGGTGCCTATAGTGGTCCTTTAATCTATTCCATTGGGGAAATAGAGTGTCCCTTTCAAGCATTTTTCATGGCTTTACCTTAAACACTGTGTTATAGTCTTTTATGTAGATTGGTTTATAATGCCATCTAGTGGTTACATTGTTGAATAACATTACAGAGAACCTGGGACGCATTTTCAATCTGGTGCTTACCATCATATGTTTTTTTACTATATTTATACTATTACCCAATTTAATGGTACTCATTTTATCTACCTCGGAAGGGCTGAGTCAACCCTGCCGGGATTTGAACCTGCGACCCAAGGGTTGAACAGATTCTACTGATGATGCAATAAATAGCTGTCTATACATGAAAATGTCTGTTTTGTTAAACGTTTATGTGTTTACGATAACTATCACACTTATTATTTTGTGTGATGTTTTTAATACACACAGGTGCTCTGTTCTTTGTCACCCCAATGAGATCTAAAAAGTATTTGACCATGATGGATCCTCTCCAGGAATCCTACGGCAATACCATGGCGAGCCTTCTCTTCATCCCAGCGCTTATAGGAGATACATTTTGGTTTGCTGCAATTCTCTCTTCTTTAGGTAAAGATAATGGGATAATCACGTTTTAACATTACAATGTGTATAAATCAAACAAGGAGTTAAATAAAATTGAATTTTGATGGATGCAATAGCTCCAGCAGAAGAAACAATGTTTTCTTTTATATAACCCTCCAGGCCTTAGAAAAAAAAGTGAAATACTTTATTTGCATGGTACAAGTTGTCTGCAACATTGTGAAGGTAGCATTTAAATAATTAAAAAAAGATTTATGGATGAGAACAGGAACATAAATTGACACTATAGTCACTCAGTGTTCCTGTCCCCCTTAGTCCTGCAATGTAAATCGTTGCAGTTTTAGAGGAACTAAGGACTAAGACTGCCTCTAGTGACTGTCAATTAGAGAGCCACTAGAGCAGGGGTGGGGAACCTTCGGCCCTCCAGATGTTTTGGACTACATCTCCCATAATGCTCTTACAGTCATAATGCTAGCAAAGCATCAAGGAAGATGTAGTCCACAACATTTGGGGGTCCGAAGGTTCCCCACCCTTGCACTAGAGGCACTTCCAGGAGGTTAGACAACTTTTTCGCTGGACATTAGTTCACGCTCTGCATGAGGACATCCAGCGTCCGTTAAATTAAAGCAAAGCTTTCCTATGAGGAGGGCCTAATGAACTCAAAGTTAATATGTTTTAATATGTTTTATATTTTGTTAAATCGTTCTCCATTTTTTATATTTTCAATTATCTTACTTTGTTTTATTTTAATTATATAGAAAATGTCATGCAGAATATGTCAACCAGAGGCATAACTTGAATTCACCGGTGCAAAAATTGCCTTGGGGCCCCTACTCCCTGGTGCCTCATTCCCCCCCCCGGTGTATCATTCCCGTGCCCAGGCCCCTCCATGTGTCTTATACCCTCTGCTCCCCTAGCCAATCCATGTGCCCCATCCCCTCTCCCCTCAGCCTCTCCATGTTTCCCATACCCTACGCCCTCCCAGCCCCCACCATGTGTCCTATTTCTCCCTCTCCCCCTCCCTGTGTCCCAGTCTTACCTCTCTCTCCCCAGGGCCGGATTAAGAGCACAGTGGGCCTGGTGCTGACAATTATGATGGGCCTAATTACGGAATCTTATTGACCAAAAATACTAAAACAGTCATACCTCCCAAGCGTCATGTATCTGATGGAGATGGTGCTGGAGGGAAACTCATAAGATGCAGCTATAAGAAAACACATAGTCTATGTAAATCCATAACCCCTAACAGCAGTGTCCAGTGAAGCAGGAAGTCAATGGGCCGGGTAAAAGGGTGTGCCACTGGCGCGAATCACGTGACAAGACCTGCCAAAAGGGGTGAACATGCCATAAAGGGGGCATGTTTGGCCAAAGAATTGGAAGGTTAGCCTGCCATGAATGCATGGCAGGCTGCCTGCCAATCCTGCAGACTGTCAAACTAAGGGCATACTATGCAGGCAGCACCTTGAGCTTGACATAAATGCATCTAATGATGCGCTCACTCCATACTTTCTAAGGACTGTCCCCTAGCACTCGCTGGTCCACTTGTCTCCTTACCTTCTTACTAGCAGGCAGAAGTTCCTGGTATATAGTCAGACCACCACTTTTGAGCCAGCAGCTGCAGACTTGAATACAAGTAATATTTTACTATATTTAGGGAGGCAAGAAGGGGACAGGGTGATGGTTTTAACATGATAGGGTCAGAAATACATGATGGTGTTCCTGACCCTATATTGCTCCTTTAACCCCTTAAGGATCAAACTTCTGAAATAAAAGGGAATCATGACATGTCACACATGTCATGTGTCCTTAAGGGGTTAAGCAAGAGTATGTGAAGAGTAGTTAAAGGAACACTATAGTCACCTAAATTACTTTAGCTAAATAAAGCAGTTTTAGTGTATAGATCATTCCCCTGCAATTTTACTGCTCAATTCACTGTCATTTCACTTTGTTTCTGTTTATGCAGCCCTAGCCACACCTCCCATGGCTATGATTGACAGAACCTGCATGAAAAAAAAAACTGGTTTCACTTTCAAACAGATGTAATTTACCTTAAATAATTGTATCTCAATCTCTAAATTGAACTTTAATCACATACAGGAGGCTCTTGTAGGGTCTAGCAAGCTATTAACATAGCAGGGGATAAGAAAATCTTAATTAAACAGAACTTGCAATAAAGAAAGCCTAAATAGGGCTCTCTTTACAGGAAGTGTTTATGGAAGGCTGTGCAAGTCACAAGATTTAACTCGTAAATGGCAGAGGATTGAGCAGTGAGACTGCAGGGGCATGTTCTATACAACAAAACTGCTTCATTAAGCTAAAGTTGTTCAGGTGACTATAGTGTCCCTTTAAGGTTGCCACCATTCTTGGAAAAAAATACCAGCCTTAATTATTTGTATAATTAATTAGTAATGCGTGACATCACATGATGTAAATCACAAGGAGTGACATCAGAGAAAATTCTGTAAAATCACCAACAAACTACTCACAATTTCATTCTGCTGTATAGATGGATTGCTCCCAGTGTCTCCCTGTTTCCCAGTGTCTCAGTCTTGCAAGTCACCCAGTGTCTCAGTGTCCCTATGTATCACAGTGTCAGTGTCCCCATGTCGCCCAGTCCCCTAGTCTCCCAGTGTCTGTGTCCACATTTCTCCCAGTGTCCCAATGTCTCAGTGTGTCCCCATGTCACTAGGATACTGGGGACACTGAGAGACCCGGGGACACAGAGACATTTAGGGAAACTGGGAGAAATTGGGACACTGAGAAACTAGGGACAGAGACACTGGCAGACATGGGGACACTGAAACATTTGGGGACACTAAGACACTAGGGACACAGAGACATGGGAACACAGACATTGGGAGACTAGGGGACACTGGGAGACTAGGGAACACTGGGAGGCAGACACTTGGGGACACTGGGAGACATGGGGACAGTTGTGGACATAGACATGGGGACACTGGGACATATAGGGACACTGGGAGACATTGGGACACCAGGCACACTGAGACACTAGGAACACAGACACTGGGAGACATGGGGACACTGAAACATTTGGGGACACTAAGACACTAGGGACACAGACACCGGGAGACTAGGGGACACTGGGAGACTAGGGGATACTGGGAGACTAGGGGACACTGGCTGGGAGACAGACACTTAGGGAGACATGGGGACAGTTGTGGACATAGACATGGGGACACTGGGACATATAGGGACACTGGGACACATGGGGACACTAGGCACACTGAGAGACATGGGACACAGACACTGGGAGACTTGGGGACACTGAGACACTAGGGACACTGGCTGGGTGACATGGGAACATAGTGTCTCCGTGTCCCAATGTCTCAGTGTCTCCCAATGTCCCTATGTCTCACAGCGTCCCCATGTGTCTCAGCATCCCCATGTGTCCCAGTGTCCCCTAGTGTCTCAGTGTCCCCATGTTTTCCAGTGTCCCCAAGTGTCTCAGTGTCCCCAGGTCTCCCAGTGTCTGTGTCCCCAGGTCTCCCAGTGTCTGTGTCCCCATGTATCCTAGTGTCTCAGTGTCCCCTAGTGTCTGTGTCCCCATGTGTCTCTGGGAGACTTGGGGACACTGAGACACTAGGGACACTGGCTGGGTGACATGGGAACATAGTGTCTCCGTGTCCCAATGTCTCAGTGTCTCCCAATGTCCCTATGTCTCACAGCGTCCCCATGTGTCTCAGCATCCCCATGTGTCTCAGTGTCCCCTAGTGTCTCAGTGTCCCCATGTTTTCCAGTGTCCCCAAGTGTCTCATTGTTTCCAGGTCTCCCAGTGTCTGTGTCATAGTGTCTCAGTGTCCCCTTGTGTCTGTGTCCCCATGTGTCCCCTAGTGTCTGTGTCCCCTAGTGTCTCAGTGTCCCCATGTGTCCCTGCTGCCTTTCCCCCCATCCCTCACTTACCTGAGCTGTAGAGCTGCTGTCTGGACTCTGTGCTGTGTTGCTGCTCCCCACGGATCAGTGAGTAGTAGAGAGAGGCAGGGATATTCTGTAACTTCCTATTCCTGCCTCTCTCCACACACTCCACACACGGTGCTGGTATTGCAGAGTAATTTCCATTTATTCGGAGAAAATTACCTGCATTTGTAGTGCAGGTATTACTGCAATACCGGCACGGCCAGGCTGCCTCAAATACCGGCTGTGCCAGTAAAATACTAGTCAGGTGGCAAACCTAAGAGTAGTGTGTAAAAAAAAAAAAAAAATGTTTTTTTTTTTTTAAATGGGCCTACTCCATGGGCCTGGGCCTGGAGCTGCAGCTCCATCAGCCCCTATGTTAATCCGGCCCTGTCTCTCCCCCTCCCTGTGTCTCCCCTCCAGTTCCAGCATTTCTCTGCCACTGTTCCCAGTCTGACAGGAAGTTCTCTCTCAGTGAGCACTTCCTGTCAGACCGCTCAGCCACGCCACATACAGGCAGGAAGGGAGCAGCACAGCACAGCTCTCCCCTCCTGCCAGCATCGGGAACCACGGACCCGGGCCGGTTGGGGCTGTGCACGACCCATAAGTTATCCAGGTGGCCCACGGACGCAGGGGTTGCAGCTACAGCTGGGCCCCCTGTAGTGTGCGGCCTGGTCGCAGCTGCGACCGTGGTAGGTACGCCACAGATGTCAACTGATAAGCCTTCATTGCGTCGCTTTTATAATTGTTGAATATGAAAAACTCGCTTATTACTCTTCATTGCTGCTGGTCTGATATTGTTCATTCTTCGGTTCTGCTGCTGCGAGGTTACCGTATAGGAAGTGATACAACTATTCAGCCTCCTGTCTCATGTTAAAATGACTTTATGGTTAAACATACCATCTACATGACCGTTTTGTATGCTATCTTTTGTGTATGTTATGGTGGAATAGTTGATCATGTCAAATTCAACGATTTCAACAGCATCAGCAGTGACGATCATTATGGACATCCAGAATTACTTATCAATCATCGCGTCAGCTTGTATCGTTATAACGTACACCTTATTTGGAGGTCTCTATTCCGTCGCATACACCGACGTGATACAGTTACTATTCATGATATTTGGTTTGGTGAGTATAACACAGATCTACAATGATTTCCACTTATCAAAAATAAGATGACTTTCATTGGAACTCTTTGTTCATATTTTTATTGACCTATTAAAATCACAGCAATAGGCATTGATTAAATCTTGAGCCTCATCGCAGTAGATTATTTCATTTCAATATGCTTTTCTCATCCTTAGTGTCTTTGTCTACCATTTGCTATGATGAACCCGACCTCTCTGAGTATAGTAAGCACTGCTACTCAAGAAGTATTTCAAACGCCCTGGCTTGGAAGACTGGACTTGCAGTACATTGGAGTATGGATAGATTCTATTCTGTATATTGTAAGTATGGTAACTGTTAGACTTCTGCAATTCGGCCGAATTTTGACCGATTCTTGAACTCTAAAAATGCACCTGAATCATGAGCCAACTGAAACGCGCAATGGTTTGAGCATGCTCATTTTGATTCATGATTCTGAATTTTTACAATAAAAAAGATGACTAAGGGGAAAAACTGATTGCTGACTATGGGACAGTCACGAAAAGTAAATTTTATTCATAGAGCAAGTGGAGAGTGCGCAATAGAGAGGGGAAAAAAAGAAACGCCTTTTTGTATTCTCTCCATTGGTTACTTTTTCTCAGTTGATCTGTGAACCAAATAGCAAGAAAATGTTATTCGCTAAAGTGAGAATTCAAGGGGAATTCAAAGTAAATTTCATATTCAAGGTATAAATAGAAACATTCTCTAAGCCTGCTATGCAGGGCCGCCATCAGCTGGGGGTACCAGAAGTACACCTATTGGGGCCAGGGCCACCCGGCATACCCAAGTCACATATTTAAAAACAAATAAATTAATTAAAAACAAATAAATAAAAAGTATATACGATATATTTATTAATAGCCGCAGGGAGGGAGATCTCCTAACTCTATCTTACCTCTCCCACTCTCTATTCATACCTATACTCTCTTATCGTTATCTGTGCCTCTGTCTAACTCTCCTTAAATGTTTCTGTCTCAGTACTTCAATACCAGACAGCTGGATCCTGCTATGGAACATATCTTGTTCTCATGAAGACATGCATAGAGTAGATATAATTACAATACAATTAGTATTGTTTTTAATAGCAATTATTTATTTATTTATTTATAATTAAAATATTTTACCAGGATGGATACATTGAGATTTCTCTCGTTTTCAAGTGTGTCCTGGGTCCACAAAACATTGCATGGATACAATAGGATACAATATTACAAAAATCCAATATACAAACTATATATATATATATATATATATATATACACACATATATAAATTTAATACATAACAGGTAAAAAATATATTCAAGCATGACAGGTGCATTCTGTGCTGAGGTATATTGAGGTATAATTATCATGGACAGGATGCCATCAGATTTGTTGGTAATTGCTTGAATAAAGTTGTTTTTTATTCAGCATGTCAGTAGAAGTGTAATCTCTTACCTGCCATGCTATAAATCTCCAAAAAGCTCCATAAGTAAAAAAGTACACTTACCCTGATCCATTCTCTCGATGTATTCATTGCAGTGATTGCCTAATTTACTCTTGTAGAGTCTCGGGAGCATCCCTTGGCAGATTTACTTCCAGAGAATCCTATCTGCCTCGACAACATCTCAAGCCAAAATAACGTCCTTACTGAGTTCAATCACATGCATGACGCTGGCGGTACCATCGGTCTTGGTTGGAGCTGTAGCTGCTTCAACAGGTATATATAAATTGATAAAAATTAATCATTTTCTTACAGTGAATTATTACAAATTATTTGTGTCAAAACTTGTTAAAATGAGAGTTTTACTTTATTTGCTACCTACACTTTTTGAATACGATTTTAAAATAAGCCAGAGATGTGTATGTAATGTGCCTGAAAATGTAGTTGCTGTGATCTATTTTTGGACTTGTTTCCCTGCTGGCCCATAAACTTCATTAGTACAAAGATCTGTTAAATGGGTATGGCTAAAATCCTAAAATTATGTTTTCTTGGTCCACCCGGCCTATAATGCCTTTATGCTACCTACATCTGCATCCACTGGTACCGACCACCTCTTAGCGGTTACCATTTTGCAAATTGGCCAAACAGGTTTGTCTTAAATGCCATAACAACTGCAGTAAGACACAATTCTCTGAGCTAGTTTCCCTGAAGATTTTATCCAAGAAACAACAAAATTTTGTTTAGGTAAAAAGTGCTAATCTGGAAAAAATCTCAAACTTTGCTATAGTGACAGCTTGGCTATTTAGGTTTAAAGGGACACTGTAGGCACCCAAACCACTTTAGCTCATTGACGTGGACTGGGTGCACTGTCCCTATTGCACTTAGTGCTGCAATGTAAAACATTGCAGTTCCATAGAATTGCAATGTTTTATTGCAGCTCTAAGTCTGCCCTCAGTGGATTATTATCAGACAGCCACTAGAGGGCTTCCTGAATTGAAACGGACCTTTGGTCCGGTATCTGACGCTGGACATCTTCACGCTCTTCATGAGGACCTCCAGCATCAGATTTTTCCCCATAGGAAAGCATTGGTCAATGCTTTTCTATGGGGAGGTCTAATGCGAGCGGAGCATTTGCCGTGCCTGCGCATTAGACCCCGCTCGTCACGGGACGGAGGGAGAGGCAGAGCCGTGACCCAGACCCGAGGGACATTGGCACTGGGATAAGGTAAGTAAATAAAGTTTTTTTTAACACTTTATTTAATGAGGAGAGTGGGGCAGGGGGAGCAGTAGTGCCTAGGAATACAGCATTGTATTCCTGGCACTGCTGGATCCCTTTAAATTTGAAGTTTGCTATATAGTCAATAAACCTTTTATGTTGCCTGACTTTACAAATTTCACAAATATTTATTGAAAACTACATACACCATGCTTATAGAAAAGCTTTAATTCTTGAATGCACTTTGATATGGAATAAAATAATTTTTCCTGTAGGATGTATTGAAAGTTTGCAGCCATTAAAGAGACAGCTTATTGTAGTTGTTCTGGTGATTATAGTGTGTCCCCTGCAGGTATGTTCATGTAAACACTGCCTTTTCGTGATGTCAGGAAGATCAGGAAATAAAGGTCAGGAAATAAAGTAGGTTTTCTTACCTTTTTAGTGTGCGAATGGGGGGCAAGCCACCTAAATTGTGTCTTTAACACTATAGGGGCAGGAATACACGTCTGTATTCTGATAGTGTTCCTTTAACTTCTCTTTCCCTCTATAAATTTAGATAATGCAGCCCTAATTTTTAATCAGATAGCGATAGGTGGTAATTTTTATTATTATTTGCACCTATTAACCTCTATGGGAGTATTTAAAAACTTACTACAGCCACTAATTACCATTATTAATAGTTATGTTTTGTAGATTGGATGGCAGATTGGCTTGTTGTTATTCAGCAGTTTATTAGCTTGTTGTAACAGATTAAGACACGCATGGAAACAGACCAAAAGTGAAATTTAACACAGTACAAAGTCAGTCAACATAAAAGTGGAAAACACAACTCATAGCCCGAGATATTAGCAACCAAAAACCTCCCTCCAACAATTTATACAAATATGCCAGCTCAGTAAATATTTTTGCATGCGTGCGACTCTGATCATTATCATTCAACAAACAGTAGTCTTGGGAGCAATGGTACACCATTTATGCCCACAGTTTGCCTTAATATTACATATAGTACGGAAATAATCTAATTTGCAGATTTTATATGCACTCAAGTGCTTTGATTTTGTTGCTATATTGTTATATGGATATTCTGTGTGAAATGCGTTGGATACTATACATTTACTGAATGAATGATTTGCTACTGTCTGATTTGTACATATGCATGTTAAAAATTACCTTAAAACATAAAACAAATGAATCAGTTACTTATGTATCTATTTTCATATTTGCTAGACTGGAATCAGACCAGCTATGGCTTGCCTACCCCTTACGAGCGTGGAGAGGCTGGCATGATATTGCCCATTGTATTTCATTATCTGTGCCCCTCGTATGTGTCGGTTGCTGGTCTGGGGGCTGTTGCAGCTGCTGTTATGTCTTCTGCCGACTCGTGTCTTCTGTCATCCAGCTCAATGTTTGGTTACAACATATATAAAAAGATAATAAGGAAACAGGTATTGAATACATTTTTTGTTCAAACTGCTTCTCTCGTTTGCAGTTACTACTGCAAAGGATTCTGGGTGGGCCTATGTAATTAAGTTCATCAAAGAACCTTTTTTCCTAATTTGTTCCACTTGTTACTTGTATTCCTTGGAGTATATGTCTGCTATGTACAACAGTTTATAAACACAACTCAGGAAGAGGTGCAAAGCCAGTGAACCACTCATGTGAAGTTGTTTCGCTGTTAATGCAACTCATCAGCATGAGGTTGGTTACTGGCTTGCTATTGAGGATTGGTGATACCTGTGAGTTGGGAAGGGGGCGTTTACTGAGAAAGAGCTTGAGTGGGGCAGCTAATAGTTGTGAAGGAGAAACAAAAGCACTTATAGAATAAAATGATGTGGAGACAAAGTGTACAAGGCAAGAGTGAACTGAAATGAGGAAAAAGTGAGTGAGCATAGGACATGGACACTTTTAGATCTAGTAACTGATTTCTGCAGGAGATTGTATTATTGCACTCAGACATATTTTTTTATGCAATAGAACATCTCTGGAATAGAAGGTTTGTGCCATGTAGAATTTATTATTTGATTAGGAATCGGAGGCAAATAGAAAAGTCAGAAGGAGGAAGTGTATTTAATGGGGAGAAACTTGTTTTTTATATTGATAGAATGTTTTTATTTAAGAGATGTCTTAATGTGGGAGCTATAAAAAGCAAAAATAAATGGACTTAAAATTAGCACTTATAAGTTCTTATGGGGACAGGAGTGTCCCGGCATCATTTTATCTTCAGCATTTAAACCATTGCAACAGTTAAACCTCAAAGTTGGTGCTCCAGCGACCGGCACCTCTGCTACCATGCTTCCTTCCTTCCTCTCTGCCTTGCAGTATGAAGAAGGTTTAAACTGGTAGCTGTCACTATCCACCCATTTAGAGCAATAGTGTGTGCTAGGAACCAGAGTCAAAGCCATTAAAAACAGTTTAACACCTAAAGGTACGATGGAGCCCAGACACTGTTGCCCGCACAACAACTACAATGAACTTAAGTTGTTATAGAGGGTTGGGAGTGTTTCACTAATGAGAGACAGTTGTGTGGTGAGAGAGGGCAGCGTAAGTTTTCATAAACTTATCTTGTGCTGCCGCTGCATTTGTGGACCAATTTGTAACTTCATGCAACAATTCCAGATCAAACTCCCCATATACATGCCTACCTACACGCAAAGATACTTTAAAAGTGTGGATGGCTCTATCTTTGTGGCTTTGCAATGTCCATATGACCATTAACTTTGTAGGACATAATTCATCCACATGTAGTACCATATGGTGATGTCATGGAGGGACGGAGCAAAACAATTTACTTTTTAAAATATTAATCTGTGCAGACGACAACACAGAGAGGTCACGGAAGAATCGTCAAAAAATTTGATTTACAAAAATAAAAGATGACCTTGTTTTAGTTTGCCTTTTGCCTAAGTGTTTGGTTGGAATCTTGAATTGTTGATACAGTTTTTAAGTTCTCCAGTACATCAATCTTCCCTGATAATCTATTAAGAAATATATGTTCTTTTTGTGCTCCCCAATTTGCATTTTCTTCTACTTATGCAAGGCTTATAAAATTATAGCTGAGGACAAATCCAAACATTGTTGACTGAATTATTAAATATAGATTTGTTTCATGCAGGCATCAGAAAAAGAAGTAATGGTGGTAATGAGGATTTCCACCGTCATCTTGGGATCACTGGGAGCCAGCTTTGCCTTCTTGTCCAACTCAGTCTACGACTTGTGGTTCATGTGTGGAGAACTGGTGTATGCTCTTGTTTTCCCTCAACTCTTTTGCGTCCTTTTTATACGTAAAACAAACACCTATGGGTCAGCTGCTGCGTTCTTTCTTGGACTCGTGTTGAGGGTGCTTGGTGGAGTGGAATCACTGAGACTCCCACCTGTGATACATTACCCATGGTGCACTCTCATCGATGGAAACTATGTCCAACTCTTTCCATTCAAAACATTTACAATGCTGGTTACACTCTTTATTCTAGTTGTGGTGTCTTACACAACAGATATTTTGTTTAAAAACTCATACCTACCCATACATTGGGATATTTGCCATATTACAAAGGCAAATGACATAATCCAAGAAACAAAAACTGAAGTAGAACTTTTACAAGTAAGAAACACAGAAAACTGTCATTTACATGGTGCTGAGATGTAAATAATTTTATATCTGTAAAATGTTGGTTTATAGGGTCATGCAAATACCAGCTAGCAGGTCAATAGACGTTTTCAAAGTTATGAATGTGGTGACAAAATATGTCCAGACAATTAATTCTACGGTTTGGAATGATAATGATAAGATTTTCTGTGATGGGCATGATGGACTGTGGTAGGAGTAAACACTGTGATGGGCATGATGGACTGTGCTAGGCATAAACTCTGTGATGGTACTGGGGCATTGTGGCAGAAGTAAAGGCATGAGAAAAGTTCAGATTGAGGACTGATATTATCAATGCATGGTACGGACAGTGCAAAATAATATATTTTTAATTGTAAATTATAAGGTATTTGCTCCATGTTACCTGATTTTGTTTTAAAAATAGTTCTTTATGCATGTTTCATAAATGTGCTTTTTTCTCCAGAACATTTATTTAACTTTTTTTTCTTCATATGGTATATTTTGGAGTCGGAGCCCAAAATTCTATGCCTACAGGTACCTGAGAGGCACATCCATCCCTTCTCTATAAAACGTTGTACCAAGATTTGGGGAAATTACTTTCTGAAATCATTGACACTGAGATAAGTTTACCCCATTGTGACGTTTTCTGAAATTCTGGGTATTTGTCACTTTTGCCATGCATTGGTTCTACCATTGTTTATCACATTACTTGCACCCATACATAATAAATGTTGTTTTTAAAAGACAGATACATATTTTCTTTCTGGTAGTCCGTATGTATATATACATGCCACAACTTTAACCCCTTCAGGACGGAGTCAATAGTGCACGTTCTGATCAAAACAAAACGTAAACAAAAACTGGAATTTGCGCTGTATGTCTGTTCAACCGTAATTCACCTCTTTCATATTAAATGCACCCACACTTATTATATATCATTTTGTTCAGGAGAAACAGGGCTTTCATTTCATATAAAATATTTATATATGAAACATCATTTATTATGAATAAAATTAAAAAAAACTGTGAGAAATTTTACAAATAAATTAAAATTTGTAGTTCCGCCTCACATTTTAGCTGTAAATGTCATAATACTGTGAGGTTTTACTGCAACAAAATGCACATATTTGTAATCAGCGATGTCTCACGAGTACAACAGTACCCGCCATTAACAGGTTTTATGGTGTTTTGGAAAGTTACAGGGTCAAATATAGAACGTTCCATTTTTAAATAGAAATTTGCCAGATTGGTAATGTTACCTTTGAGACGGTGTGGTAGCCCAGGAATGAGAATTACCCCCATAATGGCATACCATTTGAAAAAGTAGACAACCCAAGGTATTGAGCGTGGGGTATGTTTAGTCTTTTTTATGAAGTGCCTTTGGACCGACAGGGGAGATACTTTTATCTCCCCTGCCAGCCCACGCAGAGCCGGCCTCGCTGTCTGCCTTCTCTGGCCGGTGGGGAGATCAAAGACCTCCTCACCGGCCCAAAGGCAATTCGTTATGGAAGAGGGAGGGAGGACCCAGTAAGCTGCAGGAGAATGGTAAGGAGGAGGGGGACCCGGGAGCCTGATCCCACAGCCAATCTGTTCAGAGTGTTGCGGTGTGTTACCATGGCAATGCTCAGACACAGCTCTCTGCTAGTGAAAGGAAAATAATGTTGTCAGCCTGCACATGGAGGAACTCCAGGTTAAGCACATGCATCACCACTAGACCACCAGGGCTTGCAATGTCGTCGCCCCCTGGCAAAATGTAAGAAGAAGGATGGGGCTGAAAAAAAGATTGTCTTATTTTTTAAAGGAAAAAATAAACATTTGCTTATCATCCACCCACACAATATAGACCCTATGCACTCCTCAACCACACTGCTCCCCTCACACACACACACTGCACCCCTCACACACACAAAGTGCACCTCACACACACACACTGCTCCCATCACACACTGCACCCCTCACAAACACTGCACCCATCACACACTGCACCCCTCATGAACACACTGCACTCCTCACACATACACTGCACTCCTCGTGCACACACTGCACCCCTCCTATACACACTGCACCCCTCCTATACACACTGCACCCCTAATATACACACTGCACCCCTTACACAAACACACACACTACTTTCCTCCCCCCCCCGGTCCCAACCCTGGGCGGCGGGTGGGGGCCATAATAGTAATGAGGGGGGGGACCTACTGTCCTCCCTCCCCCGGCCCCCACCCCTGGGCGGCGGGTGGGGGCCATAATGGTAAGGAGGGGGGGACCTACTGTCCTCTCCCCCCAGCCCCCACCCCTGGGCGGCGGCCATAATGGTAATAAGGGGGGGGACCTACTGTCCTCCCCCCTGGCCCCCACCCCTGGGCGGCGGGTGGGGGCCATAATGGTAATAAGGGGGGGGGGAGATCTACTGTCCTCCCCCCCCGGCCCCCACCCCTGGGCGGCGGGTGGGGGCCATAATGATAATGGGGGGGACCTACTGTCCTCCCCACGCCCCCACCCCTGGGCGGCGGGTGGGGGCACAAAGTCAAATCCCCCCCCCCATCAAGGTGATTAGGGGTCCCCAAGCCCCTAGTCACCCACCCCCCACCCAAATAAAAATGCCCCTACCTACCCCCCTCACCCTAAAAAATAGTGAGGGGGGAATAAAATTGCTAACCTGTAAAGTAAAATTAAACTTACCATTCAACGTCTTCTTTTTTCTAAAATCTTCATTTTTCAGCCCCCAAAAAGGCCAAATAAAAAACCATCATACCCGTCGAACTAAAAATAAAATAAAAAACCTGAGCGCAAAAAAAAAAACAGACGAAAAAGAAAAACCCGAGCGCCAAAAAAATAATCCATCTTCACCCATGGAGGGCTCCGCGCAGACTGAGCTCCGCAGGGCGGGGGAAGGCTTATAAAGCCTTGCCCCGCCCTGCAATTAGGCTAAGAACACTCTGATTGGTGGGTTTAAGCCAATCAGAGTGCTCTTTGTCATTTTACACAGCGTGGGAAAATTCCAAAGAACTTTCCCACGCTGTGTAAAATGACACAGAGCACTGTGATTGGATGGATTTCAAGCCATCCAATCACAGTGCTCTGTATCATTTTACAAGCGTGGGAAAATTCCAAAGAACTTTCCCACGCTTGTAAAATGACACAGAGCACTGTGATTCGATGGCTTGAAATCCATCCAATCACAGTGCTCTGTGTCATTTTACACAGCGTGGGAAAATTCCAAAGAACTTTCCCATGCTGTGTAAAATGACACAGAGCACTATGATTGGGTGTCAGTAGGTCCCCCCCTTATTGTTTTATTAGGGCCCCCACCCACCGCGCAGGGGTGGGGGCCAGGGGGAGGACACTAACCCCCCCTTATTGTTTTATTAGGGCCCCCACCCACCGCGCAGGGGTGGGGGCCAGGGGGGAGGACAGTAGGTCCCCCCCTTATTGTTTTATTAGGGCCCCACCCACCGCGCAGGGGTGGGGGCAAGGGGGGGAGGACAGTAGGTCCCCCCCTTATTGTTTTATTAGGGCCCCCATCCACCGCGCAGGGGTGGGGGCCGGGGGGGGAGGACAATAGGACCCCCCTTATTGTTTTATTAGGGCCCCCACCCACCGCGCAGGGGTTGGGGCCAGGGGGGGGAGGACAGTAGGTCCCCCCATCTTTATTTAGGGCCCCCACCCACTGCGCAGGGGTGCGGGCAGGACACCAGCCGCGCGCGCGCGGGGGGGGGGGTTATTAGGTTTTTTGTTTTTTACAGTGAGCAGCTATAGGCTGCTCACTGCTTACTACACATGCCCCTACTCGCGATCTAGCGAGTAGGGGCATATTATTTACTAATACTAAGTAATCTTTACTTAGTATTAGTAAATTTGGCTTAAAGACCAATTTAGGTCTTTCAGCCTTTTAGTAGATAGATCCCTGATACCGTGGAAATTAGGGAGTTATCTACTAAGCGGCTGCAAGATGCAGCCGCGGCAATGAATAGGATCGGAGTTTCATTCATTAGAATGAAATTCCGATACGAACAAAGTACCGAATTGCATCCTAACACGAACGGAGAAATTCTTCTCATTCTGTTAGGATGCAATTCGGCAGTTTATCCGGCGTTCTGTCTAAGTGACAGGACGTTCGGCAATACTGACAGAAAGCATTGTGGGAACAGGGAGGAAAGCTAGGGATCATGGGAAAATTGCTCTGACCAGCGGAAATGAAACACACTTTGCTCCTCCGCTGGTCAGAGCTGGTCAAGCGGAGGAATCCTCCATAAGGCAAAGAGTCCCTACTTTGTCTTATGATTTTAAAGAAAACTAAAGAAGACAGGAAGAAAAAAATAACAGATCCAGAGAGAGGGGGAGAAGAGGAAGAGATTGAGGGAAGGTAAGTTCGGCATGACAGTGCCGCTTTAACAGATCTCCCCAAACATTAATATTGACAGATTTCAGAAAACAGACATATCTTTCCCCGAGCATTTAAATTCATAGACAGACAGATTTTTCAAACATTTACATTGACAGACAGACACATTTCTCCAAACAATGAAATTGAAAGACAGATAAATATATTTCCTCAAACATTTAAATCAACAGACAGATTGTACCAAACATTTGAACTGACAGACATATTTTACCAAACATTTGAACTGACAGACGGACAGATTTTACCAAACATTCAAATCGACAGACAGACAAATTTCCACATTTCCACAGACAGATAAATATCTTTCCCCAAACATTTAAAATTACAGATAGATTTTACCAAACATTCAAATTGACAAAAAGACAGGCAGACAGATTTCAGCAGTTAGTTTGATAGACAGATAGATGTCCCCAAACATTTAAATTATTTCAGCTGGTGAGGTAGCTCAGTTGGTAAATTCCCTGACTGCAAAGCCTGTTAAAACATGCAAGGTCGCAGGGTCAACTCAGCACTTCATCATTCCAAGGTCGATAAAATGAGTACCATCAATTGGGTAGTAATAACATGCATTACTGTTCAGCTGCTGAGTTGGTTAATTGCAAGAGTGTGTGCTGAAAAGTGCCTTCAGTCCCCTGGGAGAAAGGTCTGGTTGTTATTATTATTATTATTATATATATTAGACTGGCAAAAGGACAGACAAACTTACACCAGACATTTTAATTGAAATAAAGAGAAACACAAGAGATTTAACTCCCAAATGGCAGAGAATTAAGCAGTGAGACTTTTATATACTAAAACTGCTCCATTAAGCTAAAATTGATTTGTTGCATATAGTGTCCCTGTAATTTTCTTATTGAGAGAGAGAGGAATTATGGACATACTGAATGAGAGGCTTGAGGGAGGACTGAGATGAGTAAAGTAAACTGGGCATGAAATGGGTCACAGTGTCTCCCCCTGATGTCGACAAGTTGGAGTTCTTATTAAATAACAATTATTATGTGGGGGGACTTAATATTTTCCACTTGCCCCCAACCATAGTCAGCGGGTGGGAGCTAGAATTAAAATAAGTGACCTAGTGCCCTCAGCCCCAATCCACTATCTGCGGGTTGGGGCTCTCATTTTAATAAACCAGTGGGGACCTAATTATATTGCCTGCAGATTATTGAGGATTATGTCCTCAATAAATGGCATTGAATCACAGAATCTGATATTTTCAATGTTAAGTGTATTGTCGATTTTTAATGTATTTCAAAAGTCTGTTATTCCAACTGCTATTTGTTCACTCCCAATAAGCCTTTAATGGTGGTAATTTTAATCTGAACCGATAAAAAGCTTATCGGGAGCCAATAAACTTGCTATAAATCGTATCGGCTGGAATGTAATCAAGGGTAAATATAAAGGGACACTATGGCAGCCAGACCACATCATCTCATTGAAGTGCCCCTGTCCTCTCAACCCTGGAATGTAAAATATCGCAGGGTTAAGACTGCCTCCAGTTGCTGTCTAACAGACAGCCAAAATCCTGGATTTTCGAGGAGTTTAACTCCTTGATACGAGGCTGGAAGTTCCCCCCATTGCTGACGTAGGAGAGAGTGAGGGTCAACTCAGCACTTCATCATTCCAAGGTCGATAAAATGAGTACCATCAATTGGGTAGTAATAACATGCATTACTGTTCAGCTGCTGAGTTGGTTAATTGCAAGAGTGTGTGCTGAAAAGTGCCTTCAGTCCCCTGGGAGAAAGGTCTGGTTGTTATTATTATTATTATTATATATATTAGACTGGCAAAAGGACAGACAAACTTACACCAGACATTTTAATTGAAATAAAGAGAAACACAAGAGATTTAACTCCCAAATGGCAGAGAATTAAGCAGTGAGACTTTTATATACTAAAACTGCTCCATTAAGCTAAAATTGATTTGTTGCATATAGTGTCCCTGTAATTTTCTTATTGAGAGAGAGAGGAATTATGGACATACTGAATGAGAGGCTTGAGGGAGGACTGAGATGAGTAAAGTAAACTGGGCATGAAATGGGTCACAGTGTCTCCCCCTGATGTCGACAAGTTGGAGTTCTTATTAAATAACAATTATTATGTGGGGGGACTTAATATTTTCCACTTGCCCCCAACCATAGTCAGCGGGTGGGAGCTAGAATTAAAATAAGTGACCTAGTGCCCTCAGCCCCAATCCACTATCTGCGGGTTGGGGCTCTCATTTTAATAAACCAGTGGGGACCTAATTATATTGCCTGCAGATTATTGAGGATTATGTCCTCAATAAATGGCATTGAATCACAGAATCTGATATTTTCAATGTTAAGTGTATTGTCGATTTTTAATGTATTTCAAAAGTCTGTTATTCCAACTGCTATTTGTTCACTCCCAATAAGCCTTTAATGGTGGTAATTTTAATCTGAACCGATAAAAAGCTTATCGGGAGCCAATAAACTTGCTATAAATCGTATCGGCTGGAATGTAATCAAGGGTAAATATAAAGGGACACTATGGCAGCCAGACCACATCATCTCATTGAAGTGCCCCTGTCCTCTCAACCCTGGAATGTAAAATATCGCAGGGTTAAGACTGCCTCCAGTTGCTGTCTAACAGACAGCCAAAATCCTGGATTTTCGAGGAGTTTAACTCCTTGATACGAGGCTGGAAGTTCCCCCCATTGCTGACGTAGGAGAGAGTGAGGAGCGATCCAGTGCAGAGGGTCCTCAGTGCTAGAATCAGATAAGTAAAAATAAAATGCTGATCCAAATTAATTAAATCGAGACAATATTAAGGTATAAAGAATATTTAAGAGTCAAAACCTTTAGATTACATTTTCTTTTTCTTACAATAAAAATCCACGAGAGCAGAGTGTTCAGATGACGGACTTTCTTTTTGATACTTGTATCTCGGAATACAGTATATGCATTGTAGCCACATTGGGTCTGACCAGTGTTAATTTTGGCGGCAAATTTCAATTTAGTTTTAGTCATAGTCTTTTGACTAAAAATCCATTTTAGCTTTAGTCATATTATAGTCATCTAAATTGTTTAAGTTTTAATCCAGCTTTTAGTCAACTAAATCTTCAGGAGATTTTAGTTGACATAACTAAAATCGAATGGGTTTAGTTAAAGCCTCTATCCATCTCTTTTGCCCCTTTCCCAGCCCCTCTGTGTCTCTTTGTATCCTCCTAGCCCCTCTGAGTGTCTCTCTACCAAGCCCTGGTCTGTCTCTTTTGCCCCTTTCCCAGCCCCTCTGTGTCTCTTTGTGTCCTCCTAGCCCCTCTGAGTGTCTCTCTACCAAGCCTTGGTCTGTCTCTTTTGCCCCTTTCCCAGCCCCTCTGTGTCTCTTTGTGTCCTCCTAGCCCCTCTGAGTGTCTCTCTACCAAGCCCTGGCCTGTCTCTTTTGCCCCTTTCCCAGCCCCTCTGTGTCTCTTTGTGTCCTCCTAGCCCCTCTGAGTGTCTCTCTACCAAGCCCTGGTCTGTCTCTTTTGCCCCTTTCCCAGCCCCTCTGTGTCTCTTTGTGTCCTCCTAGCCCCTCTGAGTGTCTCTCTACCAAGCCCTGGTCTGTCTCTTTTGCCCCTTTCCCAGCCCCTCTGTGTCTCTTTGTGTCCTCCTAGCCCCTCTGAGTGTCTCTCTACCAAGCCCTGGTCTGTCTCTTTTGCCCCTTTCCCAGCCCCTCTGTGTCTCTTTGTGTCCTCCTAGCCCCTCTGAGTGTCTCTCTACCAAGCCCTGGTCTGTCTCTTTTGCCCCTTCCACAGCCCCTCTGTGCAGTGTTAATATTGGCAGAAAATTTCAAATTACTTTTAGTTAATGTCTTTTGACTAAGAAGCCATTTAAGTTTTAGTCATATTTTAGTCATCTGAATTGTTTTAGTTTTAGTCTACTAAATCTCAAATATTTTAGTCAACTAAAATTTGACTAAAATTGTTAGTCGACAATATTAATATTACTGGGTGTGACATCTTTGAAGAGTTCAGGTTACACCCTGCTAGTGGTTTCAGAACTGCCACTTTAGTCATTCCCTCTTGTATGACCATGTGGAGTATGTCTGGACAGATTGCCTTTGCTATGATGTTGCAATGTGTATGTTTATCAAGATATACATTATATTCATCAGCTTATGTTTAACTAGAAGGACACTATGCGATCTTACACCAAAATACACACATATTTGTTGAATATTTAATTGGAGACATAAACTTTTCTATGCATGTAAATAATTCAGAAAGGAACTCAACAGAATGAACAATGAGTTTAACCTACGTGATATTTAACTTTATGGATGGGCTTTCATAGTGGACTTACTTCACCAGTCTGATACATGGAAGACTGTCCCCTGAGACCACACCATTTTCACATGGTAATCTTGAAAAGTAGAGTACTTTAGAAGAATTCATCTCAAAATACAATTGTGGGAGATATTTCTTTCTGAAGAATTGGTCAAAGTAATTCTCTGCTTCTAGAATCTTAATATACTTTAAGAATCGGTTGGTTTACATTGTGAACAAATATTAATTTACCCCATAAAATTTATTCATAATACTGTTATTCATGGAATCAGGGAAAAGGTAAAAAGATTACAAAAAAAGGTCAAACAAAAGAAAACATACTAATAACACATTATCACATAGCTTTAGATTATGTACAGTTTTTAATTTTATATTCTTGTTTTTTAGATCTGATAGACCAGAATCGGCCCTATTATAAATATCTTGACATCGACAAAGACCTTGCTAAATACATATTGCGATATCAGCTATAATAACATCTGTTTATCATAAGAAAAAAAATTCATTTTGATGTAGAAACTGATATCTTTCCACCGTACATTTATACAAATATGGATTGTTTGTCTACATATATTATGTTCTGTACAGTTAAATTAGAAATATAAACTGTTTATCCAGCAGTATGATTGCATATTATTTATTTTTGGAAGTTCATGGATTACTTGGTGTGACTTTATGAATGTTCTCAGTTTTGTTGTAGTGCTTCTTGTTCTTGCAA
Organism: Pelobates fuscus; assembly: GCF_036172605.1. Taxonomy (NCBI): domain Eukaryota; kingdom Metazoa; phylum Chordata; class Amphibia; order Anura; family Pelobatidae; genus Pelobates; species Pelobates fuscus. Next base: position 457,663,102 of record NC_086317.1, read on the forward strand.
CTCATGTTGTGAATGATGTAATATCTCTTTTCTAAACACCTTTGAAATATCCCAGTGGACTGGCAACACTTTCTTCATGAACAAAACCTGCGCCAAGTATGATACAATAACTATAGTAGTCAGGCTAACCAACATTGTGAATGTCTTGAATGGAAATAGTTGGACGTAGATGCCATCAATCAGAGTGCACCCTGGATAATGCAGAAGAGGAGGTATCTTTAGGGATTGTTCTCCTCCCAGAAGCCTCAAAATAAGGCCAACAATGAAGCCGGCTGCTGAGCCATATGTGTTGGTGCTGGAGATGAAAAGGGCACAGCAAAGCTGTGGAAACAAGAGTGCATAAACCAGCTCCCCACTCAGGAACCACAGGTCATAAATAGAACTTGACAGAAAGGCTAGACCCATGCCAGCAGTACCAAGCAACACCATGGTGAGACGCATCACACAGATAACTTCTCTGTCAGAAGCCTAAGCAAATGAAAGGAGAAAGAAAAATTATAGGATCATCTGTGAGAGATTTCAAATTCCTGCTGAATTATGTTTGTCTTTGTCTTTATATTTGTATGAAACTCTTCTGGTCAATTTTGGACAGGCAAAAAACACAAATAAAAACAATGGTTTCTGCAGTACTATAACAAAACATGCTGAATCCAGAACATGAGTTCATACCCTTCCTTCTGGAAACAAGACCAAGTAGTGGTCTGGAATCCCTTAGTCCTGAGCTTTGGGTATTTTCTTGGACCAGAGTGAATGGACATCCACTGGCTCTATGGCAATGAGGACATGAGAACTGAGCTTCCCCTGATTCATCTATTATTGGGGTAGGTAGCTTGGGGACCATCTAGCCCCCATTTTTGTATTACCCTCTACTACACGCCCCAGAGAGTGGAGGAAGGTGTTGAGGCCATTTAACAAGCGCTTTCCTGGTTAACAGTGTTTTTTTAAAACATTTTTTTAAATTCAACATCAAAAAGATGATCATCTCTTTCAGGGAAGAGAGTCTATTAGCTCTAATTTGTTACATAGTGAACCCACTAGTAAATCGATGGCCAAATCTTGTGGGCCAAATGTCTCTACTGGTGGAATGTGGATGTAAAGCCTACATTTTCTTGGGAGTATGAGTTAATTATCTATTCTGAAAAAAAGATAGCAACAGAAAAAATGTTTTAGTGTTTAGTGATCAATAAAAACACAGTTTTAGAATGCAAAGATGCACAAAGTAGCTTATTAAAAATTATTGTCTAAATTTAAGGACAAGGTAGTCTAGAAATGTGTATAATAAAAGAGAATTTGAGAGACAGGTAGATACTAAAGATTTTCCAATTTGAAGATTTACACAATTTCCAAATAGTTATTTTACAGAAGGAATATCTTCCTCCTCATTAACCATTTAGTACTGTTTGTTTTAATTAAAATTGAATTAACATGGAATTTCTAGCTTTGTCAGTTAATATCTCTCATACTACTTAGTTCACAGTTTTGGGTATCAAGCAATGTGCCCTACTGTCCCTACTGTTCTCCATCTATACTGCCTCCCTTGGTAAACTCATTAGCTCCTTTGGCTTCCAATATCATTTCTATGCAGATAACACGCAAATCTACCTGTCCTCTCCTGATCGCTCCCAGTCCCTCTTGACTAGTGTCTCTGACTGCCTCTCTGCTGTTTCTAACTGGATGGCTGCCCACTTCCTTAAACTAAACTTGACCAAAACTGAAATTCTGGTCTTTCCTCCCTCAAGTGTTGTTACTCCTGTGTCTGTCTCCCTCCAAGTCAACGGTGCTACCATCAGCTCCACCACGCAGGCTCGCTGCCTAGGTGTTCTCTTTGATTTCGACCTCTCCTTCAAGCCTCATGTTCAATCTATCACCAAATCCTGTCATTTCCATCTCAAAAACATTGCGCGCATCCGCCCCTACTTAACGCCAGATGCGACTAAGGTGCTGGTCCATTCCACTGTCCTTTCTCGCCTTGACTACTGTAATCGGCTTCTCAGTAGTCTTACGTGCTCCCAACTTGCGCCATTACAGTCCATAATGAATGCGGCGGCGAGGCTCATCTTCCTGTCCGCCCGCACCTCCCATGCCTCACCCATCTGTCAGTCCCTACATTGGCTTCCTATAAAATATAGAGCTCAATTTAAAATTCTGCTTCTTGCTTTCAAATCTCTACATAATGCTGCTCCCACCTATCTATCCTCCCTTATACACAAGTATGTCCTGTCTAAGCCCTTACGATCTGCTGAAGACTTACGTCTATCTTCTGTCCGTACTCCCACCTCTGATGCTCGCCTTCCCTCCTCCGTTAGATGCTCACCCAGTCTCCACTCCTTCAAAAAAATCGTTAAAAACCCACTTCTTCATAAAAGCGTATTGATTAAACTGTTAATAGCTCCCAACTGGTTCCTCTTCTGCAACTGTCACTAGTCTAATACTATCCTTACCTTTTGTGTCATTTTACCCCACTCCCTCTAGCATGTAAGCTCATCGAGCAGGGCCCTCAACCCCTCTGTTCCTGTGTGTCCAACTTGTCTGGCTACAACTACATGTCTGTTCGTCCACCCATTGTAAAGCGCTGCAGAATTTGACGGCGCTCTATAAATATCATAATAATAAATATCATAATAATAATAATAATAATGTGCAGCAGTTGCTGACTGCACATGCAGGTGAACGCGGCTCTTCTCTCTCCAGGAAGGAAAGATATCCTTCCCATCTGTACATGCAGAGTCTGGATGTCTCACACACAAGTTGGACAAAATGAACACAACAAAGTAGGAAGTGAAAATCCTTTATCAGTTGGATTTCAGTTGTGCATGGCTTATACTTGCAGTGATTGTTTAAAAAAAAAATTGTGACAGAGGGTGCAGAATACTCTCTAAACTCTTTAAACCATATACCTTGCAATAATGCAATGTTGTTATGGTGCTTAAACTCACTCTTTAAGACAACAATCAAACGAAGGGGACAAGCCCTATATTCAATGACTGAATATACACTACTATCTAAGATTGAATATACACTACTTTCTAAGGCTGAATATACACTACTTTCAAGAACTGGATATATGTGCAACTCGCAAACAACAGCCTTTACCTCTATTTTACAACTTATATTTTAGCTTCCAATCAAAGAACTACGCACTTAATACCATCATTTAAAAAAAGTTATTTTAATACTTAGTATTTCTGTTAGTTTTAAAAAAATTTAACATTATTCTTACTGGCTATAACTATCAAGAGAGCGCTGATTTTATTGATTACATGTAAATATCGTACCTTCTTCCTGAGCAGCTTCTTGTAAATGTTGTACGCAAACATAGAACTAGACGACAGTAGCGATGAATCAGCAGAGGACATGACGGCTGCAGCAATGGCTCCTAGCCCGGCCACCGATACAAACGTGGGGCAAAGATACTGCAAGACGAGGGGGAGAATCATGTTGGACTCCCCTCTCTCATTCGGAGTTGGCAATCCATAGCTGGTCTGGTTCCAGTCTACAAATATTATTATCATTATTATTATTCATTAATTGCCAATATATTATGCAGCAATAATGCTAAAGACATAGGTCTGGGAAATATTACAGAATAATGCAGAGGACGATTTAAATATACATTAGGAGTGGGCAGCGTGAGTGCAACTGTTGCCATTAACCACAACAAATATTGACAACAGATTTCTAAAGCATAATCATACTAAAAATGGAGGAATCTAAAGAAACATCCAGTTGGTTTTCATGGTAACTGCTCCTTATTTGGCAATTACACCTTGTGTCTACATATTGGATACAATAGTGAAATTAAACAATGGTAATAACTAGTTTTGGCCATTAGGCACAACATTCAAGGTGGGAAATAGTTTTGTATTTTTGGCATATCCCTAAACTTAATGGCTATCAAATTGAGGCTGTTTATAGCGATGACATGACGGCAGCCATACATGAAGTCTTTAAAACCCCTCATGCATGCAATGAACTAGATACTGGAATATGGGCAGTGCAGTACATTTTCCGAACTGTGTGAACTTAAACTAATGCAGATAAAATGACAGTGGAGCAGAGTTCCAAGCCAGTTGGATCTCTTAGTTCTATCAGTTGGACCTTGGATGTTGTGACACAGGCCCTAAAGTTCTGTGTGGTCACCGGCCACGGCATGGGGCCTTCATTGTATTGTCACATACAGGGCTATTCACAAGTTGAATTCAAAGTGAAATTAACATTTTAGGAAAGGTAGCTCAACTGAAAGCATAGCTTACTTAGAGAATTTTTCCAATTCAGCTATTTTGGCTTTAAATTAGAAATTCACTTTGAATTCTCATTTTATTAAACAACCCTGATACGCTCCTATATTAGAAGAAAGTATTACAAGTAGCTGCTGTGAATACCTGTTGAGACTAGCGACAAAGTAGATGGAGACATTTAAAAATAAAAGTTCATGGTTGTAGAATGCAAGTAGGTTAATATTTTCCAAAATGTTGTCAGTATCACGTGCTACAATAATTAGACATTGATACTTAGGGAGTTAGGCATGGAGGGGTGATTCTACTGATTCTACACCAGATTTTCAGTAGACATGTGCAATTTGTTTTGTTCCGAATGTAAATGCGGATGAATTTTGGCAATTCGGAAATTCGGATGCTTCCGAATGTCCCAATTGGCGAACTGCCGAACTTCGGAGGTGCCGAACTGAATCGAATTGCCAAAGTGCCAAAGTGCATCGGATTTCTGAAAAGTGGCAAAACAAGAGAGGAAGGGAAAATTACAGGAACAATGACAGAAATCTAACCCTAATCTAACCCTAACCATACCGTTAACCCTACCCCCTAACCCCTAACCCTATCCCTAACCCCAACCCCAACTCTATCCCTAACCCCAACCCTAACCCAAACCCTAACCCCTACCCTTAACCCCTATCCCTTTCCCCAACCCTACCTCTAACCCTTCCCCTGACCATAAGCCATAACTCTACCCCTAACCCTACCCCTAACCCTATTTTGGAAGTGCCAAACCGAAGTGCCGACTTGCCAAAGTCCCGAATTGCCGAATTCCCATATTGCTGAACTCCCGAATTTTGGAAGTGCCAAACTGAAGTGCCAACTTGACGAAATCCCGAATTGACGAAGTCCCGAATCTCAGAAGTGCCGAATCGAACCAAATTTTTTGCCCATGGGAATGTAGTGTAAAAAATACATTTAGATATTTAGGGAACTCTGCAATGCAGATTTTACAGCAGGAATGGGCTACAACTCAAATTCGAGAGATTCATTGTCATGAATATTTGAGTATTGGTTTGTTTGTGCATTCAGGAGAAGCAACTAAAGAGTTAGTTTCAGAATTTACATATCTGAACACCATACAGGGGGAACAGTCATTACAAAAGGTGAAGTAATAAATTGAACCACTAGATGACGCTGTTGTGCAGTTTTGATAAATGTTTATAAGAATCATTTAACTGTTATATTGTAGTAAAACTGTCCAACCAGTCTATTTTTATTATTATTTTATAATTTATATAGCACCAGCAAATTGTGTAGCGCTGTACAATGGGTGGACTAACAGACACGTAACTGTAACCAGACAAATGGACACACAGGAACAGAGGGGTTGAGGACCCTGCTCAATGAGCTTACAGGATAGAGGGAGTGGGGTACACAAAGGGTATAAGTAGGGGTAAGGAAATAGGTTGCTAGAAAAGTATTCACTGAGAATTTAGTAGGTTATTTTTGACAGTTGCAGGAGAGGAGTCATAGGGGGGGGGGGGGAGGGGATGAAACCCCACTAACAGTTTAAATGACAATGGAAGCCAAAGGAGCTAATGAGTTTACCAAGGGAGGCAGTGAAGACTGAGAACAATAGGGGAGCAAGGACAGAACCTTGGGGAACGCCAACAAAGAGGGGTTGGGGAAAATAGGCAGAGCCAGAGAAAGAAATACTGTTTTGCTGCTGGGAGAGGTAGGAGGAGCACTAGAAGAGAGCAGTATCTCATAGACCAAGATTATGGAGAATGAGCAGAAGCTTTTGATAATCAACAGTTTCAAAGGCAGCAGAAAGATCAAGGGGAATTAGGATAGAGTAATAGAGGTTTAGCAGCGATTAAATCGTTGGATACTTTGGTCACAGCTGTTTCAACAGAGTGATGAGCGCAGAATACAGACTGGAACAGGACAAGCAGAGTGTTGGATTCGAAAAAGTCTGTCAATCTTGCATACACAACTCTCTCAAGGATCTTTTAAAAAGACACTTGCTAAAACAAAAATAGATATATTTTAAAAATCACTGTTTAGTATAAACATGCATGTATTTACGTATGGATTTTTCACTGGGGTTAGATAAAAAAACAGGTTGTAAAAGCTACAGATCTCTTGCCTGTTGCCTTTGCAAGCCCTCCCTTTCTAACTCCGCCCAGACTTTCTGTGGCTGTCCAATCGCAGACTTCCTAATGCAGCTCAATGAGAAGTCTTTGCAAGGCAGGTGCTCTGGGCAATTGCTGCCTCTTGAGTTTGTGTCCACTGAGCTAAACAACCAGGAAGTAACAGGACCGGTTGTCTGATTGAAAGCCAGAGGGGTGTAACATAGTTAATTTAAGTAAAAAATTCTATTGAAATCTGCACTTTTTGTAAAATAAAATAAGAAAAACTTAACATACATAAGGTGGAGCTAGTATAATATGAATCTGTAAAGATAAAATCTAACAAAACAATGATGCAATATTATCATTATTAGTACAAATGCTTGAAAGTAATAAAATCGGGAGTATCACTCACAAGTGAAGAGCCATTAACGTGATATGACTCTGATTGAAAGCGTGGTAGGACACTTGGAGGAGGTCCAACTTCTATTACTCCCGGTCTGCTTTGTATACCTCTGGTAACCTGGACACAGGATTCTGGAGCTTTTGCTTGTAAAAAAACGCTTTTTTAAGTAAGTGAATAAAATCGAATCTATAAAAATCTTATATGGCATGTGGACAATATAGTCCTAGAAAGTGCAAAGGTAGTCCAAAACGTGTTTCACCCCTGTAATGGGGCTTCCTCAGTTGGTTTAGATCCTCTCTTGAGTTTGCTTCGTTTTAAATGCGGCGTTTTCGCTTTATTTCCAGTTCGGAGGTTGAGATACATCACGTCTGGTATATCTCTTCAATGGAACGCATTGTGCGTTCCAGACGCCACATGGATGTCATTCCGGCGTCCGGAACTATGTATTGCCCTAAAGTGTCCATGCTTATTAGAAGTACCACCTTATGTAAGAATAATGTCGATATCAACATCATCCAAGAACTCATTCTATGGAGAACATTTAGTGAAAGAATTGAAAAACCAAATAATTAATTCATTACCTGTGGAGGCTGCAACTGCACCAATGAGAATTGACGGAACCCCCATGACTGCACTCAGGAACCCTGCTGCATATGAGGTAAGGATTGCTTGTCTGGAAGTGGAAGCAGCCAAAATTCTCTGGAAATATATTTGCCATGCAACACCTCCGATACCCTAGAATGACAAGAAGCAACATTTCATGCCAATTTGGAGATAGATACACCATACGGGTTTTCATATCCAACTTTAGAACAGGCATTCTTTCACCTAACACTTCATGTCTCTATGTTATTTCAATGGTCCCATTTGGTCAGGGCAGTTATATTATATTAATCAGACCACAAAGAACAGCCCTCAGTAAGAGGTTTACTAGTTTACTGAAGCAGCATTGACTTTCTCGGTTTTATTGGAAACACTTTTACACAGCGAATAGTCTAATGAAGGTGTTTTACTGAGGTTAGTATGTTAAGATTGTCAAGTGTGAAAAACAATTACTGGCAAGCCAAGCTGATTATGTAAATGATTATAGATGCCTTGAACTCTCTCTACAAGATCTTGAGATGCTGAGGAGGCAGCATAGGCGGCTGGGACCAGTGACCCCAGGTAGGACGGCGGGAGAGGTGGTGGGCTGCTCTGTCTGGTGTCTGAATGGAGGGACTGGCACGGGAGTCAGATCATGAGGGAGCAAAGACTGAAATCTTCTCCCTCACATTACACAGCATACTGCCCCAGGAGCGGCCAGCCTCATGAGTGTGTGTGTGTAACAGTGTTTACATGTGCAACAGTGTGTGAATATGTAACAGTGTGTGTGTATGTAACAGTGTGTGTGTATATGTAACAGTGTGTGTGTTTATATATGTGTGTGTAATTGTCTGCGGGTAGTCGTGTTGAATACCTTGGTTACTTCTCTGCTTCCTTCGCTATTTCTGGACCATCCGGTATCTCCTTGCTGAATTGAAGTACTTGTGATGTAGAAATACCATATGTAATTCATTAGGCCATTTGGCCTTCTAGAACAAATGTGTTTGACACCCCTGCCTTATGTTATCTGGTCAATCTATCACTTTGCTTTTTTATTAAATTGCAACGGAACTTAATAATTTTGTATTTGTTTTTTTATTTAGCTTTTTTGGGGGAAGTTTTAAGGAAAAAGAAATCTAATGCTAATTATAATTTTTTTTTACACGTTTTTATCAATTGGGGCTCTGTGTACTATTATTAGGGTGAGGGGAGTAAGCATGGTTTTGTTTTCACAAAATAAAGAGATGATATCGCATATTGTATTATTTTTTTTAATTAAATATTACTTTGATTTGGCTTTACAATTTTCTCTTTAGGTAGGAAGATATCACTTATATCCTAAATCATGTAACATATCACGACATTAATTATTGCATTATCATGTTTTGAATATATAGACATTTATGAAATAAATATTAAATAAATTGGAAGGGGTGGCTAAGGGGATGGGGACATAATTTTGTTGGGGTATGTCCACCCTCTTCCATAATTAATTGCAGTCGCCACCATTAAGTTGGCTACCTTGCATGTGAGGTCCACTTTAATTGTTTAATTTTTAAATTCCACAATTACCATAACTCACCAAATAAGCCAGGTCATCCAGCCATCTTGCTATATGGGATGGCTGTATCTCACCAAGCCACGGCCCTTGGTACAGATCCCGCACTGCTGTGTAAGCAATGTTTTCAGATGCTGAATTTAGAAGAGCAAATGGTACACAAATCCACTATGTTTAAAATAAGACAAGTGATTAGTACAGCATTTAATATTTAATGACCTTTACAAACAAAACGGAGATTGGCTTTTTTTTTTTTTTAAATCATTTCTCTTCACCACAATTAACTCAGAAAGTCCAACATGCACTGTGTGTTAATAATCGTGATGTTTTTTATTTTTATTAATTAACGAAAACCTTAGTTAAAGGGGCGCTCTAAGCAATATGACCACTACAATTCGCTGTGGCAGTTATGTTTTGTAAGAAGTCTTCACCTTGTCCACTAATTTAATGTCAAATTGGTAACACATGGATTGGCATAAACTGGGTTTCTGAAATTTGTACATCCTGTACGAATGGGTGTAATAACCAAATAAACCACCTTTTATAATAGTCCTATCCCACTTAGAATACATTAAACCATGCATTTGTGTGCAGACAAAACTGATACATTATTACTGAGGTCTATTTGCAGAAATGGATAACCAAATCTTTTGACATGTTTTGTTTTTATGTTTCATAATCAGTGAAATTTATAATCAGGAAAACACCAGATTTTCTGAGTGGGATTTTGCCCCTATTCCCGCATTCCCCACACCCATGCCAACTAATTCTACAATTCAAAATAAACAAAAGAGGTGAACAGTGCTGAAAAATGATAACAATATACATATGAAGAAAGGACCTACTTCTCGTTTGTATATATTAAAAAGAAAATGAGACAAATAGTGGTGCAATACAGTAAAAAAAACTATAAATAGTGATGGATAAGAGTCAATGGAATACTCTGGGTTCCGATCTTACGACCCGGTCGTAGAACGAATTGGTCGGTAAGTGAGGAGTTGAGGGATTCCCTGCTCTGGTACGCGTGTCTATGAAATTTCCCCGAACATAGACGAACACAGCAGAGCAGGGAATCCCTCTAATCCACATGACCCCCACGCCAGAGAGCTGGTAGTAAGTGCGAGCCGTCGTAAAACAGGTAGGTCGTAAAATGAGGACCACCTGTATTGCGTGCATAGTCTGCTCCACGCAAAGTGATTCCTCCTCCGCTTCTGTAGCTTACAGTGCAGGGACACGTCACAGGGAAGCGAAAGCTAATGTATTGACTTAAGATACACAAACTAGAAGTTGGTCCTTTCTTCATATGTATATTGGTATCATTTTTAGCGCTGTTCACCTCTTTTGTTTATTTTGGTTTATATGTCACAAGGGTGAGGGAACTCCTTGGTGAATTGCTGCTAGATTTATTGCTGCACTATATAATAGTGAGCGATGTGAAGGAGGTCAGGGCTGCGCCTAGGGCTAATAACAGTAGTCTATAACAATAAGAACCAGACCAAATGGTCTAAATGGAGATACAACAACAACAAGTAGGCCTATGCAGGTAATAAAACAGTAGAGAGTAAAAAGTCTCAATAAATCAACAGAATAAAATAGGGGGTAATCTTCAGGAGTTGCTCCTTACAGATAATAAAATATTCATATAAAAGTCATATAAAAGTCTCACTAATATATCAGGATAAGGTAGGGGTACAATCCTCAGGAGTTGATCCGTCCGTATGGTTAAAATATCCGTATATGTGGAGAGACAAAGGGGAAACATGACAAACAGCCGACAGTGTAATATATCCAAGATCCAATGGTAAAATGGATAGAAATGAAGGTAATAAACTCACATTTGAGAGAGCTAATATTAATACTTTATTATCCAGACGGATCAACTCCTGAGGATTACCCCTCTATTTTATTCTGTTTATTATTCATTTTATTTATTTGGGTTCCTGCCCTTCAGTTTGTTATCTAGCGCTGACTCTCCCCCCCCCCCCTGTTCTTACTATTTATTAGTAAGCGCTTATCTCTTTATCATTTTATAAATCTACAATTCAGTTGTCAGTTCAGCAAAGCGCATTCATTATTAAATAATGGTCTGGCTTTATCAGCTGATTAATAAGGCATTTCGTTCACATTTCATTTAAAGTGAGACATTTGTTATGCTTTCTTTCCATGCCATCCAAATGTCACTATTTAGGAGGGACAGTCTTTAATTTGGGCTAGAATCCCTCTTTTCTATCCTAATGTCCCTCTTTTCTTGGAACTCAGTATTGTTTGTGTCTGAGTGTATAACAGAGCTCCACAGCAATAACACTCCCACTAATGTGTCTTTAAACTACAATACATGTATTTAGTCTCTGAAAAGCAGGCTGTGGTGAGTTGAAAACAATGCCGTAAAGGTCAAGTTAAAACAGTCAAAAAAAATCCCCAATTTACCTGGTTTTTCGTTTTTTTTCAATCCCCTGTTTAACTATTTTGGCATAAATGTTCCAACCCGAGTTAGAACTATATTAGCAGCTGTCTTTCGTTTTAGTTTTTACAGTGGGGTCTACTTACTTAACATTGAATTTAAATGCACTAACAATGGGATTGCAAAATGAAATAAATATTTCAACACTAGGCAATTTAGAAAAATCTCCAGTTCACCTACAGTAACTCCTCGGTTGTTTTCACCTAACTTTTGCAATACAGTTTTCGATCCAGGGAATAAATACCATTGTCTTTGAGAAGAAAAGAGTACTTACCAGGCTGAACACAATGAAGATGAGTTGTATCACATCTGTGTACGCAACTGAGTACAGCCCGCCGAGCAGAGTGTACAAGATTACCGTACAAGCAGATATAATGATTGACAGGTAACCATTCACATCCAGTATAACTCTCACGGTGGCGTCTAGAGAAAGAGGCAGGTTTAATTGATTCGAATTTACAATTAACACTGATCATTTTGTTATTTTTTTTATTCTTTATTTTTGTATGAAAATATAAAGTATGTTTCGGTGATGGATAGCCTAAGTTCTAGCAAAGCACCATGGGAAATGTAGTTTGTCTTAGTCACAACTAATCTGTATCAATCTTTCTCAAACACTTTACAATTAATGAATTCAGGAAACAATGTTCACCCAGTTACAAAGTCAATATTTTGAAACGTTTTTAATTACTCCAAACATTTGTTTATTTTCATTCATTCTTGACAGGGCCCCTGATCAAAGACGGCCACCAGGTGGTTCAAAGTGCATAGGCCATCCAATGGGCCCCTTCAGCTTGACGGAGGTCTTTCTGCCACTTTGCCAGCCCCCCTCCCCTGGTAGTTACGCTACTGGGATCAGGTGCATACGAAGATTTAAAAAACAACATAAACAACGTAATGGCACGGATTACAGGGGTTGTCTAAGCACCATAACCTCAACATTCGCTTGCAGTACTTATGGTGCTGTAAGAATGTAGCCACGTACCCTCAGTTCTAGTCAAACCACACTCTCTATATGTCTAATGTGGAAGTTTCAATTTTAATTTTGTTAATTTAGGGGAGGAAATCTTGGGAATAATAGACCCCAAACTTTTTAAGTTATTAATGATTAATTTGCACATTTTTAATAGAGAGATGATTGGTTATTTCAGTGAGGAGCGAGCCAATGGCTGTCTGTCACTGATTACATGCTGGGATCTCAAAGACCCCTGTATGTATAAATTGTGACATTTTACTTTCACGCAAGCATTAAAGGGACACTATAGTCACCAGAACAACTACAGCTTATTGCATTTGTTCTGGTGAGTATTATTATTCCCTTCAAGCTTTTTACTGTAAACACTGTTTTATTTATGCAGTGTTTACATTACAGCCTAGGGGCACCTCCAGTGGCCACTCCTCAGATGGCTACTAGAGGTGCTTCCTGGGGCAGGGCTGCAAATGGTGAACTTTCTCTATGAGGAGATGCTGATTGGCCAGGGCTGTATTTGGTTTGTTCTAGCTCTGCCCCGGATCTGCCTCCTTGACAAGCTCAGCCAATCCAATGCTTTCCTATGGGAAAGCATTGGGATTGGCTCAGATCACTACTTCTGATAATGTCAGCCAAGGTGGCAGATCAAAGGCAGAGCCAGCAGCAGCAGACTGGAATAAAAGTAAGATTTAACTATATATAGAGGGGCAAAGAAGGGCCAGGGGGGCTAGATGGTGTTCTTACACTGTATGGTCAGGAATACATGTTTGTGTTACTGACCCTGTAGTGTTCTTTTAATGCATTAAATAGTTTTTACAGTTTTTACAAATTATCATTGTTTGAAGCTATAACTTACAAGCTTCTGTCTGCTATTTTCCCAGCATTGTACAAGGTTTGTCCTTACACTGGGGAAACAAATACACTGACCTATGAGAAAACTAAGAAGTTGAGTTATGTTCAGAAGCCAGTCCGTGAGTCCTTATAATAAATATCATCGATCCTTAAACTGGCTTAAAACTTCTGGAATAAAAGGGAATCATGACATGTCACACATGTCATGTGTCCTTAAGGGGTTAAAGCGGTTTCCAAACTTTTTTCCAAACTGGCTTACAAACCTCTTTGGCATCAGCGGGGACATTTACACCACTTTGTAAATCAAGGTGATTATACTAATTGAGATAGTTTGACTATAGTGTGTTGGCTTGCTGGCTCTTATCTGCTGTCATAAAGTAGATATCTAGGTTACAGTCATAAGATACACTCTATAACATAAATAATAAATCGTAGTATTGCTATCCATGGCAACCACATTAACCATAAAAAATAATGACTGCAAAAAGTCACTAACTGTAAAGAATCCAAACTTTGATCTTTCCGGCTTATGGCTCAGTGCAATTAATATATGTAACGTGACATTCACTGTTTGCCATTTGGAGAGGAAATAAAGTGAAGGAGGCCTGTTAACCCTTTCTCTACCAACTCATGTATATACCCGTGGCAGAAAACATCTACCTTGAGTACCTACATGGATTAGTTTTTCAAGCAGACCTAAACAAAATAAAAATGATCTGTTACAAAGAGCCGATCACCTGGCCCAGAGTTGCCTGTGTCACTGAGAGCTATTATTGGTGCCGCGCTTCCCCCCTTTTGGACCGATGACCCCCACTGAAGAGCTGACCTGATGCAGTAGCAGAAAGGAGGGACAACCTGCACAACCGGCGGAGCCTTTCATCCGCGGCGAACATTTTAAGATGGCCGCTGCAATGACCTTGGTCCTCCACAAGAAGCACATAGAGCAGGCCTTTGAGTGATTTTAGTCACAATGTTTGGCTAAAATAAACCGAAGAGCAGTGGAGGAAAGCTCCCAACCAATAATGCTGGGAGGAAGCCTCAACTCAAAGCCTGCATGTCCTGGCCTTACTTTGACTCTGAAATCAGGGAGGCAGATAAAGGAGCAGAGGGAACCTCAATTCTGGAGGCTAAGATTTGTGGGCAGATGTCACTTACCTAGGCCTTAGTCCAACCTGGGTCAAATCCCAAGGCACAGCTCGCAATCTCAGGAGGTAAATATTCATCATAGAAAGAAGCATTCTCGTGGCAGATGCCAAGCCCACTTTTGGTTTGCAGGATGCGATCGGACTGGTGAGCAAAGTGCACAGAACTGTGCTAGAGCCTGGGGCTGTTGGGGCACCGATGTCTGGAACTTGAGCAATAACTTTATGCTGGGTATATTATATTGTCTGGTGGGCATAGGATAGGCTAAGCACCTTCTCTAGCACAGGGCCCAGGATCTCTCACTTCTTTCCTACACTGGCTCTTTGGCACATACAAGGTAGATGTTTATTATTTTCATTTTTTTATATGCTTTCTGCTAAACATTTACATTTCAGTTAGTATCAGCAGCATTACCTCTCTTGTTTAACAACAGTATGTGTTTAATTGTGAGCAGTACACCTCTTTATTGTTTTCTCTCAGTTAACCTTGGATAGCACATGGGTTTGATACAAATGGGGTATTTTTATAGTCCGTACTCTTACCAATGAATTCTGCATGCATATATGCCTTCCTTATCCACCTACTCTAAATTAATTATGTCCATGTTGCTATCTGTTCTTCTATTCCTTTTATTACATCTAAAAATGTGATGTTTTTATCACCCAGTGATATGACTCGAATTCTATATCAAGCTGTCAAATTCTGGTTTTACATTATTCTTTGTATGTTTTATGCTAACATGTCAATAAAACAAAGATTGGCAAAAACAAAAAAAGGATCTTTTACATTCCCTACCATACCCATGCAGAGCCTGATTCTCTAATTAATTGGAATCTGGCTAGTCAATCTGTCCAAGGGGCAGTTTATGATAATGCCCCACCAGCACTGAACCCAAACTGATGTAATGCACCTGTGACAAACGCTCCATAGCCTGGACGTTTTCCACAAGCCCCGGGAGGAGCCTGTTAGCTAGCTTCCTGCCCCAGGACTATGGGCCATATTCCAAGACCCTGTTCGGGAGTTAAATCTCCCCAACCGCCATTAATTTTTTGCCCTGGGTGTCCCTGGTTCGGCACTTTCCCTTCACGCAAATGGAACCAAACGCTAGCTCTCCGGTGGCCGTTCGCAGGAACCAAACCCACAAATAGTCCCATCGGTACTTAGCCGCGACTGCTATGGAACTAATTTCGGCATGAGGACTTCATGTGTTCCGGGTCACCTCAGCGGGACTTAGCCACGAATGTTATGGAACTGTTTAGCAGGAGGTGACTGTGCGGTTCCCGGACAACTTGGTTCGCGGTTTTAAACCACTTTGAAATCAGTCAGGAGACTGCTTTTTGGAGGGAAGGTGCCTGAGACTAAAGGGAACAAATGCTACCTAGGAGCCAGCCGGAGCACCCCATATTGCCGCAGGAGCTCCCGAAAATTGACCGGCAAAAGCACCAAACACCCTGGAACTGTTTTGGGCATAAGACTATGTATGCAACCGGTCAGAATTTCCACACTGTGGTGTTTCCCCTACACTGCATGGATATGAGTGCTATTTGGAGAACTTGGGCGCTCAGATCAGGGCTTTTTAACGATATACAATTTGTGGGGGTTCCTATTTGTTTTGTATGTATTTTTTATGTATTTTGATGTTTTATTTTTTTTCTGCCAAGTCACTCTGACTCAGGAATTTGTGGACATTTTGTGGGAGTGTTCTGGGCGTGTTTTACTGCATCCTTGTTTTGCATATAAGTGAGCCATTTGGCCATGATTAAACACATTTGTTTCTACCCTTCATCCACCCTTCTACCCTTCATCAAGTCTTGGATGATGTTTGGGGAATACTCAGCCGGAGTATAGCGGATCCATTACAGAACCTAATAAGATAAATACCACAGGAGGATAGGGTATTTACATTTGTGAAAGCATACCAGCAACTTTTAATGACAGATACCTTATTTGAGTTAGGGAGCTATATATATATATATATATATATACACTGAACAAAATTATAAACGCAACACTTTTGTTTGTGCCCCCATTTTTCATGAGCTGAACTCAAAGATCTAAGACTTTTTCTATGTACACAAAAGGCGTATTTCTCTCCAATATTGTTAAAAAAAATCTGTCTAAATCTGGAATAGTGATCACTTCTCCTTTGCCGAGATAATCCGTCCACCTCACCGGTGTGGCATATCAAGATGCTAATTAGACAGCATGATTATTGCAAAGGTGTGCCTTAGGCTGGCCACAATAAAAGGCCACTGTAAAATGTGCAGTTTTACTGTATTGGGGGGTCTGAAAACCGGTCAGTATCTGGTGTGACCACCATTTGCCTCACGCAGTGCAACACATCTCCTTCGCATACAGTTGATCAGGTTGTTGATTGTGGCCTGTGGAATGTTGGTCCACTCCTCTTCAATGGTCTTACGAATTTGCTGGATATTGGCAGGACCTGGAACACGCTGTCATATACGCCAATCCAAAGCATCCCAAACATGCTCAATGAGTGACTTGTCTGGTGAGTATGCTGGCCATGCAAGAACTAGGATGTTTTCTGCTTCCAGGAATTGTGTACAGATCCTTGCAACATGGGGCCGTGCATTATCATGCTGCAACATGAGGTGATGGTCGTGGATGAATGGCACAATAATGGGCCTTAGGATCTCGTCACGGTATCTCTGTGCAGTAAAAATGCTATCAATAAAATGCACCTCTGTTCCTTGTCAATAACATACGCCTGCCCATACCATAACCCCACTGCCACCATGGGCCACTCGATCCACAATGTTGGCATCAGCAAACCGCTCACCCACACGACGCCATACACGCTGTCTGCTATCTGCCCTTCACAGTGAAAACCGTGATTCAGCCGTGAAAAGAGCACCTCTCCAAATTGCCAGATGCCATTTGTCCACTCAAGTCGGTTACTATGACGAACTGCAGTCAGGTCGAGACACCGATGAGGACAATGAGCATGCAGATGAGCTTTCCTGAGACGGTTTCTGACAGTTAGGTTATGCAAACTGATTGTTGCAGCAGCTGTCCGGGTGGCCGGTGTCAGACAATCTTAGAGGTGAAGATGCTGGACAAAGGCACACCTTTGCAATAATCATGCTGTCTAATTAGAATCTTGATATGCCACACCTGTGAGGTGGATGGATTATCTCGGCAAAGGAGAAGTTCTCACTAACACAGATTTGTGAACAATATTTGAGAGAAATAGGCCTTTTGTGTACATAGAAAAGTCAGCTCATGAAAAAGGGGGGCAAAAACAAAAGTGTTGCGTTTATAATTTTGTTCAGTGTATATATATATATATCATTTATTTATTGCATTATGAGCACTTGCAGACATATTTCTACATATTTTACACTTGTTAAACATTTGTTAGATTTAGCATTCTAAGACATGCCCGTGGTTTTCTGATAAACAAACAATTAACATCTGCCTAACCATGTTAAACCTGTCCATACAGTGTAGCCAATACAACATTCCCACATCAATATTATTCCCTACATGTATGTAATTTACATTTATTTCTGAGCCTGAACAAAAATTAATTCAACCATTTGTTTGACCCTATTACGGTTTGACCCTATTACTATGTTTGGTGAAAATGAAAAGAACCAAATGTAGCAAATCAGTAAATCTATGTAGTTTATAATTGGGCAAATTGCTGACAATTAATGAAATATTTACATTCTTAATAGGTAGTTATTTTTCTATTTAGACAATTAGATACCTTTCTTCTGTTTTTTTTAAGCTTTGCTGAGCTTTTCATGTTTAATGGTTCCCTGCCGAGATCTGACACATAAACACAACCTTCTGTGCCTGTCCGTTTGTTATTGTACATGTTTCAGGAATTTAATTTGCTTTAAAAGTAATCTGAAAACTCGTCGCTGGTTTTCTTTTCTAAAATAACTGGACTCAAATCTTGTTTTAGTCCTGAGTTTTAAAATGTTTGTAGGAACTTAATATTAGCGGGTATGTTAAATATGGTAGGTTAAAAAATCTATCTTTAAAATTCACATTTGATTGTTTGTCTAAATTCTACTCTAACTGGTGATACTTTTAATTGGCTAATCACATACACTTACATACTTGCTGTACACACAGGGGCATAATTAGCCACACACACACACATGCATGTATAATTAACCCAACATTTAAAGGGATACTATAGTGCCAGAAATACAAAGCTGTATTCCTAGCACTAACGCTCTCTCTGCCTACCCGCCTTCCTCATCCCCTCCCTCCCCCCCACCCCCCCACCCCCACTGCCCCCTCACAATGAATACATGGTTAAAACCTCTTTAATTACATTCATGCCCCCAGCTCTGGTGTCCCTTGGTGCTGGCTCGCAGCTCTGCCTCGTCTGACGTCCCTAGACGAGTGGGTGCTGTGTGCTATACTAATACTAATATTACGGTAGTATAGATTGTCTACCAGATAAGTATTCGTAAGAAAAAATTGTAAAAATAATAAATATCAAAACAAAAAAACTTTAATCAATGCAAATACAATGACACCAACTAGTTAAAAAAAAAAACATTTAAAGGTTGGATTAGTGCCTAAGTGGTGATAGTTAACAAATATAGTCAGAGTGGCTCTGAGAAATGACTGTTCTGGAGTCCCTATTTCAAATCATTAAAGGGTTAAATGCTTTCGCAGTCCAAATGCTGTATTTTCAAGTCTATATGAACGAGAATTTTGGTTCACAAAAACTGTCGTCATAATACAGTCTTTTTTAAACATTAGATCTATTCTATAATGTCAAATGAGCATCCCCTTATGCGACGCAATACACTGTACGAGTCAGCAACATAGTGTCAATTTAAACAAGCTTAGCAGTTACCTGGTGTCTAAGATAGATAGTCCACCGTAAAGGTTACAATGTTACAAATACTGCTATGTAACGCTAGCGAAATCGCTATTAGGCATGTGCATGGGGAAAATTTTCAGTTCGGTTCACATTCTGAAATTCGGGACTTTCGCAATTCGGGACTTCGGCAATTCGGCACTTCAACACTTCGGCAACTTCGGCACTTCGGCACTTTGACACTTCGGAAATTCGGCAACTTTGGCACTTCGACACTTCGGAAATTCGGGACTTCGGCACTTCTTTTGCAGCCGCTTAGTAGATAACTCCCTAATTCCCACGGTATTAGGGAGTTATCTACCAAAAGGCTGAAAGACCTAAATTGGTCTTTCAGCCAAATTTACTAATACTAAGTAAAAATTACTTAGTATTAGTACATTTTGACCCTACTCGCTATACCGCGAGTAGGGGCATGTCTAGTAAACAGTGAGCAGCCTGTGGGGTGGGGGCCAGGGGGAGGACATTAGGCCCCCTCCATTATTATAATTTAGGGCCCCCACCCACCGCTAAGGGGTGGGGGCAGGGGGGAGGACATTAGGTCCCCCCCCCCTTTATTTGTATTTAGGGTCCCCACCCACCACTCAAGGGTGGGGGCCACGGGGGAGGACATTAGGTCCCCCCCCTTATTATAATTTAGGGCCCCCACCCACTGCTCAGGGGTGGGGGCCAGGGGGGAGGACATTAGGTCCCCACCTTATTATAATTTAGGGCCCCCACCCACCGCTCAGGGGTGGGGGCCAGGGGGAGGACACTAGGTCCCCCCTTTATTTTACTGTAGGGCCCCCACCCATTGCTCAGGGGTGGGCAATAGGTCCCCCCCTTTAGTGTAAAAGCCCCCACTTGCGCGTCGCCGGTGGGGACTCGGGAGGGGGGCCTTTTTTTTTTTTTAACAGTGAGCAGCCACAGGCTGCTCACTGTTTACTAGACATGCCATTACTCGCGGTATAGCGATTAGGGGCATAATTTACTAATACTTACTAATAAGTATTTTTCACTTAGTATTAGTAAATTTGGCTGAAAGACCAATTTAGGTCTTTCCGCCTTTTAGTAGATAGCTCCCTAATACCGTGGGAATTAGGGAGTTATCTACTTATTCATTCCTGTCATTACATTGACAGGCTAAGTAACTTACATTTTATATGAATGTATGTTACTTAATTGTTGTAAGTGTTGCAAATGCTTACAGCTGAATCCTGGCTATGTTTGTATACTTTTTATTTAAAATTGTATACAGTGTAACATTCTTCTTCTTTAGCTGGGTAAGTATATTAGTACTTAGGCAATACTGTGCTTCAGAACTTCGGGACCTCGGCAATTTGGCACTTCGGCAATTCGGACATTTGGAAGTACCCGAATTTCCAAATTGCCCGAAATTCGTCCAAATTCATATTCGGACCAAAACGAATTGCACATGTCTAATCGCTATATTAATGTGCTGGCTGTCTGGAAGTATGGTGATGCTCATATAATCGTTTATAGTGACCAAAGAGGAGGAAAGAGAGGATGGAGGAGAAGAGATAATACTAATTAATAAGCCCTGTGATACTTATATAGATATATATAAAAAATAATTAACAAAAGGAAATTCAGAGCAGACTCATCTAAAAACAGGGGGGTGGGGGGGGGGGTAAACCTTCATTGCATAACAATAAAAGTACACACAGTGATGACAAACAAGTGATTTAAAAATAAAACACGTTCGAGCTATAATGGCAACATCCTGCAATAAAGTATTCTGTAGGAATCTTAATAGATCGTATGTGAACAAAGGATGCAGCCTAAGCCCCTGACGCGTGTGTTTCGCTTGAGCTGGCTCAGCAGAGGGGAAGGCTGGAAAGATTAAGAATGTGTTGGGATTTAGCTCTATCACAATGGTGGGTCAAGTAAGTACATTGTAGCACAAAGTGGCAGAACGAGTTATAAAACAAATCTAGTTTATGAAGGGGGGTTTGCAGCGCTGGTGCATATACTACATCTCCATAATCAATGACCGGTATTAGCATGTGTCACACTATCTGTTTCCTTACTGTAGGGCTTAGGCAGGATTTGTTTCTGTACAGGGCACCTAGTTTTTGATAAAGTTTTGAGGAATTTTTTTCACTCTGAAGGCCAAAGGATAAATTGGTACTCTTATGTGAGATTGCCATATTTAAGGGTACCAAAGTAGGGATTGGGGAGCTGTTGTTTGTTTAGTAGATAGCTCTATTATTAGGTATTCATAAATAGGATAATCCCACATAAGGGTACCAAACTAGGGATCTATCTACTTAGTAGTTCCCTAATTTGGCATCCTTAGATATTGTCAATCCCAGATAAGGGTACCAAATTATGGAGCTTTTCCCTAATTTTGATCTTTTGGCTACTTAGTAGATAGATCCCTAATTTGTGCCATGTTTAAGGGTAGCATATAAAATAACTATGTACTAAGCAGTATAATCCCACATAAGGTTATCTACTAAAGAGCTGATCAAAATTGAGAAAATTAAATTTCTTAATCTTGGTCATTTAGCTGTTTAGTGTAGCTCCATCATTTGATACCCTGACGTGGCATTGTCATATTGAAGAACACCAAATTAGGGAATTATCTACTAATAAACACAGCGCCATCCCTAATTTGCTATCTTTCAAAATGGCAATCCCATCTAAGGGTACCAAATTAGGGCACTATCTACTGAATAGCTGAAAGACCAAAATCAAGAAAAGCCTGTTTCCTAATTTTGATCTTTCAGTTATGTGGGTTTGCCATATGTAAAGGGACAGTAAAGCCACCAAAATAACTTTAGCTTAATGAAGCAATTTTGGTGTATAGATCATGCCCCTGCAGTCTCACTGCTCAATTCTCTGCCATTTAGGAGTTAAATCACTTGGTTTATTCAGCCCAAGTCACACCTCCCTGCATGTGACTTACACGTCCTTCTTAAACATTTCTTGAAAAAGAACCTTGATATTTTAGGTTCCTGCATTGTCTAATCTAGAATTTCTCCTTGCTTGCTCTGTTAATAGCCTTAGTAATCAGTGTGACATCTTTACTGCACCTGCTACAAAGTGATCTTTGCGTGTTAAGTGTAATGTTCTAACTCTACACAAATGTATGTGATGAAGAATACTAAGTGAAGCACCACAAATTGACGTACATTACATACATTTATATACAAGGGAATGATGGGTGGCTAGTAATATTGCAGACTTCACAGAAGAGGCATATGTAGAACAGTGTGTACCACCATAGACAGAAACTGATAAAGCTGTGTGTGGTAGTGACCGGGCAAGGTAAAAATGGAATGTATCAATCCAGTCCCTCAATTTTTCCTGTTTTACTTTTTTAAATATTGTTGTAAGTTCTTCTGCCCTCATTCAAAACGGACGTCATAATGGAATAGTTAAACTGACAACACTGCATTCACCTGCATTTAAACCTGCATTGTGCCTATGCTAAAATGGTGTTTGTAACTAGTTTGTTGCGCTGTGTCTACAGTAGAGGTTTATGGACTTGTTGATAACAGAAATGAATGCATATTAAGATAGCAGAGACAGCCTACACATAATGTGACCCATTGTACAACTTCTAAGATATCTTTATCTTAGAAGTTCATTGTCGTGTAATAAAGATAAAGGAAATCTATACGATTTGCAAATAATAAAGTCCATATGTTGAAAGCTAGAAATTAATATCAGAAATACATAAATTACTTATATAAGGCTGTATAACATATGGTAATGCTGGTTACCTCAAACCCAAAGATTTGCCCAAGATATTAATGACTTGACCTGAGATAATCTAATATACATGCAGAATTGTCTCTCCTGCATATTTGGCAATACTAATTTGGAAGTAGGACCATTTGCATTAGGGATATTAGAACAGTAGGCCAACCCAGCAGCACTGCGGGAACCCATGCGACTGTGCAAGTGGACTCCTGGCTCCACAACTACTACAGCTCATTGTAGAGGTTTTGCTGCTGAGACTGATGTATCCAGTTACATGGTGGTATATAGATAACACAGTAACGTCTATTTCGCTCCAAAGCATCAGCTGCAAGTCATCAGCCAGTATTACTGTACTCTGAAATTTAATTGTAGAATGTTTTCTGTACTTCTTGGTGGAACAGGAAGCAGAATCCACAAGTAGGAACATGATTCCACACTCAATGTTACTATAGCACTCAGCAGGCATCTTTAAGTTCTCCCATTTGAGAGTATCTCCAAATCAGTTGTGTTACAGGAACAAGATGACTGGTTCCAAACGTTAGATCCAGGAGTATCTCCCCAGCCTTATACCCAAACACTAGGCAAGGCTTAGTGCAGGAACATGATAACTCACTTATTAAACAACAGTCTGGAAATTTATATTCACTGATTACCTAAGCATAAAAAACACCTGTCTAATATCGTGTAGATCCCCATTGTGTTAAAAAAAAAGCTCTGATGTATTGAAATTTATATTCACTGAATACCTAAGCATAAAAACCACCTGTCTAATATCGTGTAGATCCCCATCGTGTTGAAAAAAAGCTCTGATGCATCGAGCCATAGACTCCACAAGACTTCTGAACGTGTCGTGTTATCTGGCATTAAACCATTTGCAGTAGATCTTTCAAGTCCTGCAAGTCGCAAGGTGGGGCCTCCATGGATCAGATTTGTTGTTCCAGCACATCCCACAGATGCTCAATCTGATTGAGATCTGGGTGTTTTGGAAGCCAGTGCAACAAGTCAGGAGTGTACTCCTGATGATCCCGGCATAGCGGGTGAAAGGCGCGTCAATAAGTATACATACATTGCAAAATAGGAGATATTTATCTATCTAAAAATACCCATTTTGACGGATTTGGTTAGAGAAATATACCAATTTAAAGTGATGAAATAAAAGTAATGTTTTAAATTAATTACCATTTCAACAGTGTTTCATTATTTTTTTAAATCCAATTTAAGGGGACTATTGCGAAAACTTATTGCAGTGACTTTTTGACTTACTTAATGAAGCAAGAATAGATGCAAACCAAAATACGTCACCAAGTAGTGGTGGAATAAAAAGAATGCTTCCCATCGTTTGTCCAAACTTTTCCTGGAGGGGATCCATCATTGTTACATATTTTTTGGACCTCATTGGCTTTACAAAGAAAAGTCCACCTAAAAATAAATACAGAAGTTAAGTGCACATTTACTGAAAATTGAATTTGCTAAGTGAACATGTTACTTCACAGCTTTGTGCTTGTACATGCTATAGAGAGAGATAAGTTCTGTTTAGTTTCCACACCCAAATATGCACTTACCTATGCTGGGCAAAAGGATGGAATGGTAAATTCTATGGATCTCAGGCGGACCTCCCCAGTTCTTTAGAAGTCTACATCTCTGTGCCCCCACAAAAACATGCTTTAATTGACTCAACTTATTATTTTGTATTTATTTTGTATTTAAGCATTTTCAAGTATGTCTAGTTTACCTTGTTTTGATACATGTTTTTTGTTTAACCTCCTCACCCCATTGAAGGGTTATGGCACACCTATGTTGATATTAGACTTGTACATTCGATTTCAAACTAATTGCAATTCGGCTGTATGCTGGGTGAATGGGTGGTCATCTGGATTCTGTAACTCCAAACCCACATGTGGAGAAATTATACAACAACCAAAACAGAAAATGGACGAGCCATTTCACTTGTTCCATGATTCAGAGTTCCATTCATGGGGCCAATAAAAAAAGATGATTGATGGGGAAAAAATATGATTGAATGTTGTAGGACAGCGAGTAATATTGATAGAAGTGACCAACAGAAGGAAAAAAGGAGGAGCAGTAAAAAAAATAAATCTATAAATAAACATTTGTGTCATATAGTTAATATATAAATATATATATATATATATATATATATATATATTAAAGATATTCCTTTTTTCCTGATCATTATTCATAGCAGCATTTACTCATGGGTAGCTCCTCCCCTCACAGCAGAAAGGACAGGAAACAGAACTCTGAAACTGGTATAAATAGATCCTCCCCCTTCCCATCAGGCAGTCTTTTTTCCTGTCCTTCACAGCAGTTTGGAAGGAGTCTGCTTATGCAGGCCTAGTTTTTTCTTTTATGCTCACCAGGCAATAGTTTTGAAGCCTTGCCGGGGTTCAGCCTCTAAGCCCTGAAGACCCAGCAATGCACTATTGTAAAAGTGGCTAGACTGGGTACCCCCTTTAGTGACCGGGGGTCGGACCCAACCTCTCCCTCAGGGGATGAAAATGGTCCACTGCATGCCAGGGTTCAGCCTCTTATCCCTGAAGACCCAGCAACAGGCCAGCTTGGGTACCCCCTCAGGGGATGAATGTGATATACTGCCTACATGAAGCCAGGCCAGGGTTCAGCCTCTTATCCCTGAGGACCCAGCAAACAGCACATCTGTAAAGGTTGCCAGCCTGGGTACCTACTTCAGCAACCAGGGGTCTGTCCTATCTCTCTCTGAAGTGATGACAGTAGTCCACTGCATACATGAGGCCCAGCCGAGTCTAAGCCTTTATCCCTGAAGACCCAGCAAACAGCACATCGGTAAGAGTTGCCAGCCTGAGTACCTCCTTGAGCTATCAGGAGTCTAACCTATCTCTCTCCCTGAGGGGATGACAGCGGTCCACTGCATACATGAGGTCCAGCCGAGTCTAAGCCTTTATCCCTGAAGACCCAATATACAGCACTTCCATAAGGTGACTACCTGGGTATACATATTCTATGTATTCCACCTTGTCTGGGGTTTGGTTAAACCTTCTTCCACTGGTGATGATGAAAGGCTTATGGGGTACAGATGGAAGCCTATAGTTTAAACAGTTTAGGCTGTCAGTTGTTCAAATCCCCATTTTGCCACTGAAACACAGGCCTGCAACTGTTCAGGTAAGTGCATTAGCAATTTAGATTAAAACTAGTATAGGCACCTGGGTCTCTGTTCTTTCAGTCCCTCCCAGCTGCTTACATTAGGCTTCCTTCTAACAAATAGGTCACATTTAGGAGGTTTGTGTGGTGAGCATTTAGGTAAGTTTATACATGAAAGAATGCTTGGTGCAAAAGAGTGCTGATTATGCAAGGAGGCATTGTGCAAAAGAGTGCTGATAATGCAATGTGGCATTGTGAAAAAAGAGTGCTGATAACGGATATCCTGGCTGTATAAAGTCTGCTGGAATTCCACAGTCCTGAAGACAGAGAAATATCCAAGGTAAGAACTTTCCTGGATAACAGATTGAAGTACACACATATATATGACCGGTTTTAAAAATCTAAGTCCATACACACACTTGTTTCTATCAAGGCATGTGGCATTGATTGCTGTTATCTGTGCATTATTGCAAATAAGCAGGCTTTTGCAGACAGTGGAAGAATATACTGCACAGGAGACCACTGGGTCTCAGTATCTGTACACGAACTGGTTTCTGTTACAGCATCATTATGTTTCCAATATATGCTTTATGTATGAATTGGTCTGAAGACTCTGCCTCAGTGTGTGTCCAGTATATGCTTTATGTATGAATTGGTCTGAAGACTCTGCCTCAGTGTGTGTCCAGTATATGCTCTATGTATGAGTTACTATGAGGACACGGCCTCAGTATATGTGTCCGCTATATGCTCTATGTAAGAATTACTGTGTGAACACTGCCTCAGTATACATATCCACTATATGCTGTATATATGAGTTATGAGGACATCACATCAGTAAAGGTATCCACTATAGGCTCTATGTATGAGTTGCAATGAGGGCGCTACCTCAGTATATGTATGCAATATATGCTTTATGTATGAATTCTATGAGGACACAGCCTCAGTATATGTATCCACTATGTTGTGTATGTATGAGTTGATCTGAAGACTCTGCCTCAGTTTGTGTTCTCTATAGGTGAATGATATTGTGGTGGAATCTCGGTAAAAATAAATTTAGTAGGCCGAGATTACCACGTAGCATGTGTACGTGCATATGCTGACGTATCGGTCGGTTGGTTGCACGTGGTAAGATACGATCAGTAGTGTACGGAGCATGTGCGAGAATACAGGATGTAGTATTCCCCTCCTCCATTGTGCTGGACAAGCCATGCGGTCAAGCAGGAAGTTAATTCTTATTTGTTTTGATTGGTTAAGAGAATGTGCGGGTGGAGCTTAATATGGGAGGAGTCATATGCTTGGCTTCCGTCAGTTTCTCTGGTATCATTTGGTGCATTGGCCGGGAAGCTCATCGTTCAACGGTAGCTGAGAAGCAGAGGCGTGAGACGGTCTATCTTTGCCCACGTTCTCTATGGCTGCACCCCTGAACTTCTGCGTGGACCTCCCTTCATCTCGGCGCCACTGGTCTGTTGTCCAGGAGATCATCGGCCTCTACGTAGTAAGTACTGGGGTGTCCCCGTCGATGAGTGTGAACTCAGGTTCAGGAACGAGGAGGTAAGACGACCGCTGTTTTAGACGGCGGACCCACTAGGGGTATACCGATTGTGCGGTAGGCCCATAAGGGGTTAATCTGTGTATGGAATCTGCCCCCTCTGTCGGAGGGAAGGAGCGAAGGCGCACCGCTCAATCGAACACTCTTTAGTAAGACCGTTTGATTTGGTTTGGAGTCAGGCGGGGTTCTGTGTAAATAGCCCTAGCCGGACACCGGTGTCTTGTCTAGACTAGCGTTCTAGGGTGTACAATTTGTTCGCTAGGTCGGAGGGACCGGGAGACTAAGCGGCGTCTGTGTAAATTCGGTCCGCTAGCTCTCAACCTATCTTGGCTAAGTGGGAAGGCATGTAAATTTGGAACCCACTAGACTATTGATAGAGTAGAAAGACTAAAAGGGTTCTGTTGTAAATTCCGCCCTCTAGTTCGCTATATGTGGTGCTTGGGCAGTGTGGCTAACCAAAACGGATGTAGATAGTTTTAGGTAGTCCATCAAGGTACTGGCCAATAGATTAGTTGGGATTGTATATGTGATAAAGATTGTTTAGTAACGTGTATATCTTGTTAGATAGCGTGAGCTCTGCCGTCTAGCGAGAGTGTTAATAGTGTGTTGCTGTATTATAGTGCACGGTACCATAACCCTGTATATTTGCTGACACTGTATATAAGTACTAATCATTGTCGTCTATTGCATGTCTAACACCATAACCACTAAT
Organism: Pelobates fuscus; assembly: GCF_036172605.1. Taxonomy (NCBI): domain Eukaryota; kingdom Metazoa; phylum Chordata; class Amphibia; order Anura; family Pelobatidae; genus Pelobates; species Pelobates fuscus. The sequence continues at coordinate 457,691,397 of NC_086317.1, forward strand.
AATTGTATTGTGACCTTAAATTGTACTTTGACCTATGCTAACCGTACTGTAACTGCTGTTTGTAAAAGACGATGTTACTGGGGTGTGTTATAGACGGGTAATTCATATATAGAGAATTATAGCGTGGGTGACGGTATAGTTTCACCAAAGGGCAGAATATTGATTACTTAGTGACTGGTGTAACAGCTGTGTGTGTACGGGAATTCCCTGAGTGTTTTTATTGTGTTACTGTGTACGTTTCACTTGGTAACTGTACCACGTGGTGCTGTTGCCGGAAGAAACGGGTGTGACTGTTGAATAGAGTGTGTGTATAGCATTCGTTGTCAACGACGCTCCATTGATAAGTATGGGCGCGTCGGAGTCGACGATTTTGGATCCCTTAGGATGTATGGTAAAGAATTTTAAAAAGGGATTCACAGTATGTGATTTTGGGGTTAAAATGTCTTCTGCCCGTTTGATCACTTTGTGCACTAGGGCCTACTTTGGTTGCGGCATGGCCGCCACGTGGCAGTTTGGATCCAAATCTGGTACAGCGTGTACACGTGGCTGTATCAGGTAGGCCTGAACTTTACGGACAGTTTCCATACATTGATTGTTGGAGGCAGGCCGTAATCGACTTGCCAAGATGGGTCCGAATATGCCACGAGGAGCAATGTCGCCTCATGGTGGCCAGGACTTGTTTGTCCACTAGGACCACGATTAAGCCCATTTTGGACACGCCCCCTGAGTCCGAGATCCCTATGCCGCCCCCTTATTTCCCTATAGAGGAAGGTGATACAAGTACAGGAAGTTCCACACCCCCTCACCCATCTACTTCCTCCTCTAGCTCAGAATCCACCCCACGCCGTAATAAACCTCCCCTTCCGACACCAGCCCCCGTTAAGTCCATCTATTCCGATTTGGCGCCATTTCAAGCTTCCGGTCAGGCTTCCTCTAGCCCGGCCCGGAATATTTTATTCACCAGCCTTCCCCATGATGAAGCTTCTCTATCCCCACGTCTTATTACCCCCCGACCGGAACCTCTAACCGACGCCCCTCCACGAAGCCCTATACTAACCCGACAACTGACCGGTACCCAACAACCCAAACATTACCAGATGCCTCTTCGTTTGAATCCTGGGTCAGCCTATCTTAATGCTTTAGGTCAAATGGTGTATGCTGACCCAGTCTTCGTATATGTCCCGTTCACGACTACCGATCTCTTGAATTGGAAGACCCACAATTCCTCATATACTGAAAAGCCACAAGCCATGACCGACCTGTTCACCTCGATAGTCCAGACGCATAATCCAACTTGGGCTGATTGCCAGCAATTATTAATGACATTATTTAACAATGAGGAGAGGACTGGGATAAATCAAGCGGCTATTAAAGCGCTGGAGGAAGAAGCCCGTACTTTAAACCAAGCAAATCCAGCAGCATGGGCCGCAACTCATTATCCTAATACCGATCCCGACTGGAATGTTAATGGCGCAGATATGGTTAGACTAAAAGCCTATAGAGACGCTATAATTGCTGGCATTAAAGCTGGAGGGAAGAAAGCCATAAATATGTCGAAGACGGTTGAGGTGATTCAGAAAAGTGATGAAGCGCCTAGTGACTTTTATGACCGATTATTGGAGGCATACCGCTTGTATACCCCCTTTAATCCGGAAGACACTGATAATTCCCGAATGGTAAACTCTGCCTTTGTCAGCCAAGCTTATGGAGATATTCAGCGCAAGCTACAGAAGTTAGAAGGGTTTGCAGGAATGTCCATCACCCAACTAATGGAGGTAGCAAATAAGGTGTATATGAATAGGGAATCAGAAAGTAAGAAAGAGGAAGAGCGCAAGATGCGTAAAAAGGCGGATATGCTAGCGGTAGCGATCGCAGGCGTAGATAGACGGGGCCCAGATAGAGGCGATAGTAGGTGGAATAGGGAACCCCTGAGTAGGAATCAGTGCGCGTATTGTAGAGAAGAAGGGCATTGGAGAAGCGAGTGTCCAAAAAGAGAGCAATACGAGAGAGACCCACCCAGGGCAGGTTATGGAAACTTTAGAGGCAGAGCGAGAGGTAGAGGAGGTCCCGGAGGGAGTAATAGTGGTAACAGAGGAAGTGTAAGAGAAGATAGATACTATCCCGCAGCGCAAAGGTCCCGCGATAGAGAAGATAGGGACTTTGTAGGATTGGCTGACACGGTCATGAAGAGCTATTGATACCGACCGGGCTCCATCCCCCTTGGTCGAGCGGAGCCTATGGTCGATGTATCAATAGGGGGAAAAAGGAGTGCATTCATGATCGACACTGGTGCTGAACATTCGGGGTGACTGATCTGGTTGCTCCTCCATCTGGAAGAACTATTACCGTAATAGGAGCAACTGGAAGGAGTGCTGCAAAACCGGTTCTTAAAAGTCGACTCTGTACATTGGGAGGCCACGTAGTAAAACATCAATTCCTTTACATGCCTGAATGTCCAGTCCAATTGCTGGGACGTGATATGCTATCCAAATTACAAGCGCAGATTACGTTCCTACCAGATGGAACAACATCCTTAAAGTTTAATGGACCTTCAGGTATTATGACATTATCCGTACCAAAGGAAGAAGAGTGGCGACTTTATACAGCGTTGACTAGCCAAAACCCTAAGAGTGATGAATCCTTATTCAACATACCAGGAGTTTGGGCAGAGAACAACCCACCAGGACTGGCCCGCAATATTCCACCCATTCGAATCGAACTAAAGCTTGGGGTTTATCCAGTGAGCCTACGGCAATATCACATCCCGCAGAAGGCTAAGAAAAATATTCAATCTTATCTAGATAAGTTCATACGGTATGGTATCCTAAAATTCTGTACTTCCCCCTGGAACACCCCATTGCTGCCTGTTCAAAAGCCCGGTACAGATGAGTATCGTCCTGTGCAGGACTTGAGAGCAGTCAATGTTGCGGTTGTTAGTATACACCCAGTTGTGCCCAATCCGTATAACCTGCTTGCTTTAATTCCGGGCGGGGCTACCTATTTTACAGTCTTAGACCTCAAAGATGCCTTCTTTTGCCTTCGAATTGCCGCAGAAAGTCAATGTATCTTCGCTTTCCAATGGGAAAACGCTGTAACGGGCTCAAAACGCCAGATGACTTGGACAAGACAGCCCCAAGGGTTTAAAAACTCAACGACCCTATTTGGTTCAGCTCTAAGTCAAGATCTACTGGATTTCAAGTCCATCCCAGGAGAGTGTGTATTATTACAATATGTAGACGACTTCTTGATAGCAGCAGTTACAAGAGAAATATGTCAGCAAGCCACACACGATCTACTACACATTCTCTGGAAGGCAGGATACAAGGTGTCTAGGAAGAAGGCCCAGTTGTGTCTGCCAACTGTCAAATATCTGGGATTCCATATCTCTGAAGGTCAAAGAATAATGGGGCCAGAGAGAAAAGAAGCTGTGTGCCAAATACCAACACCCAAGAATAGAAGACAAGTGCGAGAGTTCTTGGGGGCAGCAGGCTTCTGTAGGATATGGATTCCCAATTATGCGATATTGGCAAAACCTCTGTATACAGCTATCAAGGGTACAGAACACGACCCCTTCCTATGGACTCAAGAACAGCAAACGGCATTTGAAGATGTGAAGAGGGCTTTGATGAGTGCCCCAGCATTAGGTCTACCTGATCACACACGACCATTCTACCTGTATGTACAGGAGCAAAGAAGAATGGCTGTGGGAGTACTTGGGATCATGGCAAAGACCTGTTGCCTACATGTCTAAGCAACTGGACGCAGTGGCCAGCGGTCTTCCACCTTGTCTAAGAGCCGTAGCTGCAGCCGCCCTGCTGGTAGCTGAAGCCGATAAACTCACTCTTGGTCAAGAACTTTATGTACGAGTTCCACATGCAGTACAGACGTTGTTGGATTACAAAGGAAATCATTGGTTTAGTAACAGCCGTATGACCAAGTATCAAGCAATGTTGTGTGAAAACCCAAGAGTGCATTTAGAGACTGTAAATACCTTAAATCCAGCTACCCTTCTGCCGCAACCTACTGAAAGTCAACATGATTGATTGGAAGTGATGGATGAAGTATTTTCAAGTAGACCAGATCTTCGTGATTTTCCCATCCAGAACCCCGATGTCCAATATTATACAGACGGTAGCAGTTATGTGAAAGAAGGGATTCGCTATGCAGGATACGCAGTAACAACGATAGACAAGGTGATAGAAGCTCGGCCACTGTCAAAAGGAACATCAGCACAAAAGGCAGAATTGATAGCACTGACACGAGCGTTACAATTGGCTGAAGGTTTAAGAGTGAACATCTAAACGGACTCCAAGTATGCGTTTTTAACCACTCATGCCCACGGAGCATTGTATAAAGAAAGAGGACTATTGAATTCAGAGGGCAAAGAAATCAAGTACGCAGCTGAAATACTACAACTATTGGAAGCAGTATGGGAACCGAAAGAAGTCGGTATTATACATTGTCGAGCGCATCTGAGAGGAGATGGTGATGTAACCAAAGGAAATCGGATGGCAGATAGTGCAGCTAAGCGTGCCGCTGAATCAGGAAGACAGGAATATGTGGAACATATAGCTGCTCTTATTCCAACTCCACTGTCTCAATGGACTCCGGTTTATACAGCTCAAGAAGAGGAGTGGTTAAAGACTGAACCTGGAAAGTATTTGGAGAACAAATGGTATCAGTTAGAAGATGGGAGAATAGTTATTCCAGCATCACTAGCAGTAGAAATCGTCCAAAACTATCATAACGGGACGCATTCTGGAAGAGATAGTACAGAAGAATCTCTCAGAAAACATTTCTACATACCAAGATTGTCCAACTTAACTCAAGCCATTGTTCGAAGATGTGTAACGTGTGCTAAAAATAATGCAAGGCAAGGACCAGTAAAGCCACCAGGAGTTCAGTATATGGGGGGGGACTCCCTATGTCCGATCTACAAATTGACTATACAGTAATGCCTAAATCTGGTGGACATCGCTACCTACTAGTAGTTGTGTGCACCTATTCAGGCTGGGTAGAAGCATGTCCTACTCGTACAGAGAAAGCAGGAGAAGTTGTGAGATTCCTGCTATGAGAAATAATACCCCGATATGGACTACCCTGCTCTATAGGATCGGACAATGGTCCAGCTTTTGTTCATCAGTGCCTACAACAACTGACTCATATGCTTGGTATAAAGTGGAGACTTTATACGGCATATAGACCTCAGAGTTCTGGTAAAGTAGAGAGAATGAATAGAACTATTAAGAACCAGTTGGCAAAAATGTGTCAGGAAACCCAACTTAAGTGGAACGTCCTTTTGCCTATAGCTCTGTTGCGAATTCGCAGTACACCTACCAGAAGGATGGGTCTCTCTCCTTTTGAAATCATGTATGGGCGTCCACCTCCCGTACTTGGTAACTTAAGGGGGGATTTGAGTCAGTTGGGAGTAGGAATTACCCGGCAGCAGGTTGTAGAGTTGGGTAAGACTATGGAGGAGGTACAGAAATGGGTACAAGATAGATTACCTGTGAATATTTATCCCCCAGTTCATAGTTACCACCCAGGAGACCAAGTGTGGATTAAAGAGTGGAATAATGTACCGTTAGGGCCCAAGTGGAGAGGTCCTTATGTTGTTCTTTTGTCTACCCCTACAGCGATAAAAGTGGCCGAAGTGACTCCGTGGATTCATCACTCCAGGGTTAAACCAGCAGCGGTGGATTCTTGGCAAGCTATATCAGATCCAGAGAATCCCTGCAAGATCCGGTTAAAGCGCACGACTCAGTCGGAGTGACGAGGAACCTTGTGGATTACAAATTTTATTGTTTCAGAGATTGATAAGTGAGTGTTGAGACGGCCATAATAAAGCCTGTCCGCTCACCGACGTGTAGTTTAAAAGCCAGGAAAGTCTCGAAGGGACCCCTGTGAAGACGAGCAGAACTCCATTCCCTGCAGCCCTTACATCCTGGAAGCTGAGGTGCCATCGCACGGACGAAGACTGAGGATGCAGCCGATGAAAGATGTATTTGTGATAATGTTTATTTATATGTATTTTTATATTCAGGAAGGTAGAGGTACCGACACTCCTAGCTGTGAGGTATGCATTAAGACTACAAGAACAGGTAACCATATTTCCCAGACCCTAATTTGGCATTCGCAATATGAATGTAAAGGTGATGTGTCTAGGTGTAGATACTTAAATGTAGAGTATAGTGTATGCCATTTAGGGATAGGAGAACCTAGGTGCTTCAATCCGGAGTATCAACCCCGTACAATTTGGTTGACTCTCAGGAATGGAGATCCTCAGGGGACCCTAATAAATAAAACAGTGTTAGAATCCGTACATTCTTCGGGTGTTCTACTATTTGATGCATGTAGAGCAATATCAAGTGGTAGAAAGCCGTGGAATGTATGTGGGGATCTTAGATGGAGAGAACGGATGGGTCTAATGATAAATATATATGTCCCAGTAGTAAAAATAAGTATGTGAGTCCTAGATGCCCAAATAGGGATTATAATTTTTGCCCATATTGGTCTTGTGTGGGGTGGGCAACTTGGGGACAGACCGCAGACAAGGACATGATTGTGACTAAGTTGCCTACCAATCCATACTGTAAGTCTATGGAATGCAATCCAGTCCATATTCTTATAAATAATCCTGACCAATTCTTGGATAGATATGGTAATTTATTTGGGTTTCAAATATACGGGACGGGTTTAGACCCTGGGACAGTATTGTTTATAGGGATAGAGACCGATACGGTAACCTCCCAAACTCATCAGGTATTCCATTCGTTTTATGAAGAGATGAGTATAGATAATAAGATCCCCCATAACGCTAAAAACCTGTTCATAGATTTAGCTGAGAGTATTGCCGGTAGTCTTAATGTAACCAACTGCTATGTGTGTGGAGGTACTAACATGGGAGACCAATGGCCTTGGGAAGCAAAGGAGGTAATGTCCGGTTCTGAGGCAGTTGAACAATTAATATCTTCACAAGCCTATTATCAGATGAGTGTTAGAGGTAAATCTGAGTGGAGATTAAAGACCTCCATCATAGGTTATGTTTGCATAGCAAGGAAAGGAATGATGTTTAATACTTCTGTAGGAGAGTTAACTTGTTTAGGGCAAAAAGCTTATGATGATGATACAAAGAATACAACTTGGTGGTCGGCTTCAAATGTCTCAGAACCATCTAACCCGTTTGCAAGATATGCCAATTTAAAGGACGTATGGTTTGATTTATCTATCACATCTAGTTGGAAAGCCCCAGCAAATTTGTACTGGATCTGTGGTAAGAAGGCCTATTCGGAGTTGCCACAGGACTGGGAAGGGGCATGTGTGTTAGGTATGCTCAAACCATCCTTCTTCTTGTTACCTATTGAAACAGGTGAGACTTTGGGTGTTAAAGTGTATGATGTGAATCATAGGAAGAAAAGGGGACCCATAGAGATAGGCGCCTGGGAAGATGATGAATGGCCTCCCCAGCGTATTATAGATTACTATGGGCCAGCCACGTGGGCAGAGGATGGTACTTTCGGGTATAGGACCCCAATTTATATGCTCAACCGCATTATGAGATTACAGGCGGTGGTTGAGATTATTACTAATGAGACCTCACAAGCGCTCAATCTTCTAGCGAAGCATAATACCAGGATGAGGACAGCAGTGTACCAAAATAGATTAGCCTTGGATTACCTATTGGCAGTAGAGGGAGGTGTATGTGGGAAGTTTAACCTGAGCAATTGCTGTCTTCAAATAGATGACGAAGGGCAAGCAATAGCTGAGCTTACTAGCCATATGGTTAAACTAGCGCATGTGCCTACTCAGGTATGGAAAGGGTACAATCCAAGTAGTTGGTTTGGTAACTGGTATGAGCAGTTTGGAGGGCTTAAGGCATTGGTAGGCGGAGTCATACTGATTTTAATGTTGTGTCTACTCCTGCCATGTCTTATTCCCTTAGTAGTTAGGTCTGTGCAAAGCCTGATAGAAAATATAGCAGAAAGGAAGGCTGCAGCACAGATAATGGCTATATATAAATATAAGGCTCTAGATCAGGGAGAACCAATGCAGGAAGAAGAGTGTTGAGGGATTCACATCATAGGAAAAGTCTGGTTTGGTTTATGGTAACCTGAGGCGTATGCAAACCAAGGTTAAGTGATGCCTCAAGTAATTGTGAAATATCAAGAGGCATCAAAGGGGGGAATGTGGTGGAATCTCGGTAAAAATAAATTTAGTAGGCCGAGATTACCACGTGGCATGTGTACGTGCATATGCTGACGTATCGGTCGGTTGGTTGCACGTGGTAAGATACGATCAGTAGTGTACGGAGCATGTGCGAGAATACAGGATGTAGTATTCCCCTCCTCCATTGTGCTGGACAAGCCATGCGGTCAAGCAGGAAGTTAATTCTTATTTGTTTTGATTGGTTAAGAGAATGTGCGGGTGGAGCTTAATATGGGAGGAGTCATATGCCTATATAAGGAGCCTGCACTATTGTCCGGGGCTCAGAACCTGTTGTATTTTGGTGACATTAGTCCCTCTGAGTCCCGATCGGTGAACCGAATAAAGAATCTCTTCCTTCCTGAAGAAACCTGTGTCCATCTCTCTGTGCTTGGCTTCCGTCAGTTTCTCCGGTATCAATATAAGACACATCCTCTATATGAATCCAATCTAATACAAGTTCTATGTGTGGTTGTTAGTCACAATTACAACCTCAGTGTATGTGTGTGGAATAATATGTGCATGAAGCTCTGTTAGAACACAGCCGCAATTTAGCTCACTCATATCATCTTAATATGTGTGCAGACATAGTGTCACTGTATATAGCAGAGGTAGGCTATGTATGATTACTGTTTAAACAGACTCAGTATATGTGAGTGGTATATTATGTGCATGAAGCTCTTTTATACACAGCCTCAATTTAGCTCACTCATATAATCGTACTATGTGTGCAGGCATAGTGTCACTGTATATAGCAGATGTAGGCTATGTATGATTTCTGTTTATTCAGACTCAGTATATGTGACGAAATCTCTGTGCATAAGGTGCTGTTAGAAACATCCACAATGTATGTGATTCCTATATTCTGTATGCAGGTTGGTATTAATATATAACCAATTTATACACAGCCTTGGTAGATTTAACAATACAAATGATCTAAGGTCTGTTTTGAGCGGAGATATAATACAGCCCAATTCTAGCAAAAACAATTGTACTGGGTAAGTAACTATTGCCTACTGTGGATTTTCTATTTCAGTTTTTAAATGAAGTAAATAAGGGAACATACTGCTTTTGGCTTTGTATTAGATTCCCTCTCCCACAGGTGTTTCAGGATATGCAATTAACACAGTTTACCACTTCAGATAGATTGCAGGTGTTACTGAACCTGTAGGAGTGCCTCTCCTAGGCAGGGCCGGTGCTAGGATTTTTAGTTACACAGGCGAAGATGCATTTTGGCGCCCCCAACCCTCATTAAAAAAAAAAAAATGCATCTTCACCTGTGTGTCTTTCCTCCCAAGCCACAGGCACACATGCATCATTTTTCAGTCACACAGTCAAAGTCATACAGGTACACTGTCATACAAAGACAGAAATAATCATACAGAGACATACAGACACATACAGTCAGAGACATACAAGCAGAGACATACATGCATACAGAGACATGCAGGCATATAAAGACATACATGCATACAGAGGCATACCGTCATACAGACACATACATACAGACAGGCATACAGAAACATACATACAAAGACATTCAGGCACATACATACAGACATACAGGCATAAAGAAACATACATACAGAAACATACAGGCATGCAGACACATACATACATACATACAGGCATACAAAGACATACACACATACAGATACATGCATGCATACAGAGACATAACGTCATACAGACACATACATATAGACAGGCATACAGACACATACATACATACAGAGGCATACCGTCATACAGACACATACATACATACATACAGAGGCATACCGTCATACAGACACATACATACATACAGAAACATGCATACAAAGACATAAAGGCATACAGAGACACACAGACACACACATACAGAGACATAAAGGCATACAGTTACATACATGCATACAGAGACATATATACAGACATTCAGAGACAAACATACATCCAGTTACATACAGGCATACAGAGACATACAGAAACATACGTACAAGACATACAGGCATACGGACACATACATACATACAGAGGCATACCGTCATACAGATACATACATACAGACAGGCATGCAGAAAAATACATACTCACACACACCCACAAACTCACAGACACATACTCGAACACACACACACTGACAGACACACATACTCACATGCGCACACACACACTGACATACTCACACACACCAACAGACACACTCACTCACACACAAACTCATAGACACACTTACACACACACTGACACACACATACTGACAGACACACACACACTCTCACTCACACACACACACACACACACACTGACAGACACACACAAACTCACAGACACACATACACACTGACATACACACTCACACACACCGACAGACACACTCACTCACACACAAACTCATAGACACACTTACACACACACACTGACAGACACACACACTGACAGACACACACACTCACTCACACACATACACACTCACACTCACATGCACACACACAGTAATTAATAAAGTAATTAACAATAAATTAAATTTAAATTTCCCACCCAGCCTCCCTACCTGGAGTGCTGGCGTGGGTCTTTCATTGGTGGTCCAGTGGGGCTGCTGGGAGGCGTGCGGCTGACTGGATTAGGAGGCGGCGAGGGAGCTCTTTGATCTCTCTGACCGGCTCCCTCGCAGGCGGTTTTCTGATGCCGCGGGAGCCGGAATATGACGTCATATTCCGGCTCCCGCGGCATCAGCAAAAGGCGCGCGAGGGAGCCAGTCAGAGAGATCAGAGAGCTCCCTCGCCGCCTCCTAATCCAGTCAGCCGCACGCCTCCCAGCAGCTCCGGGGATCCAGGAGGTGACCAGGCAGGAGGGAGCACTTCCCTCCTGCCGGTCACTGGAATTTTGCGCCCCCAGAGCCGGTGCGCCCTAAGGCGTCCTGTGCCGCCTTATGGACGCGCCGGCCCTGCTCCTAAGAGAGAAGGAGATCTGATTTCCAAAATGGAGCATGGTAATGTTTAACATTATTAATGTGTTTTTTTTTTGTTTTTTTTTGTGTACACACCTATGTATACATGAGACCATTCTACAAAAGTGTTTCTATTTGTTTTTGTTAAGTTTGGTGGCAGGGTTAACCTTTAGATATATGCTGATTACTGTTGTACAGCTTAGTAGATCATGCTGGTTGCAGGAGCACAAATTGGGCTATTAATCGTTCTCATAAGTAGGTAACTCTGAAACAATTACCTGACTGTTTTCTCTGGTATATTTCTTTTCTTTCTAAAATCTAATTTAAAAGCTGTTAATATTGGCTTTTTCTTTCGCCTACTCCTGATAAATTCTCCTGCACTGGTTTATACATTTTTATTCAGTATTCTCTTTTATTCCTTGGGGACCTGAAAGTTCGGCAATCCCTTAAGTATATGTCAGGGGTGTCATGCTTTTGATTCTTAAGGAGTTAATGTTCAGAATTTTCTCACAGATTCCCCCGTTGTGAAGGGGAACATTATAATTTCCTTTCTGCAATAAAAGGTATTCTTTTAGGCTCATATGCTCCAGGGTACTTTGATACTGAGTATTGCAAGTATTTTAATTGACATTGGAAGGTATTTTCCAGTTCCTAGACCATTCTACCAGGCTTACTATTTCAGATAAAATTCACCTGCTACCAGAACAATAGAGGAAATCCCTGAACACGTAGTTCCATTATGGACCTCTCTTCTGATATCCATGGGGATTCTTCTAGGTGTCCTTTATATGTGGAATTTGCAACCAATGTGTGACTTTAAGTGGTTGATTCATCCTGCATATTATAAGGTAATGCAGCTTGCTGATGACAAACATTTGACTGATTTTTACATGGTCTCTGTACCTAGATCGGTATAAGTTATGGTCACTTCTAACATTGCATTGATTTAATACTTGTGGATTATATGCTTGGTTTGGTGTTGATATCTTGCAGATAAAACCAACTGCTTATTATCACCACAGGCTCTGCCATAAGTACTTCATCACTATCTGAAGATAAGGTAAGAATAAGTGTGCGATTGTTGGTTCTCATAAGGATAACTGAATATCTTCTACTATCCTGCTTATTATGTCTGTTGCCACAATGTATCATGTGCCTATTGCATATCTCCTAGTCAGGTTGCACAACAATCTCTAATAAATTTGATTATGCTCTTTGGCATAATCTCTACTATTTACAACAATATGTTTATCTTTGAATGTAGGTACTGATGTGGTTGGCCTACATTGCCTACTTATAATTTAGTAGTTACCACAAATTCTACGGTTCATACCGATATTTCTTTTTTCCTCAACTAATCTGTATATGATTCTTTTTGCCTTTGCCTAGTAATGTTATTGGTTTATACCTCTCCTGTAACTGATCATTACTGTATCAATTCATCCACGGTGTGTAGTATTGTTGTGAGTCTGATTTTGCAATTTATATTCATTGTTGCAGTGTTTTTCATAACCGGCTCTTATTTCTCTACTAGGCTCTGCCTCTTTCTGACAGGCAGATATTGATTTTGTTTCCTGTATCTACAGGTAAGTAGTTCACTAGGCAAGAGGACGCAATGTGAATTGTCTTTGATAAAAACATCCAGAAAGTAGTGTAATTCTCCCACGTTAAATAGCATGGTGTGACTGTTCTCATCCAACAGTGTCTGATTGTTCCAGTATGATTTCTGGAAGTTAACCGTTTGTCAAGGTTCTGATTTGATGATGCCATCCATTTGGTTTTAAATTTATATCAGAGAAGGACATTATCCTTTCTTGTTGACCTAATAGATCTATAATTTCTAGACCATGTCTGGGTTTCATAGAGGTTCTCTAGACTAGGCTATCATGGCCATTAAAACCTATTTGGCTCTATGTTTATTCAGGATATTTCAGCCATTTGAATGCCAGGAGGTTGCTGACCTTGCAGCCTCTAGGGTAAATTGACTTTTCTGAGCAGATTTTTTGGCAATAGCCTGTTGATTGCTTGTTTGGCTTTTTTTTTTTTTAAATTCTTCTAAGATTTATACGGCTCAATAATGGTTTTTATAGCTATTAGCTGTTTTTGAACTCTGTCCCTCCCTCGATATATATACTGCTTGGGTAATCCCCATGAGTAAATGCTGCCATGATTGATCAGGAATAAGGAAAATTGTTTCATACTTACCGTAATTTTCTTTTCCTGATCATTATTCATGGCAGCATTACGTTCCCACCCATATACTATAGGAGTTGTGAAGCTAGTTACTAAGACGGGAAGGGGGGAGGATCTATTTATACCAGTTTCAGAGTTCTGTTTCCTGTCCTTTCTGCTGTGAGGGGAGGAGCTACCCATGAGTAAATGCTGCCATGAATAATGATCAGGAAAAGAAAATTACGGTAAGTATGAAACAATTTTCCTTATTTCTGTCTATTCATAATTACTCACTAGATCTGTAACTCAAATTAAGCAAAAATGTATCTACCAGTGTACTGCAAAAAATATTTTGCAGTACACTGAATAGTCAATTTTTACACTTATAGCAGACCCCGGGTAACCTGGCTGGCTACCTCCGCTAATTCCCTTCCTTCAGCCGTTCAGGAACCATTTCAGAATATCAAGAGACCCTTTTCCTCCCCCCCTTCCCCAAGTAACTGGACGACACACAGTTCTGGAGGTACAACACAATTTTATCGGGCCACACTCGGCTTTTATGCATGACTTTGTGCAAGGGGTTGTCATCTCAAGTCAACAGGGGTCGTATTCCAGGAGCCTCTGTACCTGGGAGCCAAAGTGCGGAAAAGGGGTCATTGTCCCTTTGTCTCCCAGGTACAGAAAGCCCACCACACATACAAGGAGTCTCTCACCCCAACAGACAGGGGTCTTCATCCCAGGATCCTCTGTGTCTGGAAGCCAAGCCAAGGAGTTGTCTGACTGGATGTGAACAACCATTCGCTCATAGATGTGGAACTGTCGTATTTTGTCAAGTAACTGGGGCAGGGAAGGGTAGTCTGGGGATTTCCATTTTTGAGCTGTACGGTTTCATGCAGCTAGTAGAACCAAAGCAGTGATTTGTTTCGGCCATAGGTCAGGGATCCAGGCAGTGGTGTATCCTGGTTTTGTGCTGCCCTAGGCACCCCCACCCAACCCTTCCCCCTTGCCCCACATTCTAAATACACACACACATTCACTGATAGAAACACACACTCACTAACAGACACACTCACTCACAGACACACACCCTCACTCACAGACACACCCTCACTCACAGACACACCCTCACTCACAGACACACCCTCACTAACAGACTCACTCACTAACAGACTCACTCACTAACAGACAAACACACACTCACTAACAGACAAACACACACTCACTAACAAACACACACACACTCACTGACAGACCGACACACACTCACTAACAGATACACACACTCACTAACAGATACACACACTCACTAACAGACACTCACTCACTCACTAACAGACACTCACTCACTAACAGACACTCACTCACTCACTAACAGACACACACACACACACTCACTAACAGGCTAACACACTCACTAACATACACACACACACTCACAGACACACACACACACTCACAGACACACACACACACACACTAACAGACACACACACACACACTAACAGACACACATTCACTCACTAACAGACACACATACACTCACAGACACACACACACACTAACAGACACACACACACTCACTAACAGACTCATACAAAACAAGATTATTTGCACAATAAAAGTGCAAATCACACAAGGTGTCAGAGTGGTGTCAGAAGTATAAGTGCAACTCCCCAGTGTTTTAAAACCACTTAAAAAAACACTAATACAAATATAGATAAGAACAGAGATAGAGGAGTGCAAGTAAAAACAGAATAATATACTTATTCACATACGGACATCTTATTGGTTTCACCTACATAAAAGAGTGAAAACATAGCATAGCACTAACAGACTCACTCACTAACAGACAAACACACACTCACTAACAGACAAACACACACTCACTAACAGACAAACACACACTCACTGACAAACACACATTCACTAACAGACACACACACTAACAGGCACACACTTACTCACTAACAGACACACACACACACACACACTCACTAACAGACACACACACACACACTCACTAACAGACACACACACTCACACACACTAACAGGCAAACACGCTCACACTCACTAACAGACACACACACACACTCACTAACAGACACACAAACACACACACTAACAAACACACACACACACACAGTCAGACACACACAGTCAGGCACACACACACTAACAGACACACACAGACACACACACTAACACACACACAGACAGACATACACTAGCAGACACACACACTCACTCACATTAACACACTCATCTTATTCTGGCTCCCAGCATCACTCTGCGACGCGCGAGGGAGCAGAGCACTCAGAGGAAAGTGATCCCTCGCCAGCCGTCCGCCCGCCCGCCCGTCTGGCTTGTCAGTTAGCCGCAAGGCTAACAAGACATTTGCCCTGGGCATTTGGGGCGGCTTTTTTTGCCGTCCCCTGGAAAATGCAGCCCAAGGCAAATGCCTTGTTTGCCTTGCGGCTAAAATGTCCCTGGATCCAGGGAACAGCAGCAGTAGGCAGATAGGTGCCGTTAGTACGAAAGTAGGGATGTCCAGTGTGCCAAGGACAGAATGTACTATAGTCAAGAAGGACTGAATGCCCCCACAGGACCATGAGTGTGCCTTTATCCGAAGCACACCTCCAGCATGTCGGAGATGAATTGGGGAACATACGCTGGAGTCTCTGAGGGGTCATGTACCAGCGATACAAGAGTTTTCTATGGGCCTCAATATGTGAGAAGCATTTTGTCCATCTAGATAAGTCATTGAGGACAAGGAGCCAGTTCACATCTGTCAAGGGCCTACCTACCTGTCTGATTCCCTTAGTGATGGAAAAGAGCGTAGACAGGAATCCCCCGTGTGAGACTCTGGCTGTAGGGGTGCCATATAAGGCCATGATGCCTCGTATTGTTTCTTCTGGAAAATTTTATTTAGACAGTACTTTGGTCATATCCGCCCAGTTCAGTCGGTCGAAGGCCTTTTCTGTATCTAATGCAAGAAAAAGGCCCTCAGTACCCTGGGTTGACAAGATGTTAAGTGTTTTTCTGGTATTGTCTGATCCCTGGCAGCCTTGGATAAAGCCTGACTGGTCTTTATGTACAAGCTTGTGGAGTAATAGGGGCAAGTCGGTTGCTAACAAGTTTGGCATAGATCTTGGCGTCCCCATTAAGTAGAGAGATGGGTCTAAAGTTCTTGCATTGGGTCGGGGGTTTACCGGGTTTAGAGGGTGGATATATGTGCCACGAGCATTTCCATTAGCTGGGAGCTGGGATATTACTTTTGTGATTTTGTCTACGGAAAAAGGTTTTTGCAGAAGGTCAAGGTCTCCCTCTGTCAATTGGGAAAGGTCGAGATCTGTTAAGAAATCGTCAATTTCGGTTGTGGTAGGAAGGACTGTCTGTGGATAATTTTTCAGGTTGTACAGATCACCATAATATTCTGCGAATTGGTTAACAATTGGTTAATTTTTTTTTTTTCGTTTACCATTTTCTAGGAAGGCAATCCTGGAGGCGACAGACCTGTGCTTTAATTGTGATGCCAATTTGGTGCCCGTCCTGTTGTCATTGTCAAAAAAATTGTATTTAGACTTGCAGAGTAAATATGTTGTTTTGGCTAGTTCCATATCTTTTAGTTGAGCCTGGAGATAGAGCAAATTAGTATACGTGGTTGAGTTAGGCTCGTGTTTATTAGAAACCGTTAGTAATCTCTGCTATAAGCGAGTTATATGTGGCAAGTCTTAATTTCTTGGCGTGGCTGGCATGCTTAATGAAGCTACCTCGAATGAATGCTTTATGCACTAACCATATCTGGTCAAAAAGGGAGTCAATAATTGTGTTTTCACTGGAATAGTGTTGTAAGTCTGTAGAGATTTGGGAGACTATGGAGGGGTCAGTGAGAAGGGATTCATTGAACTTCCATGAACCCTGTCCTTTATTCAGGATGTTTTCTCTTATTCTCAGGGTAATTGGAGCATGGTCCAACCATGAGATGAGTCCAATGGTGGACTCCTCGATTGTGGGCAACGAGGTGGCGGGAATTTCGGGAGTAACTGTTGTGTGCTGCTGTATGACAAGTAAAATCAATTTATTTTGGGTGCTGGATGCGCCATGGGTCTTCAAAGTGATGTGAGGCTAATGTAGCACAGATTCATGACAGGGTTGATCGTTGCCATAGGGTACGAGAAGTGAGATCTGCAGAAGCAGATGAGTCTGCCATGCCATCTAACAAAAAATGTGTGTTGCCTCCAATAATTACCTCCCCATATTTATACATATCAGTTAAAGCTAGTACAGTAAGCAAAAAATCATGCTGATTCTGATTGGGGCTGTAAATGTTGACCAATGTATATGGATTTTTATTGAGGAGACACTGCGATATTAAGTATCACCCTTTTTTAGAGCAATGAAAATTATGCATCCTTGCTTATCAAGGTGGAATTAAATGTCTGTTACTCCATCAGCTGTCTCATAGTTAAGAGACCCTCTAATAGCTTGTTGGGCAGCATATATGATAATGGTCATAACAACTCCATTTGTGTGGGGATGCCTCTCGATACCTCGAGACCTGTATACAACACCCGACTGAGTGTAGCTTTTGGAGGTAACATACTCATAATAAAATAAAGGGGGTTAACAAAATGATAACTATATACAATGTTCCGCTTGCCATACGAGTATGGCATTAAGCTGCTCGAAAGTAAGGGCTATAGAGAAAGCCTTGGGGGTAGTCATAGGAAGTGAGAAGTGCCGAGATCTGTGGGATTTAAGAAAGATTGTCGGCTGTGTTGGAATCAGAAATGGACGTACGGGGGCTAAATTGGCCGACCGCGGCCTAAACCTTGGGTCAATGATGTTAGATTAACAGTGGGTGAATGATTCAATAAACAGGAACAATTAACCTAAGTGGTAATTTAGCTAGTTGGTAACACGAACAGCACTGCAGCACGACAGTCCACTCAGGTCTGGAAGGCTCTGTGGTCCGGTGATGTGTGTGGATCTGGGCATCTAGAGCCAGTCCTTAGGTAGAGATTTGGCGCGGGGGTCTGTAGCGAAAGCCACTTCACCACTGTGTTTTGGAGGGGGCTTACCCTGTGACTACGGTCCCTGGGCGATTTGGCCCTTTATGCCCGGTATTTGGGCATACTGTGTGTTATTGGGCTGCCCCAGGATTATGGGCCCTCTCATCAGCCCATACGAAACTTAAACCCCATGGCGTTTGAACTGTGTTTGTGGCATCTGAGCGCTGTTTGGATATGTTGAGCGCTCAGATCCAAGCCATCTGGGGATGGGTTGAATGTGGGGGTTCTGTTTAGCATAACAGGAGTTATGTATTTTTATGTCTTTTGGTGGTTGCTGGTAACATGTGCTTAATGGAGGCTGTGTTTGTCCCTGGATATAATTAAATCATCTTTTCCATTGTCTCCAGGATAGAGGATTCTGTGGAACTAGTTTGAGCTGGAAAAACCATGCTTCCAGAAGGTCAAATGCACATTTGTACTAACTTTTGAACCCCTGGTCCAATTCGTATGATTTTTGAGTATGTTGTTCCCCCGAATGGATTGATTGTGAATATGTATTTTTATGCGAATGTGATGTATATTTTGGGAGTTATGAATGTTGTGTAAAAACTGTATTTTCCCTATCTATGATAATTGTATTTTCCTGTGTGTACAGATAATTAGTTTACAGGTAGAGGGGAGGGCTATGTGTGGGATGTAACTATTGTGTGATTGGTTAATGTACGTTACTGTGTGTGTCCCTCCCCTTCATGGGAGCACCTAATAAAAAGGGCTGCAAGCTAGCAGCCAGAGAGTTCTATTTTTACCCTCAACTTGAGTCCTGTCTCTTATTGGGGGAATCTGCTACAAGGGATTGCTATGCTAGGCATATTCCCTTGCTATAATCACTGAGCTCTTGTAAGAGCTTGTTCCTGCGTCGTTCTGAAGGGAGATAGCTGCAGCCTGCGGTGCTTATGGTGTCTGGTGGAGTGCTTGGAGTCCTCTGGAAGCGCTAAGAGCATCCTTTAACGGAGGTGCCCAGTCGGGGTGCCAGGTGATCCGTTACAGGGTCACAGAGGTATTCCTTGGGTCATCAAAGCACAGCTGGATATTCCATTCTTGCAAGATCTTCTTCTCGTCTTCCGGGGTGAATATGGGTTTGTCCACCCCATTTCGTTTAACTAACAACTTGGCCGGGAAACCCCATTTTGTATGGGATATTTGCGGCACACAGAGCTGTGGTAATGGGCGCAAAAGTGCGGCGTTTAAACATGGTCTCAGAAGAGTGGTTGATGTGGGTGTAGGGGTCAGTTCAATATGGCGGCTTGCATAATGCGGTCCTTGACCGTGAAGTAATGGACCCTAGTAATTATATCTCTTGTTGTATCAGTAGGGAGATGCTAAGGCTTGGGGAGCCTGTGTGTTCGGTCTAGGAGTAATTCTGAGTCACTCAGTGTTGGAATGAGGGCCTTAAACAGGTCTTGTACATACCGGGGCAGATCAACTTGTTTGACGGATTCAGAAACTCCCCTTATGCGGACGTTGTTCCTGTCCTGGTGGTCTGCTACTTTCTTTAAATTTTTTAGCTAGGGAGGTGTAGGCCTCAGCCATAGAGTTGTGAGCATCTATAAGCTTTTCAGTACGGTTTTCTAGGCGGGCCGTGCGCTTCCCAATACTTTGGATGTCTGTTCTGATGTCGGAGGCCATTTGCTGAACGTCAGCCTTGAAGAAAGCTTTCAGCTCCTGCATAAGCAACCTCATGGATGTTTTGATCGCTGGGCTTGAGGGTCTGGCTCTTCTGTGGTGGCTGTCGTCCGCGTCGGAGCTGTACGCCGTGGAGCAGGTCCATCGGCGCCATCTTGGTCCTCGAGCTCTAAGGCCTGCGGCCGCTCCAAATGTGAGTGCAGCTGTTTTTTTGGGGGGGTTTCAGCAATTTCGTCACCATCTGGTGTGGGAAGTATAGATTTTTTCGGCTGTAAGACACGCTGTGTTCACCGCTTGTCAGGAGAGTACCCGGTTCACACGTCCACTCTCATGTGCAGTTAGGACACACCCCCGATAGTTCTGATATTTGACTTGACTTTGTTTACACATTTATACTGAATTCTGGTATCCCTGGCACTTGGCTCTGTTACTCTTGTTACTCTATCCTCACCTAGACCTATATACTTGACTACTCTATATCCTATACCTTCAATATACATTAAGTCTGACCACTCTAATGTCTATTAATACATCTTTTCTGTGCATAGGGTCCAAGGGCCTCACTGTTTGTCAGTTATGGAGTCTGTCCTCAACATTGTGAAGGCAAGACGAATGGATCAGAGCATCTCTAAAACGGTAAGTCTTGAGGGGTGTATGCAATGGTTATTATTATCCACCAAAAGTGGTGCTAGTAAGGACAAACGGTGAATCAGCTGCAGGGTCATGGGTGAAAAAGGCTCATTGATGCACATGGGGAGCAAAGGCTAGCCCGTCTGATTCAATCACATAGAAGAGCTACTGTCTTAAGTTGGTGAAAAACGTAATGCTAGCCATGATCGAAAAATGTCAGAACACACAGTGCATCTCAGTTTACTACGTATGGGGCTACATAGCCGTACACCTGTCAGAGTGCCCATGATGACCCCTGTCCACCGCAAAAAGGGCCTTCAATGGTGACGTGAGCATCAGAACTGGACCATGGACCAATGAAAGAGGATTGCCTGGTCTGATGACTTATGTTTTCTTTTAGATCATGTGGATGACCAGGGACCAGGTACCAGGTACATGTGTGTTATTTATCTGGGGAAGAGATGGCAGCAGCGTGCACTATGGAAAGAAGGCAGCCTGGTGGAGGCAGTGTTATGCTCTGGGCAATTTGTAAACATGAATAAAATGTCTAATCACCCTCATAGTTTTATTACCAATTTCAATAATATTTATTAAACTATTTGTTATTATACTGCTATGTATTGGATAGTTTTATCTTTCAGTGGCTTTTCTTCTATTTTTACTATTTGGAATCCTGACCAGATTGCTATTGGGTTGAGCAGCCCACCCATCCACTATAGGTGCCCCATTTAAGGTGACCACGGAAAATTGCCCAGAGCATAACACTGCCTCTATCAGCCTGCCATCTTCCCTTAGTGCAAGCTGCTGCCATCTCTTACCCAGATAAACAATGCACACGCACCTGGCCATCCATCTGATCTAAAAGAAAACGTGATTCATTAGACCAGGCAACCTTCTTCCATAATTTGAGACAAGTCTCTGGATCCCCAATTCCCATTTTTTTCTATGTATATTTGGAATCCAGACAAGATTCCTATCGGATTGAGCACCCCACCGATCCACTCTAAGTGCTGCTTTGGAGGTGACCATAGGAAAGCATAAATTTAGGAGAGTTTCTGGAAGCAGGGTAAGCGGTAAGTAATGCAGTTAGCATGTTAATCTCCCATGTTGAAATTAGTGTAGAACCCACTGATCTCGAGGTACTGTGGCGTAATGGTGTAACTGAATCCCTGTATTTGTTTGCTAAGATAGGTGATTTAAAGTAGTCTTGTAAAATGTAAAACTGTATTTTTTTGGTGTGTGTGCCCTCTTCCTTAATCTGGGTTTATTGTTGTAGCTGATTAGTGTACTTTTATTGCTTTCATTATTGTAATACCCAAATAAAAATGATATTTAACATTTATATATTATACAACAAAAAAATCCGACAGAAATTTGCAAGTTGTTATATGCGGACAGCACAGTTAAAGTCATGAATGGATGTTGGCAAAATTGGAACAAGGTCACCACAATAAAATCTACACTGAAAGGGTTCAACTGTATGGACTTCAGTCTTTTTTCAGCCTAGATTACAATGTACCTAACTTGCTTCAACTTAACATACGGTAAGTGTTTGTTGATTCATGAAAAAAGATTAGATTGAAGAATATTGATTTGATGAGCGTTCCGATACAAGTGGAACTGAGTTTGTTAATATTTCATCCGTATAATGTCAGGAATAAACCGAACACTGTGAAGGAATAATGACAATTACCAAGGTTTCATGCTTGAGATATCATTATGTTTCTGTTGCTCAAATTGTTCTTGGTGAAGTCCCACGGAGCCATACAGATAACACACATTTGAGATTTTTTTTTCACTGTCTTATTCAAGTTCCTTGAATAAATCTAATTACCGGGATGGCCATTGCTTTCCGGGAAATGCAATAAAGTGTAATTTTGTTAGTCTTTGAAATAGGAAATATTACATTAAAATAAAGTATAATATATGAATATATCTCCACATGTCCCCAGTACTGAATGGGTGAAGATCAGAAATAGCCTAAGATAATTTCAAGAATGAATAAAGATGCAGGGAAGTTATTCACTAAACAATGAGTGGTGGTCATTGGTGAGCAAACAAAATGCCAATTTTAGACTAGTGTAACCAAAAAGGAGAAATAGCTGAGTTGCACGATTTTCACAATTTTTCTGCTTTCATGAAAAATGTACAGTTCCCCAAATTTCACCTTTAACAACTATATAAATCAGGACATTAAATGCTGGAAAAAATACAATGGTACATTTTATGTCCCTTCCCATACAATCAGCCTAATACCAAGCCCCACAACCAACCCTGAACTAATGTGTTCTAAGAATCCTTTTGTAACACCAAATCTTTGATTGAATCCAAAGAGTTTTACATGAACCTAAATTTATAAACTCCACATTTCCAAACCTTAAACCATGCTGTATTAAACCTTCACCCCTCTGCATTAAAATACTGCACCCACAGCAATACCCCTACACTATGCTGTATAATTAACTACAAATAAAGTGCTTTAAAATGGCACTCGCAATAATTATATAATATCAGGTGTCATTTATCTCTCACTGTCACAAAAGACCTGCAGCTGACAATGAAATTAGACATGGGGCTTTTTCAGGATCTTAGTTGGAGCTCTATACCCCGTCAGTCCCTGACAGTGGGGAGTCAGACAAATTGTCCAACTTGTCCATCACATTTCACTACAAACCTGAAAGCATGGTATAACTATTGGCTTTTTGTTGAGCTTTCTGATGAAATGGTTGGTATGAAGCCATGCTTACCAATTATAAATGTTATTGCGAATCCAAGGGGTGCATGTACCCAGGCCAAGCCTCTTGAAGGAAGATACACGATTTCTGCGGTGCCATTGATGTATGCACCTCCAACCCATGTAGCTGAATAAGAAAAAGTAAAGGAGAGAATTCATCAGTCTAGTAAAATATAACGTAATATGTTAGACGCTATAGTTGACGTTATATATATTTTGTGTTTTAAATGGTCGATAAAATACATTTTTGTCAAAATTAGTAGGATGTTTCCTCCTGTACAGAATGAGAAAATGGCCAACAGTGGCAGCTCCTGGTAATGATATAGCACACGCTGGGTTACCATTTCTAGTGAATTCAAGTGTAGGCTAAGCCTGCCCTACTGGACTCTTCTTAGGATCTACTACTAATGTCTCCAAATGGACCTTCTTAGTCTAATAGAGCTAGCCTATGACACACGGGCAGACCGGGGCGGCCACATGTGATCGCGACTGAACATCGTGGACAAATAGATAGTAAACTTACCTCTTGCTGTGTCTCCTTTCGCTCTCCTTGCTACACGGCTGGAAGTCACGCTGGCATTTCGATGGACGCCGGCTGCTTCCACAAGCCGCGATTTAAAGTAGCAGACACCAATTGTGACGCTGGTGACGTGGATGTGGTGCATCATCACGTCATTGACGTGCACGCACATGTTGGCATCACCAGGTCCGAGAAACCAATTGGAACCCTTCTTAGGCTATTTAAACTCACTTTACCAACTCACTTTACCAACTGCCGTTATACTACCACTGCAGTAAAACTGCTGGCAAAACTGCCTTTCCTGGCACTACTACCACTGCAGTAAAACTGTTGGCAAAATCGCCTCTCCTGGCACTACTACCACTGCAGTAAAACTGCTGGCAAAATCGCCTTTCCTGGCACTACTACCACTGCCAGTAATACTGCTGGCAAAATCGCCTCTTCTGGCAATACTAGCACTGCCAGTAAAACTGCTGGCAAAATCGCCTCTCCTGGCACTACTACCACTGCCATAAAACTGCTGGCAAAATCGCCTCTCCTGGCACTACTACTACTGCCATTAAACTGCTGGCAAAATCGCCTCTCCTGGCACTACTACCACTGCCATAAAACTGCTGGCAAAATCGCCTCTACTGGCACTACTACCACTGCCATAAAACTGCTGGCAAAATTGCCTCTCCTGGCACTACTACCACTGCCATAAAACTGCTGGCAAAATCGCCTCTCCTGGCACTACTACCACTGCCAGTAAAATTTCTGGCAAAATCACCTCTCCTGGCACTACTACTGATGTAGAATTATTAAAAATCTTTATTGAACTTGTACTGAATTATTGTACTAACTCCATTTTAACCTCACACTGTAACAAACCCTCCATTTTGTCCTCATTACCTGACAAATTCTCCATCTTAAACTACATTACATGACAGAATTTCCCAGCAACATTCAATACAATGAACAGAGACTGTATTTTCTATAAAGACATAGCTGACTCCGGAATTATTGAATCTCCTGTAACATGCAACAAAGTATAACCAAGGCCAGAGCCAAGGCCATGAGAACACTGTACTAATGAAATGTTCTATTCATAAAATAACTTTGCACCTGACCACAAGATTGACATCGCTGACTGTGTAAAATGACGCTCAAGCCCCCCTTTCCACCGAGTAAAACTCATGCTGGGAAAAATGGCGCCTGAGCCTTCTGTCCACACCCTTGTCCAGAACAATACCACCTCCCGGTGGGAGGACACCCAGCTAGTCACTCAAACCCCTGAGCCAATTAATAATATTGATGGGTGGACACTGATATAGTCACATAACATTTAATCCAATTAATGATGTTTATTTGTTATTATCTGATAACCAATGATGATGTCATTTTGCATTTAAAAAGGCCTGCATAACTGTTTTCCAACCAGATTGCATTAAAATTTCTGAAGTGCTTTTAACCTGAACTCCATGTGTCAGTGTGAGCTTACTTCTGCGTATACGCAATTTAATCATCTCAGATTTGGACAGGAACAGATAGACATTTAAACATATTTGTTTATTTCTAAATTAATCTACATCAATTTGGCGCCCAACGTGGCTGGCAAAATCGCCTCTCCTGGCACTACTACCACTGCCATAAAACTGCTGGCAAAATCGCCTCTCCTGGCACTACTACCACTGCCAGTAAAATTTCTGGCAAAATCACCTCTCCTGGCACTACTACCACTGCCAGTAAAACTGCTGGCAAAATCGCCTCTCCTGGCACTACTAACACTGCCAGTACAATTTCTGGCAAAATCGCCTCTCCTGGCAATACTACCACTGCCAGTAAAACTGCTGGCAAAATCGCCTCTCCTGGCACTACTACCACTGCCATAAAACTGCTGGCAAAATCACCTCCCCTGGCACAACTACCACTGCCAGTAAAACAAAATAGGCTCTCAGGGACGTACTAACACTGCTGTTTATGCTGCCACTGCGGGTTATTCTGCCAAACCTGACAAAACTGGGCCTTCTGGTAATTCGCCCACAATCTGTGTCTCCAGGTAAAATCTCCAAAGCTGGTCATACTGCCTTTCCCAGTAATACTGCAACTTATTGTACCCCAACGTCGCTATAGACAGGACTGCAGTAAAAAAGGACAGTCAGGACTAGGTTTACATGACAGTCATACAGGGTAAGGTACTGAAATGATTTGTGGAAATGTGGGCCACAGCCACGTGCCTCAAACAGCCCCCCTGCTGAAATATCTTTCTGTGTAATTCCCAACTCTTCCCATAGGAATTCTGTATCTCTCCACAGTTATCAAACACGGAGGAGCTCCGATCAAAATGTAAAAATGAGAATTATAGACCAACTTAAAAAGAACCAATAAATCTGCAGTCTTCCAAAATATGTAGGGTTGCTACACTGCTACCTACAGCAACATCAAACCGCACTCCCAACCGTGGGTGATTTCAGGTTAAAAATAAACTTTATTCACGTAATTAGCTCATCATGGTGCATCATTTCCCTGGCGTGTTTAGCATATTAATCATGGACTAATTAGTAAATACATCTTTCAGAATTACCTGAGATAATTTAAATTCTACAACTTACTTGGCATTGATACTGTCTGGGATTCTCAACATTTCCAAAAAATATTGCAGTAGATTGAAAGAAAAAAAGGCAGTATCTGTGGATGTCTATATTAAATCTAATTCCCACAGCATTTGTTTAAAATGTTATTTTATATCTTTTTTTTATTATCTGTTTGATGCAACAAAAATAACTGGTAACTGGTGACCATTGTTTACCATAAAGGAACGCTCTAACGTAAAAAACAAATACATTTATTATTAAAATAAGAATGTTCCTTTTTACTTTAGATTACTGGCTCCCTATTTAAAAAAACAAAAAAATACAATTAAACTTACCTGTAACCCTGCTTCGGGACAGTTTCTATCTGCGACCTCATCGACATTCTGCAAGATTACCAGTCATGATGGTACAATCAGATGATTTACTACGCATTTGTGTCAATCTCTGGGATACTCCAATACAATGCTTCTCCACAAGTAGCGTTAGCTGTGTTTGTCGTCATCATACTGTGTCAGGCAGGAGAGCTCACTTACCTGATCCCAGCAACGATGTCCCACGGATCTGAGTCCTGGCTCCGCCTCCTCCGCATCCTCCACCTCCTCCGACGTCCTGTGACGAGCGGGCACTAATCCGCATGGGCGGCAAATCGCGCACGCGCATTAGAACTCTCCATAGGAAAGCATTAAATCAGAGCTTTCCTATGGGTAAAAATCTGACGCTGGATGTCCTCATGCAGAGGGTCCAGTGTCATTTCCTGGACCAAAGGTCCGTTAGGATGCAGGAAGCGCCTAGCTGTCTACCACACAGTCAGTCACTGGGGGCAGACTTAGTACTGCATTGCAAACATTGCAGTTTCTCTGGAACTACAATGTTTAACATTGCAGCACTAAGTGCAATAGGGGCATTGTACCCAGACCACTTTAATGAGATGAAGTGGTCTGGGTGCCTATATTTTCCCTTTAATCCTACCTGTCAGCATAACAAATATGAATATACATGTAATATACAACAAAGTTCAATTTAACGCACCTCACTCATAATGTAATCTGTGAAGAGCTAAGCGCATCTGTTGGTGCTAAATTTAAAAAAGAAACATACACTGAATAATGATTCAACCATCTACACCTCCTATTATATAACTTGTCAAGTAATTCATGCTAAGTAGACATGTTAGTGCAATATAAATAATATATATATATATACATACTCTGTATATGCACTTACTGTACCACTCTCTACTGTAATGTAAACTGTAAAGTGCTAAGTATACTTACTGAACTATATCAATATAATATCCATACACTGTGTAACTAATGCACTTCCTCTGCCCCCTCTACTGTAACTGGTAGTTTGCTAAGTGTAGCTGTTATACATATTAATTATATTTATCTATCTATCTATCTATGTATCTATCTATGTATCTATCTGTCTGTCTGTCTGTCTATATCTATCTATCTATCTATCTATCAAATAGTATCTATCTATCTATCTATTTATCTATCTATCTATGTATCTATCTGTCTGTCTGTCTGTCTGTCTGTCTATATCTATCTATCTATCTACCAAATAGTATCTATCTATCTATCTATCTACCTGTTAGCCTGCATCTCTCTCTCTCTCTCTCTATATATATATATATATATATATATATATAATTTTGATTTGATTGAAAAACCTCATGGGTTTACTATATATTTATAAGTACAATTCCTGAATCACACTGTGCTTGTGTTGGGAGTGTGTAAGCCATAAACATTTGGTACCTCTTACCCTATATGCAACCTATTCATGAGCTGAAATATAACTCAATCTTTTAAAATTACTTGAAATGTTTCAATGTTCTTTTCAAACCAAGAATGAATCCCTTGCTATAGACCTCATTACCGCAGTTTGTTCATTACAATGCAGCAAGAGTCATTTCAAAGCAAAGAGAGCATTTAATACACAGCAGGGGGCAACCCGAAAATAAAGCATGTTTTCTCTAATAGTTTGCCTTGTGAATGCAGAAAAGTTACCTGGGCTTAGTCAACAGAGCTTAACCCATCCTGTGCTACGGATGCTTACGACTGCATGACTCGCAGGGTTAATTTAGGTTTCTTCCCTAATCAGGAGTTTAAAAAAAAACAAAAAAACATTAAAATAAAGAATCAAAAATCTTACCAGTTGTGGTGAAAAGTCCAACAAACACATTCAGATTTCTTCCACCTACAATGGCAATCTCTGTCTGTCTATTTTTCTGCTCATTCTTTTTTGCTTTCCAAGCTGCCCACAGTCCAGTTGCTAAAGTCAAGGTATAAAAGACGATTACAGCTATTAAACCGGGGACATTGAGAGCCATTTTCAACAAGTGTCCCGAGATACGATTTGCTCCTAATCAACGTAGAATGGAATGAAATATCTCCAGATTAGAAAAGCTTTGCATCTTCACAGGATATATATGGGGTCACCAAATGTTTAAGAAGTGATGGGCCAGTTCCTTTCCTGGACCTCCTGTACTCTTAGAAAACTTTTCTTGTCTGTCCAACAACAACAACTTGAAAAATGGGAGGTGTTTGGCCATATTCCCAGTACTGTAGCTCAATTCAAATGGGAAAGGGAAAATGGGATGTAGGGCAATCAGTTTGATCATTAGTACAGAATTATGTCGTACTGAGTAACATATAAGTGTAGACATTTGGACTTTTTTTTTTTTTTTAATTCTTTATTTTTGTAGTGCTTTGCAAATTTCACATATGAACAGAGCCATTGACCGGTATCATCAGTAAAATATCAACTAGTAGAGTACATCACATGTCTGATTCACTGCACTTTTTTACAATTCTATTATCAAGATGTATATTCATGCTTATAAAACATAGAGTAGGATAAATGATAGTAGATTGCTAGACACAAGCTAAACATGCTGAGAGAGGTTATTAAAGCTTTAACAGCCCAAGTGGGTAACATATTCAAAGCTAGGGTGCAAGATTTGTATAAAACCACAGATTTTGTGATGATGATCTTCTACACAGCAAGTGACCCCTAGTGGTAAGAGCGAAGGGGATCAGTGGCAAAAAGACTGCAACATAATATTAAGTAAATAAAACTCTTCAGGAAAAGTTTAGTCCCAGGAGCTGTTCCTGCTTTTCACCCCACACCATCTCTTGTGGCTTCGTGAGTCAGTCCAGGGATAAGGACAAGAAAGGGCCAGAGCAGAGTGTCGCCAAGCACTGCGGCAGCCACCAGATTCCTCTCTGGTACTCGCCTACTAAATGCTGCATTTAGAAAGCGAGTACCAGAGAGGTCAGTGGAAGGCGCTGGAGTGGCAATAACACACAGCGGCATACCCCCCAACAGCGACAACACTCTGCTCTGGCCCTTTCTCGTCCTTATCCTTGGACTGACTCACGAAGCCACAAGAGATGGTGTGGGGTGAAAAGCATGAACAGCTCCTGGGACTAAACTTTTCCTGACGCGTTTTATTTACTTAATATTATGGTGCAGTCTCTTTGCCACTGATCCCCTTCGCATTTACCACTAGGGGTCACTTACTGTGTAGAAGATCATCATCACAAAATCTGTGGTTTTATACAAATCTTGCACTCTAGCTTCGAATATGTTACCCACTTGGGCTGTTAAAGCTTTAATAACCTCTCTCAGCATGTTTAGCTTGTGTCTAGCAATCTACTATCATTTACCCCACTCTATGTTTTATAAGCATGAATAATAGATCTTGATAATAGAATTGTAAAAAAAGTGCAGTGAATCAGACATGTGATGTACTCTACTAGTTGATATTTTACTGATGTTGCCGGTCAATGGCTCTGTTCATATGTGAAATTTGCAAAGCACTACAAAAATAAAGAATTAAAAAAAAAACTAAAGTTCAAATGTCTACACTTATATGTTACTCAGTAAGACATAATTCTGTACTAATGATCAACCTCATTGAACCTACATCAACATTAAATGTTTCA
Source organism: Pelobates fuscus (assembly GCF_036172605.1). NCBI lineage: Eukaryota > Metazoa > Chordata > Amphibia > Anura > Pelobatidae > Pelobates > Pelobates fuscus. The sequence goes on from NC_086317.1 coordinate 457,721,816, forward strand.
TCTTGTTTTCCCTTTCCCATTTGAGCTACAGTAGTGGGAATATGGCCAAACACCTCCCATTTTTCAAGTTGTTGTTGGACAGACAAGAAAAGTTTTCTAAGAGTACAGGAGGTCCAGGAAAGGAGCAGACCCAGCTGTAACGAGTATATACCCCTACACGCAGGATCCAGCCAAACAGAAGACAGCACAGAGGAGAGATACGTCTACCGGACCTTAGAGTGGCCGGACTCGACGTAATAGGAGAAGTACAGAGTCAGGAACGATCCGAGGTCAAGGGCACAAAGAGACAGCGTAAACGAGAACTAGCCGGGGTCTGGTACACAGGAATCAGCAAGCCGGCAAACAGTACAGACAAGGATAAAGCGAAAACAAAGTCAGAATACAAAGCCAAGGTCAAATACGGAGAAACACAACTGAACACAACAAGCACTAAAGGGAACTGTAGCAGAAACCACGATAGGGCAAGGAACTAAGGGAAAAGGGTAAGTATAAATAGGTTCAAAACTAATGTGATTGGCTCCTGTCACTTCCACACCCCCAAAAGGTAAGTGTATGGGGTGTGTGGGATGACAGGGGCCAATGGGAGCCTTTTGGCAATTTAGGCTCCCACTGTCTCTTTAAGAGCGCGCCCGAGACTCGCGGCGCGCTCTTAGATTCAGGCGGGACATGTGACCGCATCTCGCGGTCACTGCCCGCCTTCCTGCCTGAAGCGTCGGATGAGCCGCGCGCGGCTCGTGCAGCCGCAGGACCGCGCGCGGCTTGAAGAGAGGACCGCAGCCGGCCCCTGGGAAAGGTGAGTAACGCTACAGTACCCCCCCCTGAGGACACGCCCTCCGGGCGGGCAGGACTAGGTCGGGCTGGAAAACGTGAATGGAAAGAACGCACAAGGCGGGGAGCATGAACAGCATCAGCAGAAATCCAACTGCGCTCCTCAGGCCCATAACCCTTCCAATGTACCAAGTACTGAAGCCGACCCCTAAGGAAACGAGAGTCAATAACAGCAGACACTTCGAACTCCTCATGACCCTCCACAGAGACAGGAGGGGGAGGGGGAGTATGCCGGGTATAGCGGTTGCGCACGTAAGGCTTCAACAACGAGGTGTGAAAAACATTAGGTATGCGCAGATTCTTAGGCAGACCCAAGGCATAAGAAACGGGATTAACCTTATGTATAATACGATAAGGACCAATGAAGCGGGGAGCCAATTTCATAGAAGGCACACGGAGACGAATATTCCGCGTGGAAAGCAAAACTCTGTCCCCCACAACCTAGGAAGGAGCCGCTCTGCGATGCTTGTCAGCCTGAGCCTTCTGGCGAGCAGCAGAGTCAACCAAAGAATGCTGAACCTGCTCCCAAGTATTACGCAAACCAGCCAAATGTTCATCCAGAACTGGCATGCCCTGTGAGGAGAATGCAGCCGGAAGAACAACGGGATGCTGGCCATAGACGACGTAAAAAGGGCTTTGGCCGGAAGAATCATGAGTGGCGTTATTCCGAGCAAATTCAGCCCAAGGAAGCAGGTCAGACCAATTGTCCTGATGGTGAGACACAAAACAACGGAGGTACTGCTCCAGAGACTGGTTGGCACGTTCAGCAGCTCCATTAGACTGGGGATGGTAAGCGGAAGAAAACGAGAGAGAAATACCCATTTCTGTACAAAAGGCCTTCCAGAACCTGGAAATAAATTGGCTACCCCTATCGGACACAATAGATAAGGGAATGCCATGTAACCGAAATACTTCTCTAGCGAAGATAAGGGCCAGTTCCTTGGATGTGGGCAACTTGCGAAGAGACACAAAGTGAGCCATTTTGGAAAACCGGTCAACTATCATCAGGATGACTGTGTTACCATTCGAAGGGGGTAATTCAACAATAAAATCCATAGATAGGTTGGACCAAGGTCTCTCGGGAACAGGTAACGGATGCAACAGCCCACAAGGGACTCTACGAGAGGATTTCATACAGGCACAAGTAGTACAAGCACTTATATAGTCAGTGACATCCTTTCGTAAGGAATCCCACCAAAAATACCGAGAAACAGCTGACACTGTTTTGGAAATACCAGGATGTCCAGCAGTCTTAGTATCGTGATATAGTGACAGAATATCCCGTCTCTCGGGAACGTCAACGAACAATTTATCATTAGGCCTCTCGCTAGGTGCCATGCTTTGTTTCGCTTGTATGGCCTGCAATAGGGACGAGGAAATAGATAATACAGTAGTAGCTATTATCCTGTCTGGGGGAATGACAGGAGTAATATCAATCTCCTGTTTGTCAATAGTTTCAAACTGTCTGGACAGAGCGTCCGCTTTAGTGTTCCGATCACCTGGCCTATAGGTGATTATATAATTGAAATGGGACAAGAACAGTGACCACCTAGCCTGCCTGGAAGACAATCTTTTAGCTTCGCTAAGGTAGGACAGGTTCTTATGATCCGTAAATATGAGGATGGGATCCTTAGTGCCTTCTAACAAATGTCTCCATTCTTTGAGTGCTAAAATGATAGCAAGGAGTTCGCGATTACCCACATCATAATTCTTCTCTGCTTTGGACATTTGTTTAGAAAATAAGCCACAAGGATGCAATGGCTTTTCAGGAGACTCTCTTTGAGATAAAACAGCACCTACCCCGATATCTGAAGCATCAACTTCAAGTATATAGGGCAATGAGGGGACAGGATGCTGTAAAATGGGTGCAGAGGCGAACGTAGTCTTAAGGAAGTCAAAAGCTTGAAGTGCCTCGGTAGACCAGACACGAGTATTGCCTTCCTTTTTTGTCATACGAGTAATAGGTGCTACAATAGACGAAAAACCTTTGATAAAACGTCTATAATAATTAGAGAAACCCAGAAAACGCTGGATGGCTTTTAGACCTTGCGGCAGAGGCCATTCTATGACAGCAGCGAGCTTCCGGGGATCCATACGAAAACCCTTAGCGGAAATCACATACCCCAAAAACTGGACTTCGGATTGGTCGAATAGACATTTTTCTAATTTACAATAAAGACCATTAGCAAGAAGGGTCTTCAGAACGGTCGTAACATGTCTGTGATGAGTGTGTAAGTCTGTAGAATATATTAAAATGTCGTCTAAGTACACAATAACGAATGAGTGAATAAAGTCTCTCAAGACATCATTAATAAACTCTTGGAATACTGCTGGGGCATTGCAAAGCCCAAATGGCATGACGGTATACTCATAATGACCTGACCTAGTGTTAAAGGCTGTCTTCCATTCGTGGTCCTTTTTATACGTATCAAATTGTATGCTCCTCTAAGATCTAATTTGGTGAATACCGTAGCATGTTTGAGCCTGTCAAACAATTCTGTTATTAATGGTATAGGGTAAGCATTTTTGATGGTGATTTTATTAAGACCTCTATAATCAATGCAAGGTCTTAAATCACCTTCTTTCTTCGATACAAAGAAGAACCCCGCTCCAGCCGGAGAAGAGGATCTCCTAATAAATCCCTTATCTAATGATTCTTTAATATATTCCTCCATGACACGGTTTTCTTGAACCGATAAGGGGTACACCCTGCCCTTTGGAGGTATAGTGCCAGGCAATAAGTCAATAGCACAATCGTAGGGTCTGTGAGGCGGTAATTTGTCAGCCTCTCTTTTATCAAAGACAGTCTTTAAAGATAAATACTGAGAGGGTATAGCCGTAGACAAAGGAGGAGTGGTAGGAACATTAATAGAATTCACAGGCGTGACTTCAATAGTACATGACTCATGGCAGGCTTCACTCCATGATTTTATCTGCCCTGTCTCCCAGTCAAAAATGGGATTGTGGGCACGTAACCATGGATACCCTAACACTAACTGTGAAGAGGGAGAGGTAATGACCTGGAACCAAATGGTTTCATAGTGTAAAACCCCTGTGTGCATGTGTAACGGTGCAGTCTCATGAGTAACAACTGGAGATATCAATGGTCTACCATCTATGGCCTCAACGGCCAAGGGTATCTCCTTCTCCCTGATGGGAATGTTGTTTTTCTTTACAAAACCAGAGTCTATAAAATTCTCAGCTGCTCCAGAGTCAACCAGGGCGAAGCAGTCGGTTAGGAGGCAATGTAGGAGACTTAGAAATCACACCCAAGGCCAGTCCCCTATAAGGTCTTAGGTGCGAGAGTTTTCCGGGAGCAAAGGACACTCCTTTACCATATGGTCTCTCTTACCACAATATAGGCAGAGTCCCTCCCTTCTCCTATGTAATTTTTCATTATCAGAGAGTTTGGCAACCCCTAATTGCATGGGTTCCTCTTCAGATACTTTTACACTCTCCGGTGTATTAACTCTGGGGTGAATAGGTGTAACAAAACGTCTATTCCTGTTCTTGGTATAGAGCCTGTCACGAATCCTATTATCTATATCGATGAGGTAGTCAATAAGGTCCTCTAAGGCAACAGGAAGCTCCTTAGCTGCTACCTCATCCAATATAGAGTCTGATAAGCCTTCCATGAAGGCAGTAGTTAACCCATTGTTGGTCCAATCTACCTGTGAGGCAAGGGTACGAAACTGAATAGCGTAATCAGCCACAGACCTAGAACCCTGTTTAACCCTCATTAATGCTCATGCGGCATTCTTAGACCTTTTCATAGTGTCAAAAGTTCTGCGAAAAGCTGTAAGGAAACTGTGAAAGTCATGCACCATAGGTCCATTAGCCTCCAAAATAGGGTTTGCCCATTCAAGTGCTTTGTCGGTAAGTTGGTGCATAAAGAACCCAACTTTAGACCTCTCTGTGGGAAATGAACGTGGATACATCTCAAAATGAAACTCTATTTGGTTAATGAACCCTCTGCATGTCTTAGAATCCCCTCCATACCTAGGAGGAGGCGTTAAATGGGCCGTAGCATTAGGCACAGTCGATACTTCAGGAAGCAGGGGTGTAGGAGGGTTAGGTGCGGTTGCTGGAATGGTCCTAGCTAAGAGCGTCTGGAGAGCCTGAGCTATCTGATCCATACGGTGTTCCTGCTCTACAAATCTAGCCTCATGGGACGCCATCTGTTGAGCTAAATCTGCGGGGTCCATGGCCCTATCGTAATGTAACGAGTATATACCCCTACACGCAGGATCCAGCCAAACAGAAGACAGCACAGAGGAGAGATACGTCTACCGGACCTTAGAGTGGCCGGACTCGACGTAATAGGAGAAGTACAGAGTCAGGAACGATCCGAGGTCAAGGGCACAAAGAGACAGCGTAAACGAGAACTAGCCGGGGTCTGGTACACAGGAATCAGCAAGCCGGCAAACAGTACAGACAAGGATAAAGCGAAAACGAAGTCAGAATACAAAGCCAAGGTCAAATACGGAGAAACACAACTGAACACAACAAGCACTAAAGGGAACTGTAGCAGAAACCACGATAGGGCAAGGAACTAAGGGAAAAGGGTAAGTATAAATAGGTTCAAAACTAATGTGATTGGCTCCTGTCACTTCCACACCCCCAAAAGGTAAGTGTATGGGGTGTGTGGGATGACAGGGGCCAATGGGAGCCTTTTGGCAATTTAGGCTCCCACTGTCTCTTTAAGAGCGCGCCCGAGACTCGCGGCGCACTCTTAGATTCAGGCGGGACATGTGACCGCATCTCGCGGTCACTGCCCGCCTTCCTGCCTGAAGCGTCGGATGAGCCGCGCGCGGCTCGTGCAGCCGCAGGACCGCGCGCGGCTTGAAGAGAGGACCGCGGCCGGCCCCTGGGAAAGGTGAGTAACGCTACACCAGCACCTCTTAAACATATGGTGACCCCCATCTAAATACTTGGTGCTCCTATGAAGATGCAAGGCTTTTCTAATCTGGAGATATTTAATTCCAGTCCAAGTTGATTAGGAGAAAATCGTATCTAGGGACACTTGTTGAAAATGGCTCTCAAAGTCCCTACGGTCCAGTGGCTCAGGCTGATGGGAGTTTCCACTCTGACTCCCTCCTCTCCTTCTATCTTCCTCTTGGCAATTAAAATAGAGGGTACATTATAGTTGGAACAATTGTTACAGTGCAGTTATAGCTAGACCTCCAAGCCTTCCCCCACTTTTACTGTTCCAAGCGGCTTGAGAGGGCCACCAACTTCTACTGCTCCAAGAAGCCATTGAGGATCCTTTTTTCTGTCTTTCGTCTTCTTCCCTGGTGTCAGGAGTGTTTTCGCGCCCACCCCTTATAAGAAGTCAAAATGTTATTCAACTCTCCTCATCAGGAAACGTCCATTAGCAGATAATGTCATGATCTGCTCTGCTCTGTTCTGATGTCTGGACTTTGCTTCTGGTATCCAGTACTCTTTTTGCTATTCTTGCTTAGCTTTCTTGGGTTTTTGGTTTTCTATTCTATGTCTGGTTTTCTTTATGCTGGGATTTCTGGGTTCATTTCTATAGTTCATCCCTGGATTTCCCAGTCTCCAGGTTTCCTTTAAATGTTTGTTTTATGTTGCCACACCCGTTTGTTTTCCATCATTCCTTTCTGTTTCAGAGCCCTGCAGGTAGCTGCTCAAAGCTTCTGTCCTTTCTTGCAGGTAAGTGCTATATATGTCTACTTAGGATGTTTTAGCATACATTAGGCAGTGTAGGACCTGCCAGATATGGGGTACATTGGCGTTGTTGGCAGGCTTATGCAATGTATGATCATATAGTGTGACTAAATCCCCATGATTTTCATATGTAGTACTTAGTTATTTCTCCTCTTGTTTTGCCTATGTTATCCTGTCTTGTTTTAGTTTGTATACCCAGTCCATGTACAGTCCTGTCCAGTCATGCCCATGTTATGTTCATGTTTTCCTCATGTCTTGTGTATATGTTCTGGGTTTAGCTTACTATCCTTCTCTGGTTCTGGGTTCTGTTAGTTCTGTCTTGTTTTCATGTTTGGTGCCCAACTCTAGTCTTGCCTTGTTTCTAGTACTGGATACAATCCTGCTGCAGAGCCTCCCTATTAAGCTCCTGGGAGGTCTGCTTAATTTCCAAGCTCCTAGTTCCTGTTATCCGCATAAGCTGAATCAGGGTCTTGGTATGTGGCTGCACAAACGCTGGTGCTCAACACCAGGGGGCGTGCGGTTACCCTGCACCAGACCCTGCTAATCCACCTTCACGCTGAAGACTCCCACTTAACATCAGGCATATTGGGTCCCGGTCCACGCACCGCCGCCTGGACACTGTGTCTGGGTCCCGGGCACCGGACTGCCACCCTGACAGATAATAGTGGAGTCGGGGAACTCAGTCCAGCGAACGCCAGATAAGAAGTCACACCATTTAAAAAACGGTTTGAATCCTTGCAATGGGAGGGAGGGGTGCTAGTGCACTCAGGGAATAATGGGGTTGTAGTGCCTGGAGTTTTTCTTTAAAATACAAAAATCAGCCCAGAACAAGGAGAATCCTTACCTTCAATATATTTTAGTGAGTAATTTAATTAACTTTGTCACTCTCCAAGTATTACGATGACAATGGAGACCTAGTAATCCCTGATCAAACTTTATGAAAATGTAATAATTTTATGGAGTCTTATTTTGGAAATAAGCCATGTAAGTATTCTGATCAACACTTCACTTTCAGTCTTGGATGTGAACCAAGACTTTTTTCACTAGGCTTCAGAGGACTAACTCATTCTACAAACCAACGCATTTCACATTTAGAGCCAAAGAGTCAATTAGCACTCAGATTTCTTCACTCCCCACAGTGCCAGCGAAGTTCGTGTTTCAGGGATTAGCTTTTTAAGCAGAAATTGTTACAGTGTCAGCAGCAGACCTTTCAAAATTCTTAGAAATGTCAATGACTTCAAACAAACTTAATTAATTATAAACGCAGAGAGCACTATGTTTTAATTCTAGCAAAACTCCTTTCCTGCTGCAAATAATTCAAATAAAATGAATATGAATTGCGATCTTACACCCCCTGATTCTCGTGGATTCTTGATAAATGCATTTATAGCCAACAAAAGGTGTTTTACAGGCATACTGTATACATTTATTTTACAGTATACTTTTTATATACTATTCATTTTATATATATTTACTTTTTTGGAGTCAGGCTCTCAACAGGTACTTGATTTGGTACCCAAATTTGATTGTTAGACCTAGTAAACACCACTAGGAGGGTCAGATATTTAGTTACTTCAGACACTGGCAGGAAATAAGAAAGTCCTGCAAGAGAAGTATTTGAGATGTGTCCCCTTGGGCCTATAGCATGAGAACTTGACTCAGTATAAAAAAATCCAATCAATTACCTGAAGAATTATCTTTATGGTTATTCTGAGGTCCTATTTCAGAAATGTTGCTCAAATTAATATTGAAAGAAGAGTCATTTTCAGGGTTCTGCAGATCCATATGTTGGGTCGAACTATGCTATAAGTCTAACCCAACAATGACCTTTGCTAATGACAGTGGTTGAGTTTTTATTCAGTAATATTCAATAAGATGTTTTGATGAAGCAAACAGAAGGCCAGACTCTACTCATTTTCCTAGTAGATTGTCTTTTATGCAACTTTACTGCAACATCTTATTGAATGTTACTGAATAAAAACTCTGTCATTACCTGTCGAGGCACTCAGTAAATATAAAAACATTTTTTTACAAAATAAAAATTGTTAAATAATTAAAAAACAAAAAATGTAACCCCTACCCTCCCTAACTCTCCCTCCCCCTTCCCATGTACATACTGTTTGCCGCCGTTCCCTTCTTAAGACAGTCCCCCCTCTCCAATTTAGGACCCCCAGGGGCATGTGACTGCTCTGAAAGAGCGGTCACATGGCCGCCATAGGTGTCCACAGTGCTGCCAGCAGGGGGACTGCCTGAACTGACCGGCAGTCCCCTTGCTGGTGGGAAAAGTTTTAAAAAAAAATTGAAAAAAGTTTACAAAAATAAACATAGTTAAGAAATTATATGAGATATATCTTATATATAACATCATACTAAGTGTATTTTTTTTATTAATGTATACTGTCCGGCGATCACGGTCGGGGGGGACTGCCGAAGACCCCAGCAGTCCCCCTGCAGTAGCTCCGGCCACCCTGGCCCTTTAGGGCCATGTGATCACCATGAGCTAGGACAGTCCACCAGGCTGCTAAAAAGTAATAAAATAAAATAAATATATTATACATATATATGTATAACATATTATAAAATAATTAAAGCATTTTATAATATATTATACATATATAATGCATATATCTGATTTCATTATAAGTGTACTTTGAGATATATACACATATATATGCATTATGTATGTATAATATACTATAAAATGCTTTAATTATAATATTATACATATATAGGAAATAAAAGTGTGTGTGTGTGTATATATATATATATATATATATATATATATATATATATATAAAAGTAGATAAATACCGGCACTCCTGGATTTGTACAGCACATCGATTTATTGTCACAAGTCAGTCAACGTTTCAGTTCCTAGCATGGAACTTTGATCAGGACATACCTGATGAATTTATGTATTTATCTACATTTATATCACACTGTGGCTGGGCACTCGGTATCATCTTGGCTGGAGGTAGGAGTACAGAAGCTCTTTATTTTTTCCTATATATATATATATATAATATAAATTGAAAAAAAAAACATTTATAACAAACAAATAAAAACACTATTTTTATACTCTGGAGACTTCACTGAACACAAATATGAGTGTTTAAAACAGTAAAACTTATCACGACAATAAAATCACCAGTAAAAGTGCAGTTTATGTGTAACAAAATGCAAAAAACAAATAAAACCGCTAACTTTGGCCAGCGTTTGTAACTAAGTGGCTTCTACAAAAGACTGGAAATACCCCATTTGAAATACCCTGGGTTGTCTACATTTCAAAATGGAATGCCATGATTGGGTTATTTCACATTCCTGGGCTACCATATGGTCTCAAAAGGCAACACAGACCCAGCAAACAAATCTGGCAAACTGAATTGGGCAAGCCCTATATTGACCCTGTACCTTTTCAAAACACCCTCAAATCTGTACATGGAGGGTATTGTTATACCCAGGAGACTTCGCTGAATACAAATATGATTGTTTAAAATAGTAAAACTTATCACGATGATGAAATCACCAGTTAAAGTGCAGTTGTGTAATAAAATGCAAAAAACAAATAAAAACTCTAACTTTGGCCAGCTTTTGTGACTAAGTGGCTACTACAAAAGACTGGAAATACCCCATGTGACAGACCACCTGGCACCCCGACCGGGTACCTCCGTCAATGGCTGCTTCCTAGTACTTGCGAGCACCATAAGCACTGTACTGGAACACCATAGCCACCGTAGACCCCACGAACCACCGCAGCTTGGTTGGGGTCTCGGCGTCCTCCACCCACCCTGGACCCAAGACCAGGATCCAGCTTCCAGTGAGTAGACCTCTCCTAGTCCAGAGAGCGTAGCAGGAACATCTTTTATAAGAGCTAGTGATTATACTCAGGGGAGTATAGTGATTATAGCAATCCACAGAGTGAATGTAGTTCTCCAATCCCCCAAACATTAGCTAAGACTTCATGAAGGGGTAAACGAATCTCACTTTAATGGGAGCCACACTTGGCCTTTAATGACAATCCCCTTACAAGGGATACGCCCACATGGACCTTGTTGGGGACTCCAACACAAAGACACAGACCAATAAGAGCAGTGATTAAATGCACGACACTCCCATACACAGCACAGAATCCCTCCCCTCTGCTTGGGAGATAATTGGATCAGTAACTGTACTAATTCTAATCCAATTATCTCCAAGCACAGAAAAAACACACTTTTTTAAAAACACCTTAAAAGTACCCTAAAAATACATAAAACCCCACAACATCCCCTGATAGCCCTGATCTGGGTGACCAACATATCCAAAAATCACCCAGATCAGTTCAGGGGTTCAGAAATTTTATGAAATTCGTTGTTTTTACCGACCGCAGGCAGGGTCCCATAGCCGGAAATGGTTCCATAGTTTTGCGACTAAGGTTTTAATGCTGAAAATAGTTCCAGGGCATTTGCGGCTAAGTCCCCCTGAAGTCTATTCACGGTTTTCGTCCATGTGAACAAGTTACTTTCGTCACACCCCGTTTGGAATACCCTGGGTTGTCTACATTTGAAAATTGTATGCCATGATGGGGTTATTTCACATTCCTGGGCTACCATCTGGTCTTAAAAGGCAATACAGACCCAGCAAACCAATCTGGCAAACTGAATTGGGCAAGCCCTATATTGATAGAAAGATACAAAAATGGATGTGGCTAGAATAAAGGCACTCAATAGTTATTTAGTGAGAATTATTTGTTATAGCTGCTGTATGCACTTTTAGTGGATACTCCAAAACCACTATAATTGTGAAACCATAAGAAAACAGAATACCAAGCAGTGAATCAGAATGCAACACACTTCAAAACCACTTGATATAAGTGCAGCGCTAAAAGTGTGATAATAGTACTCCTTATGCACTTACCCCTTACAGTACACACGGGGTATGCATGTAAAGTAAACAAGAAAAGAGATATATAGAGTAGTATTGTCGAGTAATCTTTGAGTGGAAAGTACATGAATAAAAAAGGGAAACTCACATTTTAAAGAGCCTTTTATAAGGGTATAGGCTCTAAACACATCAGCCAACGTGCCTTTTATGGTAGGCAGTAACACCTAGGGATAGGGGTTGTTCCTTTCTTCCCCCTGTCTGTGGATTGTATCTCCAAATAAAGCACAAAAAATAAAGCATAAAAGAGATTTCCTGGTGCAGATTATCTTAAGTCAGATGGTGCAAAATATATATAAGCTCAGTGCTCACCTTTTATAGAGCCTTTTGGTAACTGGCTCTAAGTACTGCAGGCATAAGTGTCAATTAAGAGGTGACACTTCCCTCAACCGGATACCAAATATGAGGAGGAGATGGAATATAAGTAACTTAAAATTACAATTTAGTTAGACAAAAAATAAAATACATGCAAAAGTAGCATGCATAAATACTAAATATCCTCTCTCTCCTCTTCAGTCAGAAACGCGTTTTGCCGTCCTTTTCGCCTTCCTCGGTCTGTCACCATCCAACCTGTACATAGGGGGTATTGTTATACTCGTAATACTTCGCTGAATACAAATATGATTGTTTAAAACAGTAAAACTTATCACAAAGATGAAATTACTAGTAAAAGTGCAGTTTGTGTGTAAAAAAAAAAATGCAAAAAACAAATATGAACGCTAATTTTGGCAAACTATATGGTCTCAAAGGCAACATAGCAAACCGATCTGTCAAATTTCAATGTGCAAACATGGAAAAGTGGAAAGCCCTACATTTGACCCCAGTATGTTTGCAAAAATAAATAAAACCTGTACATTGGGGGCACTGTTGTACTTGGGAGATGTTGCTGAACACATATTGGGGTGTTCTTTGTCAGTAACACATAACAGGAACTGAGAATCCATGTCTAACGTACAATGTGAGAGAAAAATAACATAAATAACACAAAAAAATTACAAAGACTGGTGATAAAATTAGTGCATGGTAAGTGTTAAAATATCACCATTTGAAATACCCTAGGGTAACTACTTTTCAAAGATATATGGTTTGATGGGAGTAAATTACATTGGCCAGCTTCAAAAATCTCCCAAATAGGACATGGGTGCATGATGATCAGCTGAGAAAATTCCAAGTTGGAAAACTGGAATGCAGACCCTCCAAATAAGGTATTTTAGCCCCCAGAGGACCAGACACACCTATACATGGGAGGTATCACTGTACGCAGGAGATGTTGCTGAACACATATTGGGGTGTTCTTTGGCAGTATCCCTTAAAGTTCTACGTACATGTATTCTTAAACTGCTATGTGTGTCAAAAAATCACCAATTATAATTTTTTTATTTTTCATTTGGCATAGATTGGTGGTAAAATGGTTTCACAAAAATAGTGAAAATAGCCCAAGTTTAATACCTTAGGTTGTCTTCTTTTAAGAAATATATACATGTGAAGGGATTCCTGACAGATATCAGTGTTACAATGTAACTTGCGTTAATTTTGAAAAATAAATGGTTTGGAAATAGCAAAGAGCTACTTGTACTTATAGCCCTATAACTTTCCAAAAAAAAGCTAAGAACATGTTAACATTGGGCATTTCTAAACTCAGGACAAAATTTAGAAACTATTTAGCACAGGTGTTTTTTGGCAGTTGTAGATGCGTAACAGATTTTGGCGGTCAAAGTTAGAAAAAGTTTTTTTTAAATATTTTCATCATATTTTATAATTTCATTTATAGTATATTATATGATATGATGAAAGTAATGGTATCTTTAGAAAGACTATTTAATGGTGAGAAAAATTGTATATAATATGTGTGGGTACAGTAAATGAATAAGAGAAAAATTACAGCTAAACACAAACACCGCAGAAATGTAAAAAGAGCTCTGGTCCTTAAGGGTAAGAAAATTGAAAAACGGTCTGGTCACCAAGGGGTTAAACTTAAGGAGAGAAAAACAAGTAGCAGGGGAGGTGAGAACAGACAACAGATCAATTAGTCTGCCCTTCGGTGGGTACCCGTTCAGATGTCAAGATGGTTTTAGCTCATCTTGTGCCATTACAGAGAGAACATATGTGAAGCATATCAGACTGGTCCCACCCATACGGGCAGTCCACATCCGAACTGCAACACTTCTCAAAATATTTTCTTTTATTAAATGTAGTCAATGTACTTTTTTATTTATCAGAAAATGTACAGTATACTGATATTCAGGGCCAGATTTGCCATTAGGCAGAGTAGGCACCTGTCTACAGGCACCTGTCCTGTAAGGGGCACTTGTTTTCAGAATTTTTGATGTGTCTTTTTGGAATTCAAGTGGGCTGGTGAGGGGAGATAAGTACCAGGAGCCTTTCCCAGTACACTCTGCAGCCCAGTCTTAAAATCAGACCTGCAGTAACTGTTGTAGATGGTGTAAAACTCTATCCCAGCTCATCCTTGGTCTTTGTGTGAAGCTGGACAGGAAGTGGAAGGGATCTAACATGTTCTCACACAGGAAATACCTTGCAGGAGTAGCAGGGAGAGCACTTAGTTACAGTGCAGCTCTAAAACTGGGCTTCAGAAGACATAGATGGGTGAGCCTTTATAAATATCCCTCTAAACTCCACATACCCTAAACACATCTTTTTCCTATCCCTAAATGTAACCTCTCCCAAAACCTACACAAACACTTTCCTTAGTCTCAAATAAGGACCACATGACATTCTATGCCATCAAGCAGTGCATGGATTTAACACCTCTTGATGCCCCTTGACTACTAGGAGAAAATAAATCAATGCTGGTATCAAGGAACCACAGGTATCTTTTGATACCTGAGGATCCCTTCTGTCAGCTGGGGCCACATTTAGTGATCCCAGACTGACAGACGAGCTATATACAATGCTCAAAGTGAGCCCTTTACATTGATTTAAATACCATGGCTGAGCTCTCCCTCTCAATCACACAAAACCCTCAGTACTGTGTGATTAGGAGATGTTTTAGGGGCAGGATTATGAATAAGACTATTGGTTGGATTATGGGTATTATTAAGGGTTGGATTGTGGGTTAAATTAAAGGTTGGTTTATGGGAAGGATTAAGGGTTGGTTTAACAGTTGGATTAGGGGCAAGATTTGGGTTATGATATACATGTGGGGTATCCTTGCACTCTACAACAGTAGCAGACTACAAATATGGGGTGTTTGCAGTAGTGGGACATGCATGGTCTGTGAATTCCCCCCAAATAAAACTTGCATGAAAAAAAAAACATAAAAATAACTTTTTTTTTTTTATTATTCTTTTTTTTGTATTGACATACAATAATGCAAACAATTGTCAGTAGATATATTCAATAGATAACAGAAACCGTTTATGAACAGTTAGCATATACATCTCTTTGTCATAGAAAACGTAGTTTAGTGATACATGATACATGTTTAAAACTCACAAATTAGACAATTGCCGTAATTTGTGAGTTTTAAACATGTAGTACCTGTCTTTCTCTTTAGTTGTCTTGTAATAGTCATTATAGTACACTATCATCGGATCTTGCCTAACCTGGCAGTGTATGAATAGAAACTTACTGTACCTAATTCTTAAGTTCCATGTTCCAGTTGCAAGAAAAAGTATGTGAAC
Organism: Pelobates fuscus; assembly: GCF_036172605.1. Classification (NCBI taxonomy): domain Eukaryota; kingdom Metazoa; phylum Chordata; class Amphibia; order Anura; family Pelobatidae; genus Pelobates; species Pelobates fuscus. Next base: position 457,736,893 of record NC_086317.1, read on the forward strand.
CCTTTGGAATGATATGGATTTCTGCACAAACTGGTCATCAAATGTGATCTGATCATCATCTAAGTCACAACAATAGACAATCACAGTCTGCTTAAACTAATAACACACAAAGAATGAAATGTTACCATGTTTTTATTGAACACACCATGTAAACATGCACAGTTCAGGTGGAAAAAGTATGTGAACCCCTAGACTAATGACATCTCCAAGAGTTAATTGGAGTTAGATGTCAGCCAATTGGAGTCCAATCAATGAGATGAGATTGGAGGTGTTGGTTACAGCTGCCCTGCCCTATAAAAAACACATACCAGTTCTGGGTTTGCTTTTCACAAGAAGCATTGCCTGATGTGAATGATGCCTCGCACAAAAGAGCTCTCAGAAGACCTACGATTAAGAATTGTTGACTTGCATAAAGCTGGAAAGGGTTATAAAAGTATCTCCAAAAGCCTTGCTGTTTATCAGTCCACGGTAAGACAAATTGTCTGTAAATGGAGAAAGTTCAGCATTGCTGCTACTCTCCCTAGGAGTGGCCGTCCTGTAAAGATGACTGCAAGAGCACAGCGCAGACTGCTCAATGAGGTGAAGAAGAATCCTAGAGTGTCGGCTAAAGACTTACAAAAGTCACTGGCAAATGCTAACATCCCTGTTAGCGAATCTACAATACGTAACACACTAAACAAGAATGGATTTCATGGGAGGATACCACAGAGGAAGCCACTGCTGTCCAAACAAAACATTGCTGCACGTTTACAGTTTGCACAAGAGCACCTGGATGTTCCACAGCAGTACTGGCAAAATATTCTGTGGACAGATGAAACCAAAGTCGAGTTGTTTGGAAGAAACACACAAGACATTGTGTGGCGAAAAAGAGGCACAGCACACCAACATCAAAACCTCATCCCAACTGTGAAGTATGGTGGTGGGGGCATCATGGTTTGGGGCTGCTTTGCTGCGTCAGGGCCTGGACAGATTGCTGTCATCGAAGGAAAAATTAATTCCCAAGTTTATCAAGACATTTTGCAGGAGAACTTAAGGCCATCTGTCTACCAGCTGAAGCTCAACAGAAGATGGGTGTTGCAACAGGACAATGACCCAAAGCATAGAAGTAAATCAACAACAGAATGGCTTAAACAGAAGAAAATACGCCTTCTGAAGTGGCCCAGTCAGAGTCCTGACCTCAACCCGATTGAGATGCTGTGGCATGACCTCAAGAAAGCGATTCACACCAGACATCCCAAGAATATTGCTGAACTGAAACAGTTCTGTAAAGAGGAATGGTCAGGAATTACTCCTGACCGTTTTGCAGGTCTGATCTACAACTACAGGAAACGTTTGGTTGAAGTTATTGCTACCAAAGGAGGTTCAACCAGTTATTAAATCCAAGGGTTCACATACTTTTTCCACCTGCACTGTGAATGTTTACATGGTGTGTTCAATAAAAACATGGCAACATTTCATTCTTTGTGTGTTATTAGTTTAAGCAGACTGTGATTGACTATTGTTGTGACTTAGATGATGATCAGATCACATTTTATGACCAATTTGTGCAGAAATCCATATCATTCCAAAGGGTTCATATACTTTTTCTTGCAACTGTATATCTGTCTCTCGGAATGCCTTATGTTGGTCAATATTTTTGGTTTATATAGAACATTAAAGAATGAACAGAAATAGAGAGAAAGAAAAAGAGAGAGGTTCGAGCAGATGGAGGGGAGGGGCTAAAATTAATGTATTTAACCTAGATTTGTGATGAAAAGTGTCAAAATGCTACATATCCTGTACTTTCTATAAATATATACTTTCATGCCACATGTGGCGGAACTTACCACCAATTTCATGTTTTTCCCTCATTTCGCATGTTTTCGACTTTTTCCGTTCAAGAGTACTGCATACGAACGATATCCATTCGTCTCCTGAACGAAGACCAACCCTGTACCTCATTAGAACGTCACACCATCAACTTAAGTGCGAATCTGCAAGGGAAGTAATTAATGAATGCTTCCCGTTTCACCAAACCGATCTGAGTGATATTTGGATATGTTATACACTCAGATCAGGGCTATCCGGGGATTTAACTTTTTGTGGGGTTCCTGAGTATGGTGGGGGCACTTTTGTGGTACTCTATATTTTGTGGAGATTTTCTGTACCTGAGAGATAATTGGATTATAGATTTTTCTCATGCAATTATCTCTCAGGCACAGAGAATCCTGGGATTGAAACCCTGTATTTGTGTGTTGGAGACCGCATGTAGGGGTCTGTGCATAAAAGCCGTGTGTGGCCTGAATAAACTTAGTTGACTCCCAGGACTATGTTGTGTCTGGTTACTGGGGGAATGGATGTCTGCAGGTTTTAATGGTTCCAGAGTGGAGTTAAGGAATTAGCGAAGGTTACCGGTCGGGTTACCCGTGGTTCGCTACATCACAGTTTTTGATTCTGTGACAATTATTAAAGTTGTAAGTTTTAGCATAAAAAACATAGTTCACTCCTTGCAGTATTTGTTTTATAACTGCTAAAATAATGTGAAATCCTTGCCATATTTTGGCTTATTTTTTTTATTCTTCTTTTTTCTGTGTATAGGTAATACATAGTACAGGTATACACAATATATAGAAAAATAAACCCCATGTATGACATGATCTAAGACTATCATGTGATGTGCTACCTATGATTGTTGCGTTGCTCAACCTATGCCCTCCACAGAATACCTGGTGGCCTTGTGAGAAAAATTACAAGAGTTCTGCTTCACGGTACACCACCAGCACCAAGCTAGGTGGCAGTCCCCCTCTCCGGTCTCATAAATTCCTTGTGTTGTTGCAGGCAAGACTTGTTTTCTGTGCCCACTTTGAGGATTCCACTGCTTGTGCTCAGTGAGGGTCATCTGAAGGAGAGAGTGGCGTAGAATGGTTCTTCTCTTAAGGAACTGTGGCTCATGCAAGCTGCGGGTTTTATCTGGACTGAGCCATCTGCATCAGAATTTTTATGAGGCCTTCGCTTTCCCACCAATTTGTAGTCGTTATTTGTTTTAAAAGCAGGCAGAATAAAGGTCTCAGGCCTGGAGCTTGGGCAACGTGTGACCAGCCAGCTCAGCAGTCAAGCTCCACACCCCATATTTTGGCATTTTAACAATCCGGAATAATTAGTGAATCTATTTTGAGTTTGTTTTCTTTAGCTGCACTTGGTGTGTAGAAATTATTAATTGTAAAACTGACAACAACAAAAATTTTTTTTTTTTTTTTTACATTTTTAAAAAATATTATATTCCTATTTAATAATGTGTTATGTATACATACAAGGTGTCAAAATAAAGCCATATCACTCCTTTTAAAATATATATATAATAATTGAAATGGTGAAATTGTGGTATGTATGGAATGCATGGCAAAAGTGCCTAGAAAAACCTTGGTCTTTAAGGGGTTAAGTACTCAAAGCTTATACCTGAAACAACCCTTTACCTTACAGCGACACTGTCATCATTTGGGGACTTTCCCAAATACGCAAAGTCCCCCGACGGTGACATCGCCACTGCTGGTCCTGTGGCCGGGGGAGGGGGGCATGATAGGATTTACTTACCTGAACCTGTCTCTCCTGGGCGTGACCATCTTGATCTGGTGGGGTCCTCTTTGCGGATCATTCATGCTCGAGAGTAGAGCATTGAGGTCCAAAGACACAGCCAATTCTCAGGAGCCATGACTGGAGACGGCTGACGGGATTACATTTTAGACTCCACCCTGAGTCTAAGCAAGTCAGGCAGAGGCAGAATACAGAGACAAATAGTAACTACTTTTTCTCTGTATATTGTTTGACTGGGTTGGAATTACAGTGAAATTCAACACAGTAAAATTAGTATTTCATAAAGATTCTATGTTTAAGGAATACTTATTTTTCAGCAGGAGGGTGACAGTCCTGCTTTAATTCTATGTTTAACGCCTCTTGGAAAAACTAAACACCCCCTGTACCTCAATACTAAATTTGTGCCAACTCGAACCCTAAACGCAAAGCACTCAAATTCTACTCACCCCTTACACCACGACGTTAACCCCTGTTAACTTTTAATCTTCTTAACAATAAACACCATATGTACTGTATTCTGACATTAACCCATTTCAAACCTTAACACCCCCCACTTTACCATAACCACTTTTAATAACTTTCAGTCTCCATGCATTTACACATACAATCGCTATACTCACAGATTCAAACACAAAACATTACAAGCAGAATTATACACATGCATACATGCATGCATACATACATAAGATACATATACACTTCGGTAGTTGTCATATATAAATACATTTGTATGCCTGCAATGTCCATTTAATACATTTATTAAACTCACTTAATCTGAAGAATTTATTAATTTAAAAAAATATATATTTTCAGGGTGGTTGTATGAGTTTTCTTAGAATTCTGTGCAGGCATCTTGCTGTGATTTTTTTTGGTTTCCAATAGGTACTGGAGAGATCGTGTATAACACGAGTTTACACAATGTGCCATGTTCGCATATCTGTTGCCATGACTACATTGTTGCACAGTAAAAAACACTTACCTGCTGCCTCAGACCCTGCATTGATACAGCTGCAGGCAGTGATGCAAGAACCATTGAAAAAAAAAAAAAAAACTCCCTAGATTCTTAATTACTTGTAATATTTCTATACCTGCTCTACGAGAATCTCTTACCATTTAAATACTTTTCAGGAATCCAGCTGTGGAGTATGTGTGAGTGGTGGGTGGGGTGCGAAACACAAAGAAACTGTTATGAATTGGTTTTATTAAATGTCCATATCTCTTTACTTGATATGTAGTTTTAATCCTTCTGTCCCTGTTTGTGTATTTAGTATTAATTTGGCTAATTTCAGTAGTATCATAATAAATAATCCATCTTCTTCGTCTTTATACATCCAGGTCTGCCATCCTTGGCATCATTCATGCAATGGAATTTGTATTAAGGATATTTGAAACTGTGTTAAACTAGTTGATTTAAAAAATAATAATAATAATAATAATAATTTTTGGCACCACGCCATAGTACCTTGGGTGGAGGAAGGGGTACAAAGGTCTTCACAAGGCCACTATGTCTTAATATTGGAGTCCATGGGATGTCATGCAAAAGTTTTAAAAATGTCCGACCTGACAAGCCCTTTTTTGGATTGATAGTGTGGTTGATCCCATATATGTGTAAAACTTGTATGGTTACTTTGTCTTGTGAACACCACAAAAGGAAACAGCACAAATAACTGCACTAATACTATGACTCTGAAAAGGTCAGTTTTAATTCTGGTACACAGCCTACAAAAGGCTCCAAGGGCCCTCTGTATGGCCCTACTAAGTGTAGGATTTTGTCTAGGTGCTCATTTATTTTTTTACGGTATCGTGATGTCTAGTTATGTGTTTGTATGTATGATTTCCTGTGTAGCTGTTTCTTCTGATACTCCATCTTGTAAAAGCACTTTGTCTAAAAGCTCTTTGCAAACAGAGGAAAGGCTATAATAGTCCACTATATGTTTGGCACAGAAATATTCTGGACACCATATAGAGTCCGTGTCCAAATAAGGTTTGGGATATGTGATGACAAAGTAGAGAGCTACTTACTAATCTAGTTACTCTGATAACCTTATAAAATGACTGCTCGCCATATGCTCAGTCTGCAAGATTTTCTACTATTTACAATCACCACTCACTCAGTCTGCGACATTTACTACTACGGTATATATTATAATGACCAATCTTTGTAAATATCAGTCTGCGAGATTAACTAATATATAATGACCAATCTCTGTAAATATCAGTCTGCGAGATTAACTAATATATAATGACCAATCACTGTAAATATCAGTCTGCGAGATTAACTAATATATAATGACCAATCTCTGTAAATATCAGTCTGCGAGATTAACTAATATATAATGACCAATCTCTGTAAATATCAGTCTGCGAGATTAACTAATACATAATGACCAATCTCTGTAAATATCAGTCTGCGAGATTAACTACGGTAATATATAATGACCAATCTCTGTAAATATCAGTCTGCGAGATTAACTAATATATAATGACCAATCTCTGTAAATATCAGTCTGCGAGATTAACTAATATATAATGACTAATCACCGTAAATATCAGTCTGCGAGATTAACTAATATATAATGACTAATCACCGTAAATATCAGTCTGCGAGATTAACTAATATATAATGACTAATCACCGTAAATATCAGTCTGCGAGATTAACTAATATATAATGACCAATCTCTGTAAATATCAGTCTGCGAGATTAACTAATATATAATGACTAATCATCGTAAATATCAGTCTGCGAGATTAACTAATATATAATCACCGTAAATATCAGTCTGCGAGATTAACTAATATATAATAACAAATCTTTGTATGCTTAATCAGTGAAATTTACTACTCGGAGTAGAACGGAGTGTAAATCAGATATTTGAAAATTGGGCTTTTTTTGTGTATGAGTTATGCATGCGTAATGCAGGGATAAACATTGTTTTTTAACCGTTTTAACATGCTTATTTCTATGGGTAGAAGTAGAGGATACAAGGGCTTTATTCTGGAGCTTTTTTCAGAGTTTAGTTATTTGGGCATAGTTATTAAAAACAACTATTTTATAATACTTATTTGTGATAACGGTGCTAGGTAGAGATTTGTATTTTGTTTTTACCATTCTATACCATTTCATTTATCCAGAAGGAAAACTACTTTAGGTAGTTAGGGGCTAGATGTCCTAAAGTAGAAGTTATATAGGGAGCACTTACACCCTAAACCACTGGGCATCTCCTGTAGTTATAATAATAAGGTCACATTAATCAGGCCTGGGTGTTTGGAAACAGTACATCCCCTGGTCCTTTAATATGTAGAATGGGCATATTTGGGCCCCATAGCAGATCCGTAGACCTCCTCCCAATAACATCTTGGTGTGATTGTCCTGCATCCCACCATATTTTAGAAAAGGAGGGATACTCACCAAGCCAACATGGGTTTCCTGGCCAAACATTTCCTTTGTTGGAGAAGGATGGTGGTCTGTTTGCCAATCCGTGGGTACTATGGTATGTCAAGTTGTGGTAATGAGAGATACATTATTTTATCAGGGTTAAAGGGATACTATAGGCATCAAAACAACTTTAACTTAAAGTGAAGCTGCATGAGACCCACTTTTTCCAGTCTGTGCCAACAAGAGCAACAATTCTCTCTTTTTATGAAGCACATTGCAACATTGTTGGTTTAGACAACATTGTGCTTTATCTTGCACCTATTAAGGTACCGCTGTTTAAAGGGACTCCAGGCATCCAGACCACTTCTGACCATTGGAGTGGTCTGGGTGCCAACCCCCACTACCCTTAACCCTGCAAGTGTAATTATTGCAGTTTTCACAAACTGCAATAATTACATTGCAGGGTTAACTCCTCCTCTAGTGGCTGTCTACTAGACAGCCACTAGAGGGCACTTCCGTGTTTATAGCACAGGAAAAGTGTGCTATAGCATCGCTGGACGCCCTCACGCTATGTGAGAACCTCCAGGGTCACTGACATCCCCATAGGAAAGCATTGAAAGCATTTTTCAATGCTTTCCTATGGGGAGGTCTAATGCGCGTGCGCGAAATTGCCACGCATGCGCATAAGGTCTCTCACGCCGGTTGCCGCGCATGTACAATAAGTCTCCCTCACCGGATACAGGTAAGTCACTGAAGGGGTTTTAACCCCTTCAGCAACTTGGGATGGGGGGTGGGAGGGAGAGGGGACCTGCAGTGCCAGGAAAACGGTTTGTTTTCCTTGCACTGGAGAGTTCCTTTAAGGGAGTCTGTACAATTCCCACTCACTTCCTCACTATTACTGATTTTAAACTATAGTTATTAAAAGTTAATTTTTAAAACAGTTTTCAGTACACTTTGGTCTGGGCAAACCTTGTTTCCTTTTTTTGTTATTTACATTTTATAGCGAACGTTTTGGGGAGCTGAAAAAGAATAAGGACAAGAATACTATTGCGTTAGGAATACAGATTTGTAGCAGTATGAAGCAGTTTTAGTGTGTAGATCATGCTCCTGCAGTCTCACTGCTCAATTCTCTGCCATTTAGGAGCTAAATCACCTTTGCTTCTGTTTAAACAGCCCTAGCCACACCTCCTCTGACTGTGACTCAAACAGCCTACATGAAAAAAATTGCTTCATTTTAAATCAGATTTTAAATGTTAAATATATATGTATATATATTTAATTTTCTTCTGGACTGTAAATTGAACTCTAATCACACACAGGAGGCTGTACAGGGTCTAGAAGGCTATCAACAGAGCAGGAGATACGAAATTCTAAAGTAAACAGAATGTGCAGTAAACAGTAGATCTCTCAATGCTGGAAGTGTTTTGGAAGCCTGTGCAAGTCAGATGCAGGGAGGTGTGACTAGGGATGCATAAACAAAATTATTTAACTCCTAAATGACGTAAAATTCAGCAGTGAGCAGGGGCATGATCTATATATTGATCAAGGCTAAATCAGTCTTGGTGTCTACAGTATCCCTGTGATTGTGGGTCTCTCTCTATTTTTAGTTTAATGTTATTTTTTGTGCCCTATGTCGCTGAATAGGTATAGTTTAATGTTAATAAAGGTCCAGTTCCCAATGGTGTAGGTAGATATAAGGTGGAGGTGAAGGTTATTCACAGTTGGAGATAAGAGTGTTTTGGGTTAGTGGGGACTTAGGGTTAGGGAACTAATGGTACAAAAGACTTAGTGTTAGAGGTGTTAGTGTTAGAGGTACCTGCCCTAGAGTGATGGGAGTAGCACAGCACCCAATAGCCTTAAGACCCCCCACCCCCTCCAAAGCTACACTACACAAAACATGCTAATCCCCTACTTTAGCTCCTTAACAACACGTAAACCTACTGCACATGCCGCATTGCTGTACCCTGCTTCGTTGCATATTTGGTGCAACAGTGTACTCAGCGCTGTACAGATTGCCTGTGACCTATAGTATAGTTTGTTTTAAGACGCCACTGTTACAGCATTTGAATAACAATGCTAAATTTTAATGTCTACACATTGTAGAGGGAACAAAAAAAAAAGCTTTTTTTTTCAGACTCACAATTAATATTACAAAAATTGCCAAAATGATGTCATCACATTCCCTATGCAGAGTGTATAGCAGGAGGCCATGGGGCAAGGTACATTTCTCCTGTAAATGGATTTACACTGCCTCAGCAAGAGGCCATTAAGCATTTCTTACTGGCATGTATCCAACTGATTGTAGGTTTTCTTTGTACTTATTTGTGCTTCAGCCAATAAAACCATAAATCAATATGAGAGCATGTGCTGCAAACAGCTCTGGTGCTTTTTGCTCTGTGGGCTTGTGTTTCTTTTAAAAGGGATGTGCCCTGTGAAAACTGGTTAAACCAGAGCCTCTGTCTAACAAGCCCATCAGATGCAAATATAAAAAGCTGCAAGGCACAGGTAGTGTGAATGCAGTGTGTGCACTAAGTGATCTGTCTGCATGACAAGGCTGTCCACACAGCTGGCTATTGGGATCTGTCTATTTCCCAGCCATGGACAAGGATTTAAATTCCCCATCATCATGACATATGACAGGAGCAGGTCTCTGGAAACCTGAGATGTATGACTGGAATCCTCTATTCCCATGAAGAATCTAATACCATGGAAACGTGCATGCTTCTTCACAATCTGCCTCATTCAACAATTCTATCACAGTAAGTGCTACCTTATATCTGGTCATTCCACAGGACGGAGAAGGTGATGGCACTCAGATAGTTAAAGGATACTGGGATGTTGATAGATGTCAATATTGTATCATTACACTGACCATTGCATTCTGTTACCCTTTATCTGATCATAAACTGTATGTTTTTTTAATATATATTTAATCATTTTCTGCAGACATATTTTACTCTTATTTTTATATATTAAATGTCCTTTTTTAAATCTTTTTGTATTTTTTTTTTTTTTTTAATAGCAGTGCTCACGCCTTCCTATCAGTGATATGTTCTGGTACTTGCAATGTGCTCTCATGAATCAAATTATTAATATGTGAATTTAATCTGATAGTGATGGTTACACAGTAAGCAAGACACTGTGAGCTACACTGGGTGCTGCAATTAAACAAATGCTGCTGTTTGGAAATGATAGGTTATTTTTTGTTTAATGCAACAATGGTAATTGCAGAGATGTTGGGGGAATACTTGTGGCTGTCATACCATTTTTGTATCAATTTTAGATTGTTTCCTGGGTTTGTCCATTAGGTAAAGTAAACACTGGCCGGTTTAGTTAGACTTTATGTGAGATAAGAATTGGGAGTGGGTTAGTGGTAGCACTGCCCATTGTTAGGTAAATCCTGTCTTTTTTGGGAACATTCTGTCACATCGGGCATGTCCTGCCACATACCAAAATCTCATTCAAGTTTTTACCACAAAGGTGTTGTTGGGATATGCCTGGGGCAAAATGAAGCCCTACAGACATACTATATTTGGCCCATGTATTAATAAAGGGGTGTAAATTTATGGCACTCTCCTCGATTATTTCCCGAGAGTAACAAAAAAAATAAAGAAAAAATGCAGATTATAAAAAAAAAAATCTCTGTGACCTAACAGGTGTAAAAATATTTCAGTAACAAAGGTAAAGCAACTACAGTGCTTCAAAATATGAATTATTTCAATTATGTGTTAAAAATCCAATAAGAATAAAGGAATCCTAAATATAACTGAAAACAGCCACTACGGTATATATCCCATCGAGATGACACCCCTTATTCATATTAGAAAAAAAGAATTGTGGGAGTTTTTTTTAAGATACTTCAAAGAATGAAATGATAGACTAACATCGCTTCCAATTCAATTTCCAAGATTTGTCTATGTACATACATAACAGAAGCAATATAGTCACAAACGAAACAGGGACGGTATGATGTGTATTGGTCAAACATGTTCAAATGCAGTAGAAGAGACAACCGGACACTGACACTAGCCCAGGGATAGGCAACCTTCGGCTCTACAGATGTTGTGGACTACATCCCCCATAATGCTCTTACACACATAATGCTGGCAAAGCATCATGGGAGGTGTAGTCCAAAACATCTGCAGAGCCGAAGGTTGCCTACCCCTGCACTAGCCCGAACCTATACCAGCAGTAGACAACTTTCACACTCCAGATGTTGTGGACCATATCTCCAATAATGCTCTTACAACCAAAATGCTAGCAGAGCATCATGGGAGATGTGGTTTCCAACATCCAACAGAGTGCGAAGGTTGCCTACACCTGCTCTATACAATGGGTCTGGTTTAAATTACTTCAGGGCCCTTATGCTGTCTACCATAAAGAACATCAGATTGCGCATTAGTACTTTTGGTTAATATAGACGTATATTAACCTGGCAGCCTTTAGCCCAGTGAAGATATATACATAGAAAGACCTATTTCAATCACCCTTGAACACAGAAACCAAGTTATTACACTGTGTTTCCTCGGTTGAAGAAACCCTATGGTTACCGTAATTTGTATTTCAGAATTTCCAAAAAGCCTGTTAAATCTTTGACTGTTGTTGCTTCTTTGTTTGTACGTTTAATCTACACATAGTATTCATTTTATCATATTAATTACATTTAAAAAAAATTAGTTTAATCGTGTTGCCACATGACCTTCCATCTTAGAGTAAGGGTACCTTCTTTAGTTGTTGCAGAACTACAAGTCCCATTATCCACACATTAAATTTTCCCAATAGGATGTGTACTGGCTGTTAAGGAAGGAAATTATTAGAAATAAAACATGTTTTTACTGCAGTCCCATAGTGCATTGACCTGTGTGTGTGTATATAGGGCTGAAACCTTGGAGAAGTTAGTTTATCTTCAAATTGCTCCACCTTTTCATAGCTATCATGCCTTAAGGTAATTCTAGCTGTCAGTTACTGTAGATAAGACAGGGATGGGCAAAGTATGTTTGCTTTATAGAAAGCATACAGTCCTGTCTGGCGTGGGAGCGGGGGAATAAAATGATTTTGTATATTTTATCTTTTTAGTAATAGGTCTATTGTTTTCATTGGTTTATACATTGATAGCAAATAAAATATATTAAATTAACATTTTATAATAGATGTTTTATGTATCTATTCCCATAACCCTTGATATATTCCCTAAATCCTATATGTGTGTCCAGATTAGAGAATTTGTTGGAATATCCCATGTGGAGCACATTGGGTGTAGAATACCCTGTATGAGCTCAACGTATAACAATTTCTCAAGCAAAAAGTCCCCAAACTGCAATTTTGAATTCACATTCAGTGTTAGAAGCATAGGATTCCATTTGCATGTGAAATGAATAAAAAATGCAACTTCAATCCACGTATATGGGAGGTGATTGGCTAAAAAAAAACACTCCGGGCACTATCCTTAGTGGCAGGTGATGACACATGTGGTGGGGTGTGGATAATTAAATTGTATGAAAACTGAACATTAGTATTCATTTAAGTGAGAATTCAAAGTGAATTTCAAATGTATGTTCACAGTAGTCGAAATGGAACAATTTTCCTATTTCGGCTACTTTGGCCTTAAAGGGACACTACAGGCATCAAAACAACTTTTGCTTATTGATGCCCCTTCAGTCTTGCTGTTCACTTCTTTGCCATTTAGGAGTTAAATTACTTTTGTTCCTATTTATGCAATTCTAGCCGCACCTCCCCTGGCTGTGACTCACACAGCATGCGTGAAAAAAATGTTTTTATTTTCAATCACATGTTAACTTTTTTATCTCCTACACTGTAAATCGAATAGTGCTGGTCCATGCCGCTCTCCTCTCTTGCCTTGACTATTGCAATTATTTTCTCAGTGGACTTACACATTCCCTGCGGGCCCTATTACGGTCTATATTGAAAGGAGCGGCAAGGTTCATCTTCCTGTCCACCAGCACCGCCTACACCATGCCTCTCTGTCAGTCCCTAGAAGATATAGGGCTCAATTTAAAATTGTGGTACTGCTTACAAATCTCTACATAATGCTGCTCCTATCTATCTTTTCGTACTCTCATCTCTGACGCCAAACTTCTCTAGTGCTGACTCTCACCCAGTCTCCATTCCTTCAATAAATCTTTGAAAACTCACTTCAGGAAAGCATATCAGTTAACTTATTAATAGGTTTCCCTCCCCTCACCTTGCTTCCTATCCTGCAAATGTGTCATCAAAAAAAAAAAAAGCCCTCATTGAAAACTATTCTAGCAACCTCCTTTTCTACCCTATCCTTACCTTTTATGTCACTTTACCCCACTCCCGCTAGCATGTAAGCTTGTTTGAGCAGGCCCTCAACCCCATCTGTTCCTGTGCGTCCAGCTCATCTGGTTACAAATACTTGTCTGTTAGTCTATCCGTTGTATAGCCCTGCAGAATTTGTTGGCACTTTATAAATATTAATAATAATTACACACAGGAGGCTATTTCATTGTCTATAAGTGTCAGGGTACCTGTAGTCTCTACCTCTGAGAGGGGTAGAGACTTAGACGTTTCTCCTTCCAGAAGGTCCGTTTCTCCCGTTCCTCGTGGTTCCCTCGGTCGTTTACACGCCGGCCGCGAGGGAGCTACTTCCTTTTATGACGCGACGCTCAATAGCCGACGTCATGACGCTAATCCAGTCCGACCTGCCACTCAAGCCCGGAACACGAATCAGGACTCGTCGGAGGCGTGATTACTCTCTAGAGCCAGGGTATTTAATGGAGCTTTCCGCATTTGCTCATTGCCCTGTCGTGGTTCTAGCCAGTCTAGTCACACAGTGCTCTTGTATCCTGATTGTCTTTTGGTTCTGACCCGGCTTTGTTATTACTCTCCTGCTTCTCTGTTATCCTTTGACCTCAGCTTGTCTCTCGCTTACCTGTCTTCTCGTTCCCTCGACCTCGGCTTGTCTCTGACCATTCTATACGTAGTTCTTACGTTAAGTCCGGCCATTCTAAGGTCCGGTATACGTATCTCTCTACTCTTTGTACTCTGCGTGTTGGATCCCTGTCCCGATCCTGACATTATGACAGGGCCAATGGATCCTGCAGGTACAAACAGTCAGCTTGGTTCTTCTGATCCAAGGTTTGACGCCATGGAACACAGAATGGATCAGATGGCACTAGCGCTACAGGCGTTGTTATCTCGTCCTAATAATCCACCAGAGGAGATGCGTAATACTTCTATTTCTCCTGTGGATTCATGTCTAGAGGTAGCTACTGTAGGGGCTTCTTCCCGAATTACCCCACCTGTACGTTATGCTGGATCTCCTGAGAGGTGTCGTGGTTTTTTAAACCAAATAAGTATCCACTTCGAATTACAACCCCGCTCCTATCCTACAGATAGAGCGAAAGTGTGATTTATTATCACCTTACTCGTTGAGAAAGCTCTGAGATGGGCTAATCCGTTGTGGGAGAATAAGAATCCATTAGTATACAATTATAATGCCTTTGTAGCTGCTTTTAAAATAACTTTTGACCCTCCTGGCAGAAAGGTCAATGCAGCTAGATTACTGTTGCGCCTTAGACAGGATAACCGAACACTTGTGGATTACGCACTAGAGTTCAGGTCTTTGGCGGCAGAGGTTAAGTGGAATGAACAGGCTTATATAGACGTGTTTCTAAACGGACTATCTGATGTAATACTTGACGAGGTAGCTACTAGAGAGCTTCCTGAGAATTTGGAGGATTTAATTTAGTTTATCTCTCGCATTGATGAACGTCTAAGAGAAAGGCAGAACACTCGAGATAGAACCTGTAGATCTTCTTTTAGACTAGCTCCATCTTTTCAAAGTCCTGAGGCCAAAACACCACTTTTTCCAGAACCTATGCAGATAGGCCATACTCGTCTCTCAGAGGAGGAGAGACAGTACAGGAGAAGGGAGGGATTGTGTATGTACTGTGGAGTCAGAGGTCACTTACGTTTGAATTGTCCCAATCGCCCGGGAAACGCTCGCACCTAAGTTTCTCTAGAGGACAGGCCTTGGGTGTTTCTATTTTGTCCTCTACTCATAATTACAAAGATCACAGGCTTCTATTACCCGTTTCCTTAACTTGGGAGAAGGGAACTCTAGAGACTATGGCATTGATAGACTCTGGAGCTGCTGAAAGCTTTATCGACCAAGTTTTTGTCACCAAACACACTATCCCATCCCAGTTAAGGGACACACCCTTGGCCGTTGAGGCCATAGATGGTAGACCTTTAGTTGAGCCTGTGATTTTTCGTGAAACCATACCTCTTAATTTAACTACTGGTATCCTACACGAGGAGGAGACATCTCTATTACTCATTTCATCTCCTTCTGTTCCCATAGTCCTGGGATACTCCTGGCTTAAGAGACATAATCCTATTATTGATTGGGAATTAGGGGAGATAGTCTCATGGGGCCAGAATTGTCAGGAGAAGTGTTTAAAGAGAGTCTCACCGCTTTGCACAGTTAACACACCTACTAATTCTACCGACTCTACAGAAGTACAAATACCGTCCTTGTACCTGGACTTAAGGGCGGTATTTGACAAAAGAAAGGCCGATACTTTACCTCCACATAGGTCCTTTGACTGTAAGATTAATTTACTTCCTGGTACTATGCCTCCAAGGGGTCATGTATACCCTTTGTCTACAAAAGAGAATTTAGTTCTAGAGGAGTATATTCGTGAGAACCTAGACAAGGGATTCATTAGGAGGTCCTCCTCCCCTGCTGGGGCTGCATTTTTTTTTGTTAAAAAGAAGGATGGTACTTTGAGACCTTGCATTGACTACTGAGGTTTGAATAAAATTACCATCAGAAACGCCTATCCGATTCCCTTGATCACTGAGCTCTTTGATCGATTAAAGGGTTCCAAGATCTTCACTAAGTTAGATCTCAGAGGGGCATATAACTTGGTCAGAATTCAGCAAGGACACGAGTGGATGACTGCGTTCAATACTCGTTATGGGCACTATGAGTATACAGTAATGCCCTTTGGTCTCTGTAATGCACCGGCAGTATTTCAGGACCTAATTAATGAAGTTCTCAGGGAATTTCAACATGACTGTGTTATTGTATACCTCGATGATATACTTATACATTCTAGAGAAATTGAGACTCACCACGGACAGGTCAGAAGGGTTTTGCACAAACTCCTTCAACACGGCTTGTACTGTAAATTGGAGAAATGTAGCTTTGACCAATCCCAGACAAACTTTCTTGGTTACGTAATTTCTGGGGAGGGGTTTAAGATGGATCCGGAGAAACTCCAGTCCATTTTAGATTGGCCTTTACCTAAGGGTCTCAAGGCCATTCAGAGGTTTATTGGTTTCTCCAATTACTATAGACGTTTCATTAAGGGATACTCTTCAATTATTGCTCCTATCACCAATATGACCAGACAGGGGGCTGACACTAAGAATTGGTCTACTGAAGCACTCCTTGCTTTCAAGACTCTCAAAGAACTGTTTGCTTCCACACCAATTTTAGTTCACCCTGATACTACTCTGCCCTTCCTACTCGAAGTTGACGCTTCTGAGACGGGGATAGGTGCTATCCTGTCCCAAAGGTTAGGTGTGGATAAACCATTACATCCATGTGGGTATTTTTCCAAAAAATTGTCCGGTACTGAGAGCAGATATGACATTGGTGACAGGGAACTTCTAGCGGTTATCATGGCCTTAAAGGAGTGGAGACATTTATTGGAAGGGACCTTGCATCCTGTTACCATCTTAACGGATCATAAGAACTTGTCCTATATTGGGGAGGCTAAGCGATTATCCTCAAGGCAGGCTCGTTGGTCTATATTTCTCACTCACTTCAATTACATACTCACATATAGACCTGGTTCTAAGAATTCTAAAGCCGATGCCTTGTCTCGTCAATATGAACCTTCTGCTGTATAGGAGCCGGTTTTGTCTTCTATAGTACCCAAGTGTAATATTATCGCTAACACAACTCTCAAAATCCATTCTTCGCTGCTTGCCAAGATCATGAAGTTGCAGCATCTGGCACCTAGACAGACTCCTGCGTCAAGACACTTCGTTCCTCCTGAACTCCAACTGGAGCTCTTACGGTGTCTTCACGAGAGTAAGGTAGCTGGTCATCCGGGCATTCGCAAAACATATTCCTTGATCTCTAAGGATTTCTGGTGGCCTTCTTTACGGAGGGATTTTAAGGATTTCATCAGAGCTTGTGAGGTCTGTACTAAGACCAAACTACCTCATTCGCTTCCATATGGTCTTTTACATTCCTTTGAGATTCCAGACAAACCTTGGACCTGTTTGGCTATGGACTTTATTGTAGATTTGCCTGCTTCTAAAAGACAGACTGTTATCCTCACGGTGGTTGATAGGTTTACCAAGATGGCACATTTCGTACCTTTACCTAAACTTCCGACTTCTCCTGAATTGGCGGAAATATTTGCAAGAGAAATTTTTCGCTTACATGGGATCCCTTCTGAAATTACTTCTGATAGAGGCTCCCAATTTGTTTCACGTTTCTGGAGATCATTCTGTTCTCAACTAGGCATCAAATTGAATTTTTCTTCTGACGGAGCTGCTGAACGTCTAACGGAGCTGCTGAACGTACCAATCAAAAGATTGAGCAATATCTGCGTTGTTTTGTTTCTGAACACCAGGACGATTGGGTTGGTCTGATTCCTTGGGCAGAGTTCGCACATAATAATCTCGTTTGCGATTCAACTCACTCTAGCCCTTTTTTCATGAATTATGGCTTTCATCCTTCCATTCTTTCTTCGGTCCCCTCTTCCCAGGGGTTACCGTCGGTTGATGTTCATGTTGCCAATCTGAGGAAATTGTGGGATCAGACTCGACAAATTCTCCTACATAATTCCTTACTGTATAAAAAACACGCTGATAAACGCAGAAGGGCGGCTCCAAGTTTTGTGCCTGGGGATAGGGTATGGTTGAGCACTAGAAACATTCGTTTGAAGGTACATTCTATGAAATTCGCTCCTCGCTACATTGGGCCCTACAGGATTCTGACTCGAATTAATCCAGTTGCGTATCGCTTAGCGCTTCCTCCTGCTTTGCGTATCCCTAATTCTTTTCATGTTTCATTGCTGAAACCGTTAATCTGTAACAGATTCTCCTCCAAGGTCTCACCTCCTCACTCTGTTCAGGTTGAGGGCCAGGAGGAGTACGAGATTGACTCCATCGTCGACTCTGGTATCTCCCGCGGGAGGGTTCAATACCTGGTGGACTGGAAAGGATATGGTCCTGAGGAGAGGACTTGGGTACCTCAGGAGGATGTCCATGCTCCTCGTCTTCGCAGGGCTTTTCACTCCCGCTTTCCGTCTCGTCCCGGTTCCTTCCGCCCGGTGGGCGTTTCTGAGAGGGGGGGTACTGTCAGGGTACCTGTAGTCTCTACCTCTGAGAGGGGTAGAGACTTAGACGTTTCTCCTTCCAGAAGGTCCGTTTCTCCCGTTCCTCGCGGTTCCCTCGGTCGTTTACACGCCGGCCGCGAGGGAGCTACTTGCTTTTATGACGCGACGCTCAATAGCCAACGTCATGACGCTAATCCAGTCCGACCTGCCACTCAAGCCCGGAACACGAATCAGGACTCGTCGGAGGCGTGATTACTCTCTAGAGCCAGGGTATTTAATGGAGCTTTCCGCATTTGCTCATTGCCCTGTCGTGGTTCTAGCCAGTCTAGTCACACAGTGCTCTTGTATCCTGATTGTCTTTTGGTTCTGACCCGGCTTTGTTATTACTCTCCTGCTTCTCTGTTATCCTTTGACCTCAGCTTGTCTCTCGCTTACCTGTCTTCTCGTTCCCTCGACCTCGGCTTGTCTCTGACCATTCTATACGTAGTTCTTACGTTAAGTCCGGCCATTCTAAGGTCCGGTATACGTATCTCTCTACTCTTTGTACTCTGCGTGTTGGATCCCTGTCCCGATCCTGACAATAAGGCTATTAACAGTGCAGGAGATAACCAATTCTAAATTAAACATACTGTGCAATTATGGAAGATTAAACATTAGATCTCACTTTACAGTAAGTGTTTAGGAAGGCTGTGCATGTCACATGCAGGGAGGTGTGGCTAGGGCTGCATAAACAAAGTGATTTATCTCCTAAATGGCAGAGAACTAAGCAGTGAGACTACAAGGGCATAATATACCGTATTTATCGGCGTATAACACGCACTTTTTCTCCCTGAAAATAGGGGGAAAATCATGGGTGCGTGTTATACGCCGATATCCCATATTTACTTACCTGTCTTGAAGCGTGGGCCGGCTTCACAGCGCTCACCGCGGTACTGGAACTTAAATTTCAGGTTCCGGTTTCCGGCGGGACTGAAAGGAATTGTGTGCATACTTCCTTTCAGTCCCGCCGGAAACCGGAACCTGAAATTTAAGTTCCAGTACCGCGGTGCGCGCTGTGAAGCCGGCCCACGCTTCAAGACAGGTAAGTAAATATGGGACAAGAGGGAAAGTGCACTAGGGGACACTATGGGAGGGGGGGCACTATGGGAGGGGGGGACACTATGGGAGGGTGGGGGGGACACTATGGGAGGGGGGACACACTATGGGGGGTGGAGAATACTATGGGAGGGGGGGAAGAATACTATGGAAAGGGGGGGACACTATGGGAGGGGGTGGAGAATACTATGGGGGGGAAGCATACTATGGAAGGGGGGGAACACTATGGGATGAGGGGGGAACACTATGGGAGGGGGGAGAACACTATGGGAGGGGGGAGAACACTATGGGAGGGGGTAGAACACTATGGGAGGGGGGGAGAATACTATGGGAGGGGGGGAGAATACTATGGGAGGGGGGGAGAATACTATGGAAAGGGGGGGGAACACTATGGGATGAGGGGGTGGAATACTATGGGAGGGGTGGAAATTTCCTGGAATTTCCTTCTGAAAATAAGGTGCGTGTTATACGCCGGGGCGTGTTATACGCCGATAAATACGGTAAACACCAAAAATGCTTTGTTAAGCTCAAGTAGTTTTGGTGCCTATAGTGTCTCTTAAAGTTTGAAATCCTTTAAATTCTTCCCGCACAGGTACAGTGTAAGAGGGATTCCCATTTTCTCGGTTCCTCATATCTCCAATCTATTAAATATATGGTTAATGGAGATTGCCATTCATAGACTGTATATGTTAAGTTAACATATCTAGCATATTGCATGACTGTTTAGAAACTAGATCTGGTTAGGCACACTTTTCGGGGTGTAGGAAACATAGAAACATAGAAACACAGAATGTGACGGCAGATAAGAACCATTCGGCCCATCTAGTCTGCCCAGTTTTCTAAATACTTTCATTAGTCCCTGGCCTTATCTTATAGTTAGGATAGCCTTATGCCTATCCCACGCATGCTTAAACTCCTTTACTGTGTTAACCTCTACCACTTCAGCTGGAAGGCTATTCCATGCATCCACTACCCTCTCAGGAAAGTAATACTTCCTGATATTATTTTTAAACCTTTGTGCCTCTAATTCAAGACCATGTCCTCTTGTTTTGGTAGTTTTTCTTCTTTTAAAATTAGTCCCTGGCCTTATCTTATAGTTAGGATAGCCTTATGCCTATCCCATGCATGCTTAAACTCCTTTACTGTGTTAACACAGTAATTAGGAACGTCCTAATATTCATTACAGATTCATTAACAGGTTAATATCTTAGTTTTCTCTCTGGCATAGATCTAATAAAGCCATATTTTGAGATACTGTAACCTTTTATGTCCCCAACTGCTCAAAATTGTTAAAGGGAATCTATAGTGTTAGGAATACAAATCTGTAGAGCCCTCGACCGATTGACAGCCAGGGGGTGTAGCCAGGTAAATTTACAAAAGTACCAATTTCTATTTAAATCGGCACTTTTTGTTAAATTAAAAAAAGTAGACACACTCTTCACAAATAAAGCATTTCAGCAAGCTAAAGTGATTTATAGGTTCAGAGTGTCCCTTTGAAGACCCTGCTGTTTTTCTTTTTTCTAATAATTTTTATTTTACAGAATTTCTTACAAAAAAAAGACAAAAATAAATATAAATGTGATACACATTAGTAGAAATGATGTCATATAAACGAGGACCGAGCATATTGACATTACATACACAAAAAAAAAAGCCAACAACATTCAACATCACGGCTATGGAGCCACGTCCGCCCATTCTCATTTATTATGGTGTGGTAAATGCAAATATGGAACTTGCCTAGTACCTGGTCTTAAATTATAAAGTCTTAACCAAATTAATTATTGATATTTGTTTACATAGGGGTTGATCAAATGTATGCCCTTCTCCATCTCCAAGTGAAATGTCAGTTGGTTTATGAGATGATCTTTGGATGGGACAAGAGTTTGAGTTTTCCAATATCTTGCGATTATTACCTTTGCCGCCATGAAGCAGTATGTACTTAAGATTTTTTTTTTAATTCTTCTGCCAATTAAGATGGAACCGGGCAATCTCAGATTTTATTATCCATTATGGCCCCCGTTAGTTCTCTGATGTGTCAAAGACTAAACTAGTTAATCCTAGAACATCTCCACCAAATATGTCCCAATAGTTCCGTCATGTTGTAGACATCTCCAACATACAGAAGCATTTGTAGGAGATATTTTGAATAATCTGGTAGGAACCATATACCAGCTATATAAAATTTCTACGTGTGACATACGGTTATTAAGACAATGCACACATTTTTTGTTAGCTTAGTAAATGCTAACCTCCAGTCTTTACATTGAATGGATACTGAGCAGTCACTTTCCCATTTTTGTTTTAAAGCCGAGGGGATGTAACGATCCCTCTTTCACTCTTTTCACCTTAATCCAAAACGATGGAACGGTGGGCAGTTTCCAGCTCAGTGAATTTATTAACCCTAACATTTTATCTCTCAGTATGGGATAATCGGTGTGTTCCCCTACCTCCAAGGTTCTAATCTAAAAGGTAATTTTATTTAGATGTATTATTGCTATGTATATGTACACATCAGTTCCTACAGGGAGTGCAGAATTGTTAGGCAAGTTGTATTTTTGAGGATTAATTTTATTATTGAACAACAACCATGTTCTCAATGAACCCAAAAAACTCATTAATATCAAAGCTGAATATTTTTGGAAGTAGTTTTTAGTTTGTTTTTAGTTTTAGCTATTTTAGGGTGATATCTGTGTGTGCAGGCGACTATTACTGTGCATAATTATTAGGCAACTTAACAAAAAACAAATATATCATTTCAATTATTTATTTTTACCAGTGAAACCAATATAACATCTCAACATTCACAAATATACATTTCTGACATTCAAAAACAAAACAAAAACAAATCAGTGACCAATATAGCCACCTTTCTTTGCAAGGACACTCAAAAGCCTGCGTGCAGAAGCAACCACAGCCTCCCAGACACTGTTCAGAGAGGTGTACTGTTTTCCCTCCTTGTAAATCTCACATTTGATGATGGACCACAGGTTCTCAATGGGGTTCAGATCAGGTGAACAAGGAGGCCATGTCATTAGATTTTCTTCTTTTATACCCTTTCTTGCCAGCCACGCTGTGGAGTACTTGGACGCGTGTGATGGAGCATTGTCCTGCATGAAAATAATGTTTTTCTTGAAGGATGCAGACTTCTTCCTGTACCACTGCTTGAAGAAGGTGTATTCCAGAAACTGGCAGTAGGACTGGGAGTTGAGCTTGACTCCATCCTCAACCCGAAAAGGCCCCACAAGCTCATCTTTGATGATACCAGCCCAAACCAGTACTCCACCTCCACCTTGCTGGCGTCTGAGTCGGACTGGAGCTCTCTGCCCTTTACCAATCCAGCCACGGGCCCATCCATCTGGCCCATCAAGACTCACTCTCATTTCATCAGTCCATAAAACCTTAGAAAAATCAGTCTTGAGATATTTCTTGGCCCAGTCTTGACGTTTCAGCTTGTGTGTCTTGTTCAGTGGTGGTCGTCTTTCAGCCTTTCTTACCTTGGCCATGTCTCTGAGTATTGCACACCTTGTGCTTTTGGGCACTCCAGTGATGTTGCAGCTCTGAAATATGGCCAAACTGGTGGCAAGTGGCATCTTGGCAGCTGCACGCTTGACTTTTCTCAGTTCATGGGCAGTTATTTTGCACCTTGGTTTTTCCACACGCTTCTTGCGACCCTGTTGACTATTTTGAATGAAACGCTTGATTGTTCGATGATCACGCTTCAGAAGCTTTGCAATTTTAAGAGTGCTGCATCCCTCTGCAAGATATCTCACTATTTTTGACTTTTCTGAGCCTGTCAAGTCCTTCTTTTGACCCATTTTGCCAAAGGAAAGGAAGTTGCCTAATAACTATGCACACCTGATATAGGGTGTTGATGTCATTAGACTACACCCCTTCTCATTACATATGCACATCACCTAATATGCTTAATTGGTAGTAGGCTTTCGAGCCTATACAGCTTGGAGTAAGACAACATGCATAAAGAGGATGATGTGGTCAAAATACTCATTTGCCTAATAATTCTGCACTCCCTGTATTTTCGATTTATTTCAGGACTGATTCAGAAAATTGTTTGCATCTTCATTAAGCATAAGGTTAATTAAGGCAAATCAGGCTTCTTTTGACACCAGCTTAGATCATTTGGGAAGCTCATTAGAAACATTAGTAAATGGTTTGTAGAATTTATTTTTTAAATGAAGATAAATGTGAGTTTTTTTCCTGAAATGTGGAGTTCAGGAAATTATCCCAAGGGATGTGTACCAATATGTCAACATTTTCAAAATAGAATTAAGCTGGAAAAAAGTCTCCCGGGTATCCAAAATAAATATTTTTCCAGCACCACAATTCAAGGTTAGTTCTTAAATAGTTATTCACAATTTACTGACACAAAACTATTAACAAAAAGCGAGGTTTTTGTACCCTCTGAGTTTTCTTTATGACATGATATAGCTTGGTATGAGTGAGATTCAGTTCCCCCACCATTCACTGTTAAGGGAATAAACCCTTCTTTTTTCAGTTAAAAAGGGATAATGGACAGAATTTTTAAAAAATCTGACAATTCATGATTAAATAACTCACGGCTAATTTATTATTAAGCAAGGGAGTTGCATCTCTAAAGATAATTTTGCTTGGGGAGTGAGAAGGCACAGGTCTCACAAGTTCTGATGGTCTATGGCTGTGGTGGCCAGGTCATTTGTGCTATTTTTAAGAGCTGACTGGTCGACCGCCATAGTCTTGTACCCTCTTAGGTATTATATTTAGAATGATCCCACATCAGAAGCTTGCAACATTCTTCCATGGTTAAGCCCTAAAGTGTGTCCCAAATTCAAAGTGATTTTCTAATTTTAGGTCAAAATAATCAAATTGAAAATATTCTCCAATGTTATGAGTTCGGCTATGTAGGAGTAAAAATCTTAAATTTCAGTAAGGCTTTTGACACTGTCTACTGCACCACCCTGGTCTATTATTTTAGTTACCCAATAAATAAAAATCAATTAGATTAGTTTGGCATGATCTCCCTAAAGTAAATCCATGTTTTCTCTGATCTTGAAATCCATGTGTTTTTAGATGTTCAACAATCCTATCCTTTAACATGGTTTCCATCACTTTCCCCACTACTGATGTAAGGCTTATTGGCCTATAGTTGCCCGACTCTTAATATTTAAGAATTAATTTTGAACACAAATATTATTGTCATCATGGTTTTATGAAAGACATGTCATGCCAAAATAACCTAATTGCGTTCTATGCAGAAATTAGTGTAAACATAGATCAGGGTGTTCCAGTGTATTTAATCTATTTGCCAATGCATTTGATATAGCTCCACGCAAAAGGTTACCATTAAACCTGAAATCAGTTAGTGAAACATCATGTTCTTTGATGGAATATTGGCATAAAGATAGAGCGCAAAGAATAGTTGTAATTACAGATAGATGTAAAGTCATGCATTTTTCAGATAAGGAACTCACAAACCACTTATCCATTAAATTGGGTAGAGTTAGGGATAACATCAAATGAAAAGGACTTAGGAACAACGATAGATAACAATAGATAACAAAACTAATCTTGCCCTTTTCTAAATCTATGGAAAGACCCAAACCTTGAATTTTGGTCACCAATTTAACCCCTTAAGGACACATGACATGTGTGACATGTCATGATTCCCTTTTATTCCAGAAGTTTGGTCCTTAAGGGGTTAAAATAATGATATTGTGAAACTAGAAAAAGTGCAGAGACAAGTTGATAATTAATTATGAAGAAAGACAATGAAATCTGTGTTTGTTTTCTTTAGAAAAAAAAAAAGCATATCGGAGGGGATTTAATGGGACCACAACTGGCCTTTTTTGACAGTCCCCATGAAAGGGGCACTTCCCCCTGGACCTGAGAGTAAACCACAGTAGAAACAAATGAACAATCACATTGGCTTTTAGATCCAAGACACTCCCATACAATCTAGGTCAATCCTTCCTCTGTACCTGGGAGATAATTGAGTCAAGTACTATATTAACTCAATTATCTACAGACACAAAAACACACATTTTACAAAACTCCCAAAATACCCGTAAAACACACGAAACCCCCTCAAAAGTTACATACCCTGGGGGCGGAGCCGAGCAGCGAACCTGGATGGCAGCAATCCCTCAGAGCTCCGCTCAAAATTGACCAAAAACGGCTGAATTCTGTTAAAAAAAAAGACCTGCTTACCTTACAAAAAACGACACCCTGACTGCAGGAACCAGAATGGGTCGCAAAAACAAGAAATCTAGACCTGATAAGAGTCCACCGGGCCGAGACATTGGAGAACTTTTCCGAAGCTCACAGAGAACAGCATGGGACAAAATGGCGCTGGCGGACGACTGCTCCTCTTACTCGTCGGACGACATGGCAATTGCCCCAAGTGTACAGACCACTCCGGCTATGAAGCAGTGCCAAGCCCCACTGGGGACCACCACAGACCGAGACCCGGTCACCGCCGCGCAAATCAAGGCGATGCTGGCGGAACTCCGCGCGAATTTGGCGGACGACCTAGCCCCCCTCAAAAAGGCAGTGGAACACACTACTGCCAAATTGGCCCAGCTCGACACTACCCAGAGCAAACACGCTAACCGGCTCACTGCGGTGGAGACAGAGCTGGCAGCCTTAAACCAACACCGGCTAAAGACCGACCGCAGACTCGACAACATGGAGGACCAGAGGCGCAGGCACAATTTGAAACTCAGGGGAGTGCCGGAACAAGTGGGGCTATCAGACCTACCTCACTTCGTCAGGAGATTCATGGCGGCCCATCTACCTCCAAAACAGGCCAAATCAGTCAGAATTGATGGTATGTTCAGGCTCCCCAAGCCGCCAAACGCACCAGCCTCCACTTCTCCGGACCTCATCATCCGCTTCAGCTCTCTACAGGACAAGGCCCTGCTGCAGGCTGCGGTGAGGGGTAAAACGCCCATTCCCTTCGAAGGCGCTTCGCTGCTCCTTTTCCCGGACCTGTCCAGGAACACACTCCTGTGGCGCCAATCCATGAGACCGCTACTTCAGCAGCTGAGAGCCAAAGAGGTGCCATATCGCTGGGGTCCCTCCCGCACGGTGCTGATAACAGCCCGGGACACTACCCTCCGCGCGGAAACCTATCAGGAGCTAGAAGACCACCTACGGTCGCTGGGACTCCCCCTTACTGCTACACCTGAAAGCAGCAGCCTGACACAGGTTGACCTAACCACGATCCGAGAGTTCGTGCCTCGAGCGACAGGACCCACCGCATCCGTAGGATTCGGGACTTGACCAAGAGGTGGAAGGGTCCCAGCGGAGGCTGAGCACCTACCCAAATGCCTCCACACTGCCAGGGACTGTACGAACTGTATAAATCGTTCTCAAGTTACCGATATTACCGACCGCATGGTCAAATGTTGGACTTATTTTTTTTTTTTTTTTTACTTTACTTTTTCCATAGTTCAGGACTCTGAATGATCTAATTGTTATACTTGTTTTAACCCGCACTTGCTGTGCCTCCAACACACACATATACGACACAGACCACATAATAACACCATCCAGGTACTCATTGCAAACATATCAGACTCTCTCTCTCCCCCCCACCCCTTCCGCACTTCCATCTGCCGCACTGATCGCGTTACTCTCTCCAGAGGGAAGGGCACACACTCTAGCCGCGATTATACAAATCACCCACACTGCATTCCGACACTACAAGTATGCGGCATCACCACTCACACAACAATCGGGCAGGCTCTCACCACACAACAAACTCACCCCAATTCACTAATAGAGCTATATATAGCAACGAGATAGTAAACGGGAACGCTGAACCTCGCAAATGCTATAAAAATGTTGTTGTTCCCCTTATTTCAAACAACCCTGCTGTTAGTGATCACGTTGCAGAACCTTCCCATATAAACCTATAGCTAACAGGGAGGTCTTCTGTTAGCACAGTACTCTACATTATGCTACGACATTTGGGCTGTGTAAACAGTGACAGCTTCTTGTGCACCGGTAGCAATACGTAGCTCACTCTTGCTAAACTAACCGACAAAGGACAGAGCTTCATGTTTCCTATTTGTATCAATGTCTTAAAATGCACCAATACTGTTGAGTTTTATACATGTACTTCTCTTAAATATATACAAAAATGAGCGCAGTTTTTCCCATGTACCACTACTATATTATATATGTTGTCAACACCTGTCTTACTTAGCTGATGTGTCAAAGCAAGAATACTTGTAACTTTCAAGCGCTCCAAAAATAAAGAATTTAAAAAAAAAAAAAAAAGTTACATACCCTGATGGCCCCGGTATGGGTGACCAACATACCCAAAAATCACCCAGATCGGTTCAAGGGTTCAGGAATTTCCTGGCAGTCAAAGTTTGACCGACCGCACGCATGGTCCCATGCCCAAAACAGTTCCATAGAATCGCGGCTAAGTGCCACTGGGGACAGACCGGGAACCGCAAAGTATTGAAGCCAAAAATAGTTCCTGGGCATTCGCAGCTAAGTCCCCCTGAAGTCTATTCAGAGTTCTGGTCCATGCAAACGGCCGCCAGGGAACTAACGTTCGGTTCTATGTGCACGAATGGAAAGTGCTGAACCAGAGGGAATAAAATATGGGTCTTTACAGTCGCTGACCTGGCCCATAGTCTTTTGACAGGAGGCTGTGAAGCAGGCCCCTTCAAAAGCCTGTGGCAAGGTTCTGTTCGACACACTCGTATAAACCAAATTTTTTGCTATGCACAAGTCTATTATTTTCCACCTATATATTGCTCTAACATATGACATTAATGTAGAATTCTAAAAAAAACACGTTATAAAATTGGTTATAATTATGTACTTTCCTACCACAATGTGCTTCAGCAACTCACAAGGAAGGTGTGAACAAATCCCAGTTTGAAACCAAATGCACAAGTCTGGTCCCCAAGATATACTTGGAAACTATTGAGACGCCATTTGTAGCTCATCTGAATAAATACTTTGAAATTATTAAAACAAGGTCTTAGGTCCCATCATAAGGTTTCTCCCTTTCACATGGCAAAGAGCAAGTCCTCTGATCACCAGATATTACTTTATAACTTTATATTACTTTATAGCAGAAGGTAAGGTACTGGTCTTCCTCAGGTGCATGCATGTACCTTGGTCGAAACGCGTTGTGCTAGTGCTTCTTGTATCTACTTTTATCTAATAAAGAGCTATTTGAGCTACCTTTGGTTCCTGAACTTATATCCAAGTGAAGTAGAAGTTCTCTTTTTCCTGGGGGACCATCATCACTACGGCTATTTGTCATGCTGAAACTACTTCATCATAGTAGAGATGAACTACCTGCCATCATAGTAGAGAGCCGACTTATATGGCTCTCTAAATTGTGAGTGTTTCCAGTTATACCTATATTTGACCGTTTTTTTTTATATATGTTGCCCTATGAAGGTTCTGTTATATTTATTACAGATTGTTGCAAAGGTATCCATTGTGTGTGCCAACCTCTCTCTTTTGTAACAAAAGAAGAACAGATACATGTTTTATTTACTTTTTATCGAAATGTTTTGAATTGTACATTTTTTTGCACATGTTTCATTATGTTGTATGCTTCATGATAATATCTGCAAGTAAATGACTCTCTCGTATTATTTGACTATTATGAACTATATCACTTTAAAAAACAAAAATTGGGATGATGACATTGCAAAAGCTACAAGTATTGCTGAGGTAAATTAAAGCCAATACATTCGAAATGTATTTTATGTGATTGGTTTGTAAGCTTATCTGAACACAGCCTTCTTCACTCCTTTCTGTAATTGTCTGACGCTATGGATTATGTTGGCTCTATATAAATACTAATAATAACAGACGTAGACTAGTTCATAAAGCTCTCCATTGATTACACTTTTCCTTTCTTCTTTTACATACATTTTAAAAAATGAAATATGAAATAGTTCTATTATGATTAATGGAAAACTCAATTGGCAAAAAAAAAATCACAATTTTTTTTCATTGGGGCCTGCTGACCTGCAGCCTTTACAAGTCCTCGCTTTTTTCCCTGTAACAGTCTCGCTAGGGTTTTCATGTGTGTAGCAGTGCACAACTTTCCAAAGATGGCTACCTAACCTACCTGAGCCTGAAATCTGATTGACAGCCAGGGCTGTGTTACTGCAGTTATTACCTAAAAGAGAACTCGTCACTTTTATAAACTGCCATTAAAATGAACTTATCCTGACACATAAAGCAAGATGAAGTGTTTATGTGTGTGGAGTGCTCGTTTAAGGCCAGATGTCATCAATAAACCGGCAAAATTGATCTGTTGGTTGGTTGATAAAAACTTAGCAAATAAATCCTAAACAGCATTATCTTTCAAAACATTTAGTGACAAATTAACTCAGTTGGCAAATGATAAAACATTATGACTCAAGTCATCGTACCATATGGAATAACTGAGAAAATGAATCAAAAGAAATCTTCAATAATATCTGTTCGTCTGGATGTGACCCAAAAAATTCTAAACTGATGCATTTTATAGATTCTATTTCTGTTTTCAGGAATTAGCTAAGCAATACCCCTCATCCTCAGTCATTATGCTTCCTGAATATTTCATTGGTCTTGTCGTGTTGACAAGTTGCGTATGTTTTAAGTGCTTCACAATGCAATCAATACATTTCCTACGCTTGGATTTTCAGGACGAGAGAATTACACTTAATGTTGCAGAGTATCTTTCGAAGTGCCTCAGTTAAATTTGTGATTATTTGCTATTTGCTCTGTCCACTAATCATGTCTCCTGATTTATTTGCTGGATGTGTGTCATTAGAGTTGCAGTTCACAGTAGTAGTGACAATTTACAATAAAAGCTGCAGGTCTCAGTCAGAAAACACTATGAAACAAACTGAGTATTTAGCTACTTACAAGAGAAAATCATTAGCAATGCCAGCATGTGACACAGAAAGAGTAGGAAGAAATGATCAAAGTAATAAATGACTGTCCACCTACTTGTCAATAATATTTTGTTCTATCATGCCGCCTGCATAGTCGCCAACAATTGAAAAAAATTCCAGGGACAATTTGTGCAAACAAGCATACAAATGTACACAGATACACATACACACCATGGCACATGTCCAGTACATACAGTGATAAATTGACACACAAACACACACAAACACAATGGCACACACCAAGTTCATTCAGTGACAAACTGACACACAGATAAACACAATAACACACCCGACCCAGTACACGCAGTGACAAACTGACACACACAAACAAACACAGTGACACATACTCAGTACATACAGTTACAAACTGACACACACAGATAAACACAATGACTCACACCCAGTACATACAGTGACAAACTGATACACACACAGATAAACACATTGACACACACCCGATACACTCAGTGACAAACGGACGCACACAGAAAACCACAATGACATACACCCAGTACATACCGTGACAAACTGGAGTGGCTACAGTAGTTCTGATACTGGAATGCGTGACAAATTCCGGAACTCGTTTTTGCTGATACAGGAGCCCAATGCATCGGACTGTCTTGAAAAACTCTCAACAGTTGGCCACTATGCTTTATAGTTTGGTGAAAGAGAAACTTTTGGCCCCACCTCCATGGCTAGGATCTTCAGCCTTGACGATCTCAGCCTATCCATTGCTTTCTCAAAGGAAAGCATTGTGAGGCTATTACGTGTGTGCGCCAAAATGCAATGCTGCACCAATCCGCATCTCCTCATAGAGGTGCATTGAATCAATGCATCTCGATGGGGAACTTTCAGAGTGTGTAGCTGCTGAATGCACACTGTTATGCACTGGATTAGGAAGCACCTATAGTGGCCGTTTGATTGACTGCCACTAGAGGTGTTACTTGGCAACAATGTCACATGAAAGCAGGCAGCGGGACTTAGTCGTCGAGTGCCTGGAACACTCGACGGCCCGAACACTGGTGAAACCATACAAATGCCTGCTTTTGTTTGCGGCAAGCCAAGAGAGCGCTGTTCGGTAGGTTTGTTTGACTGTATCTCACGAACAAACACTACCCATGAGCCAGGGGACCGTTTGCCTTTTTGTTCAGTTTATAACTCTCGACTTGACCGACCGCTACCTCTGAAACTATGGAACTATTTTGATAAGACGTATCAAGAGCGGTCCATCAAATCTTCACCCCATTGGCGATTCGACTATGTTCGTGGAATCTCAGCGCTTTTCGCATATGTTGGGCACTCAGATCTAGACTATATGGGGATATATAGACTTTGGGGATTCGGTTATGTGAAATATGATTTTATGTATTTTAAAGTATTTTTGGAGTTTTGGTAAAAGTAAATGTTTTCTATACCTGGAAATAATTGAGTTTAATACAGTACTTAACCCAATTATCTCCCAGGTACCGAGGAGGGATTACCCTATTTTATGTGGGATTGTCCTGGACCTGAGAGCCAATATCATTGTGTGATTGTTTATACTGCAGTCTACTCTCAGGTCCAGGGGGAGTGCCCCTTGCATGGGAACTTGCATAAAAGCCAGTTGTGGCTACAATTAAACACATCGTGTTACCCCTTCATGAAGTCTTGGCTCATGTTTGGGGGATTGGGAGCTATAATCACTACAACCTCTTCTATGCTTGGATTTCGGGAGACGCTTCACGGATATACTCAGTCGTAGTATAGGGGATCCGTTACAATATATTTTTATATAATTCTTTATTTTTGTACTGCATTGTCGTTTCTCAGAGTAACCAAGACGTTGCAAAGTGTTACAGTAAATAATAGCCACAAAGAACAATACATGTCTGCATCGATGCACATATTATCATTATAAAGTTAGAGTATATCAAGCTGTGTATTCGGTGCTGGTAAGCTACTATAAGGGTTATTGTAAGAGCATCGTTATTTTAATTATGAACAAGTTGACAGTTACGTGTTCTCAGAGGTGAATGTGAAAAACTGTATAACAGTTGCGTAAGTTAGTCAACTCTGCAGTATACAGGTCTGTATCTAAACCTTATTAAAGCTATGAATACGAAAAGTGTGACTCCTCCTGGCTGCGTGTAATTTATACCCCTAACCTGGAGGGTAATGGAGGGGGGTGGGGGTGGCAAGGAGTATTTTCTTTGCACGGACAAAAGTACTAGCAACCTTGGGACGGAAAAGTGGCAGGGTGTTAACCAGAGTGCATGCGATGGTATGGAGCGGGTATAGACTTGGGCTCCGTTTAAAGGTAGGGGTAGGAACACTGGAATCATCAAGGCTAGACCGCTAACAATGTATGTGTCCTCCCGTAGTGGGCGCGGTCAGGTAATTAGGCACAAAATAAAATGCACAATAAACCAATCTATTAAAGTAATAATAATAATTAATGATAAAAAAAATTATCGAATCTTGCAGATCATAAGGATAGGTTTGGATATGGAAGCCTTTTAAAAGACTATAACAGTCATTATGATGTGTGCAGTAAATAACTTGCGGGTTTATCCATTGTTCAGTCATTAGGACTGGCGGGAGCACTGGATGCCGGCATTGGGAACGAAGGTAATGACTTTGGAGACACCCCATCTATGACCTGAGTTCTTCACCTGTCTAGGCTCTGTGTTTGAGGAAAGGCCCAACACTTCTAGGAAGGCCACAGAGTCTGTGGCTTGGGTGAGTGTGTGCACAGTCCCTTCTTTAGAGACCTGTAGGGATCTGGGTTTGCCCCAACTGTAGGGTATATTCTTGTCCCTAAGGACTCTGGTGAACTGGCGGAGGATTTGTCGCCACTGCAGAGTAGATCTTGACAGGTCAACATAGAATGATAGGGTATCTTCCACAAACTCTAGTGTGGGAGAGAAAGCTTGTACCGCCACCTTATTCATGTGGGAGACAAATTGGACAATGAGGTCACAGGGAAAGGAGCTTGGTGCTCTCACTAATTTGTGGATCCTGTAGTAGCCATCCAGGAGGATGCCCTGAGCTTGTTTCAGTGGCAGAAGGTGATGGAAGCGTCAACGGAGATATTGTGGCATTTCCGTGTCGGCTATTGCTTCTGGAACACCCTGTAATTTGATGTTTCTGCGTCGGCACTGGTCTTCATATATCTCCTCCCTCAGTATGTCGAGGTCTGCACAGAAGAGCTTGTGGATGTCTCGGAGGGGTGTTTTAATGTCCTTCTTGGTAGCCGGGGTGTTTTCATCCTCATCCGAGGAGGTATGGTGTAGGCTTCCTCCACCGGGGATGTCATCGAGTTCGTCCATGGGTTCTTCCTCCCCAGACGAGGAATCAGCCATGGTGCTGTTTTGGGTGTCGGTCGAGGTAAGCCTCCCAACAGAAAATCCCCAATATTGCGGAATCAGGAGCCCTCTGTGGGGTTTCTTGGTATGTTTTACCATTTATGTACCTGGTCAGACTGGGGTTGTAGGATATCGGGTAGCAGTTTATATATCTTATTTGAAGCCTTGAAGCTTGGAGCTCATGCGAAACACTTCTGCTTAGGTTGCTTGGTAGTTCTGCCCACATTATATATTTTTAATATTAAAAAAAAAACACTAAATTGTAGTTAATTTTTTTTTTTTAATTCTTTATTTTTGTATTGTGTAAGCTTTAAACAGGCGCATGTGAGGTACCCCAAAGGCAATCCTCCAGCGTAATGTAAACAGTTGAACAAAGGTACATGGTATATCTAACACATTTTTTTTTTTTTTTTTATGTAAAGATAGGTTAGATGATAGACATTATAAGTTTTCGTCGTTTAAGTTGCTTATTTAGGTTTAACGATGCGTTTACAACGTGCACAGGCACCTGTAAATGAACTAAGTGCTTTGTTTTTGTGGTTTAACATTAGTAATCCTGCTGGTGTGGCATATGGTCAAGTTAGGTATGATTATTCAAGGAATAACAATATGGTGCAACATGGCAGATATTAACATTGTATGATCAGAGCTGTCTGATTAATTACACTTTAAACTGTTTAGCCACATGGTGAAACATACTTCTTGTCTGACTAGGTATAGAGTATATGATTACATGTTGCGCTAAGCTTAATCTCGCTAGTTAGTAATTAGGAGGCAAAGG
The DNA here is from genome assembly GCF_036172605.1 of Pelobates fuscus. NCBI lineage: Eukaryota > Metazoa > Chordata > Amphibia > Anura > Pelobatidae > Pelobates > Pelobates fuscus. Next base: position 457,771,331 of record NC_086317.1, read on the forward strand.
TAATAAAACAAAATAAACCAAACATTAGCATATTAAGATTGCCCTGTAGCTCTTCCACCCCAAGTGGATTCCATGTCTGCGAGGTGATGTTCAGCGGTAGTATATTCGGAGACCCTTCTGAGGACGTTAGGGAACTTTCAATTTGGCAGGGAGTCTGGAGGCTGTTATGTTGTTTCAAGTCCCCAAGTGTCAGTGTAGTATGGTAGTACTTTTGGCTGTCGTCTAGTCGGGTGCCTGTTTTTAGGCGGGAGTCCATTCCTAGCAGCCGTGCCTTTCATTGGGTGCAGTATGCCGGCTGTATGTTGCGGAGCCTCGTGTGTCTGCCCCCTTGTGGTGATCTGAGTGGTATGGCAGGTAAGGCCAGAGCGCTGTGGCTGCCTCCCTTGCCGTGGTTTGCGGCTTTGTTTTGCGGCTTTGGGTTTGCTCGAGGTAGCTCCAGCGTTGCTTGACTCGTGGGGTTATGGCTTGAGTGTGCCCATTTACTGTCGGCCCGTAACTGTAGAGCCATGTCAGGAGAGATGGGTGCTCCGTTCAGCCCTCGATCGTGGGTGCATGTCACACAGGCTCCGCCATTTTGGATGCGGCCTCTGTGCACAGTGTCCGCTTAGCTGGTGATTTGGGTGCCGGTGTTGCGGCACTCCGATGGGCCTCGGGGTGGGGACTGGGATCACCCCCGCCAGTCCAGGGGGGGGGGATACTGGGCCAGATCCGCCTAGCCTCGTGCTTCTGCCTTGCTGCTGGTGGGCCGGGTAGCTGGGCAGCGGCCGTCCGCCCCTCTCCCCGTCCGAGCAGTCCCCATGCGGTTGGCAGGGATCGCCCCTCCGAGGGACTAGAACCGGTCAGCAAGCCTCACCTCGGGACCAGCGTGGCTTCATGCTTTGGACTAAAGTTGTCAGACGTCGGGTGAGTCGGAAAGTAGCATTTAATCGCCGAAAATTGTTGATTGTCTCGGGAGCTACACCATTGTGCGTCCGTTTAGCATGGCGGTCCGGCCCCGCCCCCCAAATTGTAGTTAATTTAATTGCAATTATGAACTTTAGGTAAACTGCCGATTTGGAAAAAAAATTGTAAAATGTTTTTCATAATATTAAATAATTTTAAAACTTTGCCCAATAATATTAAATCATTTGGAAAGCTTATTCAACAATATTGAATCGAGGCCAATATTTTTGGGTAAGCTTTTCAAATTATTTAATATTTTTGGGCAAACTTTTGAAATGATTTCTGTACAAACATCAATACACACATTTATATAAATAAGATGGCGCAAAAATTAACAATACATTAAATAAGATACAATATTATGTGCAGCAACCCGCTTCAGATCTTGGTAATAAGATTCAAACAATGAAACAAAAAAAAACTGCTGGTGCGCAAGATTTAAGAGAACACCCTTAGTGATGCTAAATAGCAAAAGTGCTCTCTGGGTGTTTATATGCGAAGTACTAGTGAAAATAATGTTAACCCACAGTACGACACATATATATACTTGCACAGTACAACACATGTATACACTGGTGGTATCTGCAAATTGGAGACAAAGTTAAAGTTACAAAGATAAAACAAATATGTAAAAACCCTCTGTAGGTAGTGAACTCACAAGCTGAGAGTGGTAATAGCCCCACTGGTAATAACGCCAAGGGAGGATCAGTCCCTAGAGTACGTGGGATCTAACAGATGCTCTGTTTACCCGGGTAACAGGTAAAAAAACTCCTTTATTATAAGCCTTAAAAACACATATAGCAGCAAAATAAGCCCATCGTCTGCTCACCAGCCCCCTGGTAGTGAAGGGCAGTTAGGATATAGCCGCCGTCCTTCTCCTTCAGATCGTGGCTGGTCTCGCCGGTGCATAAGCTTCAAACACTGCCCGTGGCGCGTTTCGCCCCTCCTCCTGGGGCTTTCTCAAACGAGCAGTCCAGTACAAACATGCCCACATACTTTAATGGTAACTTCTGTAGAAAAATAATTTGTAACTTTTATACTAAAATTTTAAATAATTTAAAAAGCGTATAAAAAATACGTATATAAAATATTAAATTAAGGCAATAATTACACTAACTTATTCTGAAGAAAGAGTATAAAATCTGTTGATGCATTTGAAGGTGAGAATAGATTGCCAAAATAGATTTGATATTTTCTATATAAGTGTTTGCTATATCTGCTGAGCATTGTATGAGAATGTGGGTCCGCTCACTTAAGCCTGTATTTTTATTTATATTTATATTTGGATAAAAAATTAGTTTTTCAAAAATATTTTTTAAAAAAAGCAACAGATATATAACATATGAAATAATATATCAATATGTAAACAAATAGAATAATATTAAAATATTTTTTAGAATATAATTTTTTTTTTAAACTTTAGCCAAAAATATTAAATTGAGGCCTTAATTTTTACGATGGAAAATGACTGTTGACTGGAGTTTATAGTCGATGGAAAGAGCTGGAATTAGCATTCTGCTACAGGAAGCAAAATGACTGTTTTTCCAGTGACACATTGTACCAAGACATTCATAAGACCTTAGGATTTTTTTTCTATTTATATCAGTACCTCGTACCAGACATTAAACAAATCCAAACATGTGACAAGTCAGAGAAATAGACAATATTGTGTAACTAAGAGCTAATTAAAGCATTTAGCATTGAATGTTGTATTTACATATAAAAAGCAATATACTATCCCTTAACATGGAAATTGTCTGTTCTGTTTCAGATGAAGGAATTATACTGTTTGTCCCGGAACCACTGGTTAATGCTACAGTGTCACACAACGTCTTACTATCGGTGCAATACATATGTAATGGGACACCATCGATAGAATGGCAGCACACATCAAACTGGCGGAGTGAACGCATTATTGACTGGAGGACAGGGTTCTATTTGAATATCTCCAAAGGTTATGCTGGCAGAGTTAAGGTGTATGACAATGGCTCTATCCTGCTGGAGGATGTCGGAGTGAAAGACACTGGGTATTATGTGGTCACTGTCACCGAGGATTATGGGAACACTAAGCACGGCACCATCTTTCTCAGTGTTCATGGTACGTATTCTAAATTCATTGTTTTCCGTCCCTCATTTCCAACTGCAAAGTGGATTCACAATTTGTATCCATTCTTTCCACAGAGATCCTCTATGAAGATTTCTATTTTGTAGCAGTATTTATCGCCTTCCTGGCGGCAGGCGCTGCCGTTTTGATCTGCCTCATGTGGCTTTGCAATAAATGTATAACTGTTGTTCAGAAGAGGAAGCAAAGTCGAAGAGGTAGAAGTATTTATCTTTTATTTAACTTTCAGGGTTTTATTGCAAACATACTGTTTACTCACAAATCCCAAACATACTAAGTTTAAGTGATTTAAAAGTGAGTACAGTTAAGAAACATGTCAAGCTTAATAATTACTTCAGCCCGTCTAGTGATTATAGTGTCAAGAGTGCCTTGGTGTCATCCAAAAGTAAGATGTAAAACTGTTTTTGGTATGGTTTGCCAACTTACCTAAATTCCCGCTCTGAGTCAGCAACATCCAGAACCAAATTTCTCTTCAGTCGCTACATTGGCCTGTAGTGGTTATGGACCTCAAATGATCCTCTTTTTTTAAGGTTAAAATAGTCTGGTGTTCCTTAAACCAGCTTTCAGTAACTACCAACAATTCAATATTTCTTCACAAATTCACAAGGACACAATTTGGCAACTTCTTAACATCAGGGGCTTGGGTCGTACTCAGGGTATTGCTTGAGGTATAATGGATTGTCTAGAAGTGTTGTGACCTTTTAACAGCTGAAACTCTTAGCAAGATCAATGATACTCGGTGGTACTCGGTGGAGTTTTTTTTTTACATCCGAATGGCTTTTATCCAGTTGGTTTAAATATTGCAAAGGTTCACTATTGAGTCCTAATGGAATGACATTCAGTGCACAACAAAATAAATGTTATGTTTCTTTCAGCCAATAAAACACACTGATGATATAAGATGCAGATTTGTTATCCTAAACATTTTGTTAAATACATTTTTATTGAGAATATCAGGCAGAAAAGCAATTGCATTAGCATTGAAATAGAAACAATACAGAGGACGTTCCAGTTGGTACATGCAGCATAATACAGAAAATAGATTTTCAAGGTAACATTCTATTTTCTAACAAAAAAAACAAAAACATAAGGTGTATTGCTTAATGTAACACTGTAGGCTGAATAAAATGCACTACAGTGGACCTAAAGACTATGAAAATTATACATAATAATTAGTGTGATCAAGATTTAGAGACTCAATATCCTCGTCAAAAAAGGCTATGGTGAATTATTGAACAAAAAAACAAAAATAAACCTTGACAATAGTTATTTGGCAGTCTCACCATTACATCACTTAAGTAGGAGACCATCTTGTATAACAAAAGTGGATGTTAAAAACGTGTTCTAGTATAACGTTATTGTATGTGTGGGTCCTTCTAGATTAAAAAAGAAGTGTCATACTCTATTTTGATGGATGTAAAAATCTCAATATATAGAATATTAATTGTCTGTAATTTTTAAAGAGGTTATGCTTCCTTTGAAGCGGAAGTTATCCCTAAATCAATGTGACTCCAAATGCTAAACATTTTTGCAGCTTCAATTAAAGGGACACTATAGTCACCTGAACAACTTTAGCTTAATGATGCAGTTTTGGTGAAAGAACATGCCCCTGCAGCCTCACTGCTCAATCCTCTGCCATTTAGGAGTTAAATCCCTTTGTTTATGAACCCTAGTCACACCTCCCTGCATGTGACTTGCACAGCCTTCCATAAACACTTCCTGTAAAGAGAGCCCTATTTAGGCTTTCTTTATTGCAAGTTCTGTTTAATTAAGATTTTCTTATCCCCTGCTATGTTAATAGCTTGCTAGACCCTGCAAGAGCCTCCTGTATGTGATTAAAGTTCAATTTAGAGATTGAGATACAATTATTTAAGGTAAATTACATCTGTTTGAAAGTGAAACCAGTTTTATTTTCATGCAGGCTGTCAATCATAGCCAGGGGAGGTGTGGCTAGGGCTGCATAAACAGAAACAAAGTGATTTAACTCCTAAATGACAGTGAATTGAGCAGTGAAATTGCAGGGGAATGATCTATACACTAAAACTGCTTTATTTAGCTAAAGTAATTTAGGTGACTATAGTGTTCCTTTAAGAGCCTGGGCTCCCTTTAATACTTGACATTTTCTGTGCAATGTGACTTTGTGAGTTGAATGGTTTAATGCCTCTATGTTTTGATCCTCTTCATCGTCTTGTTTACTGGTCTAAAACTAAGTATATTGATTTGATTTGGCTTAGCATATAGTGATAGTGCCTAAGCATGTAGTAATATTCACTTAGTATGTTGTCATAGTGGCTTAGTATGTAGTGATAGTGACTTAGTGTGGTGCAAAAAAATACATAAATACATTAGATTTGTGACATAATAAAAAAAATACCAGCGAGTTGTAAATAGAATATGTATGTTATGATGTTTTGTTTTTTTTGCTCATATTCTTGTCTGGTATCACGTATATTATCAGCTATCAACGTATCAAATATTGGTGTAAAGTAAATGGTAGAGTCACTGATGACACACAAGCATTAATAAAGGCTTAGATCAATGCTAATGGGATTTTCGAGACTGGCCGGCCATCAATACACATTACTATCGCACTTTAAATGTCTCTAAAGTCACAGTCCCAAACTGGTGGGAATTATCTTTGTTTATACTCAGAATAGTGTGATGAAAAGAACAAATTATATATTTTTTAGCTGTTTACTATTTCTTTCTGTTTCTAATAGAAGAAGAGATTGAATTGAGAATAATTTCTGAATAAATGAAGGACCTATTTTTCTGGAGTCTACCTCAAGATCCAAGCGTAAACATGAATTAAAGGTTCATAAATAAAGACTATTTATTTAATTCACCGTTTGGTAGGAGATCTGTTTTATCTATATGCACTGAGAAAACCGATTTGAACATTTAGTACGTGAAAGACATTTTTGTGAAAAGAAGGGGAAACATCTGTAGTTTATCAGCAATTGTGAACATTTCCTATTTTTGGTAGAATTCACATTCAATTATGCTGTTCCATGATGCACCGTCATTGTCTACAGAAATCCTCTGGCGGTGTTTCTGGGAAACCTGCTGGGCTACGCATGTTGCAAATGGACCCTGGGACGTCTCCTAGGTCCAGCTCACACAGCCCTCTACAAGTAACATACACTGTATTTTGAGTGTGTATCCAAAACAGTGGAATTACAACTCAGATGTTCCCAAGTCAAGACTCAAAAAATACACGGTATTAAATTTTCCTTTAATGACATCAACTGTATAGAGCAATCAACAAGTGTGTCGAACGATCAAGGACTATGACAGCAACAAGAGTTGGTAGGGGAGTCAAGTATTACCAAGGAGACAAATTTCTCCCCCTGGGGGACTGTAATGGAGTCAAGTATTATCAAGGCACCCAATTTCCCACCACCTTCAAGTTACTGCTCATCCGCTATTGGTATCAAGCTTGTGACAATATACATTCAACACATACATTCAGCGTAGGCGCTTCTTTTTGACAGGTGCCTATAAGCAGCTGCCTTCCATGTCCATTGGTGATCAAGTCCTGTGTGCCATTAGTTCGCATTGTTCTGATTTCCATATTTTTGCCCTATGGTGAGAGCTGTGTTTGACATACTTCCATCAGAACAATGTGTAAAGATGGAATTATGGTTGTTTGAGAGTGGTTGGCCAATAATGACACATCACGAGAAGACGCATCATTACTGGAGGAATTGATGTTTACAGTAGCTAAAGTTCTAGAATTTGCTCATCACTAGTGCATGAACATTAGTGAATTTATTCACGAAATGGTAAGTCGTGACAAGTGTACAGTTTTACAATATTTACTCACTACATTGTGAATTGTCTGAACATCGAAGTGAATTGAAAATTTTACGCCAAAATAGTAAGGCTAAAAACAAAAATAAATTTCAAGTTTGGCTATTTTGGACAAACATTTGAAATTCACAATAATTTACCCTTCAGTGAATAACCCTATAAAGAAAGCTATTCGTTTTAGAAGAGGCTCAAGGAACACTAAATTGAATCTTTCTTTTTTCCAGGTTTGATATTTTGGCTTGAATTTTAGACCACAGTGGTGAACTCGTCTATACAACTCATAATTTAGTGAGTTAACTCCCACAAGTATTGTCATTCCCTTGCACTGTACTGTACTGTATAGCCATGGAAAACAGATAACATTGTATCTTTAGCCAAGTGACAATCTATTCTTCAGATCAAACCCGTTGGATGGGATTCCAAATCACCTAACAAAGCATATTGTCTTAAGACTTGTTACAACACGCTACATGGCCATTAGACCGTATCAAACAAATACGCCAGGGGGCATTTAAAGTTCTGTGTTCAATGACATAATAACAGGGTCTATAACATCAAGTGTGGTGTCCGTGTGATGTACATGAGGTGTGTATGTTTACATTCAATATTTAAATTGTCATATTTTTGGAAGTAAATAAACAATTAAATATTTGTCTGTTTTTAGTGAGTGTCTCCTTGTGACCTGTGAATTTTGTTGTTGTTGTTGTGATATTTATTTAGTTTTTCTTTCTGACATTTAAACTACGTTTCTGCATGCTCTAAGGGTAGTTGTATATTTTGTGACAATTAGAACTGTCACCTAAAAAAACACCTATAACCTTTACTAATCGTAGCATTTATATCGTGCCAATATATTCTGCAGCCCTGCACAGTTAACCAGTTTCATGAAAATGTATCTATTGTGTTTATTGACTAAACCAAGGAATTGCGGAGAATTGAAAAGCGAAAAGCTAATTATTAAATCAGAGTAGCTAATATCAGAGTTTGAGAATTTTTCCAGTTAAGCTTTTTCGGCCTACAATTAAAATATTATTCATCAATTTTGAAATAACCCAGTAACTTAACAGTTGAGTTTTTCTAATAAATCATGCCAGACATTTCAGCTATTGTTTACATGACATTTATTGTACGCATTGTACCCAAGCAGACATAAAACAAGTCAGAAAGGTTTTTAAAATACACAAAATGAGCATTTAATAAAATACATGATTTTCAAGGTGTATAGAAGCCGAGTTTGCTCTGTGTATGTGCTATATAGACAGAAAGACAGACTGGTTAATTCACAGTAATACATTCTACAGCTCTCTATCAGTCTGCTCAACGCAAGGATGGCAAGGAGGTAGGGCACCTAGTATACATGGGTTGTGGGTTGCATCCTCACACCATCATTTATTTTGTGGGCTAAAACAGAGAGAGATGAGTTTGGAGGAACAGTGGCAACTCTAGCAACAATGTATAAGAGGGACAAGTAAGATACTACAGTTACAATGCCGGGGGGGACTAACAGATGTTTATACCACTAAAAAAAAAAAAAACTAAATAAATATATATATAAATACACACACAAACATATTTCGATGTGGCAAGTGCCATAACTTTAGTTTATAAATCAGAGGAAAAATAATGGTACAGGGGGGATTATTTAAAGAGTTTCAGAGTTTGCCAAAGTTGCAAACAATGACAACAAACTTTGGCATTTCAAAAAGAGAAATCCAAATTCATCAGTGAAGCTCCCTAGCCGCTGTTTGAATATCTATTTTAAATATCTCTTTTGTGAAGTTTGTCGCCGATGCAACAAGATAAATTTTCACCATTGTTTCCAAGTTCGGCAAACACCAGCGCTCTTTGAATAACCCCTATGGAAACTAGTTGCCATTTTATGATGCCCACATGCCACATTGTCCGCATTTATTTTAGTTCGCCTACATTTTACTACATCTTGCCACATTGCCCCCATGCAACATTTCTTACATTTCACATTGCTTACATATATTTTAGCTTGAGCAAAAAACAAGTCGCAAGAGAGTGCTGAGAACGGACAACAGCTCAATTAGCCTGCCCTTCAGTGGGTCCCCACTCAGTTCTCAAGCTGGTTTTCGCTCATCTTGTGCCATTACAGAGAGAACCAGGCCATGTATCTCAGACTGATTCCACCCAAAAGGGCAGAAAAGATCCAAAATACAGGCCGGATCTCTCTGCACGAGAGACACATCTACCCCAAACAATCATTTCAACCTTGTTAGGCATCATCAGTGAGGTATAATCAATATCTCTCTAGGCAACGTGAGCAAGGTGCTCACGTCTGGATTACCCTTTAAACTTAAGGAAAGAAAAATAAGTAGCAAGAGAGGTGAGAACGGACAACAGCTCAATTAGAATGTCCTTCGGGGGGTCCTCGCTCAGTTCTCAGTTTTTTAAAGAGCAATCCGGACGTGGTGCCTAGAGGGATATTGGCTATACCTCCCTGATGATACCTTACAAGGTTGAAACTATCGTCTGGGGTTGCCGTATCTCTCGTGCAGAGGGAACTTGCTGGCATTTCGGATCTGGACTGCCCATGGGACCACTCTGATATGCTTCAGATATTTTCTCTCTGTAATGGCACAAGATGAGCTAAAACCAGCTTGAGATCTGAGCTGCTCTGACGAGGTGGGGAGAGACGGGACGTGAGCAGGAGAGGCAAAGTGAAGAAGAGTTGGGAGAGAGGAGAAGAAGGAAGGGGGAGGGGGAGAAGAAGAAAAAAGAGGGGGTATAGGCCCAGACAGGGACCGCCTCTATTCTGCGTGCAGCCTTCATCTCAGCGCCGCCGCAAGGCCTGAAGCCTGCATGTCCACCAGATGCCCCCCAGCAGGGCCGCCACCAGAAATTTTGGGGCCCCTAACTCAGCTCAGGGTCTGGGCCCCCTGGGCCCGCCTCCAATCCCGCCCACAGAGTCCGCCTCCCAATCCCGCCCACAGGAATACACACACAGACACAAAAACACACACTGATACAAAAGGACACAGACACACATACACACACAAAGATACATACTAACAGACACACATACTGAAACAGACATACACGCATATAGGCATACGTACTGACACACACATACTGAGACATACACACATATACAGACACACAGGCATACATAGTGACAGATAGACACATACTAACATACATACAGACACACATGCATGAGGACTTACACATACATACACCGACATTACATACATACACACAGACATACATTCGTTCATACTGGCATACATACATATATACATACATACAGACATACTGGCAAACATACATTCATACAGACACTGACATCCATACACACATACATACACAGACATACATTCATAATGGCATACATTCATACTGGCATAAATGCATATATACAGACATACTGACAGACATACATACATACATTCATATATACTGACATCCATACACACAGACACACATACTGATACACATATATACATACTGACATACATACAGACATACTGACATACACACAGACATTCTGACATACATACAGACATACTGACATACACACAGACATACTGACATACACACAGACATTCTGACATACATACAGACAAACTGACATACACACAGACATTCTGACATACACACAGACATTCTGACATACATACAGACATTCTGACATACACACAGACATTCTGACATACATACAGACATATTGACATACACACAGACATACTGACATACACACAGACATTCTGACATACATACAGACATATTGACATACACACAGACATACTGACATACACACAGACATACTGGCATACATACAGACATTCTGACATACACACAGACATACTGACATACATACAGACATACTGACATACATACAGACATTCTGACATCCACACAGACATACTGATATACACACAGACATTCTGACATACACACAGACATACATACATTCTGACATAGATACATACTAACATACACAAATACAGCTAATTTTTCTTACCTTTCAGTCAGCGTGGCTCCAGCGGACGGTCTTTCTTCCCTCCCGCGCGGCGCTGAGGGGAGGGGAGGGAGCTGGGAGGAAGTGACGGCCACAGCAGTACTTTGCGCCTGAGATTTTTTTAAAGGGGCCCGGTTGTGCTATTGCACGGCCGCAGCGCTGACCAGGCCCCTGAAGATACAGGGCCCATTGGGTGGCCCTAAGTGAGTGGGCCACCCGATGGGCTCCATCAGCGTGCGCTACACGTGGGGCCCGGGCGGCTGGGCCCCCCAGGGCCGCCGGGCGCGTGACAACCGTTATGGTTGTCACCCCCTGATGGTGGCCCTGCGGCCCTTAGCTCCTCAAACCAGCCTTCTCTCGTCCCTTCGAGCCAGGTATTCCATCCAAAGAGTTTGTCTCCATTTTATTATGCCCATATCATGCCACATTGTTTGACCTTTAGAAAAGACACATTGTTACTGGACTAGCATTATGGGGAAATTGAAGTTTACAGTAGCTAAAGTTTTAGAATTTAATCATCCATAGTGCATGAACATTAATGAATTTATTCACTAAATGGTGAGTCATGACAAATGTACAGTTTTACAATATTTATTCACTCGGACAGCAGACTACAGCGCAGGGTAGTATCAGTGACACTTTTAATGTGCATCACTGGCTCTGCTTGGGTGACCTAGTCACCCAGATAGACCCAAAGATTGTCAGTACAGCCACTTACCCACTGTGGGGCTCCAAGTTCAGTGGGGGGGCACACATGGGGAGGCTGGAATAATGTAGTGAGGGGGCAATTACCCCCCTTTGCTTCCCCTGTAGCAATGCTTATGGGGAGCAGTGAGGCTGCACACAGGATATGATTGAGGTCTTTGCTAGCCTAGCATTGTATGGTTTTGTGGCCTGCAACCTCTCTGTTTCCCTCACCTGGCATAGCCCACTGGGATGTTTCACCATACACTGTAGCATCTGGTTTGGCCTGGCTTCCAGGCTATGGTTACTATGTATGATCTCAATGGAGATGAGCACAAGTCACAGACAGTCACAGACCGTTCTCATTCAGAACATGTCATTTGTGATAAAGGAGTTGCCCCTCTGTCAACTCCATAGATTGTATGCTCTGTGTATGTCAGACCACCCACATACTCACGCACCAAAAACTGCATTTATTTGTACCTGATGAGCCCTGCCTCTGCCACCTTCTATTTCTGCTGTGAGACTGTGCCATTTATCAACCTTCCTTCCCAGAAATAGTGTATTTAACTTCTTGTCTCTACATTTTCCACTTTTTTTTTTTTTTTTTTTTAGTCAATCAATTTTTATTGAATCAGGCAAAGATATGGGTACAGAATGAAGAAGGGGTGACAAAAAGTGTTCATACAGGCTGGGAACATGTTAACACATTGTAACAGCATTTGTAAGCAAAGAGTTTAACTGAAAATTAAGTTATGCATATTACAGAACAATCACTGTGTAGCAGAAAGGAAAGGTAGATAGGCAGATCCAGAATAAATTAACTACAAAAATGAGTATTCATTCAAACAGCCTTTTGAGGGAGATGGATCAGTGTTACAGGAATAATATTGGGCTGAGTCATAACAAAGGAGCTATTTTATAGGTTGTCTCATAGCATACAGGTGACCTTATATTGTAAGATCAGAGGTAACCACAGAGTAGCCATGTGTATTGATATCATCCTTAGTAAAGACATGAGAGTAGTGTTCAGTGCCCAGCAAGGCTAACGGTTACTCTGGTGATGAGGAGGGGGTCACAAGTTGGCGAACTAAGATGCCAGGCTTTAGAGCGTGTCTATCGCGGTGTGGCCTATACGACCCGTGGCCAGGAATATCAGCGGGCAGGCGAGTTATGTCCGTGGGTACTTCATTAATAGGCATATAGGAGATCAATCCGTAGCAGGTGTTACATATGTGTGTTGGTGTTTGGTCGTCCGTAGGATGGATTATGAACGAGCTTCAGCTAGTCTGTCCGTCTAAGACATTCATGTGGGCGGAGGAGGGGGGGAGGGGGAGAGGGGGGGGGAGAGAGCGGGGGAGGGGGAGGGGGAGAGGGAAGAGTCCGAGGCCTCGGCCCGCGCCCCTGCTACCGAGAGGTACCATAGCCAGGGCGCCCAGGTACGCGTACATTTCTCCTGTCTGTCCTGCAGCGTTGCCGTTAGGGATTCTATGGTGTATATGTCTCCCACCTTGTCTAACCACTGCTGGAGCGTGGGCGCATCCCGTCTCTTCCATTTTGTGGGGATCAAAGAGGTGGCAGCTGTCAGCAGATGTTTAAGCAGTGACTTTTTATAGGTGGAGGTTGGTATGTCTGTGTGATGTAGAAGCATGGGTAGGGGTTGGAACGGTAAGGAAATGTCTGTGATTTGTCGGATGGTATCCCTAATCATTGTCCAGAAAGGAATGATACCGGGACAGGACCACCAGATATGGAGGTAGGAGCCATCAGCAGATCCGCATCGCCAACAGTCTCCAGATGTAAATGTCTCAGCATCTATTCGGTGCAAGGTGTCAGGAGTTCGATACCAGCGGGTTAAGATTTTAAAGTTTGTCTCCTGGTATCTGGAGCTAATGGAACATTTGTGTGTTAGGGTAAAAATCTTTTCCCACTCCTGGTCTGTGAGTGTTGTCCCCGTCTCCCTCTCCCACCTGGACACAAATCCAGGGTGTGTTAGGTTTTCGCTCGTCAGTAGTAATGCATAGAGTCTTATCGGGGTGGGTCCGTATTGTGCAGAGCGATTCGAACTGTGTGGGGTCTCTGTGTAGGTGTTGTTTGGACGGGAAGGTCCTATAGTATGCCTGTATTTGTAGGTAATGGAAGTTGTCCACGCCCGAGGGTGTTTTGTCCCCAGTAAGACCCGCTAGGGCCTTAAGCCGGTTCTCTTGTAGAAGTTGTCGAAAGTATAGCCAGTCCGAGTCGGTGTATGCGCGCAGTTCTGCAGGGGTGAGCCCCCTCCAATCTTAGGGTTATATGTTATGGGCGTGAGGGGACCATCTGTGGTCGTAAGTTGGTGCGAGTATCGCAGCGACCACCAGACTCTTAATGTGGCGTCTATGAGTAGGTTTCCAGTTCGCAGGGGTCCCGTCGCCTGAGAGCTTAACCACAGGCGGGATGGGAGTGAGCCATCCGCCTGTGCGAGTTCCATGGGAACCCATAATTTGGTCGTAGGGTGAGCGTGCCAGTCCACCATCCGCAGTAGGTGGGCCGCCTGGAAGTATCTCAGGAAGGACGGAAGCCCCGCACCCCCTTTGGCCTTAGGTCGTTCTAGAATCGCCCTGCTCACCCTGCTCGCCTTCCCGTTCCACACGAAGTGACGTACGGCCGCGGTTATGGTATATGGGGACCGCCTGGAAGAGGAATAAGAGACGTGGTAAAACATTAATTTTGACGGCGTTTATTCGGCCGAACCATGAGACATATAGGCCCTTCCACCGTCGGAGGTTGAGCTGTATGTCTGAAAGTATGGGGAGAAAATTCAGTTGGTATAGGAGGGACAGGTCGGTGGGGAGCCAAATCACTAGGTATCTTAATTTGGAAGTGCACCATGTGAAGCGGAATTGTGTGCGAAGGTGTGCGGTTCTCTCAGCGTCAAGCGAAATCGGCAGGGCTTCAGATTTACTCGTATTCAGCTTAAGGTTAGAAATTTCGCCAAAGTCTTGGAAGGCCCGGAGGAGGTTGGGGAATGAGACTGCCGGGTTGTTGATAAAAAATAACATGTCGTCCGCATAAGCGGCGACCTTGTGTTCCACATTGTGCAGTCTGTACCCCGTGATGCCCCCATCCCGTCTGACCACCTCCAGGAAAGGTTCCAGGGTGAGGGCAAACAGGAGGGGGGACAGGGGACAGCCCTGCCTGGTACCATTGCGGATGGAGAACGGGGCTGAGAGTGCGCCATTGATCCGAATACGGGCCGTGGGGTTCGTGTATAGGGCTTGGATCCAGGAGCGGACGTGGGGTCCAAATTGCATGTGTCGTAGGGTGGCCTCGAGGTACTGCCAATCCACCCGATCGAAGGCTTTCTCGGCATCTGTGGAGACCAGAACCAGGTTTTTGTCTGTCGACCGGGCGAAGTGGATCATGTTTAGGGCTCGAATGGTGTTGTCCCGGGCCTCCCTACCGGGGATGAAACCCACCTGGTCAGGATGTATCAAGGCGGGGAGTACGCGAGCGAGTCTAAGGGCCATGGTCTTGGCGAATACCTTGAGGTCAGCATTAAGGAGCGATATCGGCCTGTAACTTCCGCAGTTGGTGGGGTCTTTCCCCTCCTTACGAATGACCGTCACTGTCGCGTGTAGGGAGTCTACCGGGAACCTACCACCATCTAGAAGGGAATTAAAACCCTCCAGTAAGTGCGGTAACAGTGTGTCCTTGAATTTACGTAGGTACGCAGTCGGTAGGCCGTCTGGGCCGGGGGCCCTGTTTGATTTAGACACCTTGAGGGCTGCGGCGAGTTCCTCTATGGTGATAGGTTGGTCCAGTTCCTCGGCCAGGTCCTCCGGGACCTTGCGCCCTACATATTCTGAGAGGAAGGTCTCTATTTTCCGTAGGCGCCGTGGCGACTCCGCGTGTCGTGTGGTATTGTCAATGTTGTAAAGGTCTGAGTAGAAGAGCCTACAAGCTTTTAATATGTCTGATGGGGCCCTTTTCATTGTCCCGTCTCTCCCTACGATCTGGTGTACATGGCGTTGCCTCTGTCTCTGGGTCAGTGTACGGGCGAGCAGTCTCCCACTCTTATTGGAGAATTCATAAAAGTGTCTGTTGGACTTTCGTACGGTGTGAAGCATTTTCTGGGCAAGTAAGTCTCTGAGCTGCCTACGCTGATCAGTGAGTCTGCAGTATATGTCGTCTGCTTGGTCCTGTTTGTGGCTAGTCTCTAGGTCTGCTATCGTGCGTATTAATGTTTGAACCTGTGCGTGGTCTTTCTTCCGTTGGGTGCAGAGTCTGATGAATTGGCCCCGAATCACACATTTATGTGCCTCCCAGACCGTAAGTGGGGGTACGTCTGCGGTGTTGTTGTCGGTGAAGTAATGTGTCAGAGTCTGTGCGATTTGGGCGGTAAAGTCAGGATCGGCTAATACGCTCTCATTTAGTCGCCATTGGCGTTCTCGAGGTTTGAGAAGCGGCGTTGTAAGCCTAATTTGTACTGGGGCATGGTCCGAGTCGTGTTGTATTCCTATAGTGGATGTGGTGAGGAAAGGGAGAAACTCTTGGGCGAGGAAAATGTAGTCTATCCGACTGTATCTGTTATGAACCGCGGAATAGCATGTATAGTCTTTGGTCTCGGGATGCGCCACTCTCCAGCAGTCGATCAGGCCCGCCTTAGCCAAGGCTTGCTTGGCCTGGCGGATACAGTGTGTAGGGATCGTGCTGGTGCCCGTGGATGTGTCCATCCGGGGCTCCAGAGGGATATTGAGGTCGCCAGCCAGCACTAAGGTACCTTCCCGGAATTTCTCTAACTGCGACAGGGTTCTCGCTAAGAATCGGTGTTGTCCCTTATTGGGGCAGTAGATCGTGGCGAAAGTATACTTATGTTCCGCTATTGTTCCCTTCACAAATAGAAATCGTCCGGTAGGGTCGGCCAGCGAAATGGTATTCTCAATCGGGACTGTATTAGCAAATATAATAGCAACGCCTGTGCGTTTAGCATCGGGGTTGTTGGCGTAGAATCCCAGGGGGAACCTCCTGTCCCGCACCTGGGGGGCATTGACCCCCTTAAGGTGGTCTCCTGTAAAAACGCTATCGAGATCCTCTGAGACCATAGGGATCTCAGCAGATGTCGTCGTTTCTCAGGGGCGTTAAGGCCACGTACATTGTGTGAGTGTAAAAGGAGAGGTGCAGGCGAGAAGGTGGTCGCCATGGCTGTCTGGGGGGGGGGAGCCGGGCCTCGGGGAAGGGGAGGGATGCAAGAGAGGGTGAAGAGGGGGGGGGGGGGGGTCCAAGTGGGGGGAGGGGGAGGGAGAGAGAAAGAAAAGAGAGAGAAAAGGAGGGGGGGAGGGTATCTTGGGCGGGAGGGGGGGGTAGGGCAATGGGGGGGAGGTAATTTAGAACTGTCCTTGTGCCGGGGGAGGGTGCCCGTCAAGTTTGTAAGAGCAAAAGACAACTATAGCCCTAGGTCGAGTGGGGAAGACCTAATTTACAGGTGGGTCAGTTGCAGGGGGGTGAAGAATAACAGTAGGTGAAGTCCGTCTGAAACAGTCGGAGTCCGACTACCCTCGACCCACGTCGAGGGGCGTCCACTGAGCCTCCCGCAAGATGGGAGCTTGAGAAGGCTTCGACTTAGGGAATCATTGCGGGTTTGGAGATGGGACAGTCTTCCCTTGTCGATGTATTGGCTCTCAGGTTAGGGTTGTACGAGTCACTACTAAGTCATTTGTAAATTGTATCGTGAGCCGGGTGGTCAGCCCCGGGGGTCACCATGTAGGATGGGGGCTGGCCAACGCGTGTCCGTGTGGAACTGTGTCAGGATGGTACCTCGTTTTGGAATAAGAAATTAACCCGGGGGAGACTCCCGGTGGGGATCTTAGCCTGGCAGCTCAGTTTGCACTAACACCTAAAGAAATGACAGTTAACAGCACCGAAAACTATGCAAAACTTTATAAAACATTAACAGCATGAGATTCTTGGCAACATACGGTAGCTCATGGGAACACTACGTGGGCAACCACCGGGCCGTAGCAGAGCCGTCTCCCGGTAGCACCGGAGTGGTACCGCAGGGTTTGTATCCGAGGTTGGTAATGTACGGCTCTACTGGAATGATGAAGTGCGGACCCGGGGTCGCGGCCGCGTTCAGTGTCAGGCGAATCCAAGGGGCATACGCCCGTTGGTGCCGCCCGAAGAACAGGGGTGGACCGTGCAGTCCGTAGTATGTAATGTGGCAAATGATGCTACCGATCCCAACAGGCCGAGGTACATGGTAACACAATAAAACATGCATACTGTAAAACATAAAGATCGGTCCCACAGCCTTGGTCAGAGGCCCATTATAACGACATGACCCCAGGTTTCCCCACCATATGCAACGTGCAAAAGCGGGCATCGGTTAATTCAAGGGAGTCTCGTGGGGTTCAGCCTGTCTCAGGTTAGTCCATGGCGACCCCCACCGGGTGGGGAGGGACAATAAGGGTAGGGTTTCGCTGGAAATAGGTAAGTTCTAAGGACCCCTGCAATGTGAGGATATCGGGCACATCTGGCCAGTCCCAGTCAGGGTTCGGGGGGGGAACCATTTCTCAGGTGACCCAGGTCGTTGTGCTGAGGTAAAGTACCCGCTCCCCTCCCAAATACAGCGTGGGCCCTCAGGGAGTCAAAGTGGAGCCATAGGTGACCATATAGTCCCAGGGGCTTCGTGTCAGACCTTCCGGCATCCGTACTCCGGGGACTTCCGGGTAGACGGAGCGCGGCCACTCCCCCTCCTCTGACGCGGTCACTCCCAGGATACAAAGGGAGACCGCGGCAACACCTCAGTGCTGGATCAATTTGAAAGCCTCCCGCGAAAACTTCAAAGCTAAGTGTATCTGTGTTTACCTCTACTGTGTATCGGACCCGGACTGTTTATCGTTTACCTGCCTTCTCCTCTCCTCGACCACGGACTTGCCTTTGGATACTCTTTTGTCTGCAGCAACCTTACTCCTCTCTGAGAAACATCTCTCATCAAACCGGATTACCACCCCTACAAAGCTAAGTAGAACTCATCTGCCTAAACAGGAGTATTGTTATCCTGCATCTCTGCTTACCTTCTTTTGCTTCACCCTAACTAATTGTTCTGCTGCCATTTAACAATTCTACATTGGAATCTCATCTCTGTTCAGACTAATAATTGCCTCACCCTAAATCTTCTCTGCAAATCCTGCTGCTGCTTAATTTTCTGACAAGGAATTAAAGAGACAGCTCAACTTGAATTTTACTTTATTTCAATTATAACAATTTAATAAACAATTTCAGTTATCTACAGTTGTGATCCATATTGTCAATAAGTGACCATTACAGATTGATCCAGCCCTCTTAATGGATCCAGTAGATCTCACTTCTGAAATCACAAGATTGAACCAAAGAGTGGATACGCTTACTCAAGGCATGCAAGACCTACAGGTCACCAATGAACGAATCCTTACTTATGTAAGGGACTTACAAACACACACTCCTCATACCGTTACACACTCGGCTAGTGATCCTGCTGTTTCCAACCCCGAAAAGTTTTCTGGAGACAGGTCCCAATACCGAGAATTTATCAATTCTTGCAAATTGTTGATTGCCTTGAAACCTAGATCATATCCCACCGAAAGATCTAAGGTTTGTTCTGTTATTTCATTTTTAAGAGGCGAACCCATGGCCTGGGCTCATTCCTTCCTGGAGAATGATGACCCCATATTGGATTCCCTGGATGAATTCTTCGAAGCCATGTCTCTCCTTTACGAGGACCCTAATAAACAAGCAACTGCAGACTTAACCATTAGAACACTGCAGCAAAGAAACAGGCCTGTCGAAGATTATATTGCTGAATTCAAACGATGGGCACCAGAAACTCAGTGGAATGACATAACACTACGTAACCAGTTCCGTATTGGGTTATCTGAAGCTGTCAAGGATGAGCTCTCCAGGACAGAACTACCTACTACACTGAATACTCTTATCCAATTGTCAATCAGCATTGACAGACGACTTAGGGAAAGAAAAGCTGAGAAGTCACTCACTAGCTCCCTATGGAAAAAACCCTTCACTTCTTCACGAGCACCAGAGAAACCTGTAACTCCCACAGAACCTATGGAAATAGGGGTTTTGAGAAGTCCTCTTACTCCAGAAGAGAGAACCAGAAGAAGACAAATGAACCTCTGCATGTACTGTGCTTCACAAGAACATGTGGTCCCAGAATGTCCTCTATTGAAACGTCCTAGAGGCGGTAAGCATGGTTCTACTACGAATGTAATGAGTGTACTTCCTCCTAAAACTACCTCTCATCTCTCCTCTGTTTCTCTCATATTACAGTGGGACAAAGAAAGGATTACCACTGATGCCATTATCGATTCCGGTGCTAATGGGGTTTTCCTGGACTCATCCTTTGTTACAAAAAATAAAATTCCTTGTGTTCAAAAACGTAATTCCGTCTCTGTCAGAGTTATTGATGGCTCCTTAATATCCTCGGGGCCCATTCGTTCTGAAACTATCCCTTTAAGAACTACTACTAATCATATCCATTCTGAATTTCTTGTTTTTGATGTTATAAATTCTCCTCTTTATCCAATTATATTAGGAATCGACTGGTTGCGGACTCACAACCCATATATTACATGGGCTCCTTTCTCTCTCACCTTTAACTCTGCATATTGTAAGGGAACATGTCTACAACACATCCCCATTCTACAAGTTACTGAAGAAACCCCCATACCTTCCATCTATTCTGAGTTCGCCGATGTATTCAGTAAAAAGGAAGCGGAGACACTTCCTCCTCATCGACCTTATGATTGTCCGATTGACCTTGTTCCTGGTGCTCCTATCCCTTTTGGACACATTTACCCTCTCTCTGAATCAGAGTTAAAAACCCTCAAAGAATACCTGGATGAGAACCTCCGTAAAGGGTTCATTAGACCTTCCTGTTCACCAGCCGCTTCCAGCATGTTTTTCGTAAGGAACAAGGATCAGACTATACGCCCAATCATCGACTACAGGTCATTAAATAAAATAACTATCAAGAATCGTTACCCTCTTCCCCTGATCAATGAGTTGATCGAAAGATTAAGAACAGCTACCATCTACACTAAACTTGACCTTCGTGGGGCATATAACCTTGTTAGAATCAAGGCCAATGATGAATGGAAAACGGCGTTCAGGACCCGATATGGCCTTTACGAATATCTTGTCATGCCCTTCGGGCTCTGTAACGCCCCTGCAACCTTTCAGCATTTCATAAACGATATCTTCAGAGATCTCCTAGATGTTTGTGTCATCATCTACTTAGATGATATTCTCATCTACTCCAACAACCTTGAGGAACACAGAAAACATGTGAGATGGGTATTATCCAGATTAAGAACACACAAATTATATGCAAAACCAGAAAAATGTATTTTTGAAGTCAATGAAATCACTTTTTTGGGATACGTTATCTCCCCTCATTCCATAAGTATGGATACCTCAAAAATAGATTGTATTGTCAATTGGTCTACTCCTGCTAATATTAAGGACTTACAACGTTTTTTGGGATTTGCCAACTTCTACAGGAAGTTCATTAAAAATTACTCCAATGTAGCTCATCCGCTTAACCTGCTCAATAGCAGTAAACGTTCCTTTGCTTGGAACAAAGAGGCTCAAGCAGCCTTTGATGAATTAAAACGGAGATTTACAAGTGCTCCCATTCTCCAACTCCCTAATCCTGATTTTCTCTACGTCATGGAAACAGATGCTTCTGACGCAGCTATCGGGGCTGTCCTTTCTCAGCAACGATCGCCTCAAGATTCTCTCCATCCAGTGGCTTTTTTCTCACGATCTATGTCTCCTGCTGAACGAAATTATCCTATAGGAGAAAAAGAATTGTTAAGTATTAAAGCAGCATTCGAAAACTGGCGACACATACTTGAAGACTCACGCACTCCTGTAATTGTTTACACCAGGGGCGTACCTAGAGCATTTGGCACCCGGGGCGGGTCCTATTTTTGGCACCCCCCTGCCCCCCCCCCCCCCCCCAAATTTAAATATAAAAACAACCAATTTTTTTTATGTATTTAGCACTAAGCAGTGTTTGTGTGTTTGAATGTATGCATGTTTTTGTATGGAGTATATGTGAGTGAATGTAGCGGTGAATTTGTATGTAGTGTTGGCGTTTGAATGCAAGCATGCATTTGTGTGTTGTGTGGTATTTGAATGCAGTGGTATGGTTATATATAATGGTGGGGTGTGTATGTAGTGTTGACGTTGAAATGCATGAGTGTATTTGTGTGTAGTGTTGGCGAGATTGTTAGATGTCTGCACATATACACATACACGGACATACACACATGCAGATACATATACACAAAACACAGTCACACACAGATACACATTGACACGCATGCAGACATCGTGGCGACTCTAGGAACAATATATATGGGGGGGGCACATAAGATACCACAGTCAAAACAGGAGGGGGAGGGGGAGCAGTAAAACTTCTCACTAGGGGATGGGGTAATATGCTGCCATTGGCTGTCTGATGCCAGCATGCTGTGTTCTGCATGCTGGCATCTGACTACACATTTGCATATTATTCACATTAGCCACCCAGATTTCTTGTCGTGGGCTGGCTGACACCTCTTAATTGCAATCTTTGTTTAGCAGATAACTCCTCTATTTGCTATCCTTTGTGGGATTGCCATATTTAAGGACACCAAATAAGGTGCTATCTGCTAAACAGCACCCTCATTTGGTATCTTTAAATATGGAAATCTCACATACGGGCACCAATTCAGGGAATGATCTACTAAACAGATAAAGGATAAAAAAAATGCCCTTTTCTTATTTTCAGTTGTTTAGCAGATAAATCCCTTTATTTGTTATCCTTATGTGGGATTGCAATATTTAAGGACAGGAAATAAGGGAGCTATCTACTAAACACATACGCAGAGATACACATAATCACAGATTTACACAAACACAATCACTGACCCACAATCACATACACACACACAAATATTACATACATACACACATTTAATCATTAAGAGGTCCACCCTGCCTCCCTACCTTGCTCTAGAAGGGCTGGAGTGGATCCTCAGTCCCTGGTGGTCAGTGGTTGCTGCTGGGATCTCTGTGCTCTTTCTGCACAGGTCCATCGCACGCCCTGTAATGATGCCGAGGCCGCGATGACATCATATCCTGGCTGCCGGCTCACTGCAGGGCGAAGACCGTCAGACACAGTCACTCACACACAGTTACAGGCACAGTCAAACACGCAGGCAATCACACAGGCAGACAGTCACACATACACACACAGATTCACAGACAGTCACACCCACAATCACAGGCAGACAGTCACACATACACACAACACAGTCACAGGCAGTCACTCACACACACACACACAGTCACAGACAGTCACTCACACACACACACAGTCACAGACAGTCACTCACACACACACGCACACAGTAACAGACAGTCACTCACACACACACGCACGCACGCACACACACACACAATCACAGGCAGACAGTCACACACAGTCACACAGACAATCACAGTCAGACAGTCACACACACAGTGGCACGCACACACACACAGTCACAGACAGTCACACACACAATCAGAGGCAGACAGTCACACATACACACAACATAATCACAGACAGTCACACACACACAATCAAAGACGGTCACAATTAGGGATCGACCGATATTGATTTTTTAGAGCCGATACCGATACCGATAAGCTGTGAACTTTCATGCCGATAGCCGATAACTTGCCGATATTCTGTACATTTACCATTTTGAAAAAATAAACTCTTTCTAACGGTAAATGCACAAAATATACATGCCACATGTAGTGGATGAAGTGTATTTAGACAGGGGAGCTGTGTGTGTAGTGGATGCAGTGTGTATTTGTGTAGTGTGTATATATAGTGTATGCAGAGTGTATAGTGAATGCAGTGTGTGTGTATATATATATATAGTGAATGCAGAGTGTGTATAGTGAATGCAGAGTGTGTGTTTGTGTAGTGTGTGTATAGTGAATGCAGAGTGTGTGTTTGTGTAGTGTGTGTATAGTGAATGCAGAGTGTGTGTTTGTGTAGTGTGTGTATAGTGAATGCAGAGTGTGTGTTTGTGTAGTGTGTATGTATGTAATGCAGTGTGTGTGTATGTATGTAATGCAGTGTGTGTGTGTGTGTGTGTAGTTTGTGTATGTAATGCAGTGTGTGTGTTTGTGTAGTGTGTATGTATGTAATGCAGTTTCTGTGTGTTTGTGTAGTGTGTATGTATGCAATGCAGTTTGTGTGTGTTTGTGTAGTGTGTATGTATGTAATGCAGTTTGTGTGTGTTTGTGTAGTGTGTATGTATGTAATGCAGTGTGTGTGTTTGTGTAGTGTGTATGTATGTAATGCAGTGTGTGTGTTTGTGTAGTGTGTATGTATGTAATGCAGTGTGTGTTTGTGTAGTGTGTATGTATGTCATGCAGTGAGTGTGTGTGTGTGTGTGTTTGTGTAGTGATGTAATTTGTGTAAAATGGAGGGGGGGATTTTTTATGTTTATTATAATTTTTTTTATATTTAAATTGTATTGTTTCTTTTAGTCCCCCCCCCCCCCCACCTGCTTCTTACCAGGGAGGGTGGGATATAGTATTCCCTGGTGGTCCGGTGGCTTGTTAAGTACTGTGGGGCGGCTGGCAGCAAGCGCTAACTTACCCTCCCAGCAGCTCCTCCAGCTCCCCAGTGTAAATCTCGCGTCCCTTAGTGCCGCGCGGAGCGTTGCCATGGTAACCCGTGGCAACGCTCTGCAGCCGCGGGTCTCGCGAGATTTAGACATGGAGCTGCAGGAGCTGCTGGGAGGGTAAGTCAGCGCTTGCTGCCGGCCCCCCCAGGATCGCCGGGCTTGTAATGAGCCTGGCGGTCCTAGGAGGTATTATCGGCAATATCGGTAGCTATATTGGCCGATACCGATATTTCCGAAAATAACGAATATCGGCCGATTATATCGGTAAAACCGATAATCGGTCGATCCCTAGTCACAATCACAGTTACACACTCACACACAGTCAAAGACAGTCACAATCACAATTACACACTCACACACAGTCAAAGACAGTCACAATCACAGTTACACACAGCACACACAGTCAAAGACAGTCACAATCACAGTTACACACAGCACACACAGTCAAAGACAGTCACAATCACAGTTACACACAGCACACACAGTCAAAGACAGTCACAATCACAGTTACACACAGCACACACAGCACACACAGTCAAAGACAGTCACAATCACAATTACACACTCACACACAGTCAAAGACAGTCACAATCACAGTTACACACAGCACACACAGTCAAAGACAGTCACAATCACAGTTACACACAGCACACACAGTCAGACAGTCACAATCACAGTTACACACTCACACACAGTCAGACAGTCACAATCACAGTTACACACAGCACACACTCTCTCACTTACAGTAAGCTTGGGCTGGAGTAGGAGTGGATCCAGTCCCTCCTGTGCTGTAGTTGGGGAAGCAGGGACTCCTTCCTGCTTCCCCTCTCTCTGTGTGCAGCAGTATGAGGCTGCATTTGGCTCCGCCCCCGCATCCGGCTTGGCTCCGCCCCCACGGCCGTTTTAGCTCCGCCCCCAAATCTCCGTGCAGGTTTCCTGCTTCCAGCCCCTGCTTGTGAGCTGTGTCGGCTGCCCGGCGCCCTGCTGCTACGGCACCCGGTGCAGCCACACAGCTCACAGAATAGCAAGCCTGGCCAGCCCTGGTGGCACCCCCCTGCCTGATGGCACCCGGGGCGGACCGCCCCCCCCGCCCCCCCCTTAGTACGCCACTGGTTTACACTGACCACAGGAACCTTGAATATCTTCATTCGAACAAAACTCTCTCTGCCAGACAAGTAAGATGGAATCTTTTCTTTGCCCGATTCAATTTTCAAATTATTTACAGACCTGGATCCAGAAACAAAAAAGCAGATGCTCTGTCCAGAATTCAACAAGATCTTCCTGTGACTGGAACTCCCCCACCTAAAATCATAGGTATCATTTCGTCATTAATAGATGATATTAAACATCTTAAAGAAGAAGATCTTGAGCTTCCCAAACAAAAGAAACTATCAAAAAAGGACGGTCTCTACTACTTCAAAAACAGGTTATACATTCCTCCCTTGTTTAGGAATAAAATTCTCACCTTAATACATGATTCCCCTCTGGCTGGTCATCCTGGTACAAGGAAAACACTGGAGCTGTCTAAAAGATATTACTGGTGGCCTCGCCAGGACAGAACCATAGAATCTTATGTCAAAACCTGTCCAACCTGTCTGAGATCAAAATCTGACCATCATCCACCATTCGGTCAACTATTAAGCCTACCGATCCCAGAAAGACCTTGGCAGTCCATTTCAATGGATTTCTTGGTGGAACTCCCTCCTTCGCAACATCATAACACCATTCTAGTAGTGGTAGACCGTTTCACCAAAATGTCTCATTTTATTCCTTTAAGGAAATTACCCTCTTCATCTGAGCTTGCAAAAATATTCATCGACAACATAGTGAAACTCCATGGACTTCCTGAGGAAATCATTTCAGACAGGGGAACACAGTTCACCTCCAAGTTCTGGAATGAGATGTGTTCCTCTCTCAGTATTCAACGTAAATTGTCTTCAGCCTATCATCCCCAAACCAACGGACAAACAGAGAGAGTTAACCAGTGTGTTGAACAATACTTGAGGTGTTATTGCTCTCACTTACAAGATGATTGGATCACATGGTTACCAATGGCAGAATTCTCATATAACAACTCTGTACACGCTAGCAGTAAAATGACTCCATTCTTTTCAAATTACGGATTCCATCCCTCTTCGATTCCTGATCAGGGACTCCCTTCTTCTAATCCATACGTCTCCAACCACAACGCTTTCATGTCTGCCCTCTTCCTCAAGTTGCGTGATAACCTCAAAAATGCATCATCTGCTCAGAAAAAGTTTTTCGATACTGGCAGACGACCTTCCCCTGCTTACAACGTTGGTGATCTCGTATGGCTCTCTTCAAAGAACATTGTCACAAACCGTCCCTCAAAGAAACTGAGTTCTCTCTTCCTTGGCCCTTTTCGTATATTGTCTCTTATCAACGAAAACGTGGTCAGATTGAAACTTCCACCTACCATGAAACTTCATCCTGTCTTCCATGTGTCTCTGCTTAAACCACACCGCTCCGACCCTTTTCTAAGGGATGCTCTTACCACTCCTGATCCCCTTCTGGTACAAGGTGAGGAAGAATACGAGGTCCAGAGGATCCTGGATTCGCGAATCCATCGTGGTTCCTTACAGTATCTTATCCGGTGGAAAGGCTACGGAGTTGACGAGGATTCCTGGGTGTCGTCCTCCGCGGTGCATGCTCGTCGACTCATCAACGCGTTCCATGCTCGCTACCCTTCCAGACCTCGTTGACAGCATCCGGTGGCTGCTTCTTATGGGGGGGGTTCTGTCAGACCTTCCGGCATCCGTACTCCGGGGACTTCCGGGTAGACGGAGCGCGGCCACTCCCCCTCCTCTGACGCGGTCACTCCCAGGATACAAAGGGAGACCGCGGCAACACCTCAGTGCTGGATCAATTTGAAAGCCTCCCGCGAAAACTTCAAAGCTAAGTGTATCTGTGTTTACCTCTACTGTGTATCGGACCCGGACTGTTTATCGTTTACCTGCCTTCTCCTCTCCTCGACCACGGACTTGCCTTTGGATACTCTTTTGTCTGCAGCAACCTTACTCCTCTCTGAGAAACATCTCTCATCAAACCGGATTACCACCCCTACAAAGCTAAGTAGAACTCATCTGCCTAAACAGGAGTATTGTTATCCTGCATCTCTGCTTACCTTCTTTTGCTTCACCCTAACTAATTGTTCTGCTGCCATTTAACAATTCTACATTGGAATCTCATCTCTGTTCAGACTAATAATTGCCTCACCCTAAATCTTCTCTGCAAATCCTGCTGCTGCTTAATTTTCTGACAAGGAATTAAAGAGACAGCTCAACTTGAATTTTACTTTATTTCAATTATAACAATTTAATAAACAATTTCAGTTATCTACAGTTGTGATCCATATTGTCAATAAGTGACCATTACACTTCGTATGTGAAATGTGAAAATAGCAGGAGATGCCACAAGTGGTATAAAAAATAATGAACAATTTATTGTATCATATATAAAAAGTAATAATAATATAAGATATGTTCTATACATAAAATACCACTAAAATGGCTAAAAAAAGTCCAATGTAAGAGTCTCTTTCCTCACAAGGTCCCCAGGACGCGTTTCGCCGTTCTGGCTTCTTCAACTGGTGTTTGGAGAAAGATTTTTTCTTAGTGGTTTTTTAGTGGTATTTTATGTATAGAATATATCTTATATTATTATTACTTTTTATATATGATACAATAAATTGCTCATTATTTTTTATACCACTTGTGGCATCTCCTGCTATTTTCACAAAGAAGGCTTGTAGTCCTTAACTACATACACCCTCAGACCAGAGCCGATGTGGAGGGCTCTGGGCTTGTAAGTACAAAATTTTACTTGTTTTAATATCACCACTGGAACCCACAATATTGCACCATAGATGTCTGTGTTTTAATCTAGAAAACCAGTGACAAAAGAACAACTACCCAAGAAGGGATAGGGTCGCCTTCACGGACCCCACAGGCGATCACAGTGAGCTATATATTGTTAGCTCCTGAAAGTGTGAGTGGGCATATTTCCCCTATTTTTTATATACCACTTATTCATATTACAGTATACACTATGTGTGGTTATTTTGCCTTTTGTCTTTAAGGTTCAGCATACCTCCATTAGGACTCCTGTATTAAAATATTCTAAGGTAGAGGTATTGCTATATATTCCGCACTGTATATCACAAGTTATATATTACTAGTGTTGAGACATTGAACCATTCCATCATGCTCAAGACACAGTGTTTAATCTCTCTCTCTTACCCTTCTCTTCCCTTCACATGTTGCATACTGGACTTGGGTTCTAGACCGCACAACGCTGCATTGTTCGCTTGTTCTGAATATTATCTTTTCTTCTACATCTCCTACTGATAAATGTGACCTACCTGCTTACACTGCTTGGAATATCATAAAATAACACAATGAAAGATTTAAAATACAAATATTACTTCCCGGAGAACTAGGAGCTCTGCTGAAGACTCTTCTTACCTCTATCCCCAATGTGCTATTACTTTGTTTATTTATAAGTTGCATGAAAACATAATTGCAAGTTCCCTTTTCTCTTCTGTAGATGTTGGTCGCATTTTCAGTTAAAGATTGTCGTTATTATTTACACAGCACCAACGTTGTCCTCAGAGACGTGAATGCAAAACTGCATTACATTATATTTATTCATATCAATATGGAAGAGATTAAGTTCTGTTTCTCTAACTGCCAAGTGTCTATCGCCGTTGTTGTATGACACAACATTACTCAACATCTGTGTCAGAGAACAACTGCTGAGTTGTCCCCGCTGGGAATAAACAGGTTGGAGCAAATGTCAAAATATTTGGCTTTGGCGATCGCATCTGCCTGTTTGATGTATTTACATCCATAACACGTATGAGAGAGCAAGACATTACAGTCAGATTCCAAAAACAAGAATACACATTGTCTCCAAGTCGTACTTAAAAACATATTTTGCTTTTTAACCACTTAAGGACACATGACATGTGTGACATGTTATGATTCCCTTTTATTCCAGAAGTTTGGTCCTTAAGGGGTTAAAGATTGTAAGTTCCCATGGGAATGGGGCCCTGATGGAGAATACATTATTTTACACATGCAATGCTTAGTGAATATTCCCCTAGACATACAGAGATATACATATATATATATATATATATATATATATATATATATATATATATATTATGTTACAGGGTGTCAGTCTCGTGTCCTGCTTTCTACTTCTGTAGTTCTTATTACTAACAAAACGTATATAGAAACATAGAAACATAGAATGTGACGGCAGATAAGAACCATTCGGCCCATCTAGTCTGCCCAATTTTCTAAATACTTTCATTAGTCCCTGGCCTTATCTTATAGTTAGGATAGCCTTATGCCTATCCCACGCATGCTTAAACTCCTTTACTGTGTTAACTTCTACCACTTCAGCTGGAAGGCGATTCCATGCATCCACTACCCTCTCAGTAAAGTAATAATATACTATATACAGGGCTTGGGAACATTGAATGGTCAGTAAGCCTGAGTATAATACAAGATACTCATGCTCTAAAAGGGTTAAACTCAACATTCTTTAAACATTTATTTTTTCTGTTGAGAGCCTGACACTAGTTTTCATTATCGTGTATAAACATCCTGCCATTGGAAAACATAACATTCTCTCTAACCACCTGAACATTTTAATTGGGTTCCTAAATTTAAAGACTGTCATGTACATCAGTTTTTGTCTTACACTGAACAAAATTATAAATGCAACACTTTTGTTTCTGCCCTCATTTTTCATGAGCTGAACTCAAAGATCTAAGACTTTTTCCATGTACACAAAAGGCCTTTTTCTCTCAAATATTGTTCACAAATCTGTCTAAATCTGTGTTAGTGAGCACTTCTCCTTTGCCAAGATAATCCATCCACCTCACAGGTGTGGCATATCAAGATGCTGATTAGACAGCATGATTATTGCACGGGTGTGCCTTAGGCTGGCCACAATAAAAGGCCTGTCTAAAATGTGCAGTTTTATCACACAGCACAATGCCACAGATGTCACATGCTGACTGCAGGGATGTCCACCAGAGCTGTTGCCCGTTAATTGCCCGTTAATTCAATGTTAATTGAATTTCTCTACCATAAGCCTTCTCCAAAGGCGTTTCAGAGAATTTGGCAGTACTGAACTCGACACTGCAACGAATTACATCAACATTGAAATAAAGACAGTGAGTACAAGTAAGTTGGTGTTATAAATTATGTATTTCCTTCTTGATCTCATGTCCTTCAAATCATAAATAAATAAATAATAGTTGTGAGCTAATTATGAATTTTCTAAGAAGCGCACTGGGGGTAATTCCTACTGAAGTCTAAACATATTAAAAAGAGACTAACTTTCCAGAGAAAATTGTGTGAATTGAAAACTTAACTTTTATTTATCCTAATAAAGGCAATAATGGTTTAAATTTAAATCGATTAGAGTAGCAAAAGCCGTAACGACCAGTTTCAGAAATGTTTAACAGTGTCACAGATATTAAAAAAATGTCAGGTAATTCTCAATCTCCATAACCCATTAGAGTTTGATTTGCAGTTGTATGAATTGGGATCCTCGTTCCATGTATTGCCCTGCTACTTCTTGTCTCAGCTGGGCTTTACTTGGAGGTCTAATTGCTACTCTATATGATATTAATTGATACCTTTGCCTGATTTTATTAGGATAACTAAAACGTTATGTTTTAAATTAATACAATTTTCTCTAGGAAGGTAAACTTTTATCAGTTGTAAGTCATAAAGAGAGTAACTAAAAACGGATTTATTTATTTTTTAAATACTTTATTTATGAATAAAGCGCTTGACAAATACAGAATTGACGTGATACATTGCCACAGGTTTGTTAGTTCAGTCGGAATCTTTGGTATTGATACCTGTCACGAATGTCCTCCGTCATACTTGGTCTTTTGTTCCGTTTTGTCTGAGTACCGTTATATATATTGTAATAACTCACGATAACGTTTAAACTATGTAACAAAGCTTTTCAACAGTTTTTATGGAAGCTTATATAGTCGTCTACCTCTCTGGTCGGGCTCTCGGCCCCTGTCGCCCCCCCCCAGGTCCTACCTTGCGTTTATTCCCGGCGTTTGATGCCGGCCTATGGGCTTATTCACTACCGGAAAGGCAGAAAAGAGAGAGTGAGAAAAGATAAGAAAAGGAAGAGAGAAGTCAAGAGGAGGTAGAGGGAGTTCACCAAGCCAGAGGACGGCGCTGCCTCTGTGCGAGTTGTGCGTGGTCCCTTTGGAGTTGGTACCCTATAGGGGCCTATCTCGTGGTGGGGTGGTGTGAGGTCGGTCGCTTCTCGTCTGTGATGATGCTCATTAGGCTAGATTGCTAGAGGTCCAGGGTTCCCATAGTTTCTCAAAACGTGACATAGACCCCCTAACCCTTGCAGTTAGGTTATCCATGAGGCATACGTCTTTTATGTTGGACAAAACGGAGCTCACTGGGGGTACTTCTACTTTCAGCCACGTGTGGTGAGTGTTCTGATCAGTGGGGTATAGTTTAGGTGATATAGTTTGGCCGGGTCGTCTGGCAGGTAGATCCCTAGGTATTTGATGTGTCCTTGGCATGTTGTGGGCCGCTCGCAGTGCCGCCGTGTCAGCCGCAGACATACCCACTGGAAGGGCACTGGGTTTTTCCAGGTTGGCTTTGTATCCTGAGAAGGCTCCGTGTGGCAAACCTAGCCACTTCTGAACTATATTCATTACAGGTTGTCCGTAGGCTGACTGCATAATGTGTACCGTTAAATGTATATGTGTTGTATTATGGCCGTTCGCATGCTGGCAGCCGTACGCTGCCAGCATACAAAGCATTAGTACGACGAAACACGGCTATCCTGGCCGTTCGCCGTACGAATGCGGGCTCCCCAGGTCGACCACACATTCACAGGTCGTGTGGCACCAATTAACCGATTGCAACATTGTTGCAATCGGTAATTAAGGGCTCTCCTAGGTGTCCGTCGTTCGGCTACCGACCATGCGGCGGTCGGCCATCTTGGATCCTTTGTCTCTGCAGCGGTGTTCGGTCGTCGAGAGCCTGGAACTGAAAACGGCTACTCAATGATCCGAACACCGCTGGACTTCCAGAGCGTTCGGGAGTTCCGCGTTCGGTACATTATGTTCCCCATACTTATTCGGTACTTTTAAACTAACTTCAATGTTTAAATGTATTCTGTGCGGCGTTCGGTTAATTCAGCTGGGATCAGAGCGGTATTCTCACGAAGTATGCGCTTCGACCCCAGCTACCTACCGAACGTTCGGTTATTCCAAAGTACCGAATATTGTGTGAAATATGTATTTTAAAGTAAATTGTCAGTTTTGCTGAACGAGGGGATAATCCACTTAATCGTCCATTTTAGTGGGAGTATCCTTCTCATGCAGCAATGCCTGCTGGGAAAGTCACATTGCATGATGGGAGAAATCCCCTGGATTTACTGTATGGAAACCCCTTGCATGGGGAACTGTATAAATATGCCAGCTGTGAATAAAGCCAGTCAGTTGACTCCCAAACTGTGTTTCGTCCGGTTATTGGGAGGATTGGGGATATTGCCGTGCTTTCTACTCTGACTGTGGATTTCCTGAAGATACCAACGGATATCGTGTACTATTATACTGCATTCCGTTACAATTGGTGGCAAGCGACGGGATCCGAACCTTACAGCCGAAAAGCAGCGTTCGTGTAAACTACCGAACAAGGAAAGCAAGGGCAATTCGTATGGAGATTGATTATACCATACTGAAACGACAGACTTTAAAAGAGCTACTGGAAGCCAGGGGTAAGATAGCCAGCAACAAATCTAAGGCTGTGCTGATCGCTGAACTGATGGAGGGAGACGGAGCCCGCAGCGCTACACCTCCACCAGCCATGGAAGAGACCCCATTCCAGAAAGAGCTACGAACCAGGTTGGCGTTTCTGCCGCAACCAGTACCTTTGGAAATATTGACCGTGCTGGTATCAGATGTACATGATTATGTGATGACGACCCGCACCCCAGAGACACCGCCTAGGGCAGAGTCTGTTACTGCCTCCACCTACGGACAGGTAAAGCCCAAAGTCCCACATCACGCATTTAAAGCGTTTTGTGAAGAAAAGGACGAGATTGATGGGTATTTACAGGATTTTGAGCGGCTGTGCGATTTGCACGATTTGGAACCCGCAGTATGGGTGCCGCTGCTGGCAGGCAAATTATCGGGTAGGGCAGCTGAAGCCTACCGTGCTGTGCCTCGAGAGGACAGCAAAGATTACCCTAAAGTAAAGAGGGCGATCTTGGAGAGGTATGCTATTACCCCAGAGGCGTACCGGCGCAAGTTCAGGGGCTTGCGCAAACCTGAGAAAGATTCTCACGCAGAGTGGGCGCACAAGCTGGATCAAGCATCACTAGGCTGGATACAGGCCAGCAACGCTACTAATATGGAGGAGTTGCGACAGTTAATGCTGCTGGAACAGTTCTTTAATGGTTTGTCCCCAGAGGCACAAGAATGGGTGAGAGACCGTAAACCACTCACCCTACCCGAAGCCGCTAGATTGGCGGATCAGCATTTTGATGCCAGGAGGCATCACGGACCCCAGAATAAGACTCTCCCTCGGATTACCGGGCCACCCAATACTTTTACTCCTACCGGCCCCACCGTACCCCTGCACAGGCCAGCACTGAATACTCCACCACCCCCCTCCCGATACAACGGCCGGGCTAACATTCAGTGTCACACCTGCAAGCAGTGGGGACACATTTCTCGGGAGTGCACCCAAAACCGGAGCCGACAAGCGTGGAATCAGGTGCGACAAAATTTAGCACCAAGGGCTGCTGCGCACCACTACCAGGTAGCACCCGCCACCCAGGAATTGCTGAGCGCTCAAATCGAGGAGCCTCTAGGGGTGCTCCACGAAGTAATGTCGGTCCGAGCCACCGACAACCGGCAACATCACCGGCAGCTAGTAACCCTGGAGGGGAAGGAGGTACAAGGGCTCCGGGATTCGGGAGCCACTCTAACTTTGGTTGCACCACATTTGGTACCAGGCGCAACCCACACTGGCGGCTCAGTGGCAGTACGGGTGGCCGGGGGAGCAGTATACCGGCTACCCACCGCCAAGGTACATTTGGATTGGGGTGTGGGAGAGGGCACTGTGGAAGTGGGGCTTATGCAGAATTTACCTGCAGATGTTGTGCTGGGGAATGACTTGGGCCAGATGACTTCCGCTTTTATTCCCCAGGCTCCATACCAAGAGGCCCACCCCGTAACCACCCGGCAGCAGGCTCGCACCACGGCTACACCAATACACTCTGAGGCTCAGGTAAGAGACCATGACCCCCAACCGACCCCCATGTCCTGGGATACCCCGACTACCTTTGCGACCGAAGTCCAGACAGACCCCACCCTCCAAATATATAGGGACCGGGCACAAGCGGACCAAGCAGGGCTAGAGGGGGAGCGGTACACGTGGGAAAAAGAGTTATTATACCGGGTCACGGCTAAAGATGTGGGGGGATCGGTCACCCTGACTAACAAACAGCTAGTGGTACCGCAGAAGTATAGGCAGGAGCTGCTTAGAATCGCTCATGATATCCCCTTGTCAGGACAGCTAGGGATGACCCGAACCCGATACCGATTAACGCATGCCTTTTTCTGGCCCGGGATCTCTCAGGATGTGCGCCAGTATTGCACCTCCTGCGACGTCTGCCAGCGAGTAGGTAAACGAGGGGATCGCCACAAGGCCAAGCTATGTCCCCTACCCATTATCGCAGAACCCTTCAGCAGGGTAGCGGTGGATATCGTAGGGCCCCTGCCAAAACCCAGTCCCTCTGGCAAAAGGTACATTTTAACTGTAGTGGACTACGCCACCAGGTACCCCGAAGCTGTGGCCCTCACTAATATCCATGCGGAGACCGTAGCTGAAGCTTTAATGAAAGTGTTTTCCCGGGTAGGGTTCCCCCAAGAGATAATATCGGACCGAAGCACCCAATTTACGGCCGAAGTTACCCAACATATGTGGAAGGTATGTGGCATTAAGCCAATAGTTAATTCCGCCTACCAACCCCAGTCCAATGGACTATGTGAGAGGTTCAACGGGACGCTGAAGCAGATGCTTCGGACGTTCGGGGAGACCCACAAAGACTGGGAGAGGTTCCTACCTCACTTACTCTTTGCGTATAGAGAAGTTCCCCAGGAGTCGACAGGATTCTCACCGTTTGAGTTACTATTTGGGAGGAGGGTGCGGGGACCCTTAAACTTGATTAGGGAACACTGGGAGGGAGAGAGTACTACTAACGAAACCCCTATCGTATCATACGTACTGGAGTTCAGGGACCGTCTGGAGGCGCTAACTCAGGCTGTGCACAACAACCTCCAGGCGGCCCAGAAACGCCAGCGACGCTGGTACGATAGGGGAGCCCGAGACCGCAGCTTTCAGGTGGGACAGAAGGTTTTAATTTTAAAACCCGTCCGCACAGATAAGCTGCAGGCCGTCTGGCAAGGCCCATACCAGGTAGTGGAGCAGCGATGCGACACTACTTATGTGATTGGCCCCTGCTCACGGGTAGGGAAGAGACGCATGCTCCACGTGAACATGCTCAAACCCTACCATGAGAGGATCGAGGATGTGACGGCAATCTGTGCCTCCTCCTTAGAGGATCAGGAGAACCTACCCTTACCTGACCTACTAGAACCAGAGGAACCGATAGAGCTCTCCCGGGGAGTTCAGCTGGGGGAGCGGCTAAGCCCCCAGGAGCGTGCCCAAGTACAAGCGCTGATTGTAGCCAAAGGGGCTACCTTCTCCAATTTACCTGGGTACACTCCGCTAGCCACCCACCGAGTGGAAACCCCGGGACAGCTACCTATGCGGCAGGCTCCATATAGGGTTCCGGAATCAGTCCGTACCCATATGAAAGCCGAACTAGATGAAATGTTACAGCTAGGGGTTATCGAACCCTCCGATAGCCCCTGGGCATCGCCGGTAGTCCTGGTACCTAAAAAGGATGGCACCACCCGATTCTGTGTCGACTACCGGAGGCTAAATGACAAAACGGTGTCTGATGCCTACCCGATGCCCCGGATAGACGAGCTGTTAGATAAGATGGCACGGGGCCAGTATCTCACTACCATTGACTTGTGTAAGGGATACTGGCAAATTCCTCTAGCCGATGACGCCATCCCCAAGTCGGCGTTTGTCACTCCGTTTGGCCTGTACCAGTTCAAGGTCATGCCTTTCGGAATGAAAAACGCTCCGGCTACCTTTCAGCGGATGGTAGATCGGCTACTGGACGGTTTTCAGGAATATGCCTGTGCCTATCTAGATGACATAGCCATCTTTAGCCAGACCTGGGAAGACCACCTACACCATATAGGGGCGATCCTAGATCGTATTGGGGAGGCTGGGTTAACGTTAAAGCCTAGCAAGTGTCACATAGGTATGGCCGAGGTGCAGTATCTGGGACACCGAGTAGGGTGCGGGCAGCAGAGACCCGAGCCAGCCAAGATTGAGGCCGTAGCAAAGTGGCCTACCCCCAGGACTAAGACTCAAGTGCTGGCGTTCTTAGGGACGGCCGGCTATTACCGGAAGTTTGTTCCCGACTATAGCACACTGGCCAAACCCCTAACGGACCTGACTAAAAAGAACCTTCCCCGACTGGTTGTCTGGGCCCCAGAGTGTGAGCAGGCATTCCAACAACTAAAGACAGCTCTAACTAATGCTCCTGTGTTAACTGCTCCTGATCCAACTAAAAGATTTCTTGTTCACACAGACGCTTCAATGTTTGGATTGGGGGCAGTACTGAGCCAAGTGGGAGCCGATGGCGGAGAACACCCCGTAGCTTACTTAAGCCGCAAGTTGCTGCCTCGTGAAGTGAGCTACGCCGCCATTGAGAAAGAATGCCTGGCCGTGGTGTGGGCCCTTAAAAAGTTACAGCCATATTTGTACGGACAACCTTTTTCCTTACTCACAGATCATAACCCGTTGGTGTGGCTAAACCGTGTATCTGGAGACAATGCCAGGCTGCTGCGCTGGAGTTTGGCGCTGCAGCCCTTTGACTTTACCATCCATTATCGGCCAGGAAAACAAAACGGTAACGCTGACGGGTTATCCAGACAGACTGAACTCGAGAAGTGATCTGTGAGTACTCTCCCGGACATCCCCAAGCCGATCCGTTGGGATCAGACTGTGTATGCCGGCTTGGTTCTGGGGGAGCATTGTGGCAAACCTAGCCACTTCTGAACTATATTCATTACAGGTTGTCCGTAGGCTGACTGCATAATGTGTACCGTTAAATGTATATGTGTTGTATTATGGCCGTTCGCATGCTGGCAGCCGTACGCTGCCAGCATACAAAGCATTAGTACGACGAAACACGGCTATCCTGGCCGTTCGCCGTACGAATGCGGGCTCCCCAGGTCGACCACACATTCACAGGTCGTGTGGCACCAATTAACCGATTGCAACATTGTTGCAATCGGTAATTAAGGGCTCTCCTAGGTGGCCGTCGTTCGGCTACCGACCATGCGGTGGTCGGCCATCTTGGATCCTTTGTCTCTGCAGCGGTGTTCGGTCGTCGAGAGCCTGGAACTGAAAACGGCTACTCAATGATCCGAACACCGCTGGACTTCCAGAGCGTTCGGTACATTATGTTCCCCATACTTATTCGGTACTTTTAAACTAACTTCAATGTTTAAATGTATTCTGTGCGGCGTTCGGTTAATTCAGCTGGGATCATAGCGATATTCTCACGAAGTATGCGCTTCGACCCCAGCTACCTACCGAACGTTCGGTTATTCCAAAGTACCGAATATTGTGTGAAATATGTATTTTAAAGTAAATTGTCAGTTTTGCTGCACGAGGGGATAATCCACTTAATCGTCCATTTTAGTGGGAGTATCCTTCTCGTGCAGCAATGCCTGCTGGGAAAGTCACATTGCATGATGGGAGAAATCCCCTGGATTTACTGTATGGAAACCCCTTGCATGGGGAACTGTATAAATATGCCAGCTGTGAATAAAGCCAGTCAGTTGACTCCCAAACTGTGTTTCGTCCGGTTATTGGGAGGATTGGGGATATTGCCGTGCTTTCTACTCTGACTGTGGATTTCCTGAAGATACCAACGGATATCGTGTACTATTATACTGCATTCCGTTACACTCCGTATCGTGTCAGGACCTCGGCGAGAGCGTCCATTGATTCCCTTGGCCCTGTGATTGTCAGGAGAACGCCATCTGCGTACGCAGACACTAGAAATTCCTGGCCCCCCACCTTGACTCCCCGGATGCGAGGGTGTTCCCGTATCGCCTGTAGTAAGGGTTCTAGGGATAACGCAAATAGTAGAGGAGAAAGTGGACATCCTTGTCTCGTGCCGTTGCCAAGGCTGAAGGGTTGGGGCCATGTGCCTGTGATTTTTACTTGGGCCGTTACGTTGCTGTACATTGATTTTATTGAGGCAACGTATTTTTCAGGGAATCCCAGGTAAATTAGTAGCTTGAAGAGATAAGGCCACTCTACTCTGTCGAACGCCTTCTCAGCGTCGAGGGATACCACTAACGTGGGTGTTTTGGTTGTTTTTTTGTCGCCATATTATGTCTATGTTCCTTCTGGTGTTCTCAAATAGTTGACGGCCTGGTATAAAGCCCACTTGGTCTGGGTGTATCAAAGTTTTCAGGATGGGGTTGAGTCGTTCTGCTAAGACTTTAGCTAGTATCTTGATGTCGTGATTTATCAGGGAGATAGGCCTGTAGTTTGCTGGTAGCATGGGGTCCCTGCCTGGCTTCGGGAGGAGGATTATGTTTGCCAAACACATCCCTTTCTCTGGGTTGCCGCCCGCCATAAAGGCCATAAATGTGCTAGCTTTGGGGAAAGTTCCTCCCGAAACGTTTTATAATACCCCCCCATCGAAACCGTCAGGGCCCGGAGCCTTGTGGCTTTTGAGGTTTGCTATGGCCTTATCAATTTCCTCGCTAGTTATGTCTTCCGCTAGGTGTTGTGTCGCTTCGCTCGTTAGTTTTGGTAGGTTCAGGTTCCGTAGAAAGGTGTGCATGGTGTCTTCCGCCATTAGTCGTTGATTTTCATTTTTGGGCGTGTGGTTATATAGCTTTCTATAATACTCCGTGAAGATTTGGGCCACATCAGCTGGGGTGTTTTTTATGGTTCCGTCATTGTGTTTGATTGCTCCTATGTGGTATCGTCTTTGTCTTGGCCGTAGGGCTCTTGCTAGT
This sequence comes from Pelobates fuscus, assembly GCF_036172605.1. Classification (NCBI taxonomy): domain Eukaryota; kingdom Metazoa; phylum Chordata; class Amphibia; order Anura; family Pelobatidae; genus Pelobates; species Pelobates fuscus. The sequence goes on from NC_086317.1 coordinate 457,810,816, forward strand.
AAGGTCCAGGTGAGATCTCTGGCCGCGTCATCTAATAATAGTTCTCCTTGTGTCCCGGAGTTTCTCAGCCAGATTAGGAGTGTGTGTCGTCTTGTGTTTCATCTCTACGTAATGCTTCCAAGAGTTGCTTTAATCGCTACGTTTTTTTGTTTTTTCTTTCTGGTGGCTAGTTTTATGCATGTGCCCCTTATTACTGCTTTATGTGCTGCCCATATGGTTCCAGGTGAGAGTTCTTCTGTCGTGTTTTCTAGGAAGTACTCTTTGATCCCCTGGCTAATCTCTTCTTGTGTCTGTTGATCCATGAGGAGGTTGGGGCTCAGTCTCCAATTCCACGGGGATGCAGTGCTTAGGTTCCCTAGTGTTACTGAGACATCCGCGTGGTCCGACCAAGTGATGGACCCTATCGTTGTGTCCATCACTCTGGCTACGCCTATGTCATTGACCAGAAAGTAGTCAATCCTCGAATATGTCCCGTGAGGGGCCGAGTAGAACGTATAGTCGACGGCGTTGGGATGCTGCGCTCTCCAGATGTCTACTAGGCCAGTGTAGTTGGGAGTAGTTGGGTGGAGCGCTCGATCTCCCCTGCCAGATAGGTTCTGACCTCTGAGAGCTTTGACAGGATTTGGGTAGTGTCTGGTGTATGGTGTGCTCTCCCTGGTGCTGTGATATGTCGCATGGGGAGGCCGAGGCCTCCGCGTCTGTGCCGCCGCCATCATGCGGGCCCGCTGCGCCTTGGCGGGAAGGGGCGAACAGGTCGGCCACAGATGCTCCCGTCTCCGCGGATTTCTTAGTGGGTCTTTTGTCCATCGTGCCGGTTCGTTTGCCGGGTTCAGTGCGCTGATATGAGCTTTAAACGGTGTGGTCGGAGCGGAGCTTTACTCAGATGCGTCCAGCTCGCTCCGTGTCCTGGCCACGCCCCCCTCGGATTTGTTTTTTTAAAGGGAGTAGGTAGAGGCACCTCAGCATCTGCGCCTACAGGCACCTGTCCAGCCTTGAGGGTAACTGATCAGCAATATTAAAAATTTCCAATTAAATCACCTAATAGTTTTTAAAAAAAATGTCACTGCACCGTAACCAATGCTATGCTTAATAAAGGGCTTTAGAGTTTTGTAAATTTTAAAACAAGGGCTGTTACCTACCAAGGAAAATTAACTGACTTTCAACTAATTTACAAAGTCGCTGTTATCTATGTTGATAATTAATATATATAAAATGTATATATATTATTTATTTATTTTTTGTCAATATCTTTTTTAGGCATATGTTTATCACATCACTAGTTATGCTAGTTCATAGGGTATGAATCCACCTAAAAGGATAATTAAAATATTATTCCATTCACATATCTGTGTTAAAACCTGTGTATATCCTATGTATGTATATCCCGGGGTGGCCTAGAATTATAATGGATTCTGAAACCTTCCTATTTCTAAGTTTTGTAAATGATTTACTAAGCTTGTGGATAGGCAGATTTCATAATTGCTGTAAATCTAAAGTTTCATTTTTTTTAATTCCAACCTAATCAGACTGAAAATTCTGGTTCATCTCCAGCGATGTCTATATTTACAATTTTGACTCTCTCCACTCTTTTATTGGATGGATGGGTACACAGACAGAGTGATAAACATTGTGTGTCCAAAGAAAACATTCTTAAAGGGACATTGTAGTCACCAAAACAACTTTAGCTCAATGAAGCATTTTTGGTGTATACAGGACCATCAATAGAGGGGTAAAGGTAGAACAGATGTACATATATATGTACAGATATATGACGAGTATCAATATGTATGCCTCTGTGGCCCCTGCTGGCATGTATAATGAAGAGGGTGGCCAGCAGACCCCATCTTCCACCTTCGGCAGTGTCCTCTCACAAGCTGAGAGTTGCCGCCTGTTACCATGCCAATGGTCCATGTGGCACACATGCCGGTCTGGCAAGATAAGGAGAGGATCTGCTGCCTGGCTGAAGTTTCATTAGTTTTCGAATTTTGGGTCATCTGAAATTATTCAAAAATGATCAATTCAGAATGAACCAATATTCAGAAAAATATTGGAACCAAAATAAAATGTGGATGCCATTATTCCAAAGGATACCAAACGAGGGCAGTGCTTAGCAGGTAGTTCTCTAATTTGGTATACTTAAAAGCCTTTATGTGGGATTATCATATTTAATGATTCTAAGTAAGGGAGCAGTTTAGTACAGATAGCTCCCTAATTTGGTACTCTTCTGTGGGATTACCATGTTAATGATACAACATTAGAGAGCTGTTTAGTAGATTTAAATATTGTAAGTGAACTCAGTTACAATCTTGGCGCATTAATCTAACTCGAAACCTCCAAAAATGCGCAAGATCTGCTGAAATCCGCTGTACAAATTAATTCCCCATCTAATTTCCTCCACTATAAATTCATGCTGAGCTTCTAAAGTTTGACCCTTTCCTCTGCAAAAGAAAACTACTTCATAACCACACTCTCCGGAGAACCCAAATGCCTCTTTCACACTTTAAACATTCCTCTTCGCTCTGTTACTGCTCCTCGTCCTACTAACTTGACTGATACAAACTCACTTCATTGAGAAGATTTCTGCAGTCATGGAAGAGATCTATAATCTTTCACCTACACCAACCTACACTTTCTTCAACCCCACTCCCTCTTCTATCCTAAGCTCACTCACACACACTGACTACAAAATAAAAGGTTTCTGCAATGCCTTGGTCCTCCCACCCCATCACTTGTTTTCTCTATCCTATTTCCAAACATCTCTTTCACATTCTGTCTTCGTCTCTTGCTCTGCCTCTCACTAAAAATAGTCAATCTCTCCCCTTCCTGCGGTATATTTCCTTCTCCCTTTAAGCATGCATCCATAACACCGATTCTAAAAAAGCCCAACCTCGATGCAAACTCCCCATCCAACTACCGCCTATCTCACTACTACTGTTTGCCTCCAAGATCCTTGATAAAGTCGTGCACAAAAGACGGATCAACTTCCTTGAATCTAATTCTCTGCTTGACCCATTTTGGTCTGGATTACACACTCATCACTCTTTTGAAAAAGTCCTGATCAGAGTATCCAATTATTTAATTGATGCTAAATCCAGTAATCCAGTGGCGAAACTAATGTAGAGTTGGGCCCTGGGGCAAGAAAGTCCTTTGGGCCCATCTCTAGTGCAAGAGTCTCGAAAAGGTAGATCCCCATCTGTCGTTCAACTTCAACCATACTAGGACAGGTGGAGATCTATCATTTGCCTATCCTTGTATTTGTGAGCAGTGTTTGTGCATTTGAATGTAAGCATGTTTTTGTATGGAGTATATGTGTGCATATAGGGGTGTATTTGTATACACTGTTGTCATTGTAATTGTGTGTAGTGTCTGTGTTTGAATGCATGGATGTGTTTGTATGTAGTGTTGGCTTTATAATGAAGGTGTGCTTTTGTGTGTAGTGTTCATATTTGATTGAAGGGGTGTTTGTATATAATTTTAGTGTTTTAATACGGGGGTTTGTTTGTATGCAATGTTTGCATTTGATTGCAAAGTTGTTTTTGGATGTAATTTTGACTTTTAAATGTGGATGTACATTTGTGTGTAGTAATGGTGTTTGAGTGAAGGAGTGTGTAATGAATGGTGGTATTTCAGATACCCGTTCGTTCCTTTCCTCCCAAACTGCTAGAGGCTGAGTGAATATAGTTCGCAGTTCGGGTGTTAATTCAAACATTCTCCAGAAGAAGTACGGCATCCAAGTAAATTCACCAAGCAAATCAGACGGATACCCAAACATCAGCCTAGACTAGATGAAGGGTACAACAGGAATGAATTTATTTAGGCCAACTGGCCGTTTTTTATGCAAGTTTCCATGCATGGGGTTTACAGTGATATATTCCAGGGGCATTCCCCACTGGACCTGAGAGGGGACTATGACAAAATACATACTGTAAGTACATTGGCTCTCAGGTCCAGGACAGTCCCACATGAAATAGGATAATCCTTCCCTTGTGCTTGGAGGGTGTCAATTATGGTTTTCTGCACAACTGTCAGGTCAGCAGTCTTCCCCATGATTGTGATTCCTACTGAACCAGACTGATAGACCATTTAAAGGCTCAGAAACCCTTTGCAGGTGTTATGGCTTACTTAGCTGATTAGAGTGGGACACTGAGCCTAGAATATTGCACCTTTTCACAATATTCTAATTTACTGAGATTGTGGATTTGGGGTTTTCATGAGCTGTAAGCCATAATCATCGCACTTATGACAAATGACGTTGAACTATCTTGCTTTGCATGTAATGTGTCTATCTCATATATTAGTTTCCCCTTATGTTGCATTACTGAAATAAATTAACTTTTGCACGATATTCTAATTTTTTCGAGTATCCCCTGTACATACACATTAACATACAGATGCACACATATAAACACACTGACACATACACACATTCATAGACACACTGGCACATGCACACACTCTGGCACACAGATGCACACCCTGACACAATGAAATGGACAATTACACACACATGCACACACGCCCTGACACACAGATATACACACTGACATTTACACCCTGACACACAGATACACACCCTGACACATATGCACACACAGATGAAAACCTTGACACACAGATGCACACACTGACATATATACACAAACATACACACACAAACTGACACAGATACACACACAAAATCTGACATACATGAACAAATACATGTCATAATGTTTATATTTGCAGCCACCCTCCTGTTAGCTTGCATTTTGTGTCCAAGAGGGTGGCTTGTTGGGATGCCGGCTGAGGCTGATGGGAGTGAGCGTTTGAGTCTGCTGCAGTTCACTCCTCCCTCCCACACGACTCGCTTTGTATGAAGCTGGGATGAAGTGTTACCCCTTTTTTGGCAATCGTGTTCATTGATGGCAGTGGTCTCTTTCAGCGAAATGTGTTCAGGAATGGTTTGAGGAACATGTCAAAGAGTTTAAGGTGTAGCCTTGGTCTCTAAATTCCCCAGATCTCAATCCGATTGAGCATCCGTGGGATGTGATAGAACAAAAAATCCGACCCATGGATGCCCCAACTCTCAACTTGCAGAACTTAAAGGATCTGCTGCTAATTTCTTGGTGTCAGATACCAAACGACACGTTCAGTGGAGTCCATGCCTTGATGAATCAGAGCTGTGTACATGATATTAGGCATGTGGTTTTACTGTTGTGGTTGATCAGTGTATATTACTGGTGATTGTTCCGTTGATACAAGTGTGACCTATATATTTATGTTGTTTTTAGTTAGTATTTGTTTGGGGGATATTTCTTGGTGGCTGTGTTCATATTGAATTATTTTGTTGTTAAGCAGTTTTTAAGTAATTGAGGGAACCATGAACTGAATAGACCAAACACATAGTTTAGCTGTTTCTTGTTCATATTGTTCCAATGAAAGCTCCAATTTTATTCACAAATTTAAGACTTTATTTTATTTCTTGGTGCTCGTGTAAATGAACTGGTCATTAGGATGAATTGGTTAAGGTTGGGATATTATCTCTTTCTAACAAGCATTGACTCTGTCATTCTAAACACCAGCTGTCAGAAGCAACAATCTGTAATTTACTGTCTGTATGATGAATGTAGGGTTAATTAAGGTTAATGATCAGTTTTTACTAAGAGCAAATCATTACACTCAAGGTGCTGTATTTTGACAGGTCTTAGGCAGGTCAAACATAGTGTTTATTTACTAAATCATGAAATAACAAAAGAGTTGGAAAGTCGGGCAGAGTTGGAGAATTTGAATGCTTTGATCTAAACTTAGGAAAGTGGTTGTCAAGCACACCACAACTCTGCTTAGTAATTATACACTTATTCATTTCTTCTTCAAACCAATCTACTTTCAACTCCAGTTCACCATAACCGCATTCTGAAACGTCTGAAATGTAGCAAATTTAAATTAAAATGGTAACACATTCAAAAAGTTCCCAAAATCAGCTATAATTACAGCGTCGCTATTGTAGCCTGAATTTCTCTATGTGCTATTTTTTAATCAGAACTTTATTTTAATGTAGAATGCATGTATTTAGGTCCCTCCGTTATAATGCTAGAACACAAAGTATGAATTTACCTGCACTCCAGCGCTGGCCGATACTCCCTGTGCTGTTTTCTACACCCCATCTAAAATCGTAAGCGCTACGGAATCTGTTGGCACTATATAAATGGCTGCTATAATAATAATCACAGCCTCCATCAATCAAATGCTTCTCATAGAAGTATTTGCACTCTGATGACTCTACTACTACTACTACTACTATCAAAGTATTTAACAAGAAAATATGGTCATTAATATTCATTCTGGGGTTTAGATAATATTATCCAACTTAATGGTGCTCCTTTTATCTGACTTAGAACGATGAAAGGCTGAGAAGACATTGGCAGGAATTGAACCTGTGAATGAGTGAAGTGTCTACAACAGGGGTAGGCAACCTACGGCACTAGTGCCATGCACGGCACTCGAGGTGCCTTTGCACGGCACTCAAGGCTGCTAGAGCCAAACAGGCTCTGGCCCATCAGGAGTTCCAGTAAAACTTCAGATATCTGCTTATACGAAGAGGTGGTGAAGGACAATCCCCAATTTATGCACTGCAGCACGTAGAGGAAGTGATCTCAGAGCACTTTATTCCAGCACTTGTGAATGTGAATCCACACTGGAGTAGAGCAGCCCGCAGCTGCTGTTGCAGCTCCTGTCTTTGACCTGTACCTGATCAGCCTGGTCCCCACTGGAACCCAGGGAAGCCACCCACACTGCTAGATATTCACAGAAATGCAGAAAGACCCTCCCCTCATAAAAATAATACGGACAGCCCACACACAAACATACACACAATCCGCACATATGCAACACCACTAACAATCCACATACATGCACACAACCTCACATGCCGCCTCTCACATGCTATACCCCAGACAGCCCCCAGACATACACACACTACCAAACACACAATGTGACATATCCATCCACACATACACACACAATTCCACAAGCAGCCCTCGTACACCGCCCACATTCATACGTATCATACACGATACCACAATCTACTCATAAACATATACAATATAATAGCTCATATACGCACAAATACAATGATACAAAGCAATTACAGTATAAACACAAGCAGAATACAGCAGCATACACACCTCAATTTAAAAAAAAAAATAGGACCGGCACGCTACGGGACATCACAATCCTATATCGGCACAATGCTGCTAAAAGGTTGCCTACCCCTGGTCTACAATTTAGGAAGCTTTGTCTAAAAAAAACAAAATACACTGCACTACACATCGTACATATATATGTGATGTTTGCTGGAAATGCCAACCACACAGTGTCATCAGTCATAACTTTTATGGATGTCTTGTCCTGAAATAGATATATAGTGGAATTAAAAACCAAAAATCCGGGGTCGGGGCCTGATAGCCGACCAAGATGGTCGCATAATGCTGGGGCTCCTCATGCAAAGCTTTCAAATAGCCTAATCCTGGACTCAAACACTAATTTTGGCATAATCCTGCACATGAATGCACCCTGTTGAGCAAGTAACCCACTTTGGCAGTTTCCCCGGTGGGCTTAACCTCTGCAGACATACTCGAGGCAGGATCTGACCGGATCTGGAGAGCCCCCACTGTTGAGCCCTGTTCCCCTCCCCCCCTCTGGATCGGTGGGTATTATCCTGGTCACCACTGGCACATTTTTGGGACCTCCTGTCTGTTGCCGTATAACCCAGAGGCTGTGGCCTACGGCTCAAGATGGCCGTGGTGCCGCAGACTGCACAGTCCTTTCCCAGCCAACTACCTATGCTGCTCAGTTCCTGCAAGCCTTTGACAGGCTGTGTGCCCAGTTTTGGGCGCAGCTGAGTATTCGCATACGCACCACCACTCCTATAAGCCCAGGCAAAATCTCCCGGGTCCGGTTTGTGGATTATCGCCACGTGGTGGGATTTTGCCAACGCGGCCAGCACAGGACTTTGCAAAGCCAGACGCACAGGCGCCAGACACATGGAGCACATTGCCGTCACATCCTGAAGGTGAGGAGAGGAAGGCGGAGGCCACAGCTGTTACCGTTCACTGCCCACCGCCATTGTGCCTCGGCAAGGTGCTCTGGGAGAGGCAAGCATTATCTACATTGTGGGAGACCTGTCGCAACACGGTGGATTTGGAATTTTGTTCTTGCGGCTGTTCAGATCAGTACCAGAGCATACCCTCCACAACTTGAGACACTCAAATCCATTCATCAATAGCCTCCCATCCACAGGTAGTGGCTGAGTAGACCAAAGTTAATCTGTAAGAGAGAGGTTGTATTCATAGGCCTGTAGCTTATGATTCTTGTCTTCCCTATGTAGTTAATGCCCTATGACACTTTCTCTAATTTGTTTATATCTCTTCTCATTGTGGGCCAGTACTGTGCATTAGCAAGTTATACATGTTTGGGTTATAGGTTCTTAATACTCTATTAAGGGACCCTAATGTTTTAACTATACTGGTTATTGTGCTCACCCAGTGGTATCGTCTCATGTAACTATCTACAGTTCTATGCTAAAGCCTTAGTATCGCTCTTTCAGGTTTTTTTTTTATAAAGTTGTGCATCTGATGCATCTTTGCATTAATTATAAGAAGTGCCGTAATCCTGACATTTTATGTTCCAACTACAATCTATTATCATCATGTATACTATCATGGAATGTCTCTGCAAACCTGTTTGTTATACTATGCACTGCAAAAATAAAGAATATATAAAAAAAAAAAAAAAAAAAGTCAAAAGAAAACTCAGATCTTTACCAATGTCATTTCACCACACTATTTTGCTAAATTTTCTTGCAATAAAACGGTGTTGTGGGATTGATTGGGTGAAACCAGAAGTCTGCTGTTAACGGTCTTCCTTTCAATGATAACCTAGGATATGTCCTACAAATATCCTACATATTTTAGGTCAGTGTATCTGCCTAGATCTGAAACTGTGTGGCTAAGGTCAAATGCATTTGCTTTTGGTTTTTTTAACCAGGAGCATTCTTCAGACTGTTTAAATATACAATGACAAAGGAGCATTGTAAAATTGTTAAGGTCTTAGCATTTGACATCTGTAAAGAAAACATCAAAGTGTTTCGATTGTACTGTTGGATTCCTAAAGTCGCCACACAGTTTTTCAAATGTTCTTTTCAAAGACATCAGGGGTAGATGTATCAAAGTTTTCTGAAAAGCTACTGTTAGGTTCAGTGACAGTCATTAACGGATTGTATTTTGTGACGTGTTCTAAAAGTGAAAATTTTTACATTTACTTGGTAAAATTTATTGAAATCTAAATATATAAAAATTATAGTAGTTTAGTACAGTTCTGGTAAGGCTACAGATTTCAAGTACAAATTAAAAATAGTAAATATGACACAAAAAAAACCCAAAAAACTAAAAATATGATACCTTAATACAACAAAGTCATATTGAAGATTTACCTTCGATAGGTAGCAGAACTTTATCTAAGTGGACTTTGGACTGTTGATATACTATTTGTTGTTTCTTTTTATTCTACTCCCCTTGTATTTATTATGGTGGTTTTATGTATGTCCCATAATATGTATTCTTGTTATATGTGTTTGTGCGCGAGGTCTGCAGCTCTACCAGAATGGTACTAATATATAAAATGTTTTATATATTTTGATTGATTTTAATAAAATTACACATTTTTTTGCACCTCTATTAATTATTTTTTAACTATATAGTCGTCCCATATGTCTCTGGGAAGAGCAGCCTTAGTGCACATATATGTATAAAACCATTCATTTTATATTCTGATGTAAGACATGTTTGTGGGTTTTCCCAGAATTTCCATTTTAGAAAAATGGCAAATATAGAATGGAGGAAAAAAGGCAAACATTGAAACAGAACACTTGACTGTGGAAACAGTGGTGGAAAGATTGATAAATCCATTGTGTTGTCATCAAGAAGACAACAGATAAATTTATCAGCCAGAGTTAATAAAAGGAGTCAAAAATGTAAAGTAAACGTGCCCTTCGAAACTCTGATAAATCTACTACATGGACACCACAGTACATTCAAAAGTCTAAACAGTATTGATATCTTTAGATCTCAGAACGTTTGCAAAAAAAACGAAGAATGGACATAGAACACTGTATGTAAATATACCAAATCTATTAAAAATCTAAAACTGCTTATGTAACTTAAAGCAAGTTAATACTGAGACGTTTAAAGAAAATTGTCAGCAACTATCAATAACACACCTTTATTCTAATAAAACAAAGCAGTCAAATGAAAAAGTAGAAAAGAAACCCACATTTATTTCAATGAAACAATACATGTTCGATTGTTGCTTGCATTCAAGAGATATCAAAGTAAAATGTCCTTTTATGTACACATTGAAATTCTCTTTAGCAAGGCGTCAATGCTGCCATTAGTAATTCCATTTTGTATACAAAGTTCCGACCTTCCATCTTGTTCCACTGAACTTCTTTGAACGGCCCACGGAGATAATTCCATTTGTTATCTTGTAACACATCACCCTTGGGAAGCTCTTTGGACTGACATCTTGGAAACTGGACCATGACTTTACTGCCACTTTCTGGACCATTGCGTACTGGGATGAAATAAAAACACGGAGATCAGTAAATGTGAACATAGTTTGTCATCATGTGTGGCTTAAGCTCCCATCAACCTCAGATATGGTAATGGGGTGAAACCCTAACAAAGTCTTGATGGCCAAATGTTTCTGAATCTAAATATAAAATGAACGTACCATTCTGATGATTGTAATATGATCATATAATTGCACAAGCAATAAAATAAAAATCTGCTTATTATCAGTGTTTACAAAAAAAATTGTTCTGTTTAAAAGCGATATTCAAGAACAAGCAGACAGAATAGTGGAGTCAGAGCAGTTTACAAAGAGTAACAAAATACCTTTAAGCTCTAATATTTAAAAAAAAAAAAAAAAAAGAGACAGAATAGTAATAAACACAAGAGCGGCAATCTCACTATTGGGTGTGATGAAAAAGCACTTCATTAACCCAAATAATGTCACAACAAGCGAGGTTTTCAGCTCTCCAAATAAGGGAAAGGTGATTTTATTTACCACTGAGGACAACAACGATGTTCCCAAAAGCTTAAAAAAAGGATCGTCTGTCTGTGGAGAAGAATACAATTCTAAGACTATCCATGAATCAATATGTTTTTCTTTGAGAGAGGGAGAAATGGCGGGGGGTGGGGGGGGGTTTGCATAACACCACCCCCCTCTGTTTCTCACATCTGAAGAAAAGCACTAAAACACCACCAGGAAGCATAGTGTGGTTTTTAAATGTATACACAGTGTTTAGTCCCATATAATGGTCAAACGGCTACCATTATTATTAACGGAGAATGACATTGTATGTGCAAGCAGGCTCAGCCATTCTTGCACAGGTAGGAATACGGCTGGATATCCCAGACCAGAGATGGTTACAGTATCAGATTCTGGAAGCTGTTGAAGACTTACTAGAAATCATTTTGCACATTTGAATGCTTTAAATGAATGAAATGCACTCCCCTACAGTGCCCCATGCATATGTGTATGTTTGACTGCACAAGTAGAAATCAGTAAATGATTTACAATAAAAGAAGTGAAATGTCAGGCAGGGTTCGGGATGTCTCGTAGGCTTGCGGTGACTTTGTGCTTCACTGCTAATGCTTTGTTTTTCTCCCTACAGTGCAGAGCTTTGCCAGATCATGTCCCAATGTCTTTGAACCAAGGCTGCCCAATACAACCCAGTATCAAAACAGCAAAATAGCTTTTTAAAACCAACTCTGAGCACATGACTAATCAGCCAAGAACAAAAACCATGCTGCTTTCTCAGAACATTGGGGGGAGTGGGAGGCAGAAACAGAATAAGCTATTGCATCAAACAGCAGGAGAAGCAAAAATGTTTTGACACACTTTCCTCGGGCCAGCAGAGAAATCTCACGATGTTTCCAGGGCATAATACTTTGGAACAGCAGAACATGAAAATAAATATAAAGGGAGAAAGCTAGAATACTTATAGAAAGTCTGTGGTTCTCCAACTGTTAACAACCACAAAACAAAAAAATCCCGTTCATGACCTGTGTTAATCCAATAAAACTCCAGTTACGGTGTATTCATATGTTCTAATTCCTGTTGCTTCACCTAAATGGTGTGTCTGAGGGGTTGAAGACACAGGATGTTCAAAGAAAAGTATATTATAAATTATTACATTTACACACACACACTATATTTGGGGTTTATTCCAAGGATACATGCCTTAATGTTTTTTAACATTTTCTGTAAGTGTATATCTATCTACATGCAATTTTGTTGCATGTTTCTCTCGAATCTTCTGTTTTGTATAAAACAAAAAAATGGGAGTTAAAAATTTACAATTGCAAAAACAGTTGCAATTTTAGCATGGTCTAAATAATGAACACATTCCAAAACTGGAAAATGCAGCGGCTAGAATTATATTATCTCTAGGGCAGAGGGTATGTTTTAGTTAAGAGATGGACACTGGGGAACCAGGCCTGGAGACTCCGGGGAAGATAGAGTAGAAATTATTGAAAAGCTGATAGATGAAGCAAGCATTGCATTTCCATTTTGGCCTGGGTTACAGAAACAATGAATCCAGAATGTCAGCTACAGCGCGTCAAAGGAACATTAAGATGTATAGAGAACACATGCATAATATATAAAAAACCAACCTGAAATAGCATAATCTCCATTTGGAGACGCGACAGTTATTGAAGATGCATTCCCGATGCTTTCAACTGGTCCAAGCCCGACATGATTACTGAAGCTGAGGACATGCCACCCCATGACTTTAGCCAACTGCTGAACAGCAAGAACTTGGTGTTGGGACATCTGGAATTACAAAATACCAAATAAATCGAGCAATCATCAGAAAGGAGACTGCCTATCCCAACTCTAAAAAGGTACACAAATCATTACTATTTGTATTTATCTAAAGAGTTCATGGATTGTGTTTTTCTCTTTTTAGTTCCTAAAAACAGGAAATGCCAAACATTCTGAATAGATACCTGAGAGAGGAGGAAATCCTGGAGCTCTTGCTCCTGGTGAGACAGAGCTATCACTCTCCCGTCTCTATGGACCACCCTGATGTGATCCACACCAATATTGAGCTGTAACTGAATAGACCTGAAAAGTAGAACACATGTTTAGAAGCAGAGGCCAAAAAAACATCTAAAAGCATAAAGCTCCCAGAACAGGAACCAATCACCATCACAGTGGGAGACATCCAAAGACGAGCAGCTAGATATAGATAGATATCAGTCGCATCGTTTTTTTTTTTATACCACTTGTTGCTAAACAAAGATAAAAGTGCCAGCACTAATAATATAATTAATAATTAGATTAATAATATATATTGACCAAAGACAATGCCAAACAGTATATACATACTGCAGCTTTTAAACTGCATAAAGAGCAGACAGGTTAGGAGAAACAAGATGCCTTATGGTGTTTTAAATAAACATCAAATTGTAATGATTTTTTGAAGAAAAAAAAAAGCCCATTATAAATTTTGCAAGTGCTTCAAACTCCTTATTGCTCAATAAAATGGAATCGACTGAAAATCAACAGTGTTAGAACTTTGTTTCTTTTTTTTTAATTAGTTTTAGTATATAAATGACAAAGATAACATACATTATCCGTGTAATTCCGTATACAGTGTTCCATTGTACAATACATAACTGAATATAGACATAAGATCACAAGCTCATATCCTTTTCCCTCACCCACCCCTCTCCACCTTATACACTCCTTTTTCTATCAGTCTTGGGTCTAGAACTTTGTTTCTAGCTTGCAAACTATCTTGGAATAGTATCAAAATTTCAAATGCAAAGATAGGTAAAACACATGAATTCTTCCCCCTCAAGAAATAAATGATGAAATATGTAATTACCAGACATATGCTGGCGGGAAGACACCTACTTAAGCAATCACCTAAAAATCAATGTTGTATATGTAGAATACATTTATAATACAATTAGAAAATGTAACTAATCCACACAGCATGCAAGGACACTCCCAATGTTTTCAAACTAAACCACTTTTTTTCTGAGACTATAAATAATTGGAACACATGAATGAGAAAAAATGAATATGCAATAAAATAAATGATATAAAAAGTATGATATAATGTACTTAAGGCACATACCAGGTGCAAGTTAGGGTAGTAAGGGCTAATCCCAATGCTGTTGTGGACATTTGCCAACAGAAACAAGGTTAGATATGAATCACCTACTTGCAGATCTGCTCGTAACCTTGAGATGTTATTAAGACTTTCACGCTGGACTCGTACACATCATTGATGCTTGACCAATGTGCTTGGATCTGTGGATCTTCAATTCGACTGGCAAGGCTGTCAATGGTGCGGGAAGTTCTATAAGAGGTGGAGAAAATTAGAATTGAATTGTCATTTGAGCTTTAAAGTAGTTTATTCCCATCGCTTTTATTTCATAATCACCCATATACCACGGTTACACTGTGCATACAGTGGCATGCAATTCATTTAAGCAGAGTGAAAACTTGGAAATGTATTTGTGTTTTGAGTAAAGCAGTCTACACATAAAAAAATATGTAAAATTATTATGTTTTCAAATGACCAGCCAAAATGGAAATTCACGTGTTCCAGGAGCAATTCTAACGCACAAGGATCCCACAGAAACTGAAACTTTATAACGAGAATAATCAGAGGATTGGAGGAAAGACAGTGGAATCCAAACAAAGGACAAAGCTGTCCAACTCATAGGTAACATACTTAATCAGCCAGTGTCTACCTAAGCATACAATTAGTGCTAACTAATGCTAGCAGAATTTTACGAATTTTTAGAACTTAACCATACCCACAATGTAACTGCTATTTATAATTTAATATACCCCCAGTAGACTCACTCACAACACCCACAACCATCTATATACTGAAATCGGACAAAATGAAGGCTACAATCCAATCCCAATGCCCTGTATGAGAAAGGATGGATAAGGCGGACGTTCCATACCTTCGTCTGAGGAATATGTGTTTAGCTTGTTTGATGATCTTCTCCAGGAGACCCTCATTCTGCTGCATTGCACTGATGTCATTCTTGTCAAAGGATTGAGGACCTGCCAACCGCATTCTCTTGTGACCGAAAGGAGCACTAGCTGGATGTGGCATCACTATGTTGCTTAACGTCTGTTTATGAAACTAGAATAAAGACAGTGAAATTAATAATGATAACAATGTTTGCTTGTCCTCCGTCAATTACATTTTCTGGATTAATAATATATATTTATTTACAGTAAATGATAAAATATTCAGTAATGGTCAACATAATCCTTTTTGTTAATTCATAAAGTGTTATCAGAAGAAGTATAAAGTAGAATGGAGATCAATACCTCTCGAATCAGCTGGTGCAAATTGTGTTCAAGAACATACAGGTGGTCTTCTGTGGCAGCCTTTTCGGAAGCTGATTTCTGAGATTTCTTGTCATTGGAGGAGTGGCAGAAAGAGATTGACAGCTGTAGTCCTGTGTGCAGAGAAATTTAAACTTCACAAAGTTAACAAATTAAAGGGACAGGCATGGCATAATAATTAATAAATAAATTGCTCCTATTCATTCACAACAGCTACTCGTTCAGATTTTATGTTTAAGAACTGTTCTCATTCATATTTTTCATTAGTGAGAAGCAATCAGCAGATCAGCGCACTCCCCGTTTTATGATTGCTCAGGTCTACACAGCTTACTATGGCTGTACAGAGCAAAAAGGTTAATGGGATACAATTGTGCTCCCATTGAACTCCATGCCAGGACAAGGGGTGTCTGGAAGGCCTCAGTTACTTCTTGATCTCTGCAGCCGATGCAAATCATAAAGATTTGCTACAAAGCACACTTTAAAGTGATGGCCTTCGTTATACAATGAAATGACTAGAATAAATAAACTGTGTGCACTTCCAGAATGCACGTGGAGGCAGCAATTGTTCACCCATATCTCCAGCTAAGCTGCTGATCTGATACAATGAAATATATTTTACATTTTAAAAAGCGATTGACTTGGAACTCCAGAGAACTGACAAGGCAGAAAGGCCAAAGCAGCTGCATTTTTTCATTCTCCTGGTTGGCTATACTCAAAAGATTATTTTTGGAGAATAGTTTAAGCAAGATGTTTTAGGGCATTTAAATCAATAGGAATTACATTACAAGAGAAGTATGTCAGTCACCAAGATAATGTCACATACATCATCCAGATCTGTATCAAAACAACTATTTAGAACCTATGCTGATGGAGGTCTCTTTGGACACTGATGTATCTATCACAGAAATGTAAATGGGCAGAGGAAACATTATAAAATAAAAATATCTTCAACTAATTTCCCATTGATGGAGAAATGTGTGTCTGCATTTGGTGATGTCAAGCAGACTGATAGTTAAATAGCATTTGCATTCAGTCTGAAAGCTTTCACTTAATAGTTTTAGGATGTTGAAAGCATTACGTCCGGATTTAGTTGTTACTTCAATTTGCTCGGCCAATTAGTACGAGGTATGTATGCATGACACCACTGGTCGAGTACGGGTCATATGAACTCTACAACCACTGCTTAACTTTTAAAGTTCGAGATAGATCTCGCTACTTAATGTTCCCAGTTATGTTGTCGCCTTGCTTAATTTTACCAGGATCGAATAAACAGAGAGCTTTTTGAGATATCCCTGCTTTTATTTTGTTCCGGTTTTTACTGTTTAAGTAGCAGTAAAGGTAATTCCCCAATATATCTGCCCCAGTTCTTGAACTACGTCAGCACCATACACATTTGATGGAAATGGGGGATGACGAAAGGGGATTGTACCCAAACAGTGAATACACGCTCCAAGAAATAACATTTTGAATCCATTCTTTTACTGTTCCTTTTCTAGAATACTAATTTTGCATACATTTTCTACACATGTGGCATTTATGCATTTAAACTAGCTTTTCTTCTCGCCTCTCACATCCCCATTTATTGATCATTTTGCACCACAAATAAATGCATACAAACTCTGCTTTTTAAATATGTCCCTTTCGTTATCAATCTATTTCTTGAACTGCTTGCACTAGGTTGATCCCAATCCAATAACAAAACACAACATATGGACTAATGATTGAATAATAAAAGAGCAAAGTAGATCCATTTAGGAGTACATCCATAGAATCTCCAGAAAATACTGAACAATAACTGTATTAGTCCTTAACTTGTGTTAAGTATGCAGTGTACGTGTCCATACACAGTATTCTATAGCTATACTGAACATCATATCCACAGTACATAATATGGTGAATAAAGGCCCCATATAGGAATGACAAAAACAGAATGTTCACAAGTCTCTACAAATACAGTATACACCAAAGGGTTTTGTCTGTGGCTGACACTCACAGAATACAAAACAACTTGAAGACAAAATGTAGGAAGTATGGACAGAGGAGCCAGAGAACAGTCTGTGCACATTAAAAGATGGATGTTTGACCACACATCACAATGGGTACCAGGGAAACTGCATAATGTCTCAGCCTGCTGTCGCCTTTTAAGGTCACAGGATAAAGACAACATTTGGAATCCTTTAATAGGCTCTAAGCTATAAACACACAGTTTTGTTGTTTTGGCTTTGGTTGGAATAACGAAGATTTAACTACAAGGGACTTTATTCTATCTTGGGGACAATTTGGGGCTGGTGGAAGGGGGTGTGAAATGTTTTGCTTTTATCTACCGGGCTGTAGTTTTCCTTGAAAGATTCTGCTTTTGGACACCTTTGGATGTTAATACCCATTAAATAGCTCTAAATGCAACATTTATAAAATGAAAGATCAGAGTTACATCCAGGCAACAAAAATTTCATCAACTGATATTGCATAATGCCAATAATCGTGCACACGTCTGTGTATAATGTCCAAAAGAATACTCCAATATTAAGAATAAATAGGACTAGAACTGTTAGATTATGGGTCCCATGTTTACAAATAAAAACGCGTTGGTAATCCAGTAGAGAGGCTCCTCCCAGCAGATGCTCCTCTTTAGACATCATCCATGATCTCTTGTCCAATCCAATGCTTCTCATAAAAAAGCACTAGGGTATACTACGTATGCACTGCAATCTTCAGTCAATTGGATGCTTCTCATTGAATCCAATGCGTCACTATGAGAAGCATTCACAGTGCATTTACACTGCATTGCAAGGTTAGGACTGCAACTAGTGGCGGTCTACCAGACAGCCTCTAGAGGCGCTACCTGCAGTTTCACAGAGTTTAACGCCGTGAAATGATACTGGACGTCCTCTCGCTTTGCATGAGGACGTCCAGAGCCTTGAAAAACCCCATTAGGAAGGCAATGATTTAATGATTTCCTATGGGGAAGGCTTAATGTGCATGTGGCACTTGGAAAAATAGAAAATCCTAATGTAAAAATGCATGATTTAATGCATGCATGATTTCACTGGAGGTATATCTATTAAACAGAATCATAAATAAAGATATACATTTATTTTCATTCATTTCTTTCTGGCCAGTATGCATAGCACTCTTTCTAGACATGTTGCTGTAATGTCTTGCTCACTATTGGTGTGATGTGTGTCCCAGTGGTGATGTGGCCCTCTGCTTGTTTACCTTGTTAACCACAGGTGGTTGCTCTCTGGACCATTATAGGGGTTTCCTCTGGTAATGTGCTGATTGAATTATTGTTGTTGTACTCTCTCTCCCACTAATGGAGTGCTATCTGCCTTTCTCAGTGGTAACTGCCTAGACAATGTGCAGCCCATTGTGGCCGGGCATGATTGGGAAAGATGAAAGGACGCAGAGCACGCTGTTATATTTCGGCATCTGAAAATACGCAGTTTATCCAGGGCCACGATGACTATCCTCTGTGTGGTGTGAAAAGAAGCATTGCGTTCTAATGATGCACCAATCTAACTACATTCATTGGTGATAGTGTATTTCTTATTTTATTTTGGTTTCTGTGTAGGCCTGCCAATGACTGTTAGGCATCTCAGTATTTAATCTTTGGTGTCTTTATTTCAGAATATGTGAACCATGGCTCATAAGTGATGGATGGCGATTTATTAACCTTCAGCTGCATATGACCTATAACTTTTTAAATTATCTGCCAATCACAAATACAGTAGTATATTTGAACTTTAAGAAGCAATTCGGAAAATAATGGAAGATTTGCCTGCCCTAGTTAAAAGCATGGCTATACACTGAGAATTACACATTTATCATAGGACAGCCTTGTATGCCACAACAACTATACTAATAGATGGTATTTTATCGATGAGTCAAGTAAACTGCCTCTCGCAATGGTTTATAAACAAAGCACATAATCATTCGAGGACCATGGCATATCGTAAGTTACCTATAACTGATGCATGACAGTGAAACCAATTTTAAGAACCACAAGTAACCAATGTAAAGGTTTCTTACCTGGAAAAGGCTGGGAGATTATTTGATTCTTGACAACAATGTGAGGGATTTGGGATTTGATCTGAACGGCTTCACGAGACAACTGTGCAAATATTTCTTTACACAGAAGAACATTCTGTGCAGCTTCCAGCCTGGTCTGCCAATGTGGGGTTCCTGGAACAAGTGAGTAAAGAGGTTTAAAAACAGAAAGACACTTCCCACATTATATGCATCTGACTAGACTTCTACACTTGGCATCCAGCAATTCGTTGATCATGACCAGTTCGTATCCAGGACACAGAGATATAAAGGCATATAAAAAGGCTGAAAAGACAGCTTGGAGAATGCTGGCAGGACCCTCGGCTCTAAGAACTCTGCAAATTCACAAAGAAAAACAGCTGCCTTAAATGTAACTGTTGTAAATGCTTTAACTACAAACCCAGTCAGGCTGCCATGAAGATGTTATGAAATATGTTTTGACTACTGAGACTTCTTTTATGTTTCTACATTAGTCTCCTGGATGGAGCTTAAGGTGTATCTTTTACGGTAATCAGAATTTGGTATTAAATCAAAGAGTATTAAATTTCATCTATATCATATACTGGGCATCTGCAGAACACCTTCATATAGTTTTGTAAACCTATTCCAAGGGAAAACAGAGAGAAAGAGAGAGACCAAACATGTAGTATATTAAAATAGCATTTGAATAAACAAATATAACCGACCCAAGGGAAATATGTCTGACCTGCACAAGCTTACCTGGTTTTGCCTTTGGCAGTGGTCGCTTAAAAAGATTAACTGTTCCGAGGTCACCAATATCTGCACATTGCTTCTGAATGGAAACCTAAAGAGAAGAAGCAGATTATTTGTGGTACAAGAACACATTTATTTCCAATTAAAGAGGCACTCAGCTGTTCAGTAGCTGCATTATCAAGAGAAATTGCTATATTCAGGCAAGGATACTATTTGCTCAATACTGTACAAATCTGGTTCGAACAACATTAATCTATTTTGTAAAATGTATTTCTTTAATTTTAACCCCGTCACAGAGTTCTGAAGGGAGAGGAGTTAAAGAGGCACTGTCACTAATGAGATTTTTCTACAAGAAGAAAAGATTACTAAAAATCAGCTATTGGTCATACTTTTTTTTATTTATTTTTTAAATCTCATTTGTTAGCTTTGTTTTTATAATTTACTCGTCGTGCACATAAAGCACAGCCTGTAGATTAATTGACCTTTGTAATGCCATCTCAACAGGGTGCATGCATAC
Organism: Pelobates fuscus; assembly: GCF_036172605.1. Lineage (NCBI taxonomy): Eukaryota > Metazoa > Chordata > Amphibia > Anura > Pelobatidae > Pelobates > Pelobates fuscus. Next base: position 457,831,523 of record NC_086317.1, read on the forward strand.
AAATGCACTTTTATAGATAAGCAGGCCCAAGGCATCATGGGGCAGCAAAGTCACCCACAACTTGAAAATGCAGAAGAATTGTCTAAAGGTTGCTGCGTCTCTAGTGCATTGAGGGCCAGTCAGCCTTTATTCTGAAATGTCCGTGTGTTGTATCAAGTTTGATAGGTCAAAGGTATAACGGAGTGCCTCTGAAATGGCAGACTGAGCTAAAACAATTATGCGAATACTCAAAAGGCGAGCTAATGTGTTTTTGGTCGTTCTAATGAATTCTGTTTTTGGCTCACTTAAAAAGGGTAATTCTGGTATAACCTTTACTTGCTGTTTGAGTGAAAATAGAGGAATGACACCCTCAGCAACTCAAACAAAGTTAAGGTTATACATTTTCAGAAGTGACAGGAGCAGAGAGAGTTAATAGCTGCAGAGTTGCCAGTGAAAGTTCCCGGATTACATATAGTCCCAGAGAACTCCTGCAATGGTTGCTGCCTGCACAACGTTTGTTCTCAGTCTGTCTGTGGTAGAAGGGACCAGATTGGGAACAAACAGATATAACCGATATCGTAGATGTCCTTGTTAAATGTTCAGGGAGGGCTGAAGGTAAGAGAGCAGGCAGATACACACATACAGGGCTGCTTACTGCTGTCATGAAGTGCAAACAAACAATGCTGTCACTGGTCTGTGTGGACGAGCAGGCAAGTTAAGTTGAGCACAAGTTGATCAGATAACAGGAACTGACCCAACATGACTGCTCAGCTAGATAATCGAAAATACAAAGAAACAATCATTAACTGCATTAAATTAACTTTTAAAAAATTAGAAGTGAGAATTTGATGACAGTTGTCCTTTAACTGTATTTCAGTTGTTTAACCCACAAAATTGGTCCTTTAGTGCCTGACACAGCTGTCCTTAGCTTTCTTCCTCTTTGCTCATGCAGAATGGGGAAGGTTTTGCACGGCTAGGCCGATGACAGGCTCAGATTATCTCAGCCTTTTACCAGCTGCCCAATGGATGAAATCGCACAGCTGTACCGGGCACTGCCATACATATGTAGGTGCCTGGAGTGACTCTTTAACAACTATCATCTTTCCATTCACAGTCATTTACTAAAAGAACATTTAAGATATGTTTTAGAGTTCAATGCAAACCTTCAGGTAGGCAGATCCTTCTAAATCACTTGGGATATGCACATCCAGTGGGCAGTAATCTTCAGGGACTTTTTTATCCAAATCTAGATCTGTGTTCTTTATAACTTCAAATGTACCGTGGTGAGGAAAGAGAGACCCTGAAACAAGAAAGAAAAGTTCAATTAAAAGCACCGGGCCTTGATGTATGATTTGTGGACCTGGATGATTCCCTTCTCCTGTGTTGGGACATGTCTACACAATTGATTAGCATTGTGCCTATATCCCTCTGTTGTAGATTATATTGAATGGCTTTGCTGTGGAGGTGTTAAAACTAAATGGCGGTAGTATCCTACAAAGGAATCAACTCATTGTTGTGTACTTTGTTCAAAATTGTATTTCACCAGGAGGAATATATTGGGATTTCGTGAATTTTCATGTATGTTCTGGAATGCATAAACATTAAAAAAAAAAAAAAAAAAAAAAAAAAAAAGCATTGCAGAATTAATCCCATCACTTTCAAACTACTTGCAAAAAAAAAAGAAAGACAACCAGAATACTTTTTATAGTTATCAGAAATTGGAAGAAACACGTATAAAAGGCTTAGGGTATGGATGCGTACCATGGCCTCCCATTTATACTCATTGTTGGGTGTTACGAGGCTAAAACATAACGGAACTAACCTGCACTCCTATAACTCAAATCTCCCAGAATTTTGTCTCCGAGTTTTCTTAGCTTCCAGTGCTGCCGTAACCTCAACAGCTCGGAGTTGAAGTCTCTCTGTCTCTTGTTCTCCTGATATTCGGCTACTGACTTGGACAACCTCTCTGCTCCTTTCAGGAGAATCTGAGCCGCTCCTGCCAAAGATTTCTTCTTAGAAACCAGCAGCAAGCCGTGCTGATTCTGGTAAAATAGACAAACTATATTAGTAACATTAGCATTACTGAGATCAAGATGGACTGTGTGAGCTGAATAGGTAGATTCAAGGAACACTACGTTTGAGCAAGGTATTCAACTACCTATTGTTCCTGTTACATTTTGTTACTGTCTCATTTGGTAAATTCCCCTTTTATTGTAAAGCGCTGCGGAATAAGCTGGCGCAAGATAAATACCAATAATTATAATAACACTAACTTTAAAAAGAACAATTTATTTTTAATTTTAATATTGTTTCTTAGGAGATTTAGTTCATGAAATCATTTAAATAAAAAAGCAGTTTTTGCCTTATGTTTAAGCCTCACTTTCGATTCACTATCCTAGCGTGGACTTGGGTTAATATTTAGCAGTATTGTTCCGAATTTTGAAATCTTCTGCTGATCATTCCATTGCCATAGCGAAGGGTGACTCTGGTCTCTCCTATGGTTGGGTAAGCTCCCTATATTTTCTTGAGGGGTTTATTATATACTACAAGTTCCCATATATGCCTGTGCTGCTAGATGTGGCTTTGTGCTCACTATACAGAATTATGTTAATTTATATACAGACATTTGATGTGATATCCAGCTCTGTGGACTTGGTTCTAAGTTTGAAAGGGATTTATAAACTTATTTTTTTGTTTATGTTTTGTTAATTGATTTCCTTGGCAACCACAAGTAACAGCTGTTTATGGTTGGGAGGATCTCAATCTTGATGGGTGGCCACCCATTCCTTCATGTGGTTTTCGTTTGTTTTTTTGGTTTAGGGGTATATAAGGGTGTTGTTCACTGCTTTATTACAGGCTCCCTTGATAAAGGCATTTTTTTTTTTTTATTCTTTATTTTTGTGTGCTTTGTATTACATAACAAAGTCATGCAGCGCCACAACAGCGAGTACAGGCATACAATGTCAAACAATGTTGTGGTAAGGATGAACAGCACATTTTTGAGATAAGAGTGGTAATCCAAGTTGTTAGTGTATGTGTTCAGATTATTACACACCAAGATCCAAGAGGTATGGCACATACTGCTCTATAGATTAGGTACGTCTGAGGGTTCACAGCCAGGCTATAATCATCTTGGGTTAACATTGACCAGATTATAACAATTAATTAACTTTGTAGATTGAGTTAAATGTTTTGATACAGGAGTTTATCTCCTATCTAGTTCTTCAATGTGGTATTGCCAGACAAGTGATATCAAGTTTAACTGACCTGTCTATGTGTATGGGATATAGAGAGAAAAAAGCAAGACAAGTCTGAGCATAGTGAAATGGTATGCTGGCTAACTGACTTTGAAACTAGTTAGGAGTGTGCTTTAGAGTAAAGTAATATAGGCGCTTCTGAGACTGAGTAATACTCTCAGTAAATATAGGGCAACGTTCTCACAGTTTGTGAAGTCATAAACCCAGGTGCTTTTCAGCAAAGTCTGGTGTAGCATTTTAGTGGTCGGTAATAGAGCCCTTCTCCCACTCCGACCTCCGCGTTCAACCAACGCCGGCTCTGGAGGCTTGCCAGGTGCTTCAGGCTGAAGGGTCAGGCTGGGTCCCGCTGCAGCCCCTGTTGAGAGTACTCTTCTGCTCTTGGCCCCTACCAGCTTCTGGGATCTGTGTAGCAGGAGAGCAGTCATGTGTAGCGGCACATTGGAAGCGAAGCAGGATCGCCCTCCAGTCCCAAGCCGGTAGTGAGTCCTTATGGGGTATAGGTAGGGGCAGTTGCTGAATGAGTTGACAAATACCCAGGCCCCAGGACAACATTTGTAGTCACTATGGCAACCTGGGGGGGGCTAGGATTTGTTGAGCCCTGTTTTACATCATGTGAATATAAAACATGACACCACATCACATTCCTTTCCTAATTTTCTGCTAGCACTATGACATGCCACCTCATGATACCAGATTTGATAAATGTTGAGGACTTTGAAAGTATATATTTTTCACGTTAGAGTTAGGCAGGTGATGGCATGGATGTAGCAAGGCCCCTAAAGGTAAAGTCAATGAATCGCAATTCATACAAAACAGAGTCACTTTATCTTGTTAAACCATAATTCATGACTGTACTCTGAAGATTATCTTGTAAACAAATAATAAAATCACCTGTTTTGCTGCTGGTGCTTCTTGAGAGACAGGATCTAGGTGCATGTAACGCTTCTCCTTTACAATGGTCAAAACATCATGTAGGACACACATTTCAGTAAGGGCATTTCGTAAATTGTTTCTTACAGAGTCCCACGGCCACAGCGAGGGTTGGAACTTTACTGTTCCTGCAGAAAATGGAAATGTTACGTATTTAAATTAAATGATGGCTAGTCTGTGTTTCTGGTAGCCAGTGTGAATGACTTATGGTCAGTCTGTATTACGGATGGAGAGTCTGCATGACTGGCGGCCAGCGAGTCTGCATGACTGGCGGCCAGCGAGTCTGCATGACTGGCGGCCAGCGAGTCTGCATGACTGGCGGCCAGCGAGTCTGCATGACTGGCGGCCAGCGAGTCTGCATGACTGGCGGCCAGCGAGTCTGCATGACTGGCGGCCAGCGAGTCTGCATGACTGGCGGCCAGCGAGTCTGCATGACTGGCGGCCAGCGAGTCTGCATGACTGGCGGCCAGCGAGTCTGCATGACTGGCGGCCAGCGAGTCTGCATGACTGGCGGCCAGCGAGTCTGCATGACTGGCGGCCAGCGAGTCTGCATGACTGGCGGCCAGCGAGTCTGCATGACTGGCGGCCAGCGAGTCTGCATGACTGGCGGCCAGCGAGTCTGCATGACTGGCGGCCAGCGAGTCTGCATGACTGGCGGCCAGCGAGTCTGCATGACTGGCGGCCAGCGAGTCTGCATGACTGGCGGCCAGCGAGTCTGCATGACTGGCGGCCAGCGAGTCTGCATGACTGGCGGCCAGCGAGTCTGCATGACTGGCGGCCAGCGAGTCTGCATGACTGGCGGCCAGCGAGTCTGCATGACTGGCGGCCAGCGAGTCTGCATGACTGGCGGCCAGCGAGTCTGCATGACTGGCGGCCAGCGAGTCTGCATGACTGGCGGCCAGCGAGTCTGCATGACTGGCGGCCAGCGAGTCTGCATGACTGGCGGCCAGCGAGTCTGCATGACTGGCGGCCAGCGAGTCTGCATGACTGGCGGCCAGCGAGTCTGCATGACTGGCGGCCAGCGAGTCTGCATGACTGGCGGCCAGCGAGTCTGCATGACTGGCGGCCAGCGAGTCTGCATGACTGGCGGCCAGCGAGTCTGCATGACTGGCGGCCAGCGAGTCTGCATGACTGGCGGCCAGCGAGTCTGCATGACTGGCGGCCAGCGAGTCTGCATGACTGGCGGCCAGCGAGTCTGCATGACTGGCGGCCAGCGAGTCTGCATGACTGGCGGCCAGCGAGTCTGCATGACTGGCGGCCAGCGAGTGTGTATGACTGGCGGCCAGCGAGTGTGTATGACTGGTGGCCAGTGTGTGTGTATGACTGGTGGCCAGTGTGTGTGTATGACTGGTGGCCAGTGAGTGTGTATCTATCCCCAGTCCTGTGATCACAGATGGATGAATGAAGCCATGTTCCCCAGGCTCCCAGCCCCTCTCACCCTCCTCCTCCTCCTCCTCCTCCTCCTCCTGCTCCCCCCAGTCCTGCTCCCGGGAGCCGCTCGCCCCCTCCTCGTCCCCGGAGTCCTGGCTGAAGTCGATGCGCTGGGCCAGGCGGGCCAGGTTCTGGGACATGGACAGAGGCTGCACGTAGGTCTCGGAGCCATCGAGCCCCACCTCCTGGACCTGCTTCTCGCAGGACGACTCGATACTAATCCGCACGGCCGGACCGCCCGACATCTTCCCGACCGACACCGACAGCAAGCCCAGAACCAGGTACCGGAACCACACTGCGGGCTGCCACTGCGCATGCGCGGGGAATCACGGGAATTCGAGCTCTAGTGATAGCACTGCGCATGCGCGGGGGAGCACGGTAATGCGCCCTCTAGTGATAGCACTGCGCATGCGCGGAGTCTCGGCCAGAGTACGGAAGTTGAGCAGACCAAACTTAGCATGTCTTATTAGAACGCAACCTCAGCTTCTTAATACTTCATATGAAAACACAGAAAATATAATTATAAACAGGTCAACGACAAGAGCAACCATTTCTTTTAAAAACATTTTTTTTATATAAATAACCTTTATGTATTTTAATTACAAACACAAACAAAAGCTTTTTACACTTACCAATAAATAATAATAATAAAATAATTAGATTATGATTAGAAATTCCACAAGGATTTTAAATTTCAGACATTTAGCTAATCTTCGTCTTTCCAGCCTTGTGCATAAGAGCATTTCTGGGAAGCTCCCACCCTACCTGAGTAGAATGCTCTCCCCGGCTATAACCTCCGATCCAGTACTAGCATGATATTCAGCATACCGCAATACAAAAATAAAGTGGCCCGATTCTCATTTTCCTACAGAGCACCGCAATTATGGAATAACCTCAGGGACACAGTCAAATCTTCATTCAATCTAAAATCGATTAAGAGATCTATGGCAAAATACCTCAGAACAGAATGCACCTGTCATGGTTGAATATATTTATTACCTGTTATGTATTAAATTTATAAAATGTGTGTGTAAATATATAGTGTTTGTATATTGTATTTTTGTAATATTGTAACAATGCAATGTTTTGGGGACCCAGGACACCAAAACGAGAGAAATCTCAATGTATCCATCCTGGTAAAATATTTTATAAATAAATAAATCATTTCCAAATCTTTAAAGTCATGTAGTAATTGAAATGTAATGGAACATATTAATATTAAATACTTAGATAATTAATTACAACTTAATGAATTCCAATTGAAAATGGGAATAAATCAATAATCACTAATTGATTCAATTCCTCTACATCTATAAGAGTTTAACACTTTACAAAGTATATTTGGGTCATTTGCATAAAGTTTTAGTATTCATTTAATAAATAAATGATCAATATTAGTTTACATGGCAGCCTGCATAATTCCTGCTATTTTTAGCATGGGGGCAGTGAAAAGCGAAATCTGTGAGTGTTAAAGTGGGGGATGGATACATATATATATATATATATATATATATATATATATATATATATATAAATGTGGTGGAATCTCGGTAAAAATAAATTTAGTAGGCCGAGATTACCACGTGGCATGTGTACGTGCATATGCTGACGTATCGATCAGTTGGTTGCACGAGGCAAGATACGATCAGTAGTGTACGGAGCATGTGCAAGAATACAGGATGTAGTATTCCCCCTCCTCCATTGTGCTGGACAAGCCATGCGGTCAAACAGGAAGTTAATTCTTATTTGTGTTGATTGGTTAAGAGAATGTGCGGGTGGAGCTTAATATGGGAGGAGTTATGTGCCTATATAAGGAGCCTGCACTATTGTCTGGGACTCAGAACTTGCTGTATTTTGGTGACGTTAGTCCCTCTGAGTCCCGATCGGTGATCCAATAAAGAATCTCTTCCTTCCTGAAGAAACCTGTGTCCATCTCTCTGTGCTTGGCTTCCGTCAGTTTCTCCGGTATCATTTGGTGCATTGGCCGGGAAGCTCATCGTTCAACGGTAGCTGAGAGGCAGAGGCGTGAGACGGTCTATCTTTGCCCACGTTCTCTACGGCTGCACCCCTGAACTTCTGCGTGGACCTCCCTTCGTCTCGGCGCCACTGGTCTGTTGTCCAGGAGATCATCGGCCTCTACGTAAGAAGTGCTGGGGTGTCCCCGTCGATGAGTGTGAACTCAGGTTCAGGAACGAGGAGGTAAGACAACTGCTGTTTTAGACGGCAGGACCCACTAGGGGTATACCGATTGTGCGGTAGGCCCAAAGGGGTTTGAATCTGTGTATCTGCCCCCTCTGTCGGAGGGAAGGAGCGAAGGCGCACCGCTCGATCGAACGCTCTTTAGTCAGACCGTTTGATTTTGTTAGTCAGGCGGGGTCCTGGTGTAAATAGCCCTAGCCGGACACCGGTGTCTTGTCTAGACTAGCGTTCTAGGGTGTATATTACGTTCGCTAGGTCGGAGGGACCGGGAGACTAAGCGGCGCCTGTGTAAATTCGGTTTGCTAGCTCTCAACCTATCTGGGCTAAGTGGGAAGGCGTGTAAATTTGGAACCCACTAGACTTTTGATAGTGCGACTAAGAGGCGCCTGTGTAAATTCGGTTCTCTAGCTCGCTATATGTGGTGATTGGGCAGTGTGGCTAACCAAAACGGGTGTATATAGTTTTAGGTAGTCCATTCAAGGTACTGGCCAATAGTTTAGTTGGGAATTGTAAATGTGTTAACGATTGTTTAGTAAAGTGTATATCTTGTTAGATAGCGCGAGCTCAGCCGTCTAGCGAGAGTGTTAATAGTGTGTTGCTGTATTATAGTGCACGGTACCATAACCCTGTATATTTACTGACACTGTATATAAGTACTAATCATTGTCGTCCATTGCATGTTTAACACCATAACCACTAATAATTGTATTGTGACCTTAACTTGTGCTTTGACCTATGCTAACCGTACTGTAACCGCTATTTGTAAAAGACGATGTTACTGGGGTGTGTTATAGACGGGTAATTCGTATATAGAGAATTATAGCGTGGGTGACTGTATAGTTACGCCAAAGGGCATAATATTGATTATATAGTGACTGGTGTAGCAGCTGTGTGTGTACGGGAATTCCCTGAGTGTTTATTGTTATTGTGTACGTTTCACTTGGTAACCGTACCACGTGGTGCTGTTGCCAGAGGAAACGGGTGTGACTGTTGAATAGTACGCGTGCATAGTATTCGTTGTCGACGACGTTCCATTGTTAAGTATGGGTGCGTCGCAGTCAACGATTCCGGATCCCTTAGGTTGTATGGTGAAGAATTTTAAAAAGGGATTCAAAACTTGTGATTTTGGGGTTAAAATGTCTCCTGTACGTTTGGTCACTTTGTGTACTAGGGAGTGGCCTACTTTGGTTGCGGCATGGCCGCCACGTGGCAGTTTGGATCCAACTCTGGTACAGCGCTTACACGTGGCTGTATCAGGTAGGCCTGAACTTTACGGCCAGTTTCCTTATATTGATTGTTGGAGACAGGCCGTAAATGACTCGCCAAAATGGCTCCGGACATGCCACGAGGAGCAGTGTCGCCTCATGGTAGCTAGGACTTGTTCGTCCACTAGGACTGGTGTTAGGCCCATTTTGGACACGCCCCCTGAGTCCGAGATCCCTTTGCCGCCCCCTTACTTTCCGTTAAGAGGAAGTGACGCAAACGCAGGAAGTCCTGCAACCCTCCCCTCATTACCCTCATCCACTTCCGCTTCCTCCTCCAGTACAGGATCCACCCCCCCTTGTACTAAATCTCCCCTTCCGGAATCAGAACCAACCCCCATTAAAAACGAATATCCTGATTTGGCGCCACTTCAGACTTCCGGTCAAGCTTCATCTAGCTCGGCTCGAAGTGTTTTATTTACAACCTTTTCCCAAAACCAAGCTCCCATATCCCCATACCCTATTTCTCCCCGACTGGAACCTATGACTGACGCCCCTCCACGTAGCCCCATACAGACCCGACAGTTGACCGGTGCCCAACAATTAAGACACTATCAGATGCCTCTTCGTCTGAATCCTGGGTCAGCCTATATCGATGCCGCAGGCCAAATGGCACATGCTGACCCAGTCTTTGTATATGTCCCATTCACGACAACCGATCTTTTAAACTGGAAGACCCACAATTCCTCGTATACTGAGAAACCACAAGCTATGACTGATCTGTTCACCTCAATAGTACAGACACATAACCCGACATGGGCTGATTGCCAGCAGTTATTAATGACTTTGTTTAACAATGAGGAAAGGACAAGAATTAACCAAGCAGCCATTAAAGCACTAGAGGATAGAGCCCGTGCTTTGAACCAAGCTAATCCAGCAGCATGGGCCGCAACACATTATCCCAACACCGATCCCGATTGGAACGTAAATGGTGCTGATATGGTTCAACTCAGAGCCTATAGAGACGCTATAATTGCTGGCATGAAAGCCGGAGGAAAGAAAGCTATTAACATGTCGAAGACAGTTGAGGTGATTCAGAAAAGCGATGAAGCGCCCAGTGTCTTTTATGACCGATTATTGGAGGCATACCGCTTGTATACCCCCTTTAATCCGGAAGACGCAGATAATTCCCGAATGGTGAACTCCGCCTTTGTCAGCCAAGCTTACGGAGATATTAAGCGCAAGCTACAAAAGTTAGAAGGGTTTGCAGGTATGTCAATCACCCAACTAATGGAGGTAGCGAATAAAGTTTATATGAATAGGGAAACAGAAAGTAAGAAAGAGGAAGAGCGCAAGATGCGTAAAAAGGCTGATATGCTAGCGGTAGCGATCGCAGGCGTAGATAGACGGGGCCCAGATAGAGGCGATAGTAGATGGAGTAGGGAGCCTTTGAGTAGGAATCAGTGCGCGTATTGCAAGGAAGAAGGGCATTGGAGGAACGAATGTCCGCAAAGAGAGCAGTACGAGAGAGACCTACCCAGGGCAGGCTACGGAAACTTTAGAGGCAGAGCGAGAGGTAGAGGAGGCCCCGGAGGGAGTAATGGTAATAGAGGGAGTAATGGGAACAGAGGAAGTGTTAGGGAAGACAGGTATATTCCAGCAGCGCAAAGGTCCCGCGATAGAGAAGGTAGGGACTTCGTAGGATTGGCTGACACGGTCATGGAGGACTATTGATACCGACCGGGCTCCATCCCCCTTGGTCGAGCGGAGCCTATGGTCGATGTATCAATAGGGGGGAAAAGGAGTGCGTTCATGATCGACACTGGTGCTGAACATTCAGTGGTGACTAATCTAGTTGCTCCTCCATCTGGAAGGACTATTACTGTGATAGGAGCAACTGGAAGAAGTGCTGAAAAACCGGTTCTTAAAAGTCGACTCTGTACATTGGGAGGCCACGTAGTAAAACATCAATTCCTCTATATGCCTGAATGTCCAGTCCAATTGCTGGGACGTGATATGCTATCAAAATTACAAGCGCAGATTACGTTCCTACCAAATGGAACAACATCCTTAAAGTTTAATGGACCTTCAGGTATCATGACATTATCCGTACCAAAGGAAGAAGAGTGGCGACTTTATACAGTGTTGACTAGCCAAAACCCTAGGAGTGATGAGACATTATTTAACATACCAGGAGTTTGGGCAGAGAACAACCCACCAGGACTGGCCCGCAATATTCCACCTATAAAAATTGAACTAAAACTTGGGGTTTATCCAGTGAGCCTAAGACAATACCACATCCCGCAGAAGGCTAAGAAGAACATCCAATCCTATCTGGATAAGTTCATACGGTATGGTATCCTAAAATTCTGTACTTCCCCCTGGAACACCCCATTGCTGCCTGTTCAAAAGCCCGGTACAGATGAGTATCGACCTGTGCAGGACTTGAGAGCAGTCAATGATGCGGTTGTTAGTATACATCCAGTTGTACCCAATCCATATAACCTGCTTGCTTTAATTCCGGGCGGGGCTACTTACTTCACAGTCTTAGATCTCAAAGATGCCTTCTTTTGCCTCCGAATTGCCGCAGAAAGTCAATGTATTTTCGCTTTCCAATGGGAGAACGCTGTAACGGGCTCAAAACGCCAGATGACTTGGACAAGACTGCCCCAAGGGTTTAAAAATTCACCTACCCTATTTGGTTCAGCCCTAAGTCAAGATCTACTGGATTTCGAGTCCATCCCAGGAGAGTGTGTATTGTTACAATATGTAGATGACTTGTTGATAGCAGCAGTTACAAAAGAGATCTGTCAGCAAGCAACGCACGATCTACTACACATTCTCTGGAAGGCAGGATACAAGGTGTCTAGAAAGAAGGCTCAGTTGTGTTTGCCAACTGTCAAATATCTGGGATTCCATATCTCTGAAGGTCAAAGAATTATGGGGCCAGAGAGAAAAGAAGCTGTCTGCCAAATACCAATACCCAAGAATAGAAGACAAGTGCGAGAATTCTTGGGGGCAGCAGGCTTCTGTAGGATATGGATCCCCAGCTATGCGATACTGGCAAAACCTCTGTACGCAGCTATCAAAGGTACAGAGCACGACCCCTTCTTATGGACCCAAGAACAGCAAACGGCATTTGAAGATGTGAAGAAGGCTTTGATGAGTGCCCCAGCATTAGGTCTACCTGATCACACACGACCATTCTACTTATATGTACACGAGCAAAGAAGAATGGCTGTGGGAGTATTGACACAGTACTTGGGATCATGGCAAAGACCTGTTGCCTATATGTCTAAGCAATTGGATGCAGTGGCCAGCGGACTTCCACCTTGTCTAAGAGCCGTAGCTGCAGCCGCCCTGCTAGTAGCTGAAGCCGATAAACTCACTCTGGGTCAAGAACTTTATGTACGAGTCCCACATGCAGTACAGACGTTGTTGGATTACAAAGGAAATCATTGGTTTAGTAACAGCCGTATGACCAAGTATCAAGCAATGTTGTGTGAAAACCCAAGAGTGCATTTAGAGACTGTAAACACCTTAAATCCAGCTACCCTTTTGCCACAACCTACTGAAAGTCAACATGATTGTTTGGAAGTAATGGATGAAGTATTCTCAAGTAGACCAGATCTTCGTGATTTTCCCATCCAGAACCCCGATGTTCAATATTATACCGACGGCAGTAGTTATGTGAAAGAAGGGATCCGCTATGCAGGATATGCAGTAACAACAATAGACAAGGTGATAGAAGCTCGGCCACTGGCGAAAGGAACATCAGCACAAAAGGCAGAATTAATAGCACTAACACGAGCGTTACAATTGGCTGAAGGTTTAAGAGTGAATATCTATACGGACTCTAAGTATGCGTTTTTAACCACTCATGCCCACGGAGCTTTGTATAAAGAAAGAGGACTACTGAATTCAGAAGGCAAAGAAATCAAATACGCAGCTGAAATCCTACAACTATTGGAAGCAGTGTGGGAGCCGAAAGAAGTCGGTATCATACATTGTCGAGCGCATCTGAGAGGAGATGGTGATGTAACCAAGGGAAATCGGATGGCAGATAGTGCAGCTAAGCGTGCTGCTGAATCAGGAAGACAGGAGTATGTGGGGCATATAGCTGCTCTTATACCAACTCCACTGTCCCAATGGACTCCAGTTTATACAGCTCAAGAAGAGGAGTGGTTAAAGACTGAACCAGGAAAGTATTTGGAGAACAAGTGGTATCAGCTAGAAGATGGAAGAATAGTCATACCAGCATCACTAGCGGTAGAAATTGTCCAAAATTATCATAACGGGACACATTCTGGGAGAGACAGCACTGAAGAATCTCTTAGAAAACATTTCTACATACCAAGATTGTCCAACTTGACTCAGGCCATTGTACGAAGATGTGTAACATGTGCTAAAAATAATGCAAGACAAGGACCAGTAAAACCACCAGGAGTCCAGTTTATGGGGGGACTCCCCATGTCCGATCTACAAATAGACTTTACAGTGATGCCTAAATCGGGTGGACATCGTTACCTGTTGGTAATTGTGTGCACCTATTCAGGCTGGGTAGAAGCATGTCCTACTCGTACAGAGAAAGCAGGAGAAGTTGTAAGATTCCTGCTACGAGAAATAATACCCCGATATGGACTACCCTGTTCTATAGGATCGGACAATGGTCCAGCTTTTGTTCATCAGTGCCTACAACAACTGACTCATATGCTTGGTATAAAGTGGAGGCTTCATACTGCATATAGACCCCAGAGTTCTGGTAAGGTAGAGAGAATGAATAGAACTATTAAGAATCAGTTGGCTAAAATGTGTCAGGAAACCCAACTTAAGTGGAACGTTCTCTTACCCATAGCTCTATTGCGAATCCGCAGTACCCCTACCAGAAGGATGGGCCTCTCTCCTTTTGAAATTATGTATGGGCGACCACCTCCCGTACTTGGTAACTTAAGGGGGGACTTGAGTCAGTTGGGAGAAGGAATTACCCGGCAGCAGGTTGTAGAGTTGGGTAAGACTATGGAGGAGGTACAGAAATGGGTACAAGATAGATTACCTGTGAATATTTATCCCCCTGTTCATAGTTATCATCCAGGAGATCAAGTGTGGATTAAAGAGTGGAATAATGTACCGTTAGGGCCCAAGTGGAGAGGTCCTTATGTTGTTCTTTTGTCTACCCCTACAGCGATAAAAGTAGCCGAAGTGACTCCGTGGATACATCACTCCAGGGTTAAACCAGCAGCAGTCGATTCTTGGCAAGTTACAGCAGATCCAGAGAATCCCTGCAAGATCCGGTTAAAACGCACTACTCAGTCGGAGTAACGAGGAATCGTGTGGATTACAAATTTTATTGTTACAGGGATTTGGTGCGTGAGTGAGAAGGCCATAATAAAGCCTGTCCGCTTACCAACACATAGTATATAAGCCAGGAAAGTCTCGAAGGGACACCTGTGAAGACGAGCAGGACTCCATTCCCTGCAGCCCTCACATCCTAGAAGCTGAGGCGCCTTCGCACGGACGAAGACTGAGGATGACGGCGAAAGATGTGCTTTTGATAGTGTTTATTTATATGTGTTTTTATATTTAGGAAGGTAGAGGTACCGACACTCCTAGCTGTGAGGTATGCATTAAGACTACGAGAACAGGTAACCATATTTCCCAAACCCTAATTTGGCATTCACAATACGAGTGTAAAGGAGATGTATCGAGATGTAGATACTTAAATATAGACTATAGTGTGTGCCATTTAGGAGTAGGAGAACCTAAGTGCTTCAGTCCAGAGTATCAACCTCGTACAATTTGGTTGACTCTCAGGAATGGAGATCCTCAGGGGACCCTAATTAACAAGACGGTGTTAGAATCCGTACATTCTTCGGGTGTTCTGCTATTTGATGCGTGTAAAGCGATATCGAGTGGTAGAAAGCCGTGGAATGTATGTGGGGATCTTAGATGGGAGAGGACGTATGGGTCTAATGATAAATATATTTGTCCCAGTAGTAAAAATAAATATGTGAGTCCTAGATGCCCAAATAAAGATTATAACTTTTGCCCATATTGGTCTTGTGTGGGGTGGGCGACTTGGGGACAGACAGTAGACAAAGACATGATAGTGACTAAGTTGCCGACTAGCCCATATTGGAAGTCTATGGAATGTAATCCCATCCATATACTTATAAATAACCCCGATAAGTTCTTAGACAAATATGGCAATTTATTTGGGTTTCAGATATACGGGACGGGTTTAGATCCTGGGACATTATTGTTTATAGGGATAGAGACTGATACGGTATCCTCCCAAACTCATCAAGTATACCATTCCTTTTATGAAGAGATGAGTATAGATAATAAGATCCCCCATAATGCTAAAAACCTGTTCATCGATTTAGCCGAAAGTATTGCCGGTAGTCTTAATGTTACCAACTGCTATGTGTGTGGAGGTACTAACATGGGAGACCAATGGCCTTGGGAAGCAAAGGAGGTAATGTCCGGTTCTGAGGCAGTTGACCAACTGATATCTACACAAGCCGATTATCATATGAGTGTTAGAAGTAAATCTGAGTGGAGATTAAAGACCTCCATCATAGGTTATGTTTGCATAGCAAGGAAAGGAATAATGTATAATACTTCTGTAGGAGAATTAACTTGTCTAGGGCAAAAAGCTTATGATGATGATACAAAGAATACAACTTGGTGGTCGGCTTCAAATGTCTCAGAACCATCTAACCCGTTTGCTAGATATGCCAATTTAAAGGATGTGTGGTTTGATTTATCCATCACATCTACCTGGAGAGCCCCAGCAAATTTGTACTGGATCTGTGGTAAGAAAGCCTATTCGGAGTTGCCACAGGACTGGGAAGGGGCATGTGTGTTGGGTATGCTCAAACCATCCTTCTTCTTGTTACCGATTGAAACAGGTGAGACTTTAGGTGTTAAAGTGTATGATGTGAATCATAGGAAGAAAAGGGGACCCATAGAGATAGGCGCCTGGGAAGATAATGAATGGCCTCCCCAGCGTATCATAGATTATTATGGGCCAGCCACGTGGGCTGAGGATGGTACCTTTGGTTACAGAACCCCTATTTATATGCTCAACCGTATTATAAGATTACAGGCGGTGGTTGAGATTATCACCAACGAGACGTCACAAGCGCTCAATCTTCTAGCAAAGCATAACACCAGGATGAGGACGGCAGTCTACCAAAATAGATTAGCCTTGGATTACCTTTTGGCAGTAGAGGGAGGTGTATGTGGGAAGTTTAACCTGAGCAATTGCTGTCTTCAAATAGATGACGAAGGGCAAGCAATAGCTGAGCTTACTAGCCATATGGTTAAACTAGCGCATGTGCCTACTCAGGTATGGAAAGGGTATAATCCAAGTAGTTGGTTTGGTAGCTGGTATGAGTGGTTTGGAGGGCTTAAGGCAGTGGTAGGTGGAGTCCTACTGATTTTAATGTTGTGTCTACTCCTGCCGTGTCTTATACCCTTAGTAGTTAGGTCTGTGCAAAGCCTGATAGAAAATATAGCAGAGGGGAAGGCTGCTGCACAGATAATGGCGATTTATAGGTATAAGGCTCTAAATCAGGGAGAACCAATGCAGGAAGATGAGTGTTGAAGATTCACATCATAAGATAAGTCTGGTCTGGTTCAAGGTAACTTGCGGTGTATGCAAACCAAGGTTAAATGATGCCTCAAGTAATTGTAAAATATCAAGAGGCATCAAAGGGGGGAATGTGGTGGAATCTCGGTAAAAATAAATTTAGTAGGCCGAGATTACCACGTGGCATGTGTACGTGCATATGCTGACGTATCGATCAGTTGGTTGCACGAGGCAAGATACGATCAGTAGTGTACGGAGCATGTGCAAGAATACAGGATGTAGTATTCCCCCTCCTCCATTGTGCTGGACAAGCCATGCGGTCAAACAGGAAGTTAATTCTTATTTGTGTTGATTGGTTAAGAGAATGTGCGGGTGGAGCTTAATATGGGAGGAGTTATGTGCCTATATAAGGAGCCTGCACTATTGTCTGGGAATCAGAACTTGCTGTATTTTGGTGACGTTAGTCCCTCTGAGTCCCGATCGGTGATCCAATAAAGAATCTCTTCCTTCCTGAAGAAACCTGTGTCCATCTCTCTGTGCTTGGCTTCCGTCAGTTTCTCCGGTATCATATATATATATATATATATATATATATATATAATGTGACAAGACCAATCTCTCCACTGTGCATTGGAGGAGCCTGGTTGCCTGCCTGCTGCCTTTTGACTATGGACCGGCATTTAAATACTTTATTTTCCTATGCAGAAAGGTCTATTCATGTATTTCTGCCCTGGCGTTCGGTAGATTCTCGGATTTACTGAATGAACTCATTTAACCCAGATAGCTATGCCATGGAGCCTATTCGTGTAATAAAAGACTTTGGCTCCATGGCAATTGAATTGTATGTGTGTGGTCTGAGAGCCATTCAGTAATAATGTGCGCTCAGACCTAAGCTATCTGGGGATATGTTGCATGTCTGTATTTTATGTAATAAATGTAACCTTGTGTATTTTATTGTATTTTACTGTCTTTTTACTGCCATGTGCTTAATGGAGTTTTGCCTCTATCCTTGGACATAATTGGATTACTTCCCAATTATCTCCAGGATAGAAGACTCTGTGGAACTGTTTT
Organism: Pelobates fuscus; assembly: GCF_036172605.1. Classification (NCBI taxonomy): domain Eukaryota; kingdom Metazoa; phylum Chordata; class Amphibia; order Anura; family Pelobatidae; genus Pelobates; species Pelobates fuscus. The sequence goes on from NC_086317.1 coordinate 457,849,186, forward strand.
TTGGCAGAAAAGCCATGCTTTATTTGGTCACAAAGGACTTCGATCTATCTTTTGAACCAATGGACCAATTTGGATGATTTTGACACGTTTGTATTTGGAGTATGCTGATTCTGAAAATGTAAGTTTTATGTGAATGTGATGCATACTTTTAAAGTTATGAATAACGTGGAAAAACTGTATTTCTCTGCCTGTGATAATTACATTACCCATTGTGTAAGGTAATTGTATCACAGGCAGAGGGGAGGATTTTGTGTGGGAGTGTCTGAGTGTATTGTACCTGTTTATTGGTTGTTTTCCAAAACCCTGTAGGTGGTACTAATGTGTATATAAGAACAATAAACCCACAGCTCTGTCTGTTCCTGTTTTGACCCTCAACACGGAGCCTTGTCTCGTTCTTGGGGGGATTTATTGTATGCTGTTCCAGTTTGACTGCTAGGAGTGTAAACCTATTCGTATGGTTTTTCCTATTCGGCTGTTTACAGCATTTGTATGTTTGAGAGCATTCATATGCTTCTCCGGTTCGGTGGATTGGTGCCTACAGTAGCTGTGCCTGTGTCTCTGGAAGGGGAAGATCTACTAAACGGCTGTTAACCCCTTTTATGCCTGGGGGTGCCGTTACATATAATATTGTATATTGTTGTTCATAAGTTGCAACAATAGGTATCAATCCTTATCAACGCGATAAAAACAATTCCAACAATGCCAACACTTGGCCGCTAGGTGTCACTGTTTTCCCACAAGATACAAAATCGCTGGGGAGGAAAAAGAAAACTAATTTTACCAGAAAAAAAAAAGTGAAGGAACACACAATCCCTCATAACTCCCTGGGACAGGGGTGTCCGAGTTTTTTCTGCAATGGGTCACATCATCAGAAATGTGTGTGTGTGTGTGTGGGCTGCTCTAACTTTTCACTGAGACAAAATCACACACTGACACACATACAGATGCACACACAGCTACAGACATACAAAGACATATACACAAGAAAAAACATAGATACACAGACACGCACTAACAAACATGAAGATACACTGACACGTGCTCACTGACAAATATGCAGAAACACTATCACACATACAGATACAAACAAACTTACTGACACAAAGATATACATACAGACATTACATGCAGATACACATACACACAGAATAACACTCATACAGATACTGACACACATACACAGATACAGGGGCACAGACTGACACACATACAGACATTCAGATAAAAATAAAAAAACATTGTATTAATAAACAAATACACAGTGAACACACTAAATCCCTAGTTGCACTGCAGAGGATCGCGGTGATGTCAGCCAGGTGCAATGCGCATTAGGTGCTTTCTGTGTGTCTGGGTAGCCTCAGCATACATTTTCAGCAAAGAATCACTTTATTTATTGTGATTTTCTCTCACACACATTTCTGATGGTCACTGCATAAAAACAGTGGAGTTAGTTTTGAGGGATTGTGTGTTCACGGTTTATTCATTTATTCGTCCATTTTTTCTACTTACTTCACCTTTTTTCTCCGTACAATTAGGAGAAAGTGTTGTTTTTTTTGTTTTTTTCCAGGTAATTTTTTTCTTGTATTAGAACAGTGACACCTAGCGGCCAATTGTGGGCATTGTTGGATTTCTTATTTTATTTTTAATTTGTATATTGTTGTTAAGGACTGATATCTACTTGTTGCAATTTATGAATAACAATATACAATTTATCAAGCCCCACTTTATTAAACCCCAGCTTAAAGGAACACTATAGTCACCAAAACAACTTTAGCTTAATGAAGCAGTTTTAGTGGATAGATCATGCCTGTGAAGTTTTACCGCTCAATTTACTGCCATTTAGCAGTTAAATTACTTTTTCTGTCATATGGTGGCAGTCACATATGGGTTTTGCTCCTCCCTGTGGACAAGACTTTTAACAAGCTTATTAAAAAGGATCCTCCCCCTTTGGGTATAAAGGCTCAGACCGCAAAACCTACCCCAGTCTTCTTTCTTGTCCCGATAGGGATGGACAGGACTTCGTCGTTGGTGAGACACACAGGTTGCTGTCTGGGGGATCCGGTCCGAGAGCTGCCCGGGTGGTAAGCTGAGTGGCCCATGCTCCGTTTTCTTAATCGTTACGGAGCATACTGAGGTCTGTAATTTATGCCGAGAAAGTTTCCGGCAAATACTTCCGGGAGGCGGAGCTCGCTCTGAGCAAGCGCACAGCGGTGGAACGCACGCCCGGGTGGTGTTTGCGTTCCACCTAAGCTTCCGGGTGCGCAAAGACGCATGCGCAAACGGAAGCTTAAAGAGATATTGCAAAAAAAAAAAAAAAAAAAGCGAAAATTTGAATTTAAAAGCTGTGCTAGTACCCACTGACAGCATGATGCAGATCAGAAGAGGTACGCCGTGTCACCTGCCCCCCCACATGGGGTATTTTGAGGTAAGATTTACAGAAAATAGATCTTTACTTTGAAATACTTTCTGAAGGAGAAAATACTTTCTAAGGAGTATCCGTTTAAATTTTTCAGATATGTCTAGTCCACCTGAGATGGATAAAGAGAAACTAACTCCCACGCCTAGAAAGGCTACAGTGAAGTCCAAACATATTGTTTGCAGCGAATGTGCAACTCCCCTCCCAGACGGGTCTAGGAAGAAAATATGCAGTCTGTGTACTGCAAACTCGTTGGAAAGAGAGAAGCAAAAGGATATGCAATCTTTCCTATCCTGGTTCCAGGAGAGTTTGTCCCAGACCTTGGACACGATTAAGGATTCTAAGAGGGTAGAAGCCCCCAGTCAACGAAAGATCAATAAAAGAAAAAGAGATTCCTCATCTGGATCATCTTCAGGGGAATGTTCTTCTTCTGTCGAATCAGAAGATTCGGGTTCCTCATCCAGTGAACCAGTGGGTTTTCCATCAGAGGCAATCCGTAAATTTGTTAAAGAAGTGAATCTGACCATCCTACCTCAGGGAGCAGAAAATCCTAAGAGAGGTTTTTTTGTACAACAGAGCCTAGTTGATTCTATTTTTAGGGAATGGAAAAACCCGGAAAAACGTGCCTTTATTTCCAGACACTTCAAGGACATCTTTAAGCTGGCTAGCGACGTTATGTGGGAAGATCTCCCAAAAGTTGATGTTCAGGTGGCACAGATTGCCAAGAGAACCACGATCCCTATTGGAGAAACTGCAGCATTAAAAAATCCCATGGATAAGAGAGCCGAAACCTCGTGTAGGCGAGCTTATCAGACAGCCGGTTTCCAATGTAAAGCCCTGCTGGCAGGGGCAGCAGCAGCCAGAGTGAATGAAGTTTGGCTAAATCTAGTACAAAATAATTTTTCATCTGGCCAGGTCGTTGATCTTAGTCACATGTTTCAGAACATGCATTTAGCGAATGAATTCCTTTTGGATATGTCAGTAGAAGTGATAAAATTGGCCTCCAGGATCATGGGTTTGACTTCGGTGGCAAGACGTGCCCTATGGTTGAGGTCTTGGTCGGCAGATACGGCGTCCAAGGCAGTCCTTTGTGAACTTCCTCTGGAAAAGGCTAAATTGTTCGGCGCTCCCTTAGAGGAAATCATACGTCAGATGTCTGAAACCAAGAAGGCACTTCCTCAGGATCGAAAAATTTCCTGGAGAGCAGGCTACAGGAATTATCAATCCAGGGGTAGACGACCCTTTCAGGAAAGACCACACTATTTTCAAAGAAAAGAGAAAAACCGAAAATTTGAACAGAGTAACGAAGTCAAGAGAAGCTTCAGAGACAAAGGGAAGCGTTTTTGACGCCAGAGGTATAGGAGGACGACTCCAATATTTTTTACCGACATGGGAACAGACCACAAAGGATCCTTGGGTTCTAAGGATTATCCGAAAGGGACACAAGATTGTTTTTCTGGAAAAGCCAAGATCAAGGTTTCTACTTTCATCCTACCAGTCCAGAAAGAAATCTCGAGCTCTAGATTGTCAGACCAGGATGCTTCTTCACAAAAGGGTAATAGAAAGAGTGCCACAGAAACGGGAATTTCGAGGAGTCTATTCAAGACTGTTTCTCGTTCCAAAACCAGACCACTCATTTCGGCCCATTCTGGATCTGAAGAGGATAAATCAGTTTATCCCTTATCACAGATTCCGTATGGAATCAATCGCATCAATTTTTCCCCTATTGCAAAACGGAGACGTTATGGTAAAAATCGACTTAAAGGATGCCTATCTACATGTTCCGATAGCCACTACTTCAAGGAAATATCTAAGATTTGCAATAAGAAGAAGAAGTCACACCGTTCATTTCCAGTTCAGGGCTCTACCTTTTGGTCTGTCCTCCGCTCCAAGAATCTTTACCAAAATCCTGTCTCCTCTAACTGCTCATTTAAGGGAAAAGGGTGTTTCTATGGTCCCATATTTAGACGACTGGCTACTGGTGGCACATACCGAAGATCAACTGCACGAGGATCTGCGGATCACTATAAAGTTTCTTCAGGACCATGGTTGGATTTTGAATCTAAAAAAATCAGTTTGCATTCCAACAAGAGTAATAGAGTTTCTCGGGTTCAACATCGATTCAACCACCATGTCTATTTTTCTGCCCAGACGGAAGAGAATAAAGATCCGAAGATCGATTTCCAACCTCCAGAGAATGAAAAGTTGTTCATTCAGAGAGGCCATGAGTGTGTTAGGGCTTCTTACGGCCACTTTTCCCGCAGTCAAATGGGCAAGATCAAAGGTCAGACCTTTACAGTGGAACATCCTGACGTCTTGGTCAAAGAAGGAGGAAGATCTAGACGAAAGATTCCTACTGTCCCCTCAGGTGAAAAAGCAGCTAGATTGGTGGATAACCTCAGAGTGCCTGTTAAAAGGCTTGTCCTTTCTACCAAAGGTCTGGCTGATAGTCACCACAGACGCTTCAAACTCAGGTTGGGGAGCCCACTTGGGTTCCACCATGTTCCAAGGAAAATGGTCTTCCAAAGAAGCAGAGGAATCCACAAATTTCAAAGAATTGTTGGCGGTTCTGTATGCTCTTCATCACCTCAGACCTTGGTTACTTCAAAGAGCGGTCAAGATACAGTCAGACAATCGTACGGTAGTCTCTTATATCAATCGACAGGGAGGAACCAGAGCGAGAAGGCTTTACAGTCTTTGTACAGCCGTTATGGAATGGGCGCAGAGAAATCTGGAAGACATTACGGCGGTCTACATAAGAGGCAGCGACAATGTTATAGCCGACGATTTGAGCAGGGGAAAGTGGGACCAAAAGGAATGGTCGCTAAACCCGGACGTATTCAGAATCCTAACTGTGAAATTCGACGTACCAGAAGTAGATTTGATGGCAAGAAGATCAAACAAGAAGGTTTACCACTTCGCCTCCCTATTCAGAACGGATCGACCCAGTTGGATAGACGCTCTATCAATAAGGTGGGATTTTCAGCTGGCTTACATCTTCCCACCTCTGCCCCTGATCCCAAAGGTTCTCCTCAAGATACGAACAGACAGGGCAAGGATATTGGCAATAATCCCTTATTGGTCAAACAGAGCCTGGTTTGCCGCCCTAAAAGAGATGACCATCAGCTATTGGGAACTTCCAGTGTCAGCTCATCTCATTGTGAACAGGAACCTACCCTTGAAGGTACTAGAGATGTTCAGATTGACGGCTTGGCTACTGCAAGGCTGATCCTTCGAAACAAGGGATTACAGGATGAGAGAATAGCTGTCTTACTCCGCGCCACTAGAGTATCGACTTCTAGGATATACTTTAGAATTTGGTCCAAGTTTCTGCACTGGTGTAGGGATCACCGGTTTCCGATCTTACAACCATCAATTGATAACATTCTTCAGTTTTTACAAGAAGGCTTTGACGCTGGCCTGGGAGTCTCAACTCTCAAGGTCCAAATATCTGCTTTGAATTTTTTTCTTCTAAAGGATCTGGCAGCAAATGTTTTTATCAGAAGGTTTTTTAGGTCTATCAGCCTCAGGAGGCCTCCTAAACGATCAGTGTTTCCATCATGGGACTTAGCCCTAGTCCTTCAAGCCCTTAGTGCTACCCCGTTTGAACCTTTGGAGGAAGTTCCTTTAAAAATTTTATCTCTTAAGGTTTTGTTTCTGGTGGCCATCACCTCAGCCAAAAGAGTGGGAGAACTTCACGCCCTATCCTCCTCAGACGAATTCACTATTTTCCATGAGGACAAGGTGGTTCTTTACCCGAGACCATCTTTTCTTCCTAAGGTTTTATCTTCAAAGAATGTGAATCAACCTATTATTTTACCTTCCTTTTTTAGTGCGCCCTCATCCCTTCAAGAACACAGATGGCAAAAGTTGGACGTAAGAAGAGCGTTACGTATATATTTAAACAGAACAAAGGAATTCAGAGTGTCGGATCACCTGTTTGTTAATTTTCAGGGTCACTTAAAGGGTAAGGTATCTTCCCGTGGTACTTTATCTCGTTGGCTTATTCAGGCTATCGATTTGGCATATTCTTCCTCAGGTCTTCAGTCGCCTGCTGCTATCAAGGCCCATTCTACTCGAGCTATGGCTACCTCATGGGCAGAAAGAGCACTTGCATCTCCAGAAATCATTTGCAAGGCAGCATGCTGGTCATCTTACAACACCTTTATCAAGCACTACCGGCTAGACATTTTCTCTGCCTCTGAAGCTGCCTTTGGGCGTAAGGTGTTACAAGCCGTCGTGGCATAGGTCCCGCCCAGAGGGATTCTTGCTATATCCCATATGTGACTGCCACCATATGACAGAAAAAACTGAAATTTTTACTTACCGTAAATTCTTTTTTTCTTAATATGGTGGCAGTATTATAACCCTCCCTCTTTATTAAAGTAATTTTGCATTGGATATTGGATTTGTCTGATTTCTTTACTTGTCACGTACTGGGGTAGGTTTTGCGGTCTGAGCCTTTATACCCAAAGGGGGAGGATCCTTTTTAATAAGCTTGTTAAAAGTCTTGTCCACAGGGAGGAGCAAAACCCATATGTGACTGCCACCATATTAAGAAAAAAAGAATTTACGGTTAAAAATTTCTGTTTTTTACCTGTTTATGCAGCTCTAGCTGCACCTCCCCTGGCTGTGACTGACACAGTCTGCATGAAAACAAAATGGTTTTACTTTCAATCAGATGTCAACTTACTTTAATAGTTTTTATCTCCTGCTCTGTAAATTGAACATTAATTACATATAGGATGATCCTGCAGGGTCTAGCAAGCTATTAACCGAGCAGGGAATAAGAAACTCTAAATGAAACAGAATTTTCCAATAAAGGAAGTATAAACATTAGATCTCACTTTACATTGTTTAGGAAGACTGTGCAAGTCACATGGAGGGAGGTGTGACTAGGGCTGCAGAAACAGAAACAAAAGTGATTTAACTTCTTAATGGCAGAGAATTGAGCAGTGAGACTAAATGGACCTGATTTATACACCAAAACTGTTGTTTTAAGCTATAGTTATTTAGGTGACTATAGTGTCCCTTTAATGTAGTTGTTCTGGTGAGTATAATCATTAATTTCAGACAAATACACAAAAATAAGTCCTGCTCTCAAACTCTCACTACTCCTGGACAGCAGCAGCGACCATAGAAGTCCCGAATTTTGGAGTGTCAAATTGCAGAGGTCCCGAATTTCAGAAGTGCTGAACCGAAGTCTCGAACTGAACCAAATTTTTTGCCCATGCACATCCCTACTTCCTGGGGCGGTGTTGCATAGTATGGACCACTGACATTCAGTATCTATCCTCTACATTAGGGGTTCCCAACCCAGTCCTCAAGTATCCCCAACTAGTCCAGGATTTAGGGATTACCCTATTGTGTCAAAAGCGTTTTTCCTAAAAACACCTTAGACACAATTGAGTAATCCTTAAATCCTGGACTGATAGGGGGTACTTGAGGACTGGGTTGGGAACCACTGAACTTTCCTCATAGAGATGCATTAATTTAATGCACCTCTATGAGGAGATGTTGATTGGCCAGGACAGCATTTGACTCTGCCCCCTTGGCTGAGATCTTTCGAATAGACAATCTCAGCCAATCCAATGCTTTCCTATGGTCAATCATTTCCTATGAGGTCAGCAAAGGAGACAGATACGTGGCAGAGCCAGCACTAGTAGACTAGAATAAAGGTAAGATCGCACCATATTTAGGGGGGAGGGAAGTAAACAGTGATTTTAACATTAACAGGTCAGGAATACATGTTTGTGTCCCTGACCTTATAGTACATCTTTAAACAAAAGGCTTCCTATCCACGCAATGAAACATTATTTTATGTCAGACTAAAAAGGTTACCACCCAAATACTGACATGGTGAGCATAAAATTAAAATATAGGCCTGCTCAACCAGGCTCCTTACTAACAGATGTGTGGGGGTGGGAGACCACCAGATCGGAGCAGGCAGTAATATACTAATACTAATTTCATAGTTCTGTTCCCTGTTCTTTCTATTGATATATGAGGAGCTACCTATTGGTCAATGCTGCCACGGCTTGATTAAGAAAAAATAAAAACCACACCTTACTCTACCTACTTTTATCATTAACAATGATATCCGTGTGTGCCTGCCAACACATTAAAATAGCTCTGATTATCTTAACAACAAGTTTATGTCTATGAAAGCAATGTCCAACTAATTTTCCTTCTACCATAAACCAGGCACTCAAACACCACATTGGACAAAGGACACAAAAAGGAGCAACATATAATTTATTATAAAACAATCAAACATTAATAAAATCCTTTGCATATCATTACTTTGCAGCCTCATTATTTGAAATACTTAATAAAGATGTCTTACATATACAAAACAAGACTAGTTTAGGAACAGGGTTAAAAGTGTTTAACTATTTTAATGGAGCGGAGGCAAAAATCTGCTTTGTTGTCTTTGTTGACAAGGAATTCCGAAGACAGACATACATACATACATGTTCAAATTTTGAATAAAATTCTGTCTGAAAATGTGGATTATGGCAGGTAGCAAGTCAGTTGAAATCTCTGGTAAAAGGGTAGTTGAGAGCATGTTTTAAATCAGTAATGGGGATGTAAGTCTCAAAGTTGGAATGACAAATGATAGAAAAATGGTGGGCTGTGGGCATACTCAAACACAATAGATGTTGAGTAAAATTGCACATTATACGGACATAAATACTATTTTTATCCAGTAATATATCTCCGAGACAAGTCTCATAACTACCACATGTATGTGATCGTATATCCATGTGCCATTTCATTTAAAACCCATTTCTATTTTGACATTATTTTATTTTCGATTTAAGTTCTAATAGACTTTTTGTGCTGGCACTATAGTTGTATAAAGGAACAAGACCCCTATTTTCAACATCTAGGACTTCATCAAATTCTTCTGTCGCACTGCAACTTTGCACTCGCTCTAACATGAAAATGGTTAACATTATTTAAGATGAGTGTTTTTAGTCAAGCAAATAAAAGTTGCTGTTATACGTTTTCACATTTAAAAAAAAAAATTATATATATATATAAATAATTTGATTAATTCCAATGACATAGCAATTGTCTTTTATATAAACTGAAAATGCGCTTCATGCAAATCAACTTCACTCATACTGCCTGCTTTAATAAATATTTGTTTGTGCCTACATCAGAAATACTCTGTCAGAATTTCACAGAGACCGACCAGTTCTTCTCTGAGATGAATGGAGATAAGGTTTGTGAACCGAAGATGGGAGAATTTGGAGAACCTGCTTCTACAGCTTGTGGATACAGGCAAGACATGCTCACATCATGGGAAACATTAATATGCACAGGGAGAAACTGACAGTGCTTTTCCAGAAGTAATTTGCAGTGTCAAAGTGTATTTCTGTTAATCAAAAAAATATATTTGTTTTTAAAAACAAACAAACAGCATTAACTACAATAAAGGTCAGCAAAAAACACAAAATATTTGACCTAATTAAATTTCTCGAAAGACATAGAAAACGTAAAAATAATAAATAAATCTCTCTTGGATACCAAGTGTCGTCATTCGTTTCAGATAAATGAATTCTAAAATACAGAAATTATTTTTCTCCATAGTGAGCCATGGTTGATAAAATGTCAGTAAAAAAAAAATGTAAACAAATGTCTGAATTTATTGCAAAATCCGAAGTCACTGTATCTTTTTTGATCTCAACTTTTCCAAGGTTTTCTGTAAAACAAAATAGAGGAAAAATTATTATTTTTTTGTTTAAATTGGCAACACGATCATTAAAACATTCCAAATCAGCATTAACTTTGCCAAGATCTTTGCTGAGATGTCAGACTATAACAGGACAAATGTTTTATCTAATGTATGTGCTTTGTTTAACAATTTCTTTACAAAGAAACTATTTTTATGTAAATCAAAACCAGGTTAAGGGTTAGAGCACAGATGACATGTCAGTCTCTTGTAGTAGTGTGTGCCAATATCCAAGGCAATAAACTGCAATACAAATCAAGGATCCACCTTACTGGTTGTAGATAATTTACAAGGTCCGTGCATACACTAACTGGGATTAGTTTCTGGGCAGTCCATACCACCACAGAGCTGCATTTTGTGATGTGTATGGTGTTTTATTGCCCAGACAGGTAAACAAAGGACTTATTCTTTTAAGAGTTTGTACTAAATTAAAGGAGCACTATAGGGTTTGGAACACCAACGCGTATTCCTGACCCTCTGGTGTTAAAAACACCATTTAGGTGGCTTGCCATCTCCCAAAAAGGTAATAAACCTTACCTTATTTCCAGCACGGCGTGGGTCCGCCGGTATTGGCCCCATCCCTGATGACATTGTTAGAATGTATGATTATGGGAAGCATTGGATTGGCTTAAATCAGCAAGGAGGCGGGGTCAATCACCAGCTTATCCAATAAGCACCTCCTCATAGAGATCTATTGAATCAATGCATCTCTATGAAGAAAGTTCAGTGTCTCCATGCAGAGGGTTGAGACGCTTAACAAGCAGCACTGCCCCAAGAAGCACCTCCGCACACTGTGCAGCACTGCCCCAGGAAGCACCTCCAATGGAGGTATGCCTGAAAAGACAGTGTTTACATGAAAATGCCTGCAAGGAATGATTATACTCACCAGAACAACTACATTAAGCTGTTGGTGTTCTGGTGACTATAGTGTCCCTTTAAAATAGGATTTTGTACTATACTATTAAACTGCTTGTGGTCACAGATATTTTAGGAACATAAATATACCTTCTTAAATTCTTTAGCCTTTTCCCGATTTTTGGCATAGGATTTCTGTCGCATCATCTCCTCTTTCCTGGCTTTGACTTCATCAAGCTGATTATATAACCTAGAGGAAAAGCAAATTCTGTAAAAGCGATGTTTACGGAAACACACAAAATGTTGACAGGATAAATATTCCACCAGAGTATGGCAGTAAGGAGGCCACACTGCCCTTTAATTAGACAGTATCATAGTTTACAGTATAATCATTGCTATAACATAGTTTCCCAAAATTACCACTAATAAACCAGTCTGATAAATGAACCAAATTCCTTAACATTGTTTAGAATTTATTGCTCTAAAAGGATTCTAACCAATAATTCTCTTTGACAAACTCATGTAAAAAGGGAATTTAATAAAAAAACAGAAAATCTGAAGCAAAAGTGTGCTATGGAGGAATATGCAGCGCTGCTACCGCTCCCTATAGACTGCTTACAATACTCGGCTTATCTAATAAGATACAACATCTTAACGTGTAATTAGAGGTAATTTTCCGGCAGTTTTTTGGAGCACAGATTTATAAACATTTCACTCTTCTCGTTATCGTCACCGACAAAGTTACAATGTGTGCTTATTCACATTAAAATGTACTGTGTGCAAGGAAAACATGTAGTTACCGTATAGTCCTCTGCTGCATCTCTAGTTCCATCAGTTTACGGTCCTCTGGGGAGCACACTCTGACTTCAACTACTTTCTTCAACTGTCCAACGTCAGACAGGGCTGCCGGAGCTTTAACAATTACAAAGAGAAGAAGGGAAAAAAAATTTCAGTTCAAGAACTACAAGCAGCATTTGTGTTTAACCCTTTAAGACCGGAGGGCGTAATATTACGCCCTATTTTAAGCAGCTCTAAACGCCGCCGGGCGTAATAGTACGCCCTCCTTTTTTTTTTTTAAACTTACCCGGTCGCCGGCGATTTTTCACGCACAAACAGCACTTACACGGATGATATTATTGCTACGATACTTTTTACTGTTTTGAAACACAAATATTTGTGTTCAGCGAAGTCTCCCGAGTACAACAGTACCCCTCATGTACAGGTTTTATGGTGTTTTCAAAAGTTACAGTGTCAAATATAAGGCTTGTGTTTCATTTTTTTCACATTAAAATTCGCTAGATTGGTTACGTTGCCTTTGAGACCCTATGGTAGCCCAAGAACGAAAATTACCCCTATGATGGCATACCATTTGCAATAGTAGACAACCCAAGGTATTGCAAACGGGGTATGTCCAGTCTTTTTTAATAGCCACTTAGTCACAAACACTGGCCCAAAATTGGCATTTTTCACACACAAACAAATACTAACACTAACTTTGGCCAGTGTTTGTGACCAAATGGCTACTAAAAAAGACTGGACATACCCCATTTGCAATACCTTGGGTTGTCTACTATTGCAAATGGTATGCCATTATGGGTGTAAATTTATTCCTGGGCTACTATACAGTCCCAAAGGCAACGTAACCAATCTGGCGAATTTCAAATGTAATGTGCTATATTTGACCCTGTAACTTCCCAAAACACCATAAAACCTGTACATAGGGGGTACTGTTTTACACGTGAGACTTTGCTGAATACAAATGTGTATTTTATTGCAGTAAAAGCAAACAGTATTTTGACATTCACAGTTAAAATGTCATGTAGAACTAAAAAAAAAAAAGAGAAAAAAAAATTCTTATTTTCTCCCATCTTTTTCATATTAAATTATGTTTCTTAGCTAAATATTTGATATCAAATGAAAGCCCTGTATCCCCTGAATAAAATTATATATAATAAGGGGGGGTGCATTTAATTTGAAAGAGGTGAATTACGGTTGGACAGACATATTGCGCAAATGCCAGGTTTTGTTTTGTTCACAACGTGTACATTTGGCTCAGTCCTTAAGGGGTTAAATTTCAGTATAAGTAAAGGTTATATATTCATATACAGACACACAAAGACTTCTTACTCATATATTTAATGTATATAAAACATATGAAGTTCAGGAATAAAATATTATACTTGTACATTTGCAGAAACCTACCAGAATTATTGGAGAGCTCCAGAGGTTTGGTTGAAGCAGGATTTATGGAAGGATTAAAGTTTGTTTTATTTGATGTTCCATCTTTTTGTTTTAGATTTTCAAGTCTTTTTGTGGATCTCTCTACAAAATCTTTTTTCTTACTTAAAAAAGCTTCTTGCAGATTGCCAGAGGAGGATGAAATCTCTAGGTTCATTTCTGGAATATATAGAGTGACAAAGATCAGAACAGGTATTATATCAACTCACTAAGTTGAGTTGCCCTTTATTTAACCACTTCCCTCTCAATCCTGTGTATAAACAGTATAAAGTTTGCAAAGCCAAGATCTGTGTTCTAGAACTCAATTCAGTCTGTATATATCTTGTAGATTAACTCACGGGCAGCCCATTCATCTCTCTGACTGTCTTTGAAGGGTAAAGGAGAACTAAATTCAGCTTTAGTATGTTGATTCATTCTGTATTATTGCCCATAAAGAGAGCATTCGTATAGATTGTATCTATTGTGAGAAAATATTTCTCAAAGGATCTGAAATATTAACATACAAACGGGACTACCATTAAGAAAAAAGTGTTTTTAAAGGGTAAACAAATAAAATTCAATTTAAACGTTTTATGTATCCAAAATTAGGTACTAAAAATAAATGTTTTTTTAATGTTAGACACCAATTTAATTAACTTGCTTTTACCAATTATTCTAACTCTGTGGTTGTCAGTGCTACAGATGTCATCTTATTAAAATGTTCATACTGATAATGCATTATTTAAAACCAGCTCCTGTAAATATCAGCAATTTGGGTGCCACCTGGTCAAAAAGTAAAAAGCACGATTACCTGTAAAGTGCTGTGATAAAGACGTGTCTGTAACACAGAGACCTGCAGAGGACCAGTCTGGAAGGGTGACCCCAGATGCATCCACTTCCGCGGTTAAAGGGTGAAATCCACTCTGTGAACAATATGAAAAGTCAATAGAAGTGGAGCAGTCATAACAACACTCTGGTGTGGCAATGGAAGTGACTGGTGCAGTGGGCCACATGCAACAGCTGGTCGGTAGGTGACAGCTGAAGGTGGTTCGACTGGGGGTAGTGGTTCTAGGCAAGGTGGACTAGAGGGCTGAGTATAGACCAGGCATAGGCAACCTTCGGTACTCCAGATGTTTTGGACTACACCTGCCATTATGCTTTGCTAACATTATGGGTGTAAGAGCATTATGGGGGATGTAGTACACAACATCTGGAGTAGACCATTCTCTGAGGGACAGTGGCCTGGTTCTGTCAGAGGATCTTATTCCTTATCTTGATTTGTGAATTCTGCTCTGCAAAGCCCAATGATACCTTCAATTCATGTCTGTAGCAATATGTTTATTGTGGGTGGGGTGAACCAAAATGGTACGGACAACCATCTAGGAATCATACGGGTCTGAATGGTTGTATGATGGCTCATCAGTAAGGACACTGAAGAAGTACCCTATGGTTCAAATGCAGTTCTCTTTAATGAAGCCGCCCCATTACAGATGCTATTGGTCCCATACTCCATGCTAAACAACTTCAAAAGCGGTGCTGTGAATACCAGAATGAACAAAAAGAAAAAGAACCCAAAACATTCCATGGCTTCCCTAAACAATTCTAATCATCAATGAACCTTTATAGGAAGTCCACAAAAGCAAAGTAAAAGAGTCCCAACTTTCTCATCTCTCAAAGAGCTAGAGCTATGTGATGAATCCATTACTGAAAAGGTCCTTCTGCCTGATAAGGATGGCATGTGCTTGGTATGAAATGTAAGAGTGCAAACTGTTTAAATGACAGTGTTAAAATACATACCTCGACAGAGCTCTGTTCTTCACAATGTTTAGATGCAATCAGTGCACTGGTAAAAGGTTCAGAACCTACAACACTGCTGTCATTTAAACTCACTAGCGTCAAGTCAGGTTCTTCCATGATTCCACAAACAGACCCCTTGCCCTAACACACAAAAGAGAAAACATTAAATAATGGTATTAAATTAACAGAAAACAAAAAAGTTTGTACACAATTACCTTTGCCCAAAAAGTATCAGTTATGTCAAATAGTCTTCAGTATTAAACAGATTAAAGAAGGAAATATCCCAAGTACCCTAAAACCAATATTAGTTATGATTCTAGGAAGGTATGGGTGAAGTCCTGCTTGTTTTTTCCCCCAAACCATTCCAAAGGTATATTGATAAAACCAAAGGAATACCTTGCACACAAAAAGGTACTCCCCACCCTTTAGGGATTCGGTAGCATTTCACTGCAGATAAAATGTACTATTATTCCAGTGCTTTGAGCCGTGATAATGGGTGTGATTTCAATATTATCTAAGGTCTTGAATTTAAAAAAATTGGAATTAAAAAAACATTTTAAACAAAACAGATGCCTCCTACGGCAATAGCCACTACAGTAAATTGTAAATGTTATGTTACTTAAATTGCCCTTTAATCAACAAAACTAAATATATTGAATTAAGTACTGTAACAAAGAGGAATTCTAGGATAAGAGGTCATAACATTAACAAAGAGGTGTTTTTGTTCTAATGTGAGGAAGCTTCATTTCACTGAAAGGGTAAGGGATATATTCAATTCATCCCACCTACAGGTGTATCCACCAATTTTAATATAATTTTTGTATAATCACTACAAATTCACTATGAATTTCCAACAAGTTACACTTAAAGGGTTACTGCAAGGGATTATAAACAATACAGCATGACAGGAGTACTCTGGCCCCTTATGCTGGGAATAGGGCACACGGTTTTGAAATTGTTTGCCCACTTACCTGGACCTCTACCAGGTGCTAAGAGTTCTCTATGCTCCTGCAGCTCAATAGAAGCTGGATAACGTTTCCACTAGCCATTTATTAGCTCAGTGTCAGCTGACCGCTCTCAGCTAATCAATAACATTACGTTAAAAAAATATGAACAGAATTGACAGTCAGCCTGGAACTCTTGTTCTGGGCTGGCAAATTATTATTATTTATATAGCGCCAATAAATTCCGCAGCGCTGTATAATGGGTGGACTAACAAACATGTAATTGTAACCAGACAAGTTGGACGCACAGGAACAGCGGATTTGAGGGTCCTGCTCAATGAGCTTACATGGAAGAGGGAGTATGGTATATAGTGACACAAAAGGTAAAGGTAGTAGTAGAGAAGTAGATTGGTAGAATAGTATTCACTGAAGATTTTATGTGTTTTTTTTAATGACAGTGCAAAGTAGTTAAACCCTGTATATGTAGCATTTCATAGCAAAACTCTGCACATACCGACTCCAGGCACCATGACCACTTTAAATCACTGAAAAAGTCAGGATGCATGTAGTAACCCTTTAAGTGAAAGTTCTGCCAGATGAAACGGTAGAGGTTAAGCCTTAAAGGAAACCTGCCACCACTTACATCAGCCTCCACTACCTCATCGTGATCCCATTACAGAGTTGTGTGTTACACTTCTGTCATACTCACCTCTGGTCCGCGCTTCCTCTTACTGCTCTCTTCACCGATATCCCCGGTTTGGAAACACTTCCCAAAAACAGGGGAAACCTCCTCTGCTAACACACGGCTTTGTGGTCAGCATGCGGATCACTCCATTCCTATACTCACTAAGCCATACCTAGCTAAAAGCATTGGCTAGGGAATTACCGTAGCATACAGAACGCATGCCAGAACCGTGGGAGGTCTCTTCTGCTCTCCTTTATCAAGCAATTCCTCTGTGCTGAACAACGGATTAACAGGTGTAAGAAAAAGCTATTTTTAAAATAGTTTTTTTTTCCTCCAATCTACAATCTATATTTGGTAGCAAAACAGTCTGCTCAATATGCAGATCAAATTTAATGCTGTTTTAACCCCTTAAGGACCAAACTTCTGGATTAAAATGGAATCATGACGTGTCACACACGTCATGTGTCCTTAAGGGGTTAAAAGAGTTAAAGTGGTTTTGGGCATAACAGGTACCCTTTAAACAAGACAGAATTATAATGATTGAGGTTTAAAAATTATTATATCCTCACATGGCAGGGAGAGGTGACACTAAAATGCTTACAAACACAGCAACCAACAGACACTCCACAAACCCACTGCCGTATAACCGCACTGAAGGCTTTTCTAACATTGAATGCTACTCAATGAGTAATGTTATACTACATAAGACGCAACATCCTTACTCACCTCCTGCTGCATGGAGCGAGCCAAGATACTGCCCCTATTATTCCTGAACAACAATATACACTACACTGACACTTAGCATGCATTGAAGACAGCTTCTTTGCCGCTTCCTGCTGCTTACGATATTGACTTTAGCTTGTCATTTGGACCTATGTATCTAATGTGTTTGCTACACTTACAACCGAACCACTGAATGCTGCAATTGCCTCACAAACTTATTGCGGTCCTGTTACATTGAAACGATCAGTATACTATCCCTGCTGTTACTGCAAATTGTTACTTGTTATAAGGATACTTAGCCTGAATTATAGGAACCATGTTGGCTGCAATATGCAGCTTAATCTGTTAACATGTAACAGCCATTGAGACCTACGTGTCTAGTTTATCTGTTGCATACTCAATTGTACTATTGACTGCTATAAACTTGATCAATAAACAGCTTTTTGAACCTAAAATGTATTCTATTATTAAGCCAAATCTTTTCTGATTATTATTGTTATTTTTTTTAACTACCTAAAATGTTGTGGGTTGGGATGAACAAGCAGAGAGTATAGCAGACAAAAACAAATGTAGTGCAGTTACGTGCAATATTAAAAAGACACTATAGTCACCAGAACAATTAAAGCCTAATATAGTTGTTCTGATGAGTACAGCAAAAAGCCTGCAGGGACCATCTTTAAACACTGCCTTTTCAGGAAAAAAAGGCAATGTTTACATTGCTTCCTAGGGACACCTCAAGTTGCAGTCACTCAGACTGAGAGAAGCTGAACTTTCACCGTAGAGTTACATTAAATCAATGATTGACCAGGGTGGCGTTTGGCTCTGTCCCCCCCTCCCTGCATGAGGTCATCAAAACTGACGATCTCATCCAACACATTTTCCTATGGAACAGCACTGGATTGGCTGAGATCATCAAGTCTAATAATCTCAGCCAAAGGGGCAGATCAGAGACGGGGCCAACACCAGCGGACAGGCGCATAAATAAAAGTTTTTAATCTTTTTAAGGGGTCTAAGGGGCCGTGTGTTTTTAACACTATAAGGACAGGAACACACGTTTGTATTCCTTTAACATAGTTCTATATACTAGAAGTAAATGCAGTATTGCACATAATTTTTATTCCAATTGCAAGACATAGTGGCATGCATTTGCTATATAGTACACATTATGATTTTTGTGACATCTTCAAACAAAGATAGCCCAGCTTTAATACAAATGTTTGAAGAAAATGTCTGTGGTATAAAGAACAAGAAATGAGGCAATTTAAAAAATAAATATGTAATCTTTTTATGAATGAATTAATATTCTCACCCATTCACTAATATGGCTTGCCAAGGAGAAGGTAGAACAACTTCTGGGAAAAAGAGTAAGAGGGTTGACTGAAGAATTACTGATAGAAGATTCTGTGTGAATTCCATCTGAAAATATCTCAGACTTTGTTTGGCTTGAAGAATCGCATTCCGCCACCAATGCGATCCTGGGAGGGAAATTTTGTTTGAGATGTACAGATCTTTCACATTTCTCTTGGTCAGGTATATAGTTTATTTCTGTGAATCCGTCCACTTTGAGGTCTTTATGTGTGTAAAATGCTTTAAACTGATAGGGTGATCCATTCTTTTTAACCGATAAATCAGTAATTGGGTGTTCAGACAAGACAGAATCACTTATAGTGGTTTGTGTGGCTAATAAGGTATGGAAAGAGCCATGGTCTTCAATCAGATTTTCATTACCCCCTCTAAGGATTTCAACTGAAGGAGGAGTTGGAGTGCCATGGCTAGGGATCTGTTCTTGAGGAGTCTCACATGAAGTAGATAGGCCTTCTCGGTTCAATGTCCTTGTGCTTAAATTACTCAATACACAAACAGAACACTGGAAAGAGTCTTCATTCTCCATCATTGGATTGGTCTCATTTAATGTCCTTTCAGGATAAAGCGGATGGAATGATGCAGAGGAATCTAAGTATGTTAGAAAACAAATGAAAGATTATTATATTTACTCACTCCTGCATTGTCACACAGTTTCAAAACAGATGTCCTGAGCTCAGGTCAAGTGTAGGAACCTTCACGGTTTTGATCAGGTTACTAGGTTTGTCATCACTGCTCAGTTAATCACAAGCAGAAAGAAACACACGATCAATCATAACAAAAAAACAAGCAATCCATACAAAACAGACAAACAATAAAATACTCACAGAATGCATAAAAACAAAAAGAAAACACACACAATCTATATTTACACACACCACACAACCACAGAAAAAGAATACATGAGCTCAGTTCAAGTGTAAAACATGTCATTGCACATTATGCTCACAATATAGAATGTTTCATCATTGCTCATTTTTCATTTCAATTCCTTTTCTGATAATAGATGATAAATCCATGTAGAAACATTAATGAGACAATAAAAGCCTGTAAAATCTTTTACGTACACATACCTAAAGTCTGATTAATTTCTGTGGGTGATTTGGCTACTGATTCCACACTCGGAGAATTCCTCAGACCAGGAGATGAAATGGTGCTCTGGTTGTTGTGTTGATTTGAAGATATAGGACTCTGCTGGCATGAGCTTTCTTGGATGCTTGGTGAAATCTAACAGCAAATATTTTAATTAGTGGTTTATGGGAGATACTAGAAGGACACATTGAGCACTAAAACTATTGTAAATCGATTGTAGAGCTGCTAGGAATGAATGACAAAGTACAAAGTCAGATTTCCATATTATGTCAAGCTAAGGGAGTGTGAGCTCTGAATACTGCTACATTTTATCAAAACAAATGATTTGACAGCGATATACTGTGCCCAGAGACTCCCGATACTCCTGATACCGTAATACCATAACATGCTATAGGAGTACTGGTTCTTTAACCCCTTAAGGACCAAACCTCTGGAATAAAAGGGAATCATGACATGTCAGACATGTCATGTGTCCTTAAGGGGTTAAGCGTTCCTTTCAAATCCTGGGCAATGCCTACCTGACTGAACTGGTTACTGCCTTGAGAGCTTCTGGAGTTACCGGAAAGTGCGTAGGATGGAGTAGAAATATTGAAGTCTGGTTTTGGATCCAGTGGATGAAAGGTCATAGAGTATTGGTTACCATCTTCAGCAGAAACATCTGCAGCAGCTGTAGGAGCTGTGAGAGAATACATTACAGTTACACATTTAAATTAATAGAGAACAAAACGAATACAAAAATGGTTTTGAAAAAAAATGTAAAAAGCCCAATAGTCAAATATGATGCTAGGTAAACAGATTTTCTGTTAAAATTCTAGATACCTGTTATGTTATTCGGTGCAGAGTTTAAAGAAACAAATAGGAACTGTAGACTTTAATTTCAGTGATATAAATAATATAGAACATGAATTTAGAATTACCATGAAAGCTCAAGTTTCTTTCCAGAGACAGGCTGAGATCTTTGGTGTATTTCGCAATGATTTGTTGGATATGGCTTCGGTGCTCGTCTGAATTTGGGGAGGATTCTGTACTCTTGGAATCAGACAGCCTTGAGGGAACAGGGCAGCATGTGGCAGCCGGTAGTGGACTCGTATCTGGCATTTGCCTTATTATAGAGTAATTACATCTCTGAAGATCAGAGATACATTCTAAAACCAAAAGAAATGATCGCATAGGTTAGCCTGCACAGGTCAGATGTTCAGAGAAAATTATATCTATTGCCCCATGTCACGTGCGGTAGCTTTCCACTGGGGCAAACAGGAGAAAATCTGGCAAGTGTTAGAAATAAAATACAGTTCATTTAAATAATCAAAATTCAAACAACCAACCATTTGCCGTCTGGAATACACATTCGGTATGAAGTTTATGATTGTGGTGTGTGTTTTCTATTCACCACAAATGGTACCAACATGCTTCCAGCTGTATGTTGAAGTGTTATTTTAAAGTGGAACCATAGTACAGTTTGTGAATGAAACCAAAGTATCGATGTATCTGCATGAATGCAATAACAAAGAACAAGATCAATCATAAATAAATAAAATTAAAAAAAACAAACCTGGGTTGAGTGGACTTCTATCTGAATTCTCGCTTGTTAGAAAACTTCCAGTCGATATAGTGGTCGTTGACAGATGGTCACTGAAAGGCTCAAGGGTCAAAACATACGGACTGAATGAGGTGTCTGGCTTACTTTGCTCTGTAGACCCCTGCATTAAAGATAAATCTGTTGGTATCTAATGGAAACAAACATTGAAACAGGGTTAACATCAGCCTGAGCTCAGGTCAAGTGTAGATACCTTCATGGTTTGTATCCGTTCCACAGTTCTGTCATCACTGCTCAGTTAGTAAAGTAAAGTAAAAGAACATTCATCCCATTTCTCACTCACACACACGCACACAAATAGAAACACAAACACACCACAAACGCTCACATCACATACAGAAGTATCACTTCCCAGTTTGGAAAGATCACGCTCCATAGAATTCTGGAGATCAGATTTGGCTCTCTCTCATCATTGACCATTTTTTCAGTGTAAAAAAAATGACCTCAGAGGGACAGGAAGTTTAACTCATCATTCAATAGCCAGGTCGTCATTATATACTTACAAACCAATGAGATGGGTCTGGGACTGGTGAGGGTACACGGAAATCGATTCCAGCTCTAGAAGGATAACTAGGCATACCAGTTTGAAGTTCAGAATTCTGTGATTGATCTGAATGAAGAAACATTAGGATTCATAATGCTAGTATGGCAAATAAGATTCTTTATGAAACGTTTTTATTGACTATTATTTCTTTGAAATTCCAAAGACAATCAAAAGGTATATATAAGAAAGTAGAAACTACTGAGGCTCTCGCAAGTGCTGAGACTTCCCATCTCCCCCATACTCATCTATGTAAATATATTAAAAGTCAGATCTATCTTGTGAGGTGTAATCTTCCAGAGAACGCTTTAGCAAGTTGAGATGCATTGCCAATGGTTAACCAATTTGGACTCTTTTTCTAAAATACCAACTAATGGTCAACCCATAAGACGTCTATGGGAAAGGGAGGAAGAGAGGGGAAGAAAAGACAGAGAGACAGATTTAAAAGGGTTTCTCTGAGTACCACAACCACTTCAAGCCTTTAAAGTCAGCAGGGTGCCGGGAGTCTGTATATGCAGCTGCACACAGATTAAACCCTTAGCTCCACTTCCAGCAGCACCATTAGCTGCAGAAAGGGTTACTACTTATAAAAACACTGTTTTTTGGTTGGAGTATCACTTTCATTACAAAATTTAAAGTCACCCAGCAAGAAATACAGATGCTACAAATCAGAGGGAAATCAACCGCCATCAGTAGTTGTTTATTTTTGTTACCTGTGTCTTTAAAAAGCTGAGATGAATTGGCTTCTAAAGACAGAATCTCTCTCCAAGACAGTTTAGGCAGGCTTCTTTGGCTGGTTAAGCTGTCGTTACAGCTCCTGTCTTTGCTACTAGTGGATATTCTAGAGAGATCCAGATCAAGGAGAGAAGAGTTGCTGCTGTTCTCTAAGTAATGATCCTTCGGTATTAATAATT
This sequence comes from Pelobates fuscus, assembly GCF_036172605.1. Taxonomy (NCBI): domain Eukaryota; kingdom Metazoa; phylum Chordata; class Amphibia; order Anura; family Pelobatidae; genus Pelobates; species Pelobates fuscus. Next base: position 457,872,070 of record NC_086317.1, read on the forward strand.
CCTCTCCACCAGGTCGATCCTTAAGGCCTGCGGGAAATGTAAATTATGTAATGTTAAAGCATGAGGGTATAATGCCGAATTAATACGAGGAAAAGAGAAAGGGTGGACACAGAGTATGCACAGGCTATAGAAAAAAAAATGTCCACTGCAATAAATCTCAAACACTCAAAATATAACATTAAAGATATCAAGATAGATGGGACAAACAAATAGAGAAAAACATACATAGTGTGAACACAAAAGAAAACGAAGGGGAGCATTATTGCGAGAAAATAAAATACTAATAACACCAATGCAAAAACACGATCTGTACAGAGTTTCTGCCAATTTAGAGATATATTTTGTTTTCTTAGGCCATCTCCACCTTCTGTCAATCAGCCCCTCGAACATTTATTTGGAGTGGTTATATCAGTTTTATTCTAGATTTGTGTGGTTTCTGTGTGGTTTCTGTGTGCCAGATGGCATGTGTGCCTGGGCGGTGCTTTTTTCCTTCCGAGGAGAGAGCAGAGTCACTGACCATGCATGCATAGATTGAGAGCTTAAACATTAAACAGTGAACTGGATTACATGTAAACAGACAGTATTGTTTTACAAATGGGGTACTTTTTATTTATCCAATAAAGTCTTACACTTCCTTTTATTTATGTTGCACAATAAAGTAAAGGAAGTGTAAAACTGTGTGTTTAATTTGTGACAGATACATCCTTTGATTCCTAAGGTTTAATAGTTCTATACCTGACCAGCTCTTTTTCAGTTCCGGTGCTCCTACACTGGAGCATCTGCCACTTGTTGGCGTCTCTACTTCCAGAATAGCGCTTAGCTCATGTTGTGTGAGCATAGGACCTAATTTGGTTTTAGTCACTGGTGGCTTGGATGACCTCCGGCGCTGCTCTCGTCCTGGACCTTTAAACAAACCACCTGCTGGGAGTAAATTTATTTAAATTAGAGAAGAAAGAAAATAAACAAAAAAACAGCTGTACATATAGAATATATTTATCATGTATTTAACAAACTTTTAGAGGAGCAAAACATTAGTTTTAAGCCAGGCTACATTTCAACCAAGAAACTGGTATGTGGTTTAATATAAACTTAAGTCTCAAACTCACCATTTTCAAACTGGATATCTTCATCACCCTCCAAGGCATTTAACAGCGATGACATGAGAGAAAAACAGTCTTTTTGCGGCATTTGACCCAGATCATCAGGGAGAGTCCTCTGCCCATCCTGTACAAATTATATCAGTAAGAGTTGGAACACCCCTTGACCCAGAACATATTTTACTTTAACATTGACAGACATGTGAATAAGTATGTGAATGCATGCAGCAGAACTCAGATTTGGGCATAATAAAATCTATATTGTAAGCATTTCATATGAGAAAAGACATACCGTGGTCCCACCAAGGTACTGCTCCAAAGACTCCTGGTGCTTCCTCATTTGTTCTTCCAATGCCTTCTGCTTTTGTAGAAGCTGTTCTTCTTGGATTTTTTGTTTGAACAGAAGTGAATCCCTTTGCTTATCCAGCTGCCCCTGCAATTCTTTCAAGTGATCTTGTTGAGACTGAATCTGTGACGTGGAGGAGATCAATCTCTCTCTAAATTCTTGGACACTGGAAAAGTCTCCAAATGACCAAGGAAGTGGCTGTGGTGCCACCTGCGGCTCTGTTGTATCAGAAACAGTTGATTCTACATGCGGTAAACCCAAGGATATCACAGATGGTAGTGGATGGTACGAGTCCGATGAGGTGTCCCACAGGCTTGATAAGGAAGACTGACTTTCTGACTGTGTGACTGCGTCTTGGGGTTTGACCCTGCTTTCTTCAGGAGACTGATCTTCTTTGTCTACACCAATTATTTCCTCATTAGATTCTTTATTGTACAAAAGTTCACTGATCCCAGTTAAGACCTTGCTAGTTGTATTTTCAAAATTTACAGGAGTCTTCTCATGTGTAAATGCATGTGGCCTGGTTCCATGCTGCTCTGTTACAGGACATGTTGATAGTGATCTAACATTAACATGTTGGCCCTGTGAAGTAGACAAGCTTGCCGACTCTGACTGTACTAATTCAGGTGTCCTGCAGACTGTGGTAGATGGCTTCACACTCTGTAAAGAGGATTGCCTAGAAATTGGCATTGATGGCAGTAAGGGGGCATTAAATGTACCCATTTGTCTTGTTTTTAAATCCGTTTGTTCATGCGATTTATCCAACACCACCATGTGGGAGGATTCCTTTGTCTTGCAAATAAGGCCTGGCAGGGTTTTTGTATCATTTTGACTTTCTGTTGGAAATTCCCGGATAGACACATGAGAATAACGCTTTTTCAAAAACAACTGGTATTCATGGAGACGTTTTCTTGCCTCGTCTACAGATTGCTTATGCTGTCTAAACAAGAAGAAATAAATAAAGCCTAACTAAATAGATAAAATATAGTTTAAAGAAATATATGCATTTAAATATTGCTTGTGTGTATATAACACAAACATTTGAATTTACAAAAAAATAAAAACCAACAACAACAACAACATGATAGCAATGACAAAATCATACCTATTTTGCTGCAGCAAACGCTGCTGGTAGTCCCGAATTATCTGGATGTGTGGACTTTCAGTGGAAGAGATCGCTTCAACGGCAGGTGGGACAACATCCTGGGGGATTTCAGAAAGAAACATGACATTGTAACCACACACACTTTACTCAAACAGTCTTTCTCACTAAATATTCAAGCTAGTATAGAGTTAGGCCATGGGACATTCAAATTCAGAAATACCAGACAAAACAGAAATGTGCAGCAATGTAAAGGGCACTCTTTGGTTTTAAAACAAACAATTTGCAGAATTGCATGATGTAGACTGTTATTGGTTGCCATTCAGACCTATTATGAAACGGTTTGGCTGTTCATACACAGTGAGCTTTGATTATGCACATAAAATTAGCCAAATCACAGAGTTGCTGTCAGCCGTCCTAATCATAGCCGCCTCGTACAGATGGCAAGGAAAATATACAAATATGCAGGCCCTGCTGGACAGGTTTGTCGAGATAAATAGATGCTGCCCCCCTGCAGAATATTAATCATCAACAAAACAATGACTCCTCTAAATCAACACACAATAATAAATGGCAACAAATATTTACCAAGTGCTCGGGCTCTGCAGCAGTTGGCTCCCGGGTATCCTGGACACAAGCATTTGCCTGACCTTCTTCTTCTAGTCTTCTTGCTTCCTGCACTTCGAGTTTTGCTTTTGTCAATTCTGCCTCTATGCTCTTCCTCTGCTCTTCCAACCTCTCCAGCAAATCGAGCTGCTCTTTTTTCTGCCGCTCTATTTCTTCCATCTAAAACATAAAGGAGACAAAGTTGAGTAACCAAAAGAAACAGGCCTAAAAGGTACAGCAGCTGGTGTAGAGGTTATACCCATGTTACAAATGGTTTGTGATTTTTTTCCCCCCATAAGGATACATTAAAGGGAAACTCCATTGCCAGGAAAACAATCCGTTTTCCTGGCACTGCAGGTTCCCTCTCCCTCCCACCCCCCAATCCCCGGTTGCTGAAGGGGTTAAAACCCCTTCAGTCACTTACCGGAGGCAGTGACGATGTCCCTCATCGCTGCTTCCTCCTCCGCCGCCGCTCCTCCTCTGCATTGCGTCGGCCGATGGGCGAGACTGATCCCGCCCACCGGCCAGGGAGACCTAATGTGCGTGTGCGGCAACGCCGCGCATGCGCGTTAGCGCTCCCCATAGGAAAGCATTCAAAATGCTTCCTATGGGGAAATGAGACGCTGGAGGTCCTCACATAGCGTGAGGACATCCAGCGACGCTCTAGCACAGGTTTCCTGTGCTAGAAACACGGAAGTGCCCTCTAGTGGCTGTCTATTAGACAGCCACTAGAGGTGGAGTTAACCCGGCATGGTAATTATTGCAGTTTATAAAAAACTGCAATAATTACACTTGCAGGGTTAAGAGTAGTGGAAGTTGACACCCAGACCACTCCAATGGGCAGAAGTGGTCTGGGTGCCTGGTAGTGTCCCTTTTAATACATCAAATCTGAAAGTAACTGAAAGAGAAGGAAAAGGTTTTAATGAGAAGAGAAGATGCCGAGTGACCACCACACCTTTTTCTGTCTGTCTGCTGCCATTCGGATTTGCATGGCCTGCTCCTGAGGATGAAGAAGGACAGCATCTCCAGCAAGAACTGTATGGTCTGTCATATCATCCTGGGGCACTATGGATAAAAAATAAATAGAAATACAAGAAACTGTTACAAAAGACCAAGCAACAAACGGTTCTATGAAGCAGGGACTGGCTAGAATAGTTCACAGTTAAGAGTTTCTTCCCTAAATACTACTAAAAGCTCATATTTTAGTTTATTTCCATTACCTCTGTCTTCTACCGAGAGCATCAATCATGTTTTCAGTGGGGGTTATGCTTGCTATAAGACACACCTCTCCTGCACAGGCTTGCTTCCCAAAACAGGCTAAAATCCCAACACTTTACTTTAAAAAAAAAAAAAAAAAAAGAAGATCTGTTCTCGCTCTCTCCATTATCAGACTGATTAATTGCAGAAGCTTTTGACAGGCATTCTACTGCTCTTGCTTTGTTCCCCTTGCAGACATTGCTTTCCCTTAGGCTGAAGGTAAGCAGGAGAGAGGCCCAGAAGAGGGCTTCCCTGGTAACAGTCATGCAGAGCACAATCTTCTAATCTCTATGCCGATGCCACAGACTGAACTGACTGACAGGAGGGGGAGAAGGCTGTTTTTTAATCTATGATTTTAGACTACTCTTTACTAACAATGTACAGATGAAACTTGATTATCTACCATTTGAGATTGCATTGCATTGTCATGCTTTAAGGTACCGCTTACTCTACTATAATAAACCTGTAAAATTCCAAATACTGTTCGTTGGTATATACCCCATGATACAGCTATATGAAGAATATGCATATGGCTTTGATTGAGTTGCATGCAAAATGGATATCATAATATATTATAATCCCATTCATAGGGATGTGCAAAATTCCCATATGCTGAGCAGAGTTTTGGAAAAGCAAACAGTGCAGATACAACAAGCAAAGTACAGCACAGACACTTGTTACAGCACATAGATCACATGCAATGTGCAGAGGATTGAAAGAATGCATGCTGGTTGCTACTGCACAATAATTATAAACATCAGACAAACTGGATAGTGTACATAAGGTGTTCCAGCACAAGACTTACATGCAGCAGGAAAAACTAGACAGAACACACACTAACACAAGGCTTACATGTAGCAAGCAGATAACGAGTAGAACACATACTGGTAAGAGATCACAGACGCCAGCATGCGATTTAAGCTGCAGCACTAGAGATCAGGCAAGATGCATGTTGGGAGTTACAGTGCAGGGATTAGAAGTAGTAGCCATATTCAGGGTATTTAGTACTTACCTGGCACAGAAGCCATGTTTCTCTCCTGATCTGTTCCAGGCTGAATGCCAAATTCTTCCTTCATAATGGGCAATGACCCAGATTCTAAAGTATCACTGACAGTCTCAGCATCACTCTTTGCACTCCACTGGTCCTTCTGGGTTTTAATTTTATTTAGCAATTTCTTTAATACAAGTCGGGATTGTGGCTCTCGGCTTCCATCTACAGAGATTGTGAAAACACATTTTTAGAGTGAGTTCTATTATATCTCCAACGCATAAACATATGCTAGAACCAGACATGGACATTAGTGCTGTTGTCTGGGTCAACCACATGAGTACAAGTGATAAAGTAAACAAATGTAAGTCACTTAGCAATAACCCCACCTTAAACCATAGACCATGCAGCACAGAGTTCATTACACAGGAGCTGTACATAAAAAGATCAACCTGCTTCCAAGTGCATTGTACATGAACACTTTCTAGGGCAGTCAATGGGAAATTATTTATAAAATATTTTACCAGGAAATATACACATCAATGCTTTGAGCAACATGCTAAACAGAATTATAATGAAGACAGCATCATAACGAGCAATTTTGCTAGATTGAATCTAAATTTCAGTTACAAAGTTAAGAATAAATTAATGAAAAAAAAAAAAAAAAAAACATTTAGAAAACATTTAATTTATTGAACCTTACCTGGGGGTCTTACCAGCGATATCACTTCCTCTGAGCTCCCAGACTGTGGCTCACTTTCAGATACAAGCTCAGGCTCCACTGACAGATTGAGATCTTCATCTAAGCTCTTAATGGATGGGACAGGTAAAGGCTGGGGCTTCAAATGTAAAACCAGGTCCCCTTTCATCTCTTAACCAAAAAAAAACAAAAAACAAAAAACAAAAAAACAACAAAGTTATTAAAAAAATAAAATAAAAAATTCCAGTTTTTTTTTTTTTTTTTTTAATTTGAAAGTCTAGAAATGATGTTTAATATTAAAGCGGCGAATGTTATGGAAGACAGTTGGATAAAGCTTATCAGGTTATGTTAGAACAAGAGATAATTAACAGCATGTGTACAGGGACTTCAATAAGCATTTTGCATGACAGTAGGAAGAATTGAACAACATTTATGGGAATTAATTAAATAAGAATGCAGTGAAAAATTTCATTTAAAGGGTTACTCTCTAAGCATCATTAAAACTACCGCCCGCTGTACCTGCTCAGTTACACGGTAACGGAACACACATCTGAGTAACGCTGCAGGAGGTGTAGTTAAACCTGTAGCAGCAGAGAGGTTAATCTCTGGATGTGCAGCATTACATAGCAAAATGCTGCAGATACAGACGCCAAACACCAGGACCATTTCCATTCACTGAAGTGGTTATATGCTGCTTGAAGAATCCCTTTAAATAAAAGCCTAAATAATTCAAGCTTAAAATAATGAAATGTTATTATAAAGAGAATAAACCAACTTACTCTGTCCTCGGGTGTACATATCCTCAAAAGCAGACTCTAGATCCCTCTGCCAATCCTCCAGGACTTCTGCCCGCCGATAGGCTGGCTCAAACAGCTGCTGGGGCATCTGTGAAACAATCTGCCTCCGCCGAGCCAGGTCGTCCTGCTGCATGTGTTCCAGTTCCTTCAGAAACTTGTCACGATCCTGAAAGAAAAACACATCTAAGTCCAGCAAAACGTATACAATATTTGTTTATTTAAAAAAGAGACACTACGCACATTAACTATTACAGCTCAATGCAGTGGTTGTGGCTTTACAAGTCTGTGTTTGAGCCTTCAGTTGTCTGGTTCTGTGCAGTTTCAGTATTCCCAAAAGTTATTGAAAACTGGACAAAATGTAACCTAATTTAAAGGTTACACCGATCAAAAAACAGTGTCTCCATAAATCACTATTAGCAAGAGTAATCCTTGCTGTGTTGACCTTCCCTTAAAAATTTGGATTTCATTGGAGTTTTCATAAATATTTATATATATGATCACTGTCCAGAAGAGTGCATTAGGAACATCTAAGATACTGCACACAACACTCAGACTCACAGGCCTCTGGTAGAAGAACAGAGAATGAGGAGAGTTGTTTTTTTAATCTATGATGTACCAAATATAAATTACATAATATAACACAGAGTTCTTACCTGTGTTAAATGAACCATCTTAATTGCATGGGAGCCACGAAGCTGTGCTTTTTCCAACTGATCTCTCCTCTCAATCTCTACTTCTTTCTGTAATGCATCCAAACGCTTGCTTTCCTCAACAGCTAAAGCCCGGGCATCTGTCTAGAGGGCAATACGGGGAGAGGGGGATCATAAAGGGCTCACAAAACATTACTAATACACGTCAGATTTTATATATATATATATATATATATATATATATATATATATATATATATATATATATATTTTTTATTTATTTTTTTTATTTTAAACTATGAAGAGGTTTTCAACAACGAATTATAATAAAAATAATAAAACACATCCACCACATCACTTCTGCAGAAAAACAATACTATGGGAACATACTATAGAAGGTACAGAATAGAAAATGATAATAGGTTATTTTTCTAAAAAGATGTCTCCCCATTATAAATCCCTTATATTAAGTAGAAATATTAAGTACAGATTATTTAGCAGTTATATTTGAATGTATATTATGTAAGGTTGCTTTTCTTACACTGTGTCTCAGTTTTCTGTGCTAACGTATCCCACATAGAAAAGAAACAAAGCATACCTGCTCTCTGTCCATCTCTCGGTCCACGTAAGGCTCGGGAAGGTGGTAATGAGACACAGAGAAGTTGTCTATGTTGGAGATCTTCACTGATGGAAGTTTTTTCATAACTTCTAGGTTCTAATGGAAAAAAAAAATGGCACTTTCATCAGGAACATGTACTATCGTTAACAAACAAAGCAGATTGTAAAGGTACTAAATGGACAATTTGCAAAGTCTATGATTTACTTAAGAAAATAAAGTTAGAGCGATAACCTACAAACCATAGCCACTCCAGCAAGTTGTAGAGATTATGTTTCCAGGAGTCCCATAACTCCATCACACTGTAAGCTGTCAAATGCTATACAAATGATTAGACACGTACCTGCCTTTGACAGGGGCCCCACAGTCCTTCTGGTCTGCTTTGCTATGCTAATTCGAAAACTAATTTTTCTACATTAGCATACCAACACTGAACATCATTCGTTGGCAGAGAGCCTCATCTATCAGAATGATAAATGTCCAAAGTTGGAAGTATGAGCTTCACTTTAGCACAGAACGGTAAACGTGAAATACTGACAATAACAGTTGGACATCTTACTGTGGGAAGACAATACTGATCTGGATGAAAATAATAGCATTTATGAAAATCGGTAGCCATTTAATGCTAGAAATGTAAAGGTGGCTTTACACTTAGGAGCGGGAGAGAGTTATAGAAGATTTATGTAATGTGTACAGTCAGGTCCATAAATATTGGGACATCGACACAATTCTAATCTTTTTGGCAATATACACCAACACAATGGATTTGAAATGAAATGAACAAGATGTGCTTTAACTGCAGACTTTCAGCTTTAATTTGAGGGTATTTACATCCAAATCAGGTGAACGGTGTAGGAATTACAACAGTTTGTATATGTGCCTCCCACTTTTTAAGGGACCGGAAGTAATGGGACAATTGGCTGCTCAGCTGTTCCATGGTGAGGTGTGTGTTATTCCCTCATTATCCCATTTACAAGGAGCATATAAAAGGTCCAGAGTTCATGGGTGGAGAGGAGACAATGAATGGCAATGCTGCACACTGTGCAGCACTGCCCCAGGAAGCACCTCTAGTAGCCATCTGAGGAGTGGCCAGTGAAGTGATCACTAGGCTGTGATGTAAACACTGCCTTTTCTCTGAAAAAACGGTTTACAGCAAAAATCCTGAAGGGAATGATTCTACTCGCCAGAACAAACACAATAAGATGTAGCTGTTCTGGTGACTAGAGTGTCCCTTTAACCGTAAATAATTGCTCCACCCGCCAATTTAATGTTGTGCATTTACCTCAAGAGGGTCTGGTGGGGGAGGAGGAAGGCTAGCAATTTTGGCTGCACGCTCCTTTTCAATATGAAGTGCTTTCATGCGGGCTTTAATATGCCTAGAATCAAAAAGTATAATTATGCAATGTTCAGACAAAATGCTTTGTAATTTCCCATCCCATTAACAGGTACAAACCAGACTGTTACAGATAAAAGAGACAATTAGAGCATTTAGACATTTTCAAATACAAATGAATGAACAGTAGGACAAATGTGGGTAGTGCCAGTTGACCTGAAAGCTGTATAATTTGTTAAATTTATGGGCTGATTTTACTATAATGTAAGGTAGGACTAAACAACTAAGTAAAAGGTTTAACAGGAGAAAATAATGCCATTAAGGGGTCGTGGAGACATCACAGAAAATGACAAGATCGAAGATGGAGTGGGGTACACGTCTTTTGGGATTTTTTCCTAAGGTGAGAATTCAAAGTGAATTTAAAAATGTATGGACAAAATAGGCAAACATGAAAAATTCTCCAATTCACTTAAATTCTCCTTTTAGTGAATAACCATGACACTTCCTTTTAGAAATCTGTCATATCAAGAAGAGAAAAAAAAAAAAGCTATCGATAACAATTGTGTTTATTAGTCAAACACAAAGAAAAGCAACACATTCCACCTCCTCTGAGATTAGGTGCATGTGAAAAAAGTAACCATAGCAATGTGGCTCCTCCTATGTGTACGGCTTTACTGGGAGGCTATGAAACTGAAAATAGAATATATACATTCAAAGATACACATAACAGCTAAGGAACAGCACTTAAAGGAATTTTATGGATGAGGGAATAAATGCAAAATTTACAATTCACCATTATCGGAGCGGAAGTTTGACAGGAAATATAAGAGTGTCTAAACACAGACTGCAGACAATCGCCACAGTGAGCTGTAGAGGTTATGGTGCAGAGTGTCCCTTTAAGAAAAAGAGAATCCAAACCGAAAAAAGAAAAATCTATAGTAGGATAAGCAACTTACCACATACGATCCTTCAGATCAGTTTCTTTATGTTGCTTTAATTCTTTCAGAGCCTCTCTATGTCTCATCTCTGCCTTTTTTCTATTTGCTGCCGCTTGTTTTTCATGAGCTTCCAAATCCGGTTCCTTCAGGAAAATAAAAGCAATAAGAACAGTTTCAATGCAAAGAGTTAGAAACAGCAATCCATCATCAGATCTTAAAGGGACACTCTGCTGCCCTACTTAATTTACTATTTAGAAGATTTACCCAAATTAGGTATTTTTTTTTCCATTGGGGATAGGTCTACAGCCTTTGCAAACCCTACCCCTTTCTTCCACAACCCAGACTTTCTGTGGCTGTCCAATCACAGACTTCCCAATGCAGCTGAATGAGAAGTCTTTGCAAGACAGGTGCTTTGGGCAATTGCTGCCTCTTGAGTTTAGCTCCACTGAGTTAAAAAAAAAAAAAAAAAAAAACAGGATTGGTTTTCTGATTGAGAGCCAGGGGGCGTACCAAGATTAATTTTTAAAACTGTAATATATGTTGAATCTGCACTTTTTGTGCAATAAAAAAAAAAAAAAGCATGCTAAAGTGCATTAGATGTGTGTAATGTTCCTTGAAGCTATAACGTAAACGAAGTCTCATAAAACCCTTATGTGTTCAACCATATAATCAATAACCATAGTCCTATGTTATAAAGAAAAGAAAAAAAAGGGGTGGGGGTGGAGGTGCAATTATTTTTTTTCCAAATGTAAAAAAATATGAAATAACTTCTGTAGACTGTAGAGATAGAAAATGGAAGGTACGAGACAGTAGTTACAGTAGAACAGAATCAGAGCAAAATAATGATTTATCATTGTTGATAAGAGAACTTACATTTTCCTTAGCTTGTCTATGTCCCTCACCAATTGCTCTCAGACTAGACTGGTAAACCTTTTCTAACTCTCTGAGCTTCTCATCCTGTTCTGTTTGCCACTCAGCCCTCAGTTCTTCTGCCAATTGCTGAAGTTGTAGCTCTCTCCTTTCCTTGACATCCTGGCGGATTTGCTGGGCGATGAACCTTTCCTGCTCTCTGACCTGAAATACCGAATAATGTGTTATCTGTTTGTGAAGCAGAGGAACGGTCCATTTACTTACTGGTAAACCTTACCATTGATGGTGGCTGATACATAAGACAAGATCAATTCACACACAAACTATATCTGAAAAAATGTAATGCCCGCTAATCAGATGAAACCCTTATTAATTATACTGATAGTAACTATACCGACAAATGAAAAAAAAAAAAAAAAAAAGACTTTTAAACCGATGCTATTGCCAGTTGTACTTTTATCTTACCCAATAAACCTCTACTGAATGTACATAGAAATACTTTCTTCCACACATGCATTTCCAAGCAAAGTACACCGGGTACACACACATTAATAAAGTAAGCTTTTTGGGTTATGAATGAGAACGATTGTAAGCTTGAGGCGTGTCATGAATGCCAGACTGCATCAAATGCATGACTGTTCTAAGGCAAATACAAATTGTGGTGCTCATTTACACAATGAAGAGGTAGCTATAAGAATGTACTACACAGTTGCTTGTAAGATAACTATCCACAAAACGTTATCTCGTTTCTATTTAACATTTATAAATGATCTTGAAAGAAAAGGAAAGTCATGTTTTAGAGTTTGCAGATGACACAAATCCCTGTAAAGTAATAAAATGCTGCAGAGGGATTTAGATTGAATGGGGGACTGGGCACTCAAATGGCAGATGAAATGTAATGTTAAAAAAAAAAAAAAAAAAAGTTATGCCCTTTAGGGTTAAAGGACCAATATAAGCACCCAGACCACTTCAACTCGATTAAGTGGTCTGGGTGCCAGGTCCCTCTAGTTTTAACCCTGCAACTGTAAACATAGCAGTTTCAGGGAAACTGCTATGTTTCACTGAGGGTTAATTCAGCCTCTAGTGGCTGTCTCACTGACAGCCGCTATAGGCGCTTCCGCGATTCTCACTGTGAAAATCACAGTGAGAAGACGCTGGACGTCCATAGGAAAGCATTGAGTAATGCTTTCATATGTGCTGTTTGAATGCACGCACGGCTCTTGCCACGCATTCAGATCTGACATTGACAGGGGGTGGAGAGTTCCCCAGCACAGAGGGAGCTCGGCGCTGGAGAAAGGCTTAAGGGGGTTATAGGAAGTTTTTCCTAGTTACTTGCAAAATTGGAAGTGCTTCAAACTAGGTTTTAGCTTTCTTGTAGATCAACAACAAAATAAACAGATAAGAGGAAGGCTAAACTTGATGGACACATGTCTCTTTTCAGCCTATGTAACTATGCAAAATCCAGCATTCTGTGCAAAAATTAAGCCTGTAGCTTAGTGTTATGAGAGTGGAAATACAAAATTGACCCAAGATTCTTAATGCTGCAAAAACTGAAAGTCAGGAGAATTTGCCCTTTTAACCTTTAAAGGATAAATTATTAGTACCTGCTGCAGACGAAGCTTACGTCTTCGTTCACGCTCTTGCTTCAGCAGTAACATTTCTTCATTAGGACTGAGCCTTAGAGGTGCAACCCTGGCAACCTTGCGTTTCATTTTGTCGGCGCACATGAAACATCTGAACAGAATGCTGCAAAAGAAACGTATGCAACAAATGTAAACAACACGTGACTAGTTATATTTGTACAGGAAACACTGACCAGGCACTTTAAAAGCTTGTTTAAGCAAGCAGCAGTCCAATGTTTAGAGGCTATTTCCTATCTTTTTAAAAGCAAACATGCATTATATGCAGTATGTGTATTCGGTCAAACGGCTGCATATTTATAGACCGGTCATGGAACGTGCAAAGGTGAAACTTTAAAAATGTACATTGACAAATACTAGATTTCAAGGAATAGGAAAATAACTTCAATACATAACATCCAAGCAGCCCTGAGGCACATTCACAACAATCATCTGGCTGCAGCAACACAATGCTCCTCAGAAAGTAACATTACAATGCTTCTCTATAGGGAGACTTTGAACGTAAATACTGTATTTATTTATTATTATATTTTTAGAGTCTTTAAAAAGTAAGAGCCTCTAGGGGCTGTCTGATTGTTAGTAACCATAAGCATACAGACTGACAAATGTCTACATGGTCATTTCTTACATACGTTAAAGTTTATATCTGGCAGCCTGCATCTAGACACCAAGAACATACATTAAGCAGGCATGGTTTTGGTGCTCATTGTGTCCCTTAAAAGATCACAGTGAGAACAACATGCTGGGTATTCCCCTGGTATAAAGGCTGTGTAAGCATGATGGGAGTTGTAGTTGGGATGATGGGAGTTGTAATAGCTGTGTAAGCATGATGGGAGTTGTAGTTGGGATGATGGGAGTTGTATCTCCAGCTGTCAGTGTGTGATACTCTACAGTGAGCTAGACACGGTGTCGGTCCATACCTGCGGCCCCCCGGGTGCAGTCCGGCCCGCTCTCCGCTCACACAGGTCCAGCTTCTTCCTCAGGGACCGCAAACGGCTGTTTTTTCTCGTCGCGCTGACGTCACTTCCGGCCTTCGAAGCTTCGCGCGGCCGCTGCAGCCAGCGGGAATTAGCGTGGGGAGGGCGGGGGGAATCACCATGGAAACCGCCGGGGGAGGGACCAACGAAGCGGCGGTCGGCGCGCGTGCGCACAACGTCAGCAGCCGCAGCCAGCCAGCCACGTGGCGGGAGTCACGTGTTACAGCGCTCTCAGTACCATTAGCTCCTGTATCTGCTGCCGCACGCACTCTGCGGGATATTTACTACAGTGTCCGTCCGCTAAGCAATGGCAGAATTATGGGACATTTAAAGGGACACTACAGTCACCTGAACAACTTTAGTTTAATGAAGCAGTTTTGGTGTATAGAACATGCCCCTGCAGCCTCACTGCTCAATCCTCTGCCATTTAGGAGTTAAATCCCTTTGTTTATGAACCCTAGTCACACCTCCCTGCATGTGATTTGCACAGCCTTCCATAAACACTTCCTGTAAAGAGAGCCCTATTTAGGCTTTCTTTATTGCAAGTTCTGTTTAATTAAGATTTTCTTATCCCCTGCTATGTTAATAGCTTGCTAGACCCTGCAAGAGCCTCCTGTATGTGATTAAAGTTCAATTTAGAGATTGAGATACAATTATTTAAGGTAAATTACATCTGTTTGAAAGTGAAACCAGTTTTTTTTTCATGCAGGCTCTGTCAATCATAGCCAGGGGAGGTGTGGCTAGGGCTGCATAAACAGAAACAACGTGATTTAACCCCTTAAGGACCGCTGACAGTTCAGGACCGTCAGCGGTAAAATGTGCGTTTGGACCACTGACGGTCCTGAACCGTCATAACGGTCAGGGGCTACTTACCTGATCGCCGTCGGTCCCACGGCGGCGATCAGTGCTCCTCCCGGTCCAGGGGGACTGCCTGTCTGCCCGGGCAGTCCCCCCTCGGCAGATCAGGACCCCACGGCCATGTGATCACTCGATCACATGACCGCAATAGGGGTCCATGTGTCTGCCTGCAGGGGGACTGTCTGTGCTGACAGGCAGTCTCCCTGCAAGTGTAAAATCCAAAATAAAGTGTAAAAAAAAAACAATCAGTGTAAAAAAAATAATAATATGTGTATATATATATATATACACAGGGGTGTATTTGCCGCGAGGCAAACAAGGCATTTGCCTTGGGCGGCATTTTTCAGGGGGCGGCAAAAAAAGCCGCCCCCAAATGCCCAGGGCAAATGCCTTGTTAGCCTTGCGGCTAACAAGGCATGCTGGGCGGCCGGCGGGCTGCTGGGAAGTGCGGGTAGGTGGGCGGCCGGCGAGGGAGCACTTCCTCTGAGCGGTTTGCTCAGCTCCCTCGCGCGCCGCAGAGTGAGGCTGGGAGCCGGAATATGACGTCATATTCCGGCTCCGCCTCCCAGCATCACTCTGCGGCGCGCGAGGGAGCTGAGCAGACCGCTCAGAGGAAGTGCTCCCTCGCCGGCCGCCCACCTACCCGCACTTCCCAGCAGCCACTGGACCACCAGGGAGACAGATATCCCCCCCCCCAGCTTTCCCAAAGGTAAGGAGGCTGGGGGGGTTAAATTAAAAAAAAAAAAAAATGTATTAAATATGTGAGTGATTGAGTGTGTTTGTATGTCTGTTAGTGTGTGTGTGTATGTCTGTTAGTGTGTGTGTGTGTGTGTATGTCTGTAAGTGTATGTCTGTAAGTGTGTGTATGTCTGTTAGTGGGTCTGTGTGTGTGTCTGTTAGTTTGTGTGTGTGTTTGTGTGTGTGTATGTCTGTTAGTGTGTGTATGTCTGTTAGTGTGTCTGTGTGTGTGTCTGTTAGTGTGTGTGTGTATGTCTGTATGTGTGTGTGTGTGTGTATGTCTGTATGTGTGTGTGTGTATGTCTGTATGTGTGTGTGTGTATGTCTGTATGTGTGTGGGTCTGTGTGTGTGTATGTCAGTGTGTGTGTCTGTAAGTGTGTGTCTGTTAGACTGTGTGTGTGTCTGTTAGACTGTGTGTGTGTCTGCTAGTGAGTGTGTTTCTGTTACCTAGTGTATGCGTATTTGTCAGTGAATGTGTGTGTATTTAGAAGGCGGGACGGGGGAAGGGTTCGGTGGGGGTGGCGCGGGTGGGGGGGGGAGGGTTGGGTGAGGGTGGCGTGGGTGGGAGGGGGGCGCCTGAGTTTTGTCCTGCCTAGGGCAGCACAAAACCAGGATACACCACTGTATATACACATGTATTATATCTATATATACCTATATATAATATATGTATATATATCATATATATAAATAATGTCACACTAAGTGTATTTTTATATTTATATATACGTATATTAATATAAAAATACACTTATATTTATATTACACACGAATATATACAATATATATAATAACTATATATATGGTATATATATATATATTATAAAATACAAATAATATGTTAATAAAAATAAACAAAAAATAAAAATAATTTTTAATAATTAAAAAAAAATTATATATATATATGCAATTTTATTCTAACAGTATTTTGATATTGATATATATATATTTATATCAAAATACACTTAGAATGTAATGATATATATATCTATGTATAAATAAATAAAAATAATACGAAATATACATATGTCCACATACATAATTACATAAATAATTTCATAAATATACACGTAGACGTCAAATATATAAATATGTATATATATTAAAATTCTACGTGCATATTTATGTAATATTTTTACCTAATTAAGTAATTTTAATGATTGCAATTTGAGGGACCTGCCTGCCAACCCAGGCCAAAAGTCCAGATAATTTAATTTGCTAGCACTGTGTTTAACCCTGTAACTTTCTATGACACCCTAAATCCTGTACATGGGGGTACTGTTTTACTCGGGAGACTTCGCTGAACACAAATATTAGTGTTTCAAAACAGTAAAACATATCACAGCGATGATATTGTCAGTGAAAGTGAAGTTTTTTGCATTTTTCACACACAAACAGCTCTTTCACTGAGGATATTATTGCTGTGATATATTTTACTGTTCTGATACACTAATATTTGTGTTCAGCGACGTTTACTGAGTATAACAGTACCCCACATGTAGAGGTTTTATAGTGTTTGTGAAAGTTACAGGGTCAAATATAAGGCTTGATTTTACTTTTTTTTTTTTATTGAAATTTATCAGATTGGTTAGGTTGCCTTTGAGAGCGTATGGTAGCCAAGGAATGAGAATTAGCCCCATGATGGCATACCATTTGCAAAAGAAGACAACCCAAGGTATTGCAAATGAGGTATGTTCAGCCTTTTTTAGTAGCCACTTAGTCACAAACACCATGTTAAAAAACATGTTAGGTGTGTTTCGGGGATTTATGACAGATAACGGTGTAACAATGTCACTATTGATACATTTAATATATATATATATATTGAAACCGCAATTTCCTACTTGTATTTATAGGCCTATAACTTGCAAAAAAAAGCAATAAAGCATGTAAACACTGGGTGTTTTTAAACTCGGGACAACATTTTTAATCTATTTAGCAGTTTTTTTCATTAGCTTTTGTAGATAAGTAAAAGATTTTTCAAGTAAAAGTCCAAAAACATTTTTTTTTTTTTTTTTCACCATATTTTATTATTTTTTTAAAATACAATATATGACATAATATAAATACTGGTATGTAAAGAAAGCCCTTCTTGTCGTGAAAAAAACAATATATAACTTGTATGGGAACCGTAAATGAGAGAGCGGAAAATTACAACTAAACACAAACACCACAAAAGTGTTAAAACTGCTCTGGTCCTTAACGTACAAACATCGCAAAAACAGGCCGGTCCTTAAGGGGTTAACTCCTAAATGACAGTGAAATTGCAGGGGAATGATCTATACACTAAAACTGCTTTATTTAGCTAAAGTAATTTAGGTGACTATCGTGTTCCTTTAAATAACATTCGGTTCCAGTACATTGTCAGTCCTGTCCAGCCTTTAACTTTAAAGATTTTATCTGTAAGGGAATAGAACAGGTCTTGCCCCATTGGAGAGGTGGAGATAGACTTAAAAAACTTTTTTGTTTAGTATGGATTATTCATATATTATTTTATTATAAACATGTTAAATGGTGTTCTAACGAAGTTCTCTCCCCACAGTGTCACTTTGATAATGATTTTTCTTACAATGAGGACGTTTCACAAATGAATAATGAAAGGTGTCTACAACGCATGCGCAATTATTTACGACGGATACAGGGAAGTTTCAACTATCCGTGGAACGCACGAAAATGCCTCGTGGAACGCATACGTCCCTTCCGGTGACGTGGAATGATGAATTACTGAGCGGGAAAGAACAGATTGCACAGCTGACACCTGAGAATCATTAGGAATCATTAGGAATCCGGAACTGAGCGAGAACACACCCACCACACCACCAATGATGGACGAGGGGAGTCCTATATATTGAGACTGTGGGAAGGTGGGAGCTATAGCTACTGCATATATGTTTGCATAATTCTCTTTTTAAATTGATTATGGTCCCCGAGGACGTTCTAATTTCATAGAACGAAACGTGTAGGACCAGTGGCTCTTTTATAAAAATATATATTTTTATTTTTATACCACAATTCCTGCTCTTTTTCTGGTTCCTGGGTTCCTGAGTTCGGTGGATCCAAACTCTACCCCCCTAAAGGATTAGGGGTGGCACCCTAAAGGCGTTTTGATTATGTTCACTCTGTGAGTGTTTCTAACAGCGTGTGTTTATACATGCTGTATGCATTTTTACACTATGAGTTGTTCATTTCTTTTTAGGTTCAGACAGCGTTTTCCCCTACTTGTTGTGTATATTTGCTCATCCAGGCATCCATGTGGGAAGGTTGCCAAGGGAAGCTGTCGTTATATTGTTATTATTTTAAACACGCATCTCTTGTATTTGGAGTTTTTTTGGTACCACGTTTGTAGTTACCCTATATCAGTTGCATAGTTGCCAAAATGTAAATAAAAAAATTCAGGCGCACTTTGGGGCACACAGATTTGCACAGGCAAACACAATAACACACAGGAAACATATATTTCAATCCACCTTTATGTGGCCTATAGGTTGGGTACACTGGCTGCGCCACTGTCTGATAGTTTCACCACTCAAATGCAGGAACGGTCCTGGAACATTTGCTGGTATAGGAGTCCACAAACATGGCACTGTCCTGGCAATTGAGCCAATGACTGATGTCAGAATTCATGGCCATTGACATTTTTTGTTTTTCAAAATGTCTTCATGTAATTAGTTGTTCAGCCTCTCAGTAGTATCTCATCCGTAAAAGATAAGATCAAAACTGCAACTATAAGCAGTCCACACATAACATGGTTCTAAAAAAACAAAAACACATCATTAGTCATTACCATGCCGATTGATTTGATCTAAACTGGTGATGCCACCCTTTCTAGTCCAGTCCACTAGAAGGACACTTTACAGAGTGCAGCACTGGCGTTCAGCATTTCCCGATTGAATGTCCCCATTGAGATGCATTGATTCAACCAGGGACCATATATAATGGTATATTCCAACATTATAGTGTCAGAATATATGTGTGTTTTCCTGACACCATAGTGTTCCATTTCCATTACGCAATTGCCGAGTAGCATGGGAAATTTTATGAAACATTTATCAAAGTTTCTGATAATAATCTGTGCCTTTTCTGGGATTTTATTCTAATGTGATTGATCAGTTCTGATGGTCTTTTACACTATTTATTAGTTGTGCAACTTTTCCGTATTCTTTTTTCTTTCAAACAGCTCCAAATAAAGTGAGGTAGCTCAGTTGGTAAAAAACCCTGATTGCAAAGCCTGTTCAAAAAAAATGCAAGGACACAGGTTCAACCTTCATCCTTCCAAGGTCAATAAAATGAGTACCATCAATTAGGTAATAATAACATCTATTACTATTCAGCTGCTGATTTGGTTACTAATTTTGAGAGCATGCACTGAAAAGCACTTTGAGTCCCACTCGGAGAAAGGCGCCATCTAAATCCTAGTTATTATTATATTATACTTAACTCTCGGGATGATGTTTTTATGTTGGTTTACGGTTCACGTTTAAACCATACCTAGTGCTGCGTGTTCTCCTCAACCTTACTTTTATCAGCCCATAAAACATTTTCCCAGTAGCGTTGTGGAGTGTCAATGTGGTCTTTGCCAAACTTCGAGCACGCAGCAATGATTCTTTTGAAAAGCAGACGCTGTCTTCGTGATGTCCTGCCATAGACACCATGCCTGTTCAATCCTTCGAACTCAGTAGACGGAGTAGAATATTTGACTACCTTTTTTTTAATACTTTATTTTTGTGTGCATAAGCATGTCCAGAAAAAGTAAACAATAGTATACAATCAGTATTATCAAGCTGCGTGTCCAAATAGCGACAATCACTTAGGAAATTAGAGAATTCTTTATTATAAGGCAAGAGTAATACGACGGTCAGCTTGCGAAAGTAAATTGAGTAAAGGTAGTATGCACAGAAACATGTGCCAGCCAGTACATCCCCTAAAGCTCTCGTGTGTTATGGTGATCGTTTGGGCCTTGTATATTTGACTACTTTTTATAAGTCACAGTAGCTCTAGCCCAAAACTCCAATCTCGTATCATTAATTGGACACCAGGTTTGCCAATTTTCAACTCCAATTAGCTTTTGTTGAAGTCATTGTGCTAGGGCTTCACATACTTTTTCCAACCTATGCTTTTAATATTTTGAATGATATATTCAATATGTTAAAGAAATATCAAATAATTTAATTACATCAGATTAGGTTTGTTCACATATTAGGGTTCACATACTTTTTCTTGCTACTGTGACGGTGGTCACCATCACTGGGAGCAGAAGGACACTTCACAATGGTTCCTAAATGGCTCCTATGCCAATATAGGTGCAGGGTGTTTATAATGTGTGTGTAATGCAGGGCTGACAAATTTGTTTGGAATCTAGGAGCCAGCTAAAAAAGTTAGGAGACAGTTTTTTTTTTTTTAAATTGACACTATAGCCACCAGAACAACTACAGATTAATGTAATTGTTTTGGTGCCTATAGCCTGTCCCTGTAGCCTTTTCAATGTAAACGCTGAAAAGGCAGCATTTATTTACATTGCTGCCTACTAAGACCTCTAGTGACCAGGGGCGTATTAGCCGCGAGGCAAACAAGGCATTTGCCTTGGGCGGCATTTTCCAGGGGGAGGCAAAAAAGCCGCCCCCAAATGCCCAAGGCAAATGTCTTGTTAGCCTTGCGGCTAACAAGACATGCTGGGCTGCTGCTGGGCGGGCGGTCGGGCGGCGCTGCTGGGCGGGCGGCGAGGGAGCACTTCCTCTGAGTTGTCTGCTCAGCTCCCTCGCGCGCCGCAGAGTGAGGCTGGGAGCCGGAATATGACGTCATATTCCGGCTCTGCCTCCCAGCCTCACTGTGCGGCGCGAGGGAGCTGAGCAGACAGCTCAGAGGAAGTGCTCCCTCGCCGCCCGCCCAGCAGACAGCCTAGCAGCGCCGCCCGACCGCCCAGCAGCCACTGGACCACCAGGGAAAAAAGATGACCCCCCCAGCATTCCCAAAGGTAAGGAGGCTGGGGGGGGTTAAAGTAAAAAAAAAAAAAGTGTGAGTGTGAGTGTCTGTTAGTGAGTGTGAGTGTGTGTGTGTCTGTTAGTGAGTGTGTGTGTGTCTGTTAGTGAGTGTGTGTGTGTCTGTTAGTGTGAGTGTGTGTGTCTGTTAGTGAGTGTGAGTGTGTGTGTGTCTGTTAGTGTGTGTGTTGAAAAAAGGAGATAGGGTTGCACTCAATCACATCAATTTAAACACAGGGTGCTACTGGGCAAGGGTCAGCAAAAAAAAACCCAAGAAATGTATGCATATAGAAAGAATCCCAGGCACTCACTGTGATTGTTCTTCAAGCAGGTTTATTGCAACGTTTCGACCTCAATGAGGTCTTTTTCAAGCTGAAAAAGACCTCATTGAGGTCGAAACGTTGCAATAAACCTGCTTGAAGAACAATCACAGTGAGTGCCTGGGATTCTTTCTATATGTTAGTGTGTGTGTGTCTGTTAGTGAGTGTGTGTGTGTGTGTGTGTGTCTGTTAGTGAGTGTGAGTGTGTGTGTCTGTTATTGTGTGTGTGTGTGTCTGTTAGTGTGTGTGTGTGTCTGTTAGTGAGTGTGAGTGTGTGTGTCTGTTAGTGTGTGTGTGTGTCTGTTAGTGTGGGTGTCTGTTAGTGTGTGTCTGTTAGTGTGTGTGTCTGTTAGTGTGTTTGCCTGTGAGTGTGTGTGCGTGTGTCTGACTGTGTGTGTCTGACTGTTAGTGTGTGTGTTTGCCTGTGAGTGTGTGTGTATGTTAGTGAGTGTGTGTGTCTGCTAGTTTGTGTCTGCTAGTGAGTGAGTGTGTGTCTGTTAGTGTGTGTCTGTTAGTGTGTGTCTGTTAGTGAGTGTGTTTGTCTGTTACTGAGTGTGAGTTTGTCTGTTAGTGTGTGTGTTTCTGTTAGCGAGTGTGTGTGTTTCTGTTAGCTAGTGTATGCGTATCTGTCAGTGAATGTGTGTGTGTGTATTTAGAATGCGGGGTAAAGGTTGGGTGGGGGGGGGGGCGCGGGGAGGGGGGGGGCGCCTGAGTTTTGTTCTGCCTAGGGCAGCACAAAACCAGGATACACCACTGCTAGTGACAGTTACTCAGATGGCCACTAGAGAGTCCTGTGTCAGTGCTATGCATAGAGGTGCTGAATGTTACCCATAGAGAACATGCGTAATATCCTCCCAATGCTTTCCTATGGGAAAGCATTGGCTTAGCTGAGAACATTAAGATCTCAGCTATGGAGGCGGGACAAGCCACAACGAAACCAGGCACAGCATGGGAAAAAATGTGAGTAAAAACACCAATAATGTGATCGGAGGGGGACAGGTACCTAAACAGACACACTCTCACAGACATACACATACACACGCACACACACACATTGACAGAGACCTACACACACACACATACTGTCCCTAACACTAACAAATTTATATTTTTAATTCTAATCCACCCAGCCTCTCTACCTTTGGGATAGCTGAGTGGACTTTCCCTGGGGTCCAGTGGGGCTGTAATCTTACTGGGTGCGAGGGAGCAGTGATCTTCCTGCAGCTCCTCTCTGCTCCCTCGCACTGTCTGCAGTGATGCCTGGGCTGGGATTACGTCATATTCTGGCTCCCAGCATCATTACACAGCGCGAGGGAGCAGAGAGGAGCTGCAGGAAGACTGCTCCCTTGTGCGCTGTTCCAGCCTGCTGCCTCTATGCTCTCCAAGGCGGTCGGCTCCATGCTCCATGAGTGGGCCGCCTCCATACAGCCCAGGCCAGTCGGCTACACGCTCCCTGAGTGGGCCGCCTCCATACAGCCCAGGGCGGTCGGCTACACTCTTCCTGAGTGGGCCGCCTCCAAACAGCCCAGGGCTTTCGCCTACATGCTCCCTGAGCCGGCCGCCTCCATACCTCCCAGAGTGGTCAGCTGCAAAGCTCCCTGAGCCAGCCACCTACATGCTCCCGTGGGAGGGCAGACAGATGGCTCCATTGTTTGCCCAGCCATCCACTTTAGGGAAAAGGCCTACAAATCCCAGGCCCCAGGGCAAAATTTCTAGTCGCCATGGCTACCTGGCGCCTGGAATTTGCCAAGCCCTGGTGTAATGTAATTGTTTAGTGTTGCATGTTAGTGTGCTCTCCTGTATTGCTAATGCTTGCAATCAACTAGGTGGATTTGGCTGTGGAGCCTGTACAGCGCCACCTATTGGTTGCACAGATCTAGCAACCGTTGTATGCCCTACCTGATTAGCAAGGATTGCTAATATGCATATTCAGGTAGATTTGCATATTGCTATATATGCAGACAGGAGAGATATTTTGTGCTGGTTATTGTCTTCCCCGTCCCTTTATAAATATGTTATTATGCTATTATAATTTCCTGTATATTTTGTGACATGTTTTGGTTATTTACATTTTATTATTGTCACAGCAATGTATATGTAATTATTATATGGGCTAGTCCCCAGTAAAATAATGTGTTGCATGTTAGTTCTTTTAGGAACTTGAACCCTATGTGGATTTTTAGGAATCCCAGTGACAGAGTCTTTGGACCTGTTGGCTGGCTATATGATCTCTCTAGCACTGGGATAACTCAAGGGTGCTAGGCCTGAGAGTCACAAGTGCCTTTGTAAAGGCAATAGTCATCACTGGAAGGAAAGCTGCAGAGGAATAGGCAGAAAGGACAATACCTGCCTGGAATAGAGAGCTGAAATCCTGGTAGGATGGAAGAGCTCCTGAGAGACCCCAATCAAGCTTTGGCAACTGGGGCAGAAGCATTCCCGGGTTCCTGCAGGTGGTCAGAGGTACTCTGTCAGAGTACAGGAGCTCCTTCACAGCTACTATATAAACTTTTTGTTTGGTGAGACATAATTATGAAGGAGCAAATATCTGTCAGATTATGCAAAGAAGAATATACTATTTTCAAATCATGTTTTTTTTTCCAAATCAGCTGTTTTTGCCTAAATTATACAGTGTGGTTTTAAATTTACTACAATTTGGTGTTAGGTATTTGTTTAATTTTACAGATTGGGTGAAAAAACTCTATGAATAATCACATCACATATTTACTATCCACTTCTTGTACAGCCAAGTTTATGTCATTAAGGCATCAATTATATAAAAGTGGCTTTGTCACCCTAACATACCCTTTTCCAATTGTTTCCTTTTCTCTTTCTCTTTGCGAATCTGTTTAAAAAATACAAGGACTACTTTGTCTTATGGAACTTTCTATGCTTGACAAAGGGTAAGGAAGCACCACTTCCTTTGTCAGATATAATTTTCCCAGAATACTCACATTTCCTTCGAGTCGATCCTCTCTTCGTCGTCATTAAGCATAAGCGCAGGAATTAGATCGCATTACATATTAAAGGACCACTCTAGGCACCCAGACCACTTCAGCTTAATGAAGTGGTCTGGGTGCCAGGTCCAGCTAGGGTTAACTAATTGTTTTATAAACATAGCAGTTTCAGAGAAACTGCTATGTTTATCAATTAGTTAAGCCTTCCCCCTAATTCTCTAGTGGCTGTCTCACTGACAGCCGCTAGAGGCGCTTGCGTGATTCTCACTGTGAAAATCACAGTGAGAGCACGCAAGCGTCCATAGGAAAGCATTATGAATGCTTTCCTATGTGACTGGCTGAATGCGCGCGCAGCTCTTGCCGCGCGTGCGCATTCAGCCGACGGGGAGGAACGGAGGCGGAGAGGAGGAGGAGAGCTCCCCGCCCAGCGCTGGAAAAAGGTAAGTTTTAACCCTTTTCCCCTTTCCAGAGCCGGGCGGGAGGGGGTCCCTGAGGGTGGGGGCACCCTCAGGGCACTCTAGTGCCAGGAAAACGAGTATGCTTTCCTGGCACTAGAGTGGTCCTTTAAGGGCAGGCGAGGGCAAAGACAGTAGGTTACTGCCAGCATCTTCAAGATGGTGGCACATTCCATCTCCACAAACAACTTACAAAATAAAAGTGATTTAGGGCGGCAAGAGTATTAATAAACACACTAGGCAGACACTATGGACTAGTACAGTCGAGAGGTGAGGGCATAAAAAGAATAGGGTCAGGCCATGACAGAACCACTTTAATTTGTTCATTATGGTTTTCTTTATTCACATTGTACAGCAGCACTGCAGGATATGTTGACTGTATAGGGGTTAGCAGTCAATATCAATAAACTATTCAATGTAAGAATTAGAGTTCTCCAGCCAAGATGCAAATTAACGATAATACTTTGGGAACATGGTAGTTGGTGACGTGACATACTGTTGTGAACATTTGAGTAAATTTTACTAAACTGGGAATAGTTTTGAAATTACACATTAGGCCAATATAGCCAAATTGCAATTTTATAGCTCATCTATTTTGACCTAACATTTGTGTTTCTCGTCAGTTCTCCACAATTTTTAATCTATTGATTAAACCATATTTTTCTAGATCTGTTCAAAATCTACTAATTTATTGAACATATAAATACTTAATAGGGTTATTCACTAACATGAGCATACAACGTGTATGTAAAATTTAAAGCCAGAGTTGCCCAACTGAAATGCATAGCTGGCCTAGAGATATTTTTCCAGTTTAAATTTGAAATGTACTTTTGAATTCTCATTTTGATAAATAACCCTCTGCGAGTTTACCTGAATCATTTTTTTTCCTGGCAAAACTGGAATAAAAGGACTGTGTATGTGATTTAATAATTCAATTACTGTAATTCTCTCCTAATTGCTCTACCCAGAAGCCATACTGCCCCTCTACAATCTGTGGCGAATGTTGCTGCCAGGCTGATCATTCTCTCCTGTCGCTCCTCTCACCCCTCTGTTGCTCCTCTCACCCCTCTGTCGATCCTTACACTGGTTTCCTGTCTCCTACAGGTGTCAATTTAAAATACTAACCCATACCTATAAAGCTCTAACCAACTCTAGCCCCTCTTACATTTCTTCACTGATTCATAGGTATGCCTCCTTCTCCTGCCTGCTGCTCGCTCCCTAACTGCCAATTCACGCCTGCAAGACTTCTCACGGGCAGCTCCTTTCCTTTGGAACACCCTGCCTACCCCTGTCAGACTCTCTCCTAGTCTTCAATCCTTTAAGAAGTCCCTCAAAACCCATCTTTTCAGGATTGCTTATGGTCTCCAAGAGTAACTACTATCTCTCAAACCTTCCTCTCGCTCTCTCCTAAAGTGCCACACTCCACTCTCACCTCCAGTTCTGCCACTTTCCCAACCTGTCTCTCAATACCCTTCCTATTGTGTTTTTATACCCCACCTCCTCTAGACTGTAAGCTCGTTTGAGCAGGGTTCTCAACTACCTATTGTTCCTGTTACATTTTGTTACTGTCTCATTTGGTAAATTCCCCTCTTATTGTAAAGCGCTGCGGAATAAGCTGGCGCTATAGAAATACTACTAATAATAATAAGGATATCTGTGTGTAATGTGTAAACTAGAGAAGCATTGTCACAGTAGAGGGAGACAAAGAGCTTACTTTTGAATTTGCTTAAATTTACGCCTCAAAATAGATCAGATAAATACATATTAGTGTACATCAAGTCTCGTAGAACATAATTATTTGTATACTGGCTACATATTCTCCAGTTATGAGCAATCCGTGAGAAAACACAAAAAAACAATCAAGACAAACAAAAAAGGTGAACAGAGACTGGTTCTATAGGAAGTGGGGTGAAAGAACACAAGAGGTGAAGAGCAATCAAGTAAACAGAGATTGCAACGTCCATATCTAACCAGCATAGAAGGATAATATGGGGCGATAAAGACAGTGGAAACACAAGTTGTGTGATGAGAAACCGATGCATGTTGCTGCAGGGGAAGTATTACCCAGTATGTTGAAAGTAGTTGCTTGAAGTATCCAGGTCCTTTCTTCTCTAAGGTTCCACTTAGGGAATAAAATCCTGCTTTCCCTCTTTTCCTTAATATTGTATGAATGTGCAACAAAGTTACCAGCAATGGAATGCAGTGTTTGAGAATACTGCCAGTGCCCATCAGAAGTGGAACTTGTATTTAAACACTATAGAATCAGGAACACAATGTCAGGATCGGGACAGGGATCCAACACGCAAAGTACAAACAGGACAGGGTACGTATACCGGACCTTAGAATGGCCGGACTAACGTACGGAGAGTAAAGAGAATGGTCAGAAACAAGCCGAGGTCGAGGGAACGAGAGGACAGGTGAGCGTGGAACAAGCCGGGTCAAGGATACCAGAGGAAAACAGAGTAAGTCAAACTAGCCGGGTCGGAACCAAAGGAATAACTGAAATCGCCAGAGCACTGTGTGACTAGACAGGCTAGAACCACGACAGGGCAATGAGTGAATGGGAGAAACAGGTTTAAATACCCTGGTTACAGTGAGTATGCCCGCCTCCGACGAGTCCTGAGTGGCTTCCAGTCACTTGAGTGACAGATCGGTCCGGACGGACGTCATGACGTCGGGCAGCGTGCGTGACGTCATAAAATGAGACGGATCCCTCGCGGCCGGCGTGAGAGTGTCTAGGGGAGCCACGAGGGATGGAGGAAGCCAACCTGCTGGAGGAGTAAACTACTAAGTCTCTACCTCTTTCGGAGGTAGAGGCTTCAGGTACCCTGACAGTACCCCCCCTCTCAGATACGCCCACCGGGCGGAAGGAACCGGGACGAGACGGAAAGCGTGAGTGAAACGCCCTGCGAAGGCGAGGAGCATGAACATCCTCTTGTGGTACCCAACTTCTCTCCTCAGGACCATATCCCTTCCAGTCGACCAAATATTGTACTCTCCCCCGAGAGATACGAGAATCAATGATGGAGTTAACCTCATACTCCTCCTGACCCTCCACCTGAACAGAGCGAGGAGGGGCGATCGTGGAGGAGAATCTGTTACAGACTAGGGGTTTCAACAATGAAACGTGAAAGGAGTTAGGGATGCGTAAGGCAGCTGGGAGAGCTAGACGATACGCCACTGGGTTAATTCGAGTCAAGATCCTGTAAGGACCAATATATCGAGGAGCGAATTTCATGGAAGGAACTTTAAGCCGAATATTCCTAGTGCTTAACCATACTCTATCGCCTGGAACGAAAATCGGAGCCGCCCTTCTACGTTTATCGGCGTGTTTCTTAACCAGCATAGAATTGTGTAGAAGAATTTGTCGAGTCTGATCCCACAACTTCCTCAAATTGGCAACATGTACATCAACCGACGGTATACCTTGGGAAGGAGAAACCGAGGGAAGAATAGATGGATGAAAGCCATAGTTCATGAAGAAGGGGCTTGAATGAGTAGAGTCACAAACGAGATTGTTGTGCGCAAACTCCGCCCAAGGAATCAAACCGACCCAATCGTCCTGGTGTTCGGAAACAAAACAACGTAGATATTGCTCAATCTTTTGGTTAGTACGTTCAGCAGCTCCGTTAGACTGGGGATGATAGGCAGAAGAGAAATTTAATTTAATACCTAGTTGAGAACAAAAGGATCTCCAAAAACGGGAAACAAATTGGGACCCTCTGTCAGATACGATTTGGGAAGGTATCCCATGTAAGCGAAAAATCTCCCTCGCGAATATCTCTGCCAACTCTGGGGAGGATGGAAGTTTAGGCAAGGGAATGAAGTGGGCCATCTTGGTGAATCTGTCAACCACGGTGAGGATAACAGTCTGTCTTTTAGAGATAGGTAGATCGACAATAAAGTCCATGGCCAAACAAGACCATGGTTTCTCTGGTACCTCTAAGGGATGCAGGAATCCACTTGGGAGCGTATGAGGTTGTTTGGTCTTAGTACACACTTCACACGCAGCGATGAAATCTTTAGTATCTTTACGTAAAGCAGGCCACCAGAAGTCTTTAGAAATCAAAGCATACGTCTTGCGGATACCAGGATGTCCCGCCATCTTGCTGTTATGGAAACATTGCAACAGCTCCAGTTGAAGAGTAGGAGGAACGAAATGTCGACCCTCAGGGGTCTGTTTAGGTGCTAGATGTTGCAGCTTAATGATCTCGGCCAGTAACGGGGAATGAATCCTGAGATTCGTATTAGCAACAATCTTGCATTTAGGAACTATAGAAGAAAGAATCGGTTCAGATACAGTGAAAGGTTCATATTGTCGAGACAAAGCATCGGCCTTAGAGTTCTTAGAGCCAGGTCTGTAAGTAAGCACATAATTGAAATGAGTCAGGAATAAGGACCAACGAGCTTGCCTAGAGGACAAACGCTTAGCCTCCCCAATATAGGACAAGTTCTTGTGGTCCGTCAAAATAGTAACCGGATGTAAGGTGCCCTCCAATAGATGTCTCCACTCTTTCAAGGCTTTAATGACTGCTAACAATTCCCTGTCTCCAATGTCATACCTGCTTTCAGGCCCAGAAAGTTTCTTGGAAAAAAAACCACAAGGATGTAACGGTTTATCCACCCCCAACCTTTGTGAGAGAACGGCACCTACTCCTGTCTCAGAGGCATCGACCTCAAGTAGGAACGGCAAGGACGTATCAGGATGGACTAATATTGGAGCAGAAGCAAAAAGTTCTTTGAGATTTTTGAAGGCAACGAGAGCTTCAGTAGACCAAGTCTTAGTATCAGCCTCTTGTTTGGTCATATTGGTAATAGGCGCAATAATAGAAGAGTAACCCTTAATGAAGCGCCTATAATAATTGGAGAACCCAATAAACCTCTGGATAGCCTTGAGTCCCTTAGGCAATGGCCAATCTAGAATAGACTGGAGTTTGTCGGGATCCATCTTAAAGCCTTCCCCAGAAATCACGTATCCAAGAAAATCTATCTGGGTCTGGTCAAAGCTGCATTTCTCCAATTTGCAGTATAAGCCGTGTTGTAGAAGTTTGTGTAATACCTTTCTGACTTGTCTATGGTGGGTCTCAATCTCTCTAGAGTGTATGAGAATGTCATCCAGGTATACAATAACACAATCCTGTTGAAATTCCCTAAGAACTTCGTTAATCAGATCCTGGAATACTGCCGGTGCGTTACAAAGGCCAAAAGGCATGACCGTGTACTCATAATGCCCGTAGCGGGTATTAAACGCAGTCTTCCACTCGTGACCTTGTTGAATTCTCACCAAGTTATATGCCCCTCTGAGGTCCAACTTGGTGAAAATCTTAGAACCTTTTAGCCGATCAAAGAGCTCGGTAATCAAGGGGATCGGATAGGCATTCCTAATGGTTATTTTATTCAAACCTCGGTAATCAATACATGGTCTGAGTGAGCCATCCTTCTTTTTAACAAAAAAAAATCCAGCCCCGGCGGGAGAAGAGGATCTCCTAATGAATCCTTTGTCTAAATTCTCCTGAATATACTCCTCTAAAACAGAATTCTCTTTAATGGATAGAGGATATACATTACCCCTGGGGGGCATGGTGCCGGGCAAAAGATTAATTTTACAATCAAAGGTCCTGTGTGGGGGTAGTGTATCAGCGTTCTTCTTATCGAACACTGCTTTTAAGTCTATGTACAGAGGAGGTATCTGTCTCCCTGTAGACTGGGTAGAACTATCTGGTGTGTTAATCATAGCCAATGGAGACACCCTGCGTAAACACCTCTCCTGACAACCCTGGCCCCCCTAATTCCCAATCGATAATAGGGTTATGTCTCTTTAACCATGGGTAGCCCAGGACTATGGGAACAGAAGGAGATGAAATGAGCATAAGTGATAAGTTCTCCTCGTGTAAGATACCAATAGTTAGGTTAATGGGTATAGTCTCACGAGAGATAACAGGCTCAAGTAAAGGTCTACCATCTATGGCCTCAACGACCAAGGGTGTATCCCTTAACTGGGATGGGATGGTGTGTTTAGTAGCAAAGACTTGGTCGATAAAATTCTCAGCAGCTCCGGAATCTATCAAGGCCATGGTCTTTAGCATTCCCTTCTCCCACGTTAAAGAAATTGGTAGCAGAAGCCTGTGATCTTTATAATTATGCGTAGAGGACAAAATAGAAACACCCAAGGCCTGTCCTCTAGAGAAACTTAGGTGCGGGCGTTTCCCGAGCGAGTAGGACAATTCAGACGCAAATGACCTCTGGCTCCACAATACATACATAAACCCTCCCTTCTCCTGTACTGCCTCTCCTCTTCAGAGAGGCGAGTATTGCCTATCTGCATAGGTTCAGGATACAGTGAGGTATTGGAATCAGGACTTTGAAATGTAGGGGCTAATTTAAAGGCAGGTCTGAAGTTCCTCTCTCTAGTGTTCTGTCTCTCTCTTAAACGCTCATCAATACGAGAAATGAACGAAATTAAGTCCTCTAAATTCTCAGGAAGCTCCCTAGTAGCAACCTCATCAAGGATAATATCTGATAGCCCGTTCAAAAATACATCTATATAAGCCTGCTCATTCCACTTGACTTCTGCCGCCAGAGACCTGAACTCTAGTGCATAATCCACAAGTGTTCGGTTCTCCTGTCCCAGGCGCAACAGTAATCTGGCTGCATTAACCTTTCTACCAGGAGGGTCAAAAGTTCTTCTAAATGCAGCTACAAAGGCATTATAATTATATACCAATGGGTTATCATTCTCCCATAGTGGGTTGGCCCATCTCAGAGCTTTCTCAATGAGTAGGGTGATAATAAATCCAACTTTCGCCCTATCTGTGGGATAGGAGCGAGGTTGTAGTTCGAAGTGGATACTAATCTGGTTCAAAAAACCACGACACTTCTCCGGTGAACCACCATAACGTACAGGTGGGGTAATACGGGAAGAGGCACCTACAGTGGCTACCTCTAGACCAGAACTTACAGGAGAGATGGAAGTAGTACGGATCTCCTCAGGTGGGTTATTGGCACGAGATAATAGCGCCTGTAGTGCCATCTGGTCCATTCTGTGTTCCATGGCGTCAAACCTGGAATCAGAGGGACCAACCTGACTGTTTGTACCTGCAGGATCCATTGGCCCTGTCGTAATGTCAGGATCGGGACAGGGATCCAACACGCAAAGTACAAACAGGACAGGGTACGTATACCGGACCTTAGAATGGCCGGACTAACGTACGGAGAGTAAAGAGAATGGTCAGAAACAAGCCGAGGTCGAGGGAACGAGAGGACAGGTGAGCGTGGAACAAGCCGGGTCAAGGATACCAGAGGAAAACAGAGTAAGTCAAACTAGCCGGGTCGGAACCAAAGGAATAACTGAAATCGCCAGAGCACTGTGTGACTAGACAGGCTAGAACCACAACAGGGCAATGAGTGAATGGGAGAAACAGGATTAAATACCCTGGTTACAGTGAGTATGCCCGCCTCCGACGAGTCCTGAGTGGCTTCCAGTCACTTGAGTGACAGATCGGTCCGGACTGACGTCATGACGTCGGGCAGCGTGCGTGACGTCATAAAATGAGACGGATCCCTCGCGGCCGGCGTGAGAGTGTCTAGGGGAGCCGCGAGGGATGGAGGAAGCCGACCTGCTGGAGGAGTAAACTACTAAGTCTCTACCTCTTTCGGAGGTAGAGGCTTCAGGTACCCTGACACACAACCATGTATTCCTGAAACTATAGTGCTAAACCCACAATTTAGGTGACTTGTCCCCCCCTTAGAAGGAATTAAAACTCACCTTAATTCCAGCGCTGTGCGGGTCTGCGGGCGCTAGCTCCGCCCACTTTGTGACATCATCACAATTGCTGATTTTAAGCCAGTCCAATGCTTTCCCATAGGGAAAGCATTGGATTGACTGAAATCAGCAAGGGGCGAGGCCAAACACGTTTTGGCCAATCAGCACCTCCTCATAGAGATGCATTGAATCAATGCATCTCTATGAGGAAAATTCAGCGTCCCCATGCAGAGCGTGGAGACGCTGAACGGCAGTGCTGCCTACAGTGCAGCACTGAGCCAGGAAGCACCCCAGGAGTGCCACATCTCAGGAGTGGCACTTGGTGGTGCCCCTACGGGCAATGTAAACACTGCCTTTTCAGAGAAATGCCTGAAGACAATGATTATACTCACCAGAACAAATACATTAAGCTATAGTTGTTCTGGTGACTATAGTGTCCCTTTAAAGAGTGAGAAAAAAAAGTGTTTGAATGTGACACTGTTTATATCAGGTTAACCCTTAAAATCCTGGTCCCACTTCAAAACGAATTTTTTTTTAAAAAATCTAAAACTTGCCTTCTTTCCAGCACCGAGGCCAATAATTTCTTCGGGTTTTGTTTCACAATTTAAGTTTTTCCCTCTCTTTTAGAATGTTATCACATTATATCTAAATTCTTTTGAAACGGATTTAAGAGCACTATAGCCTAGTTTCTAAACCAAGGGGTGTGCTCACCATAATGACAGGGTATGCCAAGAGCTGGCTGGCTGGCCGGCTGGCCACCTCAGGATCCCACAGGAAGCGGTCAGCCAAGGGAGAATGGAGGCAGTGAGGGAGCTGAAATGCTCATGTTTATCCAGCACTGCTGCCTCGCGCAACCTGAGGTGATACCTGGAGCCAGGTTATGACATCACTCTGGTCTCAGCATCACTAAACAGCACACAAGGGAGCTGTACTGGAAGGGCACGAAGATTACACAAGCCCCACACTGGACCCCGGGGAAAGGATCCACTGCAGCTCTCCTAAAAGTAGGGAGGCTGGGTGGATTTAAATAAAATAATTAAACAAAATAACTTGTGAGTGTGCGTGAGAGAACGTGTATGTGTGTGTCTGTAGGTGAATGCGTGTGTGTCAAATCAGAGTGTGTCAGTGAATGTGTGTCAAATCAGTGAGAATGTGTCAGTGTATTTGTGTCAGTTTCCTCTGTGTGTAAATGTATGTGTATCAGTTTCCTCTGTGCAACTGTGTGTGCCCATGTCCTCTGTGTGTGCGTCTGTCAGTAAATGTATATGTCTGTAAGTGCGTTTTTCACTGTGTGTCAAATGTGTGTGTATGATAGGGTGTCTGTCAGTGAGTGTGCCCTCTGTGTGTAAGTGTGTGTCAGTGTTCTCTCTGTATAAATGTGTGTGTTAATCTCCTCTGTGTGTAACTCGTATGTGTGTATTATATATTTTATTTTGTGAGTTTTATACTTCTGATACCGGAGAAACTGACGGAAGCCAAGCACAGAGAGATGGACACAGGTTTCTTCAGGAAGGAAGAGATTCTTTATTCGGTTCACCGATCGGGACTCAGAGGGACTAATGTCACCAAAATACAACAAGTTCTGAGCCCCGGACAATAGTGCAAATAACGTGAGAGTAATGGTGAGAGTGTCAGGGTACCTGAAGCCTCTACCTCTAAGAGAGGTAGAGACTTAGAAGTTTATCCTTCCGGACGGCATGTCTCCTCGGTTCCTCGCGGTTCACCCGGTCTTGCAAACGCCGGCCGCGAGGGAGCCACTTCCTTTTATAGCAGGAGGCTCAGAGGCCGACGTCATGACGCCAACCCGGAACACCCTGTCACTCAAATCAGTGGAGACGAATCAGGACTCGCCGGAGGCGTGCCTTCTCTCCCTAACCAGCATACTTAACAGTGGCTATCTCATTTACTCATTGCCCTGTCGTGGTTCTAGTCCGCCTAGTCACACAGTGCTTTGTTATTCTCTTGTCTTTTGGTTCCGACCCGGCTTTGATATTTACTCTCCTGTCTTTCTGTTATCCTTGACCCGGCTTGTCTCTCGCTTACCTGTCTTCTCGTTCCCTCGACCTCGGCTTGTCTCTGACCATTCTATCGTAGTTATACGTTAAGTCCGGCCATTCTAAGGACCGGTATACGTATCTGCTACTCTTTGTACTCTGCGTGTTGGATCCCTGACCCGATCCTGACAGAGAGCAAATAAAA
Source organism: Pelobates fuscus (assembly GCF_036172605.1). Classification (NCBI taxonomy): domain Eukaryota; kingdom Metazoa; phylum Chordata; class Amphibia; order Anura; family Pelobatidae; genus Pelobates; species Pelobates fuscus. Next base: position 457,907,249 of record NC_086317.1, read on the forward strand.
TACTAGATAACAATAAATGAGAGGCAATATTACCATATATAACTGTCTGTTGGGCTTGTCCTAAAACAATAGAATAAAGGACATAGTATAGCCTGTAAAACAGAACATATAAATAATAAATATAAAAATGCCCACTCACGTGGTGCTGAGCCGTTTAAAAGTGGCTCAGACTATCAGCGCCTTGTAAAGTTATATTGGAGACTGAAATGCCGGAAGCAGGTTTTTCAATGCATAAATTCCGTCTTGTAAAATCATCAGACTGGAAAAGCAGGTAAATGAAAAAGACTTTTATTGCTAAAAACACAGCATAAAAAACTCGTCCCCCAATTGCACTAACGCGTTTCGACCGATAATGGTCTTTTTCAAAGTGCTACATGCTTCATCAAACTTTACATTTAAATATGCTACATTTTGGCGCCAAAATTCATGTTCCGTTTCATTTCCGGTTCCGGTTTTCGGGTCTTGCTGACTTCCTGTTTCCGGTCACGTTACGTGTCAGGGTCCATTTCCGGGTCAGCGGCAAAAGGCATCCCTGCATCTTTGTTTACTTCCGGTCTCGGGCAGATGATAGAGACAGCTTTGCGCATGTCCATTAAAGGAAAATGTCAGGCTCCTTATATAGGCACATAATTCCTCCCATATTAAGCTCCACCCGCACATTCTCTTGACCAATCAATACAAATAAGAATTAACTTCCTGCTTGACCGCATGGCCTGTCCAGCACAATGGAGGAGGGGAATACTACATCCTGTATTCTTGCACATGCTCCGTACACTACTGATCGTATCTTGCCTCGTGCAACCAACTGATCGATACGTCAGCATATGCACGTACACATGCCACGTGGTAATCTCGGCCTACTAAATTTATTTTTACCGAGATTCCACCACATTCCCCCCTTTGATGCCTCTTGATATTTCACAATTACTTGAGGCATCACTTAACCTTGGTTTGCATACACCACAAGTTACCTTGAACCAGACCAGACTTATCTATGATGTGAATCTTCAACACTCATCTTCCTGCATTGGTTCTCCCTGATCTAGAGCCTTATATTTATAAATTGCCATTATCTGTGCAGCAGCCTTCCGCTCTGCTATATTTTCTATCAGGCTTTGCACAGACCTAACTACTAAGGGTATAAGACATGGCAGGAGTAGACACAACATTAAAATCAGTAGGACTCCACCTACCAATGCCTTAAGCCCTCCAAACCACTCATACCAGCTACCAAACCAACTACTTGGATTGTACCCTTTCCATACCTGAGTAGACACATGCGCTAGTTTAACCATATGGCTAGTAAGCTCAGCTATTGCTTGCCCTTCGTCATCTATTTGAAGACAGCAATTGCTCAGGTTAAACTTCCCACATACACCTCCCTCTACTGCCAATAGGTAATCCAGGGCTAATCTATTTTGGTACACTGCTGTCCTCATCCTGGTATTATGCTTCGCTAGAAGATTGAGCGCTTGTGAGGTCTCATTAGTAATAATCTCAACCACTGCCTGTAATCTTATAATACGGTTGAGCATATAAATTGGGGTTCTATAACCAAAGGTACCATCCTCTGCCCACGTGGCTGGCCCATAGTAATCTATAATACGCTGGGGAGGCCATTCATCATCTTCCCAGGCGCCTATCTCTATGGGTCCCCTTTTCTTCCTATGATTCACATCATACACTTTAACACCTAAAGTCTCACCTGTTTCGATAGGTAACAAGAAGAAGGATGGTTTGAGCATACCCAACACACATGCCCCTTCCCAGTCCTGTGGCAACTCCGAATAGGCTTTCTTACCACAGATCCAGTACAAATTTGCTGGGGCTCTCCAATTAGATGTGATGGATAGATCAAACCACACATCCTTTAAATTGGCGTATCTTGAAAACGGGTTAGATGGTTCTGAGACATTTGAAGCCGACCACCAAGTTGTATTCTTTGTATCATCATCATAAGCTTTTTGCCCTAGACAAGTTAATTCTCCTACAGAAGTATTATACATCATTCCTTTCCTCGCTATGCAAACATAACCTATGATGGAGGTCTTTAATCTCCACTCAGATTTACCTCTAACACTCATATGATAATCGCCTTGTGTAGATATTAATTGGTCAACTGCCTCAGAACCGGACATTACCTCCTTTGCTTCCCAAGGCCATTGGTCTCCCATGTTAGTACCTCCACACACATAGCAGTTGGTAACATTAAGACTACCGGCAATACTTTCAGCTAAATCAATGAACAGGTTTTTAGCATTATGGGGGATCTTATTATCTATGCTCATCTCTTCATAAAAGGAATGGTATACCTGATGAGTTTGGGAGGTTACCATATCAGCCTCTATCCCTATAAGCAATACTGTCCCAGGGTCTAAACCCGTCCCATATATTTGAAACCCAAATAAATTACCATATTTATCTAAGAACTTGTCAGGGTTATTTATAAGTATATGGATTGGATTGCATTCCATAGACTTACAGTATGGATTGGTAGGCAACTTAGTCACAATCATGTCCTTGTCTGCTGTCTGTCCCCAAGTTGCCCACCCCACACAAGACCAATATGGGCAAAAGTTATAATCTCTATTTGGGCATCTAGGACTCACATACTTATTTTTACTACTGGGACAAATATATTTATCGTTAGACCCATACGTTCTCTCCCATCTAAGATCCCCACATACATTCCACGGCTTTCTACCACTCGATATCGCTTTACACGCATCAAATAGCAGAACACCTGAAGAATATACGGATTCTAATACCGTTTTGTTAATTAGGGTCCCCTGAGGATCTCCATTTCTGAGAGTCAACCAAATTGTACGGGGTTGATACTCTGGACTGAAGCACTTAGGTTCTCCTACTCCTAAATGGCACACACTATATTCTATATTTAAGTATCTACATCTTGATACATCTCCTTTACACTCGTATTGCGAATGCCAAATTAGGGTCTGGGAAATATGATTACCTGTTCTTGTAGTCTTAATGCATACCTCACAGCTAGGAGTGTCGGTACCTCTACCTTCCTGAATATAAAAATACACATATAAAAACATTATTAGAAACACATCTTTCGTCGTCATCCTCAGTCTTCGTCCGTGCGAAGGCACCTCAGCTTCCAGGATGTAAGGGCTGCAGGGAATGGAGTTCTGCTCGTCTTCACAGGGGTCCCTTCGAGACTTTTCCTGACTTATACACTCGTTGGTGAGCGGACAGGCTTTATTATGGCCTTCTCACTCACTCACCAATCTCTGAAACAATAAAATTTGTAATCCACAAGGTTCCTCGTCACTTCGACTGAATCGTGCGCTTTAACCGGATCTTGCAGGGATTCTCTGGATCTGCTGTAGCTTGCCAAGAATCGACTGCTGCTGGTTTAACCCTGGAGTGATGTACCCACGGAGTCACTTCGGCTACTTTTATCGCTGTAGGGGTAGACAAAAGAACAACATAAGGACCTCTCCACTTGGGCCCTAACGGTACATTATTCCACTCTTTAATCCACACTTGGTCTCCTGGGTGGTAACTATGAACTGGGGGATAAATATTCACAGGTAATCTATCTTGTACCCATTTCTGTACCTCCTCCATAGTCTTACCCAACTCTACAACCTGCTGCCGGGTAATTCCTTCTCCCAACTGACTCAAATCCCCCCTTAAGTTACCAAGTACGGGAGGTGGTCGCCCATACATGATCTCAAAAGGAGAGAGGCCCATCCTTCTGGTAGGTGTACTGCGGATTCGCAATAGAGCTATGGGCAAGAGAACGTTCCACTTAAGTTGGGTTTCCTGACACATTTTAGCCAACTGATTCTTAATAGTTCTATTCATTCTCTCTACCTTACCAGAACTCTGGGGTCTATATGCCGTATGAAGCCTCCACTTTATACCAAGCATATGAGTCAGTTGTTGTAGGCACTGATGAACAAAAGCTGGACCATTGTCCGATCCTATAGAGCAGGGTAGTCCATATCGGGGTATTATTTCTCGTAGCAGGAATCTCACAACTTCTCCTGCTTTCTCTGTACGAGTAGGACATGCTTCTACCCAGCCTGAATAGGTGCACACAACTACCAGTAGGTAGCGATGTCCACCAGATTTAGGCATTACTGTATAGTCAATTTGTAGATCGGACATGGGGAGTCCCCCCATAAACTGGACTCCTGGTGGCTTTACTGGTCCTTGCCTTGCATTATTTTTAGCACATGTTACACATCTTCGTACAATGGCCTGAGTCAAATTGGACAATCTTGGTATGTAGAAATATTTTCTGAGAGATTCTTCTGTACTGTCTCTCCCAGAATGTGTCCCGTTATGATAGTTTTGGACAATTTCTACCGCTAGTGATGCTGGAATGACTATTCTTCCATCTTCTAACTGATACCATTTGTTCTCCAAATACTTTCCAGGTTCAGTCTTTAACCACTCCTCTTCTTGAGCTGTATAAACTGGAGTCCATTGAGACAGTGGAGTTGGTATAAGAGCAGCTATATGCTCCACATATTCCTGTCTTTCTGATTCAGCGGCACGCTTAGCTGCACTATCTGCCATCCGATTTCCTTTGGTTACATCACCATCTCCTCTCAGATGCGCTCGACAATGTATAATACCGACTTCTTTCGGTTCCCACACTGCTTCCAATAGTTGTAGGATTTCAGCTGCGTACTTGATTTCTTTGCCTTCTGAATTCAATAGTCCTCTTTCTTTATACAAAGCTCCGTGGGCATGGGTGGTTAAAAACGCATACTTGGAGTCCGTGTAGATGTTCACTCTTAAACCTTCAGCCAATTGTAACGCTCGTGTCAGTGCTATCAATTCTGCCTTTTGTGCTGATGTTCCTTTTGCCAGTGGCCGAGCTTCTATCACCTTGTCTATCGTTGTTACTGCATATCCTGCATAGCGGATCCCTTCTTTCACATAACTACCACCGTCGGTGTAATATTGAACATCGGGGTTCTGGATGGGAAAATCACGAAGATCTGGTCTACTTGAAAATACTTCATCCATCACTTCCAAACAATCATGTTGACTTTCAGTAGGTTGTGGCAAAAGGGTAGCTGGATTTAAGGTATTTACAGTCTCTAAATGCACTCTTGGGTTTTCACACAACATTGCTTGATACTTGGTCATACGGCTATTACTAAACCAATGATTTCCTTTGTAATCCAACAACGTCTGTACTGCATGTGGAACTCGTACATAAAGTTCTTGACCCAGAGTGAGTTTATCGGCTTCAGCTACTAGCAGGGCGGCTGCAGCTACGGCTCTTAGACAAGGTGGAAGTCCGCTGGCCACCGCATCCAGTTGCTTAGACATGTAGGCAACAGGTCTTTGCCATGATCCCAAGTACTGTGTCAATACTCCCACAGCCATTCTTCTTTGCTCGTGTACATACAGGTAGAATGGTCGTGTGTGATCAGGTAGACCTAATGCTGGGGCACTCATCAAAGCCTTCTTCACATCTTCAAATGCCATTTGCTGTTCTTGAGTCCATAAGAAGGGGTCATGCTCTGTACCTTTAATAGCTGCATACAGAGGTTTTGCCAGTATCGCGTAGCTGGGAATCCATATCCTACAGAAGCCTGCTGCCCCCAAGAATTCTCGCACTTGTCTTCTATTCTTGGGTATCGGTATTTGGCACACAGCTTCTTTTCTCTCTGGCCCCATAATTCTTTGACCTTCAGAGATATGGAATCCCAGATATTTGACAGTTGGCAAACACAACTGAGCCTTCCTTCTAGACACCTTGTATCCTGCCTTCCAGAGAATGTGTAGTAGATCGTGCGTTGCTTGCTGACATATTTCCTTTGTAACTGCTGCTATCAACAAGTCATCTACATATTGTAACAATACACACTCTCCTGGGATGGACTCGAAATCCAGTAGATCTTGACTTAGAGCTGAACGAAATAGGGTAGGTGAATTTTTAAACCCTTGGGGCAGTCTTGTCCAGGTCATTTGGCGTTTTGAGCCCGTCACAGCGTTTTCCCATTGGAAAGCGAAGATACATTGACTTTCTGTGGCAATTCGGAGGCAAAAGAAGGCATCTTTGAGGTCTAAGACTGTAAAATAAGTAGCCCCGCCCGGAATTAAAGCAAGCAGGTTATATGGATTGGGCACAACTGGATGTATACTAACAACCGCATCATTGACTGCTCTCAAGTCCTGCACAGGTCGATACTCATCTGTACCGGGCTTTTGAACAGGCAGCAATGGGGTGTTCCAGGGGGAAGTACAGAATTTTAGGATACCATACCGTATGAACTTATCCAGATAAGATTGGATGTTCTTCTTAGCCTTCTGCGGGATGTGATATTGCCGTAGGCTCACTGGATAAACCCCAAGTTTTAGTTCGATTTTAATAGGTGGAATATTGCGGGCCAGTCCTGGTGGGTTGTTCTCTGCCCAGACTCCTGGTATGTTGAATAAGGATTCATCACTCCTAGGGTTTTGGCTAGTCAACGCTGTATAAAGTCGCCACTCTTCTTCCTTTGGTACGGATAATGTCATAATACCTGAAGGTCCATTAAACTTTAAGGATGTTGTTCCATTTGGTAGGAACGTAATCTGCGCTTGTAATGTGGATAGCATATCACATCCCAGCAATTGGACTGGACATTCAGGCATGTAAAGGAATTGATGTTTTACTACGTGGCCTCCCAATGTACAGAGTCGACTTTTAAGAACCGGTTTTGCAGCACTTCTTCCAGTTGCTCCTATTACAGTAATAGTTCTTCCAGATGGAGGAGCAACTAGATTAGTCACCACCGAATGTTCAGCACCAGTGTCGATCATGAACGCACTCCTTTTTCCCCCTATTGATACATCGACCATAGGCTCCGCTCGACCAAGGGGGATGGAGCCCGGTCGGTATCAATAGTCCTCCATGACCGTGCCAGCCAATCCTACAAAGTCCCTACCTTCTCTATCGCGGGACCTTTGCGCTGCTGGATAGTACCTATCTTCCCTTACACTTCCTCTATTACCATTACTTCCTCTATTACCATTGCTCCCTCCGGGGCCTCCTCTACCTCTCGCTCTGCCTCTAAAGTTTCCATAACCTGCCCTATGTCTGTCTCTCTCATACTGTTCCCTTCGAGGACACTCACTTCTCCAATGCCCTTCTTCCCTACAGTATGCGCACTGATTTCTACTCAGGGGTTCCTCATTCCACTTACTATCGCCTCTATCTGGGCCCCGTCTATCTACGCCTGCGATCGCTACCGCTAGCATATCTGCCTTTCTACGCATCTTGCGCTCTTCCTCTTTCTTTGTCTCTGTTTCCCTGTTCATGTACACTTTATTCGCTACCTCCATTAGTTGGGTGATAGACATACCTGCGAACCCTTCTAACTTCTGTAGCTTGCGCTTAATATCTCCGTAAGCTTGGCTGACAAAGGCGGAGTTTACCATTCGGGAATTATCAGCGTCTTCCGGATTAAAGGGGGTATACAAGCGGTATGCCTCCAATAATCGGTCATAAAAGACACTGGGCGCTTCATCACTTTTCTGAATCACCTCAACTGTCTTCGACATATTAATAGCTTTCTTCCCTCCGGCTTTCATGCCAGCAATTATAGCGTCTCTATAGGCTTTTAGTTGAACCATATCTGCGCCATTAACATTCCAGTCGGGATCGGTATTAGGATAATGCGTTGCGGCCCATGCTGCTGGATGGGCTTGATTTAAAGCACGGGCTTCATCCTCTAGCGCTTTAATGGCCGCTTGGTTAATCCTAGTCCTTTCCTCATTATTGAACAATGTCATTAATAACTGCTGGCAATCAGCCCATGTCGGATTATGTGTCTGAACTATCGAGGTGAACAGATCGGTCATAGCTTGTGGTTTCTCAGTGTACGAGGAATTGTGGGTCTTCCAATTCAAGAGATCGGTAGTCGTGAACGGGACATATACGAAGACTGGGTCAGCATATACCATTTGACCTGCGGCATCGAGATAGGCTGACCCAGGATTCAGACGAAGAGGCATCTGGTAATGTTTGGGTCGTTGGGTACCGGTCAGTTGTCGGGTTAGTATAGGGCTACGTGAAGGGGCGTCGGTTAGAGGTTCCAGTCGGGGGGTGGTAAGGCATGAGGATGTGGGAGCTTGATTTTGGGAAAGGTCGGTGAATAGAATATTCCGAGCCGAGCTAGAAGAAGCTTGACCGGAAGTTTGAAGTGGCGCCAAATCAGGATATTCAGATCTAATGGGGGTTGGTTCCGGAAGGGAAGGTTTAATACGAGGGGGGGTGGATTCTGCACTGGAGGAGGAAGTGGATGGGGGCAATGGGGGAAGGGATGTAGAGCTTCCTGTACTCGTACCACTTCCTCCTAAAGGGAAGTAAGGGGGCGGCAAAGGGATCTCCTCGTGGCATATCCGAATCCATCTTGGCGAGTCGTTTACGGCCTGTCTCCAACAATCAATATATGGAAACTGTCCGTAAAGTTCAGGCCTACCTGATACAGCCACGTGTACACGCTGTACCAGAGTTGGATCCAAACTGCCACGTGGCGGCCATGCCGCAACCAAAGTAGGCCACTCCCTAGTGCACAAAGTGACCAAACGTACAGGAGACATTTTAACCCCAAAATCACATGTTTTAAATCCCTTCTTAAAATTCTTTACCATACAACCTAAGGGATCCAAAATCGTCGACTCCGACGCGCCCATACTTATCAATGGAGCGTCGTTGACAATGAATACTATGCACACGTTCTATTCAACAGTCACACCCGTTTCCTTTGGCAACAGCACCACGTGGTACGGTTACCAAGTGAAACGTACACAATAACACAATAAACACTCAGGGAATTCCCGTACACACACAGCTGTTACACCAGTCACTAGAATAATCAATATTATGCCCTTTGGCGAAACTATACAGTCACCCACGCTATAATTCTCTATATATGAATTACCCGTCTATAACACACCCCAGTAACATCGTCTTTTACAATTAGCGGTTACAGTACGGTTAGCATAGGTCAAAGCACAATTTAAGGTCACAATACAATTATTAGTGGTTATGGTGTTAAACATGCAATAGACGACAATGATTAGTACTTATATACAGTGTCAGTAAATATACAGGGTTATGGTACCGTGCACTATGATACAGCAACACACTATTAACACTCTCGCTAGACGGCTGAGCTCGCGCTATCTAACAAGATATACACGTTACTAAACAATCTTTATCACATATACAATCCCAACTAAACTATTGGCCAGTACCTTGAATGGACTACCTAAAACTATCTACATCCGTTTTGGTTAGCCACACTGCCCAAGCACCACATATAGCGAACTAGAGGGCGGAATTTACAACAGAACCCTCTTAGTCTATCTACTCTATCAAAAGTCTAGTGGGTTCCAAATTTACACGCCTTCCCACTTAGCCAAGATAGGTTGAGATCTAGCGGACCGAATTTACACAGACGCCGCTTAGTCTCCCGGTCCCTCCGACCTAGCGAACAAAATATACACCCTAGAACGCTAGTCTAGACAAGACACCGGTGTCCGGCTAGGGCTATTTACACAGAAACCTGCCTGACTCCAAACCAAATCAAACGGTCTTACTAAAGAGCGTTCATTTGAGCGGTGCGCCTTCGCTCCTTCCCTCCGACAGAGGGGGCAGATTCCATACACAGATTTAAACCCCTTATGGGCCTACCGCACAATCGGTATACCCCTAGTGGGTCCGCCGTCTAAAACAACAGTCGTCTTACCTCCTCGTTCCTGAACCTGAGTTCACACTCATCGACGGGGACACCCCAGTACTTCTTACGTAGAGGCCGATGATCTCCTGGACAACAGACCAGTGGCGCCGAGACGAAGGGAGGTCCACGCAGAAGTTCAGGGGTGCAGCCGTAGAGAACGTGGGCAAAGATAGACCGTCTCACGCCTCTGCCTCTCAGCTACCGTTGAACGATGAGCTTCCCGGCCAATGCACCAAATGATACCGGAGAAACTGACGGAAGCCAAGCACAGAGAGATGGACACAGGTTTCTTCAGGAAGGAAGAGATTCTTTATTCGGTTCACCGATCGGGACTCAGAGGGACTAATGTCACCAAAATACAACAAGTTCTGAGCCCCGGACAATAGTGCAGGCTCCTTATATAGGCACATAACTCCTCCCATATTAAGCTCCACCCGCACATTCTCTTGACCAATCAATACAAATAAGAATTAACTTCCTGCTTGACCGCATGGCCTGTCCAGCACAATGGAGGAGGGGAATACTACATCCTGTATTCTTGCACATGCTCCGTACACTACTGATCGTATCTTGCCTCGTGCAACCAACTGATCGATACGTCAGCATATGCACGTACACATGCCACGTGGTAATCTCGGCCTACTAAATTTATTTTTACAGAGATTCCACCACACTTCAGGTTAATAGTTCATACACTCCTCTTTACATACACAAAATTCAAGTTATATTTATTTTGAAAATATTCTTTAACTTAAATATCCGTGTCTACACATTTCATTTAGAATTAAAACCCAAAGATATATATTTCTCGAGGCAGGTGTACTTAGGATTTGTTTCAGACCTGCAGGGGTACTTCTCCGTAAAAGGTTGAGAAATATTGCACTACAGGGAGTTAAGGAGATGTCTTGTCTATTTGATTATACCACAAAAGAGCACAATGTGTACATTTAAAACAAATTTAAAAGGTGGGTGTTACAGATGTTCCACTGAATTACTGTTGAACACTCATGGGTTGTGCGTAGTGATGTTAAACGCGATGACTTTTCTTTCACAGATTCATTATCAATGGAAGGGTATGTAACCCAGATTTTTGCACATGTATAAGGGTGCAATGTCAAAAATATATTATAACTACATGATGAGAATACCCAATTCATACATATAAACACAAGGCATTTCTTCTGTGTTTAGATGAACAACTTTACTCTCTATCTCATTTAAAGCAGCACTGTCACATTGACTGTATTGGAATGCCACTGACGATATAGGGACTACTCTGTATTAGTATTTTTTTCTTAGGCTTGACAAAACTACACTAAACTCATAGCTACCTTTGTCAAGTTTTGTCATTTCCCCCGTCGCGAGGAACAGGTTCAGGTAAATATAACTCACATTCCCCTGCACCCGTGAGCCATAAGACCTCCAGCGAAGCAGTCACCATTGTTTTTTTTTTGCATAATTCGCAAGACGGTGACAGACGGTGAAAGTAGTTGGTGACATGTTATGATTCCCTTTTATTCTGATACCGGAGAAACTGACGGAAGCCAAGCACAGAGAGATGGACACAGGTTTCTTCAGGAAGGAAGAGATTCTTTATTGGATCACCGATCGGGACTCAGAGGGACTAGCGTCACCAAAATACAGCAAGTTCTGAGCCCCGGACAATAGTGCAGGCTCCTTATATAGGCATATAACTCCTCCCATATTAAGCTCCACCCGCACATTCTCTTGACCAATCAACACAAATAAGAATTAACTTCCTGTTTGACCGCATGGCTTGTCCAGCACAATGGAGGAGGGGAATACTATATCCTGTATTCTTGCACATGCTCCGTACACTACTGATCGTATCTTGCCACGTGCAACCAACTGATCGATACGTCAGCATATGCACGTACACATGCCACGTGGTAATCTCGGCCTACTAAATTTATTTTTACCGAGATTCCACCACATTCCCCCCTTTGATGCCTCTTGATATTTTACAATTACTTGAGGCATCACTTAACCTTAGTTTTGCTTACACCGCAAGTTACCTTGAACCAGACCAGACTTATCTTATGATGTGAATCTTCAACATTCATCTTCCTGCATTGGTTCTCCCTGATCTAGAGCCTTATACTTATATATCGCCATTATCTGTGCAGCAGCCTTCCTCTCTGCTATATTTTCTATCAGGCTTTGCACAGACCTAACTACTAAGGGTATAAGACACGGTAGGAGTAGACACAACAGTAAAATCAGTAGGACTCCACCTACCACTGCTTTAAGCCCTCCAAACCACTCATACCAGCTACCAAACCAACTACTTGGATTGTACCCTTTCCATACCTGAGTAGGCACATGCGCTAGTTTAACCATATGGCTAGTAAGCTCAGCTATTGCTTGCCCTTCGTCATCTATTTGAAGACAGCAATTGCTTAGGTTAAACTTCCCACATACACCTCCCTCTACTGCCAAAAGGTAATCCAAGGCTAATCTATTCTGGTATACTGCTGTCCTCATCCTGGTATTATGTTTCACTAGGAGATTGAGCGCTTGTGATGTTTCGTTAGTGATAATCTCAACCACCGCCTGTAATCTTATAATGCGGTTGAGCATATAAATAGGGGTTCTATAACCAAAGGTACCATCTTCTGCCCACGTGGCTGGCCCATAATAATCTATGATACGCTGGGGAGGCCATTCATTATCTTCCCAGGTGCCTATCTCTAAGGGTCCCCTTTTCTTCCTATGATTCACATCATACACTTTAACACCTAAAGTCTCACCTGTTTCAATCGGCAACAAGAAGAAGGATGGTTTGAGCATACCCAACACACATGCCCCTTCCCAGTCCTGTGGCAGCTCCGAATAGGCTTTCTTACCACAGATCCAGTACAAATTTGCTGGGGCTCTCCAGGTAGATGTGATAGATAGATCAAACCACACATCCTTTAAACTGGCATATCTAGCAAACGGGTTAGATGGTTCTGAGACATTTGAGGCCGACCACCAAGTTGTATTTTTAGTATCATCATCATAAGCTTTTTGCCCTAGACAAGTTAATTCTCCTACAGAAGTATTATACATTATTCCTTTCCTTGCTATGCAAACATAACCTATGATGGAGGTCTTTAATCTCCACTCAGATTTACCTCTAACACTCAAGTGATAATCGGCTTGTGTAGATATTAGTTGGTCAACTGCCTCAGAACCGGACATTACCTCCTTTGCTTCCCAAGGCCATTGGTCTCCCATGTTAGTACCTCCACACACATAGCAGTTGGTAACATTAAGACTACCGGCAATACTTTCAGCTAGGTCAATGAACAGGTTTTTAGCGTTATGGGGGATCTTATTATCTATACTCATCTCTTCATAAAAGGAATGGTATACTTGATGAGTCTGGGAGGATACCGTATCAGTCTCTATCCCTATAAACAATAATGTCCCAGGATCTAAACCCGTCCCGTATATCTGAAACCCAAATAAATTGCCATACTTATCTAAGAACTTGTCGGGGTTATTAATAAGTATATGGACTGGGTTGCATTCCATAGACTTACAATAAGGGCTAGTCGGCAACTTAGTCACTATCATGTCTTTATCTACTGTCTGTCCCCAAGTCGCCCACCCCACACAAGACCAATATGGGCAAAAGTTATAGTCTTTATTTGGGCATCTTGGACTCACATATTTATTTTTACTACTGGGACAAATATATTTATCGTTAGATCCATACGTCCTCTCCCATCTAAGATCCCCACATACATTCCACGGCTTTCTACCACTTGATATCGCCTTACATGCATCAAATAGCAGAACACCCGAAGAATATACGGATTCTAACACCGTCTTATTAATTAGGGTCCCCTGAGGATCTCCATTCCTGAGAGTCAACCAAATTGTACGAGGTTGATACTCTGGACTGAAGCACTTAGGTTCTCCTACTCCTAAATGGCACACACTATATTCTATATTTAGGTATCTACATCTCGATACCTCTCCTTTACATTCGTATTGTGAATGCCAAATTAGGGTTTGGGAAATATGGTTACCTGTTCTCGTAGTCTTAATGCATACCTCACAGCTAGGAGTGTCGGTACCTCTATCTTCCTGAATATAAAAACACATATAAATAAACACAATCAAAAGCACATCTTTCGCCGTCATCCTCAGTCTTCGTCCGTGCGAAGGCGCCTCAGCTTCCAGGATATGAGGGCTGCAGGGAATGGAGTTCTGCTCGTCTTCACAGGTGTCCCTTCGGGACTTTCCTGGCTTATACACTATGTGTTGGTAAGCGGACAGGCTTTATTATGGCCTTCTCACTCAGACCTGTAACAATAAAATTTATAATCCACAATAATTCCTCGTTACTCCGACTGAGTAGTGCGTTTTAACCGGATCTTGCAGGGATTCTCTGGATCTGCTGTAACTTGCCAAGAATCAACTGCTGCTGGTTTAACCCTGGAGTGATGTATCCACGGAGTCACTTCGGCTACTTTTATCGCTGTAGGGGTAGACAAAAGAACAACATAAGGACCTCTCCACTTGGGCCCTAACGGTACATTATTCCACTCTTTAATCCACACTTGATCTCCTGGATGATAACTATGCACAGGGGGATAAATATTCACAGGTAATCTATCTTGTACCCATTTCTGTACCTCCTCCATAGTCTTACCCAACTCTACAACCTGCTGCCGGGTAATTCCTTCTCCCAACTGACTCAAATCCCCCCTTAAGTTACCAAGTACGGGAGGTGGTCGCCCATACATAATTTCAAAAGGAGAGAGGCCCATCCTTCTGGTAGGGGTACTGCGGATTCGCAATAGAGCTATGGGTAAGAGAACGTTCCACTTAAGTTGGGTTTCCTGACACATTTTAGCCAACTGGTTCTTAATAGTTCTATTCATTCTCTCTACCTTACCAGAACTCTGGGGTCTATATGCAGTATGAAGCCTCCACTTTATACCAAGCATATGAGTCAGTTGTTGTAGGCACTGATGAACAAAAGCTGGACCATTGTCCGATCCTATAGAACAGGGTAGTCCATATCGGGGTATTATTTCTCGTAGCAGGAATCTCACAACTTCTCCTGCTTTCTCTGTACGAGTAGGACATGCTTCTACCCAGCCTGAATAGGTGCACACAATTACCAGCAGGTAACGATGTCCACCCGATTTAGGCATCACTGTAAAGTCTATTTGTAGATCGGACATGGGGAGTCCCCCCATAAACTGGACTCCTGGTGGCTTTACTGGTCCTTGTCTTGCATTATTTTTAGCACACGTTACACATCTGCGTACAATGGCCTGAGTCAAGTTGGACAATCTTGGTATGTAGAAATGTTTTCTAAGAGATTCTTCAGTACTGTCTCTCCCAGAATGTGTCCCGTTGTGATAATTTTGGACAATTTCTACTGCTAGTGATGCTGGTATAACTATTCTTCCATCTTCTAGCTGATACCACTTGTTCTCCAGATACTTTCCCGGTTCAGTCTTTAACCACTCCTCTTCTTGAGTTGTATAAACTGGAGTCCATTGAGACAGTGGGGTTGGTATTAGAGCAGCTATATGCCCCACATACTCCTGTCTTCCTGATTCAGCAGCACGCTTAGCTGCACTATCTGCCATCCGATTTCCTTTGGTTACATCACCATCTCCTCTCAGATGCGCTCGACAATGTATAATACCGACTTCTTTCGGCTCCCACACTGCTTCCAATAGTTGTAGGATTTCAGCTGCGTACTTGATTTCTTTGCCTTCTGAATTCAGTAGTCCTCTTTCTTTATACAAAGCTCCGTGGGCATGAGTGGTTAAAAACGCATACTTAGAGTCCGTATAGATATTTACTCTTAAACCTTCAGCCAATTGTAACGCTCGTGTCAGTGCTATCAATTCTGCCTTTTGTGCTGATGTTCCTTTCGCCAGTGGCCGAGCTTCTATCACCTTGTCTATTGTTGTTACTGCATATCCTGCATAGCGGATCCCTTCTTTCACATAACTACTGCCGTCGGTGTAATATTGAACATCGGGGTTCTGGATGGGAAAATCACGAAGATCTGGTCTACTTGAAAATACTTCATCCATTACTTCCAAACAATCATGTTGACTTTCAGTAGGTTGTGGCAAAAGGGTAGCTGGATTTAAGGTGTTTACAGTCTCTAAATGCACTCTTGGGTTTTCACACAACATTGCTTGATACTTGGTCATACGGCTGTTACTAAACCAATGATTTCCTTTGTAATCCAACAACGTCTGTACTGCATGTGGGACTCGTACATAAAGTTCTTGACCCAGAGTGAGTTTATCGGCTTCAGCTACTAGCAGGGCGGCTGCAGCTACGGCTCTTAGACAAGGTGGAAGTCCGCTGGCCACTGCATCCAGTTGCTTAGACATGTAGGCAACAGGTCTTTGCCATGATCCCAAGTACTGTGTCAATACTCCCACAGCCATTCTTCTTTGCTCATGTACATACAGGTAGAATGGTCGTGTGTGATCAGGTAGACCTAATGCTGGGGCACTCATCAAAGCCTTCTTCACATCTTCAAAAGCCGTTTGCTGTTCTTGAGTCCATAAGAAGGGGTCGTGCTCTGTACCTTTGATGGCTGCGTACAGAGGTTTTGCCAGTATCGCATAGCTGGGAATCCATATCCTACAGAAGCCTGCTGCCCCCAAGAATTCTCGCACTTGTCTTCTATTCTTGGGTATTGGTATTTGGCAGACAGCTTCTTTTCTCTCTGGCCCCATAATTCTTTGACCTTCAGAGATATGGAATCCCAGATACTTGACAGTTGGCAAACACAACTGAGCCTTCTTTCTGGACACCTTGTATCCTGCCTTCCAGAGAATGTGTAGTAGATCGTGCGTTGCTTGCTGACATTTTTCTTTTGTAACTGCTGCTATCAACAAGTCATCTACATACTGTAACAATACACACTCTCCTGGGATAGACTCGAAATCCAGTAGATCTTGACTTAGAGCTGAACCAAATAGGGTAGGTGAATTTTTAAACCCTTGGGGCAGTCTTGTCCAGGTCATTTGGCGTTTTGAGCCCGTTACAGCGTTCTCCCATTGGAAAGCGAAGATACATTGACTTTCTGCGGCAATTCGGAGGCAAAAGAAGGCATCTTTGAGATCTAAGACTGTGAAGTAAGTAGCCCCGCCCGGAATTAAAGCAAGCAGGTTATATGGATTGGGTACAACTGGATGTATACTAACAACCGCATCATTGACTGCTCTCAAGTCCTGCACAGGTCGATACTCATCTGTACCGGGCTTTTGAACAGGCAGCAATGGGGTGTTCCAGGGGGAAGTACAGAATTTTAGGATACCATACCGTATGAACTTATCCAGATAGGATTGAATGTTCTTCTTAGCCTTCTGCGGGATATGGTATTGTCTTAGGCTTACTGGATAAACCCCAAGTTTTAGTTCAATTTTTATAGGTGGAATATTGCGGGCCAGTCCTGGTGGGTTGTTCTCTGCCCAAACTCCTGGTATGTTGAATAATGTCTCATCACTCCTAGGGTTTTGGCTAGTCAACACTGTATAAAGTCGCCACTCTTCTTCCTTTGGTACGGATAAAGTCATAATACCTGAAGGTCCATTAAACTTTAAGGATGTTGTTCCATTTGGTAGGAACGTAATCTGCGCTTGTAATTTTGATAGCATATCACGTCCCAGCAATTGGACTGGACATTCAGGCATATAAAGGAATTGGTGTTTTACTACGTGGCCTCCCAATGTACAGAGTCGACTTTTAAGAACCGGTTTTTCAGCACTTCTTCCAGTCGCTCCTATCACAGTAATAGTCCTTCCAGATGGAGGAGCAACTAGATTAGTCACCACTGAATGTTCAGCACCAGTGTCGATCATGAACGCACTCCTTTTTCACCCTATTGATACATCGACCATAGGCTCCGCTCGACCAAGGGGGATGGAGCCCGGTCGGTATCAATAGTCCTCCATGACCGTGTCAGCCAATCCTACAAAGTCCCTACCTTCTCTATCGCGGGACCTTTGCGCTGCTGGAATATACCTGTCCTCCCTAACACTTCCTCTGTTCCCATTACTCCCTCTATAACCATTACTCCCTCCGGGGCCTCCTCTACCTCTCGCTCTGCCTCTAAAGTTTCCGTAGCCTGCCCTGGGTTGGTCTCTCTCGTACTGCTCTCTTTGCGGACATTCGTTCCTCCAATGCCCTTCTTCCTTGCAATACGCGCATTGATTCCTACTCAAAGGCTCCCTATTCCATCTACTATCGCCTCTATCCGGGCCCCGTCTATCTACGCCTGCGATCGCTACCGCTAGCATATCAGCCTTTTTACGCATCTTGCGCTCTTCCTCTTTCTTGCTTTCTGTATCCCTGTTCATATAAACCTTATTCGCTACCTCCATTAGTTGGTTGATGGACATACCTGCAAACCCTTCTAACTTTTGTAGCTTGCGCTTAATATCTCCGTATGCTTGGCTGACAAAGGCGGAGTTCACCATTCGGGAATTATCTGCGTCTTCCGGATTAAAGGGGGTATACAAGCGGTATGCCTCCAATAATCGGTCATAAAAGACACTGGGCGCTTCCTCGCTTTTCTGGATCACCTCAACTGTCTTCGACATGTTAATGGCTTTCTTTCCTCCTGCTTTCATGCCAGCAATTATAGCGTCTCTATAGGCTCTGAGTTGAACCATATCAGCACCATTTACGTTCCAATCGGGATCAGTGTTGGGATAATGTGTTGCGGCCCATGCTGCTGGATTAGCTTGGTTCAAAGCACGGGCTCTATCCTCTAGTGCTTTTATGGCTGCTTGATTTATTCTTGTCCTTTCCTCATTGTTAAATAAAGTCATTAGTAACTGCTGGCAATCAGCCCATGTCGGATTATGCGTCTGTACTATTGAGGTGAACAGATCAGTCATGGCTTGTGGTTTCTCAGTATACGAGGAATTATGGGTCTTCCAGTTTAAAAGATCGGTTGTGGTTGTTAAAGTTGTGACTTAAATATGAATATTAATTTAATAATTAATATATAATAATTAAGCAACAAATAACAACATTAATATTTTTTAGAGTTCGGTATTATGGTTGAATATATAATAGGAAATACACAAAACATTGTAGTATTAAATGTATATTTAATATAATTATAATAACAATTAAACACATGCTAGCAGAATGTCAATTTACCATAATAATTACACAATACAAAACTACAAAAGGTTGCCACACGTTTTACAAAAGGCTATTACAATTGCTAAATGTTACAATGGATTTATATTACTTACAAGGCCCCAGCCCTTTGGCTGGGGTTGTCAGAGCTGGTACTACATCTTAGGTCCAGTCAGGTACAGGCAAAAAGAGACAGAGTTTCTCCTACATCTGGTTTTTATTCAGTCTAAGTAGGCTGGCCTGTGATGTCACTGCCAGAAGCACATGTCTTCCTACACACTGCCCCTAGTGGTGCCTCCAAAGCATTACACTAAATATGCTTTATTTATGATGTAAAGTCATTAATTAATCGATACCATTACAAACCACCCTTTGACTTATGTCATAAAACAAGCATTTATAAAACCAGTACATTTTGAATCTTCCCCATTTTAACACTACCTGCCCTACAACAAAACCCACCTTTTGAAGAACGATACCCATTTACCCATTAATTATTACCCATTCACATTGTATTTCTTATATAAATGTTCACCATTGAGCACATGCATTACCAGTTGAGAAACCTTGGCCTAAAGTAGGCACATACCCACCCTTATAATAATGAACAACTCAAACCATGTTTTATTAGATTAACCAATGATATTGTGTTCATGTGAGGATGTGTTTTGGAGCTTAATATAGTATTAGACACCACAAACTCATAACACCTATGAATCATGGCACCGACCGACTCGATTTCTGTAGCCTCTGGCTGGTCTGTGTGCCTGGAATTTTCACAAACATTAGTCCTGGAAACTGGATACTCTATTCTTCGACAGTCTCATAGAACATACGCATGGAGACAGGGATGAATGAAATAATTTGAGCAAACAAGGACGTAGGATTTTTGTATTTACAGTTCATGTGTGCAGGGACTTCTGTGTGTTTGTGGTCAATTGTCACAGTATCCTGCTCTGGCTGTATTATTTTACCTACTCCCATCACTCGCAGCTTCAGTATTTCTTCTCATAACAGTTCATGTGATCAAGGACTTTTGTGTGTTTGTGGTCACATTGTTTTGTTTTTTCTTTCTTTATACCATTAACCACCTTGACGTAACAGTTTCCTGCTCCTGATGCATTTTGTTCCGACTCTCACCACTCTTAGCTGCAAATTTTTTTTTTTTTTCTCCTTACAGCAACAGTTGAGCACAGTGTCCAGTGCTTCTTCTTAAAATATCCTTGCTTGAAAGTTCTTGAATGAAAACACAGGCAATGACGAACACAAACATAAATGGCAAATAACTGTGCCAATCATCACAAGTACCATTTGATTGTGGTGTCTTAACTATATTTTTCCCTATGGCGTTTGGATAAATACCTACACACCTCTCTTCACATCCAGCACACTCCTGATTCAGAGATAAAACACAATATCACTGCTGTATCTACCAATTTAACCCAAACACTCGTTATTACTGCTGCATTTACCAATTTAATCTAAACACTCGTTATCACTGCTGTATTTACCAATTTAATCTAAACACTCGTTATCACTGCTGTATTTACCAATTTAATCTAAACACTCGTTATCACTGCTGTATTTAACCAATTTAATCTAAACATTAACCAAAACAATTACATTCCTATTTACCACCCTTCTATTTAAAAATGTATAGATAACCCAAAATGCCTACTTTCTCTTATCCCTCTTATCACTCTTCCGTTTTTTGTTTGTTTTTTTGAACTGCAACCACTCAAATCACTTTACACAGACACAAATCAAGCACCTACTGGACAATGGGGTTCCCTCGTTAGAGCCCTCCCACCCCAGTTCGGTTTACACAAAAATACCCCCTGGTCCCTATGGGTCAATTCCCCCCTTTCCCAGGCAAGCATACATACATACAACAATAATACATAAGAGTTTCAATTGCAATACAATCACTAGAAATAAGAGAATAGTATGCACAAAATCATAGCATAGACATGTTAAATAGACAATAAAATAAAACATTCAATAGCTCATCAAAGGTCAACATTTAGACACTGGTCTCCATCTGATATTCTATCTGTGTTCCAATGTCCACCTCTGGTTTCTGCTACATCTGAAAAGGTTAGAAAACAGATCAGGATTACTTTCCTAGTCACTTATAGCGTATACTGCAAATATTTTACTTAGAATATATATATATATATATATATATATATACACACACACAGACATGTAAACACACTCCTTCAGCTTTTCATTTTATAAATATTTTTTTTCAACAAGATTACTTTCTTAATTTTTTACAAGGCTCTTAAAAAAAACACTAAACTAATAGCTGCTTTCTGCATCTTCTCTGCAATTCAGGAAACACATTTCTAGCCAACCTAAACATGTTTAATAACTCTCCACCCTTTGGTTAAATTATAGAGGAGTGAACCACAACACCTCTTCCGCCTCTGAAAGGATATAGGTCAATATGTCTCAAAGTTCAACACTTCTGACAGCTATGAGTGACTCCCTATTAATTTCTAGCCTTTCCACGGACATGCTTGCACCTCGCGGCTAAGGGCCTGCACAACTAACCATCCTGTGATGGCAGTGGCTTTCCGCATGGGGGTGACTGCCCCCGCAAAATTATAGAGGAGCAAACATACAGCAGCCTCTTTTCCGGCTCGATTAAAGGTTCTGGGCCAATATGTCTGCAATTTAACCAGTACACTCACGTATCACTTATTGTATATTTCCTGGTCTCTCAGGAATTTCTATTAAATAGCGTATCCCCTTCCCAGGGCAATATACAACAAAAACTAGTCACCAAGGGTCTCTATGGTCATGATAGGCCGCCCTACCACTAGTGTAATACGCCCTTTTTTTAAATATATTTCCTGGTCTCTCAGAGATTTAGCCTATCCCTTTCCCAGAGCAATATATATATAAACAATTACAAATAAGTTACAAAACGCTACTTATAAGTAATACAGGGTTTCAAATAATATAATAATACAGGATAGAACTGCACAACAACTATTGGGTATGCTCCCCCTTATCCGGACACGTTTAAATACCCCCTAGCTCAGGTTCCCCACCCGCTACTGTAACTAAAATCACAGCCCACGTTATGGAGGTTCACCCGCTAGGCAGATACACCCTAATTCAAAGCATGGAAATATTAAAATCAGTTATAGATGGCTTCTAAAATAATATAAATCTTAATCTGAGCCCATACACTTACTTTGTTAAAAATGCTAACTTGTTAAAATATTCAGACTGAATAGGACAAAGGAATTATTTTACCATTTTTTCAGTTCATTTGTTACCAGTTCCTGAAATTCCATCATATGTCCAGTAATTCCTTAGTCCTGGATAATAAAGCTGAAAAACACTCCACAAATTGATCAGTTTAGGTAATTACATTTACAAAACAATGCAGTTTATTTTTCTCATACAGGCAAGGCCACCCACCCCCAACAAGGACAAATTCTCCCCCAGCTGTAGCTGAAAAGCATGGTCACACAGCTGTTAAAAAAATCAAAGGTGGTCTCTCCTTCATGAGTCAAAATCATATATATATTTATACTAATATTCTGTGTATACGCACACATAAATCTATTATTCACTGAATCTGCTTTACTAAACGTATCTTTTTCTTAACTACTAATACATTTTGTCCAAATCTCTTTTCAACTAGACAAATCCATGAATGCCAAACAAATGTAAATTAGTACACAAACATGGTCAAATTTAGCAATAAAACCTGGAGAACTAGTTTAGTGAAAAGTCTTTTCCTATGCAAATGGTAGCAAACAATGAAACTAGGCCTCAACTCATTCACACCATGTGGTCAATGGTGGATTAAAATCCACATGGTCAGACAAAAAGTAAAGTATATTTTTTTCTATATAAAAATGACCAAAGATTGGTAACAAGCAACACAATAATTCATCACTATGTTCTACAGCAAGAGATACATTAAAAACAAATATCTAATCCCTATTTGCTATCTATATTCATTCCATTGAAACCAGATCATCAATTTATTCACTTCTATACAGACGGACAATTGACTCTATGTATTAAACAAAATGCATAACTTTTGTATTTTCCCTAATATTCCAGCATAATCCCATCTTCGTCGCCAAGTGTTAAAGTTGTGACTTAAATATGAATATTAATTTAATAATTAATATATAATAATTAAGCAACAAATAACAACATTAATATTTTTTAGAGTTCGGTATTATGGTTGAATATATAATAGGAAATACACAAAACATTGTAGTATTAAATGTATATTTAATATAATTATAATAACAATTAAACACATGCTAGCAGAATGTCAATTTACCATAATAATTACACAATACAAAACTACAAAAGGTTGCCACACGTTTTACAAAAGGCTATTACAATTGCTAAATGTTACAATGGATTTATATTACTTACAAGGCCCCAGCCCTTTGGCTGGGGTTGTCAGAGCTGGTACTACATCTTAGGTCCAGTCAGGTACAGGCAAAAAGAGACAGAGTTTCTCCTACATCTGGTTTTTATTCAGTCTAAGTAGGCTGGCCTGTGATGTCACTGCCAGAAGCACATGTCTTCCTACACACTGCCCCTAGTGGTGCCTCCAAAGCATTACACTAAATATGCTTTATTTATGATGTAAAGTCATTAATTAATCGATACCATTACAGTGGTAAATGGGACATATACGAAGACTGGGTCAGCGTGTGCCATTTGACCTGCGGCATCGATATAAGCTGACCCGGGATTCAGACGAAGAGGCATCTGATAGTGCTTTAATTGTTGGGCACCAGTCAACTGTCGGGTTTGGATGGGGCTACGTAGAGGGGCGTCAGTCATGGGTTCCGGTCGGGGAGAGATAGGGTATGGGGATGTGGGAGGTTGGTTTTGGGAAAAGGTTGTAAATAAAACACTTCGAGTCGAGCTAGATGAAGCTTGACCGGAAGTCTGAAGTGGCGCCAAATCAGGATATTCGTTTCTAATGGGGGTGGGTTCTGGTTCCGGAAGGGGAGATTTAGTACGAGGGGGGGTGGATCCTGTACTGGAGGAGGAAGCGGAAGTGGATGAGGGTAATGAGGGGAGGGGTGCAGGGCTTCCTGCGTTTGCGTCACTTCCTCTTAACGGAAAGTAAGGGGGCGGCAAAGGGATCTCGGACTCAGGGGGCGTGTCCAAAATGGGCCTAACACCAGTCCTAGTGGACGAACAAGTCCTAGCTACCATGAGGCGACACTGCTCCTCGTGGCATGTCTGGAGCCATTTTGGCGAGTCATTTACGACCTGTCTCCAACAGTCAATATAAGGAAACTGGCCGTAAAGTTCAGGCCTACCCGATACAGCCACGTGTAAGCGCTGTACCAGAGTTGGATCCAAACTGCCACGTGGCGGCCATGCCGCAACCAAAGTAGGCCACTCCCTAGTGCACAAAGTAACCAAACGTACAGGAGACATCTTAACCCCAAAATCACAAGTTTTGAATCCCTTTTTAAAATTCTTCACCATACAACCTAAGGGATCCGGAATCGTTGACTGCGACGCACCCATACTTAACAATGGAACGTCGTTGACAACGAATACTATGCACGCGTACTATTCAACAGTCACACCCGTTTCCTCTGGCAACAGCACCACGTGGTACAGTTACCAAGTGAAACGTACACAATAACACAATAAACACTCAGGGAATTCCCGTACACACACAGCTGTTACACCAGTCACTATATAATCAATATTATGCCCTTTGGCGTAACTATACAGTCACCCACGCTATAATTCTCTATATACGAATTACCCGTCTATAACACACCCCAGTAACATCGTCTTTTACAAATAGCGGTTACAGTACGGTTAGCATAGGTCAAAGCACAGGTTAAGGTCACAATACAATTATTAGTGGTTATGGTGTTAAAACATGCAATTGACGACAATGATTAGTACTTATATACAATGTCAGTAAATATACAGGGTTATGGTACCGTGCACTATAATACAGCAACACACTATTAACACTCTCGCTAGACGGCTGAGCTCGCGCTATCTAACAAGATATACACTTTACTAAAACAATCGTTAACACATTTACAATTCCCAACTAAACTATTGGCCAGTACCTTGAATGGACTACCTAAAACTATATACACCCGTTTTGGTTAGCCACACTGCCCAATCACCACATATAGCGAGCTAGAGAACCGAATTTACACAGGCGCCTCTTAGTCGCACTATCAAAAGTCTAGTGGGTTCCAAATTTACACGCCTTCCCACTTAGCCCAGATAGGTTGAGAGCTAGCGAACCGAATTTACACAGGCGCCGCTTAGTCTCCCGGTCCCTCCGACCTAGCGAACGTAATATACACCCTAGAACGCTAGTCTAGACAAGACACCGGTGTCCGGCTAGGGCTATTTACACCAGGACCCCGCCTGACTAACAAAATCAAACGGTCTGACTAAAGAGCGTTCGATCGAGCGGTGCGCCTTCGCTCCTTCCCTCCGACAGAGGGGGCAGATACACAGATTCAAAACCCCTTTGGGCCTACCGCACAATCAGTATACCCCTAGTGGGTCCTGCCGTCTAAAACAGCAGTTGTCTTACCTCCTCGTTCCTGAACCTGAGTTCACACTCATCGACGGGGACACCCCAGCACTTCTCACGTAGAGGCCGATGATCTCCTGGACAACGGCCCAGTGGCGCCGAGACGAAGGGAGGTCCACGCAGAAGTTCAGGGGTGCAGCCGTAGAGAACGTGGGCAAAGATAGACCGTCTCACGCCTCTGCCTCTCAGCTACCGTTGAACGATGAGCTTCCCGGCCAATGCACCAAATGATACCGGAGAAACTGACGGAAGCCAAGCACAGAGAGATGGACACAGGTTTCTTCAGGAAGGAAGAGATTCTTTATTGGATCACCGATCGGGACTCAGAGGGACTAGCGTCACCAAAATACAGCAAGTTCTGAGCCCCGGACAATAGTGCAGGCTCCTTATATAGGCATATAACTCCTCCCATATTAAGCTCCACCCGCACATTCTCTTGACCAATCAACACAAATAAGAATTAACTTCCTGTTTGACCGCATGGCTTGTCCAGCACAATGGAGGAGGGGAATACTATATCCTGTATTCTTGCACATGCTCCGTACACTACTGATCGTATCTTGCCACGTGCAACCAACTGATCGATACGTCAGCATATGCACGTACACATGCCACGTGGTAATCTCGGCCTACTAAATTTATTTTTACCGAGATTCCACCACAATTCCAGTAGTTTGGTCCTTAAGGGGTTAAAGTTGTCTTTATTATTTCCAGCAGTGCGGTACCTCGAGCCATGCATACCCCACTGTGAAAATTAAATAATTTACATACTTTGCCTTTCTTTGGCTGGAAAAGTATGTAAGAAAAACAGAAGATAGAAATAGAAAAAACAAACAAAAAAAAAACAGCACAACCAATAGCTAACTTCTAGTCAGTTATTTGGTTGTGCTAAAATCAGACAAGCAAAAGTTACTGTTTATTGGATAGAATGCAGCAAAACTATTAAGGATGAAAATAAAATACAGCATAATATTGAGGCTAAGATCTAAGAACTTGTTGTCTTCTACACATATCAGGAATATGTAAGCCATTGTTCTGAAAAATTACTTCCTGTATTGATTTGGTTTTATTCTTCCCCTAATGTGAAAATCTGCTATGCTTTTTTTTTTATTTATTCTATTTTTATTGTGGTTGCAGTAGAAAATACATCAATAATCCATGGAGCACATGACAAAATAATTACCCTTGTATGTTACAGTGTGAGGGAATCGATACAATATCAGCTTACATAGCAGGGCATTAAGACGCCATTAACATAAATATACAGTTCACACAAAGGATAGGAAAGAACAGACATTGAACAGGGGTTGCCTTCATTCATAAATGTATTAAACCACCTTGAAGTTGTGTGTAATGAAACAATCAGGATATCCCTGTGGAGTCTAAAGGGTATGTCCTGTAGGATGCAATTGGCGTGGCCTTGTGTCATGTTCTATACAGGTGTCACCTGCACAGCTGTGGATTCGAGAATTGTAACCATTTTCCTGTGTCAGCCTGGGAGCGGGATCTAGGCCCGCCAGAGGACCCTTCAGACTGGGAAGGTATCTGAGAGGCCACGGCGACAAATTACCATTTGTGTAAATCACAAAGAACAAGCCTATAAAACATTGATGCAGTGGTACCTCACTCAACTCAGGCTAAAACAAATGGGACGTGCAGATACAGACTGATGCTGGAAGGGGTGCAGAAATTATGGTACCTATCTCCACCTGCGGTGGGAATGTGATACTGTATCATAACTTTGTACCCCTGGATCTGGCTATTATCCAAAACTCACAACAACCTTACCAGTGCACAAAACAAATTGGTAGCTTAGTGTAATGCTTTCGGGAGAAAATTTATTTGGAACGCAACTGCAGATGAAATAATAAATTTGATACCGTCACCTTAGGAAAATATAATTCATTTAAATAAAGGAAATTAACGTTGGTAGTCTTTGCAGCAAAGAGGTTTTGAAATAATAATGCATGAATGCTTGGAATCTTGTTTCAGAATGGCAACACAAGAATATAGCAATTATAAAAATAAGGAAATGCTTAATCAACAGCAAACAATATAGTCCAAGTGACTTCAATGAGGAATGCTTAATTATCAGTAAGTAGTATAGTCCATATGACTTCAATAAGGTTGCCAAGCAGGCGACTCCTGTAGTACAAAGTAACGGTCTCTTAGTATAAAGAAATAACTTGGTAATGAATTATCCTGGTATGTGAAGTGGTTGTAGTTAGTAGGCTCCAATAGGAATAATTAATACCATTGAGTAATTGGCAAATTATATTTCAAATAGATATAGCAAGTAGAATCTCAGAGGCAGACTTTGGATAACCCTTATCCTACCCAAAAACTTGTGGCTAGAACCAATTAGTAAATACAATCATAGGAAAAATTATAGTTCCTTAATGAATGATGGGAGTTGAAGTGCTTCCAGGGTAGATTGATTTATGGTTCCTTGTAGTAATTGAGTAAGAGATGCAGG
Organism: Pelobates fuscus; assembly: GCF_036172605.1. Lineage (NCBI taxonomy): Eukaryota > Metazoa > Chordata > Amphibia > Anura > Pelobatidae > Pelobates > Pelobates fuscus. Next base: position 457,935,189 of record NC_086317.1, read on the forward strand.
AATCCAAAGTTAAGTCTGTTTCTTGAGTGGCAGAGTAGAATGGAACATAGCCAGGGACAAAGCCAGCGGTTCAGTACACAGGAATTCAAATGAGCAGAGTTCTACAGTGAAAAATCAACCGTGTAGTAAGAAGTGTGAGCACATCAACCACAGGAGATTGATTGAGCACCTGAGATCACCATTTCATTCTCTCCTTATTGCCTTCATTATTATCACTTTATACCCATCTCCCTAACCTCTTCTTCTTTTTTTTTTTTTTTTCTCCTTTCCCTATTTATTAATGAGACCCTATAGGCATCAAAATAACTTTAGCTTAATGAAACGGTTTGGGTAATTTGCTCATGCCCCTGCAGTGTCACTGCTCAATTCACTGACATTAAATCATTTTTGTTTCTGTCAACGCAGCCCTAGCCACACATGCCCTCTCAAAGCCTATATGAAAAACGGTTTCAATAACGCACTTACTTACTTTATGGTTTTTATCTCCCTCTCTGTAAATGTAACTTTAGTTTCTCACAGGAAGCTCCTGTCAGGTCTAGAAGGCTATTAACAGAGCAGGAGATAAGACATTCTGAATGAAACAGACTGTGCAATAAAGGACGTTTAAACATTAGATGACTCTTTAAAAGTGTTTAATAAGGCTTTACAAGTCACATGTAAGGAGGTGTGACTAGGGTTGTATAAACAAAGGGATTTAACTCCTAAATGGCAGAGGATTGCGCAGTGAGACTGCAGGGATATGATCTATACACCCAAACTGCTTCATTAGCTAAAGTTGTTTTGATGACTATAGTGTCACTTTAATTTAAGTTGAAACTCACTTATAGCTGAATTATACAACACACCATGACTGAAATACGAAATATACCTGCAAAGTGAATCAATTATATTACTTACCTTCATTTGCACGATATTTGTTGGCCTACACATAACACTGCAATCGAAGCGTGTCTCACTTCATTTATTACTGGTTCCATACTGTGCTTATCCTCAAGCATATATGTCAATACACTCATACACTACTGCTTAATCCGACCTAATCAGTGGTGCCTTTACCTGGAACCAACCTTATACTAGTACTTCACTTATGTTGTAGCTTCATGTTTCACATACTATGTGTTTACCATTGTTTTTCTAATGCATATAAAAATTATAAATAAACATTTCTTTTTAAAAAAGGATTAAAAAATAGGTGGTATGTAAACAATACAGAACAAAAACAAGAAAATGAAAAAATATCTCTCCATCTCCCAGATGCTGCTCTATCAGTGTTCCATCTGTTGTGCCGCAATATGGCGAGATAGTACTTTTGCAACAGAGGAGGTAAATACCCGGTCTACCTCATGAGCTGAGGGTCATTAAGCCAAGGCTATGTGGAAATGTTTGGAGGTTTCATGAATCTTTGCTGTCAGCCTATCCATTTCTATAGCCTCCTCGGTTTTACAAATTACTGTATTGAGTGTCGGGACAGTCTGAGAGCCCCAAACGTCTGCTATGGTGCGTCTCGTAGCAAGTGCTATTCTATTAACCATCTTATTTTGAATTCTGGTGATCGAGTCCCAAGGTTTGAATAGTAACCAGATCCATGCAGTGGATTGTCAGCCTGCAAGAGCCTTGATGTCAGTCTGGTGTAAATAATAGGGTTAAGGGTGGGCAGTGCCACCACAGGTGGATGTATGTTCTCCTATGTCCACATTGCTTCTCCTTTCTGCTCTGCCCATGTGGAATAGTTTGATGGGCTCAAGGTACCAACGTAGCAGGGTTTTGTAGGTTTGCTGTGTGGTTGACGCATATAGAGATGGAGACATTGGCCTCCCAGATTACTCTTTACAGTCTCATTGTTTGTCCGGGGATTAATTGATTACCTGTAAAGAACTGGTAGTATCTAAACAAATCATTATCTTCATAGTTTGTGAAGTCCTTTGGAGCCATACCTGGTGGGAAAGATTTGTTGCATAACAGTGGTGTTAGTGGGGTTGGGTTGTTGATGATTGGGAATTTCTTGATGATCTTGGTCCATAGGTCAATGGAAGTAGAGAGAGATGGAGGCGTTGGGGGGTGAAAGTGGTCTAGCTTTCTGGGCACCCATGTGTAGAGGTATGGGAAGTCGAATCCAAATAGATTGTGTTCCAGGCACACCCAGGGTTTAACCCCTATAGGGACGTGTAGGTTTTGGATCTGTGAGACTTGCGCTGAATCGTAGCAGTGCTGGAAGTGAGGCTTTTCCGGTCCTACTGATCAGTTTGGGATGTACATGATGGACCTCTAGACTCTAGGAAGCTGTATTCTGTCTAGAAATGAAAGTGTGACCTCCTGTAAGTTGTCAGTGTTTTGTGTGTGTTGGGGAGTTGTCTGGCCAAGATATCTGTGGACTGTCCTGAACGAGTCCGTAGCTTATTGATGTGTTTAGCTTGTGTGTGTTTGCATAGCCTATGTGCTAGGAAAGTGTTGGCCTTATTTGATTTTTCATAGATCATTTGATTTGTCCATTGAGGAGGATTTGTTTATGGGCCTGTACTTGCGTCGTGAGGTCCAGGGCAGGGTGTTGTTTTTGCTTTGTTTCCAGACATCTGATGGTTTTGATTTGAGAGTTTACCTCTGCTAAATGGTTCTTTTTTTTGTGCTGAAATTATTCTGAGACCCTTAGTACTGTTTTCTGTGCTCCCCATAAGGCAGACTGAGCTCTGACTGAGTGTTGATTCGTAGAGAAGTAATATTTTTTTTTTGTGAGCAACAATTTGTGGATTATGAAGGAGAATGGGGTTTAAACACCAGGTATAAGAGATTTGTGGTAGTCTGATGGTAATGGTCACGTGTATGGTCCAACCAGGTGATGTTTCCTATTGTGGTTGTAGTTGTGAATGTGAAAAGGGGTGGGAGATAAATAAATAGTCTGTTCTAGAATAGGGTGTGTGTAGAAGATTTAATCCAGTGTCATAGAGTGTTGTAGTCTCCGGATATCAAGGAGTCTGGATTGGGAAGCAAAGTCAGCTATCAGTCTGTCTGATCTAGATGCATGTGGTTGTGAGGGGTCAATAGGTAGATTTCTACATCTGTCTATGGCAGAACTACGTTAGAGAGAGAACTACATTAAAATCACCAACAATTAGGTGATGGGCTGAAAAAAGACTGAGATGTGCTTTCAAACTGTGCCAGAACTGAGTTTCTGGGATTGTGGGAGCATAAATGGAAGTAAAGGTATATTTGGTTACATAGTTACATAGTTACATAGCTAAAAAGAGACTTGCGTCCATCAAGTTCAGCCTTCCTCACATTTGTTTTTTTGCTGTTGATCCAAAAGAAGGCAACAAAAAACCCAGTTTGAAGCACAATTTTGCAACAAGCTAGGAAAAAAAATCCTTCTTAACCCCAGAATGGCAGTCAGATTTATCCTTGGATCAAGCAGTTATTACCGTACATTGAAAGATTATATCCTTGAATATTCTGTCTTTGCAAGTATGCATCTAGTAGCTGTTTGAACATCTGTATGGACTCTGATAAAAGCACTTCTTCAGGCAGAGAATTCCACATCCTGATTATTCTTACAGTAAAATAACCTTTCCTTTGCCTTAGACAAAATCTTCTTTCTTCCAGTCTAAACGCATGGCCTCGTGTCCTATGTAAAGTCCGGTTTGTGAATAGATTTCCACACAATGGTTTGTATTGGCCCCGAATATATTTGTATAATGTTATCATATCCCCTCTCAGGCGACGTTTTTCTAAACTAAATAGGTTTACATTTGTTAACCTTTCTTCATAGCTGATATGTTCCATTCCTTTTATTAATTTTGTAGCCCGCCTCTGCACTTTTTCTAGTGCCATAATATCCTTCTTTAGAACAGGTGGCCAAAATTGCACAGCATGTTCAATATGCGGTCTTACCAGTGATTTATAAAGAGGCAAAATGATATTCTCGTCCCGAGAATGAATGCCCTTTTTCATGCATGACAATACCCTACTTGCCTTGGCCACTGCTGATTGACATTGCACATTGTTGCATAGTTTGTTGTCTATAACAATTCCCAAGTCCTTTTCGTGTGTTGTTATCCCTAATTTGCTTCCATTAAGGGTATACGTTGCTTGTGTATTCTTTACACCAAGTTGTGCCTATGGTGCCTGCAACCGTGAGGAATCGTTCCTTAGGGTTAGCTTGTGTGGAGAGGACCCCTAGGGGGCAGGATTTTCTGAGTAGAATTGCCCCTCTGTTGTGTTTACCTGAGTTGGAGTTGACCAGTTAGCATCCCTGAAAGTATCAGCTCAGGAGAGGGAACAGGCGTGTGTACGAGAAATTAGTTTCATGGAGAAAGATCAAGTCAGCTTAAGAGGGGTTGTTGAGACCCTTATAGTTAATAGAGATACATGTTATAGTAGTTTGCATGACTGGGAATAATAAAATGCTGAAAAGACTGAGAGATGGAGAGAAAACCAAACAGGGAGGTCATGAATCCAAGTGATCCTGCTAATATGACCAGAGGAGAATACAAAGTGTCTCCTTTACAGGGACTGGTCTAGGTAAACCTAGGTTTTAGTAAAGTATTAGTTAACGGCCTGGACTTTTTATACTCGCCAGGTGTAAGGGGACTAGGGGCTTGAGAAAGTCCCATCAGAGCTACTTTGGCACCCACCGCTCCAAAGAGTAGGAAGATGGGCCAGGGAAACTGCAATGCGCACCCTGCCCCAGGCACCATTTACATTTTATTCAAACATTAAGAACTGATGGTTGGGTAAAATCAGTACCTATGGCGAACACATAATAGTGAAACACAAACTTTAACTGTAGGGGTAGAGGGCTACCGTCGTATATAAAGCCTAAAAAACCCTGGATTCCCAAATGTGGTGTTGATCTCTACTGCGTATTGCTCAGGGCCAGGCTGTCCTCTCTTCCTTTGTAGGGCACCCCCTAGTCTGTAGCATCTCTAAACTGAAAGATGGAAACAATGGTTTGTGGTAAAATTAGCCAATTCTATTTATGTGATTTTTGATGTGGGGCGATTCGGTAAATAAGGTCTAGAGGGACCAAAGGCGTGGGGCTTCAGATGTGAATGGTATATCATTGGGCATGGAGCGCTGATTGTGCATTCCACCCAGGTTACTGGGTGGTTTTTACCATTAGTGTTGTTAGCATGGGAATCGATAATATTTGGTGGAACTATGTCCCGGCCAGTGACACACACCTCCCAGCTTCCTGGTACATTGTAAGCTCGTGAAAACATGCATTTCATACATTATCCAAGTACTCTCTTGCAGCCCCCCACCTCCACTTCAACAGGTGGAACTGCTATATGCTTTATATATCAGAAAGAGAATGCAGGATAGTATTAAAATTCGTCATAAAAACGTTATCGTATTTAAAAATACATTATAAATTTAGATAATATAAAATACTATTAAGTGCTAGTAAGTGACAATAGCAAAGGAAAACCACTAGTCAAAATCTCCCATTATTTAACTCAGTACTCTCATAAAAAATAAGACACCATATTAAAATGGCTCTGTCACCGGCTGGGGTCTCTGCATAATTTTTAAAGACCCCCAACAGTGTCTGCGATGTTAAGTGTCTTTCGGCCGCAGGGTACATGGGAAGGTGAGGTATACTTACCTGAACATGTCACTTGCAGCTGCCACCATGGACTTCCTGACGGACCTCTTCAGCTCCTGGTGCTTAACGTGCCAGGAGCCCACATCACACTCTTGCGCAGTCAATGTGAGTGTTTCATAAAGATTTTATGTTTACGATATACTCACTTTACTCAGAGGACGGGAAATGGCACCTGATGAATGTTTCACTCGTATTTGGGCTCATCAAGAGTCATTACCTCAATTACGAGTGAAGAGCCACGTATACAGAACAAGGATTTACAAAAAAAGGAGCACACAGGAAAATCATTTACATAACCCAAGCTTATAGACGTATGACTGATAGATGGCAAGAGTCCAGAGCCATGCAAACATTTAGAACAGGATTTATATAACAAAGTCATACAGAACAGGATATACAAAACAAGCAGATATAAGTCAACACAATATTAAGAATTTGATTGAACCATTCTCACCAGCTAAGAGTACATGCTCGTAATACTCGAGTACAGAAAGCTAAATGGAAAAGTAATATTTGGTGTCTGTGAGACAGAGTGGTAGACTATAAGGAAGATATTTGCTCAGTAATGTTGCCTTTTCAGATTGTAATTGTGCCTCTTGTGGGCTATGTAGCATGATCAATCGACATCTACCTCTACTTCCCTGTGGAGGTAAAATGTTTAAGCATCTCTTACTTCATAAATTGTATTGACTTCAACTGTTTTTTCCTAAAGGAACCAATTCAACCTCCTTTTATTATGCTTCTTGAATGTTGCCTGATTGATCCAGTGAATATCAATTCAGAGATATGTTTTGCTTCAGCTCTTTTTTTTTTTACATTTTTTTTTTGTGTATGTGTTCTATTGTGTTGATGTACATTATGCATTTCGCTTTTAATATGTTGCTGTCAATTTGTTTCTATAGATACTCCAGCCTTTGACTCCTTGGCTCATGAGCCGTTGCTATGGCTAGCATTGTTTATTTGTTTTAATATTTATTTCAAGGTTGTTAACTAGCCATTCTCTTTAATGTTTTATAAATGTTACTGCATCCTTTATATAAACCAGCTTCATTTGATGTATTTTATTTTCTGGGTTAGTAGCTGCTGGATATTCCAATTGTGAGTTTTTTCTTTATCTTATGTTATTTGCTAGATGTAATAGGATCAAAGTATATAACCAGTATGGGTTCATTTAGCTTTTTGCTTGGGGTCTTGATGTTATTATGCTTATAGCTGTGGCACCTTGTTTCTGTGTTAAAATGTAAAGGTACACTCCAAGTATCGGGACAATATATGCTCATTGTGTAAGTCATGGTAGGATCGTGATTTCTTGTGCCTGGGGGGCAAGTACAAACACTTTATCCCATGCACACTTTGGTGACTTCGCATGTCATCACCCTGTGTTGTCTTCTCGGCAGGACAGGCATTGCATCTCTCTCCCTTTTTTTTATTGTTTTCCCTGACATTTCCTCACCCCAATATACCTTTATTTGCCAACCAAGTAGCTAGATCAGCTTTTCACAACATATTTTTAACAAGCAAGCTGAAGTGCTTTAGGGATTTGGAGTGTTCCGAATAGAATGGTACATACTACGATTGCCGCATTCACGGTCTGCACTTGATATTATTGGAAATCTCACAGTTAGGATGTCTGGTTATATCCTGAAAAGCCTGCCATGTAGCCATTGTGGCAGCCAATCATAGCGGTCTTAGGATATGATTGAAAGCAGTTGGCCAGGTGCACTGTGCATGCTGGGATCAGCTGTCAATGGCTTACCGCTGGCTGCCTTAGCAGTGTGGCACTTATCCTGACAGCCAGGCACAGTAAGCACTGCCAGCTCAGGCAAAGTTATCACTCAGCCTGGGGGCTAATCTACTAAACTTTTAATTGTAAGGCTCAGTGTTTAAAGACAGTCGGACCACCATAATAACTTAATCTAAAGTGACACTATAGGCACCTAAACCACTTCTCCTCATTGGTCTGGGTGCAGTGTCCTTGTCCCTCTTAGTCCTGAAATGTAAAACATTGCAGTTTTAGAGAAACTGCAATGTTTCTATAGTTTTATTAAGACAGCCTCTGACAGTTTACAGGACTCCAGGTCGCGTAAGTGACACTGGAAATCGAGCGCCAGTGAAATCCCCATAGGAAAGCATTGAAGCATTGCTTTCCTATGGGGAGGGTCTAATGCACTCACAGTGCTCGCTACGCATGCCCATTAGGACCTCCCGTCAGATCACTTCGGAGGTAGCGGATAGCCAACTTAGCACTGAGGGACATCGGCACTGGAATCGGGCAAGAAAATAAAGTTTTTGTTTTTTTAACCCTTTATGTACTTTAAGGTGGGGCCGCAAGGGAGGGGTGGCACCAGAGGGCTCTATAGTGTTAGGAATACAACTTTATATTCTTAACACTATAGAATCCCTTTAAGACAAATTGCAAACCCCCATAGGAAAGCATTGATTCTGGGGAATACACATGCGAAACTTGCTATGTGTGCACTTTAGGTTCCCCCTCGTGTTGATGTCGAAGAAGAGGGGAATAGGGTAAGTGTTTACAGGGTTTTTAACCTTTTTTTTGTGGCGGGGGGAGCCATGGGGGCAGATTGACACTATAGTTTTAGGAATATAGCTTTGTTTACCTAGCACTATAGTGTTCCTTTAAGAGGACAGGGACACTGCATCCAGACCACTTAATGAAGTAGTGTGAGAGACTACAGTGTTCCCTTAACGTCAGAGACATTACTAACTGACAGCTTAGCTGACATAGAGAATTTTTTCAGTTTTTGTATTTTGACCTTAAATTTAAAATTCTCTTTGAATCCTCACATTAGTGAACAACCGTGTCAAAATATGATGTAATATAATACATGATGGGATTAAACATCTGACAGCTCATCTCTTTCACCTGGTTTCTATGGGACTGAAAGAGAGTGCGCCGCGATCATGTGTTTAACTGTGCTTGTGGTGCACTTAGAGTTAAATTCGGTGAATTGTAAGCCTATACATGAGCGCTAAAGAGGATCTTGGTTTATGGGCAGCCTTGATTGGGGATGACGTGCCCCCAATGCGTCATGGACACAGTCACTCCCCACCCATAGCCAAACCCACCTGTTATGAGGCCTGCCAAAGTTGACAAGTCTCAAATGGGTGAGTTGAAGGTTACTATTTTGCCCCAAAATGTGACATGGATAAAGTAAATCTGGTGAAAAAAAATGGAAATTTGAAAGTTAGAACTGACATTCTGTTCAGGAATATTGATGTACTCAGAGGCAGTAGCCATATGCAAACGTGGCATTTTTAGAATAGCGGGACTGAGTACTGAAAACACATTCAGCAACATAAAAAAAATGGGGATAAAATGATTAATCGAAATGAATCAAAATATTAATTATTAGTTTAATAGTCTGGGAGTCTAATTTCTATAAAGATATACTATAGAGTAGCAATTTTGGATTCTGTAACTGCCATTACAGTTATAGTCTCAGCAGTACAAGTTTTGCAAGAGCTAAGCTTTAAATGAATACTTTAAACACCATAACCACTACAGCTCACTGTAGTAGTAATAGTGCACAGTGTGCCCTGGCGTACCCCTATTGTTGGGAGTTAAAGCTTCTCTGAACAGTTTGACTTCTTACTTCATGTCTTCCAGACGACACTCCCTTCCTCCATTACTAACTAGAGAGTCGTTACGTCCCAGCTCCTTTGCTGAGACTGTCAGTAGTGTTATAAGTGTCTGGTGGACCTCAAGTAAGAAGTCAAAATGTTCAAAAACAGTTTGGCTCCTTGGAATCGGGATGGGACAATAGCCCCTACCGTGAACTCTAGTAATGTTAGAGCTTCCTTATAGCGGAACTGTCAGCCTCCTCCGCTAAAATTAGTATGTCATAAAGATATAATCTTTATGAAATGCTCGTTATGATTGTGTTGGAATTTCACTGAAATTCCAACCCAGTCAAGAGACATACTGAGACAATGTAGGGACTTTTTATCTCTATATTTTTCCTCTGTCTGACACTTCTAGGCACTGGGCGGAGCGACGGTCTAGAAGTGTTATTCCCCCCCAGCCATTACCAATGAGGGCTGTAGAGAATTTGCTTTGTCAATGGAGGATCTTGCGGTCTCCTCCATAGACCTCAATGCTGTACTCTTGCGCATGAGCAAGGGTACAGCTGTCACGTTGGCTGAAGATGGCCATGCCTGTGAGAGACAGGTTCAGGTAAGTAAAACTCACCATAAACCTGTACCCCCTGGCTACCCGACCCCCCAGTGGTGATGTCACAGTCGGGGATCTCTGGGGATTCTGCAAAGTCCCCAGACGGTGACAGCGCGCTTTAAAATCACGTGGAACATTTCTCCTATGACTTACAAAAATGATTTAAAATCCTCGACATATGAGAGGTTTTAGCAATCAGGATTAGTAAATTAATTTAATTTGAGTTATTTTTAATGCAACATGTTATGCAGAAATAAAAAAAATTTAAACTTTCTTAGTGAGAAGTTTTTTTTTTGTACATGCAAAAGTATCAGAACAAAGCCCTTCAACAGCCAAACAAAAACAAACAAATACAAAAAACAAACAAACCTACAGCTATGTATGGGTGCAGTGGAAAAATAAACAGCAAAATAAAATTATTTAAAAAGCCCTCAGTCACCTTATGGAATCTGGTAAAATGTTCTGTCACTAAGAGGTTAATAACCTGGCTATATAACTTGTATAAAAGTCTAAATAAAGTCCAAAATATGGCTTCATAGAAACTACATGCAAGTGTTAAAAATCAGGCTTTCACATGGCTGAGATCAAAGGGGGATCTCACTGGGCTCTGCTTTGCTGTAAGTAGTTTGCATTGTAACACAATCTTTCTGAGTGGCCTTCTGCCAGCAGTGAGGTGGTTAAAAGCTTGTCTTAGAGCAGGGTGGGACTACACTGCCACTGCAGCCACGTCAGCTTTCACCCTTCTGTGTGCTAATAAAGTTATACCGCATTGAATATCTCCAGCACGGTCGCTCTGGCTCTCGGGAGTTGTAGTCTTCCTTCCCTCTGTATAGTGGTTCTTCTAATGGGCTGCTTGCTGGGACCCAGCTGAGCTGAAGGTAAGATCCAGCATTGGAGTGAGGTTCTGGCTGGCAGTGTGCAGCTGCTGGAGCTGTGTGTGTTTCACCCAGTGTGTTCCTGTGCCTGTGTGTAGATGGCTGTGCTCTGGAGCCCTGTGCTGAGCTCTAAGTTCAGGGGAATTGTGCTTCTGTCGGGCTGTGCATTTAGGATTTCCTGGCTGGCTGGGCATGGAGCTCACACACTTTTTGCTGTGTGTGCAGTCACTGATCCTCTCCTTATATTGAGGGTCAGCACATTCAGACAGACATGCTGCAGATCTACTCTGTGAGCTGGCTGAATGGCTGGCTGCAGCTCGCAGAGTTTAGGGAAACTTATTTGGGAGCCACCCCACTCACTGCTACTACTCCAGCCCCCCCTCGCTCATTGCTACTACTCCAGCCCCCCCTCGCTCATTGCTACTACTCCAGCCCCCCCTCGCTCATTGCTACTACTCCAGCCCCCCCTCGCTCATTGCTACTACTCCAGCCCCCCCCTCGCTCACTGCTACTACTCCAGCCCCCCCCTCGCTCATTGCTACTACTCCAGCCCCCCCCTCGCTCATTGCTACTACTCCAGCCCCCCCCTCGCTCACTGCTACTACTCCAGCCCCCCCCCCCCCCTCGCTCACTGCTACTACTCCAGCCCCCCCTCGCTCATTGCTACTACTCCAGCCCCCCCTCGCTCATTGCTACTACTCCAGCCCCCCTCGCTCATTGCTACTACTCCAGCCCCCCTCGCTCATTGCTACTACTCCAGCCCCCCCTCGCTCACTGCTACTACTCCAGCCCCCCCCCCTCGCTCATTGCTACTACTCCAGCCCCCCCCCCACTCACTGCTTCTACTCCAGCCCCTCACTCACTGCTTCTACTCCAGCCCCTCACTCACTGCTTCTACTCCAGCCCCTTCACTCACTGCTTCTACTCCAGCCCCTTCACTCACTGCTTCTACTCCAGCCCCTTCACTCACTGCTTCTACTCCAGCCCCTTCACTCACTGCTTCTACTCCAGCCCCTTCACTCACTGCTTCTACTCCAGCCCCTTCACTCACTGCTTCTACTCCAGCCCCTTCACTCACTGCTTCTACTCCAGCCCCTCCAGCCCTTCACTCACTGCTTCTACTCCAGCCCTTCACTCACTGCTTCTACTCCAGCCCTTCACTCACTGCTTCTACTCCAGCCCCTCCACCCCTTCACTCACTGCTTCTACTCCAGCCCTTCACTCACTGCTTCTACTCCAGTGCCTCCCCACTTGCCCCCCTACTCACTGCTTCTACTCCAGTGCCCCAACACACAGCATCTGCCCTGCTTTCACTTACTGTTTATGCTGTTTCCCCACTCACTGTTTTTGCCTTGTGCCCCCACTCACTGCTTCTACTCCTGTACCCTTACTGCTTCTCTCATGAATTTCATCACTCACTGCTTCTACTGTGTCCCCACTCATTGATTCTGCTGTACCCCTACTTACTGCTTCTGTCCTGACTTCCTCAACTCACTGGTTCTATTCAGTAACCTCACTCACTGCTTCTATTCATTAACCTCACTCACTGCTTCTATTCAGTAACCTCACTCACTGCTTCTATTCAGTAACCTCACTCACTGCTTCTGTTCAGTACCCCACACTCACTGCTTCTGTTCAGTACCCCACACTCACTGCTTCTGTTCAGTACCCCACACTCACTGCTTCTACTCCTGTGCTCACCCCCCACCCACTCACTGCTTCTACTCCTGTGCTCACCCCCCACCCACTCACTGCTTCTACTCCTGTGCTCACCCCCACCCACTCACTGCTTCTACGCCTGTGCTCACCCCCACCCACTCACTGCTTCTACGCCTGTGCTCACCCCCACCCACTCACTGCTTCTACGCCTGTGCTCACCCCCACCCACTCACTGCTTCTACGCCTGTGCTCACCCCCACCCACTCACTGCTTCTACGCCTGTGCTCACCCCCACCCACTCACTGCTTCTACGCCTGTGCTCACCCCCACCCACTCACTGCTTCTACGCCTGTGCTCACCCCCACCCACTCACTGCTTCTACGCCTGTGCTCACCCCCACCCACTCACTGCTTCTACGCCTGTGCTCACCCCCACCCACTCACTGCTTCTACGCCTGTGCTCACCCCCACCCACTCACTGCTTCTACGCCTGTGCTCACCCCCCCACCCACTCACTGCTTCTACTCCTGTGCTCCCCCCCACCCACTCACTGCTTCTACTCCTGTGCTCCCCCCACCCACTCACTGCTTCTACTCCTGTGCTCCCCCCCACCCACTCACTGCTTCTACTCCTGTGCTCCCCCCCACCCACTCACTGCTTCTACTCCTGTGCTCCCCCCACCCACTCACTGCTTCTACTCCTGTGCTCCCCCACCCACTCACTGCTTCTACTCCTGTGCTCCCCCCACCCACTCACTGCTTCTACTCCTGTGCTCCCCCCACCCACTCACTGCTTCTACTCCTGTGCTCCCCCCACCCACTCACTGCTTCTACTCCTGTGCTCCCCCCACCCACTCACTGCTTCTATTCCTGTGCTCCCCCCACCCACTCACTGCTTCTACTCCTGTGCTCCCCCTCCCACTCACTGCTTCTACTCCTGTGCTCCCCCCTCCCACTCACTGCTTCTACTCCTGTGTTCCCCCCTCCCACTCACTGCTTCTACTCCTGTGTTCCCCACCCACTCACTCACTGCTTCTACTCCTGTGCTCCCCCCACCCACTCACTGCTTCTACTCCTGTGCCCTGCGCCGCTCACTGCGCGTGCCCTGTGCCCCCCTCTGCGCCGCTCACTGCGCGTGCCCTGCGCCGCCCTCTGCACTTACTACTTCTGCCCTGAGTTCCCCCTCTGTCCTGTTCTGTTTCTACTCTGTTCTCACTCACTTCTTATACTTTCTGCGCCCACTCTCGTTAATACACATCCTAGTAGATGCTACATTGTATCCCGAGACGTACCTATTGTGACTGTCTGTTTTTATGTTGGTGCCAAACTCTGCTTTAAATTATTAACCCTACAATCTTTAGAGGATGTGTCTGTGGGCTCCCTAACAGGTGAGAGTCTAGAATTGAACAGATTGAATTGAAAGAAATTATGATTGTCCATTCCTTATATTACAAATCATACCAGCAGCCTCCTTTACATCGATCGCTGAACGGACCGGACACACATGCATTATGCTTTTGGGCTGGGGATTTATAGGGATTTTTAAAAAAATTTATTTGCATACAGTTCTAATTATTTGTCACATGCTTTGGATGCTACAGGAATGACCTTAATCTTTTACATTTTTATAATTCAATAACAATCTAGGTTAGGGTTTAGATTAATTGCTGCTAATGGTATTTAATAAGAATATACTATTTTTTAAGAGTGATTTTTACAGGTACAATTAGCCGTGGTAAACAATTTGAAAAGTGTTGTGAAACCCTAGTCCGGGTGTAGACAACCTTGGACACTCCAGATGTTATGGACTACATCTACCTTGATAATTTGCCAACGTTATGGGTGTAAGTGCAATATGGGAGATGTAGCTCACAACATCTGGATTGCCAAAAATTGCCTATCTCTGACCTTTTCCATAAGATAATGGCTTGTTTTCCATGTGTCAGTTTTAATGCTAATTAATACACGATATAGCCAAAGGTGATGCGCTATATGGCAAAATGTAGACACCTGACCACCACACCATGTTGGAGAAGAACCATTCCAATGCCATCAGCATCGACAGTATTTTGGATTATATCTGTGGACATTTGCGACCATTTAGTCAAGATCATTTGTAAGGTCAGGCACTGTTTGGGTAGAAGGTCTGGCTTGCAATCTGTATTCCAATTCGTCCCAAAGTTGTTTGGTCAAGGGCAAGACACTGTGCAGGCATCTTGAGTTCCTCCTGGCCAAACTTGTCAGACCATGTATTTATGGATGTTGCTTAGTGCACAGGGGCACAGTCATGCTGGAAGAGGAATGCATCTTCCAAAATTGTTGCCATAAAGTTGGAGCCACACAGTTGTCTAAAATGTCTTTGTATCCTGTAGAATTGAAGGAACACATTGCATTGCTTTAGTAGATCTAACTCCAAATAAATCATGCACGTCTTTATTTTCCATATTTATTTTCTTTGGATCTGTATGGAAGGAAAAAATCAGTTTGCAAAAGTTGTAGACCTGCTGTGACACAGCTCTGTGACATGGAGGAAAGGCAGACACACTTTAGTCCAGAGCTCCTACAAGTTCCGCTAATAAAGTGGAACAAAACTTCCCAGTTGAGTCATGTCCAAGGATATGTTTCTGCCACACTGTTATTAAAATATGTGTATTTCTATCAATCATGACTCAATATCCAATATCTGGTAACAGGACTTGGCGACTCAATTACACTTTTCATGGACCATACATTTGTTGCACAGGTCAAGGGTGAGCTGGAGGCATATTTCGCCACGAATGACACAGGAGAAATAGGAGTAGACACGCTATGGCAAGCACACAAAGCGGTCCTCCGGGGCCAACTCATCAAACAGGCCAGCCGCAACAAACGGCAACGTATGAAAGCTTATACAGACACGATCACCGAACTTGCAGAGCTTACTCGCACAAACAAATTATCACCATCACACTCCACCACGAAACAAATTCTCCACATACAAGCAAACCTCAGAGATATGGAATTAGCTAAAACAACTTACCTATTGAAAAGAATGAAACATAAATTCTTTAAAGAAGGTAATAGAGCAGGCAAGATTCTGGCGGCCCAATTGAAGTCGCGAACAATGAAGTCTAAAATAGCATTTGTACACGACAAAGAGGGATGAAAACTCACTAATCCGCAAGACGTAGTGGAGGAATTCGGTAGATATTATAGCGACTTATACAATTTAGCCCACAATAACGACTCACTCTCCCAGACAAGCAGACATAGATGCTTTCCTTCACAATATACGCCTACCCACCCTCATGTTGACACAACCGTTTCAAACCCAAGAAATTCTAGACACGATCAACCAGTTGCCAAAACAAAAATCACCTGGACCTGACGGATTCACTAATCTATATTGCCAAACATTTTAAAGCATTTTAGCACCACACATGGCCAACCTATTTAATCGCTGCTTTAAAACAGGCAATATGCCCGCAGATATGCTGAGGGCACACATATCAACACTGCCGAAACCAGGGAAACCCCCAACCCACTGTGCAAATTTTAGACCTATTTCTCTCTTGAATTGCGATACAAAAATCTATGCCAAACTGATAGCGAACAGGTTAGCACCGATACTACTGAGAATGATAAACAACGATCAATCAGGATTTATAAAAGGTAGACAGGGATCAGACAATACTAGGAAACTTTTGAACATACTCTCCCACATAGAAGAGAGAGGCACAGAAAGCCTTCTGTTGGCCCTAGATGCCGAAAAGGCATTTGATAGGCTCCACTGGGCGTATATGTCTTCAGTGTTAACTAAATACAAATTCCCACCGGGGTTAATCCAGGGGATCATGTCACTATACAATAATCCATCTGCCCAGGTTTCCCAATCAGGCTTTCTCTCAACATCCTTTACCCTCACCACTGGAACTCGTCAGGGGTGCCCCCTATCCCCCTTCCTATACATACTCGCATTGGAACCACTAGCCGAAAAAATTAGACAAGACCCAATCATCACGGGCATCCAAATCAATACCGTATGACCATGTTTGCAGATGACATCCTACTATCCCTGGGCAATCCGGAGTCATCTTTACCACGACTTATGACTCTATTACACGAATTCGGACTCATTTCATATTATAAACTAAACACCACTAAAACACAGGCTTTACCACTACATCTACCCACAGCACGCATACAACAATTAGGCGTCACATTTCAATTTGATTGGAGACAGAAACACATCACATACTTGGGAGTGAAATTGGCTCTACACACGCCGACAATAGTGTCCCTCAACTATGGTCCTCTCAACACACTTGCATCTCCAGCTTTCAGAAATGGAAACAGGTTAAACTATCTTGGTTGGGCAGGCTCCACACGATTAAAATGGTGTTGCTACCTAAAATGTTGTACATATTTCGAATGCTGCCTCTGCAGGTCCCGCCATGCTTCTTTAAATCACTACAAACTACCTTGAACAGGTTTATATGGAACGGTAAAAAACCTCGACTGCCTCTTTCCTTACTCCAGATTACTCAGATGGCAGGGGGTTTAGGCCTCCCGAAAATAAGCACATATTGCGAAGTAGCCATTCTTGAATCTGCAATACGCCTTCATGCTCCTCAGCGTACATTCCAATGGGTCGATATGGAAAGAGAGAGAGTTTCTACATCATCCCTGAAGAATATTATGTGGTCACCGAAGATATTTAGGAAAAAAGGGTTGTCATTGTACCCTACCACGTCACTAACAGTAAAGATTTTGGATAAATTCCTTGCCGCTAAAATTGAAAAAGGGAAATATAGTGCACATGCCCCTTTGGAGGCGATAGAATAAATTTCACCGTGGCTCTCACTAAAACCCTGGACGTCACACGGCATCATTTGCATTAGGGACGTATGTTCCCAGACTAAGATCCTGGCTTTCCCGGAATTGCAGGAGAAATATAAGCTACCAAACTCTCTTATCTTTCCATACCTTCAATTGAAAAGCATCATACAAGACAAAGTAACTCTGCAAAATCAGACACCAAAGCCACAAGAGACCAATGCAACGTCCCTTATCGAGAGATGTCACTCGGCCCCCACTAAACCTAAGTCTTTATCCCTATGTTATAAAACCCTCCTAGGCACTCTACCACCCAGATCCTTCAATTATGCGATCCAATGGGAAAAAGAGGGCCTGTCTGGACTTTCAAACGACGAATGGCTGTGAGCACTCAATGCACTTCAAGGCCTCACATCCTGTTTTTCCCATGTTGAAGCTCACAAAAAGGTAATCTACAGATGGTACCTCACCCCACAACGGCTGCAGCAGATTTACCCCGAAGCAAACCCTGACTGTTGGAGATGCAGATCACATGTAGGAACGATGATGCACTTGTGGTGGGACTGCAAAGGAATCAGACCCTTGTGGGAACGAGTTCAAGCTATTATAAGAGCAATATTACCTAACACACAACCTCTCACACCACGAGAGGGCCTTCTGTTGCTATTCCCAACTATATGGAACATAGAAGCGAGGAAAGCTATTTCAATTATCATTTTAGCAGCAAGAAACCTTCTAGCTAGACACTGGAAAACGATCTATTGCCCCTCATACAAAGAACTGTCTGACAAGATCTTCCAGTTCTATAGATACGAAACGCTCTCCACGACTCCCATGTGTCAACAAAAAAAATAGAACAGCTGTGGGGACCTTGGCTTACACACCGAGGTAAAGCGAAGAAATTGTCAACGACTCGCGTAGATAGGATGGGGTGCGTACACTTAGGCCACATGGAGAGGGCAAGGGTTAATAAGAACAGGTAATATAACGGATGTCCCGGCTATACAAAAAATCATATAGCATACCTATAACACAGCGGCAGACTATTTTCCCTCCTCCAGCTATTTTTTTACAGTAGGCTCTAATTTGCAGTTCAGTAAGTAGCATTCTTCTAGCACAGGGATAGGCAACCTTCGGCACTCCAGATGTTGTGAACAACATCCCCCATAATGCTCTTGCACCCAAAATGCTGGCAAAGCTTAATGATAGGTGTAGTCCAAAACATCTGGAGTGCCAAAGGTTGCCTATGCCTGTTCTAGCATCTACCAAAGATCTACATCGCTTTACACCACCCTGTCCAACACATAGTGGTGCACTTGTTGATGTAAGGCTTGTGTACAGGCGTTCAGCCATGGAAACACTTTTCCTGAAGCTCTTGGAGCACAAGTCCTATCTGATGATGCTGCTTCCAGAGGTAGTTTGGAATTCTGTAGTGAGTGATGAAACATATGGTACGGTATGGTACCAACGTTCTGTATGTATGCGTGATCTACCACTTCCTGGCTGGGATGTTGTTGCTCCCAGATGCTTCCATATCCCGATAATAGCACTTATAGTTAACTGGTAAAGGAATTTTTTTACGAAGTGACTTGTGGCAAAGGTAGCATTGTAGGACAATGCATAAAGTCTCCAAACTCTTTACTCTGACCTATCCTATTGCCAATGTTTGTCCATGAAGATTCCATGTCTCTGTGCTGTGTTTTATGCACTTTTGAGCATGGTTGAGGCTGAAACACTTGAACTCAGTAATTGGTTCAAGTGCCCAGTACTCTTGGACAATGAACGCGTGATGACCTATGAAAACATATATGTCAATATCCAGTAATCTGAAAAGTGTAATCAAAATGTAGTAACCCAACATTGTGGATTAAAGGGTTACACTAGAAAAAAAAAAAACAGTGTTTTAAAAAACAAACAAACACTGGTTTTTGGTTAGAGTAACAGTTATTGGCATCGCCCTTTTACGTAAATGATAAAAATAAATAAATGAAAGAGAGGAAATTTTATAAGCAGTCCCACACCAAGTGCTCCCTGCTACAAGATCCATCTCTGGGGACTTTACTGGAGATCCCAGATGATCGGTGAACCGGTCATGGTTTTTTGGATTAACACTCTAAATCAAAATGTACACCTTTTCTGACAAACGACAATTCATTACTTTTTTTCCTTAACACATATTATTATTTTTTTTTTTTTTTAACAGATTAGTTTTCGCTAAATGTTAGAGGTGAAACTGATCAATACTTTTTATATGCTGTCTCTTCCTATATCTGCGACCTAGTTTTTGTTACGTTGTGGAATTATCTCTTCTAAATACAGTTTTTAAAAAAATAATTTTCTTTTTTTTCTTTCTTTCTATAATAGGAAATATAAATGTGTTTGTTTGTTTTTTATTTCAGGGTTTAGAGTAGAACGATTTATCAGTTTAAATACATGTAAAAACCATATACTTATTCCACTGATTACGTCATTGGAAAACGGAATGTTGGTAGGTAGCATTTGAAAACTGCAATTGGTATCTTCTATCAGATGTAAAATATTTTGTGATTCTTTTGATCTTTTATTTAAAGCAGCATATAATGTCCCTATCTATTAACTAATATTAAGGAGATGTTCTGCATATCGTGTTCCTATCTATTAACCAGCCCTTTGCCAGTGGACGGCATAAGATGTGCCATGATACTGGATAATATATATCATCATTTTATGGACACGGATATTTACACGGTCTCCGTATATTTTGGCAGGATTCTTCGTTTCAACACTCCTGCACATAATCCTTTCAAGTTACCTTTTAGGCTGCCAGTCTCATTGTTTGCAGATATCCTGCTGGGAGTCTTGTACAGTATATTATACCAATTGGTCACATTTTTAGAGTGGTTTAAAAAAAAAAAAAAAAATCAAAAAAAAATCAATGTTCTTTCCTATTTATTGCTATTTTATTATTCAACATTTTTATTTTTTATTAAAGATAATTTTTACTCTCATTTAGATCTCACTTGCCCTTGCAATTATTAACATTTTCCATTCCTGGATTGAAAAGGGAACAGTAGAATGCATTTTCAACTTGCATTTTTATTTTATTTTATTTTATTTTTTTAATCAGTAGGTTTTATTTGCTTGCTGTATGAAGGATTTGTTCTATGTAATGCAATAGGTATAATCATGCTGTACCCTGACCGCTTAGTTATTATTATTTAAAGTAATACAGTTTGGGCAGCTTGCCAACATGCTTAGTACATTTATCTCTATGGTCTGATAAAGGCTATATTTTATCAGATAAATGGTCATTTCTATTTATTTCCTTAGTATTAAATGTACTGTGCATCGGGGTCTTTGTCATTTTTGCATTTGACTGAGAGAGGAAGGCTGATGGAACTAATTGATATTTTGTATCAACCCAGCCATACAGGAATACACATTTATGTGAATTTCAAGCCACAAACTTGCTACCTTTCAAATCAATGGTAACATAGTAAGCTAACTGTAATACTTTGATGTTAGAGATACAAAAACTGTGGAACTGTCTGTAGTGTGTGTGTGTATATTATTTATATATATATTGTCGTGGTTTCTGACCAACATCTTCAATATGTTGCATTGTTGAAAGGGTCTTTGGAGAAGTATTTTTGTATCTAAGAAAAAAATGTTGTTGTTTTTCCCAAAAACATCTGTTTCTTTCTGTAAGTATTTCTGTGTAATATTTTCACTTACCCCTTAGCTTCCCGAAACAGATGAAAAAATTATCTGTGCTGGTTAGTATAGCAGGCAGCCCCTCCTACCATATAGCAATGTGCTATGTTTGGTCACATTGCTTCCAATTTAAAGTCCAGTGCCCTGCTTGAAAGGACACTATAGGCACCCAGACCACTTCACCTCACTGAAGAGGTCTGGGTGCAATGCCCCTTTCCTCCATTAGTCCTGCAATGTAAGGCATTGCAGTTTTAAATAAGCTGCAATGTTTACTTTGCTGTACTAAGACTGTTTACCAGGCAGCTGCTAGAGGTGATTACTAGAGGTTCATAGTCAAGCAGTGCATGAGGACATCCATCGTCCGGGAAAACCCAGTAAGAAAGCATTGAGGCAATGTTTTTCTATAGGCGGTGCCTAAATCTGCACATTAGCTTTACATTGCTGGGAGGACGCTTTACATTGCTGGGAGGGGAAGGGGCCGAGGAAGACGTTCGTGTTGGTGATACATCGTTGTGTCCCTAACACTACAGTGGTTCTTGTAAAGTTAAAGTGTTGCCAAATATGCCGGCAGAGAGTACTGTTTGTGAGAAAGATCTATAATTGTTAGGTAATTTAAGTTTGGTGTCAGAGAGTAAAGCCTGTGTGCAGTGCTGGATTAGGGGTTTCTTGGGCCTGACTACAAACTTTGAATGTAAGATTGTCGCATCTTGTTCATATGAGCCTGACTGCAGTCTTTTCATCTGTATGTAAAACATCCACACTGTATTTATAAATTGGGCATTTTAAAGGATCACTATAGTGTCAGGGAAAACAAACTCGTTTTCCTGACACTATATCATCCTTGGCGCTGAATGGGGTTAAAACCCCTTCAGCCACTTACCTTAATCCAGTCCCAGGCTCCCTCGGCGCTAGTGACCTCTCCTCCCCCGCTGACGTCAGCTCCTGAGGGGAGCCGAATGCGCATGCGCAGCAAGAGGCGCGCGGGCATTCAAACAGTACATAGGAAAGCATTTCTCTATGATTTCCAATGGACGTTCTGTGCGCTGGATGTGATTTTCGCAATATTGGTATCTGCCTATAAAGATACCGATAATACAGACCAGGACCGCTGGACCCATGACAAGCTGGCTGTCCTGGGGGGCCCGCAGCAGGCTCTTACTTACCTTCCCAGCAGCTCACTTCAGCTCCCCTGTGTAAATCTCCGAGACCCGTGGTCATCGGAGCGTTGCCACGGGTTACCATGGCAACATTCCGCGCAGCACACAGGCCGCGAGATTTAGACAGGGGAGCTGAAGGGAGCTGCTGGGAAGGTAAGTAAGAACTTGCTGGGGGCATGCCACAGGACCACCAGGGAATGCCATATCCCCCCTCCCTGGCCAAGTAAGAAGCAGGTAGGGGGGGACTAAAAAAATAAATAAAAACAATATTTAAATTAAAATAAAAAAAAATCTTTATTTTGATGTGCAGTGAGATTTCACAACAAAATGGTTAAAACAAAGGTTAACCTGCACAGAGGTATAAATGGTCAGCATGAGTGAAATACAGAATATATCCTCTACACACAATCAAACACAGATAATATCATATTCGGGATAAACTTTAGAGTTTGTAACTGCACTTTTTTGCGCCCCCCCCCCATTTTACACACATTACATACCTATACAAACACACACAAAATCTGCATTATATAAACACACTACACAACCACACTGTATTCACTATACAAACACTCTAAACAAACATACACACACTACAAAAACACATACATTGCATTCATTATATACACACTACACAAATACACACACACATATATATAATGAATGCAGAGTGTGTGTGTGTGTGTGTGTGTATATATATATATATATATATATATATACACTATGCATTCATTATACACACACTACACAAACACTATGCATTCATTATACACACACTACACAAACACTATGCATTCATTATACACACACTACACAAACACTATGCATTCATTATACACACACTACACAAACACTATGCATTCATTATACACACACTACACAAACACTATGCATTCATTATACACACACTACACAAACACTATGCATTCATTATACACACACTACACAAACACTATGCATTCATTATACACACACTACACAAACACTATGCATTCATTATACACACACTACACAAACACTATGCATTCATTATACACACACTACACAAACACTATGCATTCATTATACACACACTACACAAACACTATGCATTCATTATACACACACTACACAAACACTATGCATTCATTATACACACACTACACAAACACTATGCATTCATTATACACACACTACACAAACACTCTGCATTCACTATATACACACTCTGCATTCACTATATACACACTCTGCATTCACTATATACACACTCTGCATTCACTATATACACACTCTGCATTCACTATATACACACTCTGCATTCACTATATACACACACTGCATTCACTATACACACTACACAAACACACACACTCTGCATTCATTATATAGGCACTACACAAACACACACTACATCATTATATACACACTGCATTCACTTTACACACACCACATTTACTACACACACACTCTCTGCATTCATTATATACACACTACACAACCACTCACTGCATCCACTATACACACTACACACACACACACCGCATCCACTACAAAAAGATTTGCAAAAAAAATAATAATAAACATGTTCAGTTAACAGTAGATTTGTGTAGAAATAGTTTTAATATTTTTTTTTTAAATGGTAAATGTACAGAATATTGCTAAGCTATTGGCCTGAAAGTTCACAGATTATCGGAATCGGCTCTAAAAAAATAAATATCGGTCGATCCCTAATGTCAGATATAGATTTTGTAAATACAACCCAAAGCTAGCTTTGGCATTTCATGTCTTTTAGATGGTGTTTTAAATGTAACACAGCCAGGCCACATGAATTACGTAGGCTGGATCTCTAACACTGTTATCAAATAGAGCCCATTTAGGACCCCTAAATCGCGAGTGTAACCAGTATACATGTGTACGCCTGAAATTGAAAAACATGAGAAGCTTTCTCCTTAATCAATTAAGATATCCAGTTATACACTTCTACAATCAGGGAAGAGATCTCACTCCCTCCCCTACGAATACTTCCCCCAACTGCACTCTCTCTGCTGTTCTATGCTCATTCGCACCCGCTGCAGTGGAAGATGTCAGTACTGCTCCTGTCCTCCTGCCTCATCACATTACCTCGATCCTATTTCCTCATATCTCATCTGCACTCTGTCCCCTTCTTTTGCTCTCCCACTTACTCAAATGTTCAATCCCTCTCTTCCCTCTGGCACGTTTCCCTCACCCTTCAAACATGCAACCGTAAACCCAATGCTGAAAAAGCCCAACCTTGACCCCAACTCCCCATCCAACTACCTCCCTATCTCGCTACTACCATTTGCCTCCAGGATCCTTGAGAGAGATGTGTATGCAAGATTGACAGACTTCCTCAAATCCAACTCTCTGCTTGACCCACTTCAGTCTGGATCCGCACTCTTCACTCTGTCGAAACGGCTGTGACCAAAGTATTCAACAATTTAATCGCTGCTAAATCTCGCGGTCATTATTCTATCCTAATTCTCCTGGCTGCTTTTGAAATTGTTGGTCATCAACAGCTTCTTCTTATCATCCGTAATCTCAATGTACGGGATTATGCTCTCTCCTGGTGCTTTCTATCTCTGCCAGTGCGCTGTTTTTCTCTGGCTCTGCTTCTTCTACCAACCCCTCTATGTTGGTGTTCCCCAAGGTTCTGTCCTTGGTCCCATACTGTTCTTGACCATACTGCCTGCATTAGTAAACTCATCATCTCCTTTGGCTTCCATTATCATTTCTATGCAGATGACACGCAAATCCACCTGTCTTCTCCTGATCACTCTTCGTCCCTCTTGACTCGTGTCTCTGACTGCCTTTCTGAGATTTTTGGCTGCTCACTTCCTTAAACTCAACCTATCCAAAACAGAATTTCTGGTCTTTCCTCCACTTCCTCACTTCTTCAGGAAAGCGTATCAATGAAACTGTTAACAGCTTTACATCCCCGCACCCTGATTCCTCTCCTGCAACTGTCAAACATAACCTACTTAGCCCTCAGTAAATACTTTTCTAGAAATCTACTTATCTACCCTACATTTATCCTTTTGTATCTTACAATATTTGGGGGTCTTTTTTGCACTGCTCAAAAAAAAAAACGAATGGAAATTTAGGGTGCTCAAGTCTGGCTTAACCACACAGATATCGTAGAATTTTAGATTGGCACCATAACCACTACAGCCAGTTGCAGTTTTTATAATTACTTCCCTATCTCCGTCCCATTGCTAAAAAATAAAAGTGGATGGGATACATTGGCCCTCCTGTCTGCAGACACTCTTTGGCAAAAATAGCTTTTTCTAAAGTTGGGGAAGGTAACCGTTTTTATACATCTAGAGCGGATGGGGGAACTTACCAGTAAGTGATATCTCTAAAGGAGGTCTGGACTGCATTCTGCATTCTAAACTGTGATGGCAGGCCTGTACAGTCACCACTTTGAGCTGTAGATTAAATTGTGCTTGACAGTGACATTTGGCATCCCAAACAATCATGACACAATAATTCCATCATCAGGCATGCGTTACAAACTATTAGGTATTTTGGGTCTAGTTAATATCCCATCCCTTCATTGTAAGATACTTGTCCTTATTTACCAACTATAATACACACCCACAAATACACAATTTACAACAGATCAAACGTTTCATGCGTTCCCTTTTACTGTGTGTTATCCTTGATTTTGGGATGTTTTGTTTTAACCTTTGCTTTTTCTGTAAAGCGCTGCCGAATTTGCTGGTGCTATCATAATAATAATAGAAATTTAGCGCATCATCTAGGAAGCCGCTCGAATATATAAATTTAAATGTCTTTATGAACACAATTCTCTGAGTTGTTTGAAGCCTGCAGTTGCGTAAGTGAAATAATTTTAGCGTTTGGTCATTTTAATGGGAGTTTAACCGTCTTAATAAACTGTTTTGCAGAGCCCTGACTTCGCAGCTCCCTTTAGCACTTAAAGCTAAATGGAATTCTCGTTGTGCTGGAAGCCTGCAGTATCTCCTCCTAACAGCTGTCCGTAGCTTGCTGGAGCAGTAAATTACTTTGCACTAGCATTTCAATTTAACCTTGATTTTTCTGTCTTGCTTTTGTTTATTGTTTTTGGTCTTTCAATCTGGAGTTTATAAACTGATATCCACAGTCTATTACTGAAATAAATGCCTTTGAAACCCAAATCTTTATATTTTGTGTAAGTTGGGTTTTGTAGTCGTTGCATGTCTAGTCCCCATAAGGCAGGGGTTCCCGATTACATTTTTCCTTTCAGATTAGAGGCAGTGCTTATACCACAGGGATATCCAATCTGGAGGGAAAAAACAGGCAGGCAAATCTCCAAACATTTTAATCCCTCCCCTAATTACCTCCTTTCCCATAAGTAGCAGCTCCTCCTGATCATCCCCAGTTCTTTGCCTGCCTTCGGCAGGGGAGGTTAGACAGGAGGTTCTCCAGGAAGTAGGTGAGAAGGGCTGAGGCTCTGGAGGCTCTGCTTCCTTGATGTCCGGTAAGTAGCGTTCAACACGCCGGCCGGCGTGGTCACTCAAAATTTATGTTGCCGTCTTTTGCCGTGCCAGGTGCCGGTATGACGAAGGACGCAGGCGTGCGTCGGCTGGGAGGTCCTGTCGGTGGAACGCACACACAGGTTGCGTTGCGTTCCACCAGGGAGTCGCAGAGCGCTATGCACATGCGCAATGCGAACCTGGATTCAGGCGCCAAATTCGAACTGGACGTTTTCGTTTGGTTACAGGACTTATATGAGCATGTACCAGCAGCAACCTCTGTTTGCCAGGAGCTCTCAGAACGGTTGTGAAGTGTGTTTCTCACCTGCCCTCCAACACACTCTCAGGCCATTTAAGGTAAGACTGTTAAGTTTTCATTTTAAATGGTTCTTAGCCTGAATCCGTAAGGAGAACATTTTGATTATTTTCCCCTTTCTTGTTTTCTTGTTTTCCCAGTATGTCTAATCCGGAAAGTATGGATAAAGTTGCTGAGAAGGGGAAATGTGCATCTAAAACCAAGCATTTAATGTGCTCTGTGTGTAGCCAACCTATGCCTGATGGTTGTAAAAAGAAACTTTGCTCAGTGTGTTCAAAAGAAGCTTCAGAGGAAGCAAAGAGAACAGAAATGTCCACTTTTCTCAGCTGGTTGCAGCAAAGTATGCAGCAAACATTTGTGGATATGCAGTCAGCTGCATTACATTCAGTCCAGGCTTCTGTTGCCCAGGATTCTCAGATGGTAAAGCATGCTAAGAAAAGACTGAGATCTTGGGAAACTTCTGATACTAGTTCGGGAACTAGTGGTTCTGAGTATGAAGATAATTCAGGCAGTGATTCCTCAGATGAGGAATTTGCCTTCCCAGATGAAGCCATTGGGAAATTGATTAAAGAAGTGCAGTGCATCTTTGATTTTGGGGAAACAGGGAAAAAGTCCAAAGTGTTTCCTTTTCACCCACAGACTAAGGAATTGATTTTGAAAGAATGGAAGTTCCCTAGTCACAAGCCGTTTATGTCTAAGCATTTTAAAACTCTTTTTTCCATAGAATCAGAGCAAGACTGTAAGCTGGATACGGTCCCTTTAGTGGACGTCCCTATAGCTCAAATAGGTAAAAAGACTACTTTACCAATTGGAGATTCAAGCGGGCTCAAGGATGTCATGGATAAACGCATGGACTCCTCTTTAAAGAAGTTGTTCATCTCTTCTGCAGCCCAAGCTAAAGCCTTGATTACGGGGTCATCCGTTGCCAAGGCCCAAAAACTTTGGTTGGAAGAACTAGAAAAGGTATATACGGGAGAAGCTAAGGAAGACCCGTTAAAGCTATTAAAAAATATCAAGATGGCGTCTGATTTTTTTTAGTGGATGCCTCTACAGAAAGCCTGAAATTGTCGGCCAAGAATATAGGTATCTCAACAGTCGCCAGGAGAGCGCTTTGGCTTAGAAATTGGTCTGCAGATGCGGCATCTAAAAATTCTCTGTGTGAACTATCTTTTGAACCAGGAAGACTTTTCGGTTCTAAGCTGGATGAGCTGTTGAAACAGATGAAGGAAGGAAGGAAAGCTTTACCAGTATCATATAGGAAGCAGTCTAGAAACCGTCACGCAGAGACACGTCCTTCATTCAGAAGTTCCTTTCGTAGAAACTATTTCAGGGGTCAACAGCAAAGAGCCTTTGATTATAGGAAGAAGGAAAGGTTTACTGCCAAGAGAAATAAAAAATTATGACGCCAGGCCGGTGGGTGGAAGGTTGAGTCACTTCCTAGAGCATTGGAAAGAGACGACATCAGATCGCTGGGTCCTTACAGTGATAGAGCACGGATACGCTCTAGAATTATCACAAGCCCCTATAAACATGTTTCTATGTTCCAGGGTTCAGTCTCTAGATATGGAACTCTCTCTGATGCGAGAAGTGTCGACTCTGTTACTAAAAAGAGTGGTGGAAGAAGTTCCTATAAAGGAAAGACATCAAGGCACCTATTCAAGACTTTTCTTGGTGCCAAAACCGGATGGTTCGTTCAGACCTATTCTAGATCTAAAAGCCGTAAACAAGCGGATTATCAAAAAGAAATTCCTCATGGAATCAGTAAAATCAGCGGCTCTGCTTATTCACCCAAAGAGTTGGTTTGCGTCCCTGGATTTGAAAGATGCCTATCTTCATGTACCCATAGCGGAATCCAGCAAAAGTTTTCTACGGTTTGCGGTGTGCTGCCAATCGGTAACCAAACATTACCAATTCAGAGCACTGCCTTTCGGCCTCTCATCAGCGCCCAGAGTATTCACAAAGCTTCTAGTAGTCGTTTCAGCTTTTCTAAGAGGTATGGGCATCGCTGTCATTCCATATTTGGACGACTGGCTGTTGATTGCAGAGTCCCAGGTTCAACTACAGTTAGATCTGGGGACAGCCATCAAATCGCTGGAAAAGCATGGCTGGCTAATAAATTTCAACAAATCGGAACTAGTGCCAGTTCAAAGGATCCAGTTCTTGGGTCTAATTTTGGATTCTATCGCAATGAAGTTATTTCTGCCAGAAGAAAAGAAACTAAAGATCAAGCGGTTAATCCGGAATCTCAGAGTAAAAAGTGTGTTTTCAATCAGAGAAGCCATGTGCTTGCTGGGTCTATTTACAGCCTCAATTCCGGCAGTCGGTTGGGCAAAAGCCAGAATGAGACCTCTACAAAGAAACATTCTGCTAGTCTGGAATCGACAGGAACTCGGCCTAGATGGGCTGATGAGGTTCAACAATCTAACTTTGAAAAGTCTGCAGTGGTGGACATCTTCTCGATTCCTCCACGAGGGTCTGTCATTCCGGATGAAGTCCTTCACTATCATAACAACAGACGCCTCTGCGCTGGGCTGGGGGGCCCATCTGGGAGACATAAAGAAGCAGGGGTCCTGGCAAGAGAAGGATATGAGAAGTTCCTCGAACTTCAGGGAATTAAAGGCCGTATGGATGGCACTCTTGGCGTTTCAGTTTCTCATCAAAAATCGACATATTCAAATTCGGTCAGACAATCGTACGACAGTGGCATATTTGAACAAACAGGGAGGTACGAGATCAACAAGATTAGAAAGCCTGTGTTCAAGGATCATGCTGTGGGCAGAAGTGCACCTTATGTCCATCTCTGCAGTTCACATTTTAGGAAAATTCAATGTGGTGGCAGATGCCCTGAGCAGGCATCATTTGAAACAAGCAGATTGGTCCCTGTCATGCAGAACTTTCAATTTCATCACAGACCGCTTCGGTGTTCCAGAGATAGACCTGATGGCATCCAGAATGAACAGGAAGACAAGACGATTTGCGTCCCTAAATCCAGCAGACAGGCCGGATTTCATAGATGCCCTGTCAGTTCCATGGAAGTTCAACCTGGCTTATATCTTTCCGCCAGTAGTGCTTATTCCCAGAATACTTCAAAAAGTAAGGCTGGAAAATGTAAGAATTATCCTAATCCTTCCATGGTGGCCGAGAAGAAGTTGGTTCTCGGTTCTCCTGAACTTTCCGGGGGCCACCTTTTGGAAGTTGCCGCTTTCAGGAGAAATTCTAGAGGACGCCATGGTGCCTCTTCCGACCCTTCGGAAGTTCCAGTTGACGGCTTGGTTTCTGAATTCCAGATTTTAGAGAGCAAAGGTCTGGATCCTGAAGTGATAAAGATCCTGTTGGCAACTAACAAGGAATCGACGTCTAAGATCTACACTAGAATTTGGAAGATATTTTGTCAGTGGTGTTGTAGGTTTAAAGTCAACCCGGTTTCCGCGTCCATTCAGAAGATCCTAAGTTTCCTTCAGATGGGATTTGCAAAAGGCCTTAAACCTGCATCGTTGAAATTACAAGTTTCTGCTATCAGTTTCTTCTCCCTCAGATGCCTGGCCTCAAATGTTCTGATTTCTAGGTTCTTCAGAGCTCTGACTCGTTTGGTGCCCTATGTTAGGGAAACCTGTCCTCCCTGGGATCTAAACTTAGTCCTTTCCGCGCTTTGTGAGCCGCCCTTTGAACCATTGGAGGAAGCTTCCCTAAAGCTCATTTCATTGAAAACTGTTTTTTTGGTGGCTATTACATCTGCTAAAAGAGTATGTGAGATCCAAGCTCTTCGGGCAAATTTTCCTTTTTTAGTTTTTCATCAGGACAAGGTGGTTCTAAAGCTCGATCCTTCATTCAGCCCGAAAGTTTTTTCTGTTTCAAATGTTAACCAGGAAGTGGTCTTACCAACTTTTTGTCAGAATCCATCTAATGCCTTGGAAAGCAAATTTCACTGCCTAGACGTAAAGAGATGTCTTTTGCAATATCTAAAAGCGACAGAATCCTTCAGGAAGGATAACAGTCTTTTTGTATTATTCAAGGGCACAAGGAAAGGCATGAAAGTTTCGAAGAGTTCTCTGGCTAGATGGCTGAAGGATTGTATTCAGTTGGCGTATTCCAAGAATGGCATGGATCATGCAGGCCCTTTAAAGGCCCATTCTACTAGAGCTGTTTCAACGTCCTGGGCTCTGCGAGCAGCTGCTTCTCCTTCGCAGATTTGTTCAGCGGCTACGTGGTCCTCTCTCCATACTTTCTCAAGACACTACAAGTTGGACATACTGGCCTCGGAGGATGCAGCTTTTGGGCGCAAGGTGCTTCAAGCAGTAGTGAAATGAACCCGCCCTCTGGATCTGCTTTATTATATCCCTGTGGTATAAGCACTGCCTCTAATCTGAAAGGAAAAACATAAATTTTACTTACTGAAAATTTCTTTTTCCTGAAGATTAGAGGCAGTGCTACAATTCCCGCCCCTTTTTTTCTAATAAACTAAGTAATTTTGCAGCTATTTGGCTTATGTATTGTCTGGGGATGATCAGGAGGAGCTGCTACTTATGGGAAAGGAGGTAATTAGGGGAGGGATTAAAATGTTTGGAGATTTGCCTGCCTGTTTTTTCCCTCCAGATTGGATATCCCTGTGGTATAAGCACTGCCTCTAATCTTCAGGAAAAAGAAATTTTCGGTAAGTAAAATTTATGTTTTCCCGTGAAACTCTTTGGCATAGTGTACCAACATTGTTGAACCCTAAATAATGTCTTTGCGTCGTAGCACACACCTTTTTAAAGAGCAGAGTGTAATGTTTTAGTGTTTTGGCAAATTATTTTTTACATCTGCTTTAATTAGAAGCAGAATAATTTTATTTTGAATAGCATGATTTCTAATGAAGTTTCAAAAACAAACAAAACCCAACCCACGTAAATTGGGGCAAAAGTGTGATATACAAATATTTTCAGCAGCACACTTTTTTTTTTTTTTTTTTTTTTTTAACCAGCACAATCTGACTCTAAGAATAATAAAAACTATCCTCCGATACCACATTGGGTGCTAATATAAAGAAGAGCACAAAAAAACAAATAATTTTCCTAACATGTGAAGCCAGATTGGGCACAATACTGACTGAAGAATAGCTGAGCCTCAAAGAATAAAGATGTTTCCTGCGAGCGACCGTGCTCTATCAATGCTCGCAACTGAGTGAGTCTGAAATGGCCGATGGTGGGAATAAGGTCTCTGCTGTGTCCGACTTCCAGCGCGATGCGGCGGCCATGTTGGATGTGGCAAAATTATGGCAAAAACAAAGTGTTTTTTTTTTTTTTTTTTTTTTTTTTCGTGGAACCCCTGGGTTTGGCAGAACACAAACTGGGAAACTCTGCCACAGGGTATTGCCTGTAAATTTATTTACCACTCCTCTGTAATTGGCATGTAGGTGTGCAATACTGAACTGTGTATGTAATCTTCTTACAGATAGATTGTAACACGTTTTAGTCTTATCTTGTTAACTTAAAGGAACACTTTGGGCAACATAAATATTTAATCTCAAAGAAAATAAAAGTAATCATGGTGCCCGGAGGTCCTGGATGCCTTCTTAAGGTGCCAAGCCGTCTGAAGTTTCTAAGTTGTAGAAACCATGTAGAGTAAAGTTTAAAGCTGTTACAATGCATAAGGAATGAGTCATGATAGGAGTATTAGATTGGGGTCCCATGCATTATTTAATGAAAAATTGTTTAGAATATTTTGAGCAGACTATTGGGCTTCACCGATAACAAAGCAATGTCCAAAGTCCTGACTAAGTTTGCGCAATATGCGAGCCATTCAACTTCATTGTCACTAAGTCTCAGGCAGGTAAGGCATCTGAGTGAGACTCTGAGGGACCCAGGAGTGTTGAGAGCTAGTTAATAGAGCAGATAGGCCAGGGTGTCAGGGACTAATGAAAGTATTTACAAAAATTGGGCAGGCCTAGATGGGCCAAATGGTTCTTATCTGCCGTTACATTCTATGTCTCTATGGTATAGTAATCCCTGACACAAGGTTTGTTGTCTTAAACTTGTATATATTTACTAACCTGCACATTGTACTTGCCTGTCCTCTCAAGAATAATGCATTCTGCATCATACAAAGGACTGGCTTCATCACAGCGAAGATCAAATGTGTGGCAGCAAATAAAATATCACTGTTCACCCCCTAACAGTTTTGTCTAATGTATAAGCAGGGGTAGGCAACTTTTGGCACTCCAGATGTTGTGGACTACATATCCCCCATAATGCTGCTTTTGCACCCATAATGCTGGCAAAGCATCATTGGGACTGTAGTCCAAAACATCTGCAGTGCCGAAGGTTGCCTATGCATGGTACAGAGGAAATTGATAAGATATTACAGAGGAACTGTTATTTCTGATATTTTTTGCACTGACCAATAAAGTTGGTTGTAGACTGGCTTCATATACATGTTAATCAGTTGGTATTCTATGATATGTGCAAGTACATGCATAAAGACCATGAATGGGATCATGGGAAGCATGTAAAGCAAGCATGACATTATTGGAAGATGTTGCTCTACACAGGTTTCTCCAAACTCTGGAGCTCCAGATGTTTTTGAACTACAACTCCCATGACTATCTCTTTCATTCAAAGAAGAATCATGGAAGTTTTAGTTCAGCAACATCTGGAGGCCAGAGTTTTTGGAGAACCCTGCGTTCAACACATAGTCTGGCACTACAGGAATATCTTTCCATTACGCAGATGTCCTGCAGGGGAAAGTGTGTTTTTATACTTATGTCTGCGCAAACCTCTCCCCATTTAACACTTTAATAACGTTTACTGAGGTTAGTGAAAACTGAATTGTCAACTCAAAGAAAACTTTTGTTTTATAGAACAGGAGTTGCTTTATACAACAATATCTTTTAGAGCAAAGTCACTTTGTTTTCTTTCCTTCTGAGATTTTTGCAGTTTGCGGTCCCCTCCAACACCCCTCTGTTTATGTAGTTTTGGCATTGCTAATTTCTGATCATGTATTCTACGAAAGAAGTCTAGTAAGGATAACGTGTATTTCTATTTTTCGCAATGCTTCCAAAGCACGCTACGAATACAGTCTTTATTTATTAACAAGTCCATTGCTTGTAGCTTTTCTATTAGAGCCTGCCTGGGGATTTGCATGCTCTAGTGATGTTGTAAGCTCTAGATGTGCGAACGTCCTTGATCTGCGAAGCCATTAACAATTTTATTCATGAGTCTATAGGGATTAATTTAGTTTTGTGCTAAAGTAGGGATTACAGAAATCTGTCAGATGGCACACAATCTAAGCAGAACTAGATTCTCCTTGTGTACATCATTTATTTTATACTATGTCTTGGTACAGTAATTCCAGAGCATTTGATATTAATTGTATGTACGGCTGAATACTGGAGAATGCTAAATATGAGATAATGTTTGTTCATGCCCATATTCAGATACATAAGCTATCCCCTTAAAGCGGCACTGTCATGCCGAACTTACCTTTCCTCAATCTCTTCCTCTTCTCCCCCTCTCTCAGGATCTGTTATTCTTTTCTTCCTGTCTTCTTTAGTTTTCTTTAAAATCATAAGACAAAGTAGGGACTCTTTGTCTTATGGAGGATTTCTCCGCTTGACCAGCTCAGACCAGCGGAGGAGCAAAGTGTGCTTCATTTCCGCTGCTCAGAGAAATGTTCCCAGAATTCTCACCTTTCCTCAGTATTCCCGCGATGTTTCCTGTCATTTTAGACGAAACTGCCGAATTGCGTTCTAACTGAATGAGAACAGTATGTTCGTTTGTTTTAGAACGCAATTCGGCACTTTGTTCGGATTGCAATTTCATTCTAATGAATGAAACTCCGATCCTATTCATTGCTGTGGCTGCATCTTGCAGCCGCTTAGTAGATAACTCCCTAATTCCCACGGTATCAGGGCACTATCTACTAAAAGGCTGAAAGACCTAAACTGGTCTTTCAGCCAAATTGACTAACACCAAGTAAAAATGACTTGGTATTAGTAATTAATATGCCCCTACTCACTATATCGCGAGTAGGGGCATGTATAGTAAGCAGTGAGCAGCCTGTAAAAAAAAACAAAAAAACAAACCTATTGGCCCCCACCCCTAAACAACGGGTGGGGGCCCTAAAGTAAAATAAGGGAGGGAGACCTATTGTCCCCCCCGGCCCCCACCCCTGAGTGGTGGGTGGGGGCCATAAAGATGAGGGTGGGGGGACCTACTGTCCTCCCCCCCCCGGCCCCCACCCCTGCGCGGTGGGTGGGGGCCATAAATTACAATGGGGGGGGGGACCTACTGTCCTCCCCCCGCCCCCACCCCTGAGTGGCGGGTGGGGGCACTAAGTCAATTCCCCCCCCACACCCCCCATCTATGTGACTAGGGGTCCCCAAGCCCCTAGTCACCCACCCCCACCCAAATAAAAATGCCTCTACCTACCCCCCTCACCCTAAAAAATAGTGAGGGGGGGGAATAAAATTCCTAACCTGTAAAGTAAAATTAAACTTACCATTCAACGTCTTCTTTTTTTCTAAAATCTTCCTTTTTCAGCCCCAAAAAAGGCCAAATAAAAAAAACATCATACCCGTCGAACTAAAAATAAAATAAAAAAACCCGATGGGAAAGAGAAAACCAGAGCGCAAAAAAAATAATCCATCTTCACCCATGGAGGGCTCCGCGCAGACTGAGCTCCGCAGGGCGGGGCAAGGCTTATAAAGCCTTGCCCCGCCCTGCAATTAGCCTAAGAACACTCTGATTGGTGGGTTTAAGCCAATCAGAGTGTTCTTTGTCATTTTACAAGCGTGGGAAAGTTCTTTGGAATTTTCCCACGCTTGTAAAATGACACAGAGCACTGTGATTGGATGGATTTCAAGCCATCCAATCACAGTGCTCTGTGTCATTTTACAAGCGTGGGAAAATTTCAAAGAACTTTCCCACGCTTGTAAAATGACACAGAGCACCCTTTATTTGGGTGGGGGGTGGGTGACTAGGGGCTTGGGGACCCCTAGTCACCTTGATGGGGGGGTGGGGGGGGAATTGACTTAGTGCCCCCACCCACCGCTACAGTAGGTCCCCCCCCCTTATTACCATTATGGCCCCCACCCACCGCCCAGGGGTGGGGGCCGGGGAGGGGGAGGACAGTAGGTGTCCCCCCCCTTATTACCATTATGGCCCCCACCCGCCGCCCAGGGGTGGGGGCCGGGGGGGGAGGACAGTAGGTCCCCCCCTTATTACCATTATGGCCCCCACCCGCCGCCCAGGGGTGGGGGCCGGGGGGGGAGGACAGTAGGTCCCCCCCCTTATTACCATTATGGCCCCCACCCGCCGCCCAGGGGTGGGGGCCGAGGACAGTAGGTCTTCCCCCCCCCCCTCATTACCATTATGGCCCCCCCCCGCCCCCCCCATAGAGTGAGGGGGGGACCTGGGGGGCTTATGAAGTGGTGGGGAGCACAGCTCCCTGCCGCTTCTGTCTTTACATATTACAAGGAGGGAGCTGCACGCCGGTAGCTCCCTCCTTGTAATAAACCGAACAAACAAACGAACACTGATATTCGGTGTTTGTTTGTTCGTCTGATTTTTTTCTATTCATTCATTCGTCTGTCTGATGAATGAATGAATAGGTGAAATTCCCGTTCGCATGTCCAGGTGTTTCACTGGGCATGTGCGGGAATCTCACAGTCTGTGTAGTGTGGGCAGATGACGTGTCCCACAGGGACTTCACCGACCCACACAAAGATGGCGGCGCAGAAAATAAAGAATAAAAAATAGGTAATGTGGGGGGCTTAGGGGTATTGGGGGTGACTAGGCGGTCGATTGGATGTAGTGGAGGTGGGAGGGGGGTTAAAAAAAAAACTGGATTCGGCATGACAGTGCCGCTTTAACTAGAAACACAATTTCCATGCACAGAAATAAACATTTGTGCCTAGCAGAAGTGCATAAAGTTGATAGATTACTTTTGGGCAGATTGACTGATTCCTTGGGGATTTATTTACTTAAATGACAATTGTCATCAAATTTTTACTTCTTGTTTTTCCAAACGTTTATTAGTTTCCATAAAATGCTATGTTATTTAAATGGGGTGTGTGTGTGTATATATATAATTTTTTTTTTTTTTTATTTGGCTGAGCAGCCATGTTTAGTCAGACTCTCTATTGTAATCTGACCAACTGCTCATCAACCAAACATTACTGCTGCTGCGGTCTCACTCAGAGCACAAAGAGCAATCACAGCAGTAGGAAAGTTAGGTTGATGAACAGTTGGTCAGATAACCATAGAGTCTGACCCAACTTGGCTGCTCAATTAGTTTTTAAAAAAGTGTAATTTTTTTTTGTTTTCTCAATAAAACTTAATTTAAAAACAAACAACCTGAACATTTGATGATAGTTGTCCTTTAACTCCTAATTGCAAAAAATTGACTAAAATAGCCAAGCTGTGATTAAAGTAACAGATTAGTCACTATAAATATCTCTTTGAATTGGTTATAGTGCCTGGAGTCCACCGGCATTAAACCTCCATTCAGGGCTAATCCCTTTTTAGAACAGTTTGACACTAAATAAGGGTTGCTGGCCACACACAGTGCGGCCCCTTCTGGAGGTGTGGCTAAGGCAAAGATTACACACTTCCTGGTAATCATACCTACTCATAATGTCAATGAGAGTTCTGATGGGCTAAAAGCAGTCAGCTGACACTTTCGGCCAATCACAGCTGCCAGCTGCTGCTCAGGTTAATACTTCCTCATTTGCCAAAGCAACTGAATTAAATTATGGCAACAGGGTACTCGAGACACTATAACCAAAGCAGTTGGATGAAGCAGATACAGTGCCTACAGCAGGGCCGCCATCAGGGGGTGACAACCATGACGGTTGTCACGGGCCCGGCGGCCCTGGGGGGCCCGGACTGCTCTGGCAGTCCCGGGCCCCACTTTCCGTCTCTGCACACATAGATAGCGAATATCGCGATCTATGTGTGCAGCCGCGGGCCCCCGCTCCCTGTTACCGCAGAGGGGGCCCAGCACACAGCTTCTCCTCCTCTTCTCCTCTCTGCTAATAACTCTCGCGAGACCCGGTTGCCATGGCAACGCTCCGCGGGTCTCGCAAGAGTTATTGGAGGAGAGAAGAGGAGAAGCTGTGTGCTGCCTGGGCCCCCTCTTCGGTAACAGGGAACCCAGGGGGCCCCACCATGCCACCGGACCACCAGGGATGGAATCTCCCCCCTCCCTAGACACAGGTAAGCAGGGAGGGGGGAGAAACAATTAAATTTAATTTAATTTAAAAAAATATATGTTAAAATGCTCCCCCTCACCCCAGATGGCACATTTACACACACACACACACTACTTACACTGACACAACACACACACACACACACACACACTTCATACACTAACACACACACTGCATACACTAACACAACATACATACTGCATACACTAACACAACACACACAGTGCATACACTAATACAACACACACTGCATTCACTAATACAATACACACACTGCATTCACTAATACAACATGCACTCTGCATACACTAACACACACTGCATTCACTAATACAACATGCACTCTGCATACACTACACACTAACACACTCACTGCATCCACTATACTGACACACACTCTGCATTCGCTACACATTAACATACTCTGCATTCGCTACACATTAACACACTCTGCATCCGCTACACACTAACACACTCTCTGCATTCACTACACGAACACACTCTCTGCATTCACTACACGAACACACTTTCTGCATTCACTACACTAACACACTTTCTGCATTCACTACACTAACACACTCTGCATTCACTACACATTAACACACTCTGCATTCACTACACATTAACACACTCTGCATTTATTACACACTAACACACACTTTGCATTCACTAAACTATGCACACACTCTACATTCACTACACATTAACACACTCTCTGCATTCACTACACATTAACACACTCTCTGCATTCACTACACATTAACACACTCTCTGCATTCACTACACATTAACACACTCTGCATTTATTACACACTAACACACACTTTGCATTCACTAAACTATGCACACACTCTACATTCACTACACATTAACACACTCTCTGCATTCACTACACATTAACACACTCTCTGCATTCACTACACATTAACACACTCTCTGCATTCACTACACATTAACACACTCTCTGCATTCACTACACATTAACACACTCTCTGCATTCACTACACTAACACACTCTCTGCATTCACTACACTAACACACTCTCTGCATTCACTACACTAACACACTCTCTGCATTCACTACACATTAACACACACTCTGCATTTATTACACACTAACACACACTTTGCATCAACTGTACACACAGCATCCACTACACAAACATCCTGTATTCACAGTACACACACTACTTCCACCACAAATTGAAACACTCTGCATTCACTACACAGACACTGCATCCACTAAACACATTTCATCTAGTACATACAAACACTACATCCACTACACAAACACACACTACATCCACTACTCAAACACACTCTGCGTTCACTATACACACTGCATCCGCTACACAAACACACACTCTGCATTCACTACACAAACAGTATCTAATACACACAAACACTAAATCCATTACACACATTCTAATTCACTTCCACTATACACACCACATTCAGTCCCGCATCATTGTCAGCGGACTAGGTAGTGCGTGGGCGGGCCCGGGCGGGGG
This sequence comes from Pelobates fuscus, assembly GCF_036172605.1. NCBI lineage: Eukaryota > Metazoa > Chordata > Amphibia > Anura > Pelobatidae > Pelobates > Pelobates fuscus. The sequence goes on from NC_086317.1 coordinate 457,974,666, forward strand.
GGGCTAGACCTTGTGCTTTGTCAGGGGCCCCAAAATTTCTGATGGCAGCCCTGGCCTACAGTGTCCCTTTTAGCTGAGAATTTTTCCATATCCGCTAAATTTGCCTACATTTTGCCATCTGGACTTCTGTTCATTAAAGTATGCCACTGGCGAATGAATGTTTTGCCCTGTCCGATAGAAAGCCACCTGTAGTGAGTGTTCCATGTAACCTCCATATTTGCTGTGGCAAATAACTTTTAAAGCCTGGCTAGTCCCATAGGACTTGAAATTAGAAGCCCTCCCATGTGTGTCGGCTTCTAAGCAGTAGAGTATGTAAGTCTAGATAAAGGACTAAGCATCAAAGTATTAAAGGGAATCTATCACCACTTACCTGAGCCTCCGCTTCCCCATCCCAATCTCATTACAGAGGTGGGTATTACACTTCTGTAACACCCGCCTCCAGTCCTCTGGCGCTCCTCCCAGTCTCTTCACTGATTTGCCCTGCTTACAGACACTTCTCCAAGCAGGGCAAACCTCCTCCTTCACGACACACACGCTGGTTTTATTTTAAACAAGTACCAAAATGCAAAAAGTTGACGGTGCACACAATGGTTTATAGCTATCTCTTGTGTAGTGCTGAATTTAGTTTTAATCTACGCCATATCCCTTAATTTCTATTTATTCGCTGGCTTCATTGACTCTGTTACCATAGCAACCACAGCATCTGCACTGTAGTTGCTATGGGCGGAGAGCAGAAGAACCGCCTGTGGGAGTTTTTTTTTTCTCCTTTGCCATTCAATTCCTCAACATAGTCTATGCTGAAGACAGGTAGGAGATTTTTAATTTTTTTTATTTTTTTTATAATGTTTGCTCCCAATCTATATATTTGTTATCAAAACTTCTAGTACAATGTATACATGACATGTTGATGCTCTTTAAAAAATGCGAAAGTAGTTTTGAGCATAACGGGTGGCCTTTAAAGGGATACTGTAAGCACCAAAAACAATTCATCTTAAGCTTTTGATCTCATTTTCTTCTTTCAAAGTAAAATTTTGCTGTTTCTGCGAAACAGCAGGTTTATACATTTATTTTCTCCTTACGCACGCGTCTAGTGATTTGTTTTACTGGTCGCCACTAAAGGCGGCTTCCCTATTGTAGATCGCACTTTTTTTTTTTCCCAATCTTTATATTTGATATCCTCGCACTCAGTATGATGACACCAACGGTGTGCAGGCAACTAATTGCGAGTATTCCTGCATTTCCATAAACTAGCCCCTGGGAGCTGCATGCATGTTGTAGATGTGTGGGGCGAAATTTTTTGGAGGTGGGCACCATTGAATGGCAAAATGTCACTTTGCTCGTTGCTTGTGAATGCACATTGTCAGCAGTGCTACTTTATGGGAAACATTGGATTCAATACTTCTCATTGCCAGCCAAAAAACTGTGTGTATTTATTGTTCTTTGTTACTAGTAAATGCCTATTCTTGATTATTGGTACATAAAAGTACGTTCTTTGGAATGTGATGTCACATTATTTTTTATTCCATTCACTGGAGACAGTGACGTGAGTTGTCCTGCTCTCTTTTGTTCCTAGTGCCATTGATTGCTGTGTAATTTGTGGAAGCAGAAGAGGAAACTAGTCCACGTTTTCAAGGTAAGTGATCTTGGCAGGTTACTTCGATACATTTGTGAATTTATATAATTGACACATTTTCCACCCTAAACCTCTCAGAATGTGTTTACCTCTTTCCCCATTTGCCAACTAACTACTTTAGAGGAATGAACAGACATTATTGGTCCACCTTACATAGGACCTGTCATCTATGCACAAGATAAAGGCCAATTCTCTGAAAGAAAAATGTATTGGTAATGTACAAAAATACATTGAATGCACACCCTGATCTGGTGGATTTTGGATGCACCTTCCTGCCTCTGATTAGGGCACTTCGTCCTGTACAAAGGGAATTGCCGGAAAAAAGATGGATCTGAGATGTTAATATAGAAAATACTCAACGTTCTGTAGTCATTCCGTTTTCTTCCGGATTTCCTGTTCATGCTGTGATTAGTAAGCCAGCCTCAGAAACAAATGATGTGCAGTATAAATGTCAACCCCCCATAACCCCGAAAAAAAATTAAATTGTGCAAAAGTTGTTTAGATTTCAGGGACATACTCTGAATAAATGGTTAAAGGAACGCAATATCGTTAGGAATACAAATATGTATTCCAAAAGCTTTAGTACTCTAGTAACGTTTAGTTAACTTACCCTTTTCCCCTTGCAGTGCCTGTCTTCTTGGGGAAGCTCTGCCTCTTTATAAAAGGGTGACGGTGAAGCGCTAATATATACAGTTTGTGATGTACAGTGCGGAATATATAGCAATACCTCTACCTTGGAATATTTTATACAGGTGTCCTAATTGAGGTATGCTGTACCTTAAAAACAAAAGCAAAATAACCACACATAGTGTATACCATAAATATAAGTACGTGGTGTATAAAAGAAGGAGAAATATGCCCACTCACACTTTCAGGAGCTAACGATTATAGCTCACTGTGATCGCCTGTAGGGTCTGTAAAGGCGACCCTATCCCTTCTTGGCAGTCGTTCCTTTGTTGCTGGTTTCTCTAAATTAAAACACAGACATCTATGGTGCAGTATTGTAGGTTCCAGTGGTGATGTAAAACAAATAAAATTTGTACTTACAAACCCAGAGCCTTCCACATCGGCTCTGGTCTTAGGGCGTATGTAGTTAAGGACTACAAACCTTCTTTGTAAAAATAGCAGGAGATGCCACAAGTGGTATGAAAAATATTAAGAAATTTATTGTATCACATGAATAAAAAAGAATAATAATATAAAATATATCTATACATAAAATACCACTCGTGGGTTAAAAAGTCCAATGTATGAGTCTCTTTTCTCACAAGGTCCCCAGGACGCGTTTCGCCGATCTGGCTTCTTCAACTGGTGTTTTGGAGAAAGAAAATCTTTGTTCCTTCCTTGGACCGGCTCCTGCTATAAATACCTCTTCTTGAGTGCTGTAATTGATTTCCGGCTTGTTGACTCGCGGGCGTTCACCATGGAAACGGTGACGCCCTGCGTTCCAAGCCTCACTTTCAGTTCGTTTCCTAAACCACTTGTTACTTCCGGTTTCCGTCTGCGTGCCGATACGTCATCATTCTGCGCTCGGCACTCGCGGTCTCTGTGTATATCGGTTGGCATAGCAACGGGAAAATGGGTACACATAATAATATATGATTACTTCCTCGTATTGAAACTACTTGTTAGAAGAGAAACTCCTTTGAATACAAGGTCGATCTTTCTCTTCTAACTCACATATATTCACTTAAACTTTTATGTTATTTTTATATATTGCACATTCGTGTTGGGAAGGGATTAAAGTTTCTTATAGAGGGTGAGATCTATTACAACATTTTTATGTATAGTTAAAACATGTATTACGACCCTTACTTCAATTATATTGCAACATTACTAAAAAAAACAAAAAATTTTTATATGTATTACAGGTCCTACTTAAAATCGACCAAACAATAATAAAACCATCTTCTACACATTTCGTGGTATTGGTATATTATGTTAAAAGAAGGCGTGAAGTGATTGGTATATTATGTTAAAACAAGGCGGGAGGTGATTAAACAAATTTTCCATAAAGGCTATAAGTATAATAACATTATCCATTAAAACCTATCATCCTAAAATCTTTATTTTAAAAAATGACACATTTCAAAGAAATGTTAAAAATTTTTTGTTTTTTTTAGTAATGTTGCAATATAATTGAAGTAAGGGTCGTAATACATGTTTTAACTATACATAAAAATGTTGTAATAGATCTCACCCTCTATAAGAAACTTTAATCCCTTCCCAACACGAATGTGCAATATATAAAAATAACATAAAAGTTTAAGTGAATATATGTGAGTTAGAAGAGAAAGATCGACCTTGTATTCAAAGGAGTTTCTCTTCTAACAAGTAGTTTCAATACGAGGAAGTAATCATATATTATTATGTGTACCCATTTTCCCGTTGCTATGCCAACCGATATACACAGAGACCGCGAGTGCCGAGCGCAGAATGATGACGTATCGGCACGCAGACGGAAACCGGAAGTAACAAGTGGTTTAGGAAACGAACTGAAAGTGAGGCTTGGAACGCAGGGCGTCACCGTTTCCATGGTGAACGCCCGCGAGTCAACAAGCCGGAAATCAATTACAGCACTCAAGAAGAGGTATTTATAGCAGGAGCCGGTCCAAGGAAGGAACAAAGATTTTCTTTCTCCAAAACACCAGTTGAAGAAGCCAGATCGGCGAAACGCGTCCTGGGGACCTTGTGAGAAAAGAGACTCATACATTGGACTTTTTAACCCACGAGTGGTATTTTATGTATAGATATATTTTATATTATTATTCTTTTTTATTCATGTGATACAATAAATTTCTTAATATTTTTCATACCACTTGTGGCATCTCCTGCTATTTTTACAAAGAAGGTTTGTAGTCCTTAACTACATACGCCCTAAGACCAGAGCCGATGTGGAAGGCTCTGGGTTTGTAAGTACAAATTTTATTTGTTTTACATCACCACTGGAACCTACAATACTGCACCATAGATGTCTGTGTTTTAATTTAGAGAAACCAGCAACAAAGGAACGACTGCCAAGAAGGGATAGGGTCGCCTTTACAGACCCTACAGGCGATCACAGTGAGCTATAATCGTTAGCTCCTGAAAGTGTGAGTGGGCATATTTCTCCTTCTTTTATACACCACGTACTTATATTTATGGTATACACTATGTGTGGTTATTTTGCTTTTGTTTTTAAGGTACAGCATACCTCAATTAGGACACCTGTATAAAATATTCCAAGGTAGAGGTATTGCTATATATTCCGCACTGTACATCACAAACTGTATATATTAGCGCTTCACCGTCACCCTTTTATACTTTGCCTTAAGATAAGTTTTTGGTGTTATAGCAGCTATATTTTGCGGTGTTATACAACAATTATCCACCCTTCCTAAAATAGCGCCAGTACACTCCTACTTCTTCAAGCTCTGCCTCTTTGGTTGAGATCATTGAGTTTGACAATTTCAGCCAATTCAATGCTTTCCCGTAGGAAAGCATTAGGTGGTTAGTGCACATACAGGGCAATAGTGTTTCTTTAACCCCTTAAGGACACGACACGTGTGACACGTCATGATTCCTTTTTATTCCAGAAATTTGGTCCTTAATGGGTTCATGGGTCTACATAAATAAGGAAGGAATTAAGGACTTACGACTGATCAGTGTGTTCGTATTGACATCTTCTACCACTATTGATGCAGAAAGTGTCATCCGTAGCCAGTCATGACATTAAAGGATCTTATAATACGAAGGATATACATCTATGGTTCAGTTGGTTTCAACTACAAACTGTAGTACTGGAGAAATCAATACATTTAATCAGCACCACCTACTACATAGCCAGTGTTATTTTTTGGGCTATGGTGTGTGCACAAGCTGAAACAGAACCTTTTTCTTTTTAAAGAATTGTTTTGATGGGAACAGGAATTAAAATTACCGCTGCCACAAAGATCATCGACTGCCATTAAGAATCTTTGGTTTGTGGAGCGTTTTTGTTTTCTTTAGGAGATTGTGATTTAAAGGGTTCCTATAGTGCCAGGAAAACAAAGCAATATAGATTTTTAAGGTGCCCCCTCCCTTGCACCCCTTTCCCGCAGTATTGAAGGGGGTTAAAACCCCTTCAGTGACTTTCCTGAATTTAGCGCCGTTGTCCCTCGGTGCTGGATCAGGCTCCACTTATGCCCCTGCCGACTTCAGCCGGCGGGGGAGACCTATTGCGCATGAGCTCACTTTAGGATTTCCCCATAGGAAAGCATTAATCAATTTGTATCTAATTTTAAACAATGGGAACACCTAGGCTCCTTTAATTTTCTGACGATTGGTACATTTTGATAACATTTATCCAAAATGGCTACCACCGGGTTCCATTTAATATTGAAACTTGCCATAGTAAAGTATTGTGCAATGCTCCATCAATTAGTTAATGGAAAAGATTGCTGAAACACTGCTTGTCCACAGGACATGTCTGTATTATGTACTATTGTAGAAGGCAGTTTGCTTTATTTTTCCCACAGGAGACTGTTTGTTTTTAATGTAATCCTTTCCTAATTTCAACCTCACTAGTTAGAAACCATTTCAATATTTTTTTTTATAATTCTGATTTGTCTGCATATTGGTTTAACTATCTGTCAGAGACAATTTTGAAGTCACGTTAGATTCTACATGGATATATAAATTCAAGTCAATATTTGTATCTGACTGACTATCCTATTGTGCATCTGACTGTGCAAAATAATGCCCAATTGAAGTAATGGAAGATAGACCTTTCACAGTTTGTATCAGGTTTTTGAAAATCGCCCACCTCGATCAGCCATATTCCGTACCTTACATACAATCGTAACTGCAGTTCTGGAAATAACTTTAGCTACGTTATGCATATACCTCCTGTGCAAATGAAGACCGATGATGAGTACTTCTTACAAAGGCACCTTACGCTTTCTAAGACACACTTTGTTAAATGGACTCTTTATTCACAAAACTCCAGCTTAATGTAGTGTTTTTAGTGCGTAGTTGCTGTCTCAAATGTCAGCAAGAAGTGTTCAGTGTATTGCGACCATGTGAGAAGCATCTCCACATCCCTGGGCAGATTGTGGGACACAGAACAATTTTTTCCTAGATTGTTGCAAAATTAGAAGTGTTTCAGACTGCCTTATTTTGAATCAACAGCAGAAACATATGTGAGGAAGGCTGAACTTGATGAACGCAAGTCTCTTTTCAGCTATGTAACTGCATGACCTGGAGGCATTTTGCCAAGACGAATGTGCAGTTATACCACCTGCAAGAATTAGGGGCCTCAAAGACCACTATTGCAAAAGACTGCACGCGGTCATTGATGCTAAAGGGGTCAATACACAGTATTAAGAACTAAGGGTATGCAGACTTTTGAACATGGGTAATTTCACTTACTTACTGACAGACTCACACACACACACTTACACATTCTTGCACACACTCACATTATTGTAATTATTCCTGGGGTCTAGGGGGGATCTTCTGTCTGGAGATCACCTTCCTGCTCCTCACTGCTCCCTCACGTGCAGTTTAGTGATGCCGGCCATGAAATATGAAGTCATATCCCGGCGCCCGGCATCACTACAGATGGCGCGTGCGAGGGAGTAGTTAGGAGCAGGAACACTGAGCTCCCTCGTTGCATCCACCGTTACCTCCTCTCCGGCCGGGTAATTTATAGCCGAGTTGGCAATGTGGGGAAAGCGGGTGCCTACTCTGCTTGGAACACTAGGCAACTAGGCATGTACTCGTGGCTTCCCAGGCCGCAAAGCTGTCCATTGTGGGCCGCAAGTTTGACATGCTTGGTCTAGCCTTTTTTTTTTTTTTTAATTGGGTACAGAGTTTTCCTTGTGTATATAATTAATAAACAAAGTATAATATAAATATTAGATTTAAAAAAAGAAATTATGAGAACTCCTGAGGACAGACAAAAGCAGAGAGAACATATCTGAAGCATATCAGACTGGTCCCGCCAGTACGGGCAGTCCAGATCCGAAATGCCAGCAACTTCCCTCTGCACGAGAGATACAATAATCGATTTGATTCACGTAAGAGGTCCCCAATAATTGGGCTGTGCGGATAAATGTTTTTTCTTTTTTTTTTTTTTTTAAACATTATTAATAGTGTACAAGTAAATGGTAGTTTGCCCCCTGCTAACTCTCTGAATAATGTGTATTTGTAGTAATCTCTAAGCAGGTGGTCCCTTTTTTTTTCCTATTAGAAAATATATACTGAAATCTTTTGCCTTCTTTTTTTTTTTGTCCCTTTTTAATTTAAAGTACGATCAAAGATTTGGAGAAATTGTCCTTGGGGTCATGTTTCACGTTAATGTGAAGGATTCTGCCAGTTCTGGGTTTTAAATCTCTCAACTCCATTTAAAAACTGCTCTGTTGATATGTGCTGTTGAACTGAAGCCAGACAGCAACCTTAATCAAACTGCATAATTAACATCTCCCTCGGTCACTCGTCAGAAGCTGCCGAACCTTGAAAATTCTGTTTGCAATAATTTCATTTGTTTTTAAAGGGACACTTTTCTATAAGGTTATGTGAACATACCGGGTCGAAAATCTTAAATTCTTAAAATCTTAGTTAAAGTACGAAAGTATTATTATAAACCCGTTTAAATCAACAGCTTGCTCTCCAACTATTCTCGATCTATACCTAGCATGGTCCCAAAGCAGCCAGTCTGGGTATACTCCTACTCCACTAAAGCCATGCACTTACTCAACCATTATTTGGAGTGGAGAAAGGTGGAATGCAAAATACCAGAAAAATAAAACATGAGTTTAGACATTGAGTGCATAATTTAAAGCAACACTCTAAGGTGAAACATTAATATTTATTTTTAAACTTAGTGTGTTTTGCTATGCATTTTTTAGTTTCTAGGGAACACCTTTGTTTAAATAGAAAAAAAAAGAGCGTGAGAAAGAGAGGCTGATTTTTTTTTTCTTTCTCTCTAGTAAACCAGTGCATGGGTGGACTCTGTTGGCCAACGATTCCTCCTCTGGTGCTCATACATAAGTGTTGGGGACCTATGGTGCATGTGCGCAATCCCTGTGCTATGTCAATCAGATGCTTTCATCATGATGGCTGCATCATGTGATGCATGAGCATGCCAAATGTGAAGACCTTCAAAAACTGAGAGAATCAATGAAGAAGCCCCTCTAGTGGTCTTCTCAATTCCAACCGATAGAGTTTAGGCAAAATGTACCAAAACCACTACACTAAGATGACGTTTTAGAGTTTAAATTTTTTTATTACTTTTATTGGCAAACTGCAAGCTGTACAGGTGATACTCACAAAAAATGTAAATATCGTGCAAAAGTTCATTTATTTCAGTAATGCAACGTAAGGGGAAACTAATATATGAGATAGACGCACTACATGCAAAACAAGATAGTTCTGTCACGATTACTAGTGTGGTCCAGCACGCAGAAACTATGTAAACATATACATGGACAATAAAAGGACAGAGCGTAAACCGGACCTTAGAATGGCTGGACTAATACGCTTAGAGACAGAGAATGGTCAAAGGGAAAGTCGAGGTCAAGGAAGCCAGAAAATACACAATACCGTTTACACAAGCCAAGTCAGGGAATCCAGAATTCAGAATAACCAGGGAAAAGCCAAGATCAGGATACCAGGAAATCAGATTCACAAATATAAAGCACTCTCAGGAAACCAGGAACAGGAAACCGCGACAGGGCAAGGTACTGGAGTGAGCTAGGGATTTAAATATCCCTCTTAAAGGTCTGATTGGTCAGAGGGCGACCTCTGACTCCAGAACGTGCGTGCGCGTCGACGTCGTGACGTCACGTGCACGTCCGTATAAACTTCGGGGGCGGAGCTGAGTTTAGGCGCGGTCAGCGCCATTTTGGATCCGGGCGCGATGGTCGGAGGATGCGGAGAAGCGGCTGTCGGCTCGCCGGTGAGCAGGTAAGCTTGTGCCGTCGGCTAGACTGTGCCGGTCGGGCACAGCTTTGCCACGCGGCGAGCTGGCAACCGCAACAAGTTCAAGCCGTGATTTGTCATAAGTGCGCTGATTATGGCTTACAGCTCATGAAAACCCCAAATCCACAATCTCAGTAAATTAGAATATTGTGAAAAGGTGCAATATTCTAGGCTCACAGTGTCCCACTCTAATCAGCTAAGTAAGCCATAACACCTGCAAAGGGTTTCTGCGCCTTTAAATGGTCTCTGTCTGGTTCAGTAGGGATCACAATCACGGGGAAGACTGCTGACCTTACAGTTGTGCAGAAAACCATCATTGAACACCCTCCATAAGGAGGGAAAGCCTCAAAAAGTAATTGTGAAGGAAGTTGGATGTTCCCAAAGTGCTGTATCAAAGCACATTAATAGAAAGTTATGTGGAAGAAAAAGGTGCACAAGCAACAGGGATGACCGCAGCCTGGAGAAGATTGTCAGGAAAAGGCCATTCAAAAGTGTTGGGGACCTTCAGAAGGAGTGGACTGAGGCTGGAGTCAGTGCATCAAGAGCCACCACACACAGACGGATCCTGGACATGGGCTTCAGATGTCGTATTCCTCTTGTCAAGCTGCTCCTGAACAACAAACAACGTCAGAAGCATTGGGCTAAATAAAAACAGACCTGGTTTGTTGCTCAGTGGTCCAAAGTCCTCTTTTCTGATGAGAGCAACTTTTGCATCTCATTTGGAAACCAAGGACCCAGAGTCTGTAGGAAGAATGGATAGGCACACACTGCAAGATGCTTGAAGTCCAGTGTGAAGTTTCCACAGTCTGTGTTGATTTGGGGAGCCATGTCATCTGTTGGTGTTGGTCCACTGTGCTTCATTATGTCCAGGGTCAACGCAGCCGTCTACCAGGAGATTTTGGAGCACTTCATGCTTCCTTCTGCAGACAAGCTTTATGGGGATGCTGACTTCATTTTCCAGCAGCACCTGCCCACACTGCCAAAAGCACCAAAGCCTGGTTCAATGACCGTGGGATTACTGTGCTTGATTGGCCAGCAAACTCGCCTGACCTGAACCCCATAGAGAATCTATGGGGCATTGCCAAGAGAAAGATGAGACTGAACAATGCAGAAGAGCTGAAGGCTGCTATTGAAGCATCCTGGTCTTCCATAACACCTCAGCAGTGCCACAGGCTGATAGCTTCCATGCCACGCCGCATTGAGGCAGTAATTGCTGCAAAAGAGGCCCAAACCAAGTACTGAGTCCATATGCCTGCTTATACTTTTCAGAGTTCCGATATTGTTCTATGTACACTCCTTGTTTTATTGATTGCCTGTAATATTCTAATTTACTGAGATTGTGAATTTGAGGTTTTCATGAGCTGTAAGCCATAATCATTGCATAATCATTGCACTTATGACAAATCACGGCTTGAACTATCTTGCTTTGCATGTAATGTAATCTCATATATTGGTTTCCCCTTTTACGTTGCATTACTGAAATAAATTAACTTTTGCACGATATTCCAATTTTTTTGAATATCACCTGTACTTCATGGTTATACTGTTCAGCAACCAAACTAAATGTAGATTTCTGTTGAAAACATATTTTGTAGTGTGCGTAAACATTGGATGTATTTATTGAGGTAATATGTTTAATAGGTTGGGTAGCCTAGAATGTGATTTGCATGTTTCTTCATTTCATTCATAAGGGTACTATGGTATTAATCTATTAACCATTCCACCATTATCAATGTCTTGGTAATTTTACTGTTCTCTTTAAAGGAACACTATAGGGTCAGGAACACAACCATGTATTCCTGTCCCTGTGGTGTTAAAACCACCATTTAGGTGGCTTGCAGCCCCTTTAGCCCTCTTGAGAAGTAATAAAACTCACCTTATTTCCAGGGCCAATCACTGGAATGTTTTACCTGTAAAACATTAAGCTGTAGTTGTTCTGGTGAGTATAGTGTCCCTTTAAATCTTTCCTAATGCAATTGAAGTCCCTCTTTTAGATCATTTTCTTTGCATTTTTCCTTTCATCGACTGTTACTCAATTAGGATTAGTCACTAAAAGCGTGAATTACAAAAAGCAAAATGTTTAGGTTGAATTTTTTTTTTTTAAAGTCCGTTTTACTTGGTGTTTGTGGTTTTTTTTTTTTTTTGGTTTTTTTTTTTATCATGAACCATTTTATTTTGTGTTTAATGTACTACAGTTATGCAGAATTTTGTTTCAGAACCTTTCCAGACCATAATGATATCAATATTTCATGCATAATAACATTTCTAAAATAAAGGGTTTATTTACGTCCCCCATCTGGAGACACTCAAAAAAGTACACATTTTATTTAATCTTTTTTAGTTTCCATATTACATTAATAAAGGGAGCTGAACTATAATATGCAAGTTATATTCTAAACACTTTTGGGCTATTGTTTTTTGTTTTTGGAGATGCCATTCCACAGAACATAATGAACCCATTCTCTAATGATTTGAGGCTTACCTGGACCCATGGGTTTCCTTTTCTGTTCTCACAATGCAGAAGATATACTTCTGAATGAATGAAATTAATTCTGCCTGTGTTTGGATGGTATTCATTAGCAAAGAGTTATAGTTGAGGATACCAGCCAATTAACTTTCTCCAAAATGGGGATAAAATTTATATAATATTGGGGAACTGAACTTTTAGTGACTGGTAGGTTATGAGGATCTACATATTGGGCTTGACTGACTGAGGAGCTGCGGGAGAGGTGCGTGGTGTCACAGTTTCCCGCTCTTCTGCCGGCATGGCCGCACATAAACTAAGCATCCAAGCCGACAGAGATATTGTATACTTACCTTGGTCACGGCAAACCGCTGCCCGACCTCCTTCCATTCCGATCCCCAGCAAGTACAACAAGTTCCTAAAGATGCCAGCCGCTGTGGTTCCGGTTTTAATAGGAAACTCGCCTTCACCCACATCAAAGATGGTGTCAACGTGCATGCGACGTCATGTCCTAGACGCGTGCACACTTTTTGGGGTCAGAGGCCAGAGGTTGCTAAATACAGCCTCAAGAGGGTTATATAAAACCAAATTACCTTTTGGTCCGTGCCCTGTCGTGGTTTCCACTAGCTGGTTATCCGAGAGTGTGTTCTTGATTGTGTTTTTTTGGGATTTGACCTTGGCTTTGTTTTGACTTCCCTGACTTCTGGCTTTCCCCACTGTTGTGTCTCATTCTATGTCCCTGACCTCGGCAAGTATTCTGACTATTCTCTGGTACGTTATGTCCGGCGATTCTAAGGTCTAGCTTGACGTTATCCTTAGTCTTTAGGTGTGATACAATTCTGGATGCACTATAATCCTGACACATGGTGGGTGTAAGTGTTTGAATACTGGGGGTAGGGGTGCAGAGTGGGTGTAGGTGAAGAATAGGGAGGTTAGGGGGATGGGCAGAGTGTGTGTAGGTTATTGGGAGGTGAGGGGAATGGACAAGGTAGGTGTAGGTGACTGGGAGCTGGGGAATGTGCAGGTAGGTGTGAGTAGGGGGTGCCAACTTTGAGATGTCTTGCAGCTAGAGTTATTTTGTTCCTGTGATGCAGTTTGACCAGGCTCCTAGCAATGGCTGAAATCACAGGGAGAAAGTGACATGCATTTGCTAGGGGCAGCATTCATTGCAAAGTGGGGCAGGAACCTAGTGAGGCTGATTTTTGCAGTAGATTATCACTCGGCCAGCTTTCCTTTCATGTTCTCCGGAACAAACCTGGTTTCATGGCTGATAAGGAAAATCACAACATTTTACAGGTAAAACATTTTTTGGGGATCCTTCAGAATTATGGAATTGTACCCACAAGATTTCATTGCAGTCCAGCTTGTGTGTGTGTGTGTGTGTGTGTGTGTTAAAAGGATTGATAACAAAATAACTTTAAAATAGTATAAGGTAAAGGAAAATAAAATATGAATATATTTCTCCAACTCTTTCAATTCTCCACAGTGTGTGATTTAGTGAATTTACCCCATGCCTATTGCCAAATAATAAATAAATCTTTTGCATGATAGTTATCTGTATTACTGAACCCATACAGCATCCATTGAAATGGAATTGAAAGTAACCATGGCAATGCATTCTCTGAAACCATGTGTTCTGAAATGAAATCAACCATTGTTAATATAAACTTGCAATCCCTTAAAAACTAAAATCCGTTCAGGTCTGTAAGTAGACTTTCAAAACTATAAAGATAAACGTTCCATCAAAAATCCGAGCTTTGCAAAACCCTGGCTTATAGCATATACGTTGGAAATGATCTTTCAAAAGTAGAGAATGGACACCAAAAGTTATCGGTCTGTTAAATAGAAGTCCCTATGCCTCTAGAGGAGGGAGGATGGTGGTAAATAACAAACATACACACCGCTTCGCCTGAGTTCCAGTACTTTACTCAAGCTAAAACGTGTTGTATCACTGAGCATTCATGGATCCTCTTGGATTGTAAGCCTGCTTGAACAAGGCTTCTTCGACTATTGTGCCTGTCAACATTACCTGTGTAAGTCCGTTCCCTATTGTTAAAGAGATTCAACAAGTACCATAACTACTACAGAGTGCTGTAGTGATTATGATACTAGGAGTGCCATGACACCGTCCCAGGGTAAAATTTACCTGGGTTCTGCTGGGTCTAGCCTCCTCCTCTAGGAGATCAGGACGCTCTCTGTTCTGAAGGAAGCACACCTGATGCTGTAAGTCCGTGAGCTGGCCCTGCACTACTGGCAGCTGTGACTAGTACCCATCACATCGCAGGTAAGTTGTCAAACCATTTGCAATGTTTGGACTGCATACATAGGAAGAGCGCCAGGTCGCTACTATCACCATACCCACTACAGCGTATTGCAGTGGTTATGGTGTTTGTAGTGTTCCTTTAAATATCCTCACTTTATAATTATAAAGCTCTGTAGAAAATGTTGGTAACTTATTATTATTATAATAATAATAATGGATGCAGAAACTTTGCTTCTAAAGCAGTCTGTGGAAATAAGATACGTTGTTCTTGTTAGAAGTTCTATTTTATTTGGATTAATTATTAAAAAGTCTATTTTTTATTTTATTTTTTTTAAATTAAATTGTTTTTATTTATTTTTTTTTAACTGCCCCCACTCACACCTCTAAAGTGACCGTGTCCCTCTTTGTCAATTTGAAATTTTTGGCAGTGTTCTCATATATTTCCTATAAAAGTGATGACAACTATTGACACTCCTTATGTCTGTGAATTGCATTTCCCATAATGCTTAGCTAGTATTCAGGCTAGATGGGCAGCATGGTAAGACCTGGAGTGCCATGATTCTCCAAATTACAAAAATCCGAGTACATTTCTTTACATGTTAATGCCACTGCCACATGGATGCTTCAACCTTGAGGCTCCGGTATCCTGAGAGAAGGTTAGCAGTTACTGTGCGAATACTTTTTTTGGTTTTAACCCCTTCAGCAACCTGGGATGGGGGTGGGAGGGAGAGGGACACTGCAGGGTCCTGCAGTGCCAGGAAAACGAATATGTTTTCCTGTCACTGTAGAGTCCCTTTAACCCTGCAATGCAAAACATTGCATGTTCTCTAAAACTATGTTTTACATTGCAGTGCTGGCTGCCTCTAGTGGCTGTCCACCAGACAGCCACTAGAGGCGCTTCCTGCAGTTTTACAAAGTTTGACACCATGAAACAAGACTCTATCGTCACACTTTGCATGAGGACATCTAGAGCCAATCAAATCCCGTAGGAAAGCGCTAAATCAAATCGCTGTGCATGCGCACTAGGTCCATAATATTGGCTGCGGGGGCAGAGGGACACTATAGTGTTGGGAATGCATCTTTGTATTCCTAACACTAAAGTGTTTATCTATTTTGGTCACTGCTTCCGAAGGTTTTTTTAATGAGCTAAAATGTGCTATTTTTCTTGTCTGAATTCTACTTAACTATACCCTTGGGTATATTATTGGAATTAAAATAACGAGCCTGTTTTAAACTTTTAATTTTTTTTTTTTCATGAGCTGGACATATTATTCCAATTCTAAGACAATAATAAAGTGCCATTTCACCCATATAGATGATATGGCTTTTGAATATAATTTAAGCCGCATATCGCTGCACGGGCATCAAATTAGAGCTTTCTACGGATCTAAATAATTGCAGCTGTTTTTCATAGGTTACTGGCAGAGCGTTTTAATGCCCTTAATTAAACAAACCGTATAAATTCATGTTTATTTTTTTTATTTTTTTTAATTGGCAAGTAAATTACTAATTGGTATTTTGGTATTTCAGTTCCTCGGTATGTGATATGCATATTTGTAATTTAATTTTTTTTTGTGTGTGCAAAATGTATCTTTACTGCTTCTACATCTGCCAGAGAGCATGGGCTGAATCTGAATGTTCCCATCTATGAGTACCTTTTAAATGTTTTTGAATCCTTCGGACAGTCCGAATTTGGGTCGTCTTGCCTTGCCAATCTTGTACTTTTGTTGTCCCACTTCTAAGGATATCAGAGAAAATTCCTCAGAAAAGTTTTTGGGGCATTGACTTTTTTTTTTTTGGCTAACAAGGATGGTCTGTCAACCTGGCGCATGTGAATTCCTTTTTGTCCCTCCCTCGCTGCTTTGTGTCATCTGACGCTGAACACATACCTTCCAACTGAAACATTGCGTGTAGAGTAATGTCGGTGGGTGGGGTAGGAAGGGATGGACCAGTGAGGTATATCGCGTCTCTGGCATTGCCCACAGGTGGTTAGCCCACCTGAACAAGTGACTCACTGCAGGGTCATAGTGCTGTTAGCGTAGCCCAAGCAAGTCTAATGATACGCTAGACATGCATGGGGGGGGGGGGGGGAGGGTCGGGGGGAGGGAACCGTTCCCTGGTGTCCCTTAAAGCCTAGAAAAATAGTGAGACAAGACCCTAAAATTGGTACTGTCTTGTCAAAAATTGCAATGGTTGGGAGGCATGTAATCTTCATTATCTGCCATGCACAATAGTGAGAGATTTATCAACTTTATAAAAAGTGGGACAATCATCTTGGAAACAAATTGGATCAGCATTGGTGATTACTCCACCCTTACAATGTTTCGCCACTCTTATGAACAAGGCGCGATTCTTTTAAAACTGTATTTTAATAGTTTAGATGCGTAATATGGATTTTATTTTATTTTATGGGGGCTGAATAGATTGTAGAATTCTGACTGGATTTGGCTTTAGTAATTATGAGATTTGTCAAACTGGCTGGAATTCAACAATTTTGTGAGAATTTTACCCATCCAAGTAAAATTTGGTGTTTAGTAAATAGGCCTGATTGTGTCACTTACATGAACCTTCTGGGGAAACATTGTGATTGGATCAGGCTACCACTTCTGATGATGTCAGAGGAAGTTCAGAGGCAGCAGCTTCAGACTTGAATAAAAGTATGATTTTACTATCTTTAGGGAGGCAAAGGGGGCTAAGTAGTGGTTTTAACACTATAGGGTCAGGAATACATGTTTGTGTTCCTGACCCTATACTGCTCCTTTAAAGTGGCACTGTCATGCCTAACTTGCCTTTCCCCAATCACTTCCTCTCTTAGAATCTGTTCTTTTCTTCCCATCTGATCTAGTTTTCTTTAAAACATAAGATAAAGTAGGGACTATTTTGTCTTCTGTATTTTTCCTACGCTTGACCAGCTTTGACCCAGAGGAGGAGCTAAGTCCACTCCATTTCCTGTGGTCAAAGCAATTTTCCCACAATAATCACCTCTCCTCTATGTTCTCCTGTTGCTTCATTCGCCATTCAAACGAAAGCGAAACTACCGAATTTCCTCCTGACAGAATGAGAACAGTTTGTCCATTCATGTTCGGAAAAGAACAGATCCTGAGAGGAAGCAATTGGCGAAAGGTAAGTTCGGCATGACCGTGCACTTTAACATTTCACCTTTCTAATAACTTCAAACTTGACCAGAAAAATGTGTAACTGGAATGATTATTCTTTTTAAAGTAACACCAGTTTAAAAATAGCCCAGTTGGCATTTTTTCAAGTTAAAATTATTTTGTTTAAAATGTTATATTCCTTTTGTCAGTTTTCCCCAATCCTGCGTTCGCATCATCAGGACAAAGTAATAGATTTGAAACCATCACAAATAAACCGTTTTCACTGAATAGACATTTTTATCCTCAAAGTCTGTGAATGCCAAACTCTGATCAGTGCTACAGAGTTTAAAAGCTATTCTTCTAAAATGAGTTCGGTCCAAGGCCAGTAAATCTTTGCAATTAATTTGCTGGGCCCTGTTCATGCAATGATTCCATTTTAAATTAAAAGTATTTGGAGTCCGAGTCATGTAGAGAAACGTGTTTTTTTTTTTTGTTTTTTTTTAGAGCCGTGATTTTCCACTTCTTCATAGCTAGACTTTATTGCTGCTATGCAATAGGTTTATAAAAGGAAAAAGAAAAGGCAATAATTAACATCAAAGGTCTTCATTTTAACTACATACATTAGTTCTTACACACACTTTTGGCACAAGTGCTTTTTACATTTCCATTGTTGCAGATCTTTCTACGATATATTCGTTCTTGTGCATTCGCTCTTTTGGCACAAGTGCCTTTTACATTTTGCATTGTTGCAGATCTTTCTACGATATATTCGTTCTTGTGCATTCGCTCTTTTGGCACAAGTGCCTTTTACATTTCCATTGTCAGTCTTTGTGTGCATTTTCTCCAATGATTCTGCAATATGCTGGGGCTTAATACATAATTGATAAGAGCACTAGCCGGGAAAGCTGTTTTGAGTTCTTAAAACAAAGCCCTGCACTTTTAATACCGCTATGAAAATGACTCTAGATGAAATGTTTAGATTATCTGAAATGTCTGAAACATACAGACTGTCTTCCAGACGACTACTCGGGGTGCTTCCGGGTCACTGACAGAGTTCTACTCCATTAAACAATGTTGGACGTCCTCACGCTTTGCATGTCTCACATCCATGCGCATCTGGTCCAACATTCACCTGGACATTGCAGGAGGAGGAGACCTAGCCAGTATAATCTAGAAAAGGGTTTCTAACCTTTTTATTGACAGCATGGGTAGGTGTGTATCAATACATCTTGTGACAGGGACACTATAATGTTGGGTATAGAAGTTTGTATTCCTAACGCTATAGTGTTGTTATTTTAACTTAGTAACTTTAGATGCAGTTGAACATTTTAAAATGTTCCTAGAGACGTGTGTATTTGACGTCTGCTGCTTGTGGAAATAGACATCCTTTGAAATACAGCAAAGTAAGTTATGAATGACCAGGCCATATTTACTCGCTTTCTTTTACATTCCTCTTCATGCGTTCTGGGAACCCGCACTTAAACATTTTCTCATTGCATTTTATGATTTCATTTGCTGTAAGTGTAGCTGTAACAAGTTGCCGTCTGCAGCTATAAATGGGTTAATTGTTTTTGCAGGTAAGAAAATCACAGAAAAATAGAAAATTACAGAGTGTAATCAAAAGTTTGCAGAATGTGAATTGACTAGATAATCTGTATTTAAGTATAAATTGAAGGCTTTCTAGTGATCTAAATGGTGCCATTTCTGTAACTGCGTGTGCTGATTGTTCACATCGAGTCTTTGTTTACACAGTGTGTGTGTACATGGAGATGTTAAAAGTAGCTGTATTTATTCAGAAAGATGTCGAGATGTAGCAAATTCCATCATTTGCAAGGATGCTGGATTTTGATTTTGAATTTGATGGATGCTGGATGCCCTCATGTAGAGCGCAAGGACGTCCAGCATTAGATAGGCGACCAGAAGTCACTTAGCAAGCAGGAACTACCTCTAGTGGCTGGCTGATTGACTGCCACTAGAGGCAGTCTTAACCCTGCAATATGATTATTGCAGTTTCCCAAAAACTGCAACAATGAACATTGTAGGGTTAAGGGGTCAGGAACATTGCACCCAGACCATTTTAATGAGATTAAGTGGTTTGGGTCCCTAGTTTCCCTTAAATCAGGATTGTCCTGCTGAAATAGAGACTGGTGGGAGGGCTGCTCCTTAACTGTTTTTATTAAAACAACCCTTCTTGTCATTGCTCTTTCTTAGACTTGATATGTTGAATAATGAATAGAATCCATCAAAATGTGTTATTGTCTTTGATTGAATAGTACTGCTTTGAAAGAATAAGCAGTAAAAAGAATAATAAAGAGGAAAAAAAATGACAAAAGTGTGATTTCTAGCACACCCATTCATGGCAGGCTTCGTGACCTATTAACGGACCGGCATGCAGTTTTACCCGTACATGAACTGTCAGACCCTTTTAACAAGGCATTTTAAATGTCTACGGAACACATGAAAAGGTTGGAAAGTCAATTTAATATACAGATGCACCTTATTGGTTTATAAGTAACATTTCTGGGTGATATTCTTGGAATGTTCCTCTTCATTAATGCTAAGAAAACAAATAATATATTCTAGTGAGAAAAAGGATGTGACGTTCAGTAAACTATTCTCCAATCTATTTGTACCTTTTTTTTTTTTTTATATTTAGAAGTGCATAGTCGCATATGGATAAAATACATTAACAAATCAACAGAAATAAATGAAAACATTTCAATTAACACGATCTCAAATAAAGCTAGACAATTTGGAGATTAAGGAATAACATGTCTAGAGAATGCAGTTCCAAGTGTTGTGTCAATAATCCGTGTTAAGGGCTGTTTACCTAGCATCCAACATTATACAAACATGCATTATAAGACAGGCTATATTCAATACGAGTGCATTCGGCAATCACCATGGTAGATCAATCTGAGACCTGGGATGGTGGGGTTAACAAAACAAAAAAAACAGAAACAAACTAAGAAGTTGTGCCTTACGCACCAACAGTAATCCATTTAACCTTTACAGTTAATTTTGCGTGACCAAATACTGGTCTGGTCCAACCATAATCTGTTCCATGGAAGCCATACTGCCAACTGTGAGAGTAGGACATTTGACCCAAAATAACAATGTTAGGGTCTGACCTGTGATGGCAACATAGAGACATAAACCCATTGTAAACTCTATGGAGCAGGAACTTCTATCCAAATGCATCTGTGTAATAACTCGTACGTGAGAGTACACCAGTGACATACCTCCTGGCCAATGACTTGTCTGGAGCTGAAAAACCTCCTCGGGAATAGTATGGAGACGGCTGTGTGAGACAGCTTCAGGTAAGTATAACTACCTTCCACTACTCCCTAAGCTTAGTTGTCCACCATGAAAGTGACAAAACTGCTTTAAGAGCAGTAGAAAAATTGACCCCTTGTTTTATCATGTTCAAACAGCTACTAGATGCATACTTGCAAAAACAGAATATTCAAGGATATAATCTTTCAATGTAGGGTAATAACTGCTTGATCCAAGGATTGATCTGACTGCCATTCTGGGGTCAAGAAGGAATTTTTTCCCTAGCTTGTTGCAAAATTGGAAGCGCTTCAAACTGTTTTTTTTTTTTTTTTTTTGCCTTCTTTTGGATCAACAGCAAAAAACATATGTGAGGAAGGCTGAACTTGATGGACGCAAGTCTCTTTTCAGTATGTAACCATGTTGTCAGTTTGTGTCTTGACTCATTTTAGTTAAAATGTTGAGTTATTTTTGTAATAGGACTTGAAGTCCTTTTTAAAGAAAATGTAAAATATAAATTCCTCAATAAAATGTTGTCAAATGTGTTTACGATGGAGAACTCTGTATTGAAGCCTTCAGAAAGCCTGTTCTTATTTGACTGGCAGACTTTGTGTTCTGAAACTTGAACTAAACAACAAAAGACATCAATAGCAAGGAGTACTAATAGTAAATCAACCATAATTAACAGCAAGATCTTCCTCTGACCCTTCATACATTATGTATTGTATTCCCAGTAACGTCAATCATTATTCATGAATCCCTCAATTAAGAATAGCCGCACTTTGTAAGCTCTGGGTTTGTCTTCTCCTAATATGCCCTCCAGAGTAAGATTGTTTTTGTGGTACACATCTTATTAAATAGCTAGGTCTAGAGAGACCTAATTAATCCAAATTTAAATCCTGCTTTGCTGTAGGAGTCTCAGGTCTACAGATGGTTTTTAGTAAGTTCGGGTATAACGAAAACATGAATAGAAATGCCATCATTCAGGAACTTAAAGCATTGTAAAGTGTTCTATCAAGCAAACCTTTTTATAAGGTTTCATTAATAATAGATTAAAGGGACCCCTAGTTGAATGCATTCTATACATTTTAAACTAAAATAGAAAAGAATACTTTAACGTTCCTGCAACGGCTGCATTTTTTTAGCTGCTATGCGTTTGACGGGCTGCATTCACAGTGTGAGAATAAAGACGTGCGCATCGTTTGTGGCTGCTGAATGCATCATGTACATATAAGCAAATCAGTCTCTGCAGGTAATAGAGAAGGAGTCTCGAACAGTATGCACATGCTTCAGGAATAGTGATGTGGTCTGATGGTAAACAACTCTGGGTTTTTCACTAAAATGAGAATTTAAAATTAATTTCAAATGTAAGATCAAAATAACCAAACTAGAAAAATTATCTAAGTAACCTCTGTTCAGCTACTCCGGCCTTAAATTTGAAATTCACTTTGAATTCTCACTTTAGTAAGTAACCCTGAGCTGCAACTCTGTTCAAGAAAATTGCAGGAACACTCTGTGCACTGTAACACTTGCAAGCTATAGCCAAACTCCACTTCTGTTTAGACTAAGCAACATTAAAGGGATGTTATAGGCAGGCCCATCGCTACCAGGCAGACAAACCAAGCAACGTTTTGGGGCCCTACGCTTCCTATAAGGCTGCAGCCGCCTGAGCGCTCTATAGATAGCCTCAGGTGGCTGCAGCACTCCTCTCGTCACCTACCCTTCCCTGTAGCGTGGCCGAGCTCCTCTACCTCCTGGCTGTCAGTCCGGCCGGGTACCGCGCGGTACAGGAGATTCAGTTTCCTGTTCCCGGCCGGACTGACAGGAAGTGCACACTGGGGGATGGGGAGGTGAGAACTGAGAAGAACATGGGGTGGAGGGGGAGTAAAAAGAACATAGGAAGGGGGGGGCTCCATGTTCTGGTTATAGGCATCAAATCAACTTTAGCTTAATTAAGTGATTTGGCTCCTAAGTGTCAGAGAATTGAGCAGTGAGACTGCAGGGGCATGATCTATACACCAAAACTGCTTCATTAAGCTAAAGTTGCTTTGGTGACACTAGTGTAATTTTTTAAGTTTATTAATGTGACATTTACTTGCTAAATATACATCCTATGAACTGATTTAATGTGATCATTTTTATAAATAGATGAGAATCCCAACTCTAATGCTGACACTTATTAAACACACATTTTAAGGACTCCATTCATCTATTACATAATTCACTTCTTGACTAAAAAGTGGTCTCCTACGTGCCCAAGTCTGACCCTTAAAGGGACATTCTCAGCACTAAAACAACTTTAGCTTAATGAAGTGGTTTAGGTATATAGAGCATGCCCCTTCAGTCTCACTGCTCAATTCTCTCCCATTTAGGAGTTAAATTACTTTGTTTATGCACCTCCCCTGGATTTAGGCACATCGATTAGTTCTTGTATAAAAGTTGAATAAAAAATGTACTAACTGACCTTTACTTTTGTATACATGGTGGCCATTCATCATCATAACCGTTCAAATGATGTTTAATTTCTTCACTCATTAATGCTGGGAGCTAACAAGCTAAAGTGCTTAAATTCCAGGTTCTGATTGTAGGCATCCCATGATCTCAGCAACTTGGTCCTAACCCGAGTCCCTTTCATAAGAGAGAATGCAGTAGAAGTTATTTCTTAACCCAAAAATCTGAAAACATTCAAGGAGATATATAACCATGTGTGCAGGCATTGACGGGATATGCATCACTTTAATTCAACAATCACGGTGCCGTGGGATTCTGTTAGCGTGGCCGCACAGAAACACAGCGGTCACGCCGACAGAAATAATAAATACTTACCTTACCCGCGGCAAACCACTACCCGACCTCCTTCCGTCCTGGTTCCCAGCGTGTGCGTTCCTAGAGACGCCGTCCACTGAGGTTCCTGTTTTAATGGGGATATTGCCTTTGCCCACGTTAAAGATGGCGCGTGCGTGTGATGTCACATCATAGACGTGCATGCACCTTTTGGGGTCAGAGGCCACATACAGCAAACTGCAGCTTTAGGAGGGTTATTTAAACCCATATTGCCTTTTGATCAGTGCCCTGTTGTGGTTTCCCTTTGCTGGTTATCAGAGAGTGTGTTCCTGATTGTATTATTCTGTTTTTTGACTTTGGCTTCGTTTTCACTTCCCTAATTTCTGGTAACCAATAGGTGTCCTATCCCTAGGAATTCAGGAGAAGTCCTTTAGGCTTGGCTGTCAGATTTACATGTGCAGTTGGAAGATCTCTTCAAAATCCTGACAGGGGGAGAAGAGAGAGAGAGAGAGTCTGATCTTCTCCCTCTTGCTGCTGCACAATAATGCCCTGTTTCTGCCAGTAGTGAACTGGTCTGAAACTGAAACGGGTGGGTTAGAGAGAAGAGGAAGACAGCACAAACTCCTCTAGCTGAGAGGCATGTCCCACAATGCAAGCTGACCAAGTTTATAGTACGTTTTATAAACATTTATTATATACTTTTCAAAGTTTTTTTTTTTTTTTTGTATATTTGTTTAAAAGTATTTGCTTGCTGGTATGAAAAAAGTAATTGTGAATTGAGTCGACATAATCAATTTAAAAGGACTTGTCTTATAAACTGTGTATGTAATTGATTTATAGAGGCAAAAAGAATCACTTTGTGATTATCTTAAAACCATGCAAGGCCATTAAAAAGTTGGCTACAAGCAAGAATAACTTTAATCATCCTTTTGGTGCAAAATATGCAAACTCTTTGAAGCCCATGATTCCATCATTCTCTATCATTTTGTTGCACATCCTACATGTCATTGTAAAACATATTTTATGTGTGTTTTGGAGTTCGAGTCTTTTTTATATAGAATGTCTGTCAATTAAAGCAGCCCTACGTGTGTGCCATAACAAGGACTGTTCAGTATGTAATGACATAACCAGTGGTGTATTTTGGATTTGTGCTGCCCTAGGCACAACTAAATGTGGGCACCCCCAAAATCAAAATTTGCCCCCCCCACCTCCGACAGACACATGCCCTCATTGCTACATGCACTGATATACACTCACTGACAGTTACACAGTCATTGGCACACACATACAGTCATTGGCACACACTATTTAACCAACACACACTGACTCGCCCACTCACCGACAGGCACACACTCTCAGATACACATAAAATGCCATACACACACTGACACACACTCACAAGCACACACATTCTCACTCACAGACACACACTGACCGCTACACTCACTAACTCACAGTACGGTGGACAGCCCCAGAACACGAGGCAAACAAGGCATTTGTCTGGGAGCTTGGGGTGGCGTTTTTTGGCACCCCCCTGAAAGTGCTGCCCTAGGCAAATGCCTTGTTTGCCTTGTGGTAAATATATCTCTGGACATAACGACACTCTTACATCTCATAAATTCATACAAGAATATAATTAAATGGTCATTTGTGATTGAGGGGTTCAAGATTAGAATTTAGAATGTTAGATTCTCGAAGCTGTAGCTACTAACTTTCCATTTTATACGTTTATTTTCCAGTGATATCAACTGTACATGTTTTAGGATCCACTTTTACCCTTAACATAACTATGAATTCCTGCATTTATTCACAGATCACCAGTCCTCCACTGTACAGAAGACCAAACGTTGGGCCTCCTGAAATTTTGTATTTTAGAAAGTGGAACTCTTCTTGGTTGCTTGTACTTGAAGACGATATCATGCGGCAGCTGAAAGGGAAGCCCAAGAAAGAGACATCTAGAGATAAAAAGGAGAGAAAACAGGCTATGCAGGAGGCTCGGCAGCAGATAACTACAGTAGTGCTTCCAACGTTGGCCGTTGTGGTGGTGTTAATTGTTGTGTTTGTATATGTAGCAACACGTCCGAATACGATCGAATAATGTGTCCTCACCTTTTACGGGTGCACAAGCCTTGTGCAAATGGTGCCAAAAACAACTTTTTTTCCAATTTTGACATTGACAGTTTGTAAGCCGGACCCTTAAATCATCTATGTCTGTTCTTGTTCTTGAATGTAAAAATCAGAAAACAAGGACATTATGTATTAACAAATGTGCCATACATTTTAAATTGTATGTATTAAAAAAAAAAAAAAAATACAGTTGTGCCTTTTACAGTTTCAGAAAATCATTTTTAAATAAAAAGCTTAATCGCAAAAATGTTAAAAAAAAGAAAAAGAAACCCTGATTTTAGCTAATTATATACATGTATAAATCTGTGCCCTGTTTCATATTAATAATCTTTCTCACAGTTGCCAAAGGACTATGCTTTGTGGTAAAACCAGTTTAAATATATTGTATCCAACCTCCATGATATTTATTTTTTGAATAAAGAATGTAATCGTAATTTTATTACCTTTTTGTATTATTTCTTGAAATCTGTGTTTGTAAGTGCCATTTTTACATTGATATAGTATTTTGTGATTTTATTTTCCTATTTCCATTTTGAAATATTCTTGTAGATGAGACCATTCTTGTCCCAGATCAGATTAGTCTTTAAATTGAAACTATGTCTGTGAATTGTGAAAGAATTCAGCAATGATGTCCAAAATGGGAAGATGTATAGTCATCGTCTTTATCTTTAACTTTTTTATTTTTATATTTTTTTAAGTGTCTGGGTGCCGTATCCCTGTTCCACTTAGTCCTGCAAAGTAAATCATCATCAAATTCGTCCCTCTACTGCATGCTGGTAATCCTGACTACGGTATAAATGAGGATTAAGGAACCGCACACACCAAAAACATAGTTTTACAATTTTACAAGGCTACATGTGTTCAAGCCAATAGGAATCTGGTCTGGATTCCAAATATACATAGAAAAAATGGGAATTCAGGGGCACACCCGAAACATGCTCAAAATATAAACAAAATACAGATTAACCCCTTAAAGGGACACTCTAGGCACCCAGACCACTTCATCTCATTTGAGTGGTCTGGGTGCCTTGGCCCTCTACCCTTAACCAGGTTTGTCAAAACACTGTGGTTTTTGCTAAACCGCAGTGTTTTGGTTAAATTGAAAATCCCACCTCCAGCTGCCTTCTCTTACCTAGCCGCTAGATGGTGCTTCCGCATCCATAGGAGAGGAAAGGTGAGTTACGACGTGCGACGCCCCCACGCACTGTATGAGGACGTCGCACATCACGTGGGTCTAATGCAGCTTCACAAGGGGATTCAATGAATCTCTGCCTGAAGCGTGCGAGGGGCGGGGCGCTACGTTAGGTGCGCATGCGCTCTTGCTTCCCAATGATTCCCAATGAGTATGAGCTCATTGGCGGAGGGAAGGAGAGTGGGTCAGCTGATCGGATGACGCGGACGGGGGTGTAGACGACGGAGGATGGATGTGTGACGCGGCGCTGGAAATAAGGTAAGAATTATAATATTTATTGAAGTTTATATGTCTTGCAAGGGGGGTTACAGAGGTGCAGGGGATGGGTAGAATTTAGTTTGGGAGGAAAATAAGCTGTATTTTCGGTGAGTAGAGTTTCCCTTTAAGGACCAAACTTCTGGAATAAAAGGGAATCATGACATGTCACACATGTCATGTGTCCTTAAGGGGTTAAGGAACATCACACAATTTAAATTTTTTTATTTTTTTTACAATTTATAATCTTATCTATTTATAATCCCCTATCTCAGGAAACAAATGCGAGGAATTAGTTGTTAAAATCATATTGTGTTAAGCCCACCACTACTTCACAGTACCCCAATACAGGAGATAAAGATTCTAACTGCAATATTTACTGCTTAAACTGCTTCCAGAGACTCCCCTCAGTTTATACTTTTCCGGTGGTCCCCTCCAAAGGGGCGCCTATGGTGGATGTGTGGGTTGCTCAACCCAACGGGAATCTGGTCTGGATTCCAAATATACACAGAAAAAAGTGGAATTGAAGGGCACACCCGGAAAATGCATTTCTCTGTAGTAGTGCTGCCGTGGAGCAAGTTAGCATGTTAAAATGAGTGTTGGACCCAGCAATATTGGGGTACTGTGACGGAGTGGGGGTCTTAACACAATATGGCCGTATGGTGTAACAACTGAATCACCATATTTGCTGAAATAAGTGATTTTAACAGGACTGGGCTGGGAATAAAATGCAGCCCTGGAAACTTCTAATGCAATGCATCAGATATTACTCAAGCTCCATCTCCCTCTCTCCCCTCCAGCTCCATCTTTCTCTATCTCTCTCTTCCTGTGCCACCTTCTTTCCTCTCCATCTTTCTCTCCATTCCAGCTCCATCTCTCCCCTCCAATTCCCCAGCAGAATAAGCTTCAAGGCCACTTCACTTACCTTGGTTGTCCACTGTACCTGCCAACTGGGAGCTGCACCATGTTCTTTCCCTCCTAAACAGGCAGCTTCCATATGGAGTGGCACTGGAGGAAGTCTTATTGAGGATCGTAAAAGGGGGCTTAAAACGTCCTTTCTTACTCCCTCCCTCAGTAAGGCTTCCTGCTGTAGTTCTCTGTGAAGGAGCTGGCCGGTGTGGTCAGGCAGGTATACTGCAGCTGAGCATTCATTAAAGGACCACTATAGGCACCCAGACCACTTCAGCTCAATGAAGTGGTCTGAGTGCCAGGTCCCCCAGGTTTTAACACTGCAGCTGAAAACATAGCAGTTTTAGAGAGAGTGCTATGTTTACACTGCAGGGTTAATCCAGCCTCTACTGGCTATCTCCCTGAGAGAAAAATTGCATTGAACTCACGCTGGACGTCTTCACGGAGTCCAGCATGAGTTCAGATCCCCACAGTAAAGCCTAAAACCGCCTCTGGGCAGTTTGAATGCACGTTCGGCTCCACTTGGGAGCTGACGTCGGCAGGGGGAGGAGAGGTCACCAGTGCTGAGGGAGACCGGTGCTGGATGAAGGTAAGTGGCTGAAGGGGCTTTAACCCCTTCAGCCCAGCAGGAGGGAGGACCTGTTAACCCTATAGTGCCAGGAAAACAGGTTTGTTTTCCTGTCACTATAGTGTTCCTTTAATGACTGCAGGGGGACCACCTGCTTTATTATGAAACATTCAGCACCTCTGCTGGTGCTCCTCCGCACTCCATATATGTGGTTCTGCAGAGGAGCAGCAGTGTCATGGTTAGCCAATCCAGCCTTGGATTTTAATTCTCCTTGTAAAATGTAAAACTGAAAAATACATAGAAATAAAAATGTTTATGCTCTAGTCTGGTAGTAGTTAAGGGATTTGATAAAGCAAAGATAGTTACCATTCCAATAGTGCCGATATATTCCTCAGCATTTTATAATGGGATACAAAAGCGTAATATAAGAACACCTTTTCTGTACTGTGAATGTGTACGATATAGAATATATATGGATTCACCTTGAAATTCCAACTGAGCAAAGTAAAAATGCTGAAACTGCTCCAGTCATTAGAGTACAAGTAAAAATAGAGAAATAAAAGAGTTCAATATATAACAAACTATTTTTGCTTTGATTGAGCTCTGCAGCAAGTACATTAAAACAAGACAAACCTTCATGAAATCTTCCTGGTTATAAATAATAACAAAAAAAAGTAAATCTGGTCTTGCCCTCCGGCTGCTAAGTATTGAGCTTAATGTCAGAAGACATTTATTTACCGGTAAAAGCAGCAAACTTACGACATGTCATTACTGACATTTCGGTCGGTGACGTGCTACGTTCAGTGCTTACAGAAATGTCAGTTGCTGACAAAGTAAAATTCTGAATATTATTCTACAGGGTTAGAGAGGTTACATTGGCATTCTCAGCACATCTAGTTAATTTGAATGTTCTCTGTGGATGTCCCCAAGGGCATATTAAAGTGAAATGTAAATAATCTATTTATTTTTATGTGCTGGATTAAGAGCCTAGCACTCAGCAGTTTTCTCAGTAATATACATGCATCAATAAACTGTACTAATCACGTTTAACTATAGCTATACGGAGTATGAAAAGAGAGCGTATCCTCTCACTAGGATAGTAATCGCTGAACTATGGAATTCCTGCTGTTGTGAACTATATCTTCCATGATCAACAGCTAGCCGAGAATTATGGGCAATGTAGTCCACTACATCCGGTGTGCTAAAGGTCTAGGTCACTAGTAGTGATGTCCCGAACGGTTCGCTGGCGAATAGTTCCTGGCGAACATAGCTTGTTCGCGTTCACCACGGATGGCGAACATATGCGATGTTCGGTCCACCCCCTATTCGTCATCATTGAGTAAACTTTGACCCTGTACCTCACAGTCAGCAGACACATTCCAGCCAATCAGCAGAAGACCCTCCCTCCCAGATCCTCCCACCTCCTAGACAGCATACAATTTAGATTAATTGTGAAGCTGCATTAATTTTTTATTTTTTTGGTATAATTTTTTTTTGTGTGTTTGTGTTTATTATACATTATCCTCCATAGCCAGTAACCTGTGTTTATTATACATTACCCTCCCCATAGCCAGTAACCTGTGTTTATTATACATTATCCTCCCATAGCCAGTAACCTGTGTTTATTATACATTATC
Organism: Pelobates fuscus; assembly: GCF_036172605.1. Classification (NCBI taxonomy): domain Eukaryota; kingdom Metazoa; phylum Chordata; class Amphibia; order Anura; family Pelobatidae; genus Pelobates; species Pelobates fuscus. The sequence goes on from NC_086317.1 coordinate 458,004,807, forward strand.
CCCCATAGCCAGTAACCTGTGTTTATTATACATTATCCCCCCCATAGCCAGTAACCTGTGCTTATTATACATTATCCTCCCATAGCCAGTAACCTGTGTTTATTATACATTATATTCCTATAGCCAGTAACCTGTGTTTATTATACATTATCCCCCCATAGCCAGTAACCTGTGTTTATTATACATTATCCTCCCATAGCCAGTAACCTGTGTTTATTATACATTATCCCTCCCATAGCCAGTAACCTGTGTTTATTATACATTATCCTCCCCATAGCCAGTAACCTGTGTTTATTATACATTATATTCCTATAGCCAGTAACCTGTGTTTATTATACATTATCCCCCCATAGCCAGTAACCTGTGTTTATTATACATTATCCTCCCATAGCCAGTAACCTGTGTTTATTATACATTATCCTCCCCATAGCCAGTAACCTGTGTTTATTATACATTATCCCCCCCCATAGCCAGTAACCTGTGTTTATTATACATTATCCCCCATAGTCATTTATCGTTGGACCTAGGCAGCATGATGTCTTAGGCCGGCCCAGAGAGTGAGTGAGTGAGTGAGTGAATAAGATAATATATATGTTCAGAAACATATTAGTAATATATGTAAATCGGGTTCATGCAAAGAGGGTGAAAAGGTATTAAAGAAAAACCCACTTATTGCATCAAATTTACAAAGCCAAACTTTTAAAAGCTTTCCTCATTTCTTTCTTGGGATGAGGAACATATCGGTTGTAGACTGAGGATTTCCATCTGCCCAATCTTTTAATAATATGCACTGGAGTGTCAGTGTTGAAGGAGACCGAAGCTGCCCCTATTCTAAATGAAAGACCCGAGACATGGATACAACCCAATCTTAGGAGTAGTGTTCTGATGTAGAAGATGAATTTAGCCGTAGTCAGAGGGATTCAGTGAGAGTAGTGGTGAAATGTGTGTGGGTAAGTAAGAGTCAAGTATTTTAACTGGGCACTAGTTCTAGGTGGGATAAAGTGGTATAGCGGATGGATGAGTAGTTTGGTTCGTTTTAGGTTTGTAGAGAAAGTATATAGTGATCATGATTTTTTTTTGATCATGATTTTTAGCGATATCCAATATTTTTAAGGTGGTCCCAGTGCCACCACTCATATCTGGTGTCACAATAGCTTGCATTTAAAAAAAAAAAAACTTTTTTGACTGTAATATAATAGCAGTCAGTTTCCTTCACACGTGTGCGTTTCAGGGCCTGCCAGGGCACAGTGTCACACCAGTGCAACTCATATCTGGTGTAACAGTAGTGTACATTAAAAAAAAAAATACAGGGGGCTTGTTGTCACCTTTCGGGGACCCTTGGTGTTGTACGTGGCTGGGTGGAGGAAGAGACCTTCAATGACATCAGTGAGGACAAGGAACGAGACATGGCTAGCTTGCTATCCAACCTTGTGCAAATGGGGAGTTTGCGGTTGTGCAAATGGACTGTTTGCGGTGCGTTAAACAGGGTCTGTCACTGTGAAGCGGGCGTAACCCTTACACTACCTGATCAATACAACATCATACCTGATGTTTTAAAGCACATTATTCCAAACAATTTAGGAATGTTAGGTGATTTATGCCCTTTATGGATTAAAACTAGACTGCATCAACTATGTAATTTTCCATGGGAGCTTTGCCATGGATCCCCCTCTGGCATGCCACAGTCCAGGTGTTAGTCCCCTTGAAACAACTTTTCCGTTGTGGCCAGAAAGAGTCCCTGTGGGTTTTAAAATGCGCCCGCCTATTGAAGTCTATGGCGGTTCGCCGGGTTCGCGAACATTTGCGGAAGTTCGCTTTCGCCGTTCGCGAACGGAAAATTTTATGTTCGCGACATCACTAGTCACTAGATGTGTAAAGACAGTGAAGCTTTGCAGGAAATATTGCTGTTAGTGTGACGTACAAACATGCCGCAATTACGTTTTCAGAACTAGCCCTGCCTAAAGCAATCCCCTTTTCACTATATGGATGTTTTAGTAGGTTTGTAAAAAAAATGACGGCCAGAACATTGTGACCGAAATTAACATAATGGCATCTACAGATACCTAACTGTTCCCTTCAGAGAAAGATTATGTGCGTTCTCCTGGTCATACTCAACAAGGGAGCTGTGTCATCATTAAGGCACATTAATCACAAGGAGACATGTCACTTGTGTGAGCAAATCACATAGGTCTTCTAGTAAACTCTTACATAGGCTTTCAATCTTGAAAATGTGTTCTGATACAAATCTAGTAGCCTGTATATTACCATGTTAAGCGGTCACTCAGCATCATAAACATTGCTGCCCACTGTAGTAGTTATGGTACCCTGGCTCTGTTTCCCAGCAATGGGGCTCAAATCCTTTTGCAATGGCTTGCTTCTTAACTAGATCCCACTGGGCGCAGTGCCTCTATCAATGCCAGCAATTAATGATTTGTGCAAGGAATATGCACAAAATTGACATTCACCAGCTCAGAACTCTCACCTAAATATCCCAGGATGTGCATTGCTCCATACAGGGTCCTCGCGCCATGACCACTCCATAATACTAAGAGATCATGGTGCTTTGACTATGGCTGAGCACGGTTGTTTTGAAATATACCCTTACATGAACTCGATAAATATAATTTATTTCAAAAGAAAAGGCTCAAGAATTCCTAGTCTGTCTATAAACACTGACTGACACACATAACTTCCTGCATTCTACTCTCATAAAGGTCTATCATGGGTTAAAAACTAAGGTACAATTATCTTTTCTGTAATATATGCTTTCCGGTATTTATTGATAAAATATTTTACCAGGAAGGAAACACTGAAGTTTTGCTAATTTTAGGTATATACTGGAGAAGACAAAGTGATAAAAAGCCAAATTATGGCATTAGTAATTAGACAAACTGTGAACCCCAACCAAACATTTAGTAGCCAGCATTCTGAGAAAAGTTGAGGCACTGGACCACTCCATGGACCAGTTAAGGACATAAAAATGATGTCACCTGATTGGCCCACTTTGAGCAGTTGCAAGTCAATAAGCGGTCTCTTCATGCCCCAATGGAAGAGAATGCGGTCCTGCTCAATATAACGAGAATGGCATGATGTCATGAGAGTCTCCCATCTCTCTGACTGAATCCAGGAACATCACACCATAAGAGAACATGCTGTTCATTCCACAGCTTATTAGCAACCATCCACTCTGGACAGTTTAGAGGGATAAAGTGGGAGCAATAAGCAATACGAAGGAGTAATAGACAGGATTAAGAGAGCGGAAAATAGGAGAGGGATTGAAAAGAAAAAAGTAAGCAATTGACAAAAGACACCGAAACTGGAGACAACAGAAGAGCGTTGGAGATAGCCAAAGAAAGAGGATAAAATGGCAAAAACAAAACAAAAAACTGAGTACTAGAAAAGAGGGTGACATTGCAGGGGAAAAACTGCAATTACATGCATTTAATATTTTCATATTGGGCACCTAGTTATTCTTGTGAACGCTCCAGGTTTGACATGCTATTGAAAGATGTCTGAGGCAGTGAACTATCTCCAACTATTCCACCGTATACCTCCATCTTAACAATATTAATTTCATTAAAGAGTTACTGCAATCACCATAATCGCTACATCTCTATATCCAGAGTCCCTAGCCCAGATTCCTGATAATGGGACAAACTATTAGCAACAGTTTGCCCCTTGACTTGGCCCTGCTGGGCACCTCGTCTCCTGGGATGCTGGCCGTGACATGCATACAGCTTCTACAAACCTGGATGCCAATCCTACTGGTCATTCTTTAGCTGAAAGCTTCAGCTGGCTTCTCTCAGCCAATGAATGCAACTCTCTACATAGAAATATGCACAGAATTGACATTATCCAGCCCAGAACAAGCTTGCAAAGTATTAATGACTGCCAGAGGTGGAGTTACACCTTCAGCAGCAAAGGAGTCCATCTCCATAGTGCTTACTTCATTTGCATTCCTATCCATTAAGGATTCAGCAAGCTGTGGTATTATTCAGTCTTCCACAATACATTCTACCAAAACAATTTAATGCAGTAGAATGTAGAATAACACTGAAAATGGTCTCTACACAGTCTCGGAGATTGAGGTCTGAAGATTAAGGAGGTAAGGTAATTTGCCATTCCCAGACAGTATTAAGGAGTGTTGTTCAATATATTAACTGGTACTATATAAGTATTGGATTAAAAGTATTCACACATAAAATAAATTATTTTTTGTTTTTATTGAAAGATTGCATCAACATTTAAGGCATGATATTAGTGCAAGAAAATATATTATGTCATCAGCAGAAACAGCCAATTCTGGGTGTGTAAAAACAAATATTACAGCAATGAGTTAAAATAATCTTAGTTTAAAGATTGTCATTTACTGTGAATAATTCATTGTTCTTAAAACAAACATTAGAATTTGTTTTACAATATATGTGTACAGGTAAATAATTTACATTTTAATTCTGTTTGCATGTTATTTTAATGGTTTCAATTGTTCTAGTGATCGTAATATGAAAGGGTTCCTGTTCGATCCTCAAAGCATCTACGGCAGTTGTTCCTCCTTTTCGTTTAGGTTTCATATATGTCTGTTTTGATGGAGAATTGTATATTTGGCCAACGTGTTTTCTGAATATCTCTGCATTTCTTCAATATGGGAGTTCAAGACTTTCTCAAAGTCCTCTGCCCGTCTATTTTCTTCATTCAGAAATTTTTCTGCTGCCGATATAAACGATGTGCCTGTGGAAGACTGAGGGCAGATAAAAACAGATCTGTTAATTGCTTTTGCTATTTTTTTATTTTTCATAAATTTGATGCTGCCTAGACCACAATAAAATCAGACCATAAAAAAGGCATCACTCCCCATTCAATCCAATCTACCTCCATCCTTATGGAATCCGTCTCTAACAGATGAATTATTGTGTCCTCCAAGACTCCAGACATTTAATATAGTCTCTAGACTCACTTCATTCTCCATACAAAATGTAATCCTGCTCACACAATGGATTTAAGGATATCTCCCATTTGTTCCAGTGAAAAACCAATATATAATGGACCACCAGATGTACATGATAGTTTTGGTAGAGAGAAACTGATTTAAATACCAACCTATTCATGACTTTAAAGGGACACTCTGGTCACCAGAACAACTACAGCTTATTGAATTTGTTCTGGTGAGTATAATCATTCCCTTCAGGCTTTTTGCAGTAAACACTGTCTTTTCAGAGAAAATGCAGTGCTTACATCACATGGAGACACTGAACCTTTCGCATAGAAAGCATTGATGGATGCATCAATAGACCTCTATGAGGAGATGCTGATTGGCCAGGGCTGTGTTTGAATCATGCTGGCTCTGCCCCTGATCTGCTTCCTTGACAGTGTCAGCCAATCCTATGGGAAAGCATTGTGATTGGCTCAAAGAATCACTTCTGATCATGTTAGCAAAGCAGGCGGGTCAGGGGCAGAGACAGCAGCTACATACTTGAATACAAGTACGATTTTAATATATTTAGGGAAGCGAGGGGGAACAAGGCAGGGGCTAGATAGTGGTTTTTAACACTATAGGGTCAGGAATACATGTTTGTATTCCTGACCCTATAGTGATCCTTTAACCAAAATGCTGTACGTTTATGGTTTAATCCCACCACACTTTCTGTTTCTAACACTCAAAAGGTGGCAAAATATTGAATAACACCCTGCTCCCCTACACTTTAGCTATTGTGCTACTATACAATTCTTTTCTTTGCAATGCAAACTTGTGTAAATCAGCTCTCAGCCTGTAATTTGTATGTACCCGCTGCATAGAATTTGAGAGAGATTTATGAATAAATCGTAAGTTTCTAGAACATATTTGTATATCACAGATATGTTTGTGTTTTCAATGACATTTAATCCCACGACATCTCTGAGCACAATCTGTCATTACAAGACAGCTGAAGGTGTTTGATTTGCTTTATACGTCAAAGTACGCTGTGCTGAAAATAAAAACATTTTCAAGAGACAATCTTTTTGTTGCATTATTAAAGTGCTGCGGTGACAACATAACCTGGGTGCCTTTTATAATGCCATTTTTAAAATATAGATGTTTTTTGCTAGCAAGGAGAGGAGAATGATGCATCCTTGATTTTGACAAAAACATAAAAGCCAGACGCATTCTTTCTGTTTAACTTTCAATAGCATTTTACAGTGAACTATATGGGGTTTATTCACTAAACTCTATCATACGTCCAAAGTATCCCAATTTTTTTTTTCTGAACTTGCTAATGGTGAATTGGTGATGCTAGCAGTTATGTTACTTTTATTATGGAGCAGTGGAAGTCTGCTACTAGGCTCATAGTACTGGTTAGTCTCTAATGTTCAAGTGAGTTTGCCATGAGCTCCTGGGTGAGCCTGCTTGCCAGCCTCCTGCCCACAGACTATGGGCCCTGTAAAATGTAATGTAAAAGTCTCTGTTCGTGTATTTGGACTATATGGTTCGGGAACCGAACAGCCGCACGAACTGGAGACCGTCCTGGAGCTTGTTAAGCCTAATTGATACTTTGTAAAATTTCCACCGCAGTGTTCTAAGTGTTCGTCTGGGTGGCCGCAATTCCTATGGACGACCACGAGGTGATGGCCATCTTGTTCGCATGAAGACAGGCAGCGGTGTTTGGTTGTTAAGTTCATTTAACTATGTTCAAACACAAACTCCCGAACACCGCTGGACTTCCACGATCGGCTGAGTTTGGTTCTACAACACTTTGAAAGACACGGTTTTGTGGAAACGTTCCCACGAACAAGGGAAACAAGCTCCAGGGTAAGAACATTGACTTCCAGGAAATTCCTGAACAGATCTGGGGGATTTTTGGATATGTTGGTCACCCAGATCGGGGCTATCAGGGGATGTAACTTTGGGGTTTTATGTATTTTTAAGGTACTTTTGGGGTGTTAGGGAAATGTGTGTTTTTTGTATCCTTTCCTGTGGGGAAGCTTAGAAGTTCATGCAGTGTGCATGAGGTCCCTAGTGCTCCATTATGTGGATCGGACCACACCGGAGGTGGCCACGACTCTTCCATGATGTCGTGGAAGGAGAAAAAAATAAATATTAGCAGCGCTGAGGGAGCTGGTAAAAGGTAAGTAAAAACCTTTATTTTATTATTTTTATGGGACACACGGGGATGGAGGGAGACGACCTACATAACTAGGGACAGGGGGACTAAAGCATTTGTGTTCCTTGAAAGAAGAGTGCATGTAATTCGGTGCTGGCACTTTTATTCATACTCCGTTTATAATGTCCTCTTTTATATATTTTTTATTTTCTTTCTTCTTTTTTTAATGTTAATGCACTGGTAAATCTCAGACATGTACCATGCCTTATATTTTGCAAAGTCTGTATGATATACATTGTAATTGAATGTTTTCTATGATCATGATAACTACAAACACTGCAACACCCATGAAAAACTGACTTCTTCTCAAAGTAGAATCCATATAAAAAAAATAAAATGTTTTATTTAGGTATTTTTTTGTAGCTTTAAAGGACACTTCTAACAGAGACACAACAGCAATATAGCCATGGAAACCAACACAAAGCGCGATTTAAAGAACTTCAATCTGCAGCTATTGATCGATTACAGCTCCCAAAGTACTAATTAAGCCTGGAAGCCTGTAATCAGTGAATGAGTGATACTACCTGGTGACCAATACCAAGAGATACAGCTCAGCCACTGAGACAATATCAGTCCAAACGGCATTGGTTGTGTATAATTTGTCAGAGAAACTGGAAACCATATAAACAGATCGCTCTTTTAAAGATTAAAAAAAAAAATAAAAAAAAAAATTACAAGTGTCTTCTTCGATCTGCTTTTCAGATAATAACCATCAGCTTTGTTGTTGGATAGATTGACATCCCTAAATTAAGGGCATCTGCCAAAAAGGTTAATTCATTGATTTTTTTTTGTTTGTTTTATAAACAGCAAGGATCTGTTTAAGTTCTTAAAAAAAAAAAAAAAATTATGAGTTTAAAAGCCTCCAGCAGTTGAAAATATGAATAAACTGTTTAAGTCGACGCATGTAATTCAGATAAAATATCGGGGGAACAGAAAAACAGAGAAAAGTGAAACCCAACGCGTTTATTGTTGTTATGTTCACTTTCTCGTGGATAATGGCCGTTGAACATAACAACTCGTTTTGTGTTTAGTTCTTCCCATAATTTTTTTCTGCTGCTTTATCTAATTATGTGCATTATTTATTAACATTCCATCTGCTGGAGGCATTTAGAACAAGCCTGCTTTCCATTAGCTAGATTGCAATAAACCCTTGCATGATATTTTACAGGGTGGAGTCCCTTTGTCTTAAAAGAACATTCCACATGAAGCACTTTCAGCTCACTGTTTTGGAGTTTGTATTTTTTTTACATTTTAGGAAAATTGTGCCAAAAAGCCTGTCAATTAGAAGGCATTTTTTATTTTCTGTTAGCTCCACAGAGCAAACAGAAAAGACAAGTGTACTAGGCTAGATCACACCTACCTTCCCCCATTCTAAATGAGCTGGTACTTACACACATGGTGAGGTCTCTTTGTTGACCACAAACAAATAAATGACAAAAGTCAGGGTAATCCAGATCTTCAGGATGGCCACCATTTTGCAAATTTCCATTGGCCTGTAAGGCGTCCAGATTAATCATGAAGCTCCCAGAAGTGGATTCCCAGTCACTGTCACATAGATCAATGTCCCATTCACTCTGTGACGGTTGGTTATTATTACTATAACTTGTGGTCTGATTCGGCGCTTTGTAATTATTTTTTTCCATGAATGATCTGAAAGAATAAGGTGAGAATAAAATGGAATGAATGAGTGTGTAGTATAAACCTACATACAGCCATGCACCCAGTGTAATCTAAGCAGGCGTATTGTGGGTCTTAAATATCATTATGCAGACTGAATCATTTCAATTAATACATTAATGGAGCCAAGATGGAACTAATTAATTAATTATGGATTTCTGTTGGGGGGGGATTAAGCTCAATCATTAACAATGGCAACACTTTCAAATCTCATTTACACAACGTAATCAGCTTTCACGAATGGCCATTAATTATCACCATAATTACACACACTTCACTGTGTTAAACAATAGCCAACAGTAAAAAGGTGCAGAAAATGATCTTCCACAAGTGGAAATAAATAATAATAATAAAAAACACTACTAATTATTTTTATTTTGTTAAATATTCATTGTAGGCAACAAAAGTACAAGCCTGTGTCAAAGTTAGAGATGTAAGATTTCCTGAAATACTGAGCCTCCCTCCCCCCCCCCCCCACACACACACACACAATAATCCAGCACACACACACACACACACACACCATCAAGCGCATACACACTGCATTCATTATACACACACTGCACTCACTACATACACTATACACAACCTGCACTTACTACAAACACACAACATTAACTACACACACTGCATTCATTATACACACTCTGCATTCACTACAGATACACTACATTCACTATACACACTCTGCACTTACTACAAACACACTACATTCATTATACACACGCTGCACTTACTACAAACACACTGCATTCATTATACACACTCTGCACACACTACAAACACTCTGCATTCATTATACACACTCTGTACTCACTACAAATACACTACATTCACTATACACACTCTGCACTTACTACAAACACACTGCATTCATTATACACACTCTGCACTCACTACAAACACACTACATTCACTACTTACTTTGCACTCACTTAACACACTGCATTAATTATACACTCTGCACTCACTACATACAATCTGCACTTACTACAAACACATTCTATTCACTATACACACACTGCACTCACTACACACACACACTACATTCACTATACACACTCTGCACTCACTACAAACACTCTGCATTCATTATACACGCTCTGTACTTAATACAAACACACTACATTCACTATACACACTCTGCACTTACTACAAACACACTGCATTCATTATACACACTCTGCACTTACTACAAACACACTGCATTCACCATGCACACTCTGCACTCACTACAAACACACTACATTCATTATACACACTCTGCACTCACTACAAACAGTACATTTATTATACACACTGCACTCACTACAAACATACTATATTCATTAAACACACTCTGCACTCACTACAAACACACTACATTCATTATATACACTCTGCACTCACTACATTTATTATACACACTGCACTCACTACAAACATACTATATTCATTATACACACTCTGCACTCACTACAAATACAGTACATTTATTATGCGCACTCACTACAAACATACTATATTCATTTTACACACTCAGCACTCACTACAAACACAGTACATTTATTATACACACTGCACTCACTACAAACACTACATTCACTACAAACACACTACATTCACTATACACACTCTGCACACACTACAAACACACTACATTCAGTATACACACTCTGCACTCACTACACACACTACATTTATTATGCACACCCTGCACTGCACTATATGCATAGGAGTGTAAATTTATTTATTTATTTATTTTTTGGTTCTACTACACAGACAGAGTTGCATCCTCAGTACTTTCTTAGTATTTGAATTACATCCCAGTATTTCCCTTTAGTCAGGGTACAGGAATTGCAATAGTTTTAGACTTTACATAAAGTCTTCATGTTCATGTTATTTCCAGTTGTAATACTAGTTTACTCTTGACTATGTTGAAATGTTGCGTATATTGCTATTTTGGTGTTAAAGGACCACTATAGTGTCAGGAAAACAAACTCGTTTTCCTGGCACTATATAATCCTCAGGGCCCAACTCCCGCTGGGCTGAAGGGGTTAAAACCCCTTCAGCCACTTACCTTTATCCAGCACCGGGCTCCCTCAGTGCTGGTGACCTCTCCTCCCTCTCCGACGTCAGCTCCCGAGTGGAGCCGAATGCGCATGTGCGGCCAGAGCCGCGCGCATTAAAAACGACCATAGAAAAGCCTTTCTTAATGCTTTCCTATGGACGTTCTGCGTGCTCAATGCTTTCGCATTGAGCGTCGGGGAAGTGCCTCTAGCGGCTGTCAGGAAGATTCTCTGAAACTGCTATGTTTACATCTGAAGGATTAAACCCTGGGGGACCTCGCACCCAGACCACTTCATTGAGCTGAAGTAGTCTGGGTGACTATAGTGGTCCTTTAAGTGTAGATGCTGGTCTCTTATTCATCTATATATTTCATGTAGCCCTTCTTATTAGGTGTGCTATTGCAGTAGCAGTCCAGCAGATCTAAGTTCTCACTTTGTGTCCAGTAGCCACATGCCCTGGTTTCTTAGCACTTGAAGTAGACCTTGCTAATCCTGTCAACACCTGAGCCAACATGACTCTTGTTTCATTTTACTCTTTTATAATTGAGGTGGGTATATATCGTTAGTGGTCTATAATATATGTGCCACGTATATATAATACCCCCGCCCACACACACACACTTAATTTATTTGCTCAGGTTTCTTCATCTTCAATTGGTCCCTTTCCATGAAATGTGGATTTTTACTTATTTTAGTCTTTATCAATTAATCTTTAATTTGCAAAGTATCATATATGGGTGTGGTTAATCCTAAACTAGTTTAATCATCAAGGTGTTGCAAATGGGAGAGACCCAAGCTGGATCACCTTCACAGAGGTGGAGAGATCAAGGATAAATACTGGCTACTGAGGAAATAAAAATGTATGCCCGTACCAGAAATTCTGGAAACAGCCAAGTAAAGGCTCACAGCACCGACAAGCAGATAAACCAGAGTGAATAAGTGTCCTGTTTACCAAATAGCCATCCAAGGTGTATGTACAGTTGCAGGTTAACAACATATCAACCCCAGACTTACCCAGAAATGAGATTGAACAGTATTAGAAGAACATCTAGGAGAAACATGCATCACATAACACCAAGGTCCATTGGCTACAAAAACCTGAAAGCAGACCACTGCATGCTTCAAGAACAGGAACCAGTCACCACCACAGGACTAGATATCCAACAAAGAGCCAACATGAAGAGTTGACCAGCATCAGGACCTAATATGATCCAAAGCTACTAGATAAACTAACAATGCTGCATGAAACCCTAGCAGCACAAATTGACCCGCTACTAGCAACATGCTCACACCCTAGAAAGCATAACACAAGACAGAACAATATTGGTCATTAATGACATTCACAAAGGAATAACACCATTTAACTACAGACCAATCACCTGCCTCCCCACAATATGGAAGGTCTCGTCAGGCATCATAGTTTCCAAGATCGATGGGCATATAAGTCAATACAAGAGCAATATTTAGAAGGGGATTGGGAACACCAGAGTATCAAAATACCCACTCCTGGTGGATCAAGCAGTCACATGGGATTCTAAGACCAGACACGCCAATCTGTGCACAGCCTGGATTGACTACAAGAAATCATATGGCACAATGCAAATACATAGAGAGATACTGGAATACTTGACTCTATACAAGTTTAACAAGACATTATGAGTCTTAATCAAGAACTCAATAGGCAAAGGGTAAGCAACCCTAGAACAACACAAGTGAAAAAACAAAGGTGGCGTTTACAAAGGAGATATGTTATCCCCAAGGCTGCAGTGCATATGCCTCAATACCCTCAGCCAGATCATTATGAAAAGTGGACATGGAAACAGGTTCAAAAGTGCAAATACCATCAGTCACCTCCTCTATATGGACATCCAACTGTATTCCAAGAGTGAAGACTCCCTGTTCCACCTAACTAGTATATCCCCTTAAGGACACATGACGTGTGTGACACGTCATGATTCCCTTTTATTCCAGAAGTTTGGTCCTTAAGGGGATATAGAGCAAAGACATCAGTGTTATCATTCAGACTAGATAATTGTGAGCAGATGATAGCAGTAAGGGGGAAGATTAACTGGACTAAAGGAGGTTATAGTGCCACAAGGCCAACTAGAGAACAGCTTCAAGTACCTAGTAATAACAAAAACACATCGCAGTCATAAGGAAGAGGCAAAGAGGATAACAAAATCCAAGTACCAACAGAAAGTCAGACAGTTCCGTATTTCCAGCATAATAACAAGAACAAGATCCACTCCATTAGACATATACCCTTCCTGTCACCAGGTACCCAGCTGGAATAATAAACTGTCCAAGAGAAGAGCTGGATTCCATGGATAGAACCAGTAACTACTCAAAATAAATGGAGGGGATGGGTTGCGGGGAGGACAGTCAGGAGAGCGCAGATGCTAGTCGACTGGGAGATGAATCATGGGGGAGCGACTCCCTATAACTCACTGATGCATAGCAGGATATTTGTGAATTGCACCTGATCGGATAGTCTAAACTGTTCACTGTTACATCAAGAATAATGCCTTCTGTCTATCTGATACCTATATACGGTCTCCAAGTTTCATCTCTTTATATGATGTTAAAGACAGACTTTTAATTGTTGATTTTAGCAAATGTTACAAACTGCTCCCCCCAGTGTGGGTAAAAACTTTTTTTTTTTTGTGAACTCAATAAAAAAATCTGTTTAACACGTAATTAATTGAGGATTCCATCCAAAATCCAGCACCCAGAGACTGTAAAACAGTTAGAAAGGACCTGATGAGTGTAAAGATTATCTTCATGATGTGCATTCACAAGTACATCATGGAGATGGCTCCTACAGATGAACTGGCAAGGGAATGCCTGAGACAAGAACAAATAGAAGATGCAGAGGTGTCGTGGCAAGACAAACTGCTTTATGAGATGTACCAAATCATGTATGTGGCTCACATTACAAAATTCTACCAGTGGATGGTTAAAAGCAGGACTAAAAGACAGCATTGAGGCACTAATCCTAGTGAAGCAGGAATAGGGACTGAGCAACAGATCAATAGAAACAAGGGTTCACCACACCAGAAATGCCCAGAGGGTGCAGAATGTGCATAGAGGCCTCCAAGCCTATCCAGCACACAGTAGCCAGGTGCAAGATGCTAGCATACATGGGGAGGCCCAACTAACTTGCTGTGATTGTTTACCAAAACAAAACATATGCACAGAATATGGGCTTGACCTGCCAAAGTCTAAATGGGAGATGCCACAAAGCGCAGTTGAGAATGACAGGGCTAAGGTCCTGTGGGACTTTCAGATCCAGATGGAGAAACAAGTACTGTAGTGGTAGACCAGGAATGGAAAACTGCTCTGGTGGATGATGTGGCAATACCCAATGAATATAACGCAAGGTGGACAAATAAAAGGACTGATGGAGGAGATAGAAAGGATGTGGAATGTGTCAGCAGTAGTAATTCCAATTGTACTAGGAGCACCCGGTGTTGTAACCCCTAAGCTGGGAAAGTGGTTCCAGCAGATTCCAGGTGAGACATCTGAGATCTTTGTCCAGAAGAGTGCATTTCTAGGAACAGCTAAAACAGCCACTGCGTAGAACCATCAGTGTCAGGAATACAGTATGATCCCGCACGTAGAATTGTGTAACACAGAGGACTGATAGGTAACGTATTACCGGACCTTAGAATGGCCGGACTAATGTACCAAAGAAAAGTCAGGAATAGCCAAGGTCAAGGGAGACAGAAAGAGACACAACGATAAGGAAAAGCCAGGAGTCAGGGATGCCAGAAAACAAGGAAGTCAAAAACAATGCCAAAGTCAAATAACCAGAATAACCAGAATCAATAACGCGCTCTCGGACAACCACAAGGAAAACCACGACAGGGCACTGAGCAGGATGAGAACTGGGCCTAAATACCCCTCCTCTAGATCTGATAGGCTGTAACCGGCCTTTGACCCCAAAGGCAGTTACCAGGTTCCTGTGGATTGATTGCTAGTCGGCACAACTTTTCCTGTCAGAACAGTTTTTATAAGCGGATGAATAAGTGACAATCAGATCCCTGTTTAGAGGACCAGAGAATGAGGAACACACAAATATACCAACCAAAAACAAAACATATTTTATATATAAAATATACATACATGCACATGTAAAATACAAATATATAATATACATGTACACACACTCTTCCTCTCTCTCTGAAGCCAGCTATCACTGGCGTTGCTAGAGAGATGGAGAAAACAGTGTAAATTATGAGCCACTTTTACATCTCCAGAAACTCCACTAAAAATTCAAGCTCTTTAATAGCAGGACGGGGAATTCAGAAAACGTTGACGAACCTTACTTAAAAACAGAGTAAATAAAGCAGATCTTGGGAAATGCAGTAATGTTCTGCAAGTGCTAGATTTTTATTTGAGACTTATATAAAAGCATTTTTTTTTCTATTCTCCCCCCCCCCCGTTTTACGAGAATAAATTGGTGTACTTATGCCTGAATCTTGTTAAAACAACATAAACCATCAAAGTACTACTTTACAGGAAAACATTAGCTATTAAAATGGATCTTTGAATTATTCAGTGACCTAGATGCATAAGCCTATTAGAGAAACCATTACCTACATACTTCTCATTGAAAGGTAAAGAAAAGCCACGGAGAGATTTATTGAGAAGTACTAAGGATTGCAAATTACACTACATTTAGGCATCAATGGCAAAAGTACAATAGGAAACAGCAGTATCTCATCTTATTTACAGATGACTTGCATTATAACACTTTTGTTAAAGTAATCTGTTGAGAAAACCCACAAGATATGCAAAAAAGGCTGTCAATATTCACGATGCTGGCTAAGCCTCAATGTGAAATGTAGTCCTGGGAGCCAATGACTGCCACCACTGACCGAGGCAGCACCTTGGAATAATCTTTCTTGAAAGCACAGACCATGACAAAAATGTCTAATTTAAAGGGGAATTCTAATCCATTCTCTATCCAAATGACCAACAAAGGACAGGTAGTTTATGGCCTAATTGAGAATTCTAGCACCAGAAAAATCAACTGAACTAAAATGACAGCATTTGTTTATATCTGCAGCCGAAGAGGTGGCTAAACCTACTTGCGTGACTGACCGCTGCTGGTAACCTATGCAAGGCCATGGGGTCTAACTACTAAATGCCAAATTCGGTTTTCATTTTGTTTGCATTTGGCTTAATTTTCAACATTCAGTTGTTCAAAAGTGTCTGTGGTTCCCTGTATTCCCTAAGAACCGAATGATAAACAGATTTTTAATGAATTTCACAGCTATAAGAATAAAAAACAAAAAGTCACTAATTTAAGAGCCAGGTATGAGATGGTGCAGGATGTAGGATATCCTTAGAGTGCTAAGGGGTATTTGGCGTAGTTTGAGAGGGTTATTTAGGATTAAGGAGCAGTTACCCTGGTCTGTATCAGGGTACGGTAAATGGAATGACCAAACAAAGCCAATTCGTCCCTAAACAGCCAAAATGGAGCTTTGGCTAATTTCAAAGGTCTACAGAGCTGCAGTAGAATAGAAGTGCACATTTGGTTAAATAACCCTAATAATCCTAATTTGCCATTTGTGATTTGCCAAATGGACTAAAAATAGCCAAATTGTGACAATTGAACTCCCATTTACCTGCCATTCTGCATTTAGCGAACAGACCCCATGTGTTTTCTTCCTTTTTTCTCTTTCCTCTTTTGAGATTATTCTAATACGGTGATATACTTGTCATTGGACCTTCTCTGTAGTTGCCCTACAAGGTTTTGCTGGGGATATTGTGTAGCGCTAGCCCTGATTACTTCAATCTTCTTGTGTAATGTTTCAGACTATCAGCCACTTACTGCACATCTTTTTACTTATAGCAGTTATGTTTACGATGAGTGTACAAGTGAGAAGTAGCTATCAGTCAGTTGCCGGTTTGTGTACAAATTATACCTTTATTATAAATTATGCAGTTTTGTGATGCTTTTTTTATTTGTGTGCAGCATTTGAATGCTGGGATGTATGCACTGTAACACACACACAGATCTGCACACACTCAGATACACACAGAAAACACAGTGAGTGGCTTTCACTGTGATTTGCCATTATAATTCTTCTGTAAGAGAAGTGCCGGCTCAGCTCACAATTTACGCCCAGGGTTGCAACTGCCAGCATATAACAGAGCTACGAATCCGCACAACTCCAATGGAGGATTATCTTAAAACATGCAGGCACGCTCACGGCAAGGCTCCTGCAAGTCCTAAAGCAAGCACTTGGCCTTATAGCATGCTTTTAGAAGCTGTTGGTGTTGCTGTCTGATTGACAGCCACTGGAGGTGTGCTTCGGACAAACTAAAACAGTGCCGAATCTCTAACAGGGAACGGAAGTAAACTGCAGGGTCAGGATATTTTCATCAAAACACATCTTCATTAAGCTGAAGTGTTTTTTGTCCTTAGACTGCCATTTAAATTTAGTTTATTAGGTTATTTTTTGTATAAAGAGTATTAAATGAAAATCAATGATAGGGAGTCACCATTGTGAAGTATGAAAAGTGCAACTGTAACACTTACTCAACAACTGAAAATGATTGCTTTCATGGAGTAAGGACAACTGCCTACTATTACACACAGAAGGTGACCATTGTAAAGTTTTCACCCTAACTGTGGAACCCTGACACCCAGGAATTACAGCTAGACTAGGCAATGTGGGAGTTGCAGGTCACCCAGCTGTATAGATTTATGATGGGTGCTTCCCTTCTGAATCCACAACAACTTATCACAACATATATATTGCTCTGGGTTTCAGAATTCAAGTAGCAGCATTTTTTTCAGCAGTAAGTGGAAACATAAGCTCCCAGCTTCGGGGTGGTATACCAAGCTCCATTTACGTTTACATTTAAGTCCACAATACTGGGCAAACGCTAAGCAGACTGTACCTACCTGTCTTGATCCCCATTGATTTGGGTCTCAGCTTTTATTATGAGCTTCGGGGTAACTTTCATATTTACTGGCAGCTGCTCCATCACCTCTCTCTTAACATGCAGTTTGATATGATAGTCGCGTGTTCTTTCACGCTTGGGTTGCAGGTTTCCAATGTAAGGCTCGGCACCATCTTGTATTTCTTTCACTGCCTTCAAAGCCTAAAGTGGAACAGATGACACTTCAGCTAATTATGTTGCATTTGTCATTTCACAGTTACAGATGAATGTTTCTGGTACATTTTTCGTTTATTAAAGAAAAGAAAATCATTAGGCACTATGCCATTCTAGTGCAGAGCTGGAGACTAGCGTGAAACCATTAATACATTTGTAGATGTACTTACATACACATAAACTCACCCACACATTCACTCATAAAATACAGACGTGATTTTATACGCTCAAATAGATAGAATAATCAGAACTGGGTATTTAAATAGAGATCCAGATTTAAAGATTTAAGTAATGGAGGCCCTACCATGTAAAGGATTGAGATCTGTCCAAACTGGACTTCACCATGAGGTTATGTGACAAGACATTGTAGAAAACCTACTTCTCATTTTCTAAAAGTTTATCACATTTTATGATGCTTAAGGGGAAACTAACACCAGGAAAACCCCTCCCTCCCCCTTCCACTCTCCACCCCAGGGTGCAGAAGGTGTTAAAAACTCCTTCTGTAACTTACCTGATTCCAGCGCTGATATACCTTAGCGCTGGTTCAGGTTCCACCTCTGCTCTTCCTCCTCAGAAGTCAGCCAGCAGGGGGGACCTAATGCGCATGTGCAATGCTCGCCATGCTCACGTTACCATTATACAATGCTTTTGTATGGGATTTCGGGTGACGCTGGATGTCCTCATGCATAGCATGACTAAAAGTCCCCTAAATCCCCCTCTAGTGGCTCTCTGGTAGACAGTCACTAGAGGTGGAGATAACCCTCAAAGGTAGTTATTGCAGTTTATCAGAAACTACAATAATTACAATTGCAGTTTTAAGAATCCTGAGACACTGCACCAAGACTACTTCAAAGAGCTGAAGTGGTCTGGGTGCCTATAGTGTCCCTTTAATTATATATATTTCTAATGATGTATGAAGGTTTTTTGGAGAAAATGTTACTTTTATATCTGGATGAGGCTCTATGTCAGGTCAGATTCAACTGTTCTCTGACTGACTTTGGCTCATTCTAAGTTGCATGCTACTGTGATTGCTCAGTGTGAAACTGCAGCAGCAGGCAAGCTAGGTTGAGCAGACGTTGGTCAGATGACCGATGAGACCCGACATACTCCTCATTTAGATTTAAAAAAAAAAAAAAAAAAAAGTTAACTTTTCTCCCCAAAAAATAAATATACATTATTTCAAAAATATCATTAGGTTTCGCTAAATGTTATAAACTGAGAAGTGAAAACATGATGACAGTTGTCCATTAAGTTTACAATACGAATTCTAAGGTTTGTGAGATCCAAAATTCACGATCAAATAAAGTTTGAATTATTCTATTAACAGTGAAAATTCACAATTCTACAGTCTTACTGAGATCTGCAGAAGGTCACTAAAAGATAAACGCATCAGAGGTCGAACTTTTGTGCCTCAATTACTGTGATTGTCAAAAAAAACAAAAACAGTTGTCAAGCACAGTTGTAGGGGTGTGATGGTCTGAAGCCACTCTGCCATCAGTTATACATTCTGCCATCATTGACGCAGCCATACATTTTACCACATCAAAACATAGCAGAGGAGACGAACAGTATCTACGTCGGAGCTGAACCAAATGTGGTTCATACAACAAAACTGTGTTCCTAAATGGTTACTACAACCACCATGACCACTATTTGCTTTTCGAAGGGTTCATAAGTAAGGAATCTGTCGGTGCAGCATTTCTGTTTAAAACGCTGTACATACAGAGAAATATGCGCTTCTGTGCCGGGGTATAGTTGCACCCCCTCCATATGAGACTTCGGCAGCCCGGAACGCTGTTGCTAAAGTACTTTATGTGTGATAATGGAGTCCTCTGCTTTTTAATTTTTACAAAAACGTGCAGATTTCAATAGAAATTGGCACTTTTATAATTTATCTTGTTACACCCTCTGGTTGTCAATCAGACAACTGGTCTTGTTACTTCCTGGTTGTTTAGCTCAGTTGAGACTTCTCATTGAGCTAGCTCAAGTTCTTTATGTGTGAAGAATGGGACCTAATCTTTTCATAACACCTGCCTTGCGAAGACGTCTCATTGAACTTTGGGAAGTCTGTGATTGGACAGCCACAGAAAGCATAAGCTAGGGAAGAAGGGATGGCTTGCAATGGCTGTAGACAAGAAATCTGAAGCTTTTGGAGTGTCCCTTTAAATCTGTACAACAATGACATCTGTCGCTACTTATTTATAACTTTTTTTTTGTTTGTTTGTATTTTTAAATATAAGGGGAGGACCAAGTTAATAATACCATGTCACCATTAAGTAAAAAAAAAAAAAGGGTGTAGTAACCCTTTAAACATACAAGTAGATCGTCAAGAGAATTCTGCAGAAGGAGAAATAGTGTGTTTTTGAACGGCTTTGATAAAACCCAGACCTAAATGCCACTTACATGTTGTGGCAGGTTTTCAAGTGAGTTGTTCTTTCAAGACAACAGAAATGTCAAGGTTGAAGCAGTTTTGATCTTAAAAGTGGTCCAAAATGCTTCACATTTAAGAGACTGATCTTTCCAAACACACACATACAGCACATATATCACATATTTTTAAGGTCATTCTTGCCGAGACGGAGGCTACTGGGGCAGTGATACAAACGTATTTATATACCAATACAATCTAAAGACTTTATAAAACGATATTAAATACATCTCTAATGGTACAATTATATTTTACACTGAACCTTGTTTTATGGTCTACCCTACATCAGAGATTAATTTAATAAAAGGTGTATTACGGTCCAAAACCCAAAGGTCTGCTACTATTTATAGTACTCAAAAAATGCTCTCAACTCACCTAAACTGAGAGGGTAGTGGATGCATGGAATAGCCTTCCAGCTGTAGTGGTAGAGGTTAACACAGTAAAGGAGTTTAAGCATGCGTGGGATAGGCATAAGGCTATCCTAACTATAAGATAAGGCCAGGGACTAATGGAAGTATTTAGAAAATTGGGCAGACTAGATGGGCCGAATGGTTCTTATCTGCCGTCACATTCTATGTTAAACATATATAAATTAAAAAAAAAAGATGTTACTGAAATTACCAAACATCATATATTGGACATAGAAGTTTAAAAAATCTCAAAGAAAACCTTTAGATTGTTTAAACCTATAAAGACTAATGACATGTCAGACGTGCTAAGATTTAATTGGCCTTTGCCATGTTAACATCTAATTGGTTATTGCCTAAACCCTAAAACTCAAAGCTACACAAAGAAACATGTTGCAGATTAATGGGGGTTACTGTGTAGGTATACATAATGAATGTTAAATTTTGATAGCTCTTTAACTAATGAACATAACCATTTATTTTTCCAGGTACTTTGGCAGATTAATAAAAATGTTTTAAAGGAAGGAAACGCTTTTTTTTTTTTTAAATACTCGTCAAATTAATTGTTGTTCTTTTAAGTTAAAATATTGACAGTTAATTATATTTAGATATGTGGATTACACGTTTAATAAAGGAATTTTGGCTATTTTAATTCAGAATTGGGCCACTTTCCTTGTTTTTATTATTTTTATGCTATTGTTATTTGCCTGGCATCCTGTTCCACAACTCCAGTGAGGACCAAAGAATCCAGGTTGGGGATCATACCACCTGTGCCTTAATCATTGAGGGGTCAGTCTGCTCAATAAAGTGTGAGTAAGATTTATTTTCTTTTTACTCCTGTTTTAATTTAGACGGAGAGCGCTATTTTTGTCTGTTCTGTTTTTCCGCAAATAAACCTTACTACTACATCTACTCATATCCTAGAAGTGGTGTCATACCACTCTACGCCCATTACACTAGAGCTGGTTTTAGCTCTGGTAAATGTGAGTACATCTCTTTTTGATGATTCCATAGGTTGATTGGGATTCCTTTTTCTGTTTTGTTTATATGTCTACACGAATTGCAAGTCACTTCTGACCCAAGATTTTGCACAAGAAGAATATCTATCGTGACCTGGCCTGTTTCCTTGCAAGTTGCACTTTATATTTATTTCTGACATTATTGTAGATTTAGAAAAAAATCTTTTTAACTGTTATTTCTTATAACAGTCTTTTTATACAATTTATATAAATTTGTAACAGTATAAATATATTATTGGTACCTTTCTCCCAAGGACGTTTTACTATTTTGAAAAATTATTATTTTTTCATATGTATTCACATACATTATAACATTAATTCAAAGGAACAGTTTCGCAAAAGACAATTAGTAATTTTGCCAAAAATATAAGCGTACACTTACCATGTGTCTTGCGTTATACGATGACATTTATACAGTTTTGTAACATATAAAAATTTTGTAATATTTCATAAATTACCGTACATTTAAAAGTAATAGTGCATACCTTGAAGTGTATAAAATAATATGTGTGCATTGTAGGTTACTGATGTAGTATAGAGCGACACAGGAGTGTGTTGTGCATATCGATATGGTTTTTGTAGTTTTAACAGAGGTAATCTGCTACATTGAGGTGTGGTTTTCCATGAGAACACGATTTAAGTGGGGCTTATGAGTGTTCCGTACCGTCTCTTAGGGATTCATCTGTCGGCTAATACATGTGTTCTAGAAGCGCATACGGTTCATTGGATGTGAGCATCCACCTGTAGGAAGGTGTTCCATGGTCCCCAAATTTGTGTAAATTTTGTGTAGTTTTTGGAAATGGCATAAGTGATTTATTCCATTTATTTTACCCTTTCCACTCGTTGGATCCAGTCCATGACGGATGGGGGATTTATCCGTTTCCAGTGGACTGGGATGAGTTGGTTTGCTGCCATAAGCAGGTGCGTGATCAGGGCTGTTCCCTGTCTCTTTTGTTGAGGTGGTGGTAAAAGAAACAACATGTATTCTGGGGAGAACGGAAATTGTATTGCGTTGATATCCTGTATAAGTGTGTGTATGCGTTTCCAGAATGTAGTTATTGTTGGACATTGCCACCAGATATGGGCTGGATGTGGATCAGGTTGTTGGCATCTCCAGCAAGCATCTTTAGCACTATTGTGTATTTTATGTGGATGCCTTGTGTGCCTTAAGGAATATCCTCTGCCACTGGGTTTGTGATAAGCCAGTTTGTAGTTCATCCGACAATTTCACTGTGAATCATGGGAATTCAGGTATTTGTGAGGTCTATCACCATCCGGTATGAGTTTCATGCCCCGGATGAAGTGAGCTAGTTGTGTATATTGGAGATGTTGCATGCCTGTGGGGGATTATGTTGAGAGGAGATTGTTCAGTGATTTTAATATGTTCTCCTGTACAATATCTTGAAGCATGAGGTAGGGTTTGATGTGGTAAAGTCTCTACGACTTACCGGAGATTCCTGCTTCGAAAAGGGGGTTGTGTGAGTGGGTACAGCGAGGAGAAATGACTATTGTGTGCCCATTGTTTGCGTTGTAGGAACATTTGGCCAGACCTGTACCAGGGGATCGTCAGAATAGGAATCTCAAAGAATGAATATTTTCACCCATTGTTGAGTCGTGTTCGCGTTTTTCATAGCCAGGTGTATGGCTTTGTGGTATGTGTCTATATTAGGGAGCCCCAAACCCCTCTTCTCACAAGGTTTAGTGAGAGTTTGCCAGTCGGGGGTGTGTGTGTGTGACCAAAGAAAGTACGTTAACATCGTCCTGACTGTGTCGAAAAATTTCTTGGGGAATACTATGGGAATCGTTTGTTGTGCATATAGGATGCGGGGTAACACATTAATTTTTAAGATGTTAAGTCTACAAAACCATCCATAACACGGTTTGTGTCAAGTTTTCAGATCCTTAGATATAGCTGCTAGAAGGAAGGGAAAATTAAGTTCATATAGTTGTTCAATTTTATGTGGTAAGTGAATTCCTAGATATTTAACGGAGGTGTTGGTCCATGTAAAGTGCAACTGCTGCTTCAAATTTACGTCTATTTCAGGCTTTGTGTTTAAGGGAAATAACTCACACTTAGCAAGGTTGGCTTGGAAATTGGATATCCCACCGTAGATATCTATTTCCTTAAGAATATGTGGGAGAATTTTGAGCGAGTCAGGTACCGTGAATAGTAGGTCATCTGCAAATGCAGAGACCTTGTATTATGTTTTACTATTTAAGATGAGAAAAACAAAACCTATTTTAAAGACGATGGTTATCTTCTCCACATTTTAAAACCAATGACATTTCAACAAGAAGCAAGCTGAAAATATCAGTAGAAAGACCTTTATTGAACAATTAATTTTTTTGTTGCGAGAATTTGCATACATATATAAAAAGATGAGGTCAGGTAGCTGATATAGGTCTATATCACATTCTACTAATAGCCTCCCCATTGATCATGTATCAATTTCCCAATAGAAATCTGTGCGGTTTCACACATGCTCCCTAAGGGGCGCTTACGTGTTATGAAAAGCTGTCCTCGCTAACTTTCTTTGGTTCCTACGCCAATGCTCAGAGTACATGAATACATCTATTGATTAGGGTGGTCTAATTTCTATTACGGTTTGAAATTTTATTTAACGTTACAAGAACCATTACCAACTTCCGATATCAATCATAGTTTAACTTTCCTTCTTGTGGGAGGGCGCATTTGCCTAAAATGCTTCGACTGTTGCATTTTTCTTATATTCGTCAGCAATAAAAATGTAAGTATAAAAAGATTTACAGCAGCTCTGAATGTCGCGTATTGTACACAGAGCTAGCATGCACCTGGAGTGTCTCTCTAAAGCCATCTTAAGATACAGCAAAACCATTCAGCTGAACAAGCTATTTCCTTAAAGAAGAGCCAAATGCGTCTTAATCCATCTTTGCTGTCTTTTTATGGCAATATAAATAAAACTAGTACTTTGTATGCTTTCCAACTGCATTGTACGCTGATTAATGTGGAAATCCAGAAGAGAACAAAAAATAAATAAAAGAACGCATTTGTGAAGAACACCAAAGAGAGATAGATATTGATGATGGTTCATGTCTATCAAACCATAAAGGCACTCACAACATCAAAGCTTTGTTCCAGTCAAGGAGCAGGGTCTAAGTCTACATTAAATAAGATTATATTTTGGCTCACGTGCTAAATAAATCCGGATTTCTTCCGTGCTCTTCCAAATTTTTACAAGACTCCTATTTAAGTTCTTGTTGCAGAACTCAAGCTTTTGGAAATGAAGAGAAGAAAAATGTAAAATACGATGTACACAAAGGGGCCATTTCAATGGAACGTTTGCCATTTGAAACTCATTTGGCTATTCATAAAAGGCTCATTAATTTATTTCGGCCATATTTTCGCTTCCATTCGAAAACCATAATGCTCGATGTTTAAATTCAGTTGAATCTTTATATACGTTTACTAGTTTGGCTATTCTCAAACAGCCGAACTCCAGATGAATTTCTTTGATTCCGTTTTTCCAATTCCTCTTAACCCCTTAAGGACCAAACTTCTGGAATAAAAGGGAATCATGACATGTCACACATGTCATGTGTCCTTAAGGGGTTAAACAGACTAGCAGAACTTGTACCCCTCACAAACACACACACACATTGCACCCCTGATGCACACATAGTGCACCGCTCACATACCCATTGCATCCCATACAAACACACTGCACCTCTCTCACACCTAACCCTAAGTCATCGTAACACTATTCTCAATAACCCATTCCCCAAACCCTGATCCTAACATACTCAGGGAAGTTCAATGCTATTTTGCTGCAATTCACTTTTGCTTTTTAGCAATGAGATTAATTTAAAAATACTAGGGACCCATTCAACTCAGTATAGTTTCAATTTACCGTAGTTGACAATGAATAAATTAATTCCGTTTGCCGAATTGAATGAAAAGTATTTAGTGAATAGACCCCAAATAGTTTTGTAGTAGTGCGTCTGTGTAGCCACGATTTACAGGAGAAAAATCAATTCAATATTATTGGTTGCGGAGGTTTTTTTTTTTATCATCATCATCATCATCATCATCATCATCATCATCATCATCATCAGTAGACTTCTGCACAGATTTGGTTTATATGGTAGTTCTGAATAAAATTAATTGAATTCCACACCCAGATGAGTTAATAAAAAAGCCTCCACAGATAAATCCTGGATGATTCGTCAGAGTGTGGATTAAAAGATATTTGATTTGGACAAACTGTCCAAAGTAAATGCCTGCACAATTCTTATCACAAGACCAGTGACATGTTTGAAAGTGCTGAGAGGCCTAAAATACAGGGGTGGGGAATATGCCTCCCCCCCCCATTCTTATTTACATTTTAAAAAGTACTAATAAACGCTATACCCCCCACTTATTTTAGCTCAGGACATTGCCTGCAAGCCATGGTGGTCCAGTGGTGAAGCCTTGGTGGTCCGGTGATGAGTGAACTCTAGCCTGCAGTTAGAGTTCCCTTCTCTCGCGAGATTTGGCTCTGCAGCATTGCAATGAGAACAGTGTCAATGCTCCAGCCTCGCGAGAGGAAAAACCCAGCGGAGCTGCAGGCTACAGCTCCGGGTCCTCCTCTCCCCTTCATCTCTCGGCTGCCGCGGTGAAGTGCCAGCGTGGCGTTTAGGGGAAAAGTGGTCAACACTCTGGAAAAAAGACAGTTTCTCAGCATATAACCTGCATCATTGATGAGTTCCAAATTGAAGAATGCTTCAGGCAGCTGTATCTTTAAGACCTTATTATGCATTGTTGGTGTTGATGTAAGACAAGAGAGTTAAGTTTTAACTTTCCATGGTCTTAATTTCTCTAATATTCATAAACCAAACCCTAGGTATTACCAAGGTTCCATTATTAGCCCCCTGCCTTACAGCTGTGGTTGGATAGTCTTTTTTCCTGGAACCTAACCTAGTATAAACATCATGATAAACATCCTCTTCTGCAATTGTCATTAGTCTAATACTATCCTTACCTTTTGTGTCACTTTACCCCACTCCCTCTAGCATGTAAGCTCAGTGAGAAGGGCCCTCAACCCCTCTGTTCCTGTGTGTCCAACTTGTCTGGTTACAACTACATGTCTGTTCGTCCACCCATTGTAAAGCGCTGCGGAATTTGACGGCGCTATATAAATATCATAATAATAATAATGATACTTTTATTACATGACTTATTTAAAGGGACACTCCACTGCCCAAATCTAAAAACAAAAAACAAATATTTGGTAGATATACAACCAATGCAAATTTTATGCATTCAAGCTAAAGTGATTTATGTGTGTGGAGTGGGCCCTAAGAGAGATTGGACCTGCATCCAGTGCTTGTATAGGACTTTTGCCCTTCCCTTGTTAAGAAAAGTTGGAAAACATTGTTTTATAGCAGTGGAAATACTGACCGGTTTCCTCCATATCAAACAGGCTTATTACGTGCACACTTTTCTAACAGCAGATACCAGGGTAAAATAAAACCGGTTTAATTAGCGGAGTTTATAACATTCACTGACTAATCAGGACACTGCTCAGAAAAAAATAAAAAATTATCCCCATTAGAGACAGCAGGGACCTTATCACAAACCTCCAGCAGTGAAACATATTGAGAAAAACAAACAAACAGGTCCTTAAAAATACAGAGAAAGCTAAATAAAAGCATTTGTCTGCCAATGCCACATCTTTGACATGACATTTACACTTCATGCAGTTCATTTCATAATCAAAGTATAGTAACTGCATAACAATTAAACAGAGAATGCTTAACCCCTTAAGGACCAAACTTCTGGAATAAAAGGGAATCATGACGTGTCACACACGTCATGTGTCCTTAAGGGGTTAAAGGGAAAGAATTAGATCAAAGACATCACCAAATGAAACTTACTAATTTAGCTGTTGCAATTTCATTGATAAAGGAACAACATAATTTTATCAAATACAAACGTTCATTCCTGACACTACAGTGTTCAAAAAAATACAATTTAGATCCCCCCCTAACCCCTGTTAAAGTAAAAAAAAAACAACGCACCGTGTAGGTCCGCTGTGGCTGGGCCCGCCTCCGCCCCGCCTCCTTGGCTGAGATCATGAAAGTTGACGATCTCAGCCAATCATACTTTCCCACAGAAAAGAATTGGGAGACTATTGTGCATGTGCGGTAAAACGCAGCACTGTGCAAATCAGCATCTCTTAATAGATATGCATTGAATTCATGCATCTCTACGGGGAAAGTTCAGTGTCGCTATGCAGAGTGTGGAGACATTGAATGCCAATGTTGCACACTGTGAACGTACCTATTCTTGATTTAGAACAGTTAATTTGGAACCTGAGGTTTCCATAATCTGAAAGTCTACGCAGTATTCTAAACTCAAATGTAAGTATTTACAAGTGTGAACTGTCAGGAGTTCAGAATAATTTCAAATTCAGTTCGTCTTTTTTCACACAAAATTTGTAAGTAACTTTGAATTCCCAATAATTAACAAACTGAGACTGAAGATTCAAGAGTATTCACTGAGCAAAATAAGATCTTCACATCAAGTCCATTTAAGCCACTTTCAACATCAAATGAGATTTCAATGGAAATATTTATTATATATAAAATTTCTAAAAGGTTATTATAAAATGCTATTAAGAAAAGATCCTTTAGCTATTTTAAGGTACAACTGGCATTAAGACCGGAAGTAATGTTATTAGCTCTGTTAAAATAATAGTTACTACAAACTGGAAAAGTGAGAGAGATTTTACCCTAACTCAAATAACTTCTCAACTACTACATCAACTAAAAATGGAAAAGGGATATGCTATCTGGATAAAACCTCCGATTTGTGGGGAAAATGGGATATATATATGTTGGTTTGTTTGAATGATAAAAGCAGCCGCAATGTGAAACGGAGCTGAACTTTTATATTTTTGTATTATTGTAATGATAAAAGAACAAAAAAGTAATAAAAAAAATATATAAAATGATAAGATATTAATTCAGACAGACACAAAGTGCAAATAACTTGTGTTGAGTAGATTCAACTTTTTAGGACACTGAAGACTAAACCTTCGGTGCTCCAGCTGTTTTGGACTATGATCACAAACATGCTCAGTCGGATGCTGAATCCGTAACGCGGTCCAAAACAACCAGACTGCCAGAGGCAAGCTATCACCACCCTAGAACAATGAGTGAAAGTATAAGTGATCCGTAGCATTTGCATACCTGTTCGTTGACTTTGTTATGCTCCTTGAGGTCCAAATCTTGCTCGAGGCGAGAACGGTTCTCGCTCCTGGTTGCCATGGTGATGTCTTTCTGATTAAGCTTTGCAGTCAGGTCAGTGATATCCGTTCTCAATCTTTCCAGGTCATTGTTTTTTGCCTCTTCCTTTTGAAGATCATTTTCAATCTATTATAACAATATCATCATGAGATCAACAAGTAGCTCTGCTTTAAATCAGCGTAAACAAGGCATGGCACAAATCAAAACCGCTTCAACTTTGTGATGTGTTTTTCTTTTCGACTTTGCGCATTTTTTTCTCACAGGGAAGCATAGAAGGCATATTATAACAGTCTGCCTCAAGCTTTGCCTAGACGTTATGTGAAATTATTAACCTTTAAGAAAACTCAAAGTATTTTCAGATGCACTGAACATGGTGATATGTTTAACCCCTTAAGGACCAAACTTCTGGAATAAAATGGAATCATGACATGTCACACATGTCATGTGTCCTTAAGGGGTTAATGTGAGTGATCTGCGATACACATAACTACTTATAATGGATAGAGTGTCCTGGCCCAGGCAAAGCCACCGCACACTGTACCATAAACACACTGACTTCTGGACTGTCAAAGCTTGAATGGTCTACAGAATGTTGGGAACCAGTTAGCTAATAGTGACAAACAAATACAGAAAGGTGAACTTCACCTAATTCAAATGGTTTCTTGGCTCCCTCTTTGACCCGGAGATCACCTTAAAGGGACGGTGTTGGTGTATAGAACATGCCCCTGCAGCCTCACTGCTCAATCCTCTGCCATTTAGGAGTTAAATCCCTTTGTTTATGAACCCTAGTCACACCTCCCTGCATGTGACTTGCACAGCCTTCCATAAACACTTCCTGTAAAGAGAGCCCTATTTAGGCTTTCTTTATTGCAAGTTCTGTTTAATTAAGATTTTCTTATCCCCTGCTATGTTAATAGCTTGCTAGACCCTGCAAGAGCCTCCTGTATGTGATTAAAGTTCAATTTAGAGATTGATATACAATTATTTAAGGTAAATTACATCTGTTTGAAAGTGAAACCAGTTTTTTGTTTTCATGCAGGCTCTGTCAATCATAGCCAGGTGGAGGTGTGGTTTGGGCTGCATAAACAGAAACAAAATAATTTAACTCCAAAATGACAGTGAATTGAGCAGTGAAATTGCAGGGGAATGATCTATACACTAAAACTGCTTTATTTAGCTAAAGTAATTTAGGTGACTATAGTGTTTCTTTAAAGCAATAATTCCCAAGCAGCAGCTTAAATGTATCAATCTAATATTTATAAAGTTAAGTTTTTATCCTTACAGTGACACTTTAAGCACAAAAACAAGGTTAGCATAATGAAGGGGTTTTGGTGTATAGATCATGCCCCTACAGTCCCACTGCTCAATTCTCTGCCATTTATAAGTCACTTTGTTAATGCAGCCCTAGTCACACGTCTCCTGTCCATAACGGATTCCACTGGACAGTGTGTTTATTTTCAAGTTTCTTGTTTTCTGCTCTGTTAGTTGCCTGTTACAGCCTGCAGCAGTCTTCTGGCCGTAATTAAATTATCAGAGCAGAACATACAAACTTCTAAAGAAAACACACTGTGCTGTAAGATCTGATTGAAAATGTAAACTTTTTCATGCAGGCTGTCAGTCACAGCCAGTGGAGGTGTGGCTAGAGCTACATAAACAGAAACTCTTAACTCTTAAATGGCAGTGAATTGAAGAGTGACACTGCAGGGGCATGACACAAACACCAAAACCACTTAAGCTAAAGCCGTTTTGGGGTTTAGTGTATCTCTATGCATTTTTGGCACGCATCCTTTAAATTTAATTTGGACTTTACCAAATTCTATGTAATAAGAAGGAACTTCACAAACACCTCTTTCTTACAGTGGATTCTGAAGGCTGCAGTTACACAGTCCAATTCCTATTAGGTATGTTTGTGCATATATTGCGGTTAATACTAATTAACTTACCAGTGCAAACACACGGTTATCAAGTTATTCTGGCTTTTTAATTGGTCAGGAAGACAGGATTGGAGAATATGGAGGTAGAAGCTAGACTGCAGCTCCTGATTTACCAACTATTATATGTCTATGGAATCTCATTGCACATGTATAAGAGCTATGGGGAAAGCTACACTCTCGTGAGATCTTCCAGAGACCACAGTATTGCACACATGTGCAAGATTAAAAGATGACAACTCCAGGTGGCTTCATCTGCCAGAACCTGGACTTCAGACGTTCCCAGCACTAGGAAGGTGAGTTTTATGAATGTAAAATGCAAAGAACACACAAGTGGCAAAGCCACTGTAAATCAGACATCTATGAAGCCAGTCTGTCTGTCTTCGTGGTTAAGTAAACTAAACATTAAAGGGACACTCCAGACTCCTTTAGTACTCTAGTTTGCGGAAAAGCGTTTCATGTGAAGAGTATGTTTCAATAGATATAGACACTTTTACAAATTAACCTGGTTACACCCCCTGGCTTTCAAGCAGACAACAGGTCCTATTACTTCCTGGTTTGGTTAGCTCGGTGGAGCTAAACACAAGAGGCAGCAAATGCCCAGAGCACCTGCCTTACAAACACTTCTCATTGAGCTTCATTGGAAAGTCTGTGATTGGACAGCCACAGAAAGTCTGGATGGGATTAGAAGGGGAGGGCTTGTAAAGGCTTCAGACAAGAGCTCTGCAGGTTTTGCCATCTGTTTTTAAGATATACCCCCTTAATGACAAAATGCATAATTAAATACATGCATGCCTTCTCTTGGGGTATATATACGAAATAGTGATTTTTATTTATTTTGAATTTAGGCAGTGGAGTGTCCCTTAAACTTTTTAGAGAGCAATTGGTCTGTCAGCAACGTTAGACTTGCCCATAGTGTCTACACCTCAGACATACATGGGGTGGGATATGAAAATATAATATAATGGCACACTAAAACAGGTTTCAATAAATCTGTATATATACACATATTGCAGGATATGAATTCTATTGTTTGTTTGAAATTAAAAATGTATTCTAACTGGCTGCTTATTGCTTTTAGACACTCAAATTCTAGTAATTGTGATTGGCCAGAAAATGCACTTATGTGGATAAACTAACGACGACCCACCACAGAACTGTAAAATAGCAGGAAAACAGACGTTCACAGACATGTGAAAACAATAGAGCTAGCTAGCTGCAATGAGTTAAGCCCTGGCGTGCATGGACACTTTTTCAAGAGAGTCAGCTGAGCATTGAGAGCCAATCAGCACAACCCTGAGTGCAGGAGTTTTCGTCTACAACTCATGCTGCGGATGGTCCTAGGTAAGTTCTTAAAATGGTTTGACTACTTACAGTGGAAGAGTGCCAGGGTACTATTGGCACCATAACCACTTCATTATTGTGCTTAAAGCGATCCTTTAACAATTCTAAGTACCTATGGAATATCCTATCTACAAAAAGGAGAAGAAAGAAATGCAATTCTTCTCTTTTATAGAAATGTAACACGAATGGAAGCATTATTGAATATTGTATTTAAACAAGAAGCCACCAAACGCTGAGACTCAAAACATCAGATTAAAAGAGGCAAACACTATACGAAATTTAATAGTAAGACCCTCAATTAACATAACCTTCCTGAGGGATTAACAGATTGCAGGGAAATTCAAGTAGGTGTTCTTTTCTTTCAATTACTGCAAATACTTTTGCCAAACAGGATTTTTGTTTCTGCAAACACAGATCAGCGAAACCCAAACTCAGTAACTATTTACTCAAAGATTCCCTCTGTGTTAAAGGAACGAGTCTCCGACAAGCTGCCCTGCCATCTGTTTCTGTAGCTTTACGGTGGCTTCACAGTGAGGACTACGCGGTTAGTTTATTCAACAATAGACACCATGTGTGCTTCTTGCCCATTAACCAATTCCATTATGCATGAAACGTACAAGTTCTAAAAAGAATGGACCCTTGCACCGATTTTAGTGGCCACTTTGTCAGCATTTCTTACCAGTAAATGCAAACACCCCTCCTAATTTGTGTTCTAGCAAACGTATACATTTTTATTTAAAGGGTTACTCCCAGTACCATGACCACTTTTAAAGGGTTACTCCAATCAAACACTGGTTTTTGGTTGGAGTAACCATTTGAATATGGTCCCTGGTGGCAAAAGATCTGGTCTGAGTGACAAGAGATAGCAGGAAATCTCTCCTACAAGTGGTTCTCCTGCTCTCTGTCACACACCAATCATCACATCAAACATTTCTCTTGTTTGCTGGGCGAATATATAAATTGAGTGAGTGATGGTAGAGGTAATACGAGAATGTTGGTCTTATTAGGATCATTGCAATATTATGGGAACAGAGGGTCTGGACCAGAATGTTGATGTTACAGCAAAGTAACAGACGTCCAAGCATGGTGGCATCGGAATACTGGACAGAAGGTAAGTAGTTAGCAATTTAGATATGCAATATATAATATGTCCTTATTGCAAACTATATATGTATTGCTTTAGGGGCTGTTAAACATTTATTGCACTACAGAGTCTGAGGATTGTAAGTTTTAAAAAGACACAACAACCATAGTATGTATATATTGCAAAGCACAATTTGGGCGTCTGTTACTCTGCTGTAACATCGACATTCTGGTCCTGACCCTCTGTTCCCATAATATTGCAATGTTCCTAATATTGCCAAGATTCTCGTTAAACATTTAATTATAATATAATTATGTCATGACAAGTTCACTTTAAGGTTGTCCAACTGAGGCCTCCTTGGAGCTCTTTGAATGTTACTCCCAGAGTTTCTGGCCAAAATAGTGCTTCGCAATATATACATACTATGGTTGTCGGTCGTATCTATTTAAAACTTACAATCCTCAGACGCTGTAGTGCAATAAAGTGCAGTCGTCATGTTATAACTACTGTCTACATCCTGGCACTTGAGAGACAAAAGCATTTCATCTGTACATTTTCGCTTACACCTGTATGCTCGGGAGCTATAATTATATGCTACAGCTCTGAAGGTCTGTGAGATGCCAAGTTGTACGTATATCCCACAATTAGTGCAGCACATTAAGTAATGCTTACTTCACCACCTCCCCCCGAGGTAAACTAAATCTGACCACCAGTGGAACACGAGGTGGAACGAACCATGTTGGACAAACCAAAATAAATTTCAGAGCTGGAGGAGGAAAGTGCACTGACAAGAATTTGAAAACAAAAAGTGCATAGAAGGAACAACTATACTACACTAAAATAAAAGTGGACAATTTAAACAGACATTGGGTAGGAGGAGGATGCACGCTTCTTTAACGGTTTGATGCTTTTAATAGAGTGGAGTAAAACACTGGTAGATAGGAAAAGGTGCAAAACTGAGTGCAGGCAGCCACAATAAGGCATCACTCCCAAATCCCAATAATACAAAGAACAGGTATAGTATAGATGAAGATATATACAAAATAGGGCGAAATATAGTTACCACTCAGGATTCAGATGATAACATGTAAAAGATCATAAGCGAGGACATACAGTGAAGTATTTATTGATAACAAATATTAAAATCCAAACAGTAAAAAACACACTCACAAGAGAAATGGCACAGAAAGAAGTATAACTTAATGTGCAAAAGAGCGTGTCAGCCACCAATGTGCTAGGTCCCCTTAGAGAGAGGCTCCCAATGATACCTCAAGACACAAGTTAGTCAGTGTATGCCAATCCAAGAGAATGTTTGGAGATAAGATGGAGGCAATCTCCGTGGTCCTGCAGGTCTTGGCTTGAATCTTAATTATCTCCTGTGGGCACTTGTATAGGCTCGACGCGTTTCGTCTGTGGACCTTCTCAAGAGACGATACAGCTCTTGAGAAAGTCCATGGACGAATCTTCAATAAACGTACCAGTTTTAATAAGGAGGCTTATTATTGTTGGTTTTTATATAGTGATAACGTATTCCACAGAGCTTTAAAATATTATAAAGGTTGAAACTTAATAAAGTAGACAATTACAAAATGTTACAGGGAAAATAGGTCGATGGAGATTCTGCTTACAATGTAGAAGGAGAAGCCCAAGGGGTAGCTGCCACGGAGTTCAAAGTTTTATTAGTTAAGTACTTGTGGCAACAGAAATATTGGCACGTTTTTTGTATATATCCCACAATGCCTGCTGGTCCATCCCAGAATGCCATTCGTAAACCATAACGGAGTCAGTAACGCTGTGGAATAAGTGCATGTAGACAATATGTGCACATATCTAACTGAATACGCAGATTAAATATTCGGTATATTTTCTGCACAGGGAAAGCCTTAATGCTGATAAAGCATCGTGGTGATTGTGGTTCTAGAAAAGCTGAAGATTTTGTCTATGGACTGCAGTTGAAATACCACATGTAACAAGGCCCTGTTGCATATTTCATTATTTCTGTAAAACTTCTGGATCCTGGAAAAATTTATCTCTGATCTCCATATTCAAAGCAAACGACCTGCTGATATTAATATATATTACTATTCTTAACACAAATATTCAACGCTTCATCAATCCCATAACTCTGGACAGTATCTGTTTCCCACAATGCAGTGTGTGTTACCTGGTCTTGCTTAGATGTGCTTAAATTGAACATTTTCCATGCCAGCTCCTCATTCTGCGCCTGGTACATCCTTGGCTCACTCTGCTCCTGGGTGCTGCAATATGGAAATAACTGCATTGAATCTGACCCTTTAATTTGAAATAATGCCATCTTACTAGCCAGGCATGATTACCGCTTATGGTACTGTAGATAAGAGTTGCTGGTTTTACATCTTAGAGTATTAACTGATATACAATATCACCCTCAGTGGTGAATTGAGCATACAAAATACCTTTACATCCATTTCCATTTGCTGAGCGTTTTAGAACTCGATCATTGGACGTTCTGGCTATTACTACCCTTGTTCTAGAATGAGAATTGGCTCAAATTATAGGGGAATATGGAGTCATTGGGATTATGGAGTCACTGGTAGATTATAGAGAGGGGATTATGGAGTTACTGGCAGATTATAGAGAGGAGATTATGGAGTTACTGGCAGATTATAGAGAGGGGGTTATGGAGTTACTGGCAGATTATAGAGAGGAGGTTATGGAGTTACTGGCAGATTATAGAGAGGGGGTTATGGAGTTACTGGCAGATTATAGAGAGGAGATTATGGAGTTACTGGCAGATTATAGAGAGGGGGTTATGGAGTTACTGGCAGATTATAGAGAGGGGATTATGGAGTTACTGGTAGAGTATAGAGTAGGAGATAATGGAGTCACTGGCAGATCATAGAGAGGGGGTAACGGAGTCACTGGCAGATTAGAGCGGGGATAATGGGGTCACTGGCAGATTATAGAGAGGGGATAATGGCAGGGGCGTATTAGCCGCGAGGCAAACAAGGCATTTGCCTTGGGCGGCATTTTCCAGGGGGCGGCAAAAAAAGCCGCCCCCAAACGCCCAGGGCAAATGCCTTGTTAGCCTTGCGGCTAACTGACATGCCGTCTGGGCGGGCGGTGTGCTGGCGGGCGGGCGGGCGGCCGGTGAGGGAGCACTTCCTCTGAGCTGTCTGCTCAGCTCCCTCGCGCGCCGCAGAGTGAGGCTGGGAGCCGGAATATGACGTCATAATCCGGCTCCCAGCCTCACTCTGCGGCGCGCGAGGGAGCTGAGCAGACAGCTCAGAGGAAGTGCTCACTCGCCGGCCGCCCGCCCGCCCGCCAGCACTGCCCAGCAGCCACTGGACCACCAGGGAGAAATAGGACCCTCCCCCCCCAGCATTCCCAAAGGTAAGGAGGCTGGGGGGGTAAATTAAAAAAAAAAAAAATGTGTTAAATATGTGAGTGAGTGAGTGAGTATGTGTGTATGTCTGTTAGTGTGTGTGAATGTCTGTGTGTGTGTGTGAGTGTGTGTCTGTTAGTGAGTGTGTGTCTGTTAGTGAGTGTGAGTGTGTCTGTAAGTGTGTGTGTGTTTCTGTTAGCAAGTGTGTGTTTCTGTTAGCTAGTGTATGCGTATCTGTAAGTGAATGTGTGTGTGTATTTAGAAGGCGGGGCGGGGGAAGGGTGGGGGTGGTGCGGGCGGGGGGAAGGGTTGGATAGGGGTGGCGCGGGCGGGAGGGGGGCGCCTGAGTTTTGTCCTGCCTAGGGCAGCACAAAACCAGGATACACCACTGGATAATGGGATCACTGGCAGATGAGAGGGGATTATGGAGTCACTGGCAGATTATATAGAAGGGATTATAGAATCACTGGTAGAATTTAGAGAGGGGATAATGAAGTCACTGGTAGATTATAGAGAGGAGATTATGGAGTCACTGGCAGATTATAGAGAGGGGATTATGGAGTCACTGGTGGATTATAGAGAGGAGATTATGGAGTCACTGGCAGATTATAGAGAGGGGATTATGGAGTCACTGGTGGATTATAGAGAGGAGATTATGGAGTCACTGGCAGATTATAGAGCCACTAAAAAACATGGAGGTAATGTAGTGACTGTCAGATTATGGTGTGGGATAATGTAGTCACGGACAGATTATTGATCAGAGATAAGAGGGTGGTAGATTATGTAACTGGAGTTATGGAGTTCTTACCAGATTATATAGCAGGGGAAAAGGAGTAATTAACAGATTATGGAAAGGGAATGATGTAGCCGCTGATAGAGTATGGAGAGAGAATAACAGAATAACTGGAAGATTAAGGAGCGATGATAACGGAAACACAGGAATACTAGGGAGCGGGAAGAATGGAGTCACTGGAGCCATTGACAGATTATAAAAAAAAAAAAAGGTATAATGATGGCACTGACCGATTACACAGAAAAGTTAATGTACTCAATGACAATGGAGCAAGGACAATAGAATCACTGACCAACTGTAAAAACCTTATCGGATGGAATTAAATTATCAGGAACAAAGAATTGCTAATGCATTGGTTTGCCTTTATAGGAACAATTAAGACCTATTTGATTCAAGCAGAGAATAAAGATAAATAAAGATAAAAGCAAACAGTATCACATCTCCTAATGACATTCTGAAAGGTCTTCCATTGGAGAGAATTCTTGCTTCGAAAATACTATTGCCAACGGAACACTAATACCCAGATGATATCCTTTCTTTCTTTGCATCACACGCATGATGTATTTGCATTTTCACAAGCATATGGTGTTTGCACTTTTACACTATTTTAAAACAAAAGCAATACATAATTATTG
The DNA here is from genome assembly GCF_036172605.1 of Pelobates fuscus. Taxonomy (NCBI): domain Eukaryota; kingdom Metazoa; phylum Chordata; class Amphibia; order Anura; family Pelobatidae; genus Pelobates; species Pelobates fuscus. The sequence goes on from NC_086317.1 coordinate 458,043,070, forward strand.
GATTGAAGACTCCAGTAAGTACCTTAACTCTTTTCCTTGTGGGTTCGTATACAGTTTGGCATTTGGAATAGCTTTCAACATCTGCTTTTGATCCAGTTCAACAGCTCTCAAGAGGTCATCACGTGTCTGGAGTTCGATTTTAACCTCTGAAAGTTCAATCTCCACACTCTGCAGAGATAATGAAACAGAACACATTGATTCTACGGCTACTATGATAGCGTGATAAACCATTCTCTTAAACCCAATTAAATAATGACAGCAGAACGGGAAAAAAGAGAAGTGCTTCACTTCAGTAGTCATCAAATCCCATCATATTCGTGGTTTGCTAAATAAAGACAATGCGGAAATGTTCAATCTGCTCATTTAAAACGGGCTATTGAATTTTCCTTATTATTTTACACCATCGCAATAAGATAATCTGGCGTTTTGAAAAGTTATAAATGTAGCTCACAAAACCAGCTGATTAATAAAAATAAATAAATAAATAAATTACAAAAAAACGATCTTTAGGATATGTAGATTCGGGAGCAATAGAGATTTTTGTCCAAATGGGTTTGTCTCAACCCTTCAAAAGAACTATATAATATAGTAAAACAATTTTAAAAAAAGCAAATATTTTAAGTCAGAAAGTGGACCTTCTAATTTGCCAACAATTTTTCCCGCAGGACTTAAAATACAGTTTTAGGTTTTACAGATCGGTATCGAATATTGCATGGATATAACAATGGATGTTATAAGGAGCCTAACAGTGAACCTGGAATCTCTGTAACTGCATGACAAATGATCATTAAATAGTGGTTTAGCTACAGTAGCAGGTAGGTTATATCTATCATACCTGCAGCATTGCTATAATAAAGAAAGACATCTCTTGGATAACAAATCCTTCTACGTTACCCATAGCTGTTACAGAGTACAGTTATGAAAGGTAAACAGGAAAACACAACTTAACTAGGGCAAGATGCACCAACAAGGGGTTAACAATCACTCATCCCACCATTGGAAGCTGGAAGAAGCACAATTTAAAGGATCACTATAGGCACCCAGACCACTTCAGCTCAATGACGTGGTCAGGGTGCCTGGTCCATCTAGGATTAACCCTTTTTTCTATAAACATAGCAGTTTCAGAGAAACTGCTATGTTTATATTAGGGTTAATCCAGCCTCTAGTGGCTGTCTCATTGACAGCCGCTAGAGGCGCTTACATGCTTCTCACTGTGAAAATCACAGTGAGAAGACGCCAGTGTCCATAGGAAAGCATTATGAATGCTTTCCTATGAGACTGGCTGAATGCGCATTCAGCCGAGGAGGAGGAGAGGAGGCGGAGAGCTCCCCGCCCGGCGCTGGAGAAAGAGGTAAGTTTAATCCCTTCCTCTCCATCCAGCCCGGCGGGAGGGGGACCCTGAGGGTGGGGACACCCTCAAGGCACTATAGTGCCAGGAAAACGAGTATGAGTAAACAAACTGGGAAACATACAATTATTTAACTTTTTTGGAACCTGTGAATTGAGAGAATGTGACGTAGATTGCAACTGCTAGCAATCTGTCAGTCGTGGAGGTGATAAATCACTTATTTGATATATTGGATGCTATGGGAGCTACCTCCAAAAAGAGAAACAGGTTTTATCCAATTGTTGTAAAATGATATCACAGAGAAGCTCCACACATACTTTCATATCAAGATATACGTTCTTAGTTATAAAAAAAATTAAATAGCCTGTATGACTTTATTCCAGTTTGTGCCCATCAGTTCTCAAACAAGATGATGCGGCTTAAAGCCATAGCAGAGAATGTGTTAACTGCTGTAATGTAGTATTTGTTTTGTATTAAGGCACAGTTCCAGATAATGCCATGACCATATATATGACAAGTTGTTATTTGACTTGGGAGATCTACAGACAATGGTTGTTGTGATGTGATCTATCATTTCTGTACCTGGCATCGCTTCTGACATTGCTTTAGTTCCTGTAAGAGCTTTTGATTTTCATCTTTCAGCGAGTTTCTACCTAATGTGATTTCCTTTACAGTAGACTTGAGATTTTCAATGATGACCCTGTCACTTCTTATTGTCTCCTGAGAAACATCAAGCTGGCACCTCAATCTTCTGATTTCAGCCTGGTTATTGGTAATTGCCTCATCTTGCAGCTGTGTCCTACTCGAAAGCTGTTCCTGATAGCTTTGCGACTGCTTCTACAGAACACAAAAACACATAAAATCGCAATTATACATTGTGTTATTTATAGTGGGGGAAGTAATGAGATCCGGAGAACCAATTAGAGAAATGAAACCGCCAACCGGTTTCTGCTCACTAGGCTGGAATAATTATTGGGTACCACGGTACGTTGGAGAGTAAATATGGAGAGATGAAAGCCAAGGGGAGAGGTCTCCATTAAGTCATCGAACAAATTCTTTAATGGAAATGCTCTCTTGTATTTCTGTGTTCTGAAATCTCATTTTAAATTGGAGATCATCCAACAAAAACCTAAATTAAATGAAGTATAAAAGGAATCCAATTTTCATATCTCTGTAGCAGCACAAACAGAATTAAGTCAAGAGCGTTACCAAAGTCTACAGTGTCTGGCTAAACGGTTTTTAAATGTACCGTAATTGGTTAAGAGTACATTTCATCGGTTCTTCTCTCAATTTTTTTTTTTTTTTAAATTAATAAAATAAAAATAACAATCATCTTCAACAAGGAAACAATGGGAAAAAGAAATAGAACTTTGTTGTATAATATAGTGTTTGCATGGACATACATTTCACATAGAGATAAGAAGATATTTCTATTTCAAAAGGAACAGATACCATATTCACTAAATTAAAATTAGATAGATAGATATTGTTGAATGGGTAAGGCAGTCGCTGAGTGACAGGCAACAGAGGGTTGTAGTCAATGGAGTATATTCGAAGCTTGGGCTTGTCACCAGTGGGGTACCTCAGGGATCTGTACTTGGACCCATTCTCTTTAATATTTTTATTAGTGATATTGCAGAAGGTCTTGATGGTAAGGTGTGTCTTTTTGCGGATGATACTAAGATATGTAACAGGGTTGATGTTCCAGGAGGGATAAGCCAAATGGCAAATGATTAAGGTAAACTAGAAAAATGGTCAGAGTTGTGGCAACTGACATTTAATGTGGATAAGTGCAAGATAATGCATCTTGGACGTAAAAACCCAAGGGCAGAGTACAGAATATTTGATAGAGTCCTAACCTCAACATCTAAGGAAAGGGATTTAGGGGTGATTATTTCTGATGACTTAAAGGTAGGCAGACAATGTAATAGAGCAGCAGGAAATGCTAGCAGAATGCTTGGTTGTATAGGGAGAGGTATTAGCAGTAGAAAGAGGGAAGTGCTCATGCCATTGTACAGAACACTGGTGAGACCTCACTTGGAGTATTGTACACAGTACTGGAGACCATATCTTCAGAAGGATATTGATACCTTAGAGAGAGTTCAAAGAAGGGCTACTAAACTGGTTCATGGATTGCAGGATAAAACTTACCAGGAAAGGTTAAAGGATCTTAACATGTATAGCTTGGAGGAAAGACGAGACAGGGGGGATATGATAGAAACATTTAAATACATAAAGGGAATCAACACAGTAAAGGAGGAGACTATATTTAAAAGAAGAAAAACTACCACAACAAGAGGACATAGTCTTAAATAGACAGTCATTCTCAAGTCCACAATTAACTAGATCTATTTTTGGCAAGCAATGGTACTACATCCGGAAAACAAAAGACAAAACCGCTAGTCAATGGATGTTAATGACGGCAGTTCATCTTGATGTGGATTTGTAAACATAAAGTGCGTAATGAATGTTTAGACAAACTCAATCACATGTACATTCATGTATATTAATCTGACACAGTGAAGCAGATCATGATCAGTAAGCGCAAGTGACAAAGCACTCCAAGCGTGTTCCGACTGATGGCCGAGTTCAACAAGTGATACCAAATGACTAAAGAATGGAAGCCACCAGTAAATACGAGTGTCTGTAAAATGACATGTCCATGTAGTGTTTGGCGTGTGTGTGCCAACGCCATATTGTGAATGAAAACTACATTTTCATTTTGGAAACTATAAAAAATAAAATAAAGAAAATTATTGGATTTTTGTTTAAAGCACTCCCATATATTATTGCATCAGGTGCAATTTGATGTAACTAGCTGGCCACCTTGCTGAACAAACTCCCATAAATCACAGCGTATCTGGGTAAGGATCATGGTAAACTCCAACTATAGTGTTGGACAGCGATCTGGTTCCTAGAAAAATGAATTAAAATGAAACAAAATTGATTTACAGTTAACTTTGTCAAGATTACGATAATTACCATTAAGATATAAGAATAAAAGAAAACACATCTTGCTTGCATTGTCAGCAATCTATTCAAACAATATGCAGATAAAGCTAAGAGCATATTACATCCCATGCCAGGAATTGGACTCACCACATTGACGAAGCTGTTAATAAAATGTCAGGGCTGTAACCTTTCAATAAATAAAATAATTCTGGAACCTTTGATAAATGCTTTAACCTTTGGAATCCAACAGGGATTCAAATATGGAAAACGCTACACGTGCAAAGACATGTTGGGCATTTGAACTTAGACCCAGAGACAGACAGACTGATAACGCCTTTCCTGACATGTCAGTAAGTCGAGAGGGAGAGAATTCATAGAGAATCTGCTGCCTGGATCTGTAATTCCAATCAAACAGCCATAACAGAAAGGAATACTAGTGGGCCATACGGAGATAACCGGTGCGGCTTTACATGCCCCAAAACATTGCTCTCCTTAGCAGAGGGCGGGTTATGTTGGAAAGCATGTGTAACGTGACTGGTGTTTTTGTCGTTTTGAGAAAGTCAGCAGCATTATTCCGCTTTTATTCACTTTTTGTATTCTTATTTCTATCAACTCATGAAAACTTTATCTTCTCTTTAAGTGTCTAATTCAGACAGGTCGGCTGATTGCCTTTAGAGAGGCCAATAAATTGCTATTGGGCTGATAGAATAAAAATCAACTGACTGACAATTGTTAATCATTCCCAGACTAGAGGTTTATAAAGGCCAATCAGCACATGTTCTGAAAGCCGAGCAATGTGACCAAAACCGACCACATTTCTAGTGCAAACATGGAGAGCTTCGCAATTCCTGAGTTCAAACGCTTTTCTAAGAAGCACCCTTGCTTTGTCATCATTAATAAAGGATGAGAGCATCGGAGTATGACAGGATGCCACCGATCTCTTAGTTATCAAGGTTTCTTCCCATCTCTGGGTTCTAAAATATTACATAGCTGCACCAGAAGGCAGTCAACCTACTAGGACTTTGGTTCGGTAGTTCTAGTGGAAAGTTCCATTCTATGGCAAGCTCACAAAACAGCCCCGCGTGGGGGCATTTAATATCAAATGCAACAAATTAAAAACACACAAACTACGATCACTACAACTCCGACTATCAGGCTTGCAGCACAGTATAAATTATATTCCACATAGGAAATCCACAAAAGACTAACTGACATTAAGGCAAAGATTGAGTCTATTCAACTGGCTAAAATGGAATACATGCTGGGACACACATATTGTCTTATATGACAGAGTGGAGCAAAGCCAGTAGGTTATTGGCAAATAAATTACGGAAAAGGCTAGCTAATCAAATTATCACATACCTGATAGATGAGAATGTAAGGCAAGTATATGACCTTCAAAATATGGCCAATACTTGTGCACAATTTTATAAAAAATGATATAATGTAAAGGGTAACGTGAACACTGCATAGCTATAGATACACAATATGGACACATTTCTACAATCTGTGCACCTCCCAACAATATTAATAGCAGAAGCTTTATTAAAACCTGTATCACATGCTGAAATCCACCTTCACGTCTATACCACCGGGTTAGATGGCTTTACAGCCCTGTATTAGAAATACATTCGGCCAAGGAATCAAGTAAAATACAGGCCTAATAACGGTTACTAGTATTTCCAGGTTGTACATTGGTTTCACTCGAGGTGGACCATTGTACATGCTTTTCTCGGTTTTCTCCCATATAATAAATTTGCAATAGCATTTATTTCTATTCTCAGTCTTTCTATTCATTAGAAAGAAATAATCTTGTTTTGGAATTTATATACAATCTTTAATTAAATTGCAGAAAATAGAACAAAGTGATTAAGTAACTCATATTACAGCAATCTTTTATTAAGCTCTTAGTCATTACATTTTATTAGTCATAGTGTAATGCATCTGTGACTATTAGTTTTCCATCAGGAATTAATCACTTTATCTATTCATCCAAAATTCATAGAATCACTTCAGCCACCAAGGTTGCTTGGAGAACTATTGCAACTGGCCGACTATCTTGGTTGCAAGAGATTGCAATCTCTTTTAGTCTGATGTTAGAAAAGTCCTGTTAAATGGGCACAGTCTATTTTACAGTTTACTAAAAGTTCATTCTTTGCTGCGCTGATACCAATTGTCACTGTGTTTTATTGCTCATTATATTATATTAATGTCTATATGTCATTAATATAGGTCTGGTAAGCTTTTCAATTTATTTAATATTTTCGGATAAACTCTTAAAATTATTTGTAAAAATAATTCTGTGTGTCGTCTTGCTCAGAAATGCTGCAGCCTTGAGAAAGGGAGGTCATCCCGAAAGCTTGTCATTACAAAATTAATGTTAGTCCAATAAAAAAGGTATTACAAGATACAAATTGTATCTGGTTTTTTTACATCTACATCACTGGACTAATACGGCTACAATCAAAAGAAAGAAAGAAAGAAAGAGACACACACACGTACATATATATATTTTTATTAAAACCAGGCTCGGTGGCCCTAAAATTGCTGTAGTTGGAATGGGTAAGGAGGGGAGGGGTCTGTGGAAAACTCATAGATCCTGGTATACGGTATATAGTGAACCAACTTGGACCCTATGGCCCCAATTCCTATGGGAGCTGACACACAGCTAGATTACGATAAGGACAGCGTTGCTTTCCTTGTTATTGCATACTTAATGTAATGTTTGCTTTCTCCACCTAAACAGTGGCCTTGATTTATTTATTTTTCTTGTCATTTTCATGTAATTTAAATGATAATTTTATGGTGTTTTTTCCCTCCCCCGCATGGGAAAGTAGTTACTTCTGTTGGAATCAATAAACCCGATTTAACACAAAAATATTAAATCAAGGCCATAATATTTCCTATGTAATATAATTCTATATTAGTAGGATTGTTTGTTTAAAGGCTCAATATTAAATCAGTGAAATCAAAGAATTTAGGAAATGTCTATAGCTCATTTATCATATTTAGCTATATTTCCCTAGACACTATATCTGATCTGTTATGATAAAGCTTCGTCAATAGTTCTGACAAACCTGGTTCATAAAACTGTGAACTGGGCTATGTATATATGAAAAGCTACAATATGGCTGCTAATAGTAGCATTATGAGGAGTTCCACTTGTCCTACCCGATTATTGGAACTGTGGCTGGGGAATAAAACTATTTCACACTGTGAATCAAATGCGTCTGATTGGTGGAGCCATTTCCTGATCAGAAAGGATGAGCCTGCATTTCATGTAACGGTCTTAGAAACTTTAAAAATATAAGAAAAACACTAGCTTATTTTTTTAATGAGCTATTTCAATAATGCATTAATAAGGTATAAATTTTGGCCATTCTTGTTCCTTTATCTGCCAATACGCAGGGAAGAGGAAATGGCTCTTTGACCTGTCTGATGATGTGAGTGCCACTTGAATTCATAAATAAGTTAAATTATAGCTAAATAACACCAGAATAAAAACCTGTTTTTACAGACTTTAAAAAAACCAAACGCCTGCACAAGATATAGGCAGGCTTTTCTGATACTATATGATAATAAAAAATAATAATTTCTGATGGTAGAATCACTTTAACAAGAGCTGGCAATATGCAATGCACTTATGTAGGTTCACCACAGCAACAAAAAGGAAGTTAAAGTTTACCTGATATAGTTCACATTTTTCTGTCAGAGTTTTCCTCTGTTCGCTCAAAGACTTCAAATGGTTCTGATATAACACTCTCTGGTTTTCCCACTCTTTTGATCTGACTTTAAATTCCTGTGAAATGAAAAAGACAGGAAACGATTTTTAGATATTGTGGAAACACGACAATTAGGAACAAATATTCTATATCACGACTAACAGGAAAAACCTTTACACAGAAACACAGAGGAGACAAACGGCACAGAAATATATTTTTAAAAATCATAAATCGTGTGATTAAGGAAAAATAGAAGAGAAGTCCAGGCACTCTCGGGATACAAAAAGGCAATTTTATTGAACCCATTGCCACTCACAACGTTTCGACCTAAGCTGTCTTTGTAAGTCGAAACGTTGTGAGTGGCAATGGGTTCAATAAAATTGCCTTTTTGTATCCTGAGAGTGCCTGGACTTTTCTTCTATTTTTCCTTATCAAGTATTCGGTTCCTGGGACTGGTCTGGTGCACCCAGATCCATTTCAAATGGGATTGAGTGCAGTTCATTCTGGCTATTCTAAATGGTGTGATTAAAACGTGTGTGGTGACCCCAGCCAAGCTGTAATGCTGGCCAAGGGAACTGCAGTGGTTATGGTGTCGGGTGGAGCGCTTGGAAGTACTTGGAGTTACTAGGAAGCAGTGATTGGCGGAGGCACCAAGTAGGGGTGCCAGGCAGCCCGCCAATACTTGTATGTCACAGTTTGAACACAAAATGGAGATACCGTGTTCTAGACAATAAATACCCCTGGAATTAGGACTAATTACAATGTTTAACTTTTTACAATTAAAAAACAAACAAACATAGAAACATAGAATGTGACAGCAGATAAGAACCATTCGGCCCATCTAGTCTGCCGAATTTTCTAAATACTTTCACTAGTCCCTGGCCTTATCTTTTAGCTAGGATAGCCTTATGCCTATCCCACACATGCTTATAGGGACACTATAGTCACAAAAATAACTTTAGCTTAATGAAGCAGTTTTGATGTATAGATCATGTCCCTTCCATATCACTGCTCAATTCTCTGTCATTTAACACTTTGTTTATGCACCCTAGTCACACCTCCCTGCATGTGACTTACACAGCCTCCCTAAACACTTCCTGTAAAGTCATCTAATGTTCATCTAATGTTCATACTTCCTTTATTGCAAATTGTGTTTACTTTAAAATGTCTTATCCCCTGCACTGTTAATAGCTTGCTAGACCCTGTCAGAGCCTCCTGTATGTGATTAAAGTTCAATTTAGTTAGCAGGAGATACAAACTTTTAAAGTAAGTTACAACTAAACTGAAAGTGAAAATTTTTTTCAGGGAGGTGTGGCTAGGGCTGAATGAACATAAACAAAAGTGATTTAACTCCTAAATAATAATGAATTGAGCACTGAAACTTCAACGGCATGATCTATACACCAAAACTGCTTTATTAAGCTAAAGTTGTTTTGGTGACTGTAGTGTCCCTTTAACCCCTTAAGGACCAAACTTCTGGAATAAAAGGGAATCATGACATGTCAAACATGTCATGTGTCCTTAAGGGGTTAAACTACCTCACTGTGTTAACCTCTACCACTGGAAGGCTATTCCATGCATCCACTACCCTCTCAGTAAAGTAATACTTCCTGATATTATTTTTAAACCTTTGTCCGTCTAATTTTAGACTATGTCCTCTTGTTGTGGTAGTTTTTCTTCTTTTAAATATAGTCTCCTCCTTTACTGTGTTGATTCCCTTTATGTGTTTAAATGTTTCTATCATATCCCCCTTGTCTCATCTTTCCTCCAAGCCATACGTATTAAGATCAACCTGAAAGCATATTTAAACATCACTCTACACATAAAATAACTATAAGTGATGTGACTTGTTATTCACAGTTCGCTTAACATTTGCTCAATCCATAAAACATCAATGGACAATCTCCAGACTACCAGAAACACAATTTTTGTCTAATGAATATATAAAACAGCAGCATGAATGAATAAATAAATAAATCAAATACTCTACTCTGAATGTACTTATTTAACCCATTTTATGATCAGGGATCAGGGAGTGACTAAAAATCTACTTTAACATTTTAAATGGAAACTTTCATTTATGGGGTGTGCGTGGAGATTAGACCAGAGTGTGCTGCCATTCCAGAACACGGATATTATATGTGACTTAATATCAATGTGTATACTCAAAGTGGCTTCCTGTAATGAATGGGGAGGTTGCGCGTGCATTCATACCCAAATGACTGTGGCGAAACCAACCTCGCCACTGGGCCCTGGAGAAGCCTGTTTGCTAGCCTCCTACCTACTGACTATGGCCCCTGGGTTATTTGGGGCATATTGTACTGTATATTGCTGCTACTGGCCCTTTTAACAGCATCTATGGACATATTGGGACTACTGTCCCTTTAAGACTGTGAAGCATATTCAAGTGTACTGCCTGTAATATTATATATGTATTTATAGATGTGTTTATCCTGGGTGATTTGTATGCAGCATTCTGATTGTTCGGTAGAATCACTCCATTCAGTATTGTCAGGATCGGGACAGGGATCCAACACGCAGAGTACAAAGAGTGGAAAGGTACGTATACCGGGCCTTAGAATGGCCGGACTAACGTACCGAGAGTAATAGAGAATAGTCAGAGACAAGCCGAGGTCGAGGGAACGGGAAGACAGATAAGCGAGAGACAAGCCGGGTCAAGGGAGAACAGAGAAGCAGGGAAGTACAACAAGCCGAGTCAAAACCAAATAGAGCAAACTAGAATACCAGAGCACTGAGTGACTAGACAAGCTAGAACCACGACAGGGCAATGAGCTGAAGAGAGAAGTAAGCTTAAATACCCTGGCTCCGGATGGTAAGCACGCCTCTGACAAGTGCCGATTGGATATCGGACACTTGAGTGACAGGTCGCTCGTGATAGCGTCATGACGTCACGTATTGAGCGTCCTGCTAGAAAAGAACGTGGATTCCTCGCGGCCGGTGTTTAAGTGGCTGGATGAACCGCGAGGAACGGAGGAAACAGCTCGCCTGGACGGATAAACCATCAAGTCTCTACCTCCCTTAGAGGTAGAGACCTCAGGTACCCTGACAGTACCCCCCCTCTCAGATACGCCCACCGGGCGGAAGGAACCGGGGCGAGATGGGAAGCGAAGGTGAAATGCTCTGCGAAGGCGAGAAGCATGAACGTCCTCCTGAGGTACCCAACTCCTCTCCTCAGGACCATATCCCCTCCAGTTGACCAGATATTGCAATTTTCCCCTTGAAATTCTGGAATCAACGATGGAGCTGACCTCGTACTCCTCCCGACCCTCCACCTGAACAGGACGAGGCGAGGAGACCTTAGAGGAGAATTTGTTGCAAATAAGAGGTTTCAACAAGGAGACATGAAAAGAGTTAGGAATGCGTAAGGCAGGTGGCAGAGCAAGGCGATACGCAACCGGATTGATACGAGTGAGAACCCTGTAAGGGCCTATGTAGCGAGGAGCAAATTTCATAGATGGAACTTTTAGTCGAATATTCTTAGTACTTAACCATACCCTATCCCCAGGAACAAAAACAGGAGCTGCTCTTCTATGCTTGTCAGCGTGTTTCTTGAACAACGAGGAACTATGTAACAGAATTTGCCGAGTCTGATCCCATAATTTCTTCAGGTTGGCGACATGATCATCAACCGACGGTATCCCCTGAGAAGAGGAAACCGAAGGAAAAATCGAAGGATGAAAGCCATAGTTCATGAAGAAAGGGCTAGAGCGAGTTGAATCGCAAACAAGGTTATTGTGTGCGAACTCCGCCCAAGGAATCAGACCGACCCAATCGTCCTGGTGTTCGGAAACAAAGCAACGCAGATACTGTTCGATCTTTTGATTGGTACGTTCAGCAGCTCCGTTAGACTGAGGGTGATAGGCCGAGGAGAAGTTCAATTTGATGCCCATTTGAGAACAAAAGGATCTCCAGAAACGTGAGACAAATTGAGAGCCTCTATCAGAAACAATCTCCGAAGGAATCCCATGTAGGCGAAAAACCTCTCTAGCAAAAATCTCCGCCAATTCAGGAGAAGTCGGAAGTTTAGGTAATGGCACGAAATGGGCCATCTTAGTAAATCTATCCACCACCGTGAGAATAACAGTCTGTCTCTTGGAAGCAGGCAAATCAACGATAAAGTCTATGGACAAACAGGACCAAGGTTTCTCAGGAATGTCCAAGGGGTGTAAGAGGCCACATGGAGATGCATGAGGTAGTTTAGTCTTGGCACAAGTTTCACAAGCTGCGACGAACTCCTCAATATCTTTTCGAAGTGAAGGCCACCAGAAATCCTTGGATATCAAAGAGTATGTCTTGCGAATACCAGGATGACCAGCTATTTTACTTTCGTGAAAACATTGTAAGAGCTCCAGTTGAAGTTCAGGAGGAACAAAGTTTCTTCCCTCAGGAGTGTTTTCGGGAGCTAGATGTTGTGACTTCAAGATCTGGTCAAGTAGCGGAGAATGAATTTTGAGACTGGTATTAGCAATAATATTGCATTTGGGTACAATGGAGGACATAAGTGGTTCAACTGAAGCAGAGGGCTCATATTGGCGAGCTAGCGCATCGGCTTTAGAATTCTTTGACCCAGGTCTGTAAGTCAGAACGTAATTGAAATGGGTAAGAAACAACGACCAACGAGCCTGCCTGGAGGACAACCGCTTAGCCTCTCCGATATAAGACAAATTTTTGTGGTCAGTTAGAATGGTAACAGGATGTAATGTACCTTCCAATAAATGTCTCCACTCTTTCAAAGCCTTGATAACCGCTAGTAATTCTCTGTCACCAATGTCATATCTGCTTTCAGTACCGGTCAATTTTTTAGAGAAAAATCCACATGGATGTAATGGTTTATCAACCCCCAACCTTTGAGATAGGACAGCACCTAAACCAGTCTCTGATGCGTCTACCTCAAGTAGAAAAGGCAGAGAAGTGTCGGGGTGAACTAAAATTGGAGCGGAAGCGAAAAGCTCCTTGAGAGTTTTGAACGCAAGGAGAGCTTCAGTAGTCCAATTCTTAGTATCAGCCCCCTGTTTGGTCATATTAGTGATAGGTGCGATAATGGAAGAATAGCCCTTAATAAAGCGCCTATAATAATTAGAAAAACCAATAAATCTCTGTACGGCTTTAAGACCTTTGGGTAAAGGCCACTCTAGAATGGAGTGGAGCTTATCCGGATCCATCTTAAATCCCTCCCCAGAGATCACATAGCCGAGAAAGGTTACCTGGGTTTGATCAAAGCTACATTTCTCCAACTTGCAGTACAAGCCATGCTGGAGAAGCTTGTGCAAAACCCTCCTGACTTGCTTGTGATGAGTCTCAATCTCACTAGAATGAATGAGTATATCATCTAGGTATACAATGACGCACTCTTGCTGAAATTCCCTAAGAACCTCATTTATCAGATCCTGGAATACAGCTGGCGCATTGCATAACCCAAAAGGCATAACAGTATATTCATAGTGACCATATCGAGTATTGAATGCCGTCATCCACTCATGTCCCTGCTGGATTCTCACCAAGTTATATGCCCCTCTGAGGTCTAACTTGGTGAAAATTGTAGAGCCCTTCAAACGATCGAAGAGTTCGGTGATCAAGGGAATCGGGTAGGCATTTTTAATGGTTATCTTATTCAAGCCTCGATAATCAATACAAGGTCTCAAAGAACCATCTTTCTTTTTAACAAAAAAAAAATCCAGCCCCGGCAGGGGAGGAGGACCTCCTGATGAATCCCTTGTCTAAATTCTCGTGAATATACTCCTCTAGAACTGAGTTCTCTTTTGTAGATAATGGGTATACATGACCTCTGGGAGGCATGGTACCAGGGAGTAGGTTAATTTTGCAATCAAAGGACCTGTGAGGAGGTAAGGTATCGGCTTTCTTTTTGTCAAATACTGCCTTTAAATCTAGATACTGAGGCGGAATTTGTGTCTCTGTAGGATTGTCAGAGGTAGTCGATGTGTTAGTTAATCCGAGAGGTAAGACCTTCCGCAAGCATTTTTCTTGACAATTCTTTCCCCACGAAACTATCTCCCCTGAGTCCCAATTAATAATAGGGTTGTGTCTCCTCAACCAGGAGTACCCCAGGACTATGGGAATAGACGGAGAAGAAATGAGCATTAAGGATATATCCTCTTTATGTAGGATGCCAACAGTTAAGTTAATCGGTATGGTCTCATGGAAAATAACAGGCTCAAGTAACGGTCTACCATCGATGGCCTCAACAGCCAGTGGTGTCTCTTTTAACTGGGATGGGATAGCATGCTTGGCAACAAAACCCTGATCTATAAAGCTCTCAGCAGCTCCAGAATCGATTAGTGCCATAGTCTTTACTACTCCCTTCTCCCACCTCAAAGAAACGGGTAACAGAAGCCTGAACTCTTTGTAGTTGTGAATAGAGGACAAAGTAGAAACACCCAAGGCCTGTCCTCTAGAGAAACTTAGGTGCGAGCGTTTCCCGAACGATTAGGACAATTTAGGCGTAAATGTCCTCTGACTCCACAATACATACATAAACCCTCCCTTCTTCTGTACTGTCTCTCTCTCTCTGTGAGATGAGTACTGCCTATCTGCATAGGTTCAGAAATACGTAAGTCCTCGAACTCAGAATTTTGAAAGGTAGGTGCTAGTTTAAAGGAGGGTCTGCGGGTCCTATCTCGAGTGTTCTGCCTCTCTCTTATGCGTTCATCAATACGAGATATAAAAGAAATTAAATCCTCCAAATTCTCAGGGAGTTCTCTAGTAGCGACCTCGTCAAGAATTACATCTGATAACCCATTCAGAAACACATCTATATAAGCCTGTTCGTTCCACTTAACTTCTGCCGCCAAGGACCTGAACTCTAGTGCATAGTCCACAAGTGTTCGATTGTCCTGTCTAAGGCGCAACAGTAATCTAGCTGCATTGACCTTTCTACCAGGAGGGTCAAAAGTTCTTCTAAACGCAGCTACAAAGGCATTATAATTATAGACTAGTGGATTATCATTCTCCCATAAAGGATTGGCCCATCTCAGAGCTTTCTCAATGAGTAAAGTAATAACAAATCCAACCTTCGCTCTATCTGTAGGATAAGATCGGGGTTGTAATTCGAAATGGATGCTAATCTGGTTCAGAAAACCACGGCACTTCTCCGGTGACCCGCCATAACGTACTGGTGGGGTAATACGGGAAGAAGCACCTACAGTGGCTACCTCTAGACCTGAGACTGCAGGAGAAATAGAAGGAGTACGTGTCTCCTCAGGTGGGTTACTAGCACGAGACAAAAGTGCCTGTAGTGCTAGAGCCATCTGATCCATCCTATGCTCCATGGCGTCAAACCTGGGATCAGAAGAACCAAGCTGACTGTTTGTACCTGCAGGATCCATTGGCCCTGTCGTAATGTCAGGATCGGGACAGGGATCCAACACGCAGAGTACAAAGAGTGGAAAGGTACGTATACCGGGCCTTAGAATGGCCGGACTAACGTACCGAGAGTAATAGAGAATAGTCAGAGACAAGCCGAGGTCGAGGGAACGGGAAGACAGATAAGCGAGAGACAAGCCGGGTCAAGGGAGAACAGAGAAGCAGGGAAGTACAACAAGCCGAGTCAAAACCAAATAGAGCAAACTAGAATACCAGAGCACTGAGTGACTAGACAAGCTAGAACCACGACAGGGCAATGAGCTGAAGAGAGAAGTAAGCTTAAATACCCTGGCTCCGGATGGTAAGCACGCCTCTGACAAGTGCCGATTGGATATCGGACACTTGAGTGACAGGTCGCTCGTGATAGCGTCATGACGTCACGTATTGAGCGTCCTGCTAGAAAAGAACGTGGATTCCTCGCGGCCGGTGTTTAAGTGGCTGGATGAACCGCGAGGAACGGAGGAAACAGCTCGCCTGGACGGATAAACCATCAAGTCTCTACCTCCCTTAGAGGTAGAGACCTCAGGTACCCTGACAAGTATATTGAGTGAAACTACCGAACAACCAGACCACCCAGGAATGAGTGTGCCTCCAATTACCGTTTGCAACAATGTTGCAAACGGGTAATTGGCAATCATGTAATGTGTTCTGTGTCCTCTGGGTGGCCGCCATTCAGGAAACAAACACGTGGCGGCGGCCATCTTAAACTACCGAACAGCGGTGTTTTGCCGTCGAGTGTCTGGAACTAAAATCGGACACTTGACTAGGCAAACACCGCTGAGACCTCCATACTTCCAGAAATTCGTATGGAAACTACCGAATGACCCGCCGTTCGGTAGAAAGAGCCCCATAAACAAGGGAATTCATTCAAACCCTCTCCAGGCTCTATAACACAGGCAATTCGCCTGTTTTCATTCCCTTGTTTGTGACCGACCGCAGGGCCAAAATGCATGGAACTGTTTTCGGATACTTTACCCATGCGGTCGGTCAAATCTTTGGAACCCCATATCTCACGAACCATTCATCCGAATTACTTGAATTTTGGATATGTTGTCCCCCTGAATAAGGGCTATCCAGCGATGCTGGATTTAAAGGTGTACCCCCGGGTTTTGGGGTACATCCAGAACTTGGCTGAAAAAGTGTACCGGATAATTGAGTTTAATGTTATCTGAGGGGAGGGGATGTGTGGGCTGAACCATGTATGTGATTGGTTATTTTATGCCTCCCCCTGGGTGTGGCCTGTATGTGGATTAGTGTAATAAAAGCCAGGCTGGATGAGACAGTCCAGAGTTCCTGTTTTAACCTCAAAGTGATGTGTCGTCTCATTATTGGGGGAAGGATTTATTGTATGCTGTTCCAGTTGACTGCTAGGGGTACAAGCCTATTCGTATGGTTCCTATTCAATGGTCTACAGCATTCATACGCTTGGGAGAATTTAAAGGTTTCTTGGATTCGGTGATTATGGTGTCTGGTGGAGTGCTTGGAGTCCTCTGGAAGCGCTAGGAGCATCTTTTAACGGAGGTACCAAGTCGGGGTGCCAGGTGATCCGTTACAATGACGTTGAAGGCACCCTGTAATTCCTACACAATTACAGTAGGAGGCCGTAAGGCTATTTGCACAGATACATCTATCCTCCATGAAATAACTTGATCTATGCAACATTTATTTATTTAGAATTGCCATCTTTTCACTTCCCCCCTCCCCCCCACACCTTTTGAGAAACCCAGCTATTCCAGCGCCTCTTTTAGTCACCATCAAAAATCCTTATGAGTGGATGAAGTGATTGCAATCTGAAAGTATAATGGGGTGAAATTGCCCTCACTAAATCTATTCAATAAAAATGTAGGCACAACAGGTCTTAAATCTCAGAGGCCACTTATCATCAGCAGAAATAAACACAGAATGCTTAATAAGAACATACAATGTCTTTGCTTTAAGTACGTGAATTTGTGTGCTCTCTGTGGCCTGACGGGAATGAATCCCTGTGTATATGAACCCCAGGCTTCAACAGACTGGACGGCTGACATTTACACAGTAATAGTGAACGCTCCCAGGTCAGTGTATATTTACAACGCTTTTTACCTGACTTGTTACAGTTGGGGAAGACCCATTTCTGTGGTTAAATTGAAACGTAAACGTTTCATTATCTCCGGGGGAAAATGCTTTAGTTTTAATATAACAATTATAGCAACGTCTTGAAGCAAGCTATGCGTGAAAGGCAATACTGGTTCATGTACACTGAACAAAATTATAAACACAAAACTTTTTAGAGTGGCCTTTTATTGTGGCCAGCCTAAGGCACACCTGTGCAATAATCATGCTGTCTAATCAGCATCTTGATATGCCACACCTGTGAGGTGGATGGATTATCTCGGCAAAGGATAAGTGCTCACTAACACAGATTTAGACAGATTTGTGAACAATATTTGAGAGAAATAGGCCTTTTGTGTACATGGAAAAAGTCTTAGATCTTTGAGTTCAGCTCATGAAAAATGGTGGCAAAAACAAAAGTGTTGCATTTATAATTTTGTTCAGTGTAGTAAGCCAATGTTTGTACACGACACTCTAAGCAGAAAAATCACTAAAGCCTGTTGTAGTGGTTATGGTGCTAGGAGTATTCTGGCTCTGGCCCACTGTTAAAAGTCAAGCTGTTTTAGAATAGTTTGCCACTTATTCGAGGCTCGCTGACCCACCGAACAGATTTCACTAAAGCTGAAATTCACTATGCACATTAATTACATCATTTTTTTATGGACATAATTCATTAGTTGAAACGGCCAATGACATTCCTTGGCTACTGAATTACGTCTAAACACGCAGAGTGCGCAGACCAGGCTGCCAAATGTCAGTTACTTCCTGATTCTTACAGTGATTGCAGGTTTGTAGCAAACAAGAGAAATTCAGAGGGATGTCATATATATTTTATTTTTTTCTTCTCCAATATTTTACTTCAATAAAACATTAATATAGGACTGTTACACCCGTGTAAGGAGCCTTATTCCGTCTGCCTTGTTACTGCTAGCAGGGCCACCATCAGGGGGTGACAACCATGATGGTTGTCATGTGCCCGGTGGCCGGGCCCCACGCATAGCAGCGGAACTGCCGCCGGTACACTTGCACTGGGTCCGCACCCTGATTGGGCCCATCGGGTTGCATTTAGGGCCACCTGATGGGCCCTATATCTTCCCAGTCAGCGCTGCGGCCGTGCAATAACACAACCGGGCCCCTTTAAAAAATTGCAGCCACAAGTACTACTAGGAGGAAGTGACGTCCGGTCCTTTCCTCCAAGCACAGTTCGCGCTGGCGGGAAGGGAGACACAGCCAGGCCGTGAGGACAGGAGAGCCACGCCAACTCCCATCAGCCCCAGCAAAAAAAAAAAAAGCAGTAAGAAAAATTAGCTATGTGTGTTTGTATGTCTGTATCTATATATCTGTATGTATGTCAGTATGTGTCTGTCTGTGTGTATGTATATCTGTATGTATGTATATCGGTATGTGTCTGTCTGTCTGTGTGTATGTCTGTATAATTTCATGTATGTATATGTCTGTCAATATGTGTGTCTGTCGGTCTGTTTATGTCTGTCTGTATGTCTGTCAGTATGTTTGTATGTTAGTATGTGTCTATGTCTATTTCAGTATGTGTGTGTGTCCGTGTCCTTTTCGTACCAGTGCGTGTGTTTGTGTATTCCTGTGGGCATGATTTGGGGGCAGGCTTGGAGGCGGGCCCCCAGTGTTAGGGCCCCAAAATTACTGATGGTGGCCCTGATTGCTAGTGAAGCAAGGGGTAATAAAAAAAAAAAAATAAACAAAACACAGGATTAATCTAAAGAAATAAATACCATGCACATTTAGCCATTCCTAGTATGGCTGTACACTCACACAGTGCTGTACACTCACACAGTGATAAATAATACCAGGAAGTATTACTTTACTGAGAGGGTAGTGGATGCATGGAGTAGCCCTCCAGCTGAAGTGGTAGAGGTTAACACAGTAAATGAGTTTAAGCATGCGTGGGATAGGCATAAAGCTATCCTAACTATAAGATAAGGCCAGGGACTAATGAAAGTATTTAGAAAATTGGGCAGACTAGATGGGCCGAATGGTTCTTATCTGCCGTCACATTCTATGTTTCCATGTTTCACTCACACGTGCAGCATAGTGCAGGTTAAATTACTTTACACAGTAAGCACTGGTTGTGAAAGGAGGGCAAGGTATGCTATACCAACAGAGAATTTAAAACAAAAAAGTGGCAGCTTTAAACAGCCTGGGGTATAATGTACCTATAGCATCATATATTACAAGTGATATGTTGTTTCAGTGACAAAGCAGTGCGGACCAAAGTGAAAATATAGAAAGTACGTATACAAAAAGCTATTTTTAGCTGTAGGTAAAATACATGAATGTACAGCTCATTAAGTTAATGTCACTCTTACCTCAAGCTTCTGCATTAACCACTGGATCTCAGTTTGACTCGCCTTGGCCCCTGGACATGGCTCGGCATTTTTATCCCGCGGATTCTTTGAGTTGCAGAAACTGAGCTTTTCATAGCTTTTTTTCAATTTACAGAGCTATAAAAAGTCACAAAACAGATTAGAATATTTCTAGCGGTTTGTCTCAATCAATCAACATGGGCAACAGTGCACAATAATTTTGTCTTGAAGTGAATGAGCTTGTTTGAATAAAAAAAAATAGATGAGCCAATAGTATTTCCAATAATACTTTTAAAAACGCACGCTAACCATCACAGCCCGTGGTAGTGGTTACAGCGCCAATCAATTTTGATTGAACTTCGTTAAATGAGGACCGTCAGCTGACATAACTTGATGTAGACAAAACTTTACTAAAAACTTACTTTATCCATATATGGTCAACATTTACTAATGCAGAAGGGGGACCTACAGTTTAGTGATATTTGTGAAGAGGATCAGGACCACAGGGACCCTGGTTTGTGTCAAATCATTCTAAAACAGTGGTCGTCATCCTTACAGTGCCCCTCTAATTTTCTTTTAAATCTAACTGGCAGTGTTACCTTGATTCACACTTCAGCAGAAATTCACTGGAATGATAACACAATCAGAAGATATACATGGGAGAAATGAATAGCTACTGAAAATTGGGAGAATGTTGCTAAAGACAAGGTTTAAACTAGGGAATATTTTGTAACAGCACAGAAAGCCATTATATTATTGAAACCAAGAACCTCAAAACAATCTATTTTACTACTTAACATCTGAAACTTCTAGCAGTTTTTAATTGTACGTTTTAGATATGTTGTATTCTAAATTATTATAAATAAACAGAATAGTTAATCAAATAGTGTTGCCGCATGTTGAATGTTATATCAGAGCGCCATCTAGTGGCAGTAAAGCATATGGCAGATTACTGGCAATTACTGCAGAACGCAAGTGATGAGCATCATTTAAAAAAAGCACATGTGCTCTGTAGCTGGCCTGCAGCATTTTGCACTGCAGATCAGGTCATTTTTCTTCTCCAAGCCCCAGACTTTATACGAGTCCAGAAGTGAAGAATGACTCAAGATGTATTAATGCTGGGGAAATCAGAGGAAACATTTACTAAATACTAGACTTGTGCAAAATAGTTTAAGCCGGTTCATCCAAATAAGATTCCTGGTAGCTGTTGAATGAATCAATTACGAGTTGTTTTACCCGTGGCAATTTGTACATGTGGCTCAATTCCAAGATTTAGAAATGATTTGTTCTGTATTGGTTGACAGGAATTTAATTCGGAAAAATAATGCATAACAATTTTTTACCAAGTCTCCTACATAACTAATTTTAGTGAATCAAAAACAGAACTGCAAAATTAGAAAAAAAAAAGTCCAGATACACTGTAGTCATATAGTTTAGTGATTTTTAGTCACTAAATTCTGACATTTAGTACTTTAGCAATTGTTAGTTAGGAAGCAGTGATAATATTTTTCAAACTAGACAAAGATTAAATAAAAAGATGTGATTATGCAGAATACACGGCAAATTACTACAAAACACTACACAATTACCTGGAAAGTGATACAAGAAAAAGACAGCAGAAATGTTACACCCCAGGAAGAAACACCAAACCAGACAGCTTAATCAAAAGCTCCGATCTGAGAATTGCAGCCATTGTAACCACACAACCTCTTACATTTGAAAAGCAATGATTTAAACGATATAATAAACAAGAAAAACATGACCTTCAAACAAGGGTGAATCAATAGTGATCAAGAACTCTCAGAAATTGCATCGCTAAAGGAAACGGGCATTTACACGTCAAATATATTACTAAAAAATTGGACAAATACCCTCTTCAGGGATACAAAGCCCAAATCAGGGAGTTATTAAAACGCTTTCCAAAGAGCACCCACAAGGAACTGAATAATCTCGTGCCTCATGTGGGGACATTCTAATGCTGCCAAAAAATCCACAAAACTGGGAGTCCAGAAAGAAGAAAACGTTCCAAATGATTCAATACGGTTAGAAATACTTTCCAAATGACTCATCAAGAAAAGTCACCTTTAACTATGTCATGATTCCCTTTTATTCCAGAAGTTTGGTCCTTAAGGGGTTAAAGTCTATGGGGATTTTGATAGATGATTCATTTGGAGTAAAGGTTTTTCTAACAGATCCATTTGAAAAGTTTATTACATTGAGGCCTAACTAAGCAGATGTCCAGTCTAGCAGAGACTTCAAGAATTTTAGACCAGACGCAACCAAGTAAAAGACAAGATCAGATAAATACCCGATACTACCATGCTGGTAATGATGGGTGTAGATTCTCTGAATAGTAATATCCCATCTAAAATGGAACGGATTTCTGTCTCCAATTCCTGCCATCCCACAACTTGTCACCAAGCTTACAGAATTTCCCCTAGTGCGTAACGTAAAACATAATGTTATAGTTTTAACAACACCATACACCTACATGTGATTGGCACTGCCAGGACCAAGAAAACGGCCTGTGTCCATTCCACGTTTTTCACTACAAAGAGAATATTGTACAAAACAAATATGAATTGTATGAAAATAGGGTCAATTGTGAAAGTGCCACAAGCAGAGCTGCTGTAGTACAGTGACATATAAGTCTAACCTTTAATGAATAGGTAAAACCATAAAAGATGTGCAACCACAGCTGGCAGAGGGCATAACAATTCAATAAATATTTCCATAACCCCCAAATCTTGTCTGTAACAACCTCAGAGCAAAGCAAAATAACAAAACGTGTGTGTGTGTGTGTGTGTGTGTGTGTGTGTGTGTGTGTGTGTGTGTGTGTGTGTATATGCTTACATATACACACACACACACACAAACAAAATGGTGGATTGGGGGGAGGGGTCTGTCCTGCTGTCTCAACTTTGTTGCCTGGTGTCTACAGATGCCAACAGCAAGCAGGCTGATAACCTCCATTTTTGGCCTTCCCCTTTGAGCATCACCAATGACACAAGACACGTGTTACTGGCATGTTCACACGCCCGCCGTCCCAACTTCATACCTTCTATTGTCGGGAGCTACCGCTGCTGGATATCAATTTGGCCATAATTTCTATTACCTATCTGTCCATCACAGGTATAACTGTGGTCTATGCACAGAAGGGGAACATACAGTTGGCTGAGCACCATTAGAAGAAAATGACCCGATTACTGGCCAATGACTCACGTCCAGCCTTTTCTATATAGAACCTAAATTTAGACAGGTCACATATTCTGTAGATTATCAGACAGCAGCACAGCAGAATTAGTGGGAATAGCAATAAAAAAATCTAACAGATAATAATGAAACAAAAGGGCCTACCTGGTATTTCAATGCTTGTAGTTGCTTCTCATATTTCTGCACCTTTTCACGTTCAGCGTGATCTGCTTGTTCCAGCTTCTTGCAGAGCATTTTAATCTAAAACACACATTCAGGGAAAACAAACATATCTATTTTTTACTTGGTTTATCAATGTCCATGTATCAAAGTTATTTGTCCATATACTGCTATGTGATGTATGCATGTCAGCCATTAATTACAGATGTAGTGAAATATTCACATATTCAACACTGCCAGGATTAGAGCCTAAAGTAACTGAACCCTCCTGCAAATTTTCATAGGAAAGAATCCATGAAAATATAGCTGTCACAGGATAGAGGCCATGGGAGTATAGCTATCTGTCACAGGATAGAGGCCATGGGAGTATAGCTATCTGTCACAGGATAGAGGCCATGGGAGTATAGCTATCTGTCACAGGATAGAGGCCAGGATATAGCCATCTGTCACAGGATAGAGGCCGAGGGAGTATAGCCATCTGTCACAGGATAGAGGCCATGGGAGTATAGTTATCTGTCACAGGATAGAGGCCGAGGGAGTATAGCTATCTGTCACAGGATAGAGGCCATGGGAGTATAGCTATCAGTCACTGGATAGAGGCCATGAGAGTATAGCTATCTGTCACAAGATAGAGACCGAGGGAGTATAGCTATCCGTCACAGGAAAGAGACCATGAGAGTATAGCTATCTGTCACAGGAAAGAGACCGAGGGAGTATAGCTATCTGTCACTGGATAGAGGCCATGGGAGTATAGCTATCTGTCACAGGATAGAGACCGAGGGAGTATAGCTATCTGTCACAGGATAGAGACCGAGGGAGTATAGCTATCTGTCACAGGATAGAGATCGAGGGAGTATAGCTATCTGTCACAGGAAAGAGGCTGAGGGAGTATAGCTATCTGTCACAGGATGGTGGCCATGGGAGTATAGCTATCTGTCACAGGATGGAGGCCATGGGAGTATAGCTATCTGTCACAGGATAGAGACCGAGGGAGTATAACTATCTGTCACAGGAAAGAGACCATGGGAGTATAGCTATCCGTCACAGGAAAGAGACCATGGGAGTATAGCTATCCATCACAGGAAAGAGACCATGGGAGTATAGCTATCCGTCACAGGAAAGAGGCCATGGGAGTATAGCTATCTGTCACAGGAAAGAGGCTGAGGGAGTATAGCTATCTGTCACAGGATGGAGGCCATGGGAGTATAGCTATCTGTCACAGGATGGTGGCCATGGGAGTATAGCTATCTGTCACAGGAAAGAGGCCATGGGAGTATAGCTATCTGTCACAGGAAAGAGGCTGAGGGAGTATAGCTATCTGTCACAGGATGGTGGCCATGGGAGTATAGCTATCTGTCACAGGAAAGAGGCTGCGGGAGTATAGCTATCTGTCACAGGATAGAGACCGAGGGAGTATAGCTATCTGTCACAGGAAAGAGACCATGGGAGTATAGCTATCCATCACAGGAAAGAGACCATGGGAGTATAGCTATCCGTCACAGGAAAGAGGCCATGGGAGTATAGCTATCTGTCACAGGAAAGAGGCTGAGGGAGTATAGCTATCTGTCACAGGATGGAGGCCATGGGAGTATAGCTATCTGTCACAGGATGGTGGCCATGGGAGTATAGCTATCTGTCACAGGAAAGAGGCCATGGGAGTATAGCTATCTGTCACAGGAAAGAGGCTGAGGGAGTATAGCTATCTGTCACAGGATGGTGGCCATGGGAGTATAGCTATCTGTCACAGGAAAGAGGCTGCGGGAGTATAGCTATCTGTCACAGGATGGTGGCCATGGGAGTATAGCTATCTGTCACAGGATGGAGGCCATGGGAGTATAGCTATCTGTCACAGGATAGAGGCCATGGGAGTATAGCTATCTGTCACAGGATAGAGGCCATGGGACAGGATAGAGGCCATGGGAGTATAGCTATCTGTCACAGGATAGAGGCCATGGGAGTATAGCCATCTGTCACAGGATAGAGGCCATGGGAGTATAGCTATCTGTCACAGGTAAGAGGCCAGTGGAGTGTATATCTGTCAAAAGGAGGTTGTGGGCATCGCTCTCTGTAATGGACAAAGTGCTGATTGAGTATATCTATAATGTGAAGGGGGGCTAGGAGATATTTGGCATGGGGGTGGGGTAATAAGTATTTGACAGAGAGACACTCAGCAGCAAGGACACAATAACCATGATATAACACAAACTTTTAGAGCCAAGAAAAACATACAGACTTTAAAAATAAAATATAGGAATGTTTACTGAATAGAATTAAATGAGGTTTGCTGCAAAATGTTACTTTGATCATAGCAATTTAAAGAGGTATGTGGCTTTTAAATACCTCACATGTCTTTTCATCCAACGCGTTTCTCGCTTCAGATAGCTCCTTATCCTGGGCCTGGATTCTTTGCTCTAGGACAATGACTTGCTGCTCCCATTCCACCTTCTTGCTATTCACCATAATGTCAATCTGGTGCATAAGTTCCTCCAACTCATTTTCACAAGACACATCCCTAGAAAAGCAAGAATCAGAGATTGGAGAGTGATGGAATGTCACCAAGTGCCTTCATCAGATCTGATCCTAGATAGCACTATTAGTGATAGTTCAGTACACTAGTGGCTTTATTGGACTAAACCAGGGACTGGGAGAATTGAAAAGAGAATTTCAAGGTTTAGATCAAACCAGTCGAATTGGCTTTTTCCTATATAAAGCTGTTTGACCTATAATTTGCACATATTCCAATTTATTTAATAAACCACAAGGTGTTATGTGCAAAATGTGGGTAAATAAGTAGGAAGATTCTGTTGGTTTCCACGGCGATCAGAACACATTCAGAATTTTGATGGACAGGGAATAAAAATAGGTCTAATATTACTTTTAAAAAGTCATGGATAAAATTCAGCAGTCATAAATTCTGCACTCACCTGATTGGTAGGCAGCACTGAAATCCAGGGCGATGTTGGTTCATTTCAGTCTCTTTTTGCATTTCCTGATTTGATGAAAAAAAAAAAAAAAAAAAAAAAAAAAGAAATAATTAAACCGGATTTAGGGAACTTTAACCCCTTAAGGACACATGACATGTGTGACATGTCATGATTCCCTTTTATTCCAGAAGTTTGGTCCTTAAGGGGTTAAAGAAGGCAATCATGTTTAAAAACTACAAGTTAGTTACACAAATTTCTTACATTTAGATTTGTGAGATTTAAAACGTTATAGTGCAAAAGTGAAAGTTATTCATTTTTTTTTTTTTTTTTTAAATTCATAGTCAGGTCACAATACAGACTGTACAGCTACAAAAAACATTTTTCTTCAACTTTCATTAAAATAGAAAAGGGGGCTTTAGCTTAATGAAGCAACTTGGGTGTATAGATCGTGCACCTGCAGTCGAACTGCCATTTTGGAGTTAAATCAGTTTTGTTTCTATTTATGCAGTCCTAGCCACACCTCCACTGGCTGACAAAGACAACATGAAAAAATTGTTTCATTTTCAATCAGATCTTAACTCAGTTGAGAAGTTTTTATCTCGAGCTCTGCACTTTAAACACACACAGGAGGCTTCTGCGGGGTCTGGAAGGCTATTATCAGAGCAGAAAATAAGAATTTCTAAATTAAAAAGACCGTGCAATAAAGGAAGTTTAAACATTTGATCTCTCTTTACAGGAAGTATTTAGGAAGGCTGTACAGGTTACATGCAAGGAGGTGTGGCTAGGGCTGCATAAATAAAGTGAAAATTGAGCAGTGAGACTGCAGGTGCATGATCTATACACCAAACTGCTTCATTAAGCTAAACTTGTTCAGATTCCTATATTGTCCCTTTACATCACTGCGAGAGTAACACAGATAAAGGGTAGAAAGGCATTAAGAGTTATATTTTTCCCTAATTCATTCATTCATTCATTCCTTCCTTCATTTATTCATTCATTCCTTCCTTCATTCATTTATTAATTCATTCCTTCATTCATTCTTCGATCCATTCATTCTTTTATTTATCCATTCCTTCCTTCTTTCATTTATTCATTCCTTCCTTCATTCTTTCATTTATTCATTCATTTATTCATGCTTTCCCTCATTCATTCACTCCTTCCTTCATTTATTAATTAATTCATTTATTCATTCCTTCCTTCATTCTTTCATTTATTAATTCATTCCTTCATTCATTCTTCCATTTATCCATTCCTTCCTTCATTCATTCTTTTATTTATCCATTCCTTCTTTCCTTCATTTATTCATTAATTTATTCATGCTTTCCCTCATTCATTCACTCCTTCCTTCATTTATTCATTATTTCCCTCATTCATTCCTTCCTTCATTCTTTCATTTATTAATTCCTTCCTTCATTCTTTCATTTATTAATTCCTTCATTCATTCTTTCATTTATTCATTCCTTCCATCATTCTTTCATTTATTCATTATTTCCCTCATTCATTCATTATTTCCCTCATTCATTCTTTCATTTATTCATTATTTCCCTCATTCATTCTTTCATTTATTCATTATTTACCTAATTCGTTCTTTCATTTATTCATTATTTACCTAATTCGTTCTTTCATTTATTCATTATTTACCTAATTCGTTCTTTCATTTATTCATTATTTACCTAATTCGTTCTTTCATTTATTCATTATTTCCCTCATTCATTCTTTCTTTCATTCATTCTTACATTCATCCATTCATGCTCTAGTCTAGCCCAATCAGCTGATTCGGACTACATTTCCCATGATTCCCATCCAGCTTGTAGCCTGACTGAGCATCATGGAACATGTAGTCCAACATTAGAAATGACGCCGGATCGCTGCTGCTAAGTCATCGCTCCATGTCGGGTTTCCCTGCACAGCTGCTCCATGTGCGCACTCCGTACATACCTGACCTGGGTACAGCCAGTCCTTCTCCGTGGATGTCCCCCGGGATACAGTGTCCGCACACCGGCCGCTCTCCCCTGAGATCACTCACTGCACTGTTTACCTCCCCGCGCCAATCATGCCGCCTCCACTCCAAAACCACACCCACCACCACTCTAGCCACGCCCACTTGCAGTTACAGAAGCCATAGACATATGGATATATGTCTATGAAAGAAGCCGTTATCTAGCCTAGCTCCTCCCTATGAGTAATCAGTCTGTTGAAGCCCCGCCCCTTCACAGATGGACTCCGCCCACAATACGGCGCGGAGATTGACAGTTAGCGCGCTGGCGGTTACCATGGTAACAGACATGAAGCGGGGAGCCGGGCGGGCTAAGGGAGCCGTGTAGGGTCAAACTGCCAGCGGCGGCGAAACTGAGCCTCATCGTGTCACGGCCAGTCACCTCCTCCCACGGTGAGAGGGAGCCGCGCGGGAATGAAATCACTGTATGAAAGCCGGCAGACAGCACGCTGTAAATGTCTCTATAGCCTGCTTTACTGCTACCTGAAGGAGCTCCAGGCTCTCTATACACAGAGAGTGGGAGAGACAGCTCCACACCCACACTCCCAGCAGCCTCAGCCAGCATCTGCAGGACCCCACACTCTGACACAGAGAAACACATTGACACAGATACACACTCTGACACAGAGATACACACTCTGACACAGAGATACACACTCTGACACAGAGATACACACTCTGACACAGAGATACACACTCTGACACAGAGACACACACTCTGACACAGAGACACACACTCAGACACAGAGACACACACTCAGACACAGAGACACACACTCAGACACAGAGACACACACTCAGACACAGAGACACACACTCAGACACAGAGACACACACTCAGACACAGAGACACACACTCAGACACAGAGACACACACTCAGACACAGAGACACACACTCAGACACAGAGACACACACTCAGACACAGAGACACACACTCAGACACAGAGACACACACTCAGACACAGAGACACACACTCAGACACAGAGACACACACTCAGACACAGAGACACACACTCAGACACAGAGACACACACTCAGACACAGAGACACACACTCAGACACAGAGACACACACTCAGACACAGAGACACACACTCAGACACAGAGACACACACTCTGACACAGAGACACACACTCTGACACAGAGACACACACTCTGACACAGAGACACACACTCTGACACAGAGACACACACTCTGACACAGAGACACACACTCTGACACAGAGACACACACTCTGACACAGAGACACACACTCTGACACAGAGACACACACTCTGACACAGAGACACACACTCTGACACAGAGACACACACTCTGACACAGAGACACACACTCTGACACAGAGACACACACTCAGACACAGAGACACACACTCAGACACAGAGACACACACTCAGACACAGAGACACACACTCAGACACAGAGACACACACTCAGACACAGAGACACACACTCAGACACAGAGACACACACTCAGACACAGAGACACACACTCAGACACAGAGACACACACTCAGACACAGAGACACACACTCAGACACAGAGACACACACTCAGACACAGAGACACACACTCTGACACAGAGACACACACTCTGACACAGAGACACACACTCTGACACAGAGACACACACTCTGACACAGAGACACACACTCTGACACAGAGACACACACTCTGACACAGAGACACACACTCTGACACAGAGACACACACTCTGACACAGAGACACACACTCTGACACAGAGACACACACTCTGACACAGAGACACACACTCTGACACAGAGACACACACTCTGACACAGAGACACACACTCTGACACAGAGACACACACTCTGACACAGAGACACACACTCTGACACAGAGACACACACTCTGACACAGAGACACACACTCTGACACAGAGACACACACTCTGACACAGAGACACACAATCTGTGAGTTTTAACCCCTTCAGGACGGAGTCAATAGTGCACGTTCTGATCAAAACAAAACGTAAACAAAAACTGGAATTTGCGCTATATGTCTGTTCACCCGTAGTTCCCCTCTTTCAAATTATATGCACCCACACTTATTATATATCATTTTGTTCAGGAGAAACAGGCCTTTAATTTATCATTAACTATTCATATATGGAACATAATTTATTATGAATAAAATAAAAAAAAAATGTGAGAAAATAAGATTTTTTTTTAAATTTGCATTTCCGTCTGACATTTTAACTGTGAATGTCATAATACTGTTAGGTTTTACTGCAAAAAAAATGCACATATTTGTAATCAGCGATGTCTCACGAGTACAACAGTACCCCCCATTAACAGGTTTTATGTTGTTTTGGAAAGTTATAGGGTCAAATATAGAACATTCCATTTTCAAATTGAAATTTTCCAGATTAGTAATGTTACCTTTGAGATGGTGTGGTAGCCCAGGAATGAGAATTACCCCCATAATGGCATAGCATTTGGAAAAGTAGACAAGCCAAGGTATTGAAAGTGGGGTATGTTTAGTCTTTTTAGTAGCCACTTAGTCACAAACACTAGTGTTCGTATTTGTTTTTGTGTGAAAAAAAGCAAAAAACTAATATTTGGCCAGTGTTTGTGACTAAGTGGCTACTAAGAAAGACTGGACATACCCCACTTGCAATACCTTGGGTTGTCTACTTTTGCAAATGGTATGCCATCATGGGGGTAATTCTCATTCCTGGGCTACCATACGCTCTCAAAGGCAACATAACCAATCTGGCAAATTTCAATGTGAAAAAATGAAATGCAAGCCTTATATGTGACTCTCTAACTTTCCAAAACACCATAAAACCTGTACATGGGGGGTACTGTTATTCTCGGGAGACTTAACTAAACACAAATATTAGTGTTTTAAAACAGTAAAACATATTACAACAATAATATAGACGATAAAAGTGCAGTTCGTTTGTAAAAAATGCAAAAAACGTCACTTTTACTTAAAATATCATCGTTGTAATACAATTTACCAGTTTGAAACACTAATATTTGAGTTCAGCGAAGTCTCCCGAGTAAAACAGTACCCCCTATGTACAGGTTTTATGGTGTCTTTGAGAGTTACAGGGTCAAATATAGTGCTTGCGAATTAAATTCTCTGCACTTTCTCCCTGTGTTGTCAGGCATGTCAATCAAATTTTAATTAATCAAATCACCTAATTATGTTAAAAGATTATTTAAATATACACATAGAATTTTATTATATATGCATTTATAGGTATTTAAATTCTACGTGTATACTAATGTAATCTTTTATGTAATTATATGTATTTATATATATATATAAATATATTTGCGGTTATTTGTATTTTATATATAGATAGATATATATATAGAATGTCATTCTGAGTGTATTTTGTTACCGATATGTATATATTAATAACAAAATACAGTTAGAATGAAATTACATATGCATATATAATTTATATTAAATTTTGTTTCAATATTTTATTTATTTATTTTATTTATTTATTATTTTAATTATACGTATTTATATATAATATATATATGTACATCTATTATATAAATAATATATATATACATATTATATATATGTAACGTCATTCTAAGTGTATTTTAATATTAATATATACTTATATTAATATTAAAATACACTTTGTATGACGTTACATATATATAATATGTATATATATTATATATATAATATATATACATATTATTTATATGTATTTAAATTCTACGTGTATACTAATGTAATCTTTTATGTAATTATATGTATTTATATATATATATAAATATATTTGCGGTTATTTGTATTTTATATATAGATAGATAGATATATAGAATGTCATTCTGAGTGTATTTTGTTACCGATATGTATATATTAATAACAAAATACAGTTAGAATGAAATTACATATGCATATATAATTTATATTAAATTTTGTTTCAATATTTTATTTATTTATTTTATTTATTTATTATTTTAATTATACGTATTTATATATAATATATATATGTACATCTATTATATAAATAATATATATATACATATTATATATATGTAACGTCATTCTAAGTGTATTTTAATATTAATATATACTTATATTAATATTAAAATACACTTTGTATGACGTTACATATATATAATATGTATATATATTATATATACATATTATATATATATATATATATAAAAAATACTTGAAATCCCCAGCACTCACGTTTATCTGAAGCCAATGCCGGGCGCCAGACCAAAGCTCCAAATCAGATAGAATCCACATGAATTAGGCTGCTCTCCGGACTTAAAAGATTCAAATTTTATTTAAAGTTGATTAAAAATTGCGACCAACGTTTCGGTCCCCGCTCGGGACCTTCTTCAGGGTCAATTTTCAACAGGACAATACATTACAACACAAATACTGGCCTTATATACCATTACTAATTAAGAAAATAACTCACCAAAGTGTTTACCGCCGAAATCGCCATCACCGAGTGCACTTCCGGGTATGCGCGCGCACCTCTTAACGTGCCCCGCCTCCCATTACGTAATCATACGTGCGTAACTTCGTGAGTGACCGGAGTCTCCGGTTACCATAGTGATGTGTAAACATCAGTGACTACTGAATGAATTCAACCATATGTTCCCATTTTAGAAATCACAGTGAGGGGAACACAATCATAGAGTGCTTAAGATGTATATATATTCTCAAATCCATCCATTATTTAATTGTGTATAGTTAAAGTGCCACCCAAGTAGCTATTATTAATAAAAAGTGCCATGTGCACAAAAATAATTATTAAATTAATGCTATAGTGAACAACATTCAACTAAAGTGCTACCATAGTGCTTGCTGTATATATTATACACATTAATACATATAAGTAAAAAATTACATGATTATATTAATTTTTTATAAAAAAAATGGTTAAAATTTATATTGGCTTGCTGGCTATTCCTACAAAAAAGAGTGGTAGGTAATACTTTCATTCAGTCCCAAAGGTGACACTGTGTTCAATTGGTTGATCCAAAACGCTTCTCTTTGAAGCAATAATCTGCCTCTATCACCACCTCTCCGGGGAGGAGGGATGTGGTCTATCCCAATGAACCTAAGGGCTGCCAACGGGTGCTTCTTCTCCAGAAAGTGCTGTGCCACAGGCTTGTCTGTTAGTCCATCCCTGTACGCCAACCTGATACTGGATCGATGGCCCCTGATCCTCTCGCATAGTGGTGTTTCCGTTTTTCCCACGTAGTGTAAACCGCACGGACAAACCAGTTTATACACCACATAAGGGGTTTTGCAAGTGATGGTATGTCTTATATCGTAAACTTTGTTCGTGTGGGGGTGGTTAAATTTTTTTGCTGCGATCATATGTCCGCACGTTACACATCCTAAACAACGTATGCATCCCCTTATATTGTGTTTGTCCACTTTGGAATAACTTTCCACGGGGTCAGTGTGTACCAGTATGTCTTTAAGGCTTTTATTCCTTCTATAACATATTAATGGTTTTTCTCTGAAAATGTTTGGTAACGACTCATCCAAAGCAACCATCCTCCAATTCTCCTTGACTATCGCTGTCACTTCACTCGAGGTATTATGAAACGTCATGGGGAATATCATCCTCTGTGTGGGATCCTTTGTGGTTCGCACCGGAGCCATTTTAGCTTTCAACAGTGCCTGTTCCAACTCCCGACGGTCATACCCTCTATCCAAGAACTTTTCAGTCATGGTTTGTAGTTGTAATTCAGCTTTGTTGTCATCAGAATTGTTGCGAATGACCCTTTGGAATTGCGCTTTAGGAATTGATTTCTTCAGAGGGACTGGATGTGCGCTATCCGCATGTAACAAAGTGTTGCGATCCGTTGGTTTCGAAAATAAAGTGTATTGTATCTCCTTTGATTGAAATGAAAGTTCTAAATCCAAGTATTGTACACTGACTTCACTGACCTTGGCTGTGAATTTAATGGGGGTTTGAAGCAAGTTAAGCTCGTCTATCATTGTATATGCTTCACTTTGACTGCCTCTCCAGATTATCAATAGGTCATCTATGAAGCGGTAGTAACCAATAATGTTGTCCTTGTAGGGGGTCAAAATGTATGTCTGCTCATATATATACATATACGCGTTAGCGTACATGGGGGCCATGGCTGACCCCATCGATGTCCCCGCCACCTGCAAATACCACCGATCTTCAAATCTAAAATAGTTATTGTACAAAACCAAGGCTAAAAGTTCCAATGTAAATTCGATCATAGGGCCTTGGTAGGCAGTAGAGTTGCATAATACTTGTCGCATGGCTTCAATGCCATCTGTGTGAGGGATTACCGTATATAGACTTGTGACGTCCATGGTGATGAATATGGGAGGTTGATCTCCAAATTCCAAAGATTTCATTTTGTCCAAAAGGTTCTGCGTGTCTTTGATGCAGGTGTCTAACTCCTCTACAGGTCCCTTGAACATATGGTCTAACCACTGTGCTATGGGCTCCAAAATGCCCCCTATAGCGGACACAATGGGGCGGCCTGGGGGTTTGTGCATGCTCTTGTGGATTTTGGGTATACTGTATATAATCGGAGTCCGTGGGTGTTGTTTATTCAAGAATTTATGTAGATCTTGACTGATATATCCAGCTCTAAGGCCCATGTCAATAGCATCAGAAATCTTCCTTTGGATCTCTACAGTAGGGTCTCCCATCAAGGGGAGATACGTGTTACAATCTTGGAGTTGGTGGTTGAGGTCCTCCGCGTAGTCCCTATAATTCATTAGGACCACCCCACCGCCTTTGTCCGCCGAACGGATCACTATATTGCGGTCTTTAGCCAGACTGTCGAGCAGTTGTCGCTCCTTCTTGCTGATATTATGTTTTTTATTGTGTCGTTTGGATATTACTTCCTGTGTCATCTTAGATGTAGTGGCTAAAAATGTCTTAATGGATGGTTTATTGGTCTGTGGGTCGAACGTAGACTTGGCTTTAAATTTCTCTACGACCCCTGGCTTTGGCATTGGCTTATTTTTGTGGATATTGTGAAAAAATTCCTTGAGCCTCATGTTTCTACCAAACTGAAATAGTTCGGTGCTCCATTTAAAGGAATTCGCCGTGCTGGTTGGGACATATGATAGTCCCTTGCTCAAGATCTTCATCTCTATGTCATTCAATTGTCTGTCCGAAAGATTGAAAACGGGACTTACTTCCGATGGGGGGGTTTTCCTCTCCGTGCCATGTCTGGCCTTGCGCCCTCTCCTGTTCCTGTACCCTCTTCGCTTCTGACCCTGCTGCGGGTAACTGTTCCCGTCCCGGTCTGGCCTAAAAAAGCCGATGTATCATTAGGGTTGTCGGTCTCTGACATAGATTCTCCCGAAGTGACATCTATTGTCGGAACTTTGGGGCGGACAATCTTTCTACGGAACCTCCTAGGTCTTGGTGGACGGTCACCCGATAACCATCTATACACTCGATGGTCCTTATAATCCTGTTGGACCATCTCGAACTTCTGCTTCTTAAACCTGACCAATTCGTTTTTATATTTGAGCAATTCCATTTTAAGTTGTTGCTGTAGCTTTACCCCATCTGCTGAAGCCAATAGAACCGCTTGTTCTATCTCCAATGTTGCAATTTGCTGTTTAACTTCTGCAAGATCGGATTTAACATCCTTGATTGTTATAAGCATCAAGTCTAAGGAGGCTTTATTTAGAACATGGGTCCAGTCTCTGCATACCGTTGCTTTAAGTCTGCCAATTGTCGGTATATTTAATAACCTGAATCCACGCGGTATCATTTTAGCCTTGAAATAATCTGATAAAAACAGACCATGCAGGTCCAGATCTACACTCCTCTTATGTAACCGTAACAGTTTAAAGTACACATCTCTGGATGTCGTGTGATTAGGCAATTCTTGACCAGTTTCTTCCCATAGAATTTGGGACGCCTCTTCTGGAGTAAATTGTAGTGTTTCTGCATGATCTGTATAGGTGCCAGCTTGCACCAGGAATTCATCCATATTACCAAGTAAAAAGTTTTAGTATACACAGAAACTTTAACAAGGTCAATGGTATATTATTGACAATATTATAGTAGCTCAATTTGCTATTGTAAGTTAAAGTGCTTTAAAAAATAGCACTGCAGACGGGTGCATATAGGGTAGGGAGGTAGAGCCCCACTCTCCCACAAATTTACAAAAAATACTTGAAATCCCCAGCACTCACGTTTATCTGAAGCCAATGCCGGGCGCCAGACCAAAGCTCCAAATCAGATAGAATCCACATGAATTAGGCTGCTCTCCGGACTTAAAAGATTCAAATTTTATTTAAAGTTGATTAAAAATTGCGACCAACGTTTCGGTCCCCGCTCGGGACCTTCTTCAGGGTCAATTTTCAACAGGACAATACATTACAACACAAATACTGGCCTTATATACCATTACTAATTAAGAAAATAACTCACCAAAGTGTTTACCGCCGAAATCGCCATCACCGAGTGCACTTCCGGGTATGCGCGCGCACCTCTTAACGTGCCCCGCCTCCCATTACGTAATCATACGTGCGTAACTTCGTGAGTGACCGGAGTCTCCGGTTACCATAGTGATGTGTAAACATCAGTGACTACTGAATGAATTCAACCATATGTTCCCATTTTAGAAATCACAGTGAGGGGAACACAATCATAGAGTGCTTAAGATGTATATATATTCTCAAATCCATCCATTATTTAATTGTGTATAGTTAAAGTGCCACCCAAGTAGCTATTATTAATAAAAAGTGCCATGTGCACAAAAATAATTATTAAATTAATGCTATAGTGAACAACATTCAACTAAAGTGCTACCATAGTGCTTGCTGTATATATTATACACATTAATACATATAAGTAAAAAATTACATGATTATATTAATTTTTTATAAAAAAAATGGTTAAAATTTATATTGGCTTGCTGGCTATTCCTACAAAAAAGAGTGGTAGGTAATACTTTCATTCAGTCCCAAAGGTGACACTGTGTTCAATTGGTTGATCCAAAACGCTTCTCTTTGAAGCAATAATCTGCCTCTATCACCACCTCTCCGGGGAGGAGGGATGTGATCTATCCCAATGAACCTAAGGGCTGCCAACGGGTGCTTCTTCTCCAGAAAGTGCTGTGCCACAGGCTTGTCTGTTAGTCCATCCCTGTACGCCAACCTGATACTGGATCGATGGCCCCTGATCCTCTCGCATAGTGGTGTTTCCGTTTTTCCCACGTAGTGTAAACCGCACGGACAAACCAGTTTATACACCACATAAGGGGTTTTGCAAGTGATGGTATGTCTTATATCGTAAACTTTGTTCGTGTGGGGGTGGTTAAATTTTTTTGCTGCGATCATATGTCCGCACGTTACACATCCTAAACAACGTATGCATCCCCTTATATTGTGTTTGTCCACTTTGGAATAACTTTCCACGGGGTCAGTGTGTACCAGTATGTCTTTAAGGCTTTTATTCCTTCTATAACATATTAATGGTTTTTCTCTGAAAATGTTTGGTAACGACTCATCCAAAGCGGGGACCGAAACGTTGGTCGCAATTTTTAATCAACTTTAAATAAAATTTGAATCTTTTAAGTCCGGAGAGCAGCCTAATTCATGTGGATTCTATATATATATATATATATATATATATATTTAATTTATTTTTACACTTGTTTAATTTTTTTATTACTTCCCACCAGCAGGGGGACTGTCTGACATTTCAGACAGCCCCCCTGCTGGCAGATCCATAGCCAGCTATAGGGGGCCATGTGATCGCTCTTTGAGAGCGATCACATGGCCCCCGGGGGCCTCATTTGCCAGAGGGGGGCTGCCTGGGCTGTCAGGCAGCCCCCCAGAAGAGGATCGCGGCTGAGGTGAGTACACCTCTCCTCCAGGGGCTCAAAGCCGTTACGGCGTTCCATGCCGCCGCAACGGCTTTAAAGCCCTTTTAATGCGGGACGGCATGGAACGCCGTAACGGCGTTAAGGGGTTAAAGGAGCACTATAGGCACCCAATCCAATCTAGCTCATTAAAGTGGTCTGGGTGCAATCTTCCTGTCCCCCTTAGTCCTGCATATGATAACATTATACAAATATATCCGGGGCCAATACAAACCATTGTGTGGCAATCTATTCACAAACAGGACTATACATAGGACATGAGGTCATTTGTTTAGACCAGGGCCAGATTAAAAGCCCAGTGGGCCTAGTGCTGTCTGATGGGCCTAATTACATAATCTTTTCGGCCAAAAACACTAAAACAATCATACCTCCCAAGCATCATGTATCTAATGGAGATGGTGTCGGAGGGAAACTCAAAGGATGCAGCTATACGAAAACGCATACTCTATGCTAATCTCTCTCTAATTTATGCTTTCATCTTTCAAGTAAATCCATACCCCCAAACAGCAGTGTCCAGTGAAGCAGGAAGTCAATGGGCAAGGTAAAAGGTGTGCCACTGGCGCGAATAACGTGACCAGACCTGCCAAAAGGGGTGAACATGCCCAAAAAGGGGGCATGTTTGTCCGAAGAATTGGAAGGCCAGCCTGGCATGAATGCATGTCAGGCTGCCTGCCAATCATGTAGGCTGTCCAACTAAGGGCATACTAGGCAGACAGCACCCTGAGCTTGACATAAATGCATCAAATGATGCGCCTACTCCACGCTTTCTAAGGCCTGTCCGCTAGCACTCACATGTCCACTTGTCTCCTTACCTTCTTACTAGCAGGCAGAAGTTCCTGGTATATAGTCTGGGGCAGAGAAAAGGTGTATGTAGTGAGTGTAGAAGAAAGGGGACATGCCACAGTGTTAGAGAATTACCTAAATTCATTTTATTGTCAGCCAGTCCACAGAAGTTTTGTTCCCATACATCCCTCTTAAGCTTCCAAACTTAAAGGGACACAATAGTCCCCAGAACAACTACAGATTATTGTATTTGTTCTGGTAAGTAGAATCATTCCCTTAAGGCTTTTTGCAGTAAACACTGTTTTTTTCAGAGAAAATAACTCCACTGGCCACTCCTTACATGGCTGCTAGAGGTGCTTCCTGGGGCAGTACTACCTAATGTGCAGCACTGCCATTCAGTGTCTCTGCCCTCTGCATGCAGGCACTGAACTTCCTCACAGAGACGCATATTGATTAGTATGTATCTTTATGAGGAGATGCTGATTGGCCAGGGCCATTGTGATTGGCTCAGACCACCACTTCTGATGATGCCAGCAGACAGAGGTAGTTCAGAGGCAGAGCCAGCAGCTGCAGACTTGAATACAAGTAGGATTTTACTATATTTAGGGAGGCAGGATGGGGTCAGGGGGCTAGATGGTGGTTTTAACATAATAGGGTCAGAAATATATGATTGTGTTCCTGACCCTATAGTGTTCCTTTAATAACCCCTTAAGGACCAAACTTCTGGAATAGAAGGGAATCATGACATGTCACACATGGCATGTGTCCTTAAGGGGTTAAGCAAGAGTATGTGAAGAGTAGTTAGGGTTGCCACCTTTCTTGGAAAAAAATATCAGCCTTAATCATTTGTATAATTAGTTATGCGTGGCATCACATGATGTAAATCACAAGTAGTGACATAAGAGAAAATTCTGTAAAATCACCAACAAACTACTCACAGTTTGATTCTGCTGTATAGATGGATTGCTCCTAGTATCTCCCTGTCTCCCAGTGTCTCAGTCTCGCAAGTCACCCTATGTATCACAGTGTCAGTGTCCCCATGTCGCCCAGTCCGCTAGTCTCCCAGTGTACCCATGTCTCAGTGTGTCCCCATGTCACTAGGATACTAGAGGACACAATGAGACATGGGGTCACTGAGACACTGGGAGACATGGTGGAACTTGTGGATACAGACATGGGGACACTGGGAGACTTGGGGACCCTGAAACATTTGGGGACACAGAGATATCGGAACACAGACACTGGGAGACATGGGGACACTGACTGGGAGACAGACACCTGGAGACACGTAGACACTGAGACATGTGGGGACACTAGGCACACTGAGAGACATGGGGAC
This sequence comes from Pelobates fuscus, assembly GCF_036172605.1. Taxonomy (NCBI): domain Eukaryota; kingdom Metazoa; phylum Chordata; class Amphibia; order Anura; family Pelobatidae; genus Pelobates; species Pelobates fuscus. Next base: position 458,083,218 of record NC_086317.1, read on the forward strand.
ACAGAGGACACTAGCTGGGAGACATGGGGACACTGTGTCCCTAGTGTCTCCGTGTCCCAATGTCTCCCAATGTCCCTATGCTTCACAGCATCCCCATGTGTCTCAGCGTCCACTGCTGTCTCAGTGTCCCCTAGTGTATGTGTCTCCATGTCTCCCTGCTGCCTCTACCCCCATCCCTCACTTACCTGAGCTGTAGAACTGCTCTCTATGCTGTGTAGCTGCTCCCCCACGGAACATTGAGTAGTAGAGAGAGGCAGGGAGGGATATGCTGTAACTTCCCATCCCTGCCTCTCTCCACACACAGTGACCCCTACTGGCCGGTGCTGGTATTGCAGAGTAAACTCCGTTTATACTAAAAAAAACACCTGCAATTGTATTGCCGGTATTACTGTAATACAGGCACGACCAGGCAGCCTCAAATACCGGCTGTGCCAGTACAATACTAGTCTATTCCATGGGCCTGGGCCTGGAGCTGCAGCTCCATCAGCCCCTATGTTAATCCGGCCCTGGTTTAGACTAGAAGAAAGGAGATTTAGTCTAAGGCAAAGGAAAGGTTTTTTTACCGTAAGAACAAAAAGGATGTGCAATTATTTCCTAGTTTGGAAGTGCTTCAAACTGTTTTTTTTTTTGCCTTCTTCTGGGTCAACAGCAAAAAACAAATATGAGGAAGGCTGAACTTGACGGACACATGTCTTTTTTTTCAGCCTATGTATCTATGTAACCCATTCCTTCAAATAACACACAAATGTACACCCGCATTTAAAAGCCAAAACCTTTTATTTAAATGCAAACATTACATACGAGCACACACCTATATTAAAACACTAAAATTATATACAAACATCCCTACATTCAAGCACCAACACTACACAAAAAAAAAAAAATCACACCTGCATGTAAAAGCCAACACTACATACAAACTGTGGCGAGAGCAACCTCGCCACTGGTTTTTGGAGCGGCCTATCTGCCAGCCTATTTGACTATGACCCTGCAATAGACCTGGCTAAAATACTTTAATCATGCTCTGTTCATGTGAGTTATGTACTTTTGTACTACAGACAGAGAGACCAACCGTTAGCCCTGATTCCCTGGAACTGTTTTGGGCATAGGACCATGTGCACTGTCGGTCACAAATAAGACTTCCAGAAAATTCCCGAACCCCTGAACTGATCTGGGTTATTTTTGGATATGTTGGTCACCTAGATCAGGGCGGTCAGAGGATGTAACATTTGTGGGGTTTTATGTATTTTTAGGGTACTTTTGGGGTGTTTTTTAAAAGCATCTTTTTTCTGTGCTTGGAGATAATTGGATTAGAATTAGTACAGTTACTGATCCAATTATCTCCCAAGCACAGGGGAGGGATTGTGTGCTATGTGTGGGAGTGCCTTACATTGTAAATGTGTTATTATTGGTTTGTAAGTTTGTGTCCCTGTCCCCAACAAGGTCCATATGGGCGTACACCTTGCTTGGGGACTTGCATAAAAGGCCAGTGTGGCTCCCATTAAAGAGAGATTTGTTTACCCCTTCATGAAGTCTTGGCTCATGTTTGGGGGATTGGAGAACTACATTCAATCTGGGGATTGCTATAATCACTATACTCTTAGTATAATCACTAGCTCTTATAAGAGCTGTTCCTGCTGCGCTCACTGGACTAGGAGAGGTCTATCCACTGGAAGCTGGATCCTGGTCTTGGGTCCAGGGTGGGTAGAGGACAGCAAGACCCCAACCAAGCTGCGGTGGTTCGTGGGGTTTACGGTGGTTGTTGTGTTCAAGTACAGTGCTTATGGTGCTCACAAGCACTAGGAAGCAGCGATTGATGGAGGTACCCATTTTTACTCACTGATTCAACAATGTTGTAGTAAGTAGTATTGGAGAGTTATAAATGTTGTAGCAGGGGTGGTGGGATGCTTCTCAACTTGATAGGGGACTGCCTCAAAGCAGTGGGCATTTATTGGCGTAGGGATTCTTTTCCTTCTCTTTCTCCTTCTCGTTTTTCCCTTCCTTCTACGCTTTGCTATTATGCAAAGTACCAGTGTACCGCAATCTTTTAAGTCACACACTTAAAGGGACACTGTAGTCACCAGAACAAATAGAGCTTAATGTAGTTGTTCTGTTGTGTATAGTATGTCCCTGCATTCATATTAATGTAATCACTGCCTGACGCTGAATGTTCCCCATAGAGATGTACTGAGTCAGTGCATTTCTATGAAGAGATGATGATTGTGACTTTCTGCTAAACAAAATTATATATGTGTGGGTACACTTAATATGAAATAGGTACATTAAGGTCAAACAGATATAGCTCAAATTCCTTGTTTTGCTTTCATTTTGTTTTGATCAGAACTCGTACAATTTCCTCCGTCCTTAAAGGGATACTCCAGGCACCCAGACCACTTCTGCCCAACTCCCACTACCCTCAACCCTGCATGTGTAATTATTGCAGTTTTCATAAACTGCTATATTTACATTGCAGGGTTAAGTCCTCCTCTAGGGGCTGTCTGGAAAATCCCTTTAGGGGCTAGGCACGACTGGTTTTCTTTTCTTAACTTATCCTTCATCCTCACTTTGAGGCGTACACCTTTGTCCTCATTGTACCTACCTGAGTAGTAGTTCTTCCACCAGGACATACTTGAAAACGAGAGAAATCTCAATGTATCTTTCCAGGTAAAATATTTTATAAATAAATAATTTTCTTTTGAAGACCCCTGTCTCGCCCTTACATAAGGAGGTAAATTTACTAAACCTCACAGACAATTTTGTCAACTTTAGTGGGTTTTTTTTGCAGTTTTTTTTCACAGTTAATCAAATTTGTTGTTTTTTTCCATGTGCTGTACCTTGTTAATTAGCTGTACCTTGTCTCATGCTGTGTCTCGCACACAGGATGGATGCAGCAATCAAGAGTAGTTGCATGGCCCCCATTCTGCCAGAAATAGCTCAAACATATGTGACAACGTGAATAAAATAATGTTCAGCAACCCATTTTTCCATAATAATGATAGGCAAGCCCTCCAAAATAAAAAGTAGGATACAAATCACTGTGTTATAGCAAGGCTTTGTGTCACCTGCCATTATTCCATCATACCTTGCTCACTATACAAGCAGATGACGACGCAGCAGGCCAGTAGGTGTAATGCAGTTTCATCAGAGCAGCTGCTGTTATCAACATGGCTGAACAAGCAGTGGTTATAGACAACGGTTCTGGAGTTATTAAACTTGGACTTTCAGGAGAACTTAAACCACGATTCATGTATTCAAATATCATAGGCAGACCGAAATACAAACCTATCATGATTGGAGCTGGACAGAAGGATTATTATATTGGAGAGGAAATACAAGGAAGAAGGGGTATCCTCTCATTAAAATACCCTGTTGAGCATGGGGTGGTGAATTCATGGGATGACATGGAGCTCATATGGAGGTATGGCTATCAAAGAAACTTAATGCTGGACCCATGTGAGAAACCAGTCCTTGTTACTGAGGCACCTCTGAATCCACGTTCCAACAGAGAAAAGATGATGACTGTTTTATTTGAGGGTCTTCAAGTTCCTGCAACATATGTTGCAGTCCAAGCAGTTTTAGCTCTCTACTCCTCAGGAAGAGTAACCGGCTGTGTGGTGGACATAGGTGATGGCGTGACACACACTGCACCTGTCTTTGAAGGGTACTGTCTTCAACATGCTGTGCTAAGGCTTGATCTAGCAGGAAGAGACCTGACTGATTATCTAATGCGAATACTAAATGAAAGTGGCATTTCCTTTATTAGTACAGCTGAAAGAGAAATTGTCAAAGAAATAAAAGAAGCGGCGTGCTATGTGGCTCTGGACATAGAATTGGAAAGATCGAAGGACCCTCTAGCATTGGAAGAAAAATACACACTTCCAGATGGAAAAATCATCCATGTCCAAAAAGAGAGGTATAAATGTCCAGAAACATTGTTTAGCCCAGATAAAATCGGCGTAGAAGGACCGGGAATTGATAGGTTGTGTTTTAACAGCATCATGAAGTGTGACATTGACCTTAGGAGCACCCTTTTTAACAATGTGTTAATGTCTGGAGGGACCAGCTTGCTTCCTGGAATTGCTGGTCGTATGACCAAGGAACTGACAACACTGATGTCACCAGAATACCCACTAAGTGTTTTTGCCTCACCTGAATCAATGTTGGCAGTATGGATGGGAGGATCTATATTGTCATCTTTGTCTCCCTTTCAGAAAATGTGGATCACACGGTCAGAATACATGGAAGCTGGCCCATGTATAGTACACAGAAAATGCTTCTAGAGGAGTAACTGAATAAAACCAGATGTAACTATATACATTGTTTAATGTTTTATTTTGTGTTCTGTTTTTCTTTAAGTGAAACTTTCTTAGTGACACAGGTTATTTTGGTTATTTCGTAAAGGTAGACTCCAAGCACCATAACCACTACTACCCATGTTGTGGTTATGGTGCCAGGGTCCCATTGTAAGCAAACTGTTAGAACAGTTTGAATTCTTACCTGGGGTCTATCATGCACTGCTCCCTGCCTCCACTACTGATGATGGAGCATCGAAAGCTCCTAAGCAGGAGCTTCCATCTGCTCTCCCGAGCTAAGCCTTGCAATGCAGGGCTACTTCAACGGCTGAGAGGATCAGCCCTGCACTGACAGGCTTAGCTCCGACATAGAAATGGAAGCTCTCTGACTGAAGTACGGGAGGGGTGGAGTGGCGGCTCGCAGAGGTGTAAGGTGTGAAACCTCTGTAAGGTGTTAAACCATTCTAAAGTGGATGGACTCCTAACAATGAGTGGAGGTGGTGGGCAAAAATAGTCAAAAAAAAAAATCATCTGTTGCATCACTCTCTACAGAATTACAAACTGCCTCTGGGAGCAACATCAGTACAATTACTGTGCATAAGGAAGTGTCTGTTTTCATACATTACAGCTTTACAAACCTCACTTGTTTAACCCCTTAAGGACCAAACTTCTGGAATAAAAGGGAAAAATGACATGTCAGACATGTCATGTGTCCTTAAGGGGTTAAATCATGCCCCACTTGACTCTAGAGCAGCATAAAAGTGTTTTCTGGAGTGATGAATCACACTTCATTGTCTGGCAGTCTGACGGAAATATCTGGGCGTGGGGTATGCCCAGTGATGGCTACCTTTCGGAATACTTAGTGCCTCCTGTAATGTTTGATGGAGAAGAGATGGTGGTCTGGGGTTATTTTGCAGAGTTTGGGCTAGCTACATTTGTCACAGTGAAGGGCCATCTTGTTATACAATGCAAATACATTTTAGACACTTGGGTGCTTCTACCTTTGTTGCAATAATTTAGGGACAGCCTTTTCCTGTTCCAGTATGACTGTGCCCATCTCAGGATTACAGAATGATCCAGCACGTAGAATTATGTAACACAGAGGACTGATAGGTAACTATACCGGACATTAGAATGGCCGGACTAACGTACCAAAGAATAGTCGGGAATAGCCGAGGTCAAGGGAAACCGAAAGAGACACAACGATAAGGAAAAGCCAGGAGTCAGGGATGCCAGTAAACAGGGAAGTCAAAAACAATGCTAAAGTCAAATAACCAGAATTACCAGAATAAATAACACACTCTCGGACAACCACAAGGGAAACTACGACAGGGCACTGAGCAGGATGAGAACTTGGCCTAAATACCCCTCCTCTAGATCTGATAGGCTGTAACCGGCCTTTGACCCCAAAGGCAATTACCAGGTTCTATTTGCATAATTGCTGCTCAGCATTAACCCTTCTGTGGATTTGGTTGCTGCTCGGCACAACTTTTCCTGTGTGGACAGTAAATGCCATTAACCACATTTTTATAAGCGGATGAATACGTGACATTCCCCCCCCCCACCTGAAGAACGCCCACAAGGCGGGCAGGACCAGACTTGAGAGGAAATTTGGCGAGAAAATAGCGAATCTTGCGGCCAGCATGTATATCAGATGCCGGAACCCAAAAACGATCGGCTGGTCCATAACCTTTCCAATCCACCAAGTACTGTAAAGTGCCCCGAGAAAACCTGGAATCAATTATGGACGAAACCTCATACTCTTCCTGTCCAGAAACAATTAAGGGAGGAGGAGGGACACTTGAGACAGTATATTTATGGCAAACAAGAGGTTTGAGCAAGGACACATGAAAGGTATTAGGAATTTTCAAGGAGGCCGGAAGGGCCAGAGAGTACGCAACAGGATTGATCCTACGAAGGACACGAAAAGGTCCAAGGAACCTAGGAGCAACTTTCATGCTAGGGACTTTGAGCCTGATGTTACGAGAAGATAACCAAACCCTCTCACGCACTTGGTAAACAGGGCTGGCACCTCGACGTGTATCAGCATAATGCTTGAAACGGTCAGCAGCAGTACCCAGAGCAGATTGAACTTTAACCCAGGTATCACGGATGGAAGCCAGACAGTCATCCAAAGCAGGAATAGCCGTATCAGAAAAAACTGCCAGTAGGACAGTAGGATGCCGGCCATTATTAACAAAAAAATGGACTATGCCCAGAGGAGTCATGGTCAGCATTGTTCCTAGCAAACTCAGCCCATGGTAATAATTCGGGCTAATTGTCTTGAGTGCTATTAACTGTAATGCTTACATGTAGTTAAATGGAAAACAACTGCAGATCTCAGGTTTTAGATTGATGACCAGGATACTAGAGGATAATAAAGGTACTGTATCTTTATTTACGTATAACACAGGTACTGTATCTTTAAGTACGTATAACACAGGTACTGTATCTTTAAGTACTTAGCTGTTTGTTAAACGGAGTAAGCAACTTCTGGTATGCATGCAGTATAGAACATAGGAGTTTGCAAGTTCATGGAAACGGAGCAAAATACGAAATTAAAGTTGAAGCAGGAATGATTCGTTTTGGAGTTCGAGGTAATCAGGCTTGAGAGTAGGCTGTAGCAGGAATGATTAGCAGACTTGAGAGCAGGCTGCAGCAGGAACGAGTAGCAGGCTTGTGAGCAGGTAGTCTCCTATTACGGAGTAAATATATGACTTAGCTTTTGATGGAGAAAGATCAGGTTTCCCTAAGTTCTCCTCCAGGGAGGGAAGACGTCAAGCAGGATGAGGAAGGTCCAGTTACTAGCCGTGGTCGAGGAGAGGAGAAGGAGGGTCGATAGTTTTCCAGTCCGGGTTCGGTGCACAAAGAAGGTTATAGGAATCTTTCTAGCCGGGTTGATTTCGCGGTAACGCTTTTCAATAATCCAGCGTCTTGAATCTGGCGCGGTCTCATTATGTAGCGTGGGGAGACCGCGTCAGAGAAGGGGGTGTGGCTAAGCTCCGTCAACCCGGAAGAGACAATGTAATACCGGTAGTTAAGACATGACATTAACGAAACAACGCAAGTATAACTCCAAAGACTGGTTAGCCCTCTCAGCTGTACCATTAGTCTGGGGGTGGTAAGAGGATGAAAACGATAATTCAATCCCCAATTGCTTATTGAAAGCCCTCCAAAACCGGGATACAAAATGAGAACCTCTATCAGATACAATACTGTGAGGAATGCCATGCAGACGGACAATCTCACATATAAATATCCGTACCAGGTCTTGAGATGACGGTAATTTCTTGAGAGGGATGAAGTGAGCCATTTTAGAAAACCGGTCAACAACCATAAGAATAGTGGTATAACCATTATAATTTGGAAGTTCTACAATTAAATCCATAGACAAGTGGGACCATGGGACCTCAGGAACGGGAATAGGTTGTAACAAGCCACAAGGGAGTTTATGAGGTACTTTGAAAACCGCACAAACAGAACAAGCCTGCACATACTCCTTAACATCCTTCCTGAGGGAATCCCACCAGAATGACCTCATGATAGCAGAAGTGGATTTATTAAAACCTGGGTGACCAGCAGACACATTGTTGTGAAACACCTTCATGATATTAACCCTTTCCCCCAATGGAACGAACAATTTGTCCTGAGGTTTACCGCAGGGCGCCTGAGACTGAGCCTCCATGATGGAGCCAAGCAGCGGAGAGGACAATGAAAGGATAGTGGAAGCAATGATACATTCCGGGGGAATGATTTGGGACTTTTCTTGCTCTTGTATAGACTCAGTATCAAACTGTCTGGATAAGGTGTTGGTCTTGACATTTTTAGAAAGCGAGAAAGGAACATAGACCACCTAGCTTGTCTAGAAAACAATCGTTTAGCATCTCATATGTAAGCCATGTTTTCGTGATCAGTAATGATCAAAAGGGGGTCCTTGGAACCCTCTAAAAGATGTTGCTACTCCTTGAGAGCTAGAATAATGGCCAACAATTCCCTATTGCCAATATCATAATTGCGCTCGGCAGGAGACAACTTTCTAGAGAAGTAACCACAAGGATGCAATGGAGTATCCTGGCTCTCCCTCTGGGAGAGAACTGCCCCTACCCCTGTCTCTGATACATCAACTTCCAGTATGAAAGGTTTACTGGTGTCAGGATGTATCAATATGTCGGCAGAGGCAAACTGCTGTTTGAGAGTTTCAAAGGCTTCTATAGCCTCCTTAGACCATATTATACTGCTAACCCCCTTGCGTGTCATATTGGTGACTTGGTGACCCTTTATAAACCTTCTGTAATAATTGGCAAAACCAATGAACCTTTGAATGGCTTTCAACCCAGTTAGTAAAGGCCATTGTAGAACCGATTCCAGCTTTTTAGGATCCATCTGAAACCCAGAGGAAGAGATATTATATCCCAAAAACTGTATTTCAGATTGGTCAAATATGCATTTTTCTAATTTACAATAAAGTTGATTCTTTAACAAGGTCTGCAGAACTTGTCTAACGTGATCGTGGTGAGTCTGAATGTCAGGAGAATATGTAAGGATATCATCCAGATAGACCAAGACAAATGAGTAAATGTAATCCCTGAGAACATCATTTATGAAATCTTGAAAAACCGCTGGAGCATTGCACCACCCGAATGGCATCACTAGATATTCATAGTGTCCACTTCTGGTATTAAATGCAGTCTTCCACTCGTGGTTTTCCTTGATTCTCACTAAATTGTAAGCACTTCTAAGATCAAGCTTAGTAAATACTTTAGCGCCTTGGAGTATATCAAATAATTCAGCAATAAGAGGAATGGGGTAGGCGTTCTTAATGGTGATTTTGCCCTGTAATCAATACATGGGCGCAACTCACCGTCCTTTCTAGATACAAAAAAGAATCCTGCCCCAGCAGGCGAGGATGATTTTTGTATGTGGCCTTTATTTAATAAATCCTTAATATATTCCTCCATTACTCTACTCTCCTGAGGTGACAGAGTATAGACTGCTCCCTTAGGTGGCATAGCACCGGGTAGTAAATTAATGAAACAGTCATAAGGTTTGTGAGGAGGTAGACTATTCAACTGAGTTTTGCTGAATACTTCTTTAATGTCTTGGTACTGTATAAGGATTTCCGGGTTTTGAGGTGTACTAGTGGGTAATCCAATAGTGCCAACTCTTTTGGCAACATTCAATATACACCTTTCATAACAATCCTTACCCCATTCTAATATTTCCCCATTAGCCCAGTCAATATGAGGGTTATGCTTGTTAAGCCATGGAAAGCCTAATATGATCGGACAGGGGATGCAATAACCTGAAGGGGATGCAATAACCTGAAATGTAATCTCTTCCTTATGTAAGGCACCAACGGACAAATTAATGGGTAAGATTTTGTGTGTAATCAATGGTTGGGAGAGTGGTCTCCCATCAATAGCTTCAACAGCTAGGGGTGATAGTCTCTATAACAAATTGAACGTCGATAAAGTTTCCGGCGGCACCTAAATCCATCAGGGCTTTGCATGAAAAGTTCTTCTTTTCAAAGGCAATAGAAATTTCAAGAGAAACCTATTTTTATCCACTCCAGAGGACGTTTACATTACACCTAAGACCTCTCCCCTTAAGGTGCTTAGGTGCGTTAGTTTTCCGGACGGATGGGACAATTGTTTCTCATATGTCCTTTTCTACTGCAGTATAGACATAGGCCTTCTTTTCTCCTATATTGTCTTTCTGCTTCAGACAGTCTGTTCTTGTTTCTAGTAGCGTCTCTGGTTCTCAATCTATTATCAATTTGAATGACAAAAGTGATAAATTCATTAAGCTTTTTGTCTTTAGGCGGCAATCTCATCTAGCATAGTTTCAGATAGTCCCTTTTTAAATGCAGAGATTAACCCACTATAAGTCCAGTCTACGTCGGATAGGGATAGACCGGTTCCCTTGTCTGATATGCATCAGGGCAGTAGAGGCGTCTTCCTCCCTACCTAATGGTTCAAACGTAAGTTTAAATTCCGTAATAAACTCCTGGTAATTGTGTGCCACACTCCTATTACTCTCCCATAATAGATTGGCCCAAGCTAAAGCTTTACCTTTTAATTGATTAATCAGGTAACCAATTTTAGCTCTGTCTGTGGTAAAAGATCCCGGTGAGGCCTCAAAATGATACTTTATTTGGTTAAGGAATCCCCGGCATTCTAGGAAATTACCATCAAAATTCAGAGGAGGAGATAGAGAGATAGTTGGTGCCTTGTATACTATAGGCGGAGGTACACAAGGCGGAGGTGAGACAGTAGGAGAAGCCGCAGCTTGCAGATGCGCTGTTCGGGTAAGAAGCGTACTGAAGGCCTGGGCAAATTGATCCATGTGGTGATCATTCTCCTCTAGTTTCCTTTCGCAAGCAGCTATGTGCTTACACAATTCTACAGGATCTATGGCCATGTTGTAATGTCAAGATTACAGAATGATCCAGCACGTAGAATTGTGTAACACAGAGGACTGATAGGTAACGTATACCGGACCTTAGAATGGCCGGACTAACGTACCAAAGAATAGTCAGGAATAGCCGAGGTCAAGGGAAACAGAAAGAGACACAACGATAAGGAAAAAACAGGAGTCAGGGATGCCAGAAAACAGGGAAGTCAAAAACAATGCCAAAGTCAAATAACCAGAATTACCAGAAAAATTAATGCGCTCTCGGACAACCACAAGGGAAACCACAACAGGGCACTGAGCAGGATGAGAACTGGGCCTAAATACCCCTCCTCTAGATCTGATAGGCTGTAACCGGCCTTTGACCCCAAAGGCAGTTACCAAATTTCCATTTGCATAATTGCTGCTCAGCATTAACCCTTCTGTGGATTTGGTTGCTGCTCGGCACATCTTTTCACATCTTTTCCTGCGTGGACAGTAAATGCCATTAACCACATTTTTATAAGCGGATGGATACGTGACAGCCCAGAGGTGTAACTAGAAACCACTGGGCCCCAGTACGAAAATTGCCCTGCCCCCCACCTCCTCCATGTGTCTCATTCCTCCAGTTCCTCCCTGACTTATCCCCCTTAACACCTCCATGTATATCTTTCTTCCCCAGCCCCTCCATGAAAGGGTTAATGCTGTTCTGGACTCAACTCCCCTCGATTCTCGATTCTCCGGTCACCACATCAATTGACGGGAGTTCTTGTTTAGCAAATAAGGACAGACACGAAAGAGTGCTTAACAAGTTCTCAAATGAGTGTATTTTCAGGGCTAGCATTTATACACAGTTTGTCACACAAGAAGCGAGATTTATCGCTTCCTTATAGTTAATAGTACATACTTGTCTGACATTAAAAAGATAAGCATTTGAATAAAGACGGGACAGGAACATCCTGAGGTCGAGCGAGGTCATACATCCTGTAAAAGGGAGGCCTCTCAGAGGATGTTACAGAATACATCTGCCAAGGTCAGCATAATTATTTCAAACATTATTTTAAAACATATAATGCAAAAAGAGTTAACTATTTCATATCCTTACACTCCATGTGTCTTATTCTCCCCCGTCCCTTCATGTGTCTCATTCCCCCATCTCATCCCTGTCTCATTCTCCCCTCAGCCCCTCCATATGTCTTATTCCCCATCTCATCGATGTCTCATTCTCCCCTCAGCCCCTCCATGTGTCTTATTCCTCCCCAGCCCCTCGATGTGTGTCATTCTCCCTCTCCAATATTATTTTCTCGTAGTCTCTGTAGAAAACGAGAGACGTCTGCATTATGGATCTCGAAAGATGTGAAATGGATAAGAATATCATCGTGATAAACCACCACACATTGCTGCAGCATATCTCGCAGGACATAATTTATAAATTCCTGAAAAATCGTCTGAGCATTACAAACATCAAAGGGCATTACTAGGTATTCATAATGTCTGCTCCTGGTGTTAAATGGGGTTTTATATTCGTGGTCCTTTTTTTATTATATGCCCCTCTCCGATCAAGTTTAGTGAAGACCGTAGCTCCCTTGAGGCGGTCGAATAACTTTCCCCTTTTCTTTCACATGTTTCAGCCTTTTTCCGTTCGGAAAACTGAATCCTTTCGTCTCCCTAACAAGGACCACCCCTGTACCCCATTGCAACGTTGACACTGATCACTTAAGTGCGAAGTGCGGTGGCCATCTTTTCTCCCGAATGTGGGCTGCAGTGTAACCGCAGCTGGTTCCCTTATTTATCACTATAACGTATTAAAGCATAGAACCATACAGATATCTTAGCCATAATTTTATATAGTTAGTAAGAAATCCTCTATTTAACATATATAAATAATTGAGAATACAATATGAAATAAGGATTGTCTTGGAATAAAGTTTTGTCTTTTAGATATTTTATTAAATAAAATTATAAATATAGACATATAATATCCATTACAATAATTTATAGCAGAGTTTATAAGATTAAACTATTTGCTTGCAAATATCATCAATAGAAAAACATACCCTCCTGAACATGTCATCATGTCAGCCTCTATGTCATTATAAAATGGAGCGTCTGTCTCCAAATCTCTCCTCTCTCCCTTAACATTTAAAAGTACACCTATTTGTACCTTAGGTGTCTTCACTTTAGGGTTACCGTAGTTCATATATGAAAAAGTAACACTTCTCTTACTTTATTCATTTTAGGACCTCCCTTAACTTGGCAAAAATACAAGGCCATTACTAAAACTTAAGGGGGTGCACACGTCATGGAAAATTACCTGACTTAGGACAAGATGACATCTTAAAGTCTGAAAATCTTTATCTATTTAGGGTTACCACAGTATATTATGTACTGAAAGAGTCGTAGTATAGCCTTGAAGCTTGTTTATGGAACTCTTTTCGGCTAGGCACTCGTGCGAACTCTGGTAAAACTAAGACCGCTGCCCGTTCTATTTCCAGACCACCTATATGAACGACGTTCGAGAGATATCAACTACCGAACAGGGGGAGCATTCGTATCCTGAAATGAAGAGATTCCCTTGCATGGTGTTCGCACAGGAATCTCACGAACAGAGACCAGCCAGAGCACCTATTTCCCTGGAACTGTTTTGGGCTAGTGCCTCGTGCCTGGCCGGTCAAAACTTTACCTCAATGGCATTCCCGTTTCACTGTTATACTTTCAGATTGGGGCTATCGGGGGAATGTATTTTTGTGGGGTTCCTATGTACGGTGGGGCACTTTTGTTGGATTTTCTGTACTAGAGAGATAATTAAATTAGAGGGTTTTTCTCACAAAATTTTCTCTCAGGCACAGAGGATCCTGGGATTAAAACCCCTGTTTTATTGTGTTGTAAACCCCTTGTAGGGGACTAGGCATAAAAGCCGTGTGTGGCCAAATAAAGTCAGTTGACTCCTAGGACTATGTTTTGTCTGGTTACTGGGGGAATGGGGATTTACTTGTGTTGATGGTTCCAGAGTGGCTGAGTGAAGGTATTAGCAGAGGTAACCAGTCGGGTTACCCGTGATCCACTACAGTAGCCATCACAGAAAAGAAAATTGCCACAGAAAAGTATACCTGTATATTTATATAAATTAGATATCACAGGCTATTTACCTAAGGTTATTTTGACACTTTTTACATAGCCATTACATTGCCATTGTGTTTTTTCTCTATTTTGGCATATACAGATATAACAAGGATTTTGTAATGTGTATTTCGTAAAGCTGGTGTGTACTATTCCTGCACAAAACCCCATATTGTGTTCAGCTACATGAGTATAACAATACCATCATTGTATGCCTTTGGCACTATTCTGCTAAGCTGCAATGCCACATAAGAGACAATGCTATTTCAGATTCTATATTTAGAATTTTCATAGATGGATTTGATGGGCCTATGTCTCATTTTGGGGTACTATAGCAGTTTGACTGTTCAAATAACCCCACAAACCACTTCAATTTGAGAAAGCAGATACCCCAGGGTATCTTATATGGTGTATATTGTGCCTTAACTTGTCACCATTTTATCAAACATTTATGCCAATGTTTGTGGTGTGGGGGAAATAAATGGCATTTTTTACATACATGTTGCATTTACTTACACTTGATATGTACCACTTTCATAAAATCCCATATATTATGCTCAGTTACATCTTTTGAGTAAAACAATATGGCCAATGTAGGACCTAGACATTTTTGTAAAGTTACAGTGCTATAAAAGAGACGTGAGAAGTTCAGGTTTTTAAGTGTGAATTTTCATAGAGGGTTTTGATGTGTCCCTGTCCTACTTTGGCAAACAGAAAAAACCTCACAGGCACTCCAAGTGTAAAGCAACAGGCAGGCTTATTGCAACAAAATGCACCATAACGTTTCGACCTGACTAGAGGTCTTTGTCAAGCTGTCCCACTTTGGAGCACTTTAGCAGGCTACACATTCCAACTACACCATAAAGACATACCATTTCTTAAAGAAGACATCCCAGGGTATTTCAAAAGGCATATTTTGAACCTTAGCGTGGGATAATTTTTCCACTAGCTTGTACCAAGTGTAGTGGTAATAAGCATTTTCCTGCTTTTTTGACACACAAAGTGAATTTGCACAGTATATTTTGCAAACCTTATGTGTGCTACGGCTATATAATACTTCATATGTTGCTTAGCTATGTCGTCTGAGTACAGCAATACCCCCGTATGTACCTTTGCCAGGTATATGTGGACATTGGAGGGGCACATTTGAGACACAGCCATTCCAGTTTTTTTCAAACTTTTAATTTTTACGCTATGTCCAGGTCCCATTTTGGAGTATTTTAGCAGGTTATATATTCCAACTACCCCATAAAGGCATACTATTTCTTAAAGAAGACTTCTAGGGTATTTCAAAAGGCATGATTTAAATTTTGGCATGGGATAATTTTTCAGCTAGCTTGCACTATGTGCAGTTGTAATAAGCAATTTTTTTCTGCCTTTTTGACACATAAAGTGAGTTTGCACAGTATATTTTGCAATTCTTATGTGTGCTACGGCTGTATAATATTTCATATGTTGCTCAGCTATGTTGTCTGAGCACAACAATACCCCCGTATGTACCTTTGCGAGGTATATGTGGATGGTGAAGGGCAGGGCCAGATTAAGAGCCCAGTGGGCCTGGTGCTGACAATTATGATGGGGCCTAATTACAGAATCTTATCGACCAAAAACACTAAAACAGTCATACCTCTCAAGCGTCATGCATCTGATGGAGTTGGTGTTGGAGGGAAACTCAAAGGATGCAGCTATAAGAAAACACATACTCTATGCTAATCTATTTATCTAATTTATGCTTTCATCTTTCAAGTAAATCCATACCCCCTAACAGCAGTGTCCAGTGAAGCAGGAAGTCAATGGGCGGGGTAACCAGAAGTGCCAAAATGGACGAACATGCCCAAAAAGGGGGTATGTGTGTCCAAAGAATTGGAAGGCCAATCCCCTAGTCTCCCAGTGTCTGTGTCCCCATATCTCCCAGTGTCCCCATGTCTCAGTGTGTCCCGTGTTACTAGGATACTAGGGGACACTGAGCGACATGGGGACACTTGGGGACACTGGGAGACATGGGGGCACTTGTGGATACAGACATGGGGACACAGACATTTGGGAACACTGGGAGACATGGGGTCACATACACTAGGGACACAGACACTGGGAGACATGGGGACACAGACATGTGGGGAAACTAAGACACTAGGGACACTGAGAGATATGGGAACACAGACGCTGGGAGACTAGGGGACAGTAGGAGACTAGGGGACACTGGGAGACATAGGGACACTGAGACACTAGGGGCACTGGCTAGGAGGCATGGGGACACTGGGAGACATTTGGGGACACTGGGAGACATGGGGACACTAGGGACACAGACACTGGGAGACATGGAGACACAGACACTAGGGACACTGGCTGGGAGACATGGGGACACAGACATTTGGGGACACTGGGAGACTAGGGGAAACTGGGAGACTATGGGACACGGGCTTAGAGACATGGGGAAAGTGGGAGACATGGAGAAACTGTGTCCCTAGTGTTTCCGTGTCCCAGTGTGTCTACCTATGTCTCACAGTATCCCCATGTGTCTCAGTGTCCCCATGTCTCACAGTGTCCCCTAGTGTCTCAGTGTCCCCTAGTGTCTCAGTGTCCCCATGTTTCCCAGTGTCCCCAAGTGTCTCAGTGTCCCCACGTCTCCCAGTGTCTCAGTGTTCCTGTGTGTCCCCTAGTGTCTCAGTGTCCCCATTTCTCCCTGCTGCCTTTCCCCTTATCCCTCACTTCCCTGAGCTGTAGTCTGTCTCTGCAGGCTGGGAGCTGCTGTCTGAACTCTCTGTGCTGTGTAGCTACTCCCCTGTGTATGAGTAGAGAGAGGCAGGGAGGGATATGCTGTAACTTCCTATCCCTGCCTCTCTCCACACACAGTGACCCCTACTAGCCGGTGCTGGTATTGCAGAGTAATCTCTGTTTATACTGAAAAAAATATTTGCATTTGTATTGCCGGTATTACTGCAATACTATCACGGCCAGGCAGCCTCAAATACCGGCTGTGCCTTAAAATACCAGTCAGATGGCAAACCTAAGAGTAGTGTGTAAAAAAAAAAGGTTTTTTTTTAAATGGGCCTATTCCATGGGCCTGGGCCTGGAGCTGCAGCTCCATCAGCCCCTATGTTAATCCGGCCCTGGTGAAGGGGCACATTTGAGATGCAGCCATTCAGTTTTTTTTATAACTTTGAAGTTTTACATTGTGTTTATGTTCCATTTTGGAGTAGTTTAGCTGGTTGGTTATTCAAACTACCCCACAAACACATACTATATACTACTAATATTTGTACTATGCGTCCATATTTTGAACCTTAACGTGGGACCATTTTTTCGCTATTTTGTACAAAGTGAAGTGGTAATAAGATTTTTCAGCATTTTTGACCCAAACAGTGAGCTACTACTGTACATTTTGCAAACCTTATGTGTGCTATGGCAGTATAACACTTCATATGTTGCTTAGCTGTGCCGTCGGAGTATAGGAATACCCCCGTATGTACCTTTGCCAGGTATATGTGGATTTTGAAGGGGCACATTTGAGACACAGCCATTCAGTTTTTTTCTAACTTTGAAGTTTTATGCTGTGTCCATGTTCCATTTTGGAGTAGTTTAGCTGGTTTGTTATTCAAACTACCCCACAAACGAATACCATTTTTTAAAGAATACACCCTGTGGTATTTTAAAAGGCATATTTTGAACCTTAGCGTGGGATAATTTTTTCGCTAGTTTGTTCCCAGTGTAGTGGTAATGAGCATTTTTTTTTTTTTTTTGTCAATCTTTCTTTTATTAAGGCATGTGCAATGGGGTACAAAACAAAAAGAGGGGAAATGCAGTAGTGATATACAGATAAGGGTTAATACAACATTAAGTACATTTCCTGCTATACAATGCCTAATTTTTTATTTTTGTGTTGGTTAACTTATGAGTAATACAATACAATATACCTGCGGTACCCCAAAGGTAATCCACAAGTTTGCCATTAACATCCATAACATTAGGGTTCAGATCATACATGCACAATTTTTTACAAATAAGAAATTACATGGTATACGTATGTCAGCAGTGATCGTGTAGTACAGTGGTGGTATATATAGCTAGAAATGCTGAACAATTTGGTAACTTTAATGCATTCCCCGCCCAAGAATTGCAATTCTGACGTTTAGTAGGATAATATGGGGCAGGATGCATTAGATGCCCCTCTGAGCATAATTAGTTAAGGTCCAGTAGGCTGAGGGTAGGTGAGAGAGGATTGTGTCCCCCTTGTATTTTAAAGGTAGCATTTACTGTAGTGCCTATAGTAGGGCATAAGGGGGGGGGGGGGGGGGGAGAGGGAGGGTTGTTAAGTGAAGCCAAAATAATAATGAGCAGTTATTTCACAGAGAGGTGGCGCTATCACGCTATAATTATAGAACCAACTATCAACTCTAATTCTCAAACAATATCTGTGGCAATTATGAACCACGGGTAATAGACAACAGTCACGGCATTGTTAGATAGTTACAGAACAGTTCAGGGCACCGGAGTGGCTGCCGGTTCTCCTCTCTGGGCTGCCGGTATGAACGGGCGTGTTGTAGCCGGGTCCCATGTTGTTGAGGGCCTCTGCGGTATAGCTGCAGCTTGCTCAGGTGTGCGTTCCTCCAGGGCGAGCTTCTGTAGTGCGGCTGGGATTTCAGCTGCTTCACGTATCTTGAGGTTGCCGTTGTCCCTGGGTACAAGCAGGCTTCTGGGTGAGCCCCAGCGGTAGGGAATATCATGTGCCAGGAGCATTGACGTTAGAGGTTTCAAAGACCTTCTCCAGTCCATGGTGGCTTTAGACACGTCCGGGTAAAAGGACAGGGAGTGGCCCTCAAAGTGTAAGGGAGTTTTGTTGCGCACTGCTGCCATGAAGGTAGTGCGGTCTCGGCCTTGTTGGAAACGCACAATCACGTCTCTCCCTTCCTCCGAAGTACCAGGTTTGTTTTTGGCGAGCCGGTACCAACTGTCCAGTGGCATCCCTTTGGCCTGTTTTGCCGGGAAGAGCATTCCCAGCATTCTACGAAATAGGTGCGGCAGTTCAGCAGTCTCCACCGCATCCGGTAGGCCGCGGATTTTGATGTTCTTCCAGCGCCTCTTATCTTCGAAAGCGGCCATGTTGTCTTGTTGTTGTTGGTGGGCTTGTTGCAATGCTAAGAGCTGTTGCTCAACCGCCTGAAGTCTACAGTCCTGTGCTGCATTGGTAAGCTCTGTTTTTTGCAAGCGGGCCGATACCCCTCTGATCTCTTCCCTGAAAGTGCCGATGTCAGCTGCTATATTGCGGCGCAGCTCACCAAGCATATCCCTCAGCTTCTGCTCCGTGATCGGAGGACTCATGGGTGTGTGGGTCGGATCGGGTTTAGTTTGAGTGGTGTAGTCACCCTCTTCAGATCCAGAGGTTTCGCCCGAGGAGTGATAAAAGTCTTCCACCTGGGCCGCCATCACAGGCCTCTGGGAGTTTCTGGGCCTCTGCAGGAGGACTCCGATATCCGCCATTGCGGGTGTTTTGTCCGGCTTCGGTTTTTTGCTCCGTCGCCCCATGTTGTCCGGAGGATAGACCGGTACCAGTGGTATCGAATTTGTAGGTTTTTCGCCGTTTTTGTGGTTATTTGAGCGTTTCAGCTCGAGACATGTGCGTCCTCTCTGCTCGGCAGCTGGCTCCGCCCCCGGTAATGAGCATTTTTAAATGTATTTTTCTACTCTTTTAAACTCATTTTACTTTTTAAAACTTTCTTAAAACTTTTTTTTTACCCCTAACTAGCAGTAAGCAGCACTAACTGTAAATTCCCCAATGTCCCATAACTCTCACCCACCCTCAGCTAGCAAAATATATAATTAAAAAAATATTTAAATTAATTAATTAAATTAATTGAACCTCTAAAGTAAAAAAAAAAAAAAAAAAAAGTTAACGTTTAAGGGGGAGCTGTGTGGGGGATTTTGATTCATCCTTTTTCCGTTCAGGAGACTTCATACATCTCCCGAACAAAAAACGAAAATAAAAATCAGATCACAGTATAATCTGTAATTTGATCACTGTAGGAAGTGATCAACTGGCAGGGAAGGGGTTCATTTTTTTTTCAGACTGGGTAAAGGGGGGTGGGATTTTTAAAAACGTTTTAAAAATGTTATTAAAACACTTTTTTTTTACTTTAAAAAAAATATTTTTTATCGTTAACCCCTAACTAGCCTAACACCAAATTCCCCACTAACTTCCACCCACCCCAGCATAGCTAAATATATAATTTTTTTAAATATTTAAATTAATTAATAAAATAAATTGAACCCCTAAGGGTTAAAAAGAATAAAAGTTAACCCACATGGTTAAAAAAAAATAAAAAATCAGATCACAGTAAAATGTAGTTCCTGCCAATTGACCACTGTAGTCAGTGATCAATTGTCAGGGAAGGTGTTAATTTTTATTTTAAAGGGGGGGGGGGGGTGGGATTTAACTTTAATTATTTTTTTTTTACATAGGGAGATCTGTCTCCCTGCACTTCACACCGAGGCAGACCAGAGGAGCGTTAACCCCGCAATCGCAGCGATCTGGGGTTAACTGTAGTAAATGACGGAAATTTACCGTCATGTGCCCTTAACTGTAGGGCAAGCATGATGGAAAATTTTGATATAAAAGAGAAAATATCAAAACACTGTGTAACACCTGCTTGAAATCCAGTATTTATAGCCGGCAACAATACTTAAAATCCTAATATGGACAAATCACCACTGCGTTAGAAAAAGAAAGAAAAAAACAATCGAATTAGTACTACGGCAGATTTGCTGGATGTACAGTGGTGCTTTACAATGTACGGTTGCATTTAAAAGAGCAATCCTAATCTTAAATCGCAGCTCGTATATTAATAGTTTAACAGAAATGAAGTCACTGTTTAATATACATCTATAGTGCTGATATTTAGGACATCTATCTGTGTTATGCGCTGTAGTCTGTAAGTGTTTGTTTGATGCTATATATACTTTTGCCACGTGGTGGCAGCAAAGTACTAGCTTTTATTAAATGTACGTAGCGCATTTCTGCTTTACTCATTTCAGTCCTGGCACAGCCTTTAAATCCTGCACTTAAAAAGGCATTTTATAAAGTCTCACACTAAACATAAATGAAAAGTCAACAAGTATGAAGATCATACCAACAACCTTAAGATGTCTATATTTTTTTTACTCTGAATCTGTTTGTAGATCGCTTCAAGAAGACTGATGTGGTGTTTATTCGATTCTGCAGGATTCTGTGTTCAGGAATGGCAGTGCTCATGTTTACATTTTGAGATATGTACTATGATGAATACATTTTTTTTTAATTAAATGTGTTTGATTAAAATGGCATTGCTTAAAATAAAGATGCACAGCAATTAGTAATTTTGATTACGCTGCTTAGGCTGCCCTTTCAATTACAGAATAATAGTTAGTGTTGCAAGGGTTAAGGGGGAACCTTTAAATCTGTAAAGTGTTTGTAATTTAAGCTTCACACAAGAAGCTACAAATCTGTTGTGTCTGTGCTATACCATTTTTGAGTTTATGCTTTGGCTATTGTATAGGTCAGGCATAGGCAACCTTAGGCACTCTAGATGTTTTGGCCTACACCTCCCATGATGCTTTGCCAGCATTATGGGTGTAAGAGCATTATGGGGGATGTAGTCCACAACATCTGGAGTGCCGAAGGTTGCCTATCCCTGATATAGGTTTTTAAAGAAACATTTCAGTCCCCTAAAGCAAGGGGCGGCAAATTTTTATTTTGCCTAGGCCGGCAAAAATCCTTGCACCGGCTCTGATCCTGGGCAGGTGCACCAGTCTACTGGTGACCCACAGGAGGGGAGTGCACTAATTGCACTGCACTCTCCTCCTGCCCAGACCCGTCTTTACGACAGTGCAAGTGCCCTCTGCCCTCTGCCCCTAATTTACAGTGGCTCACACTCAAAACAAGCAGTGCCTGGAGCCCTTTGCAGAGACGGGAACAAAGAGGTTCTGTGGCAGCTGGCCGTCCTGCAATCATTACATTAACCAGCTGTTCCCCATGCAGCCACAGGTGGCGCTGTGCTGGGAGAATGTGATTACTCTTCACTTCCTCCCAGCCTACAGAGCAGCGCATGGGGGAGAGAGAGGAGGAGGCATGATTTAATCTTACAATAAATCCTCTAAGCAAACCTTTATAAATTTTGGGGGATCAGCTCTGTTTCCACAGTTTATTGGTGTTTACTCTGATGTCTGTATTAATATTGAGGGATGTCTAAGTAGTAACGTCAGTGTGTGTCAGCAGGGCCAGCCGTTGGGGTGGGCAAGCTGTGCGGTCACGCAGGGTGCCATGACAACAGAGGCACCCGGCGGCCAACACAGCTCACAAGTTGGGTACACCAGCATATTTAATTTAAACGATTCGCTGATGGTCCACTGGTGCACACCAGCAGTAGGTGCAGTCAGATCATATCCTCTCCCTCGTGGTTCCGGCGCTCAGTTAGTGAGTCAGAGCACAGGCTCAGAGATTCTCAGCCTGTGCTCTGACAACATTGAAAGTCAGAGCTGTGAAGGAGCGGGTATGGCAAAGAGCTACTGATTAGCATAACATCAATATCCTTTATAAAACCAGAAAAAGGTGGGCATGGATGGTGAACTGATTTGGTGGTGCAATGGGCCACTTGACTGTTTTTTCCCCCCAGGCGTAAGGCTGCCAGCCCTCCCCTGTTAACACTTCAAACCAGTTTTACTTTATATGACTCATTAGTTAAAGTTGTTTTGCAATTAATTAACAAGCAAAAACAACAAATTCTCAGACTATAAGGCACAAACATGGTGAGGGTTTATCTTGCATGAGCAGGCTCGTGACTGATGTTTTTGTCCTTTAAGGGGGACTTACTCATAGACTAAAGGACATGCAGCATCAGACAGACGTGTTTATATTTATAAATAGAATAACAAAGTTTGTTACTTCTTAATCAATATGACCCACTTCAACTATACTGAGAGCATCAGTGTTTGCTATTTTTAACACCTGCACATATAACTGCTTGCAATACAATTTTAACCCTGTATGGCATTATCTCAGGGTTACATGAACACGCAGCAGGATTCAAATGTTATCCTGTGGACTATGGCCTCAAATTAATATTTCTGGATAAGCTTTTCAAAACATGAAATATTTTTGGCTAACGTTTTTAAATGATTTTTTTGAAAATACAAAAAAATAAAATAAAAATATCCATATGAAAATATTTTTTTAAATATGAAATTATTTAAAACGTTTATGCAAATATAGTAAATCATTATATATTTATATTAAAAAAAAACCCTTTCTATAATTGACTGATGATGGTTGTTCTACAGAGGTGAATATAACTAAAACCTTGTATATATTTTAAAATCCTTTACTACATAGAATTATGTGACACTGGGAAGAATCTCAATACAATTGGCAAGTGCCAGACTTAATTCTCTCATCGTACTCCAGATTCCAGGAGAAGAGCTGGGAAGAGAGAGCAACACAATATTTTCAATATTTCCACATATCACAAAAGGACACAGAATTATGCCCAAATTTTGAAGAATCTGCATTCTCACAATTGTCAAGGAGTGAGGTATATTAAGCAGCAAGTGAACAGTCAGTTATTGTATTTCATGAGTTGGAAGCAGGAAAAATGAGCGAGTAAAAGATCTGAGCGACTTTGGCAAGGGATAAAAAGTGATGGCTAGACGGCTAAGTTAGAGCATCTGCAAATCCGCAAGCCTTAAGTTACTGCTATGCAGTGGTTGGTACCTACCAAAAGTGGTGCTAGGAAGGACAACCAGTGAACCAAATTCAGGGTCGTGGTCGCCCAAGACTCATTAATGCATGTGGGGAGTGATGGTTAGAATGCCTGTTCCAATCACACAAAAGATCTACTGCTCAAATTGCTGATTTTTTTTTATACAAGTCCTGATAGAAAGGTGTCAGTCGCAGATAGTCGCAGACTTATCAGAGTACCCATGATGACCCCTGTCCATTACCATGGGCATCAGAGCTAGACCATGGAGCAATAGAGGAAGGTTACGTGGTCTGATGAATCACTGTTTCTTTTAGATGAGGTGGATGGCTGGGTGTGCTTTGTTTACGTAGGAAGAGATGGCAGCAGGTTGCATGAGAAGAAGGCAGGTGGGCAAAGGCAGTTTTTGGGTGCTTGCATTCATGTGAATGTTACTTATATACATATACCACCCACCTAGAGATTGTTGCAGGCCACGTACATCCCTTCATGGCAATAGTGTTTATCCCTGCTGGACGTGGCCTCTTTTGGAAGATTAATGCACCCTGCCACACTGCAAAAAGTGTTCAGGAAAAATTGCTTGAGGAACGTGACAACAGATTCAAAGTGTTCCCTTGGAATTCAAATCCCCCAGATCGCAATCTGATTAAGCATCTGTGGGATATGCTGGAATGACAAATCCGACCCATGGAGGCCTCACCATGTAACTTGCAGGACTGTTGCTAATTGTCTTGGTGCCACACACCACAGGACACGTTCAAAGGTCTTATGGAGTTCATGCCTCAATGCATCAGTGCTGTATTGGCAGCATGAGGGGGACCCACACAATATTATGCAGATGTTTTTAATATTTTGGCAAATCAGGGTATAAACAAGGTCTACTTTATGTGACAAAATTGGTATTTCGCCAGTTATACTAATATTTTAACCCTGTCTGATCTTTTCATCCCTCACATATTTTTTGTAAAGAATCACAAATAAATAAAATATAAATATGTACAATTTTACATAATTTAATTTAGGAATTTCTGAATGGCAAACTATACACGAGATTGTAGTTTTGTTTTCCTATGGCTGTGTGCAATAGATCCCTTGCTTATAAATGAATACTTTTCTCATATTTTTTTCAACACAAAGATCTTGTTAGTAGGCATGTGCTTGTTGAAAATTTTCGGTTCGGTACGGCATTCCGAAATTCGGGATTTTCGCAATTCGGGACTTCGGCAATTCGGCACGTCAAGACTTCGGAACTTCGGCAACTTCGGAACTTAGGCACTTCAGCACTTCGGAACTTTGGAAATTCGGCACCTTCGTCACTTCAGCACTTCGGCACTTCGACACTTTGGAAATTCGACAACTTCGGCACTTCGACACTTCGGAATTTCGGAACTTCGGAATTTCGGGACTGCGGCACCTCGGTGTACTTTAGTGTTGCGATCACCTGGCCTATAGGTGATAATATAATTGAAATGGGACAAAAACAGTGACCACCTGCCTAGAAGACAATCTTTTAGCCTCACTAAGGTAGGATAGGTTCTTGTGATCCGTAAATATGAGGATGGGATCCTTAGTTCCTTCTAACAAATGTCTCCATTCTTTGAGTGCTAAAATAATAGCAAGGAGTTCGCGATTACCCACATCATAATTCTTTTCTGCTTTGTACATTTGTTTGGAAAAGAAACCACAAGGATGCAATGGCTTTTCAGGCGACTCTCTTTGGGATAAGACAGCACCTACCCCGATATCGGAAGCATCAACTTCAAGAATATAGGGCAGTGAAGGGAAAGGATGCTGTAAAATAGGTGCAGGTGCGAACGTAGTTTTAAGAAATTCAAAAGCCTGAAGTGCCTCGGGAGACCAGACACGAGTATTGCCATCCTTTTTTGTCATACGGGTGATAGGCGCTACAATAGAGGAAAAAAACTCTAATAAAGCGTCTATAATAGTTAGAGAAACCAAGAAAACGCTGAATGGCTTTCAAACCTTGTGGTAGAGGCCATTCTATGACAGCAGAAAGCTTCTGGGGATCCATACGAAAACCTTTAGCGGAAATCAAATATCCCAAAAACTGGACTATGTCTATGAAATTTTCAGCTGCCCCGGAGTCAACCAGAGCATATATGTGCTCAGCTATGCAACTCTCTCCCATATATAAAGAAACAGGGAGAAGCAAATGGTTAGGAGGCAATTTAGGAGACTAAGATATCACACCCAAGGCCAGTCCCCTATAAGGTCTTAGGTGCAAGAGTTTTCCGGAAGCAAAGGACATTCCATTGCCATATGGTCTCTCCTACCACAGTATAGGCCGAGTCCGTCCCTTCTCCTATGTAATTTTTCAGTATCAGAGAGTTTGGCAACCCCTAATTGCATGGGTTCCTCCTCCGATACTTTAACACTCTCAGGTTTATCAACTCTGGGGTTAATAGGTGTAACCAAACGTCTATTCCTGTTCTTAGTATAGAGCCTGTCACGAATCCTATTATCTATATGAGGTAGTCAATAAGGTCCTCTAATGCAATAGGAAGCTCCTTAGCTGCTACCTCATCCAATATAGTGTCAGATAAACCTTCCATGAATGCAGTAGTTAACCCATTGTTGGTCCAATCTACCTGTGAAGCAAGGGTACGAAACTGAATAGCATAGGCAGCCACAGACCTAGAACCTGGTTTAATTCTCATTAATGCTCTTGCGGCATTTTTTGACCTTTTCGTTGTGTCAAAAGTTCTACGAAAAGCCGTAAGAAAACTATTGAAATCATGCACCATAGGTCCATTATCCTCCCAAATAGGATTTGCCCACTCAAGTGCTTTATCGGTAAGCTGGTGCATAAGGAACCCTACCTTAGACCTTTCTGTGGGAAAGGAACGTGGATACATCTCAAAGGTGAATTCTATTTGATTAATGAAACCTCTGCATGTCTTAGAGTTCCCTCCATACCTAGGAGGAGGTGTTAAATGGGCTGAAGTATTAGGCAAAGTAGATACTTCAGGAAGAAGAGGTGTAGGAGGGTTAGGTGTGGTTGCTGGAATAGTTCTAGATAAGAGCGTCTGGAGAGCCTGGGCTATCTGATCCATACGGTGATCCTGCTCTACAAATCTAGCCTCATGGGACGCCATCTGCTGAGCCAAATCTGCGGGGTCCATGGCCCTATCGTAATGTAACAAAAATATACCCCAACACGCAGGATTCAACTAAACAGAAGACAACACAGAGGGGAGATACGTCTACCGGACCTTAGAGTGGCCGGACTCGACGTATATAGGAGAAGTACAGAGTCAGGAACGATCCAAGGTCAAGGGCACAAAGAGACAGCGTAAACTAGGACTAGCCGGGGTCTGGTACACAGTAAACAGCAAGCCGGCAAACAAAACAGATAAGGATAAAGAGATATTTTGCCTTTTTTGGGGGCTGAAAAAAGAAGATTTTAAAAGAAAGAAAACATCGAATGGTAAGTTTTATTTTTTTTACAGGTACATAGTTAAAGGTCCCCCCCCTCATTATTTTTAGGGTGAGGGGGGCAGGTAGGGGGATAATTTTTATTGGGGGGGAGAGGTGACTAGGGGTTTGGGTACCCCTAGTCACCTGAGGGGGGGCATTGTTTTTAGGGCCCCCACCCGCCGCTCAGGGGTGGGGGCCAAGGGGGAGGACCTTAGGTCCCCCCTTATTAGTATTTAGGGCCCCCACCCACCGCTCAGGGGTGGGGGCCTGGGGGGAGGACATTAGGTCCCCCCTTATTCTGATTTAGGGCCCCCACCCACCGCTCAGGGGTGGGGGCCCGGGGGGAGGACAAAAGGTGTCGTTCCCCCCCCTCCATTATTTTACATTAGGGCCCCCACCCGCCACTCAAGGGTGGGGGCCGGAGGGGGGGCAATAGGTCCCCCCTTTAGTTTGACCTTTTATTTTTTTATTTATTTTTTACAGTGAGCAGCCACAGGCTAATACTAATCTACTAATCTTTACTTAGTATTAGTAAATTTGTCTGAAAGACCAATTTAGGTCTTTCAGCCTTCTAGTAGATTGCTCCCTAATACCGTGGGAATTAGGGAGTTATCTACTTATTCATTCCTGTCATTACACTGACTGTCCAAGTAACTTTTTATATGAATGTATGTTACTTGATTGTTGTAAGTGTTGCAAATGCTTACAGCTGAATCCTGGCTATGTTTGTATACTTTTTTTTTATAATTGTTTAACCCCTTAAGGACACATGACATGTGTGACATGTCATGATTCCCTTTTATTCCAGTAATTTGGTACTTAAGGGGTTAAAATGTAACATTCTCCTTCTTTCACTGGGTAAGTATATTAGTACTTAGGCAATACTGTGCTTCGGAACTTCGGCACTTTGACACTTCAGAACTTCGGCAACTTCGGCACTTCGGAACTTCGCCACTTTGGAACTTCGGTAATTTCGGAACTTCGGGACCTCGGCAATTCGGCACTTCGGCAATTCAGACATTCGGAAGTACCCGAATGTCCGAATTGTCCGAAATACGTCCGAATTCATATTCGGACCAAAACGATTTGCACATGTCTACTTCTTAGTGAAATGGTTAAGAAACACACAAGAAGATTGTGGGCACTTTAATTTTACAGACAGTGTTAACGTACTCAGTTCTCTTTTTTAGATCTTGTCCAATAATGAATTTGTTTGCAGTATTCTGAGAAAAGCTCAACGCTGACCAAAATGTATTAATTATATTTAGGCTTTGAAAATATGACTTGATTAGCTTTTGTGCATTTTTTTACATATCTAAATGCCAGCATGTAGAAGGATTGTAAACTTGGGAAAGAGAACATGTTTAATGTGTGATATTTCAAAACAATATTGTGTTACATGTGTCTCGGATGCTTTCACAACCCAGTACATTGCACTAACAACTCAATGCTTAAGGGAAATTATCTTGTATTCCAGTTGCAACAAATCGGTTGCATCGTTTAAAAAAAAAAAAAAAATTATTATTATTATTATTGCCATTCATATAGCGCCAACAGATTCTGTAGCGCTTAACAATATTATCAGAGGGGGGATTTAACTATAAATAGGACAATTACAAGAAAACGTACAGGAACGATGGGTTGAAGAGGACCCTGCTCAAATGAGCTTACAGTCTATAGGAGGTGGGGTATAAAACACATTAGGACAGGAAATATTAATCAAATAAGGTGGGAGTGAAGCAGAGCTGGAGGAGAGAGTAGAGTGCTGTCCTTTAGGAGAGAGCAAGAGACAGGTATGTAAGGTAGAGATTACTCTGGGAGGCCATAAGGTTTCCTTAAGAGATGGGTTTTAAGACACTTCTTAAACAATTGAAGACTAGGGAAGAATCTGGTGGCGGTAGGCAGGCTATTCCATAGGAAGGGAGTCACCCGTGTGAAGTCCTGCAAGTGTGAGTTGGCCGTACGAGTGCGAGCAGCGGACAGGAGAAAGTCGCGGGCAATACTGTATTGCATGTCTGTTGCAATAAAACTAAAATATATGTTGTATTGCAAAAAGTCAAGTGCATGTCGTAATGCATACCATATTGTATTTAGCTGCAACAAATTGGATGCCAGTTGCTACAAATCAGATGCAAAAAAAAAAAAGCTAACAGCTCTAGTTATTAAAGTGAGGATTCAAAGTGAGTTTCAAAATTAAGGCTAGAATTAGCTTTTCTAGTTTGCCTATTTTGACGTTAAATTTTCAATTCAACGTATCTTGAATTTTATCTATTGTTTTAAGGCAAGTAATAATAATTGCTGGTATGTGTTTATTAACACCTGCACAGGGGGAAATATCACAGGGGAAATAACTATACGAAATAATTTAAAATTAAGATTTTGATGTGCGAGCATTAATGACTTCATTAGCTTTCCCTTTAAAAAGAATG
This sequence comes from Pelobates fuscus, assembly GCF_036172605.1. Lineage (NCBI taxonomy): Eukaryota > Metazoa > Chordata > Amphibia > Anura > Pelobatidae > Pelobates > Pelobates fuscus. The sequence continues at coordinate 458,112,612 of NC_086317.1, forward strand.
CTGTTAATTGAATGACATTAAACACTTTATATTGCTTTTATGATTGTGTTTTTATGACAAATAATACTTTAATATTAGGCCAATAAGGAACACTTTAAGCTTAATAAGGAGCAAACATATAAAAAGAATGCAAATTGCACCAGATAACAGGATAGAAAATGCATGTAACCCAAGGGAACATAAATCTTTTAAACTGAAATAAAATCTAAATTATATTTTATAGGAGAATAATAAAATGCTAAATATTGGTTAAAAGAACAGTATCTGAGATATATATATATATTGTGGTCAAATATTAAATATGAGTGGGCTGCATCTCTTATTAATTGCGTAAGAATTATGGGGGATGTAATTTGCCATACAGAAATTCAGTAAAATTTGCTTTCATCATAAAGGAGAGGGGGAAATGGAGCCATACTAGGTGGACACTTGTCACCATACATGGATTCTCTTAAAGGCTATGGGACATCTCCAAGGCTCCAAGATTCCTGCAAGCGTTTGGCCTCACTCATTTTATTGGGACCTTGCCAACAGCACCCCAAATGTATAATGGTCAGAAGACATATAAGAGATGTCTTATACAGTGAACTGTGTCACGTTGGTATCTCTAGGCGACTAGGACATTTGTTTCAGGCCGAACTGTAATCTAACCAAATGTGGGCATATCAGGTGCTCAAATTCCAAGTTGAACTATAACTGAATTATGGATCAATGGAGAACCGCGCAATGTCAAACATGTTCAGTATTATGAATTCCGCCCGTAGAGCCAAAACAAGAAGATGATTGATGGAAAACTAGATGTTTAATGGACTAGGTACAGTCACTAAATGTTGCTTTTATTCACAGATCAAGTGAGAAATACATAAATATAGTTGTTTTCTGTTGGTTACTTTTTCCCAGCTCATCTGTGAAGCAAACAGCGGGAAAATGTATGCATAATATTACATTATATTTATATTTTGCAGCAGCCTGATTGGTCAATTTTCGCATCTTTTTAGTTAGCTCTCCTGAGCATGTGCACGGGTAAGTATTGTCTGGCCAGGTAAAAGGTGTAGCAACAGGGCTATATGATACTGATATGTACCTGTGATTTATTTTATTGACACACTCATTTTTTGCATTCAAATAACAAATATGTTTAGTTTTTTAGGTTATACTTCATTTGTTCCTCTGCACTGATTTTTAACACAAAATGGCTATATTAAAAAAATAAATAAAAAGCCCCTGCATTTAAAACCGTCATTTTACACACTCAGGATTTTGATTAAAACTCTTATAGTATTCTCTGGTCTATTTAATGGGGCAACAATAATCAGTGAGTTGCGCATACATTTGTCTATTGTTATTGTACCTGCTCGCTAAAGTCTACGAGGTTTGGATTTCTTATATTATTTTGTGGATTAGATTAACACATTATCGTAAAACAGGTTCTAAACCCTAAATCACAGGAGCAAGAGTTCGCTGAAAAAAAAAGTTCAGATTAAGTAACATGGTGATCTAGTTAAAAGCGACAAGAATGGCTCTTTTCTGTCGTCACATTTTACGTTTCTATATTTCTATCACTACTTCTTTAACGGTAGCAAGCTCAAAAGCAGAACATTTATTTTAATTCGTCAAAATAAAAGGAAAAACAACCTTGATTATACTGTTTTGTAATCGTACTAAAGGTACATCTATATATAGGGGCACTGGTTATCTGAGTAGGACAGAAAAGATGCAATTATCTACCTACCTAAATAGGAACATTAAGGAACCTCAATGTGAAACCTATTTAGTGAGAACAACTAAAGTGGGTCAATTTCAATGGGCAGACTGATGATTAGAGGAGGACTAGTTAATGATTGCTAACTAATTAATCAATGTTGTGAGAATAAGTGGAGAATGATGGCTGTAACGAGGTGTAAGTGGCATATTGCACGCTTGTGCCAGCTGTTTTTTTTTTTGTTTTTTTTTAGCTGAGACTAGATAATAATTGCTTTCTTTGAGACTGAAAGCCGCAGCAGTTATGCTTTAAAAGGATATTTCTTTACCAGGAAGAATGGAATTGCAAAATCCTTTATGGTTATAATTACCTGTACTAGGCCGGCAATATTGGGTAGATGTGATGACTGATTCCTTTGTTAGATGCATGAACTTTCATGGATTTTAATTAGCACTTTAGCAGACAAAGATACGTAGTTATTAATATAGTTCATAGTGAAAAGGAAGCTGTTTATTGTTACAAAAAAAGCGGGTTCTTTTGTTTCTAATGTCACCGAGACAGAAGTGATTCATAAAACATAATATTTGAGAAGGCAGCGGCTGGCAGGATTTTTAAGATAGTTTTTCATGGGGCTTTATTCACTAAAATCTGGATCTAAAGCCATAGGCGTGCGCACAGGGTGTGCCATGGTGCCCAAGCACACGTTAGTACAGCTGTATCGCCCGCTCTTAGATGGCACCCCAGCTGCAGCAAGGAGATCAAAAGATGGTTCCTGCGAGTAAGCTCGTGCGTCGCAGCAGGTTTGGGAAGATTCCGCAGCCATGACATTTTTGGCTGGTGGAGATACTGGTAATAATTTGCTCTGCAGTGCAGGAATGAAGTTCCTTGTGACCTGTGACATGTTTTTGTTCTTGATTCGGCACCTGTTAGATTACCTACTGGAAAGAGAGCTGGGGGTGGAAGAAAAGTTGGTGGTGGTCATGGTGGGGGAGAGTCAGGGGGTTGGAAAGTAAAGATACATTGAAATATGGAGATATGAGAGACACATACACGTAGGGTAGGGCAGTAAAGAGATTCACCTACCAATACCACTCTGCTACCCACGCACATCGCTCACAGTTACCCCTAAACAGCAACACGCATCAGTCACAGCTATTTGCACAGCAAAACACATTCCACAATCAGCCACCCTACACCTAAACAACACAGTCAGCCCCCACACACACAACACACACTGTCCCCCTCCCCACACACATGCACAGCTTTTTAAAGCTACACTCTAAGCAATAAATAAACGACTCCCTGGTGCGAACAATGAAATGTGCTGCGTATAACTATGTCTAAAAACCAGTTGCACAATTTCTTCTAGATCTCTTATTCACTACATTGTATTTGGATGATATTTAAACTAATGTCAATTTTTTTTGTACACAATTTATTTACATTTGGATAGGTTGAATTGGTCAAAGAATTGTCCTTGCATTCTCCAGGAAAGATTCTGGTGTATGTATTTTAAAAATCAGTTGGATCAGGGGACAGGGCCTGACAGCCGACCAAGATGGTCGCATGAACCTGGAGTTCCTTAAGGAAGCTTCCTAAAGTGCCTAATCTTGGACATTTGCACTATAATTTTTGTGACCGTTTAGGTTAATATTCCCCATTTTCTCCTTTTTGGTCTGTACATGATAGGTAGTGGTTGTATTTGATTGTTGCAACTGGGTTTCATTACCTCTAACTTTGTTGCACATCCTCCATGCGCGGCATTATGATACATTGTTCACATCTTTTGTGCTACTTGATATCACGCATTTGACTTAATAGACACCTAGTTATATATGTATGTATATATATGTTCATTTTGACAGTGGTTGATTTTGATAATTAGGTATTCATTACCACTTTTCTTTTTTCACTTCTTCACCTAAAAGATCAAGTTGAGGTTTACATGGTGCCTGGTGCATTAGTAATATTTATCCCCATACTCTATTCAGTATTAAACCACATAAACCAAGAACATGACCTGCTTCTAAGTTCTCTATTCTGAGGAGTCTTCTGGATCCCTTAATAGAAAGAGATATCCACCGTTCATTCACATCTCTTCATCTCCATTTAGTGCGTTTTAGTGGTCATAGTGCTTGGAGTGCACTGGTGCCCCCCATTTCCCAACATCTCTACAATATGCAAAAACTTTATTTGAGGCACAAAACGTCCAATATTTGGTTGTAGAGCTGCTAAAGCCTACAATGACCATGGTTTATACATCATACAACTATATGGCTCTGCACACACAAATAATAATTCAAGGCTCTTTTAAAAACACCTATCTCAAAATATGGGGATTTAGTCACACCATATGGCCATACTGTGTTTACCCCACCACTTTTTACAGAGTACCCCAATCGGTGTGTCCTAACCTACATTTGAACATTTTAACTTGGGAGAAATATATTCTGCAAACAGCTTCTCTTACTTGCATCACTGCATATCTACTCCAAGCAATTTCCCTTCAATTTAAGCACTTTTCATGGTGCTTACCTCTACAGCGCAGTGAGAGCCAGTTGCTGCTGGTGAGGTTCTTCAGTAGCTCTCCTGAGCTCATTGGCTGAGAGTATCAGATTCTTTCTCTCTCAGCCAATGAGCTAAGTCCTTCACTGACGGACTCTTGCTGTCAGGACGTTACTGTGTCCAAACATGCAGAACTAAGTAAAACACAGAAGTAATGTAAATATAAACTAATGTATTACCAGGCCTTAGAATGGCCAGATTTAACACATAAGAATAGTCAGTAACTATCCGAGGTCAGAAACACAGATAGAAGCATAAGCGAATAGACAAAGCCAAAGGGTCAAGGATACCAGAAATACAGATAGTCAGGAACGAGCCAAGATCAAAAACCTTAAGACAAATACAAGTACAAAGAACGTGCTCTCGGGTAACCAGGACAGGGCAATGAAAAACAGTAACAGGGGGTTTAAATAGCGCTAAACATATTTACATTGGCTAGAATGGGTCAAGTGATTCCAAAACATGAGTGCACATCGATGCATGACCATTGACCTGTCCAGAGGCGGGCTTACTTAACCCCACAGGAAAACAGTGGTCCATAGGTATGCCACCTCCCCCCACCCCCCCCACCCCTCCACCCCCCCCCACCCCTCCACCCCTGGGTGATGCAGCAGATCGGACTGTGAATGGCCACAGAGCAGTAGTATGTAACAGCACCTGAGGACCCCAGGTAACAAGTAAAACCATTCTCAGGCATGCTGTTGTGGTTAAGGTGTTTGGATTGCACCTATAATGAACAGTTTGAAAGCTAATGAGTTTTCCACATGTGCAGCATTTTCCTCAATTGCTCTTAATTTTAGGTATTTACAAACATGGCACATTCTATTAAATTATTCCGTTGTCTTCTGAGCTTAGTTTGCTAAATTACTGCTTAATTTGCTCCTGGAGGACAACACAGTCAACTAAATTATCCTGACCCTTCATGTTATATTTTAAATCAGTATGACAAGCGGAAGCCATGAGTTTTTTTTCCATTTATAAAAACCCAGTCCCTTGCTCCATTCCCAGTGAGCACGCATGCTGTACTCCAGATAAGGAACTTTGGAATTATCTTCATCCTGACAGACCGTGAGACAATAATTAAATAATGTTCTTTACAATCACACAGCTAATGTGTTATGTTTACTTTATAAATTTTTATTATTGATATTATTTATACCAATTAACGGGAATGTGAATATAATGTCTTACTTTTAAAAGTAAATTATAGAAGTGTTTTTACTTTACAGCCTTTTGTAATCATGGCAAGTACAGTAAACTCCGACAACAGTAAATGAATTTAGCTAAATTAAATATATTTAAAAAAAATATGGTTTTTATTTTCAGGTCACATTTTCTTTTCTTGCTTTTTTGTTTTATAACAAAGATTTTTTTTCATGTTTTTATCTGGGAATATAGACTATGCCTGTCTTAACTAGGATTAGGTACTACAGATAATTAAATCTGCTTTTCTTACGCTTGTTGTTTGGGTTTTGAATTAATAATGTAATACAAACATATTTATTTTTTTTTTTTACAATAACACGTGTTATCTTTGTGATAACATAGTTTCCACTTTGTTAATTACCACACAGTTCAACCAGCCTTTTCTTTTTAATTTCAGAATTTTAATAGGTGACATGAATTAAACCCTAAACACACTAATTAATTCTAGTAAATTATGTATACTGATCGTTAGGATCATATCTACAGTGAATGTTATTATTTACTTTGGATTACATGCTTCTTGGAAATATAAGTAGATTATTAAAAGATTAGAGAAATACATTGTGTAGCTACTGAAAAAAACCCAAATGGGGGAAATACATTTAACCATGTGAGGTCTTAAGAGGTGGGGCTCATAAAGAAATTTTAGACAGAATCAGTTAAATTAGATTGTGTAATTTATTGCAACATGACAACCCCAGTCTAATCAGCTTCTCAGGAATGAATAGTCAACTCCATCTTGGCAACATGCTCGAGACTGTGCTACCAGGACTTTGGAATAAAATGCAGGTTTCCGTGCCTCCATTTTGTGTTGGTAAAACTGTATGTTAAGAAATATGATTCACACTTACACAGCCCTACACATTGGGTGTATTATAAAGCAATTCATGTTTACTTAATATTAATGCATTGTCACAAGTTGAGACTCTTAGAGTGTGCCAGTTACTTAAAGGGATACTACAGGCACCCAGACAACTTCATCTCATTGAAAAGTGGTCTGCGTGCAGTGCCCCTGTCCCCTTTAACCCTGCAATGTTAAACATTGCCGTTTTTGAGAAACTGCACTGTTCACATTGTAGTATTAAGAAAGCCTCTAGTGTCTGTTTAAAAGATAGCTACTAGAGACGCTTCTGGGATTTTACTGGACTTTAGGTCGTCTAAATGATGATGGACGTCCTCCCACTCTGCATGCTTTCTGCAATGCTTTCGTATATGCTTTCGTATAGGCCGCAGTTGCCACACATGCGCATTTGGTCCCCCGTCAGAGGGTCATAGGTGCTCTAATCTGGTGAGTAAATAAAGGTTTTTTCTTAACCCTTTATGTACCGGTAGGGGGATGGGGGGGGGGGGGGGAGGGGGGGAGGAGCAGAGGGCACTATAGTGTAAGGAATAAAGATTTGTACACTATAGATTCCCTTTAAAGCTAGGACAAATGATCAGCCATGAATGCAATCTCTAAGGTGTGAGTGCATAGATGGGAACTGTCCCGATAGACAGTGACTAGCAGTAATGGATTGTACAAATCCAGGAATATGAAGGGATGGAATGAGAAGTGTAATTGAGGCAGGGTATAAAATAATTGTCAAGAAACTTAATCAAGTCACCAAGTCACAAAGGGTCAATTAACCAAGTCATAGAGGATCTATTAACCATGTCACAGAGGATCTATTAACTAAATCACAGAGGGTCAATTAACCAAGCCACAGAGGATCTATTAACCATGTCATAGAGGATCTATTATCCATGTCACAGAGGGTCTATTAAACAAGTCACAGAAGATCTATTAACTAAGTCACAGAGGGTCAATTAACCAGGTCACAGAGGCTCAATTAACCAGGTCACAGAGGGTCAGTTAACCAAGTCACAGAGGGTCAGTTAACCAAGTCACATATGGTCTATTAACCAGGTCACAGAGGGTCAGTTAACCAAGTCACAGAGGGTACGTTAACCAAGTTACAGATGGTCTATTAACCAGGTCACAGAGGGTCAGTTAACCATATCACAGAGGGTCTATTAACCAGGTCACAGAGGGTCAGTTAACCAAGTCACAGAGGGTCTATTAACCAGGTCACATAGGGTCAGTTAACCAAGTCACAGATGGTCTATTAACCAGGTCACAGAGGGTCAGTTAACCAAGTCACAGAGGGTCAGTTAACCAAGTCACAGAGGGTCAGTTAACCAAGTCACAGATGGTCTATTAACCAGGTCACATAGGGTCAGTTAACCAAGTCACAGAGGGTCAGTTAACCAAGTCACATATGGTCTATTAACCAGGTCACAGAGGGTCAGTTAACCAAGTCACAGAGGGTACGTTAACCAAGTTACAGATGGTCTATTAACCAGGTCACAGAGGGTCAGTTAACCATATCACAGAGGGTCTATTAACCAGGTCACAGAGGGTCAGTTAACCAAGTTACAGATGGTCTATTAACCAGGTCACATAGGGTCAGTTAACCAAGTCACAGATGGTCTATTATCCAGGTCACAGAGGGTCAGTTAACCAAGTCACAGAGGGTCAGTTAACCAAGTCACAGAGGGTCAGTTAACCAAGTCACAGATGGTCTATTAACCAGGTCACATAGGGTCAGTTAACCAAGTCACAGAGGGTCAGTTAACCAAGTCACAGATGGTCTATTAACCGGGTCACATAGGGTCAGTTAAAAAGTCACAGAGGGTCAGTTAACCAAGTCACAGATGGTCTATTAACCAGGTCACAGAGGGTCAGTTAACCATATCACAGAGGGTCTATTAACCAGGTCACAAAGGGTCAGTTAACCAAGTCACAGAGGGTCAATTAACCAAGTCACAGATGGTCTATTAACCAGGTCACAGAGGGTCAGTTAACCATATAACAGAGGGTCTATTAACCAGGTCACAAAGGGTCAGTTAACCAAGTCACAGAGGGTCAATTAACCAAGTCACAGATGGTCTATTAACCAGGTCACATAGGGTCAGTTAACCAAGTCACAGAGGGTAAGTTAACCAAGTCACAGAGCAACATGTATCAATAGCAAGTACACCGATGATAATTCTGCAAATAACCGAATACAAGCTAACTGGCTGAGTCTTGGTCTTAAAGCAGATAGCATTTGACTGACACAGAATAGCCCACAAGAAATAACTGATATCCACAGAACTCGAGCTAATTGTGTCACAAGAGAAGGTGCAGCTGTGTATTTATGATTCTTGTTACCATAGACTCAACCATGTGTGTGCAATGGAATACGGTTTGTGCATGTCTGTGAATATAAATTCATTCATTTTAAGAAGGGATGGCTATGTATTCATTCACATTTAAATCTAAAAAAAAACAAGAATAAATATGAATATAATTTTATATTAGGAAAGTTGTATTTTTAGTTACTTTTGTTTACATTATTAGAATTCATATAGTAAATTATTGTGCGAGCACCCTCATACAAACTCAGACCTACACTTACTGGTGTTCATTCATACATACATTCATACATTTACTCCCAGACATACCCACACACACTCTCTGTGTATACCCACCTTTGTAGGATACCCATGTAGCAGGATGTTGAGTGGGAAGGTTTTAAAGGGACACTCTAAGCAACAAAAGACTACTGTTCAATGTAGAGGTTTTGGTGTATAGATGTTGTGCCTTTTTTTGTACAATGTAGAACATTTAGAGAAGGGTGGCCGGATAGTGGGTCCCAAGGGACAGAACAGGGGGTAACCCTACGTAATTGGGAGGAAAACGAGAAGAGAACGAAGTCTGTCCTATATTGTATGGAGATATACACCATATGTCAAAAGAAAACAGTTCAAAAGTTATATCTTTATTAGGTAACATAAACTGGTTTATGTACACAGGGGGGGGGGGGATAGGAGACAATGAGGTGCACGGCACCTGAGTAAAACAATTTAAGTAGCAATAGAGTAACACTACCTAACCCTAAGGTTATGTACAGTGGGATGCTCAGTACTGCCCAGCGCTAGTGCTGGTACACAATGGTAACCGTGGTCACCTGTCGGAACAAAAAATAATAATAATAAATCGATGGTCGTGATTCAAATGAAAACACACCCGGTCTTAGTTAACCTGACCTGTCAAAGTTAGCAATTGGTAACAAAAACGTGCAACCCACTGTCATGTAATCAGCTGAGGGCTGAAATATCAAGGGTTTTGCTCGTAGGATCAGTGTATGTGTCAGTTACTGTCCAAAGGGTGCTAACAAATTCTTGTGTACAGGTTGGTGATACTCGTCGAGGGATATATGCCCCTAATGAGAGCCCACCTGTCACGACACTCCTTAGTCGACATGCCCTCGTGCAGTACTCGCACTCACCACTCTTTCTGTTTGGCACTGTTCTCATTTCCTTTCGTTAGGCACTACATCTGGCCCTTGTTTAGCACCTATATATTCTGGTTTCTCCCCTCACTCCCGGTCAGATCATTATCCTCTATTCTTGACCCTGTACCTGCTGTTTCCTGGCTCCCGTGATTCTGGCTCCTGTCTCCTGTGTCTTGTTTCCTGAGTATCCTGAGTATCTTGTGTTTCCTGATCCGGTGTTCCGATGTCCTTATGGTCCTGTGTCCTGTGCCTCCTGTTCCAGTGTTCGCCTGCAGTGTTCCTGTCTAGACTCCTTCTCCAGTGATTCTGACCTTGCTGCATTATTTCTGTGTGACCTGCTTAGGACTTTGCCCCTTGATGTTCATTTTGTACTTGGTGGCTGCACTAACCTGACTAAGCCTTTACCTTTGCCTAGGACTATCGTGGACTCTGCCTGCTCTATTGTATATATTGGGTTATTGTATATATTTATATATTTGTGGCATTGTCATATTTTGTTTTGTATATATTATATATATCTATATCCTTTTGGTTTGCCTTAATACATTTTCTTTATTACTCCATTTATCGTGTCCTAGAATTATTTCTCTGCTAAGTTGGTTCCCACACTTAAAGGGACAGTGCTGTTGCAGGGCAGCACCCCTTCATGTCCTGACAGAATGATCTGACCACTTGGAACCGGCAGAGTATAATGTCTAGGATCACAATGAAGAACCTTGTTGGTATTCACGCTGATTCACAGCAAGAGTGTGCTCTCATTGAGACTTGTTGTAATCAGTTAGGAAAAATTCAGCGGCAGATTGGAAAGGCCTCTAATTTATGCTTATCTATTATAGATGTCTCCTGTCAAATCCAGAAATCTGTATTACGTGGATTTATCTATGAACTTCAAACTTTTCACAAAAACATATGTGATTCATTGCTTTTTCAGTTACCTAATTGCGATATATGGTTGAGAGAGCCTCCTGTGATAAGTAGGGTGTATACACTTATCCGTATGTCTCTTAAAGAGATATCACATAAAAAATCTTTATCATATTTGCAGAGACAAGTGAGAGTAATGCACAATAATCTTGTTGCCTTGTTACCTGAAGTGCAATTTATTATTGATCTTGTACAAGAAAGAATGACTGTCTTTATGCCTGATAATAATGATGGTATTCCTTTTTCTGATGTACATAGCATAACAAATCCTCCTGACTCTGACTTGGGAAAATGGCTTGTTGGTCCTCCCGACTGCAAAACCGAAGTCCCTCTGGAAATTAAAGCTGAATGCCTTTCTGCCCAAACAAAAGACGAAGATGTTGAGGGGTTATATAGCACTGGCGATCCCCTCATGGACCAAGTCTTTGATGAACTGGGTGCTCGTTGCATAGCAGCTTTAGAGGACGAGCAGTCTGAATGGGAAGGTAGTACCAGTACGCAGTTTCCTAATGTTGTCTCAGTACCAGAGACCCATAGTACCCATATATTACCGTCTCTTTTCTGCAAGATCCACTCGCCTATTCCCAAGGTGAAGCTACCGGCTACCAAGATGAACGATCTCCACACCGTTCAAGAGGGTACATGTCTGGTCAGAGAAAGTCTCAAGCAAACTCTGCCCAACCACGAAGCAGAAACAGACTCTCCTGAGTCTGCAACTAGAGATACGAATTCCTACCTCACCGTGCCAATTGAGGAGACCACCAGTGACCTTAACCAGGTAACGGGATCTGATCTGAAGGCCTGTCCCACAAAGGACAATGCATCTGAACTAGAAGAGTCACCAATAAAATGTGCTCCGGGTGATGCAAGTGACGACAAGGTTGGACCATTGAAATTGGGGACCAATCTCATTGAAGGTGAATCTCCTGTCAAAAAGTCACCACGTAGGAGACGTGGTAAACGACCTACTTCTTTCAAGACACTGGCTGAGAAGGCTGAAGAACCAAAGGTGAAAACTTCAGAACAACCAGTGGAAGAAGAGGCTATTGTGCCAAAGGCAGCTCATGACTTTGATGTGGGGAGGCCTGATGATTCCAATTTTAACCCTTCTACCTCTGGGGGTTTGAAGATTGGCACCCCTCTCACAACCGCAACTGTGGAAAATGAGTTGTCGCCAAGTAAAAAAGACTGTTATCTTCAAATAGAAGACAAAGACTCAGACTGGGTGCAACGTGACAAACCCGTGATGGATCAAGCCCAAGAGAAGAATCTAAATGAGACCAGGCTTGTTCTAAACCCACAGCCTGAAGAAGACTCTACAGTTCTTCAAGTTACATGCTCTGGTAGAACAATTTCTCTGCTGCAAGAGGAAACCCCAACTACCAAGCTTGTACCTGAACCAAGCGCCGAAGATTATTCTAATCAGCTGCTTAATCAAACGCCAAAGGAAAGGAGTGTAACCGAACAAGGAGGTACCTGTTCCCATGATGAAGGAAGCTCCTTCTATGACATTTCAGTTACCATGATGTCTATCACTCCACCTAAACTCCAGCAAGTATTAAATGAAGACTTGCCTTCAGTTGAAAGTCTATCTACGACAAATAAAGAACTACCTCGAGCTGAGTTCACAAGGGAAGAAGAGAATGATTTCATTAACCAGGTATCTCTAGCCGCTACAGAAAAATGTCAATTTGAGAGAGAGTCGTCTCTGCTTCGGTTAGCCCCGTGCTCGGAGAAATTTGGGGAACCGTTCCTTGATGCATATCTGCGGTCTGTGGAGGAAGGCTCGCAGAATGTTCTTGATCCTGTACCTATTAATTTAGGGGATTCTCCTTGTTTGGTTCCAGTGGTACCTACCCAAGATTACGCAGAGACTGTTCTCCCTTCGACTGAAGTTGCATCGCAGTCTTTGTTCCGAGGATCCCACAAGCCAGAAACCAAGTCAGACCCAGGACTTCTGAGTGATGAACCTGTTACTAGCAATAGTCCCAGATCTAGTGGGTTAACACATTTGTCGGTCACTGGTATGGAGTGTTTCTTATCTTATGTGCCTTTACCTTCTGTTTCTGTGTCTGCCCTTCTATTACTAAATGTTACTCTACAGTCCTTGCTTTTGTATGTTTCTATTCTGCCTCGTTGGTTTCTCCCATGGGATTGTCCACCTCTCATTCCTCCTAAGCCTCCTCCTTGTTTTCCTCTACTGGTTGGGTGGCCCTGATTTTCTTCTGTCACCCGTGGGGGATCTTGGGGTTTTGGAGCGCCGGGAGTCGCTCCTTAAGGGGGGGGTACTGTCACGACACTCCTTAGTCGACATGCCCTCGTGCAGTACTCGCACTCACCACTCTTTCTGTTTGGCACTGTTCTCATTTCCTTTCGTTAGGCACTACACCTGGCCCTTGTTTAGCACCTATATATTCTGGTTTCTCCCCTCACTCCCGGTCAGATCATTATCCTCTATTCTTGACCCTGTACCTGCTGTTTCCTGGCTCCCGTGATTCTGTCTCCTGTCTCCTGTCTCCTGTCTCCTGTGTCTTGTTTCCTGAGTATCCTGAGTATCTTGTGTTTCCTGATCCGGTGTTCCGATGTCCTTATGGTCCTGTGTCCTGTGCCTCCTGTTCCAGTGTTCGCCTGCAGTGTTCCTGTCTAGACTCCTTCTCCAGTGATTCTGACCTTGCTGCATTATTTCTGTGTGACCTGCTTAGGACTTTGCCCCTTGATGTTCATTTTGTACTTGGTGGCTGCACTAACCTGACTAAGCCTTTACCTTTGCCTAGGACTATCGTGGACTCTGCCTGCTCTATTGTATATATTGGGTTATTGTATATATTTATATATTTGTGGCATTGTCATATTTTGTTTTGTATATATTATATATATCTATATCCTTTTGGTTTGCCTTAATACATTTTCTTTATTACTCCATTTATCGTGTCCTAGAATTATTTCTCTGCTAAGTTGGTTCCCACACTTAAAGGGACAGTGCTGTTGCAGGGCAGCACCCCTTCATGTCCTGACACCACCGTGGCCAAAGTGCCACACGACTGAGTCAATATCGATTATAGCAGAGCGGGGTCAGTTTACAACCAAACAATGGATAATAAAAAGTGCATGGCTACAGTAACGAGAAGGGGTTGCTAGGAAATCAATGCGTGGTAGGCACTGTCCAAGGTGCAAACAGGTTCCCGTATAGAGTTTAGCTGTGCTGCTGGAGAAAAAGATCCCCACGATAGAGCGATAATCGTAGGGGAAATGCTGAACCCCGATATAATATGGCAAGTTAGGGAGTACTGTAATTACCTCAGGGCTAAAGTGTACGTGTCCGGGGGTGTTGCTGATAGGATCAATGTAATGAACACTATTCAAATATGCAACCAGATCCCAGTACACAAATTAGCAAATACTGACCCCCGATACAATATGGCAAGTTAGGGAGTACTGTAATTACCTCAGGGCTAAAGTGTACGTGTCCGGGGGAGTTGCTGATAGGATCAATGTAATGAACACTATTAAAATATGCAACCAGAACCCAGTATACAAATTAGCGGTGCTCGTGGAGAGAGATATCCCCTTAGTAAGAGCCTTAGGTTGAGAGAATGTTGCAGAACTCGCCTGCCAATACCAAATGCTGCAGAAAGTAGCGGGGTCCGTCAATGGCCGACCAAATACTTTGTGCACGTCTAAAATGACGAGACAGGTGTAAGAGTAGCCGGGTTCCCTCCTCCTAGGGAGAAACACAGCGATATGTGGAGAGTACAGTGCAGTTTGCTGTAACCCCTACTCTATGCCTGTAAGGATGTTGAGGATAAAGTGTCCCGGCTGGTATAGATGTGCCAAGTAGAGAGTAGGAAGGAATGGTGCCTTCATGGGTACCGGGTATAGGAAAGAGAGAGGTAAGGAAGATTTCGGAGAGGGTACAGTGCTGAGTGCACAGGTAACCCGTCTGGGTAGTAAATACACTGAGTTCAATAGATGACTTACAAACAGTCACCGAGGGGGCATCAGTGTAGATGCTAGGTAGTGGAAAGCCCAGCTGTATGGTCCAGTGGGGCGGGTGAAGGTCTCACCCGAAGTAAGACCTAGGTCGGTTTGAGTGTCGACAGAGTGGATATGATCTCCCGGTTGTCTTTAGCCCGACGCGCGTTTCGCCTGAGTGTCACAGGCTCGTCAGGGGAAAAAAAGACTCCCCAGATTGAGGAGTCTTAAATAGCCCTCTCCGAGACCTCATTGGTTGTGCGAGGCCTAAGGGGGAGGGGTTAGGGGACGGTGGCCGGGAAGGCTCAAAGTAGATTGCCGGTGCTCATTCAGAAATTCCGGAATGAGGTTCAAACACATTGATGTGTAATCAGGAAAAGAAAAGAGAGAGATTGGGTGCAAGTGTCTGCCCAAATATATAGAGATTATTCCGGTTGTGGAAAGGAACAGATTCCAGTATAAAGGGGAAATATTAGTAGAAATATTACTTGTGACAACAATGATAGTAACATGAGAGAGTCACCTGTGAGCATGTCACCCATTGGGGAGTTGGAGTGACAGAGAGTCATTAAATTGGGGTGAAACTATAACTCAAGGGTGGTTAGTTCATTTGATTAGACGGAGACTCGTGTCAGGGTACCCTAATGGGAGAATGAACGGGAAAGGTACAGGTTGGTGCATGTGGTACCAGGAGTCTCAGAAGATAGGAGACGTTCAGTACTGTATGGGCACCAGTGATATGCACAGGATTCCAGGTGTGGGGGTCCTGGCAATGAGGAAGGTCCTCTAAGGGAGATTGTCAGGTGTCTGATGGCTGGCTCGGATGGTACCTCAATGGATGAAAGGGGTATAGTTGAATTCCTCGTTCAAGCCCAGTGGGGATAGGGTCTTGAACGAGAAGATCCATTGGGACTCTTTGCGTTACAGCACCTTGTTGAAATCACCCTTTCTCGGATTTGGAAGTAGTTTCTCGATGGCTTGGAAGGTTAGATTCTCAGGATTGCCTCCATGGAATTTCTGGATATGCCGTGCTACCGGGGTGGGTGTGATCGTATTCTTAACTGACGTTACATGTTGAAGAATTCTGCGTTTAAACTGTTGGAACGTTTTTCCTATGTACTGCGTCCCGCAGCTACAGGTGATCAGGTAAATAATTCTTGTAGTGCTGCAGTTCACCAGTGCATTGGTTTCAACGGAGATGTGGGTTTGTGTAGATGTAACGTGTTTAGATGGTCGAATGTAGCGGCAGGCTTTACAGTGTCCACACCTGTATGTCCCTTTTGTACCTGTTAGCCAATTGGTAGAAACCTGTTTGTACCTGTTAGCCAAATGTAGAACATTGTCATTGATACTTACCAAAACCAACTGTTGTAAATGCTTTTCTTGATGCTACAGGTAAATGTTCTTTTCGCCTAAAAAACAGCATTCCTGAGGGCCAATGTTTGTATTTGATACATAATCTATTCTAGGGGTTGGACATTGTGTACAGTGTTGGCCAGTTATTTAGGAAACCTAGGGATTCTAATAATTGTCACTAGAACCCATCTCCATTCCTGTTATCTGAGATTCATACACATCCCATTAGATATATTTTCTTTGTTTACAGGATGAGAGAATTTAGTATTTTATAAACAGGTGGCAATTGTCAAATAAATCGATTCCAAATAATTTTTACCTGTAGTTTTTCGTATGGCATAGACACATGCAAAAAAATTGGTTCCTTCATCAATGAATCGCATTATCACTAATTAGCACTTTTGTGTAAGTTCTGTGCATAAAACACGTCTGTCGTCAGTGCGCGTGTGTGCTCTGAATGGCTAGAGTGTCCAGTCTAAGGCTTTTCTATGGCAAGTCTTTGATTGGAATGCTCGAGGCTTCTGATGACATCAGCTAGAGGCTTTGAAAGAAGTGCAGAGAGCTTCTCATGGTGTTGGATAAAGGTAAGTCCAATTTATTTTAAAATCAGGAGCGGACTGGGAAGCAGAATAATGCCCAATAGGTCATTATTCATTGTTTTAAAAAAAATATTTTAAAAAAATTGGGACCTTTAATACTGTAGGTACCAATCTGTCTTCTATTAGCCTTTTTTCTACAGTTGCAAGTGGTCTTTACAGTACCAATATTTATCGTTTACATGTGCTTTCATTGCATGCATCGTTAATGTAAAATTATGTCTCACTATTCAAAAATTGTAAGGCTTATTGTAAAATCGTACATGCAATATCTTCCCAGGTATGAGAGGAGTCCACATTACAACTCTAATACGTAATTTTCAAAACTGACTTGCAAAGAAACATACCTTTTGCATGACAGTTTTGAAAATAGGGAGTCAGTGATTGGCTGAGAGCGTCAGCTGACCGCTCTCAATCAGCGGCGCCCCTGCCTGGTAGCACTCCGCACTTCCTGAATCTCAAAATTCAGAAGCTGGATACTGCCAGGGGTTGAGTGGAGAACAGCGCTGGAGACAACTTAGGGATTAAAGCTCTTGGGGTAAGAGTGCCTATGGAGGCCTCCTGGCACCAAAACAACTTAATGTAGATGAAGCTGGATTGGTGCCTGGAGTGTCCCTTTAAGACACAAAAAAGTACACTTATTGAACTATTGCTTGTTGTTAGGCTAACAGTGAAAATAATGTAACATAATTAAAAGAGTACAGATTGACATACCTAGCTAATTTATTTAATGGTTTGTTATGTTATGTAAAGGTTACTAATATTATATTTTAAATGACTGCTGACATATCATATATATTTTTCTTTTTTATTGTATGTACTTAAAAAAAATACAGATAGAACATAAATCTACTTGTGTCAATTGTGTTTTCCCATCAAGGTAAAAGTAACTGCATGACTGATGCTTATAATATAAATCAAATGGAAACATAATTATTCAAATTGTCAGCATGTTAAGTTCTGTATCTGAAAATTCAATTCCAATTCTTTAGGCTACCTGCAGCGGTATTTCAATCAAGATTTACAAGATCTTAATTTAGCAACCCAACCTTGACTATGTTTGTATTGATAGGCTTGGTAACATGCCGTGCAAAGTGACGGGTATCACCAAACAGTCACTAATACAAATGAGATGTAATGAAATAACTACTGACTACAAAGAAAATGATTCAGACTTTACTGATGGGCACATAGAAATAGACCAGTTTATAGTCGTGTGGATTAGTGTAGAGAAAACAATTACCGTCAAATTATAATCCACAGGCAGAATGCTGAGACATTTGCATGTCATGATGTTTTTGTAAGAAAACACGTCTTTCTATTAATAATTCCATGTATAGAATTTCTTCAAACATGCCTAATTGTTCCGCAATCGTTATTTTGTAAAATCCGAGAGACTGACATTTTTTTTTTGCAAAACTAAAAATTGAAGAACTGGACGCTAACAAGTCTTTCATTTTTGTAAAGGAATATTTGTAGGTTTACTTAAACAAAAAAAAAAAAAACCTTTACAGAGGTGATGGGTGAAACTATTCAGTGCCTAAAATACAGAGCAGCTCAAACACATAAAGTGGAATACCCTTATTTCCACAATAAGTTAACAATATATAGAAATGTAGTGTAAAATACACCACCTAGTGGAGCCAATACAAATAAAAGTGATAGAGGGGTTCACTTACCCCAACAATTTTGTGTTGTCAGGAATATGCTTTTAAACATAAATGAAGGAAAAAAAAGAGATAAAAAAACGTATAGTGTAGATGGTTTTGGTGAAAATGAGTGATGAAAGTAAAAAAACTGAAACCACTTAAAATGGTATGGAGCCTATATAATATTGGCTCCGTACGTAAGCCTATGTGCTCTTTGGGCAGCAACACACCCCTTCCTCTGAGATGCACCTCCACAACGACAAAGAAACAAAAGGAGAAAGAGACCCAATGGGTGGTATATATGCAAACAGGCAGATAATATATAGGTGGTAAATGTTATGTTCACCTAGTTGAGAGCCTTAAATTCCTGGCTCTGAGTGTGGTCAGCTATGTGCGAGTATGAAGGGATGGCACTTCCCTGTAAAGATTCCTAGAGGCTCCAAGGATTCAATGGATAAAGAAAACGTATTGATTCCAAATAAAAAGTAAATATAAAACCAGATTTTGAGTATAAAAATAGTAAATAAAAGTCCAAATCAGCCAAAACGCGTTTCACTCGTCTGTGAGCTTCCTCAGTCAGCTGTGAGAGGACACTACCTTTCTGAATATTTGTATGTAACCAATGAACAAAGCACCGTGTATTTGTAGTCAAGTCCACTTAAAGAAGAGGACTGTTCGCATACTGTCTCGGTGCTTTTTACGGATTGTGATACAAACCTTTCTGGATTCTACAGCTATATTTGGTTATGGAGTCTAAAGCAGCAAGCAATGTCTTCACCAAATAAATCATCAGACATATATTTTAACTAAATACTCTATTACAAACCTGCCTTCTAAAAAAGGCAAAGGCCATATTATTTTTAGAAAGTCAAAGTTAGCAGGATTACCTGCGTACAGCATTTACATTTATGCACTAGATTGCAGTGGAAACTATTTTTTTATATATTTTATTTTATAATAAGACTCAAAGATATTGAGGAATGATATGTTGTAAGGTAAGGTAATTTTTGAACTTTTGGAACCCGTTACCTTCTAAAATACCAAAAAATCTTACACTGGTCAACACTTTCTTTTCATTTTACTTTAAATTCTTCTTAATTTTAATGACAAAGTCAGTTAATCAATACTGTACAAATTTAGCTTTCTTTTCAAAATGTTCTTTACAATTGCATTGTATTTTCATAAAAAAAGGGTTAATGATAAATTGAATTGTGAATGCCCTTGAAAATAAATGTCAAGAACAGTAACTCAAGCAAAGGTATTGGAAATCATCTTTCTATTGAAAATGTTTTATGTTTTTTTTTTAATGCTTTATTTGTACTTTTTCTCCTGCAATTCATATAATTCTTGTTCGCCTGTTAATATAGGTCAGAAAACAATCTTGGTATATTGGAAATAATTATTGCAACTTTAATTTCAGAAGTGATGACATTTTCTAAACTGAAAAAAAATGTGCAAATGTCATTGGCATGCTTTGAAGTTTAAACAACAGTAAAGATTAGGTAGAAACAGATTTAGGTGCAACAGTAGAGGCTGCAGAGAGATTAACTCTTTTGATCCTAGGTGGACCTATTACAATGGAGGAAAATAAACTCTTCGCAAAGTAACAACTTCAAGAATTGGCTTCCTTTGTTACCATGAACACGCTTTATTGCATCTTAGCTCTGGTGCAACACCGAAGTAAAGAATCCTTTACTCTTGCCAAATCCGTTCACATTCAGGAAGAGCGGAGTGCTGCTGGGTGACTCCCCATCCGCTAAGCTGGCTTACAAACAAATGTATAGTTGATGGGATATTTTGGGATATTGCTAGTGTACCTATAATAGAGGACAAAACATAGTGCAAATATTGCTAATAAAATATAGTGAAAGTTGCCAGTGATCAGAATGCACTCACATATTCCAAGATAATAAAGCGTATTATAGGTGCCTCCCCTGATGGAAATGGGGGGTATGTTCCTTTTAAAAATTCCCTCCTCAAGTGATAGCCGATAGGGTATCCAGGTCAGTACGAAGTCTCACAGACAGCAGCCAAAGGAATACTTTAAAGGCAATTTATTCACTTGAAAAAGGTTAAATTGAATAAAATATAGTAAAAACAAATAAGAGATGCTGGTCCTACGCGTTTCGTCCTTATACAGCAAGGACTTCCTCAGGGACCTCTTTCAGCAAAACAAATTTAACAGGTACATAAAACAGCATCCTAAAAACGCTAACAATAAAAAGCTATTATGTAGGGCTAAGCCCTCCAAGTCATTGGTGGAATAGTGGGTGTCTTTCAGATGCCTGGTTCCAATTCGTCAGAATCTTCCTCTCAGGTGTTGCTGTTTAGCCGCAATGAAAAAGCCGGGTCCGTTCGAAGCTCCAGCCACTTCCGCTTTCGTCATGCGCCACGTCATACGTCATGCGTCACGTGTATAATTGCCGATCACGTGATCTTTGTGCGTTCCAAGCTCGGGAAGCAAAATGGCTGTGCGTTCCACAGCGTTTATAACAGCTTAAAGAAGCATCTAATGTGTAACTCAGGCACTAGGAATAAAAAACTATTAGAATATATTCTTTGATCACATTAGAAAAATATCTCAAACTAAATAATACGTCCTCTAAATGTAATAATAACATTGACCAAGTTAAAATGAATGAAAAACTTCCCATCCAAGTCAATCATTCATTACATCCATTGTAACTTTACTTAATCGCTAGTAATACTGATAGTGAATTCATACAATAACAATAATGCAAATTTTAATTTTAATTATAATTTTACTTGATTACTAAACATACTGATGGTGAATTCAAACAATATTTTAGTGAATTCGTATATTAGTGACAATATTGTTATCGTTATCCATTAAAGTGACATTATAAAATGAATTCACATTCTCAATCGTGAATTCATTTTGAAAAAAGTGACATACAATGTCCATTTTCCTATATTCAATTGCACGTCCATATTGTATAGGATGATTAAACAAATAATTAAACACTCAAAATTTACTCAAGACTGAAAAGGCCATATCACCATTAATGTGAAGTGACATGAATATTTATTCATATATTCAGTTACATATCCATATTGTGTAGAATAGCATAAATGGTTGAACACTCAATGTTCATTCCAAAAAAGGTGACATAAAAAATATACATTTACTCCTAAAATAGTGTTATATTTTACTGGGTATTTGAATTATATTATATTATATTTTACTGTGCATTTGATTTAAAGATATATACAGTAATAAAGAGAAAAGATTGGCACAAAGAGAATCTTTTTGGATTCACAGGTTACGCACTCTCACCTCTAGGGGTTTGAATGTGGACATGGATATCGTTTGTTTTTTTAATTAATTGAATGTATATATCTTTAAATCAAATGCACAGTAAAATATAATATAATATAATTCAAATACCCAGTAAAATATAACACTATTTTAGGAGTAAATGTATATTTTCTATGTCACCTTTTTTGGAATGAACATTGAGTGTTCAACCATTTATGCTATTCTACACAATATGGATATGTAACTGAATATATGAATAAATATTCATGTCACTTCACATTAATGGTGATATGGCCTTTTCAGTCTTGAGTAAATTTTGAGTGTTTAATTATTTGTTTAATCATCCTATACAATATGGACGTGCAATTGAATATAGGAAAATGGACATTGTATGTTATTTTTTTTCAAAATGAATTCACGATTGAGAATGTGAATTCATTTTATAATGTCACTTTAATGGATAACGATAACAATATTGTCACTAATATACGAATTCACTAAAATATTGTTTGAATTCACCATCAGTATGTTTAGTAATCAAGTAAAATTATAATTAAAATTAAAATTAGCATTATTGTTATTGTATGAATTCACTATCAGTATTACTAGCGATTAAGTAAAGTTACAATGGATGTAATGAATGATTGACTTGGATGGGAAGTTTTTCATTCATTTTAACTTGGTCAATGTTATTATTACATGTAGAGGACGTATTATTTAGTTTGAGATATTTTTCTAATGTGATCAAAGAATATATTCTAATAGTTTTTTATTCCTAGTGCCTGAGTTACACATTAGATGCTTCTTTAAGCTGTTATAAACGCTGTGGAACGCACAGCCATTTTGCTTCCCGAGCTTGGAACGCACAAAGATCACGTGATCGGCAATTATACCCGTGACGCATGACGTATGACGTGGCGCATGACGAATGCGGAAGTGGCTGGAGCTTCGAACGGACCCGGCTTTTTCATTGCGGCTAAACAGCAACACCTGAGAGGAAGATTCTGACGAATTGGAACCAGGCATCTGAAAGACACCCACTATTCCACCAATGACTTGGAGGGCTTAGCCCTACATAATAGCTTTTTATTGTTAGCGTTTTTAGGATGCTGTTTTATGTACCTGTTAAATTTGTTTTGCTGAAAGAGGTCCCTGAGGAAGTCCTTGCTGTATAAGGACGAAACGCGTAGGACCAGCATCTCTTATTTGTTTTTACTATATTTTATTCAATTTAACCTTTTTCAAGTGAATAAATTGCCTTTAAAGTATTCCTTTGGCTGCTGTCTGTGAGACTTCGTACTGACCTGGATACCCTATCGGCTATCACTTGAGGAGGGAATTTTTAAAAAGAACCCCCCATTTCCATCAGGGGAGGCACCTATAATACGCTTTATTATCTTGGAATATGTGAGTGCATTCTGATCACTGGCAACTTTCACTATATTTTATTAGCAATATTTGCACTATGTTTTGTCCTCTATTATAGGTACACTAGCAATATCCCAAAATATCCCATCAACTATATATTCCTGCAATTCGGTTATCAGCTGGGAGATAACCCTGGGAGGCCGTGTACCTATCAGTTAAGTTAAAGTTTTTGTGTTTTATCACTTTTCCACGGGTGACCGTGTTGTTTGTTATTTACAAACAAATGTACCTTTTGCAAGCTAGTTTAGGGACCGCTCTCAGCCAATCAGTGGCGCTCCTGCCCGGCACCACCCGTGCCTCCTGAATGTGAAAATGCTGGAGGCAACATAGTGGTTTAACCGTTCAAAAAGTGAACAGTGTTTGTGCGTTTGAATGTAATCATGTTTTTGTATAGCGTATGTGTGTGCTTGTAGGAGTGTATTTGTATGTACTGTTGCCATTGGAATGCAGTGATGTACTTGTGTATAATTTGCATTTGAATGCAGGGGTGTTTTTGGATGTCGTGTTGGCTTTTAGATGCAGTGTGTGTAGTATTGGTGTTTGCGTGATGTTTGTATACATTTTGGAGTTTGAATGCAGGGGGTGTGTTTGTATGTAATGTTTGTGTTTTTGATTGCAGAGGTGTGCTTGCATGTTGCATAGGTGTTTGATTGCTGGGATGTATGCACATACACTGCCACATACATATTTGCACAGATAAACATAGACATTAACACACAGATACACACATATAAACACACTGACACATACACACATTCATATACACAGTGACACATATAAACACTGACACATACACATTGACACACAGAAACACACACCGGAATATGGTGTCACTATGTGTCATGGAGTAACACTTCCGGGTTCGGCACTCAGCGGTGAGGAGCCGGAGCCCGCCCCCCTCTGACACAGCTCTGGTGGTATTTAGGGAGACTGGGCCAGAGAGAGGGTGCTTGGTGATTGATTGTGTGAGCTAACGTGTGAGCTGCCTCCGCGAGACCGCGGGCTCCACAGGCTCAGCTACTGGGAACTACTTCCACCAGACTTACCTTTCTACAAGCTGAGACAAGCCGTTCCAGCCTTTGAGCAAATGCAAGGATTGCTGCATGCCATAAAGGATTACAGGAGAACGGATACTTTGCTACTTTACAAGTGGACCATATCTCTGGAGTATTGGAGGACTACCCATATTAACCTTAAGTATATCTTTCAGCTAATTGTCTGCAATATCATTTATTAATGAACTAATGCTTGTTTACTCAAATCTTCATTGCTACAAGTTACTAATCTCATGAAGGACAACTCCCATCATGCTTATTCACTATGAACTGTTTCTTGCTTTGCAATTACATTCAGCGCTTCAAGTTACTAATCTTCTTAGCTACTTGATTATTGTTCCTATTGAAGATTATTCTCATGAACGAATATTACTTAATGCATCTCTGAAGAAATCCTAATAATGAACTTTGTGTTGTTGATTACTTGCACTTCTTCTTATTGGATTATTGCCTAGATGCAATTCATTTAAGTTTAACACTTATTAAAACTTCGGTTGAATCAAGTTACCAGTGATTCTCTCTTTTCTTAAAGCTACAGTATTGATACTTAAGGATTCTCCATTTCTTCACTATTGTAATTAGGGAGATTACAAGCTGCAGTTGAGTTCCAATCCAAATCACCCCTAGTAGCGTAACACTATGTATATGAATGTGTGTTTATATGTGTGCATCTGTGTGTTAATGTGTATGTTTATCTGTTTAAATATTTTAGGGACTCCGGCAGCTTCTCAGCCTCCTCCGGTTGTGCTCTTGGCTGGCACGATGTATGACGCTGGCTGCTGCGTGCATGAGGTATTTAAAGGGATAGCGGGTGCTGCCCTGGATTATAACTTGGACGTGTATGCATCATCACGTTTATATCATGCACATTGAAACGTCATGTGACCTGAATCTACCTATCACAGCCATCTTGAAGGTATTTAAACTTCTTTCCCCAGTTATTCAGTTTCCTGTCGTGGTTTCCACTTGTGGTTCATCTTTTTTTTCCTACTGGTATTTTGAGATTGGCTTGTTCTTGACTATCCTGTATTCTGATATCCTTGACCTTCTGGCTTGTATTCTAGCTCTTGTTTCTGTCCCTGACCTCGGCTTGTTTTTGACCATTCTCTTTTAACTTAAATCCGGCCATTCTAAGGCCCGGTAATACGTTTCTTTTTTTTACTTTATTTTATATAATTCAGCGTGTTGGGTCCAAAATTATCCTGACACACAGATACACACATTTGCACATATACACACTCAGATACACACACTGACACATACACACACCTTGACACACCGATACACATAAACAGATACACACACTGACATATACAAATATACACACTGACATATACACAGCTTGACACACAGATGCACATACACATACAGACTGACATACACACGCCTTGACATAAAATTGTAATCAAAATTATTCAACCCTGATCGAAAATCAGGTTTATTGTCAACCAATACAGATTTTTAGCTATTTGCAATGAACAAATCAAACAAAAGCAATTTAAATAACGCAACACAACAAATGCATCAAGTTGTTACTCTAAATTCAACTGAAATTGCAGCTTATAATGACTTCTCCGGTTTCAAAATTATTCACCCCCTGAATAGAAGCCTTCACAACAGCACAAATATGCAAACCAGGTGTTGTCTCAAGTATACCTGATGCTTCATTAGTTGCACCAGGTGTGCTTGAGCTAGAACACTTGAAATACCTGAACTGGCTAGAGGTTTAAGAGTCATGATTGACTGCATGTTAGAAATATGGCAAAAGAATGGTCCACGAAGTTAAGAGAATAGATTATCACCCTTCACAAACAAGGAACAGGATACAAAAAGATAGCAAAGGCACTGAATGTTCCTAAAGATACAGTTAAAAGCATAGCTCGCAAGTTCAAATTTGAAGGAACAGTAATTTTACACCACCTGTGGTGGCAGCATAATGAAAGCTAGCAATGGCTGCAATCCGATTTCAGAGAAGGTAGGCTGTGAAAAACCCTCCAGTGATTGCAAAAGACCTGCAGCAAGACTTGGTGGCAAAGGCACTGATATTTCAGTGAGCACAGTAAGGCAGTACTAAACACAGAAGGATTCCCTTTGCCAGAACTCCAAGACGTTCACCACTACTGACCCAAAACACAAGAAAAGTCGGCTCCAATATGCATAAAATCATATAAATAAGCCACAGAAGTCTTGGGATTCTGTTCTGTGGAGCGATGAAACAGAACTGGAACATTTTGGCCCAATGGAGGCTATTGCTCATGAGCAATGAGCTAAGATTCTGCACGAACGCTGCGAGAAGCTGGTGTCCTGCTACGCATGTCATTTGCAGCAGGTCATAACAGCAAAAGGGTGCCCTACTAAGTACTGAAGATGCTTGCCATGAAGGGGTTGAATAATTTTGAGACTGGAGAAGTCATTATAATTTGCATTTTGAGTTGAATTTAGGGAAACCACATAGTAATGCATTAAATCAATGCATCTCTCTGAGGAAAGTTCCGTGCCTCCATGCACAGGGTGGAGACACTGAATGTTAGTCACACTGTGCAGAACTGCCCCAGGAAGCACCTCTAGCAGCCATCTGAGGAGTTGTAAGTGTAGGTATCCCTAGGCTGTAATGTAAACATTGCATTTTCTCTGAAAAGACAGTGTTTGCTGCAAAAAGCCTGCAGGGACTGATTATACTCACAAGAACAAATACAATAAGCTGTAGTTGTTCTGGTGACTATAGTCTCCCTTTAAGGGCACCTGTCTGCTGCAGCCAGCTTACGTGATGCAGAGTCCATGCCTCTGGGAACAAGTAGGCCTGCAGGAGATACTCGCATCACCAAATCATATTTGACTGGAGCCCAAGGTCTTGAAAGGGACTCAGCGGTATCTAAAAACAGTGTCATATACAGTGCTTCACGTGTAATTATGATGAGCCTTTGGCGTTATTTCCCACAATTGTCAGTTTAGCCACCTGCAGAGACAAACCTAGAAGAATTATTTTTTTTGTTACAGCTAAAAAATAAATCAATGCTTATTACATGAACTGACTTACAGCCCGAAGCCCAGAGACTGCGAGAAGAACAAATTACAATACTTATGAGCATGAATAAAACAGAAAAGACAAGTTGAGATTTCTCTCTCTTTTATCAACATGCTGCCTCGGATTTTAAAAACTGTCAGGATTTGTAAATTATACTTAATTTCATTTTTTTCCCCCATCAAATTAGAGAAACCGGATGCGTAAAATTCTAGCATTCACCGTTACATGTTCATATGCTTTACCTTCTATGTGCTGTAGATAAAACAAGGCTTTTTCATAAAAATGATCAGTCAACACAGACATATCTCTGGTGACCCATACATTAGCAGCTCTGTATTTTGCTCATAAGAGGATTGAGGTTACACTTATAACAGAATAAAGTTTTTTTTGTTTTTGTTTGTTTTTTTAAAGAGCAAAAAGTTATGACCATTAAGTCTGTGATGTGCTCTCGTAATATTACTCTCAATTGTCGGCCAGTGATAGACGGAGGTCAGCTAATGCTCTAAGTCTTCTACTGGCCATTTATCTAATCTTCCTGATCACTACAATGGCACAAAAGTTGAAAAAATTTGGCAGAGGTGTTGGATTCTAGAGGACTAAATTTGGGGCTAAACAGTTAAAAAGTGGTTTAATCCCTGAAGGCAGGGTCTGAGCATTCCTTTAAAATTTTGAAAGTTACAAAGTATGCAGTTTTTTTCATGTTAGTGCCTCTTTGAAGGTTTTTTTTTTATTCTTTATTTTTATTGTGCTTAGAATAACATAACACGCTTGTATTGCCACAATAGCAAGTACATGCAGAAGGAGTAAACAAGAATATCAATAATCATGGCAGTCAGAATCAGCACATTTTTTTTTTTTTAAGACAAGAGGGATCAGGCTAGGTAGAACAATCTGCGACTTTACAAGGCAAATATTAGCAGTTTAAACATTCAGTTTGCAAGAGTTGTGTCATATGTTGATTAATTTAACATTGTTTAAACTGATCTGTGGGCTTCGCATATTATGCACATGAAGCAAGAGTGTTATAGGCCGGTAGGCATATGTAGACATGTAAGTTGCTTACTAGTCATAAATGCTTTAGGCAGAAGCTATTGTTCACATGAAGCATTTGTGGGTAACAAGAAGTACTAACAAGCTAGTTAGAGATCGATATTGGCATGGTATGCGCACTTAATAAAAACCTAAAAATACAAACTAGTACAAGTCATATGACTGCATAACGTAGGCTGGTCACGTTTAAGAACATAGTGTCGCTGGGTGAACAACATAAAGGCTGAAGGCTTGTAATTTTAAAGCAGTATAAACACAGGGCTATGTTAATGTGACATAAGGTGAATGGTAGGTCTACATCATAGAACTGTGGTGTAGTAACAAAGCATAGGAAAACCTCTGGCGCTGTAGCTATAGCATATGGGAACGTCTAAAGGCAACACAGTTAAGGTAGGGATATACACGTTTAGTTTAAAGCATGGAATACAGTCAACGTTTGTGTCTCTGGGCGCCCAGCTGGCTGCGGCACCGTGAGAACGCCAGGAACCCTGCTTTGTGTCCAGGCCGGCAGCCGGAACGCAGACAGCTGCTGTACTTCACCCGACACCACTGGTGTGCTTCGGAGGGCAGTCCAGTCCATGCCCCTGCGCGGCCCTCCTTGACGGGTGTCGGTCCCCATTCGGGCCTGATCCGAGCAGGTGCCACGTTGCTTGACTGGTGTCCCCCTGGGCATGCCGCAGTGCAACGGCACGGTGCTCAGCCACTGCCTTGGAGAGAAGAGCTGTGTCACGCTGGTCCCAGGATCTTTGCTGAGGTAAGTCACTGTAGTTTAGGGGTTGCTTGGTGACCCGGCTCCTATGTTGGTGGGAGCGGGTGTGTGCGCCCAGGTAGCCTGGTTTGGTTTCCCGCCATAGCGGGTTTTGGTGTCTGCGTGGTCGGATGGTCGCTTTAAAGGCCTGAAGGGAAAGCCTATAATGGCGTAGGCGGGTTGCAGGGCGGACCCACGAGGCCACCACTCGCGCTGCTCGACTGTAGGGAAATCCTCGCTCACACAGCGCCGAGCAGAGGCCCAGACAGAGTCTGTCAAGGGCTTCCAGGGGGTGAGTGGTTGCTTGGGTGCCTTTGCTCTGTCCCTTCGGTCGCTGTGGAGTGGCCATCTTGAATGAGCCTTAGCCTTTCAGCACCTTTGCAGGCTCCGCAGCCCGTCTGCGAGCTCGTTCCGCCTGATTAATGGGGGACCGAGATAACCCCCATCGGTCGGGGGGGGGGAATGGTAGATCAGCAAGTTCGGTGGGGGGGGACCCGGTGCCGGAGAGAGCGGCCGCCTCTCCCCAGCTCCAGTAGGCCGCACCTGGCGTCTCGCTCCCTCTGCCCCGACGGGCTCCAGAGAAGTACCTCTCGGTTCAGGAGCGCACCCCCGACGTGGGTAGTGCACTCCGGTGAGTCTTGGGGCTAGATAGCCGTCGATTATGCCCGTTATTCTGCTCGCTTAGCAGGAACTCTCGTCCCCCACGTCTAGTCAGCCATGCGGTCAGGCTCCGCCCCCCTCTTTGAAGGTTTTAAACAGAAAATAGAGTTGTTGTTTTTTAATTATTTTTTGTAGTTGGTATTATTAAATAAAACACATCAGGTTTTTTTTTTTTTAGCTCAAAGTAGTTGAACTGGTAGCATAGATGGCTTCAATAATTTTTCAGTTTGGCTCTGTTTGGATCTTAACCCCTTAAGGACACATGACATGTGTGACACGTCATGATTCCCTTTTATTCCAGAAGTTTGGTCCTTAAGGGGTTAAATCTGAAATTCACTTTGAATTAATGTGACTAATGGCGTGTTTGTTGTAGACATGACTCTCAGCAAAAGCAAAACAAGGATATTATTGTTTGAACATTATGTACACATTCCTAAAAAACTTGTACTGTGTATTTATAAAATCTTGCATTTCAGTGTGTATAATGTCATGTCCATTCATTGTACAAGTATAAATCCCAGGTCGATTAAATATTTAAGCAAACATTGAATTTTTCTAACAGTAAGGTAACACAGTCACCTTTCATTTTATGTTTTCTTTGTGTTACTTTTATCTTACCTTTTAATGAACAGACAGTAATTTGATTTTTTATGTCTTTTGTTGCCAGTCTTATTTAATCAGACACACTATGTGTTGTACTCACAATTCTCCGCATATGTGGTACAAGGAAATCTGTTTATTTGTACATTATGTACATGTTCCTACTAACCTTTCACTCTGTATTTATTACATTTTCTATTGTAATTTACCTGTAAAGTGGTTCATACTTTGTGTAATTTAACGTATGGTACATTCATATCAACTGAATAGATCTCAGCTCCATTAAATATTTAAGCAACCGATGAATTATTCTAGCGATCAGGTAACACGGTCACCTTTTATTTTTTTCTTTCTTTGTGTTCGTTTTCTCTGACCTCTGGATAATAACGAATGTTACATTGTTTGATAGATTTTCTGTTTTGTATCGTCTTTGTTTGGCACTTGTTGACTAAGTTTTATTTATGACGTGTTGGCTCCAGTTCTCCAACTTTGTCCTTATATTTTATAGCTGGATATCTTGTTTGAAAGGAACATAGAAAATATACTAGTCTAATGTTTACCATTTTCAAACTGCATCATATAACCTCAGAATAAAAATACATGGTAAAGTCAATTTAAATACCAATGCAATGTACATATAGTACAATAAAAAAAATACAACTTATGTAGACTTAGAAGGGTATCTGTATTTATTTGAAAAAACAAAGGGTTTGTTTTCATAGTTTTTGGTAAAAACCAAGCGTTACGTATTGTTAATACCAACCGTTGATAATCATTACAGCTTAAAGACACATTTTAATGTCTTTCTTTTTGTCAATCTGAGGTAAAGAGTGACACAAATAAAACAGCAGTTATATATGACATTACAAAACAAAGCATTGAGTAAACCTTGCATGAAACAATAACCTCATTAAAAAAAATGGTGGTTCGATTAAATGGCCTAATGAAAAGATGCACAGAATGTATCTCTAACGAGTTTTCTTAAACTAATTGTAACTGACACTCTTAGTAAGATGTGTGCAGCGCTCCCCTCCTCTCCTCTCCTAACTTTCTGATTTTTTGTTTATTAAAATTATGAGAACACAATACAGATCTTGATACAACTGAAACACTGTCTCAATAACAGGCACATTAAAAAGAAATAACTTGTTTAATATTTAAGATATTCTAAATTCAACTGCAGAATATATGACATATGTCTTATTATTAACACTATATTTAATGGTTCTTATATTTATGATATATAATTCGTTTAGCATAGTATGTGTCTTATGTTAGACCAGGGATAGGCAACCTTCGGCTCTGCAGATGTTTTGGACTACACCTCCCATGATGCTTTGCCAGCATTATGTGTGTAAGAGCAGTATGGGGGATGTAGTCCACAACATCTGGAGAGCCGAAGGTTGCCTATCCCTGTGTTAGACTAATGCTTATTCTGTTAAACTTGTACACTGTCTTTCTATCTGATTGCCTCTATTAAATAAAGAATAATAAAAAATATTTATAAATATATACTGTTAATATAATATTTTACTTAAAAAAAATAAATTAAAACATGTTTTTGTGGTGAAAAAGCACAACACGTTAAACACAGGCTGCTTTTCGGTGCAAGGACAACTTATTCATGTGTACAATCATCAAGTTTCTGGCAATATAATACTCGCTATGACTACAGTGCGGTCAGCCAGTTACACCAATTATGGGGCTTAACCAGATAGGGTCTCAGGGTTAGCTGTCCCCATCCCCAAAGTATTCACTTTCCCCTGTGGGCTTCTCCAGCGCTCCGAGGGACAAATGGGATAACGAGAGCGGGAAACAAGGTCTGCTGGGAATGTGACCGAACTGCATCCGCATCCGGTGGGGGAAGGTACAGAGTCCTAAGGAATGTAAAGGATTCCGTAGTAGACAAGAGTCAATGTACAGTACTTGGTCACCAATAGGGGACTTGGTGTACCCCATTGATATTCAACACTAGCCTCCCTCAGCTTGGAATCACTACATTGAGTGACCTACGCCACTGATGAGGTCATGGAAAAAGATGAGGTAAGAGTTTTCAAAGGGGTGTTTTACCTCTGACCGCAGCCATGAGGTGTCCCTTAACCTGGGTAGAAGTACAATGAACAATTGTGTCTTGTGTCACCCCTGCAGGAGCACGTTGAGGTTTTGGGAGTTGATATGCGCCATCAATGGTAACAATTTTTTACAAGATTCGTAGGCAACACTGTGGCCAGAAGGCGTCTTAAGTAGTGTGGAAGTTCCTCTGGAGGGACTGCGTTTGGTATACCCCATATTTTGATGTGATTCCTCCAGTAGTGATCTTCCATGAAAACCATTTGGGAAGACAATGCTTGGTGGGAAGACTGGACCTATGTGAGGATATCTTACATGACAGAGAGATCCCTTCATAGGTCCATTATATCCTCTTCACTAATTCGGACCCAGTCGGTCACAGCCTGGACTTCTGTTTTAGCCACTGTTATGTCCGCAGCCAGCAGTTGTTTTTTCCTGGAGGAAGTTCTGTATATCCAATTTAGTTGCAAATTCCATTGCCTCCCGTGGAATTGTAATTGGGGCATTAGGTGTTGGCGACAAGGTATGTATAGCAGAGGTATTAGGCTCACTAGCGCTGTTTGAGGTCGAGACCTCATGGCCTTCATTAGTCACCCTTGGGGGCTCAAGTTGGCTTTGTAGTATAACGCCAATATTTCTATTATTGGCAGGGGCATTAGTTGTCTGCTTTTGGGTGCGACACCCCATCTCAGGTACCTCTACAGCCAACGTGGGCGAGCTTGTTGTCCCTTGGGAGGGAGTTCTGTCTGCACCGAGGCCGCCGAGGAATGTGTCAGGATCAAGGGCGTGCAGGACCATCGGCTTGCGTTTAGCTCGGGAGACCTTCGGGGTGTGAAAGAATGCCATGGGTCTGACCAGCAGGTTACCGGGAGCCACTTGGTGTGTCTCACGGGTGTTGATCGAGCGATGGCAATACTGTTTAGCATTATATCGGGTAAGCAGCCAGAGCTCCAGGAAATTACGTCCGCTCTCTCATGGGCAAGCTCCGCCCCCATTTCAATGTATTTTTAACCTATTATATTGCTGTTACAAAGCTGTGCATTGTTTTCTAAGATTTTTAAGTATTTTTATTGGAATTTTATTTATATACTTACATGCTATAATATGGGAATATGTTATCTGCCCTTGATTAAATAATTTTATTTTTGGTATTTTTTATCATACATGGGGACATTTTATGAGAGAGCAAGATGTGGGTTTTATTCTAAAAGTTAGATCTGGAAAGTATTTCTTAAATTTATGGATTTCCTCCTTTTGTGATTTTAGATTTTTAGGCAGAATTCAGCAATAATGGTTTTATAAATGGTATGGTATTAATGGGTGCATTTTGCGTTACTGAAAAAAAAAATTCTAAGCAGGACTTTACGATTAGTCTTTATGGAGCTTACAACTTACATACAACTGTGCAGCAGTATGGGATCCAAATACTTGAGAGGGGACAACTCTTCATTACAAATCAAGCTCCTATTTTGGAGCATATGTTAAACAATGGAGTTTTCTACTGGAAAAATTATTCAATATCACTAATATCGTTATTAGCAGAATGGGATGCAGACCTATCTCAGCTACCAGTCCTTAACTTGTTATATGTATGTAAGTATGTAATATCTCACAAAACAAATCAATTATTCATTAATGGTATAGGAATATTAAAAATATGTGTTACGTACCTCTGTCTTTCCATTACGAAATAAAAAGTTCAGATTGTCCCAGTAACTCAGATTCACAAAATGTAAAAATACCCAAAGTCACTGAAAAAGTTAGTTAACTATTAAATCTGAACGGGTTTAGACACGTGAAACACATGTCACTGAATTTCTTAATACAATTTTCTGCTTGATCCATCGTGTAACAGGTTTTTCAGAGGTAATTGCTGTATTAAATCAGACCGCTTGTCAAACCATCTGTATCAATATTTATTAAATCTAGTTCTGCATACAGGTGGGGGTTTGGCGATAGACTCAGATTTTCTTGTTGTTGAAGAGTTCAACCATGCAGTATGTTATATAATTGTATTCCACATGTCTATGAACTGGACAGACAGACTGCATACTTTATAGGGACTACTTGTATCAGTATTGATAACCAAATACCCAATAACCATAGAAAAGCCTTTTCCAATGAACCAGTCAGATGCCGGAATAGTGACAGTATAGGATCACGTCTCTATTACAGGAAAAGCAGTAAAAACTGTTTCTGAGAGCATACACATTAAGATCTTGAATATATACATGACATCAGTGTAAGAGAATAAAAAAAAAAAAAAAAGTTTCTCTTGGCAGGCTTAGCATATACCGTTTTTTTTTGTCTATTCTCTAACAGGAAAGTAGACTCTTCTAATGGAAGGTAACTTCTCACATTGGGAGTAGGATAACTCCTCAAACACCTTCTGGCTCTAAAGGAAGACTATAGAGTATTCTATAGTATGTATTCCTGAGCCTGTGGTGTTAAAACTACCATCTTGGTAGTCTGGTGGAGTCCAAACCTTGATGCACCAGAGCTCTTCTAGCACAAGGGAGACTTACACGAGGTGGTTTTAATTTTGTGACTGATCAGTGTACATATATATATATATATATATATATATAACAAATAATAAGAAAGTAAAAAAATATCTGTATATATATATATATAAAATTTAATATGTCACTCATCATTGTGATTGCTGCCCTTATTTTCTTCTAAAAAATAAAGCTAATAACCTTTTAATTACATTTTTTTCCAGCAGCGAAATACTGCCCTTGCAGCAGCCCAATGCATCTCCTATTTTATTATCATGCTTCATGACTTCCTGCTGATACTCAAATATTGACATCATCAACACAAAATTGCATCATTGCTAATGCCCACTCATACTTTGGGGGCATGACTTTAAAGGAAAGGCATATAAATACTTTAACTTTTCACCTGTTTAGTGCCCTGTTGTGGTTCCCATGTGATCACAATAGTGCGTTCCTTATTCTACGACAGGCATAGGCAACCTTAGGCACTCCAGATGTTTTTGGACTACACCTCCCATGATTCTTTGCCAGCATTATGAGTGTAAGAGCATTATGGGGGATGTAGTTCACAACATCTGGAGTGCCGAAGGTTGCCTATGCCTGTTCTATGATATTCTCGTTTCCTGATTTGGTTGTCTGACTACTCTGTCATCTATACTCCTTGACCTGGTTTGGTTTATCATTATGTGTACATCTGTAACACCTGACTTTGCTTTGTTGCTTGACATTGCTATGTCGCCTACTACGTTAAAGGAACACTATAGTCACCTAAACAACTTTAGCTTAATGAAGCAGTTTTAGTGTATAGATCATGCTTCTCAGGTTTCACGACTCAATTCACTGCCATTTAGGAGTTAAATCACGTTGTTTCTGTTTATGCAGCCCTAGCCACACCTCCCCTGACTCTGATTGACACAGCCTGCATGAAAAAATCTGGTTTCACTTTCAATCAGATGTAATTTACCCTAAACCATTGTATCTCTTTCTCTGTAAATTGAACTTTAATCACATTCAGGAGGCTCTTACATACATACAGGAAGGATAAACTTTAGATGACTCTTTACAGGACGTGTTTAGGAAGGCTGTGCAAGTCACATGCAGGGAGGTGTGACTAGGGTTCATAAAGTAAGTGATTTAACTCCTAAATGGCAGATAATTGAGCAGTGAGACTGCAGGGACATGATCTATACTCCAAAACTGCTTTATTAAGCTAAAGTTGTTTTGGTGACTATAGTGTCCCTTTAAGCTTGGCCACTCAAAGTCTATCCTTTGTTTCTCTTCTTGGATAGTGTAGGTTTAAGCACTATATGTAGGGTTGCTGTAATTATCTTGACAACAGGACTGAAGTGAAACAGTACAGTGATATTTACAGTGAGATTATATTCCTTTAAATGATAAAATTAAGAGAAAAGCACATGTTCACTAACTAAAAATGTCAATTGCCACTAGGTAATTGGAATAAAAAAAATTAAATCAATTAGTTCAATTTCAGATTCAGTTCAAAATATACAAAAACACATAAAGATAAAAGTGCAGTAGACAAAATATGGCATACTCTAAAAATGGTGGAAATAAAAAGAAAAATACAGAATAATAATAATTGTAAAAATAGGAATTAATAGTAATGATCATGTTGACCACGGTATATTTATTTGAAAAACAAAAATAGAAAAGATATGTAGTGAAGTATGTCTTATTAAGTTTAAATAAATGTGGAATTTTTAATAATTGAAATTACTGGTGTTTCGGGACTTAATACTGTGAACAAATCTATGGTTTGAACAAAAATTGACGACAACATTCTATTCAATTTTTTAAAGTCCACTAATATGTATTGTCCCTATATAGCATCCCCCCCCCACCCCTTCCATACCTTGTCATACCTCCAACCCCTCCGTTCAATTGGATTTCTACATCTTCAGCTCTGCATGGTGTTTTGTGATCATAATGATCTTCTGTTTTAACTGTTTTTAAAACAAACATCTATTTTAGACAGCTTAGAGTCCGTCATATAATTATACGGAAGTTTACATTTTATCTTCTTGTATGGAAGCAATCGTTTATCTTCTTGTAAATATTACCACGTCTCTAGTTTGCTGATAAGCCAATGAGACTCGTGACTTAAACTCTTGGTCTTTTATTTCACTTTCGTATACTATAAAGCAAGGAGTAAAATTATGATATTTGTGAATATAAACCAACTTGAGCATTTTAATAAGAACAGATCTCTTCAACGAGAATATATAAATAATAAAAATTAGCAATACTGGATATTTTATTAGTGGAATCCATTTTACGTTTCATCTTACTAAAATTATCAACATTACATATTTCTGTACATTTACACTCCCTAATAAGCTTGTTGCAAGATAATGAAAAATACATTTCTCAATTTCTGTTTGTAATATATTTTCTGTAGAGTGAGTCTAGCTGGTGATTAATGAGAGCGGACAGGTGTTTTTTTTTTTTTACAAATATGGTAATGTTCAAAAAGTGAATAGTCAGCATTTAACAGCTGCGCAAATATGTCTCATTACATAGTAATTTAATTGGATAGATTAGATACAGCAATACTTTCCTGCATACAAAATAATGCAAATATTATGGATGGCGGTTTTGAATGGTAGTCTGCTTAGATTAATTCAAAGATGTGCAGAATATAGTCACATATATAATACAAAGACGTTGCTGGTTGTGCTATGTCAGAACTGAAAGATATTTTATTGAGTACTACTTGGTAATTAGTTATTTTCAAGTAAAATTAGGAATTCTAAAATTTGTTGATTTATCCATGCCATAGCACTGAACTGCGACTGATCATTCTCCGTATTATTTAATTTTAAATTGTAACAAAAATACCCATTCCAATTTCAAATAAAGTTGACTGTGTTCTATTTAAAGGGACACTATAGTCACCAAAGCAACTTTAGCTAAATTACACAGTTTTGGTGTATAGATCATGCCACTGCAGTCTCAGTGCTCAATTATCTGCCATTAAAGAGTTAATTCACTGTGTTTATGAAACCTAGTCACACCTCCCTGCATGTGACTTGCACAGCCTTCCATAAACACTTCCTGTAAAGAGTCATCTAATGTTTATCCTTCCTTTATTGCAAGTTATGTTTAATTTAGATTTTCTTATCCCCTGCTATGTTAATAGCTTACTAGACCATTAAGGTAAATTACATTGATTGAAAGTGAAACCAGTTTTTTTTTTCATGCAGGCTGTGTCAATCATAGCCAGGGGAGGTGTGACAAGGGCTGCATAAAAGGAAACAAAGTGATTTAACTCCTAAATGGTAGTGGATTAGGCAGTGAAACCTGAGAGTCATGATCTACACACCAAAACGGCTTCATTAAGCTTTTCTCTTAATTTTATCATTTAAAGGAATATAAACTCACTGTAAATATCAATGTACTGTTTTATTTCAGTCCTGCTGTCAAGATAATTACAGCAACCCTACATGTAGTGCTTAAACCTACACTGTCCAAGAAGAGAAACAAAGGATAGCCTCTGAGTGGCCAAGCTTAACCCCTTAAGGACCAAACTTCTGGAATAAAAGGGAATCATGACATGTCACACATGTCATGTGTCCTTAAGGACACATGACATGTGTGACATGTCATGATTCCCTTTTATTCCAGAAGTTTGGTCCTTAACCCCTTAACCGCCTCACTGCTCAATTCTCTGCTCAATTCTCTGCCATTTAGGAGTTAAATCACTTTGTTTATGAACCCTAGTCACACCTCCCTGCATGTGACTTGCACAGCCTTCCTAAACACTTCCTGTAAAGAGTCATCTAAAGTTTATTCTTCCTGAATGTATGTAAGAGCCTCCTGTATGTGATGAACGTTAGATTTACAGAGAAAGAGATACAATTATTTAAGGTAAATTACATCTGATTGAAAGTGAAACCAGTTTTTTTCATGCAGGCTGTGTCAATCATAGCCAGGGGAGGTGTGACAAGGGCTGCATAAACATAAACAACGTGATTTAACTCCTAAATGGTAGTGGATTAAGCAGTGAAACCTGAGCGGCATGATCTACACACCAAAACTGCTTCATTAAGCTAAAGTTGTTTAGGTGACTATAGTGTCCCTTTAACCCCTTAAGGACCAAATAAAAGGGAATCATGACATGTCAGACATGTCATGTGTCCTTAAGGGGTTAAACTCTTTACGCAATCTGAGAACTATCTACAAATTGTTGAAATATCCATATTGTATCTTCCTTGATCTGAAATTGGGTTATTGGTTATGGTGCACTTGGTTCTTCTTTGATTCCTATTCACACAATAGTGCTTGGAAAGTTGAAGTTCAAGTAGGCTTATCACCCATTTTCTTACTTCTAAATCTGTAACTATTAGAATAAGGCAACCAGATTTTGCAATAAAAGATCATTTTTAAGATGGTGTGCTCTTTTGAATCACGTGTTAATAGTTTGACAAGAACAGGGTCTTTAAGGCACCAATGGAGCCCTATTTTTTGTCAAACATCCCAGAATGGCTTGACATAAAAGGGAATCAAAGGGAACATAAAAGGGTCCCTCTCCCTCCCACCCACCAATCCCCAGTTACTGAAGGGGTGAAAACCCCTTCAGTCACTTACCTGAGGCAGCGGCGATGTCCCTCGCCGCTGTCTCCTCCTCCGCGCTGCTCCTCCTCTGCATTGCGTCGGGCGGTGGGCGAGACTGATCGCGCCCACCGGCCGAGGAGACCTAATGCGCATGCACGGCAATGCCGCGCATGCGCATTGGCGCACCCCATAGGAAAGCATTGAAAACGATTTTCAATGCTTTCCTATGAGGAAATGAGCGACGCTGGAGGTCCTCACACAGCGTGAGGACGCCCAGCGACGCTCTAGCACAGGTTTCCTGTGCTATGAAGGAGGAAGTGACCTCTAGTGGCTGTCTAGTAGACAGCCACTAGAGGTGGAGTTAACCCTGCAAGGTAATCATTGCAGTTTACAAAAAACTGCAATAATTACACTTGCAGGGTTAGGAGTAGTGGGAGTTGTCACCCAGACCACTCCAATGGGCAGAAGTGGTCTGGGTGCCTGGAGTGTCCCTTTAACAGGGGAAGTGACCACTGAAGTCTCTTTGCTCCATAACCACTACAGTAAGCTGTAGCAATTATGGTTTTCAGTGAGCCCTACTAAATGTAGGACATTTGTAGAGGCTGAAATGAAGATTTTTTGAAGGACACTGTCCCATAGCATCAAAGTTAATCTAAAAGGATATGAACATAAGAATTTAGAACATTGTCCAATCACTTTAAACAGTGGCATTTTTAGGCTCACTTTTGCATTTTTCTGGATATACAAACTTAATTTTGTCTTCAGAAGAATAATGGCAACATTGCTGAGCAAATAAACCAATAAATCAAATAAGAATACTTGCCTCTTCCAAGGTAAATCTCGACTGATTATGTTACAAGAAAAAAATGATATAGATGTTATACAGGGCAATGTGAGAAAAATTGGATGACAATAATTTTCTACATGTCTTTCAATAATAATTTTCTGAAAGATATATGGCGTATACTGCGCCTCAAAATCATACATACATAAACCTTCAGTTCAGGAGTACAATGTTGCAAACCTCAGGATAAAAAGAGACAATAATGGTGCAGTACAATATTAAAGTGCAAATAATGCTGATAGTACCTATAGGAAAACCACTCACATTTAAAAGAGCTATATTAGAGCTCTGCTGTATTGCGCTTGGGCGGTACAATCCGCGCCTAAGGATATATGGTGATTTGAGTAGTGCTGGTCCTCCAGGTGGAAATGCAGATTTACGTGGTATATATGGAAGTAAATGGTATAGTAAGTACTATTATATCAAATTAATAAAAGGAAATGTGCTTACATTTTATAGAGCAAGACTTTGATCAAGGGTGGTATAATCCCCACCTCAGGATATTGCTGGTACCAAAAAACAAATAGTTCTATAAAAAGTAACAATTTATTATAAAAAAACATATGAACAATAAAGATAGGAAGTAACGTGGCATAGTCTAGTTCCTAGTGGTTGGATGGGCTCGTAGGATGTGTATTTGGAACGCACGTAATGTCAAAAATGGTGTGCGTTGCGTTCCAAGTATTATTACATATAACAGATCATTCTTTAATCTGTAAGAAGTAAAAGAAAACATAACATAAATCTGTTGGAAGTTTCTTACACCTTCTACATATAAATATCATAATATCCCAATTGGCCATAATATAAAATAAAGTGATAAATGATAATGATTTTATATCTACATATAAAATCAACACCCACTATTTTACAGCTGATATCCTACAATTCAATAAAAATATACAAATATATTTTTTAGACCACTGCACATTTGTTGTGTCCAATTAAGCATCCATAAACAAATATAATCTCCATTTACATGAAGATCCCTGGATGCCTTTTATTGAATCATTATAATTTATAACTTTATTTCATATTATGGCCAATTGGGATATTATGATATGTATATGTAGAAGGTGTAAGAAACTCCCAAAAGATTTATGTTATCATTTACTCCTCAAGGATTAAAGAACGATCTGTTGTATGTTATAATACTTGGAACGCAACGCACGCCATTTTTGACATTACGTGCGTTCCAAATACACATCCTACGAGCCCATCCAACCACTAGGAACTAGACTATGCCACGTCACTTCCTAGTGTGATGTGTGCGTTCCACAGTGGCACACAAGTACTTGCCGATCGATATGTACATAAGCCCATCGCGTCACTTCCGGTATGACGCTGTGTGGTGCGCAAAACTGGAAATAGGACTCACCAGGTAGTAATCTCCAATCAAGCTCATCCCATATATACAAGACACCGAGAGGACCACCCCACACTTTTGAAAAAGCCTTTTGGACAGGCGAAAGTGGGTCAAGTGGGACTCTTTTATCTTATTTTAAATAACTTTATTGTTCAGATGTGTTTTTATGATAAATAGTTACTTTTTATAGAACTATTTGTTTTTTGGCTTGCTACCTGGTACCATCAATGTCCTGAGGTGGGGATTAAACCACCCATGCGGTTCCAACTAGAGCAAATCTTGCTCTATAAAATGTAAGTACATATCATTTTATTCATTTGATATAATAGTATTTACTACACCATTGGTGTTCTTTCTGCTCTTTTACTTCCATATATACCACGTATATCTGCTTTTCCACCTGGAGGACCAGCACTGCTCAAACCACCATATATCCTTAGACTGAGATTGTACCGTCCACACGCAATACAGCAGAGCTCTAATATAGCTCTATTAAATGTGAGTGGTTTACCTATAGCTATTATCAGCAATATTTGCACTTTACCATATTGTACTGCACCCTTTTTGTCTCTTTTTTTATCCTGAGGTTTGCAACATTGTACTCCCTGAAGGTTTATGTATGATTTTGAGGCGCAGTATACACCATATATCTTTCTGTTTATCAATTACACAAGGTTTTGGGAATCCTTGTATTGTATACCGCAGCCCCTACAAACTCATTGTACTATAGTGAGCGCCTATACCTTTCTGTTTTTCGATAATAATTTTCTACATGTATTTCATGTCTTTCAAAACAACAATTTTTTGTACCTTGCATTAGTTCATAAAACTTACAAAATATATTTTTGACATAGAGGCTTATATACAGAACTACGGTACATTAAAAAGACATGAACAGTTTTAACGTAAAATCACTTAAAAGTCTGTAGCCATTTAGTTCCCATAACTAAATGTGCTTCAAAGTAATAAGTATCAATACCAGCAAGTTTGATAATCCATGTAACCCATACACCAATCGTAAAGGTAGATACTGCGTTCAAAGACTTCCTAAAAAAACACGAGTTAGTAATTGGTCATCCATGGAACGTCTGAGTTCTTTTGTTTTAGATTCATAGCAATTCAAACAAGTAATCACACAAAGCGTTTTATTCCCACTGAAAGCAGGATAAAAAAAAAAAAAACACAGATGGGGTAGACATTTTGTTCTTCTGGAGATGTTAAAATTTACTTCAGATGTAACAAATCTTTTGCTCTTTATACCTAAACTTTTCCATTAGAGACTTTTCCATAAGATATTTTGAAGAAAAAATAAATCACACAGAAGCATGGTTAAATTAGCTGTAATTTTAAAAAGACAATTTGTCTGTAATTTTAAAAAATACATTTTGTCATTTTTGGTTCATTTGTTTTTTAATTTACTTTTTTTTCTATTGAGGCATAAATTAAAATGCTATTACAATAAAAACTGGTATATACCAGCCAGACATGTCACATGTAAAAAATATATCAAAACATACCATAGTGTACACTGAGTAATAGTGTTTATTTTTTTTATTTTTAAGAGCATCCGTATGAAATCTACAGACAGAAGTATTATTTACTGAGCAGATACCAAAAAGCACAAGCAGCTTATAAATAAGAATCATTATACGATGGCTAGGCTAAGCTTCAACACTGATGAAGAATAGTAAAAATAAAATAAATAACAAACGGAAATGAAAACAATAAAAACAAAAGAGAACATGGATTAAAACACAATTTTTGTGAGCCATTTGGGGTTAATTTTTAAAGAAAAACAAAATGTCATTAAAATCCCAAATATTTTTCGTTTAGGAGGTCTAGGTATTTTAATTCCCTTCATTCATTTTGACACCAAATGATGTTTTATACATGTGACCCTCGGTATTGTTTAAGATGTGCAAATGTTGCTGAGTGATTCACATTTATGGTTCTAAAGGTTAATGCATAATCGGCCCTCCAGGCTTGCAGTTCCAGGTAAGACTTGGC
Source organism: Pelobates fuscus (assembly GCF_036172605.1). Classification (NCBI taxonomy): domain Eukaryota; kingdom Metazoa; phylum Chordata; class Amphibia; order Anura; family Pelobatidae; genus Pelobates; species Pelobates fuscus. The sequence continues at coordinate 458,156,110 of NC_086317.1, forward strand.
TAGTATTGTAGGGCATGATATGTTAAGTCCAGAAAGTGAGGATTGTCCATTGGATGCCATAATAAATACAAATTTATCAAAAGGATTATTGGTGATTTATAGACATTTACAGTAGCCATGGAAACCATGGTCGACCCACCCAAGCAAGAATTACCAAAACCAGAGTCACTCCCGTAATCATTGAGGAAGGTGGGAGAGCATCATTTATTTATTTTCTTACCAGTTTTGGAAGAAGGCATTCATGGCTATTGCCTTTATCTGCATCAGAGATCATGTAAGATAAAATAAAGTTCTAGAAGCTGAGCAAGAAATTACATGCTCCCTCCGCATGTAATAATAGTAAGCTGAACAAAACGAGGAGATAACTTTCTAGCACTAATGATAAAGGTGACAGATGACAGCTGGGACAACCCAAACCAGAGTCTATCTTGTCTTGGTCAGAGAAAGGAAATATGTGTGAAATGTGTGAAGAATTAAAAAAAATGCACTTGCAATATGTAGAGCTTTCAGTCAACTCTACTTAAACGCCCCTGTAGTCAGGGGCGTATTTACCACAAGGCAAACAAGGCATTTGCCTAGGGCGGCACTTTCGGGGAGGCGGCAAAAACCGCTGCCCCAAGTGCCCAGGTAAATGCCTTGTTTGTCTTGTGTACTGGGGGGCCCAAGAGCTGGCTGCCACCTTAGGGCCCCCCTAGGTGTTAAAGTACTAATATTCTAGCCGGGCGATGAGGGAGATATGTCCTTTTAGATTAAGAAAAATATTAATAATTGGTGAGTGTGTGAGAAAATGTGTGTGTGTGTGTGTGTGTGTCTGGCAGTGAGTATGTTTGTGACTGTCAGTGAGTGTATGTTTGTGTCTGTCAGTCAAAAAAAAGGCCTTGACACAAATTGGTGGGGCAAATTTAGATGAGGGGGTGCCGAAATTTGTCGTGCCTTGGGCAGCACAAATCCAGAATACACCACTGCCTGGGGTGTTATGATTCCCACCTGTGGATATGGTGTGAGTTTCTTGGTTCAATGGAGGATGGTCTGGTGGTCTTAAAATATAAACAGAAAAGATTCCAAAATAGTGTATTATGTAGGTAAACTCGGATATGGCTGATATGTGTAGAAATGCTCTCACATTTTATAGAGCTTGTAAGTGGCTCCCAAAAATAGTGTGGCATGGTATAATCCCCACTCTATGAATATATCTTGTGATGTGGTCCTCACCTTGTCAATATGGAAATAAGATATAGTGCACACTATGGCAGGAAGGGTGAATAAAATAATAGGAAATGTACTCACAAGATATAAGCAAAAATAGTTTTTTTTCAAAGTGTATACAATGTCTTCAAGGGTAAAAGCTAAAGACGTCTATTGCATGTGCCAGGGTTGTAACTAGTCCCTGCCACACAAGTGCCAATATCTTTATATGTGCAGTGTATCAATCAGAAACACTGCACATACATACTTCTAGCACTATGGCCACTTCAAATCACTTAAGTGGTCATGAAGGTTGGAGTAACCCTTTAAACACACAGTTTAAGAAGACAGCTTATCTCTATAGAAGCGAAAAAAAGGAAGTGATATTTGGGGACACCATATAGTCTCTGCAATTTATTGTGATTGGACAATGAATGTTCTAAATTCACAAGTTCATTGAAAGTGAAATTCATATTAAATTGACTTGTGTTGCTCTGGTACAATAAAAAGAGTTATAGCCCTCCATAATAAAAAAAGAAGAAGCTAAGTACAAAATGTTATGTGATCAGCATTGCAATACGTGCGTGTGATGGAATTTTTCCATTTTAAACTTTGTAAACTTTTACAGAATAATTAGTTGAATCACACAGGTATAAAGTTCAATCAATTTTGAGCTGGTACAGAGGTAATCACTAAAACATGGATTTTAATTTTTTTTTCTACATTTAGTGAATAGTTCATTGGAGATTCCACGAAGACGTGACTGGTATTAAACGTGTCAGAAAAAAAAAATCACGGTCACAGATAGTTCATGCTCTATGTTTAAAGTGTTTTATACTGACCTTTACATGACCACAATTTAACCAGAGGCCATTCACCAAGCATGCATTGATTTTTTTTTAAATGCCACCAATCATAGCAAAAGTTTGTATTTATACTGTGTTGTTTTGTGGTTTTCATACATGCATAGGCACACAATATTGTGTTTTTGCTGTGTATTTTTTATAAATGAAAAAAAGTACTTAGCAGCTTCTGTCATACCTCCCAAATCTCCCTATTTGAGAGTGGGACTCCCCTATTTTTGATCTAAAACCCTGTTACTGTTTTCTATTGTAGACCTCGATTTAGTATTGTTGGATAAGCTTTCCAAATGATTTAGTATTTTAAAGTTTTAAAACGATGTAATATTTAAAAAAAAACAAAAAAAAAAAACTTTAATTTTGAAATTATATACACACAAATATATATGATTTATATGTATCCAAAAATATTGAATCAAGGCCTTAAAGGAACACTGTAGTGTCAGGAACACAAACATATTCCTGACACTATGTTATGGATAAAATACTAAAATGTATTTTTTACTATTATACATTTGTGTCTTATTTGTCACACATTCCCTAAAAGAATATCCTTGTAAGAGGGTCATAATGTCTTACACATGTGTCGTCAGTAACTATTTCCTCTGTGAATTCCTCCCATCCGGCTACCCTCCCCCCATCCCATCGAGCAAGCCTCGTGTAACAAATTCCTGTGTTAAAAGAACAGCTTCCTTTACTAACTCCTCCCCCACTTCCTTTGTGCCGTTAACAGCTATATGCCACGTGTAACAAAATGGAGAATCACTGTTAAAGTAACTGAAAGAAACTACTCACTCCCCTCCCATCGTGTAACCAAGATGGAGCTGGAATATGGGTGGGAGAACTCTGTATTGATTACATCACATCCTGTAGGGTGGGTTTAGACAATACCCCTTAGACTGTTAACCAATTGTTGAATGTATACTGTATGTTTAACTGTGACTCTGTACATGACATATTTCTGCTTTAAAAGGAGCTCCCACTCCAGGGAATAAAGGATTCCTCCTCAGGTTTTTCACTTATCAGAAACTTTGTCTCCGGTGTGAATTACTTCTAGGAAGGGCGCATTAATTAATCAATTTGGAAGGAGTAGATAGACAATTAATCAAAGTTTGCTTTGATCTAAATCAACTATAGTGGTTAAATGACTATATTTATACTAAGAGAAAAGAAAAACAGAAATATAACAAGAGCAGACAGATTTGTATGAGCCGAGAGAAGATTGTCAGATTTAGGTTGCTCTTCAAGGCTACGATGAGACACTGGCAGGAATCGAATAAAGATTTATTTTCTTTATGAGCATATTATTTCCCCCAAAGTATCGCTAAAATAGGCAAGTGATGGGTAAAGATGCAGTGGTGTCTTGTTTGTGTGTGTCATTGTAGATTAATCATCTTTGTCTAAGTATCCATTTATAGGATACTTAGACTATATAGGAATTGCCCTGAGAAAAAAAGATTTCGAATCTCAGGTAGAGACTTTAAATAGAAAATTAAAAAATAGACACTACCCTTTAGAACTTGTACAAAGCTCACAAAAACAAGTGGAAAAGTGCAATAGAAAATATATTTTTAAAAGAAAAGAAAAATAATCAGGGAATCGAGATTTTAATACAGCTTTCATTACGAAATATAATAACAAGGCACATAATTTTGGCCGATTTTAACTCAAGATGAATTTAAAAAAAAATGTTTTACCTAAAAAAAACTTTTTAGAATTAATAAAAAAAAAAACAGAAAGTTTCAAATCGATTTTAGCCCCCAGTGTCCTACCAGAAGTGAAGAATGAAATGGTTTTATATGGTTCAGGGAATTTTTTAAAAGAAAAACCCAAAGGATTTTATAAGTGCGGCAGATTCAACACTTGTAGATTCCAACCATATAAAACATTAGATTTTAAGAGCAATACGATAGGGGAGTCTTTTAAAATAAAACAGTTCATTCATTGTCAAAGTAAATATGTAGTTTACCTGTTACAATGTAAATGCGGTACACAATATGTCGGCAACTTTTGGAACATTTTGGTGGAATTAGAAAAAAAAGTGTAAAACATAGCGTACGAAGAAACCGTAACAGCTGCAAAGATTTTAAATGTGAAAATTTTAGCTGTATTTGTATAGATATGGTGAGCCCACATTGGAGAGGAGGCGATACCGAAAAACATTTGGCTATGAAAGAAACCGAATGGATTTATAAGCTTAAAACCTCAGTACCGGATGGTTTAAATACTGATTTGGATATCTTGGCATTAATGGATTAAATCCACCAAAATGTCCCTTTGCATGTTTCTCTGCACTTTCTTTTTTTTCGCATTTCGACTATGTAGCATTTGGATACTGTTTTAGTTTTAATGATGTTTTATTTTTAATGTTATGTTTATTTTTAATGATGTTTTATTCTTTCTGATAAAGATCTTATGAAAATGTTTTTAGATTTACGATCCTTCTTGGATAAAGGATCCATATGTGTCCAAATAATTTTTTTACGAGTTAAAAGATTTGTGTCGCTTAATTTTATATCGCTAACTCTTTCCATTTTTTCTCTTTCTATATTAGTGCTTAATTTTTATGTGTTTTTCTGTTTCACTTTAGAAATGTTTTTCTCTTCCTTTAAAAGATGATATTTCCCTTTAAGAATTATTCTTATGATTTTTTATAAAAAGATGATATTTCCCTTTAAGAATGATTTTTTACCTTTTATGCATTTTATTTAGAATGTGTTTTTTTATGTTTTTATTTTTCCTTTATATTATTCTTTATACTATTTATTAACTTTTATGTATTGTATCTATTATTGATTGATCATTATTGATATATGTCTTACATAAATTTTATTTGTGTGATCATTGCTAATCCCGATCTTGGTGTTCTACATGTTATGTAGATATCTTTACACACATGATTGTAATGCTGGTCATTTTTAATACATGAACGAATATGTTGGGTTCATATATTGACATTTGGCATACATTCACGTTGACTATTTGTTACTTCCTGTAGATGGACATATTTGTTTGCAAAATTTGAATAATTTTTTTTCTTTTTTATAAGTATTCCTCACAACTAATTTTTTTTAATATTTTTTTTATATACACATATATTTCAATAAGTTCACCCAATATATAATAGTGTTGGGGCACGGACCGATCTCCAAAATGAGTCTGGTTAATTGTCCATAATGCTTAAAATAATAAAGCTTGCTTGCATTCCAAGGAGGAACGCACATGCGGGACGAGCGCCGGCGGGTGGTGTGTCACGCATGCGCAGACGCACAGAATGGACACGACCCGGCATATTTAAATGCCGGTTTGAGAAGATCGGATCAAGCAAAAGTCTGAACAAAGTCTGAAAGAGACGAAACGCGTTGAGCAGACCCCGACCCTGGAAGGTGTTTCCGGCATCTGGTGTGAATATCGGTTCTATTTATCAACTTGTGGAGCCTGATGGACTAGTGCAGACTGGTACACCCGGGGATTAAGCCCATTTGGAGGCTACAGCTTTTATGCACATATTGATATTTTTCAATTGTGCCATATTGTTTGTGAGTGCTATATTTTATTTTGAGTTTTATTATTGTTAAAATTAAAGTTTGCACTCTTTTTATTCTGGTCTATGGTAACAGACCTTATGCCATAATTCACTGTAATGCAGAGGAATAAGAGATAAATCAATTTGAATAATCATCATAGATTGATCTGTAATGCTCTTTAAACTGGTAGCACTCATACGGCGGCTGCTTTTAGTTTATACATAGCCCTTGTTCACTGTTTAATGAACCAGGCTTTTTTTATTTAAGAGCTGCAGACTGCGCATGTACAGTCTATAGTGTTCTGGGGTGCTTGATTGAAAACCCTGGTAGGCCGGTTTTACTCCCAGTGATTTTTTACAAATTGTTGCTGCAGTAGCCCACTTTCAGGAAACTCAGGGTGGTTTACAAACCATACACTTTGTAATAATGCAAAGTTTTTTTGATGCTTAGACAAACCCTTAAAGTAGTGAAATAAGCAGGAAGTGACCCTCAATTTTTTGTAAGACTATAAAGATGATGCATTGATAAATTCAAAATAATTACGAAAATTCACACCTTTAAAGTTGCACAGGCAAGTGATACAATTGGCAAGTGATACAACTGGCAGATCCCTATCAGACCAGGAAGAGGATCCACCAGTCAGGAGCCTGTTATCTATATCTACGTTGTTGTTGTTTTTTTGGCATCCAATGAGATGTGAAGCTTATCAATTAGCTACAGTCTCATCCATCACATAGGATAAGTGGAAGTGATCATTTTATATGATAGCAGGCATACCACAGTGGCTATAAAGTTATATATAGCCCGGTTTTGTAATCTGAGATGTGTGCACAATATACAGAGCAGCGGCCTGATGTTAAGACAAAAAAAAGCAAAAGGAAAAAAACAACAACTTTAAAATCTTATCCTACCAGAGGATCTTATCCGAGGCTAACAATGCCAACATTAAGACTTAAACCCTTAAAACATCCTGAAAAGGTCTCCCATGTTTGCCATAGATAACATAATTGGTGTTATATAGGAAAATTCCTGGGGCAACGTTCCAAAGGGGAATCTGAATCTGCAGTGTAAACCAATGGAATAATCCTGCTTGATCACATTTAGAACGCCCATTAATTGTCCTCATTATATCACTTGATTGAGTGATATATAGCCCCTCTTATATCTCCTCACAGATCCATAGGTATGTCCCTTCTCGGTCTCTCCGCTCTGCCCGTGACCACCTCCTGTCCGTTGTCCGCACTCGTACGGCCAACTCGCGCTTGCAGGACTTCTCGCGGGCGGCTCCCTTCCTATGGAATAGCCTGCCTACCGCCATCAGACTCTCCCCTAGTCTTGCATCTTTTAAGAAGTGCCTTAAAACCCATCTCTTTAGGAAAGCTTATGGCCTCCAAGACTAACCCTTACCTCACATACCTGTCTCTTGCCCTCTCCTAAAGGGCAGCCCACCTTATTTGACTGCAAATTCCTGTCCTAATGTGTTTTACACCCCACCTCCTATAGAATGTAAGCTCGTTTGAGCAGGGTCCTCTTCAACCTACTGTTCCTGTAAGTTTATTTGTAATTGTCCTATTTATAGTTAAATCCCTTCTCATAATATTGTAAAGCGCTACGGAATCTGTTGGCGCTATATAAATTGCAATAATAATAATAATAACATGTTAGCAATTGGAACGTAGAGTTTTGCAAATATAGGTCAAGTCAGGCACAAATATCTACTAGAACAGTTATATAATGTTATTGAAAGTTTCATAGCAGGGGTAGATCATTTCTCTGCGGGAAATGCCACATCAGTGAAGACATTTGATCCTCTTACATCAGCCGAATATTATTTCAGCGAGATATGTGTCACTTTTTCTATCCCTGGGAATAAGATGGTATAGCTAGTAAGGTCAAGGATTACTGCATTGCCAGTGACCCCGATTTCTTAGCGCTGTGCATGATCTTTTGTGTTCTCCGAGTCACATTTTTGAATATGATACTTGATAGGCTTTTGTTTGAGGCTTTTTTTTTTCATATGTATCAGCTGTGGGGATTTAGTACAAAAAAAAAAGTTGAAAATCTATTTATTTAAGTAAAACAGTAAAATGCCAAGCAGGAAGAAAAAAAAAAAGAAGAATTGCCTATTATTGATGTGAAGATGGTAGAAAAAAAGTAAACAGATATTCATTTTTTTTTTCTAAAATATGTATTTCTTCATTTCCCGAGCTGCGATAGTGTGCTTTGCAATTTAATATTTCATGTGTTCTGAATGGAAATGTATCCTCGTACTCCGGCTAAAGTATTGGGAATGTAATGAGCTTATCTGTAAAGCAAGACAGAATAGACTTCATATTATAGTCTATGTGCATCCAAAGCCCCCAAAAGAGGGTAGTCAGTTTTTGCTAATGCCGTTAACTTAGAAATACGTTTTTTTTTGTTTTGTTTTGTTTTTTTAAGTGTCAGTCATAGTTGCCAAGATTTGAAAAATAACTTCCAGGGACAATTTATATACATGTTTCCAAAACTTGTATATCTCTTTTTTAGTTATTTTTTTTCTCAACTATAAATCTGTCAATCCTAAGAATGCAAAGGCAGTTTAATTTCTGTCCGTCATGACACCGGAGAGGCACGATCACGTGACTGTACCTAATTGGCGCGGCCACAACCACAGAGGGCTTCCTACCTTACAGTGGGATGCTAATCTGATCTGCTTCCCATGGGCTTGCGTGTCAGTGTGGTGTTCTAACAGATATCAACAATCACCAGGCGTAGCATGCTTACAGCTCCGTCTCCTATGCTGACATGATTGACACAACAGTGCAAGCCTCATTGATGCACGCACGCTTGTGTCTTATGAGATTGTGAGCCCTCCCAATCTCTTCCCCTTCTAAACTAATGAATACAACTTGACATATTTTTAGATATGATAAACATTGATGAATATACATACATATAGTGTGTAGTCTGTGCACAACATCTATAGCAGTGTGTGTCAATGTCTGCGTTCATGTCTATATGTGTATGTATTTCTTTGTATGAGTGTATCAGTCATCGCTGCGAAGATTTGAAAAAAAAACTCCAGGGACACTTTGGGGAAAATTTACTAAAATGTTGCTAAAAGTTTCACATCTAATAATTAGCAAAAAATGTTTTCATTTGTTGCTTCATTTGCACCCAGGCCATCATTTTAAATGTATGACATTTTTCTATGACACAATGGATTGTTTATATTGTTTATATTCAGGAATGTTGTTTGTGTGGCATAGGTGTGTGTGAATGCAGTGTTGACATTTGAATGCACAGGTAGTAATTATGTGTAGTTGGTAATTTTAATGCATTGGTGTATTTGTGTGTAGGGTCTGTGTATTTGAATGTAGACATGCATTTAAATGGTAATGCAGAAGAATTAAGAAGCAGATCGAAGAAAGACCTATTTTAAAGAGTATATTCTCCTAATCTATAGATCTACTAGCAAATGTGGAAGCACAATGTATAGATAGCATGATTCTATGAAGCACATGTCGTTTCAAACTAGCTTGATTGCATTCTACGAAGAAGTAAGTAGAAGTATAGATCAGGGTGTTGCAGTGGATGTGATCTATTTGGATTTTGCCAAGGCATTTGATATAGTTCCACTCAATAGATTAGTGTTCAAACTCAAAGAAATCGGTCTAGATGAAAATTCTTGTTCTTGGATAGAACATTGGCTTAAAAATAGAGTACAAAGAGTTGTCATTAATGGTAAATTTTTAAACTGGACAGAGGTGACAAGTGGTATCCCTCAGGGTCCTATTCTGGGACCCCTTCTATTTAACATGTTTATAAATGATGTTGAAAAATGCATTGAAAGTCATGTTTCGGTGTTTGCAGATGACACAAAACTCTGTAAAGTAATACAATGTGAGCAAGATATTACTTTGCTGCAGAGGGATTTAGATAGACTGGGGGACTGGGCACTAAAATGGCAGATGAAATTTAATGTTGAAAAATGCAAAGTTATGCACTTTGGCGTAAAGAATGCACAAGCAACGTATACCCTTAGTGGAAGCCAATTAGAGATGATAACACACGGAAAAGACTTGGGAATTGTTATAGACAACAAACTATGCAACAATGTGCAATGTCAATCAGCAGTGGCTAAGGCCAGTAAGGTATTGTCATGCATGAAAAAGGGCATTTATTCTCGGGATGACAATATCATTTTGCCTCCTTAGAAATCACTGGTTAGACCACATCTTGAATATGCTGTGCAATTTTGTGCACCTGTTGTAAAGAAGGATATTATGGCACTAGAAAAAGTGCACAGGCGGGCTAGAAAATTAATAAAAGGAATGGAATATATCAGCTAGTAAGAAAGGTTAACAAATCTAAAACTCTTTAGTTTAGAAAAACGTCGCCTCAGAGGGGATATGATAACATTATACAAATATATCAGGGGCCAATAGAAATCATTGTGTGCAAATCTATTCACAAACAGGACTTTACATAGGACACGAGGCCATGCGTTTAGACTGGAAGAAAGAAGATTTCGCCTAAGGCAAAGAAAAGGATTTTTACTGTAAGAACAACAAGGATGTGGAATTCTCAGCCTGAAGAAGTGTTTTTTATCAAGAGTTCATACAGATGTTCAAACAGCAACTAGATGCATACTTGCAAAAACAGAATATTTAAGGATATAATTTTTCAATGTAGGGTAATAGCTTCTTGATCCAAGGATAAATCTGACTGCCATTATGGGGTCAAGAAGGAATTTTTCCTAGTTTGTTACAAAATTGGAAGTGCTTCAAACTGTTTTTTTTTGCCTACTTTTGGATCAACATAAAAAAAAAATGTGAGGAAGGCTGAACTTGATGGACGCAAGTCTCTTTTCAGCTATGTAACTATAGATGACATTTTATGCTCTTTCTAAACATTATACGTTGCAGGTACCAACAAGTACCCTTTAACATAAATACACACATATATTACTATACATACATTTTAATGTGTATAAATATTTATACAAGTATTGATTAAAACCAGTTTAGCTTGTGTATAGCTCAAAGGAACTATTTAAGGAATGGATGCACTCCTTAAAGGGACCCTATAGTCGCCTGAACAACTACAGCATATTGTATTTGTTCTGGTGAGTTTAATCATTACCTTCAGGCTTTTTGCAATAAACGCTGTTTTTTCTTCAGAGAAAAGGCAATGTTTACATTACAGCCTAGGGAAACCTCCATTGGCTACTTCTCAGATGGCTACTGGAGGTGCTTCCTGGGGCTGTGCTGCACAGTGTGGTTGACATTCAATGTCTCCTCCCTCTGCATGCAGACACTGAACTTTCATCATAGAGATTCATTGATTCAATACATATCTGATGCTGGTTGGCCAGGGCTGTTTTTGGCTTTTGCTGTCTCTGCTCCTGATCTGCCTCTTTGACAAGCTCAGCTTGGAAAAGCATTGTGATTGGATTTGATAAACACTTCTGATTATGTCAGCCAAGCAGGCAGATCAGGGGCAGAACCAATAGCAGCAGACTTGAATAAAAGGGAAAGGGAGGAGGGGGACGGGTGACGACATGGGAACTAGATGGTGATTTTAACACTACAGTGTCAGGAATACATGTTTGTGTTCCTGACCCTATAGTGTTCCTTTAACACACACTCACTGCCGCACACGGATATACTCACACACACTAAAACATGCACACACATTGGCCAATAAAGATATACACTTACTGACACATGTACTGACTCATATTTCACAACCCACCTGCAAAAAAGTCACTTAATTTCTACACTGCAACTTTAAGGTACAGACTGGAATTTGGAAGATACTCCCCTGGATTTATTTCAACTTTGTTACTACATTATTGATTTACTATAATAATGCTACCATGTTTACTACTGTAATATATCTTTAATATTTTTTACTTTACAGAGCACTACCCACCCACCCTGGTTCCTTCTAAATATATAGCTTGTTGTTCCAGAGGTTTTGAATTACAGTCACATCCTTATTCCCTTCACATGTTATCAGTTACTGCAATCATAGTATTAATTATCTTTGCCATCACCTCCAAATTCATCTGCTACCTCTTGTCTCAACTCCCCATTTTATCCTTTAGATTGTAAGCTCACAGGCAAGGCCCTCTACCTTTTATATTGCTCTGTTTATATTGTATTGTCTTTTTCCCAATTGTACAGCGCTGCGGAATATGTTGGTGCTTTATTAATGCCAGTAATAAATAAATATGGATATAGATGCAATAACTGACCCATACACACAGTCACTGACACACCCTAACTCTCTTCCCCACTAAATTTTAGGGGCAGATATGCCCAGCAATTGTGGTATCAGAACCTCTGATTTATCAAGAGATATAAACCTATGCCTTAATATTGGTGCATTTTACCATGATACTAAGCTGAAAAACAAAATACCACTCACTGTCTATATTAATTCGAGAATGTGTCAGGATCATACCGAAGCAGGCAAAAACTATATATATATATATATATATATATATATATATATATATATATATTTAAATTATTAGACATTGCTTGCTGTCACTGTTCCCATCTCTCACCTCTCCATTCCTGACAGCTTTCAGGAACAACACAATAGCCTGCTCCACATTCAACTATTAATTCTACACAGCTTACACCTATCCTATTACCAAAAAACAAAGAACTGGACTGCCCAGTGACCTGGGAGAGATAAAATATAACTTTTAATTGATTCTCGATGTATTGGTAAAATTAATAAACTTTTAATGTGTAGATAAAATGAGAGCTGAAAATATATCAGACTCTAGACGGACATAACATAAAGAGGAAGAAAAAACGTTGATAAACGTATATATGTCCCTACTAGAATAGTAAGTTTATCAGCCTGCAAGTGCAGACTAATACTAAGTGTTAATACTAAGAGATAATAGTTGGTCTCTATGTTAGTAGGGGTAAGGTGGAAATGATGTGTACAATGGTATATACACAGATAAATGGTCAGACATATACAGCCAGAGATATGTGTTATGTCTTAGTCCCAAACAATGGGAGATTTTTGGATATTTTGATAGATATCAGGTCTGGACCTGATAGATAGCCCAGAGCAGGTAAATCATGCCACTACTCTGGATTGGCTGATGCTGACTTATAATAGTGTAGCTTAGGTTGGCTAAAGGTCCCTGCCTTTGCCAAACAACATGTGGTAATGTGGACAAGTGATGTATAAAGCATAGATATCCCCAAAATAGAAGTATAGGTGAGGAGAGCTGAACGAGGTGTCTGTCTGAGAGAATCAGATATTATAATACTGTATTTCTGATTCCTACTAAATTGGCGAGTCTGCAATACCTGAGGGTCTAAAGAGTCACTGGTGTATACTGCGTTAATTCACAGGGGTTTCAACAGATATACTCAATTAAGAGTCAAGTAATGAAGCTGGCATCCCAGCAGGTCACTAGGGTTTTAGTCGGCCAGTGGACTTAGTTATTCTACACGGCTTGTCATTGTATCATCGTAGACTGCCGCTGGAAAGATGCACAGCCTAGGTTAAATGATTCTTATGGGTAGACGTCAGTGGACCCTCTAGTATGGATTGCAGAGATAACTGGAAATCACTTTAGACTGTTGGAGCTTTCAAAGGAAAAGCTCACTTTATCTGGCTTCTGGTCCAGTACGACTGCAAAGAACAAAAACTCATTTACTTAATAGTCTAGTCTTGTTTAGTCAAAGTGTGAGCGGCTTGCTGACACCTGACCATAAGAGACCGCTAGTCGGGTTGCTGATACTGACTAGATAACGTATCGTCAATTAGTCGGAGTCCGAAGACCCCCTGGTGAATGCTGCAGAGATTTGCTAAGAGTCTGTTTAACCTGGTTCGTCAGATAAAAATTCAGAGATAGCTAAAGATAACTTTCGATTGCCAGCATAGAACAAAAACTAATTTACTTAATAGGAAGGTCTTGTATGGTCAGAGTGTGAGCGGCTTAATGGCACCTGACTGTGAGAGACCACTAGTCGAGTTGCTGATACTGGCTGGATAACGTCTCGTCAATTCGTCGGAGTCCGAAGACCCCCTAGTAAATACTGCAGAGATTGCTAAGAGTCTGTATAGCCAGGTTCGTTAGATAACACTTTAGAGATAGCTTAAAGATAACTTTCGATTACCAAAAAATTGCCTAAGATACCAAGGTTCACTCGAAATCAGCCCTAATGATCTAGTTCTAGATATAGAGTATAAACAGCTTGTCCAAGTTAGCTACACGAAGAGGAACAAAAGCCCCGACGCGCGTTTCGCCTGTGAGCGGCTTTTCAAGGGGTAAGTAAAAATCTCGTGTGTCCGATTTTAAATAGGGCGCCTTGCGTCCTGATTGGTTGGTGGGAGGGGCTATGAAAATAGGTCTAGTTAACTCCTGCCCTGCTGGATAAGATGGAAATCGAAACAGTATATAGCATTCATGTTCTGGAATCAACTGAATGCTAGGGACTTAGTGAGAGTTTTGGTAGATTACTGTTTGATCGTTACTTGCAGGGTATACAGGATTGCCGGGCTGTAAACTGGATCCTATGAAAAGGAAAACATAGTTGCAAAATTATAGTTTGCAACATGATAACATTTACGGAATGGTGCGTGCAGGGGTACTGGGTTATGACTTGTCACGAGCCTGCTGAGTAGTGCTAGGCTGTTGCTGTGTTTGTGTACAAGGTGGAGTGGCACCCCCATTTTTTCGGTTTCCAGATTCATAGTTAATGCTTACCATGAGGATTATAATCCAGCATGGTGCAAACTAGCTGAAATATGGTTCTACCAGAGATACAAATAATTGCCATGTTGTTCAATCATTGAGGGGTACTGTACAGAATATCGTGCCAGCGCCCAGTATGGTAGATAGGGGAAAGTATGAGGATCCCACCAAGGATTGCTAAAAGATTATAATGGTTGAAGTACAAAGAGAAATAGTGGGTGAAATACCCTGTGATTACACGGTCAAATATAGAGTTTAAAGGTAATGAGGGATAAACCCTGTATAGAGAAGTGCCATCAGTGAATGGACTGACATTATTTGTGAATGAAGGGAGTATAGTTGTATTCTTCATTCAAGCCACAAGGAGTTAGTGTTTTAAATTTAAAGATCCATTGTGACTCCTTTTGTAATAAAAGTTGATTTAGATTCCCTTTTCTTGGGTGAGGAAGAAGCTTTTCTATTGCCTGAAATTTCAAGCAATCTGTATTGCCGTGGTGGAAATTCTGGATGTGTCTGGCAATTGGGGTAGGGGTGATATTGTTTTTGACGGAACCGATGTGTTGCAGGATTCTACGTCTAAACTGCTGGTAAGTTTTGCCGATGTACTGTAGCCCACAGTCACAAGTTATCAAATAAATGATATTAGTGGTGCTACAGTTAACAAGGGCATTGGTATATACTGTGATTTTAGAGCAGTTAGACTGGGTATATTTGGATGGAAGAATATATTTACATGCTTTGCAGTGTCCGCACCTATATGTCCCTTTGGTTTGAGTAAGCCAGTTTGAAGTGGCCTGAGGGGATGCCAGGTGACTATGGACAAGCATGTCCTGTAGATTAACCGCTCTCCGGGCAGTTAATTGTGGATGTTCTGGTAGTAGTTTGTTGAGTACAGGGTTGTGGCGTAAGATTGGCCAGTTTTTGGATAGTATATTGGACATGGTGGCCCATCCACTGTCAAAGGTCGCTATACACCTTGGAGTAGAGTCGGAGGTCTTAGTGCGAGTTGACCTAAGGCTAGTTAGTCTATCGGTTTGGCTTGCACGTTGAAATGCCTTCTTCAAGACCCTATTGGGATATCCCAATGTCTTGAAGCGAGTTCTTAAGGTTTGGCATTCTTGATAAAAGGAATTATCCTCGGAGCAGTTCCTTCTAGCACGGAGGTACTGACTGTAGGGGATAGAGGCCCTCAGATTGTATGGGTGATGGCTATCCCAATGTAGGAGGCTATTCGTTGCGGTTGATTTCCTATATAGCTCTGTTTGTATAGTCCCGTCCTCAAGTAATATGATTCTCAAATCCAAGAAGATTAGTTCGTGCACATCAATGACAGAGGTAAGTTTAAGGTTGATGTCATTGACATTGAGTGCACCGACGAAATCTTCAAAAGCCCCACAGGAGCCGGTCCAAAGGAGCAGCATGTCATCAATATATCTATACCACTTCAAGATATATCCATGGTATAGGTGATATAGTGGAGAATTGATGACATGCTGCTCCCACCAACCCAGAAACAAATTCGCATATGTTGGGGCACAAGCCGTGCCCATGGCAGTGCCAGTCAGTTGTAGATAGTACCTGCCATTAAACATAAAGTAGTTGTGCATCAAAACAAACTTCAACAATTTAAGTATGAAGTTCTTTTTTGAGGGGTCGAAGTTCGACTTGTTCAGAAAAAATTCACATGCGAAAATCCCTTTGTCATGTGGAATGTTGGAATATAGGGAGACCACATCGAGACTGGCCAAAAGAGTGTAAGGAGGAACCTGTAGACCCTCCAGGGTCAAGAGGGTAGACTTAGTGTCCTGTAAGTATGACGGTAGAGTAATGACCATAGGTCGTAGAACTTTGTCAATAAATCTACTGGATCTTTCGGTTAGGCAATTGTTGCCCGAGACTATGGGTCTGCCAGGTGGATTTAGCGGGTTTTTGTGAATTTTGGGCAGACAATAAAATGTTGCAATGGTCGGATTCTTATGAGGTAGGAGATATTTGCATTCTTGAGAGGTAATGATATGTGATGATTCAGCTTCCGTTAGTATAGTGTCCAGTTCCTTCACAAAGTTCGAGGTTGGATCACTCGGTAATGGTTGGTAACATTCCTTATCATTCAAATGTGTCATGCATATTTCAATGTATTTGTCTCGATTAAGGAGGACAATATTGCCCCCTTTGTCGGCCGGTTTGATGATGGTATTGGTAGATTGTTTTAGCTCTTTTAAACCCTTAAATTCCATAGCTGTCAGATTCTTAGGTGGTGTGGGGATGTCTGATTTCTCGAATTCACTGGTTGACATTTGAACAAATAAATCAACATGTGGTAATTCCTTAAAGTTTGGAGTATACCAGCTTTCTGGCTTAAAATCCGTCAATGGTTTGTTAGGATTTTGTTCCTCCAGAAGATCAGTTAAATTCTGTGCTAGACGAAAATCCTCTAAGGTCAGCCCAAGATCGTTGGCTGTTTGTGTGTCTTTTTTAGTGTGAATAATGTTAAGGGCAATTTTCCTACCTATTACCAGACCTACAGTGTGGGGAGCAGTGTGTGTGTAACAGTATGGGGATCAGTGTGTGTGTAACAGTGTGAGGAGCAGTGTGTGTGTAACAGTATGGGGATCAGTGTGTGTGTAACAGTGTGAGGAGCAGTGTGTGTGTAACAGTGTGGGGAGCAGTGTGTGTGTAACAGTGTGGGGATCAGTGTGTGTGTAACAGTGTGAAGAGCAGTGTGTGTGTAACAGTGTGGGGAGCAGTGTGTGTGTAACAGTGTGGGGGGCGGTGTGTGTATAACAGTGTGGGGAGCAGTGTGTGTGTGACAGTGTGGGGAGCAGTGTGTGTGACAGTGTGGGGAGCAGTATGTAAGTGACAGTGTTAGGAACAGTATGTGTGTAACATTGTGTGTGTGCGCCAATGTGGGGAGCAGTGTGTGTGTAACAGTGTGAGGAGAAGTGTGTGTGTGACAATGTGAGGAGCAGTATGTTTTGACAGTGTGGGGAGCAGTATGTAAGTGACAGTGTGAGGAACAGTATGTGTATAACAGTGTGAGGAGCAGTGTGTGTGTGTGTGACAGTGTGGGGAGCAGTGTGTGTGTAACAGTGTAACAGTGTGGGGAGCAATGTGTGTGTGCCAGTGTGGGGAGCAGTGTGTGTAACAGTGTGGGGAGAAGTGTGTGTGTGATAATGTGAGGAGCAGTATGTTTTGACAGTGTGGAGAGCAGTATGTAAGTGACAGTGTGAGGAACAGTATGTGTGTAACAGTGTGGGGAGCAGTATGTGTGTAACAGTGTGGGGAGCAGTGTGTGTGTGACAATGTGGGGAGCAGTATGTTAGTGACAGTGTGGGGAGCAGTATGTAAGTGACAGTTTGAGTAACAGTATATGTGTAACAGTGTGGGGAGCAGTGTGTGTGTGACAGTGTCGGGAGCAGTATGTTAGTGACAGTGTGAGGAACAGTATGTGTGTAACAGTGTGGGGAGCAGTGTGTGTGTTACAATGTGGGGAGCAGTATGTTAGTGACAGTGTGAGGAACAGTATGTGTGTAACACTGTGGGTAGCAGTGTGTGTGTGACAGTATGTGTAGCAGTATGTGTATGCAGACATCTCAACTCTCACGAACGTTCCGGGAGTCTCCCGCATTTTAATTGCAGCCCCAGGACGCGCGGGTAGTCTATAGAATGTCCCGGAAATCTGTTTTTGTAGCACGAAACTACGTTCAATGCTCATTTCAAATCATTAGAAATGACTATGGAATTCTCTCTCTCTCGTGCGCAAGAAAAAATGTATACATTTCCGGGATATTACAGTGCGGCTCCATAAGGGTACTGCACGCATTATCCCAGCAGGGAGCGCATCCCCTGCCACTCTGCTTAGGAGCGCTGGGCATCACATGACTATGAGACATGGAGGAGAGACATGGACAGAAGTGGAAGGGGAGACATGGATGAGAGGACTAGGTTCTGAACTCGCCCCTGCCACATCTGTTACTTGGTCTCTCCAGTGCCCAGCGTCTACCTGGAGTGACAGAACCTAATCGAGAGAGAGAGAGAGAGAGACGTAGTGAGAGAATGACAAAGCGCGCGTTCAAAGTGAGACCATTCAGGAAATGCACTGTGTCACTCTCTCACCATGTCTGTAAACTCCACCTTGTGAAGCTACCTCCCCGAAATTAGTTTTAGAATGTTGGGATGTTGTCAGGGTATTTATATCGGCAGACATTTTGTGCTATGGTAGAAATTAAAAGTGTATATTCTGAAGTCACTTTGAACAGACCAGAATCCATTTTGTTATTTTCAAGTTAACAAAGAGACACGAAATTTCTATACTTTCTCTAAAACTTTGCCCGAGCTAAAAGGAATGTATAGTATAAACAAACCAAGTGATAAGAGACTGTCTAAAATGCTAATGGAATAGAATAAATTCTAAACCCAGACATAGGTGACAGAGAAGATTAAATAATTAAATTGTACTTTCTATATCTAACAGATTCCCATTGTATTGAAGGGGTCATTTTAGTTCACAAACTGTCATATTAGAAATTACAGCAGAATTTGGAGACACATAGTCTGAAGAAAGCCCAAAGAAACTGTTAGATCTGACGAGAAAACGTGAGTTATGGCAACATATAGATAAGCCAAAATTACGTCAAAATAGCCACCAGGAAAAGTTAACTCTTTCCTGGATAGGTATGTTTAGTGGGACGAGACTGCCATCTATAGACCAAATACTAAGTGGCCATTTAAAAGGTAACCAAACCCCTAGTGCTTCTATTGGTCTATAGCTACTGACGAACAGAGAATCTGTCCCTTTAAAAAGTTAATACAAAGGGAAGAGAAAGACAATCAGAGATCAAGCGCGAGGTATGCAGATGAATGCAGGGGAAATCAGAAGAGTCCGAAGCAGGCTAACAAAGAGAGCGAGAAAGAAACATTCCTTGACACTTAGCTACCTGAGAACATCTGGTGAGAATATCTATTTAACTGGTAAATATATTGGCTTCATTTAATTAATTTAAATTAATTAAAATGTTCTAATAGCATGATATATGACTGGATAAATCACGATCAGATTTCGATATTCAGAAATCTTAGTTATTAAAGAATATATATGGTTATAGCATCCCAATCTGCAGATGGGATTAATATTAATTATATATATTGATGTAATTATTATCACATGTTAGCATATCGTGACATTTATCCAGCTGTATTGATTTGCTATAAAATAAGATTAAATATCTGTTTAGGCAAATTAATAAAATATCAGCTTATAGAGCATGTAGATTTCTTCTCATTGGATGGATCCAGACAATGATTAATGAACTGGTTTAAATGTTATTTTATTTAAAAATTACATCAGAATAGATCTTAAATACTTAGGAGGTCTAGCCAGCATTGGTTATTCTAACTGTCAGCTAAAGTTTTTACGACTTCACGCTGCATTCAGAGGAATTCCGTTCTCTGTGTGAAACTTTCACTTTGTCTCTGTGAAGCCTATCATAAATCTTCTTGACAATTAAGACTGTCTTAGTCATTAGGAAATGTTTTTATATTACCATATTGTATTGCATACTCATATTATACTGAATTTCCATTGATTATTATCACGCATGTTACTTATTATTATTATTTGAATATAAAAATAAATTGTATCTATTTTTATAACAAATTGTGATTTTATTGATATGGTATACATTTTACTTATAATGATAACGTTCTTTGGGATCTGAGGATTAAAAATAGTGGGTAATTCTCAACTGTTTACTATTATTATCCCATAAATATCCCCACAATGTCTGTTTATGTATCATCTCTGAGTTTTCAATTCCAACCCCAGTCATTGCCTTCTCCTGGTCAGAGCAGGTGTCCCCATCAGGTATTCACCTGTAGACTCTGCCTAATGGACTCGTATGCCAAATGTGACTTTTACAGGTACTACTGAACACCACTATTTATGTCCCTTCTAATAGTGTGAGGAATGAGGAACTTACAGCTGTCAGGGTATCAACCCAAACTCTAAAGGACAGTTCTGATACAATGTGCAGAGTTATCAATTATTTCAAAGTAACTGAAATGGGACAACCAGCCCCATAATGATCTATTCTCCCTGAATAAGTTAGGGTGTAATGTGACCCTCCTTCTTTACTGGGACATTCAGAGAGCTATGTAAGCTCATTGAGCAGGGCCCTCCACCCCCTCTGTTCCTGTACGTCCAGTGGTCTGGTTACAATTACATATCTGTTAGTCCACCCATTGTACAGCGTTACGGAATCTGATGGCGCTATATAAATAATTAATTAATAATAATATATGACATGGCCACCCTGCCAATTAAATACTTTAGAGGAGATGAAAAGCTATAAAATGGCACTATTGCTAAGCTGAGACAGAGGTTTCATTCATATATTTTAATGAATGAAACTGCTGCCAGTTCAACAGAACATATCCCATGAATTCCTGCTGTTAGCTGTTGCTGCTAGCAGCTACAATCTTGGGATTCGACTTGACTCTTTAGGTGTCAACAGATCGTTATTGTGGGTCTCCGGCAATATGGCGCGCCCATGGGAGGGGTCAGTTTTAGAGTGCGGCTTGTTTCTCTAATGTTTAGAGCATTCTCCCGCGCGCCCCAGTGAGATCGTGTGTTGGAAAGCAGACTCGAACATGCCGCTCACTGAGCTCGAGCGTGGGGAGGTGGGCGTGTCCTGACATGCGCAGTCTAGTCCTGCGAGGTCCGAGCCGCCATTGGAGGATGTGGCAGGGATTCCGTCCGTGTGACCATAGAGATGATGACGAACCCGGTCGCGTCAGTGGAGGGAGAGGAGATAGGTAGGGACGGCATAGCCGGGGGTCTCTGAGACTGCACTCGCAGCTAGTGTGCTCAATGCAAATAGGCCAACAGCAGCTAGATGGTGACACCAGAGCACTATGGGAATTGTAGTCCGCAGCCAAGCGTTCCAGAGGCTATCTATCAATGAGAGAAAGTAACTGGGTGCCAGAGGGCAGTATACACTGGGTGCCAGAGGGCAGTATACACTGAGTGCCAGAGGGCAGTATACACTGAGTGCCAGAGGGCAGTATACACTGAGTGCCAGAGGGCAGTATACACTGAGTGCCAGAGGGTATCTATCAATGAGAGAAAGTAACTGGGTGCCAGAGGGCAGTATACACTGAGTGCCAGAGGGCAGTATACACTGAGTGCCAGAGGGTAGTATACACTGAGTGCCAGAGGGTATCTATCAATGAGAGAAAGTAACTGGGTGCCAGAGGGCAGTATACACTGAGTGCCAGAGGGTAGTATACACTGAGTGCCAGAGGGTATCTATCAATGAGAGAAAGTAACTGGGTGCCAGAGGGTAGTATACACTGAGTGCCAGAGGGTAGTATACACTGAATGCCAGAGGGTATCTATCAATGAGAGAAAGTAACTGGGTGCCAGAGGGTAGTATACACTGAGTGCCAGAGGGTATCTATCAATGAGAGAAAGTAACTGGGTGCCAGAGGGCAGTATACACTGAGTGACAGAGGGCAGTATACACTGAGTGCCAGAGGGTATCTATCAATGAGAGAAAGTAATTGGGTGCCAGAGGGCAGTATACACTGAGTGCCAGAGGGCAGTATACACTGAGTGCCAGAGGGCAGTATACACTGAGTGCCAGAGGCTATATCAATGAGAGAAAGTAATTGGGTGCCAGAGGGCAGTATACACTGAGTGCCAAAGGCTATCTATCAATGAGAGAAAGTAATTGGGTGCCAGAGGGCAGTATCCACTGAGTGCCAGAGGGCAGTATCCACTGAGTGCCAGGGGGCAGTATCCACTGAGTGCCAGGGGGCAGTATCCACTGAGTGCCAGGGGGCAGTATCCACTGAGTGCCAGGGGGCAGTATACACTGGGTGCATGAGGGCAGTATACACTGGGTGCCAGAGGGCAGTATACACTGAGTGCCAGAGGCTATCTATCAATGATAGAAAGTAACTTGGTGCCAGAGGGTGGTATACACTGAGTGCCAGAGGCTATCTATCAATGATAGAAAGTAACTGGGTGCCAGAGGGCAGTATACACTGGGTGCCAGAGGGCAGTATACACTGGGTGCCAGAGGGCAGTATACACTGGGTGCCAGAGGGGAGTATACACTGGGTGCCAGAGGGGAGTATACACTGGGTGCCAGAGGGGAGTATACACTGGGTGCCAGAGGGGAGTATACACTGGGTGCCAGAGGGGAGTATACACTGGGTGCCAGAGGGCAGTATACACTGAGTGCCAGGGGGCAGTATACACTGAGTGCCAGGGGGCAGTATACACTGAGTGCCAGAGGCTATCTATCAATGATAGAAAGTAACTTGGTGCCAGAGGGTGGTATACACTGAGTGCCAGAGGCTATCTATCAATGATAGAAAGTAACTGGGTGCCAGAGGGGAGTATACACTGGGTGCCAGAGGGGAGTATACACTGAGTGCCAGAGGGGAGTATACACTGAGTGCCAGAGGGTAGCTATCACTGGTATGAAGTATACACTGAGTGCCAGAGGGTAGTATACACTGAGTGCCAGAGGGCAGTATACACGGAGTGCCAGAGGGTAGCTATCACTGGTATGGAGTATACATTGAGTGCCAGAGGGTAGTATACACTGAGTGCCAGAGGACAGTATACATTGGGTGCCAGAGGGTAGCTATCACTGGGATGGAGTATATACATTGAATGCCAGAGTGTAGCTATCACTGATATGGAGTATACATTGAGTGCTAGAGGGTAGCTATCACTGGTATGCAGTATACACTGGGTGCCAGAGGGCAGTATACACTGGGTGCCAGAGGGCAGTATACACTGGGTGCCAGAGGGCAGTATACACTGGGTGCCAGAGGGCAGTATACACTGAGTGATATTGCTGTATTTTGCTGCGTTCTGCTTTTCCTCAATCCTGACCAGTCTCACAGTCCCCGTGGCTGAAAACACCCTGAAGCATGGTGTTACCACCACCATGCTTCACCATTGCAATGGTGGTGCACAGGTAATGAGCAATGCATCGTTTGAGTTGGGTACAGTTTGGGAGTCCTTTAGGTTGTTGGGCTTTCTTTTTTTTTTTTTTTGCATTTTTGAAGCCAGTCTTCATGTACCTTGCAGTGAGGAGAGGATTCTGTCTTGTTTGTCATAAAGGCCCGGTCGTTTGAGTGTTGCTCTGATTGTTGTTTTTCTGCAAGTGTCTCCCATGTCCACATATGATCTCTGTAGAGTGACCATCAGGCTTTTTGTCTTACCAAGGACATTCTCCCCTGATAGCTCAGTTTGACTGTTGTGTTTCAAACTTCTTCCATTTACGAATTATAAATGCCACTGTGCTCTTTGGAACCTCGTAACAGATTGCATTGGGCTGTTCTATTTCAACTCTCAAAAGTGAAGACAAATAAGGACCTGATGGAATACACCCAAAGCTATTAAAAGACCTTAGTGGTGTACTAGCAAAACCATTAACAGATTTATTTAACCAATCATTGTTAACAGGAGTAGTCCCAGAAGATTGGAAGTTAGCGAATGTTGTGCCCATTCACAAGAAAGGTAATAGGGTGGAGTCGGGCAACTATAGGCCAGTAAGCCTAACTTCAGTAGTGGGGAAAGTGATGGAAACCATGTTAAAGGATAGGATTGTTGGACATCTAAAAACACATGGATTTCAAGATCAGAAACAACATGGGTTTACTTCAGGGAGATCATGCCAAACTAATCTAATTGATTTTTTTGATTGGGTAACTAAAATAATAGATCAGGGTGGTGCAGTAGACATTGCTTACATAGATTTCAGTAAGGATTTTGACGCTGTTGCACATAGAAGGCTTATCAATAAATTGCAAAGTTTGGATTCCAATATTGTTGAATGGGTAAGGCAGTGGCTGAGTGACAGGCAACAGAGGGTTGTAGTCTGGAGTATATTCGAAGCTTGGGCTTGTCACCAGTGGGGTACCTCAGGGATCTGTACTTGGACACATTCTCTTTAATATTTTTATTAGTGATATTGCAGAAGGTCTTGATGGTAAGGTGTGTCTTTTTGCGGATGATACTAAGATATGTAACAGGGTTGATGTTCCAGGAGGGATAAGCCAAATGGCAAATGTTTTCGGTAAACTGTGGCAACTGACATTTAATGTGGATAAGTGCAAGATAATGCCTCTTGGATGTAAAAACCCAAGGGCAGAGTACAGGATATTTGATAGAGTCCTAACCTCAACATCTGAGGAAAGGGATTTAGCGGTGATTATTTCTGATGACTTAAAGGTAGGCAGACAATGTAACAGAGCAGCAGGAAATGCTAGCAGAATGCTTGGTTGTATAGGGAGAAGTATTAGCAGTAGAAAGAGGGAAGTGCTCATGCCATTGTACAGAACACTGGTGAGACCTCACTTGGAGTACTGTACACAGTACTGGAGACCCTATCTTCTGAAGGATATTGATACCTTAGAGAGAGTTCAAAGAAGGGCTACTAAACTGGTTCATGGATTGCAGGATAAAACTTACCAGGAAAGGTTAAAGGATCTTAACATGTATAGCTTGGAGGAAAGACGAGACAGGGGGGATATGATAGAAACATTTAAATACATAAAGGGAATCAACACAGTAAAGGAGGAGACTATATTTAAAAGAAGAAAAACTACCACAACAAGAGGACATAGTCTTAAATTAGAGGGACAAAGGTTTAAAAATAATATCAGGAAGTATTACTTTACTGAGATGGTAGTGGATGCATGGAATAGCCTTCCAGCTGAAGTGGTAGAGGTTAACACAGTAAAGGAGTTTAAGCATGGTGGGATAGGCATAAGGCTATCCTAACTATAAGATAAAGCCAGGGACTAATGAAAGTATTTAGAAAACTGGGCAGACTAGATGGGCCGAATGGTTCTTATCTGCCGTCACATTCTATGTTTCTATGTTACAATGTGCTTTCGTTAAATTTCGGCTATGTATATTCTTATTGTACATAGCATTCGTCTGATTGTTCGGTATTTTCATTCTGTTCACCATACGAATGAAAGTACTGAACCATCCGACCACCCCAGAGAGAAGTGTGCCCCTCGTTTAGTATTTCCTACTCTGTAACCGCAGGCTAATTGGTAATTAAATCGTTACTTTGTGTGTATTTGGGTGGCCGCTGTTCGGCATACGAACAACGTGGTGGCGGCCATCTTGTGTACGAACGCTCAGCGGTGTTTGGTCGTTGAGTGTCTGGAACTCAAATCGGACACTTGATTACCCGAACACCGCTGAGACCTCCAGGGCTCCATAACTCACGAACGGAATACCCAACCGGCCCCCTGTTCGGTGAAATGAATGTCCCGAATGAAGGGATTAATCCGAACGCCGGCTCAGCTCTGGATGGCATAGATTTGTATGTGTTTTACCTCCTGAACAAAGACCGACCGCAAGGCCAAAACTCATGGAAGTGCGTTCGGCTACCACCTCGTGTGCGGTCGGTCAAATTTTCACTTCGACCCAAATCCCGACCCCCACTGCATACATATACCTGACTGATTTAGTGTACATCTAGAAACGGGGTTAAACTGTGTAAGGGATAAGTGGATTATGTGTCACACTGAAGGGAGGAGATGTGTGGGAGGTGACGAGCAACTGATTGGTTACTTTAATAATTATTGTGGGTGTCTCCCTTGCATGGGAGAAATGCTTAAAAGAAGGATGTTCCTGATGCTGTGTGTCGTCCAGTCATTGGGAAATGTATGGGATACTTTTGGATTACTTTACTAATCGTGGATATTATTTTCTTGGGTTTTATTACTTGTTCCTGCGCCTCACTAGGATTACCAGCAGAGATAGTCTGTGAAAGACCAGCACTCCGCTACAAACCTTCTACGCAGCCCGAATATTTTTACGCTGATATGTATTTACAACCCTGAGACATTATATAGACAGATGTGTGCCTTTCTAAATCAACTGAATTTGCCACAGTTGGACCCCAAAATGTAATCTCAAAGATGATACAGAGAAACTGGTTCAAGCTGAGCAAACATTTTTTAAAGTGTTACAGCAAAGGGTCTGAATAGTTATGCCAATGTGATATTTCAGTTTGTTTTTTTTTTTTTTAAATAAATTTGTATGTTTTAATATGTTTAAAAAAATCAGTTGTCTTGTCATTATGGGGTATTGAGTGTAAGAAAAATCAATGTGAACAATCTTAGAATAAGGAAGCTACTTAATTTTTTTTTTACATTTTTAACACACGTTTGTGGTACTTTGTGGTTGCTCTGTATATTTTACCAGGATGATACAATAAGATTTCTCTCGTTTTCAAGTATGTCCTTGGATATACTTTGTTTGGGTCTTTTTCAAGTATATGAAGGGAACCTGTCCACACACATTTGTGTATTCAGAATATTTAGACATGAGTAATGTGTTCTGAAGAAGATCTGAATTATCAAGTAGTTAAGTAAATAGTTTTGTTAAACTTTGCTCGAATACGGCAAATATTTATATAGTCAATATTGTTACGTAAATAAGACGTGCTCACCAGCTTGGCTTCTGTTTATATCTACTGCTACCTAATGAAATAAAAAAAAAAGGAACCAGCAAACTGGTGTGATCAGAGATCGAAGACATCACTGTTAACTCGTGATATCATGCAGATCATGTATTCTATCTCCGTGCTGCATGGAGAAAGGTGACACACTGGTCTGCCTATGATTAGTGGGAGTTAGACTCCTGGAAGGAATCAGTGGTGGCAGCTGACATAGCTACTACATAGCAGTGCTTACATAGCAGTAAGCATCCCACCTTAACTACTGCACTACCCTGATACTAACCTTAGTTCTTCAGCCATAGCACAATAACCCTTGCCTAAAATTACACCGATCAACCACAACATAAAAACCAATGACCGGTGAAATGAATAACATTGATTATATCGTTACAGTGGCACCTGTCAAGGGATGGGATATATTAGGCACCAAGTGAACAGTTAGTTCTTGAATTTCATCAGTCGAAAGCTGGAAAAATGGACAACCAAAAAGATCTGAGTTACTTTGACAAAGGTCAAATAGTGATGGGCAGACAACTGGGCCAGAGCATCATTAAAACAGCAAGTCTAGTCGGGGGTACATGGTATGCAGTGGTGAAAGTAAAAACATTGGGTGAACTGGCGTCGGAGTCATGAGTGCCTAAGGCTCATTGATGCATGTGGCGAATGAAGGCTAGCTTGTCTGGTCCAATCACACAAGAACTGTAGTTTAGTTAGCTGAAAAACTTAAAAGACCACTATAATGCCAGGAAAACAAACTCATTTTCCTGGCACTATAGGGTCTTTAGGCCCCCCACACTCCCACTGGGCTCTAGGGGGCTGAAGGGGTTAAACTCTTACCTTTTTCCAGAGCCGGGCTCCCTCGGCGCTGGGGATCTCTCCTCCCTCTTCCAACGTCATCCGCCGAATGCGCGCCCGTTCAATCAGTCCATAGGAAAGCATTTCTCAATGCTTTTCTATGGACGTCAGCATCTTCTTACTGTCCACAAGATCCAGCGCACTCATGTATCCACTAAACAGCAACTTCAATGTTGACAGATTTTATTCGTTTTTTAAAAACACCTAATCTAGGTAAAAATAATGGGGGTTTAGTTACAGTATATGATCATACATTGCATAAGCCTGCCACAACCTCAATGTACCCCATCTTTGGCAGGTCCTACTCTAACAGCCTAATGTCTGCTCTTATGAGATTGACCTGGGGCTCTCTGCAGTACAAGGCTAAATAGGGCCATGGGATGAGGCACCTGTGACATCCAGTCTTCTTCTCACAGTGAGAAGCGCGGAAGCTCCTCTAGCTGCTGTCAATGAGACAGCCACTAGAGGCTGGATTAACCTTATTGCAAACATAGCAGTTTTTCTGCAACTGCTATGTTTACAGCTGTAGGGTTAACCCTAGATGGACCTGGCACCCAGACCACTTCATTGAGCTGAAGTGGTCTGGGTGCCTATAGGGGTCCTTTAATGCTGACTCTGATAGAAAATTGTCAGAAAACAGTGTGTAACGGCACCCCGGGCATAAAGGGGTTAAACAGCCGTTTAGTAGATCTTCCCTTCCAGAGACACAGGCACAGCTACTGTAGAACACCAAACTCCCGAACTGGATACCAAGTAGCACTCCAACTCCCGAACTGGAACCTCACGAATAGCTACTAGCAGACGAACAGGAAAAGCAGACAATCAGCTTACACTCCTGGCAATTAGTCTCTAACAGCATACAGTAAATCCCCCCCAAAGACAAGACAGAGCTCCGTGTTGAGGGTCAAGCAGTGGTCCGTTTTTTGGCACCAAAAGAACCTTCTTTTATGACGGTTTCCCTTAGATAGGACCACCCTCAGGGTGTTACAAAACAACCAATCATACACGTACATTACAGAAAACACTCCCAGCAATTACACACAAAATCCTCCCCTCTGCCTGTGATATAATTATGTTACACAATGGTTTAACATAATTATCACAGACAGTAAAAATACAGTTTTTACACATACCCTGTAACTTTAAAACCATACATCCAATCTCCATATCTTACATCCAATCTTACATATTTGAATTCAGCATACTTTAAACATCAACACTCTCAAAAATTATACCAATCCCTCCAGTGGATACAAAGATAGACCGAAGTCCTTTATGACAAGCACATTTTCCTGCCCTCAACAGTTCTATAGATTTGGGCTGTGCGGTCGGTCAATTTCCTGCAGAAAAATGGCTAAGTCCCCTTCGAATGCACGAACGGGTCCGTTCGTGCAAATAGCACATTGTAACAGGAGGTTCGAATTGTCGAACGTACTTCGACTTTAACCGAAGTGTCGAAGTGGAGGCGACGGTAAGGGTCAGCGGTGTTCGTGCATTTGCGCAGCTGATTTTAGTTCCATAGATTCTTTAGCTTACACCGCTGACCGCGTTCGACTATATAAATATGGCCGCCGCCACGTGTTCCTTTGTCGAATGGCGGCCACTTTGACGACTTCGGCACTTCGGCTGCATCCGAAGTGCCATATAAAAAGTGCCAATCCTTCCCCACAGTATTTAAAGGGCCAGAATGAGTGACATACACTCTGGTATGGCCGAATACTGTTTTTAAAGGGCCCAATCTCCCAGGGCCATAGTCCAGAGGCAACAGGCAGGCAACCAGACTCCTCCAATGCAATGTGGCAAGATTGCAATTTGCTGTATATGAGGCTGCATAGCCGAAGACAGGTCAGACTGCACATGATGACCCCTATCCACTACCCAAAGCACCTTAAATGGGGACGCGAGAAACAGAACTGGACCATGGAACAATAGAAGTAGATTGCCTGGTTTGATGAATCACATTTTCTTTTAGGTCACGCAGATGGTCGGGTTTGTGTGTATGCGTCGTTTACCTGGGGAAGTGATGGCAGCAGGATGCGCTATAAGAAGAAGGCAGGCCAATGAAGGCAGTGTTATACAGTCTAGAGTATGCCATGTTCTGCTGGGAAACCTTGGATCCATGCCTTAATTAGACAAAAAAAAATTAGAGATGTTTTGATCTGACTAGGGGGATCTTCATGATATTAGGCAGGTGCTTTGAATTTTGTGACTGCTCAGTGTATGTCTCTTTCTTCTTATTTTTCGTAACTGCTTCCAGAGGTTTCTTCCTCTTCTACTCTTTTTTTTGGTAGACTGTATAACTGGTAAACACATCCAATAGTCTCCTATAAAGATAAAAAAGCTAGCAAAATACATATTGTACACGAGCATGACTGGCCGTTAAAAAGAGGAAATGTCACGTATGTGGCAATGACATGCATGAAGAGGAACTGACACACATGTAATCACAAAAATCTGCAATGGGTAACCTGACGCTGTCCAAGATGTATTTATTTATTTATTATCTGTTTAGGAATGGTCCTGGCATCTGGAAATTATTCCCTCTTCCTTTTTTTTAGTGATAAAGCTGAATTAAAGGGACTTTAAAAGCTCCCAGACCACTTCTATCTCAATAAAGTGGTCTGTCCCACTCTCTTTTAACTATGCAGCTGAAAACATTGCAATTCTACGGGAATGGCAATGTTTTCATTGCAGGATAAAGCTGCCACTGCTAGCTGTCATAGTGACAGCCACTAGATGAACTTCTACAAACACAGTGGAGTAAAACTCCACCATTAGCGCAGCACCTTTTTGCATTCATGCGCACTAGGCTTCCAGTGCTTTCGTACAGGAAAGCATTGGATTGATTGAGATCATCGATCTCGATGATCTCAGCTAAAGAGGCAGTGTGGAACGCCGGAGATAGGCTTGCATAGAGTAAAATATAGGATACTTGTCTTTGGTTGAAAGATGCTATTGGGCTGCACAGCAAATGTTACAGGAAAACATACGGGGAATAATTCTTTCCTTGTCTGTTGTAGCTGAAACGTGACTGTCTGATAAATAAAAATCTGTTCCAGCCACCTAAGTTACCACTTATTCTAGTGATGCAATTCCCTCTTCATTCATTCTCCTTTATTTATTTGCTGTCAACTATTTCTACAGAACTTGATACAATGTATATAGGGTATGTTGAACCTGCTTTGACAGGCAGAAACAAAGTGGTTACAGTAGGATTTCAGAGTTGCCTGCAAGCTTACAATATGACAACCTTTCACTAATGTACCTCAAAGAGATGTCAGTCATAGCACTGAATTCTATTTACTTTGGGTTTTTAGTTGCATGTTTTTAGAAACATTCATTTTTCTAATTTTTAATCATTCACAATTTTTCCATTGCAACTTGCATCTGGAGAACTTCACAGTACTAACGTTATAAGCAAACAACAAAATTACTTTTTTCACTGGTCACGTAGCAAAGTTGTATTGGCTTGCTTGATTCTTTAATCTATTTTAGACCAAACACCGACATCATGAATTATAGGTGCTAAGTGTCCTAATTTGGTAGAAACCTTTCTGACCTACTTGAACCATAGGTGCCAACAATTCTCAATTTCCTGGGGTACGGCTCCTATTTTACTGTCTTAGCAAACAAAGGTCCTAAGTACAGAGGGACAGGGCACTAGGGCCATGCACAGAGCACTTTAATGGACCCACAGGTGGACCCGCCCTTTGAACTATGGCCAGTGAAGTCTGTCCTCTTGTCTCTCAGAAGGTGGGCAGGGAAGATTGACAGATATGCATGCAGTTTGTACAGTTCCAAAGTTTTAAAGCTAGGTTGACATTAAATAATTTGTTTCCATTCCTTCATTTATTTTCCAATGAACATTTGTTTAATTTTAGTTTCAAGGATTTACTCTGCACATTCATTAATCTAATTTCGAGATACTATTTGTTTGTTAATCAAGATGCAGCTGATTGCCCTTGATTATCCATCCCTGAACAATTAGAAAGCGTGTTTCCCATATGATTCATGTGCAGTGTTATCCTCAAGATGAAATGCTAGAGATGGGTAAACACTTTGGAGTCTCTGCCAACCCAACTTTTCTTGCATTTGAAAGTTGAATAGAGGATAATTTCTTCCTTTTTAATTCTCATAGCTTTCTAGGCTTTGACATGAATCCATCTCTAGAGGTCTCAGCATCATATGCCACCACTGCCTTACCCAGTTCCTCTGTGTTTCATTCCGTGTCTCTTTTGCTATGATTGTGCTTCTACCAGTACTCTATCACTCCTCCGTGACCTCTGTCGCTATTAAAGCTGTGTAATATTTATCTCAGACAAGGACTTTTTGTTTTATTTTCTTGTAAAGTTTTTTTGTTATAATTAAGGTATAGTTGTCTTAGTGTAAAAGAGTAGAATTTTCATTCAGTGGGGTAATTTAAGCTGTTGCTAAGTTCTAATTCTACTGTCTGTCCCAGATCATCTTTCTATCTCTCTGTCCTAATGTTTGTGATTTCGTCTGTCTCTCATTTCTGTGTTTGTATGCTTGCTTGTTTGCCCTGTATCTTTCATTTTGTTGCTGTGTTTGCATAGGCTATGCCACTAAAACAACTCCACTCCTGTGTGCAGTGGTTTAGTATACTGCATTTTAGTGTGGATGCAACTGCTGCTGTTTGATTTGTATTTTTTTTTTTTTTTTTTTTAATAAGACACAAAGGCTTATATTGTATTTAAGCAAAAACAAAGAATATGAGAAATCTGAGTACGGACAAAAGCGTAGAGAGACTCAATAGCTTGCCCTTCGGTAAATTCCAGCTCAGGTCTCAAAATAACTTTTGCTCACTTGTGCCTTTGCAGAGTGAAGATATCTGAAGCATATCAGACTGGTCCTACCCATACGGGCAGTCCCGAACCAAAATGCCAGCAAGTTCCCTCTGCACGAGAGATACAGCAACTCCAAACGATCATTTTGGCCTTCTTGGGGCCTCGTCAGTGAGTTGTAGCTGATACTCCTTTATGCACAGTGAGCACAAGATCCACGTCTAGATTACTCATTTAACTTGGGGAGAGCCAAATTAATGCATTGATCCAAAAACAAAGAATATGAAAATTCTAAGAAAGTAAACTCAATATGTGAGTCCACCTAAACTTACTTCCCTAACAAGGGTAGGGTGCAGGCATTCTCTTTCTTCAGGACTTTGGAGCTCCTCGCATCGGACGCGTGGGCCTTACATGCAGTCCGCGGCTACCACATCAACTTCTCAACTGCCCCAGTGCAGACATCCCTACCACACAAGATAACCTTTTCCAAGACAAATTCAATTGTGCTCTCGGGAGATACAGGCATTGGCAAACAAAGGCTCAATTGTGACAGTTACTCTCTGTACTTCTAGCTTCCTAATCAACCTCTTCCTCGTCCCCAAGAAAGGTGGCGGGATGAGACCGATGATAATCCTTCACCTCCTGATTGCTTTTGTGACATATCAGCACTTCAAGATGAAGAATATTCACTGCCTTCGGGATCTCTTGCTAATTGGGGACAATAAACTCAACCTCAAAGATGCTTACCATATTGGGACCAAAAGGCGCTTTACATGTCTCCCATTCTGCCTCCCATTCTCCCATTCTGTCATTGGCCTTTTAGTGTTTCACCATACTCCTAAAGCCAGTGGTTGTTTCCTTTGCAACAGGTGTGTTCGTTTAATCATCTACTTAGACGACTTGATTGTGTCTCAAGACATTTCACTTCTCTCCATGGTCCGGTAGCTACTTCACTCTATCTTTCCTTCAAAATATTAAGAAAGAAATCAGACCTGCATTGTCAAAAACTCAAGGTTTGCCAGCTTGCCAGGTTCAGCGGTCTGTCAGCCTCTAGCCATGTCACTTTTCCAAGTCCACTACAGTAAAGGGCTTCCCTACAACGTTCAACAATTCAGAGTCACAACCAGTACCTTGCATACTCAGATGTCATTTCCCTTGACTGCAATGCAAGTGCGCTTATCGCTGGTGCATCAACTTACTTGAACTCCTGGCAAGTTCTTTTGCCCCTTTGCAGTCTCGTAGGTGTGATTTAGAAATTGCTCCATTCTGTTGTGGCTGGACAACATCACTGTGAGGAATCAGAGGAATGAATTCCTCAATTCTAGCGAGCTTAGCAAAGGACTTCTGGCAATTCTTTATTGATATTCAATCTCGGTATCTTGATATAAGATCTCGGTCATTACTTACGTGCGACCCGTCAAGTTTCGATTCCGTGGTTGAGTTTAATTGTACCTTTTGGCATGGACATTTTTTGTGACACCTCTGATGATTTGAGAGCATCATTTGCCTGAGTCATACAATAATTAGTACAAACTGTACAAATGTCGGAGAGGATCATTAAATGTTATGTACAGCTCACCCAAGAGCCAGACATAGTCGGCTTAGATCTAGATGGCAGATGTGGTGGCAGGGACATAGAATATAGGAGATATCATTATTAGCATGTCACCCAATTATTAGAATCATATCATAGATTCTGTTTTAACATCTTTCCTACTGCATGGATAGCACATTATTTTATGTATGTATGAAGTTCTGTTCTTTTGTCTGTGTACAATTCAGCTGAACTAAGAATTTATTGTTAGAACCCATTTGAAAACTTAGCGCTTCATAATTAATTGTGACACCTTCTTTGTATATTTATACATTATGCAGCATATTTTTTTTTTTTTGCAATGGTACTGTAATCAGAATCTGCTGTCTCTGAGCCATCTCATATTGTTAATTTGAAATGTTGCATTTTCATTTGTTAATAAATTCACAGATTTTACTATTAACATGATGTAAAGTCATGATTTTATTAATGACATGGAGGCGAGTATTATGCTGCACTCTTTCTTTATTTCCCTCAGCAGCAAAGAAAAATAACATTAAATCAGTATAAAAGAAACCAGTAAATAACATGTTATATCTTTCTAGCAACATGAACAGCCAAACAGCATCCTCTTTTTAGCATAATAGGCAGTGTCCAGTATACTACTTCCTCTTTCTTGCAATCCCAAACAAGGACAACAAATCCAAATGAAAAGGGGGGGCTCCAATAAGAGGGTATGTGAGCCTTAACCTGGTCTTCGAAGTCAAGCTGGAAAAGAGAGGGGAATATGGTAATATCCAAGTAAAAAACTGGATTTATGCATAAAATGGCATTACATGGAATATTATATATACATAGCATGAAATTCAGTTTAACCAAACCTTAAGCTCTTGACAGTCATTAACAAGGATAAAACCCAGAAATCAATAAAGACTTACCGTGAAGTCAACTTACCTAAAGAAGACCAAACCTCCAGGGATGGGAGGGAGGAATAATACTTGCCACTGTCTCATTAATAAAACCTTATGTTAATAGCAAAATCTGTGAATATTATTAAGACACGGAGGCTCCTATTATGCTAGTTTAAAGCTGTGAAATGATGTTTCCTGTGAAGTGTTGAATAGGTCTAAAGTAGAAATCATGGAATGTAGACTCCGAAGACCAGCCACTCTCATAATATCCTCAAAGCGACAACTCATCGAGGAAGCCTTAGAAGCCCCACGAACCGAATGAGGCGCAAACACATAGGTATCCATACCTGCTAGAGACATAACGTATTTGACCCACCGGGCTAGGGTAGAGGTAGACACTGGAAGACGCAACTGATGGAAGGAGATGAAGAGTTCCTGTTTCAAAGGATTCCGTAAGGTATTGGGACGAAGTTCATACTCCCATAAGCATGAAACAGGGCAAAGAAGAGATCTATCAGGGAAAGCTGAGTATAAAACGGTTTTAGACGAGGTTTTTGTTCTCTGAGAAATGTCAAAGAGGACACCTGTAGTAAAGGAACAAGCAACCACATCAAGAGCTTGTACGTCAGAAACCCTCTTGCAAGAAAATAATTCAAGACAGTAGAGACGTCCCACAAGACAGAGTATTGTGGTAAGGGTGGATGAGCAAAACAAATTCTTCAGAGAAGTCGACATACGACAGGATGTCAACCGTCAGGCTTCCCATTGAAACATTAATGACCAGCAAAAACGGATGATCGGTAAGGTTGGCAAGGTTCACAGTGCGATAGGCTTTACCTTCATCATACAGGAAAGTCAGAAAATGGAGGACAGACTTAAAATGGAATCCAAATTTAATTTCATGCACCAACTTTGCCATCTGCTCCAAGCAGATTTATAAGCCTGTCTCGTGTCAGGTGCCCATGCGCCCTCAATAAGTCGGAGAGTTGATTGGGAAACTCCCTCGACTGACTAAGGTGTCCTGAAATCAACCACACCATGAGATGCAAGAGACTTTGGAGAACAAGGGGATGAGGCAGACCATCCGAATCCTGAAGAAGACACTCGAGAGGAGGAAGTAGACGTGGAAGGTCGATAGCCATTTCCTGAAGAGGAGAGAACCATGGTTGGGACAGTGATAGAGGAGCCAGGTGTCCTGAAATCAACCACACCATGAGATGCAAGAGACTTTGGAGAACAAGGGGATGAGGCAGACCATCCGAATCCTGAAGAAGACACTCGAGAGGAGGAAGTAGACGTGGAAGGTCGATAGCCATTTCCTGAAGAGGAGAGAACCATGGTTGGGACAGCGATAGAGGAGCCATGTGTCAGGGATCTTACCTGGAGTGGGAGTCCGGCACCCTTTGCAATTCGACACAGGCCAAGGGGACTCGACAGAAATCCCCAAGGCTGTGACACAGTGCACTGGGGCTGAAATAACCAGTGCTTCATGGAACCCAGTACAGACAAGAGATATCCAGAAGAGTAGTCAGGAACAGAATCAGAAGACAGGACAGGCGGCAATCAGGCGAAAATGGTAGACGAGCAGGGGATCAAAACCAGGAGTCAGATGAATAGCAGTGAAACCAAACAGGAACAGGAAACACGATCTGACGAGAAACAGCCTTGCGGGTTTAAATAGGGAGTCTCAGCCAATCATCAGGGAACCAGGAACAGGTGTGCAAATGTCCAGGACTAGAGATTCAGACTGCATGAACTCAGGAACCACACAAAAGGAACTAGAGATGCGCGGAGTAAAGGACAAGGTGCCTGACTCGCATGCAGGAGACCCAGGTTCAAACCCAGCCAGACCCAAAAACCCATAATTAGCGCATAGCATGCTGGTGACCCTGACATCACCCTCCCTTCAAAGACGGCGTTAGGCGAGAAGAGGAAAGTGATATACGGCCCAGAAGGTTACTTTTTGGACTTCTTGGATTTGGTGGTACTAGCAGGAGCGGAGGTCATGGCTTGTAGGGCCTTTTTAAATACTTGCAAGTCCTCCCTCCGGACTAGAGTCCCGTTAGAGGCATAGGTACAGCCAGAAGGGGGGTCTTCCTCGACAGGACTTCTAGTGGTTGTGGTGCTCGCCTTCTTAGAAGCAGAATCTTTAGTAGAAATAGAGATCTCAGGTTTTTTAGTAACAGATTCCTGCACGAGCTCCGGTGCAACGACTGTAGAAGGCTGAGGATTGGTCAGAGTGGTCAAGCAAGGACAGGAAGCATGTTGGCAGACAGGTCTCATAGGATATGCCAGAGTAGTACCCAGACAGAGAACCTGAGGCCTAGATGGACGAATGGGACAAAATGATATTAAATGTCCCCTCTCCCCACAATAATAACACAGTCCATGTGCCCTCCTTCTTGCCCTTTCTTGAGATGACTGACGGAACGTAAACAGTCTAATCTCCATGGGTTCCTCGGCCTCCCTGCCAGATGTATACGATGTTTCAGGCGCTTTGGGAGACTTGGGAGCGGTAGGGTTAGCTGTAACACCAGTCCGAGTGAAAGGAGTAGTGTAGTCCATCTCCAGTCCTGGTTGCAATATATGTGAAGCAACAGGAGGTGATCTATGTACATAGGACTTTTGTGTCCTGTTGCATTGTAAACCCAGGGACCGAATAAAGGACTCCCAGGAATCCAGGACTGGGCTTTTGGCGAGTAACAACTGGTGGGCCCAAATCTTAATCTTAAGGTGCCCGACAACAAGGTAATCGCTGTCCTCACTTTAATGACGTCCGTGGCATAGGTAAGTGGTCTCAGGGAGAACAGGACCTCGCAATCGACTTTGAAGGTATCATACTTAGACCGGATCCCAGAAAATGTATCTGGGTAGAGCAACCAGCAGTTCAGAGAGTCCAGAGTCATAGGTTACTCTCCCTTTAAGGGAAGCCAGCTCCTGCTGTAAGCCCTGCAAAGCCTGGGTGAGCTGGGAAACTTGCTGGGTCAAGGCTGCAACGGTAATCTTCAACTCTGCGGACTCCATGTGGTCAGAACGATGTAGATAGAAAAGGCAACAGGGAATCAGTGCAAAGGGCGGAAAAGCATAATTTCTTGAAGACCAATCATGGGAGAAAGCATTCGTAGCCAGTGCTGTCGGATCTCCAACTGAAAAAAACGGGGAAATTGAGCAGTCAAAAGAGAAGCTTAAAGGTCTATTTCCAATAAACCCCATAGGTTCCAGATGTCTTGGAAGACCGTGGAATCCAAGTGACAGTCTCTGAGGTGGCGTGAATACCAGTCCCCCGTAGTGTTGGAGAGATCTTGAATGTATTCTGCCGTGACTGAAATGGCGTGCATCAGGCAAAATTGCCAGAAATCGCGAGCCATATAGGTCAGAATTTTGTATTTTGTGTCTCCAGGTTATTGATGTAGCGGAGCAGCTGACACATGATCCATCTTCAGAAGGATAGCGCACTGGGCTTGAGTTGGGGAGAAACTGCAGACTGCAAAGCAACCTGCCAGATGTTTCAAACAATTGATGTGGGGTGTTGATTCCAGATTTGATCATGTGCCCCTGATGGAAATATTTTCGCATTGAGCGCCCCAATGGTGCAAATTTGCGTCGGATTCGATTTATCAAATCTGAAGCTGTAAAGAATATGGCTCGTTCATTCCAAGCTTCCATATGAAGAACCCACCATTGGAGTTCATCCTTCGCTTCTGAGTCCAGAGTTACCATGTATGATGCGCTGCCCTTAAGATGAAGCTTGTTATCCTTGTAGAGCTCGATAGCAGGAGGACCTGGAAAAATGGCCTGTATAGATTTCGCTAGAAGGCCTATCATTCTCAACAATTTTTTGAGAGAGAGTTGGAAGGTTTGCTAGTGTTCGCCTATCTCCTTCTTGATATTGGCTAATTTTGCCACCGGAAGGTGTAGAGTTTGAAGGGTAGTATCTACAATAACCCAATATAACCAAAAGATTTGATTCATTGTGTGGGAACGATAATGGATTTCTCCTAATTGATCAGGAAGCCTAGGTTCTCTAACAGAGTCAAAGTCCATGCAAGGTGGGTTCGGATTAATTGAATAGACTGAGCCTGAATGAAAATGCCATCTAAATATATTATAAGATGTACTCTCCGATTTCATAGCAAGGCGACCATAGGTTTCATGAGCTTGGTGAAGCACCATGGAGCCAAAGACAGTCCGAATGGAAGGCACCTAAACCTAGATTTCCTGCCCTGCCATGTGAACTGCAGGAAGTTATTGATCTTGATGGAATGACGATGTTGTACTACGATCGGCACTGTGAGATATGCATCCTGCAGATCTAATTTTGCTATCCAATCTTCTGGTTGGAGAAGATCACTTAAGCAATGCACTCCTTTCACCTTGGAAGTGCTGATATGCCTCATAACCGTTCAGCTGTCTCAAATCTATCAATGGACGGACACCTTTGCCTTTTTTGGGAAGCAAGAAAAGTTTGCTCATGTAACCCAGGGTGTGGACCGGAATCTCTACGATGGCTTGTTTGCGCATTAGTTCTTTTATTTCCTCGGAGACAAGGTCTGTGTCTTGTTGGAAAACAACTTTTTTCCTCGATGCGGAACATTGAACAGGTAAAGAAAGGAAATATATGCCATACCCTTTCACAGTATGAAGAACCCAAACATATGATGAAATGAGGGACCATACATGGTAAAAATGTGTGAGCCTGCCCCCCACTATTGGTAGGGAAGAATGGAGATTGTGGAGACTTACCATAAGGTCTTCATCCTGAAGAAGCACCTTTTGGGCCACTAACAATCCAAGGTCTACCACGTTGTGGGAAGAAAGTTGGTATAGTACATTGTTCAAAGACATTGGCTCGGCCAGTATAAGAGCCTTGGTTCTGTCTAAAAGAACTTCTGTTTTACTGCCGGACAGATGGCTCCTGGCTTTTCTGGCCCCAGCAAAAACTCTAGGGTTAAATAGCTTGCGCGTCTTGGATTGCGCTTAATCTAGAGCAGTCAATGTGTGGACAAAGGAGCCCAAGTCTTTTACAAAGTTTTTCCCAAGTTTTCCTGAGCCATAGTTACATGTTTGAGCTCAATCTTGGGCAAGATCGATTTGCGGCGTTCTGTGGCAACTGCAGTGTTGGCGTTGCCAACTTAACAGATCACTCTCTGGATACAACCACTTAAGGTGGCGCGATCTAATTCTAGATCATCCTCTACTGTTTCAAAGATCTTGGCTGCTGGGCCCAAATGTCCAGGATTTTATCCTGACAGTTTTGCAATGCAAAATCTTAACCTTTAGTAGGCTTGCATCCTGTCGTACTCAGGAATTGAATGATCTTAGGACCGACTGATAGTGTTTTACATGCGTCATAACGGACTGTTCAGCATGGGCATTCAGCCTGCAATTTATTTCACTTTGCCTTATCGAAAGGCTTGGGTACTCTGGATGCAATATACTTGGCTACGTGGTCTGAGGAGACCACTGGGTGACATTGGTAGTCTGGTTCAAATAGGGGTTCATCTTGAGGGTCCAAGATCCTATTGGTGTTCCCTGAGACTGCATGATCTACCTCAGTCTTGGTAGGTTTAATAGGACGTGTATCCTGTGCGGGATTAGCATCCTCTCCATCAGTAATTTCATAATCAGAATCAGAAAGATCCTCTGACTCCTTCATATAGGACTCTGGAAAATACTTCTCAATATCACTGAGCTTAGTCGGCTGAGGCGATCTCTGTGCCTGGGCAAATGTCTGTTAAAGTGAATCAGACATAAACCCCATCACTGACACCAGGGCCTTCGTCATTGATTTTGACATGGAAGTGTCAATTAAAGCTTGCATATCAGCAGGAGCAGTAAAATCAGCAGAAACAATCAGCCTCATCTCCAGAGATACCTGGAGATGCTTCTAAAGTAATCTGCATGTTTACTGTAGACCCAGAAGGCACTGAAAGATCCTGTCAGACTGCATCATAAATATACAGACAAGCCTAAGGGAATGAATAAAGTAAAATAATACCTAAAGGAAAGGGTTGAGTAACCCTCAAGTAAAAAATAAATAAAGAAATAAACAGGGTAAGGGAATGAAAGTACTCACAATAGTGAAAAAAATAGAAATTGTAGTAGGAAAACACAGGAGCTGTCCGGCCGCCACTATAACTAAACCACAGCTTAGATTTCAGACAGTTGTGGGCAGAGCAGCGGCCCAACAGATATACGAAGGGAAAAAACAGCGCGATCGCACCGTGCAGGGGATAAAGATCCTCAAAGACGCCCCTGAGCCCCAATTGATGGTAATCTTGGGGCAGGGAGGTCAGAGGGGAAAAAAATTATTAAAGAATATACAATAAAGCATATAACTGAAGCAAATTAAGTAAATAAATCTAAGAAAATATTATAATTTAAAATTTAATAACTATAATAACTATATTAACCACAGTAATAATATGAATAAAGGTAAAAGATCCCACAGTTCAGAACCGTCGGACCCAGCAGCAAAGAAAGAGGAAGTAGTATACTGGACACCATAGACATAGAATACCTAGACGCCGCACGTCTATGGCATTCTGTGCTGAGCGGCGAGAAATGCGGCTGCCATCTTGGACCGGTCGCCGCTCTACTGAAGCAATTGAAGAACATTTGGAAAGCCCATCTCACTAAAGGTAAGTGAAGGACTTGGGGGCACTTATAGCCCTTAATGCCCTTACCCCTTAATACCCCTACCCCCATCCCATGTCATTAATGCCCCTACCCCTAATCCTTAATACCCCCTCACACACAGTGTTAATACCCCTACCCCGAATCCTTAATACCTCTATCCCTATGGTGTTAATACCCCTGTGCTGGGGTAGGGGTATTAAGGACTATGTGTGCTGTGTAAGGGTATTAAGGATTAGGGGTAGGGGCATAGAGGACTAGGGGTAGG
Source organism: Pelobates fuscus (assembly GCF_036172605.1). Lineage (NCBI taxonomy): Eukaryota > Metazoa > Chordata > Amphibia > Anura > Pelobatidae > Pelobates > Pelobates fuscus. The sequence continues at coordinate 458,197,910 of NC_086317.1, forward strand.
GGTACTAAGGGGTAGGGGCATTAATGACTAGGGGTAGGGGTACTAAGGGGTAGAGGCATTAAGGGCTATAAGTGCCCCAAGTCCTTCACTTACCTTTAGTGAGATGGGCTTTCCAAATGTTCTTCAATTGCTTCAGTAGAGCGGCGACCGGTCCAAGATGGCTGCCGCATTTCTCGCCGCTCAGCACAGAATGCGGCGTCTAGGTATTCTATGTCTATGCTGGACACTGCCTATTATGCTATAAAGAGGATGCTGATTGGCTGTTCCTGTTGCTAGGAAGATATACCTCTCACGTTATTTACTGGTTTATTTTTATACGGACTTAATGTTATTTTTCTTTGCTACTAAGGGAAATAAAGAAAAAGTGCAGCATAATAGGAGCTTCCGTGTCTTAATAAAATTAAACGTCATGTTCATAAACCAAGGGTTTATTAAATATCTCTTGAAAAAAAAACACCTGTGTCCAAAGATTGTGCCTGTGTCTATTTTGCATTAGAAGGATAATTCAAAAACCTTTCCCTGTGTTCTTGCAAAATCTGTCTGCCTGTGTTTCCTCATTACCTCAAGGTAGAATACGTATTTGCATTTCAGGATATCATTGAATTTAAACTTTCTCCTGTTAACTAAATAAAGAGTATGATCGTCAGAGGATGTAACAGAGGAACATAGTTGAGAAAATTCAGTGTGAAAGGATGGCAAAAACATATTGAAGGCTTATTTTCTTAAAAAGAGCCATTTTTTCAGACTAGCAGCCGGTAGATTTGCGATTAGCCAATTGCGATAAGAACATTTCACCTGTGATTATTTAAGAAAGTTGCCCCTTATGTTTGCACGCTCCAGACATGCCGAATTTCACAAGTAGTTATTGAAATCTACACAAACACACATACTACACTTGCCCACTGTAATGTTTAAAGGATCCCTATTGTGTTAGGAATACAGGTTTGTATTCCTAACACTATAGTGTCCCTCTGCTCCCCTCGCTTGGCAATGAATGAAAAAACCCTCTTTTTTTACTCAATATTTTCCTATGGGGATTTTGAAGACGCTGGACATCTTCATGCAGTGCGTGAGAACGCTTAAAAGACAGCCACTAGAGACAGTCTTAACACAATGTAAACAATTGTAGTTTCTCTAAGTTTTGGAGCTGTCTGTAAATTCACGTTTCATTGATCAATATTGCAATTACCCAGTTATGCCATTGTTATTGTTGATGAGAATGCAACTTAATAAAACCTCACTTATTTTCACGTATATTTTCAATTTGTTTCCTGGAGTAGAACTGACAAAAGAGAATTTTCATTTATTTATCTTGCCGTAGAACTTAGCATAGATTAATATTATGCAACCCTTTATGTGTTGCTCAAGAAACCCCCAATATTCTTAGATCACTTCCAATATTTGTACTACCTTATGTGTCAGCTTTACTACTGCTTGGGCAATATATAGGGGAACACGTCCAATTTTACTGGTGGTACCTGCATTTCTGGGGAACATTAGTTATGTTTCTTATTATCTATTACTTCTCCTAAAAAAATGTGATTCATTATTTTGTGTAATAAACATAATCTACAAATTACGTGTCAATGATTTTTTATTCTTCACAAATAGTTTGTCCTAATAATAATTTTAATAAATGAAATGACACTTTGATTGTTCTGTAGATATGGAAGTAATGAAACCTCTGATTGGAGATGAAAGGAATTCTGATGAAAACTCTGAAGAGGACAATATGTTTCAGAGAAAATATGACTCCAGCAATGATGATGGCTTGACGTAAGTTGATTGTAGAGAATACAATTTGTACCTATAACGTGGTTTTGAGAACATCTTTTATCCTATTTTTTTCAGCCACTTGGATACTAAACCTTAACTATGTTCTATCATACTAGGTCTGAACTTTAGAAGAATTAGCATTAGAGTAGATCCTCAGTGATACCTGACAATATATTCTCATAATATTAGATCTTGCTGTTTTTCATTGCACTTTTCCTCTCCTGATTTTCAATTAAGCATTCTCAAGTACTCTATTTGATCTTTCCATTCTGTAGGACTTTAAAATTGTCATTCTAACAGGGGACATCCAACCTTGGCCTTAGTACTTAACCAGCAGGATGACTTCTGGAATTCTGGAACCGCCAAGCTACATTCTTATTCAGTCTTTAAAGGGACACTGTAGGCACCCAGACCACTTCAGCTAATTAAAGTGGTCTGGGTGCACTGTCCCCTTTGCACATAGTGCTTACATTGCAGCTCTAAATCTGCCCTCAGTGGATTACAACCAGACAGCCACTAGTGGGCTTCCTGGATTGAAATGGATCTTGGGTCCGGTGTCTGACGCTGGACATCCTCACGCTCTGCATGAGGACCTCCAGTATCAGACTTTTCCCTGTAGGAAGGCATTGATTCAATTAGCACGGCATTTGAACCTGCTCGTTGCGGGATGGAGCAGGGGGCGGTGCAAATGCCCAGCACCGAGGGACATTGGCGCTGGGATAAGGTAAATAAATAGTTTTCTAATCCTCTATTTACCAGGGAGGGAGGGGCGCGATGAAGGGGGGATGCAGGGGGAGCGGTAGTGCCAGGAATACAGCTTTAATGCAATTGTAACGTGTGAAAGTGGTCAGAAAACCATAGCAAGTACAGGTTAGATATTTGTGAAGAGTAAGATGGAAGGTTCAAAGAATGAGCATGAGAGATAGAATGCAACTGAACAATGTAACTCTACAAGGAGAGGGTTATGCATTTCATTTATAAAATTATTATTCTGGAATACATTTTGCAGTTGGATTCTCAGTTGACTGAAATTCATTATTTCATCAATAAACCTTCTATATGAATTTAAATTAAAACTGTCAGCATTTTCATTATTATGTATAAGTATATAACACGGTTTACCATCTCCTGGCTTACCCAATTTTATTGGGGATGGCCATCTTTAAATCCTTTTTGGTCAGAAGCACCACTTATTCAACCAGATACTGGTATTTGAGAGTTAGTGCATGTACACAAGTACAAGTGCCTAGCATCTCAGGCATTATCTGACAAAAGAGGACTTAATGATGGCTGCTCCCACAGTGCAATGGGTAAGACAGGGGATTCACTAAAAAGGGGTTATGAAAATGCATTCCAATCATGCCCACAGAACTTATCTTGCATGCAACCTTTTATATTCAATGATAATAAACAATTATGACCATTTTCTTTAAAAACTACTCAGTGGAGGAGAGAAAAAACAAGTAGCAAGGGAGCTGTTGTCCATTCTCACCTCTCTTGCTGCTTGTTTTTCTCTCCTTAAGTTTAAAGGGCAATCCAGACGTGGACCCCTTGCTCACGGTGCCTAGAGGGATAATGGCTATACCTCACTGATGATACCTTACAAGGTTGAAACGATCATCTGGGGTTGGTGCATCTCTCGTGCGGAGGGAACTTGCTGGCATTTTGGATCTGGACTGCCTGTACGGGTGGGACCAGTCGGATATGCTTCAGATATGTTCTCTTTGTAATGGCACTAGATGAGCTAAAACCAGCTTGAGATCTGAGCAGGGACCCACCGAAGGGCAGGCTAACTGAGCTGTTGCCCGTTCTTACCTCTCTTGCTACCTATTTTTCTCTCCTTAAGTTTAAAGGTGCAATCCATATGTGGACCCCTTGCTCACGGTGCCTAAGGGGATATTGGCTATACCTCACTAATGATACCTTACAAGGTTGAAACGATCATCTGGGGTTGGTGTATCTCTCGTGCAGAGGGAACTTGCTGGCATTTCGGATCTGGACTGCCCATACGGGTGGGACCAGTTTGATATGCTTTAGATATGTTGTCTCTGTAATGGCACAAGATGAGCTAAAACCAGCTTGAGATCTGAGCGGGGACCCACCGAAGGGCAGGCTAATTGAGCTGTTGTCTGTTCACACCTTTCTTGCTACTTGGATTTTCTCTACTCAGTGGAGGAGCTTGACTGGCATTCATTTTGACCCAATTGTACTGAAATCAAATGTTTTTATTCACTAAATGGTAACCCTTCCTATCCTAATCCCCCCTGCTCCCCCATACCAGTGGTCCAGAGCCTTATTATTATTATTATTATTGCTATTTATCTAGCGTCAACAGATTCCATAGCGCTTTACAATATTATGAGAGTGGGGATTTAACTATGAATAGGACAATCACAAGAAAACTTACAGGAACGATGGGTTGAAGAGAACCCTGCTTAACCGAGCTTACAGTCAGTATAAAACACATAAGGACAGGAATCACTCCATCTAGCAGCCAGGGGATTTAGAGGGAGGACAATGTCAGCGCAGTGTGGGTGACTGTTCTGCCACTGGATGTCTGTTGCCAGCATGTTGTGCAGACTGTCTCAAATGAGCAATATACAGAGAATTACGGGCTGGCTAATGATGCTCAATTGATGTTACTAGAGGTGGAGCTATACCTCAGACAGCAGAGGGGTTACATTCTTTACGTGCAGCGTTTCAGTAGCGAAACACTGCAGATACACACTCCAGACACAGTTACCACTTCAAATCACTGAACAGGTCATGGTGCTTGGCGTAACACTTTAACGAATAAATAACTTTTTGTTCTTAAACCATAAAGTATGCAATAATAATAAATGAAACGACAGAACTTCACACAATACGTCACACTTTCTAGGAAACAATGACCGTAAGACTTGTTTTCCAGAGAGAATCCATTGCCATATGTCAAGTGGCTGATAACATTAATTAAACACTGGCAAGTTTTACACATTGATGTATTTAACTTCTAAAGGAATTCGTTTAACATTTATGACGAATGGGTTATATGCTTATTTTGAGTGAAATATATTTTAGAGTTCTGGAGAAAACAAAAAAAAACCTTTATCCATTATTACAGCTTTTTGCCACTTCGCAGTAATTTGTTATTGACTGTGCTGCAACTAATTTAATAGCGAAGAAATTTTACCACCTTCCAGTGACATTTCACGTAGTTTATTTAGCGCAAATAGCTACATCTTTTGATTTTATAAGATAACAAGAAACTCTTTCACTGATGTGAGTGAACCTTCGAGAATTATCTGTATTTTTTGTATTTCTTAGAAGTAAAATGAGATCTGCATTAGCATTTAACTCCATCAGTGAGTGAAAAGAACACGTTGGCCAATAAAACTAGAGGAGCTGCTCATTGTTCAGTGACAGTGGCTATAAACACATTCCGAACAATTATTTGTTTTCCCTCGAGTAGAATCCAATGGAACATGAGGGGAAAAGTTAAAAAAATTGAATACATATAAAAAAAAAAAAATGTTGTCTCTATGCAGTGAAATTACAAAAAGAATCAAGCTTTGCTTTAACAAGTGCCCTTATGACTCACTTGATAAGTCTTCTTGTGCTATTGGGACATACCCTGCTTAGTATGTATTTGGAACAAGATTGACATAGGAATGCGCACAATCAAAATGACCTTGTGAGAGTAATATATGAAAAATTAATTCAGGTGCGTTTGGTGTGGTTAACTCCTAGATCCACCCATAATTATAGGAAATAAGCATTATAACCCGAGTATAATAAAGTCCAATGCGTCATTATTCTATAGAAGAATGTTGATGCAGATCAAGAAAACGTGTACACTTTAATTTAAGCAAAACATGGAACCTTGGGGCTTCCCACATTTTTCAGCATTTATTTGGTGTATTATATGTACTGGAATAACAAGCTTTGATTGGGCTCTTTTCTACATCCTTCTACTGTATACTGGCAAATTAAGCTAAAGATTACATGTAATTAGTAATATATTATTAGTATGTAGTATAAAAGGAGCCATATCCATCCTTAGCTGATGTATTTGAAATTATTAATGTTAAAGTACGGACTCCCTAAATGCCTGTGGAGTTATTCCCCAGGCAGTCTCTCTCTCTCTAGTTTCCCTCACTGATGACAAAAGTCATCTCTATCTTTTATTATTGATGTCATTCAACTATGGTTCATTTTCCCAAGAGAGTACATTTTTGATACTTTTATGTCAGATTCATGATTCATAGTACTAGATTGTCTCTTTTTAAAGGGACATACTATTGTCCTATATGATGCAATATATTTGTGGACATATTGCTCTGTATATTTTACAAATCCAAATTAATAATTTAAGCTACCCCAGGTCTCATCTGTGCGAAAGCTGCATTTTTGTTTGATAAAGTTCTGTTTTATTGCTGGTATTTGATTGGCTACACTCTCATCACTGGGATAGCGGTCTACTCTTCCTCGAGCAGTTGCACAGCATCCAAGATTAATTTTCCTTGGGTCATTAAAAGTTGTTGGTTGACCGTCCTTGCTCAATTGCATATAATTCTAAAACAGGCTACAGTGTGACCTTCAGAGCTCGTCGAGAAGTCTGTGACTTTCTTGTGATATACATTACAATGACCCTATGTATGGGCAAATCATCATAGATAATGTTCAATACGTTAGAAATTGCCATTACTCAAATTAATTACCCTTGCTAAATATAGTCTGCCTTTTTTCAATATGCCATGCCATATTTTACATGAAGTGTTAATGTGAAAGTTGTTTGATAATCCCATTTTATCTAATCTCCTGATGCAAATTAAGGGTCATTTATCTGACAAGGCTCCTTTGATACCTTTTTGTCCTTGAAGGAGGCATATCTAAATGTGAAAAGTATGCAAAAGAATATAAATGGTTCAGTGCAAGTGATTTGAATGCTTTCGAAGCATCGCAAAAATACAATATTTTTAACTGTTAGAAACTGTCAAAACCATACATTGATACGTATATTTTTGGTTCTTTGGAGATACGTGGAAGTGTTGCAATTTGCTAGAGTTGAATTGATAATATATATAAATGTTAGATGAACACCATATAACATTTTTCCTTTCATGATAAATGAATTGCTAGCACTATTATAAGATGAAACAACATGGTTATGTAAGAAATGTTAAAAATAAAGGGACATTTATAACCCCTTGTCTTGTAGGGTTTAACAAACTCTGTTGCTAAAATGCCATAAAAATCCCTCTGCACTAGAGATACAGCACCCTGGATAATAGTTTTTTCATTTTTGCCATCTTTGTCCTCAGCAGCGAGGTGTAGCTGATGTCGCTCAAGGCACAGTGAGAGCGGGGTCCACGCCTGGATTACCTCTTTTCTACGTTTATAAAAACTTGGCCAGAATGAAATAATTTTAATATTGAATGTACTGCCTTAAAGCAAATTCTTAAACATTTCCATTTTTTATTTGAGGTACAGGCATACAATCTCAAACATTATGGTTAGGACAGTGTTCGCAAAAGGCCTACAAACATTACATTTAAAAAACAATGTGAACTGAGTGGTATAGTAGCAGCTATTAGTAGTCTTTTCTGATAAACCTTACTGCAGACGCCCCTTACTGCACAGAGCACTTTTGGTATTTGTGAAACATTACATTTTGTTTGAAATATTCAACGTTTAACAAAATAAGATGTAGATGTAGGTCGAAACATGAAACATCTTCATTCTGATCAAAAGATTCCACAATTTTGTTCGTACATGTAGCGAGTATAGTAGACTGGTTGGGATTGCATTTTCCGTGATTAAAGGACCACTCTAGTGCCAGGAAAACATACTCGTTTTCCTGGCACTAGAGTACCCTGAGGGTGCCCCCACCCTCAGGGACCCCCTCCCGCCAGGCTCTGGAGAGAGGAAGGGGTTAAACTTACCTCTTTTTCCAGCGCCGGGCGGGGAGCTTTCCTCCTCCTCTCCATCTTGATCGCGACGTCATCGGCTGAATGCGCATGCGCGGCAGGAGCCGCGCTCGCATTCAGCCGGTCGCATAGGAAAGCATTTACAATGCTTTCCTATGGACGCTTGCGTGCTCTCACTGTGATTTTCACAGTGAGAAGCATGCAAGCGCCTCTAGCGGCTGTCAATGAGACAGCCACTAGAGGATTTGGAGGCTGGATTAACCCTCATTATAAACATAGCAGTTTCTCTGAAACTGCTATGTTTATAAAAAAAAGGGTTAATCCTAGAGGTACCTGGCACCCAGACCACTTCATTAAGCTGAAGTCGTCTGGGTGCCTAGAGTGGTCCTTTAAGGTATATGCTCGTTATAGTCAGGTGATACACTAAAACTCATGTTATCCCTGCACATGTCGAGCCACAGGAGGTCAATTATATTGTAGTGAGCCAATGCTTGCACCCTTAATAAGTGTAAAATACGTTCTGATGATGGGATCTTTAATTGGATATAATCAGAAGTGTAGAATTAACAAAATCAAAAGTGTTTGGGATTTCTGGGAAGAGGACCTGCGGAGTTCTTATCCCTTTGCTCTTTTGTTCAGTTTTTATTAACACTTTTACTTGTTTTCAGGTTTCTACAAACACTTATTCACCTTTTGAAAGGAAACATAGGCACTGGACTACTGGGGCTTCCACTTGCTATGAAAAATGCCGGCATTTTGGTATGTTCACATTTTAACACATTATACAGACATTGCCGATACGTAGCCTTTCACCATGTTCTAGAACCAGATTAGTCAACAAATAGATTGTCAGCTTTTTAATCAACAAAACTTTGGCTTACATGGTCAACGCTGTCTGCTCTGGAATAAGTTCAACATCAGTCTGTGTGGCTAAAATGTAACTTGGAGGAGTGGGGGATTATGCTAGAATGTGACAGACATACTCAGAATGGACAAGAGCCTAATGTTTTTCAGTTTTTGCCTTATTTGGTCTTCAGGTGTAGGTGATATCACTCTATGCACAGTAAGAGCGGGGTCCACGTCTGAATCCCACTAGTCGTAGTTTCCTACCGATTCAGCTTTATGAGAACTGTAGTTCATCTGCAGATGCAGGGCTGCCGGTTGGTTAACCTGATGTTTTATTGTAGTTTTATTTAGTATAATGTTGTTTAGAAACCTTTTGCCATGCACATCTCTATACATATAGGTTTGTGGCAAAGTTATGTAACGATTCTGTGTAGCTAAAAATAATTAGATGCAGTTACATTATTATCGTTCTCCTTTTTTGATGGAATCGTTCACAAGTTAGAATATAATGACGAATGACACCCAAACGTGGACGTAAAGCTTTTAGGTTTGTTGTTTTCTATTTTGCCAGTCTGCCTTTTTATTTACCAGTATCCATCAGCTCTGTTTGCCTGCCTCGAGCTCCACAGACAGTATTTGAATTGTAAATAAGGAAGATTAGATATGTAAACATCTACACAAGCACTTACGTGAGAATCGCCCTCCGCTGGACATGAAGTGAAGATTGTGTTTAACTTTTCAATATGTTGTACTCAGCTCTGGCATTTAAAACTGTGAACCCATGGTGTACAGGTGACAGTAGCTCTGTACTACTCTCAGAAGCAGACAACAGAAAAATGTCTTGTAAGGAGAAAGATGAAAGGATTTTATGGAAGAAAAATGAAGTTGCTGATTATGAGGCCACAACCTTCTCCATTTTCTACAATAACACACTGTTCTTGGTCTTGGTGATTGTTGCTTCATTCTTCCTGTTGAAGAACTTCAACCCTACAGTGAACTACATTTTATCCATAGGTGCTTCCTCTGGATTGATCGCACTGCTCTCAACAGGATCAAAATACATTTTCTGAACATATAACAATTTAGTATTAAAACATCCACGTGTTTTCTGCTAATGGAGTATTGACAGGCCACGCCATTTCTCCACAAAGCTTTCTCGTGACAATAAGCAGAGAAAATGTAAACAGTAACACGTTATGCTGCTAGTTGGAAGATTATTTTATCATGTTCGGCCTTATTAGTACACATCTCTGTGTTTGTAATGCCTCCTGCAGTCTATTACAAAAAAAAGACACATTTCACATTCTTACAAAAGTACTTGGATTAAGCTTTATACATGATTTTCTCTCCAGGATTTCTCAGTGAGAAATATGTAAAGCGTTGCACCAGCCAATAGTTTTTTTTTGGGGGGGGGGGTTTGGATGGGAGGAAAGAATAGAACGTTAAAAAGGTTATTCACTAAACTGATTGACAGGGGAATTGTAAATATTAGACCAAAGTAGCTAGTGACAGCGGTGAGATCTATGCTTGCAATGGCAGAGATAATTTTATCCTTGATTGTATCTCAATCAGTAGCATCAGTGAACAAGGGTGTCGGGCAATAAAGTAATATCTAGGGTCCTTCATTCAGTGTTATTGCAAAGCCATTGTTAAATAACCAACGATCTGTACCATTGCAGCCACATTTCTCACTGCTCTCCTCTGATTAACATTCCGTGAACGAACTATATCAAGCCCCGGGCTCAGAAGATGACTCTTATTTCATAAAAAAAAAAATTCGGAATCCTGAGGCCTGAAGACGCGTATGGAAACTGGTCTAGTGTAGGGTAATGAAGTATGTACACTGCACTCAAGTAGACGCATTAAGAAATAAGGGAAGCATTCTTTAATAGGAATAGTGCCGACTTTACATAAATCCACCAGAGTATAAGCCAACGATAACAAAACTTACAAGACTTAAAATATCTTCGCATGGGATAGAAAGGGGGGAAGTAAACCCCTAAGATCGTGGAGGGATCCTGAACACGTTTCACTTCTATATAGTTGCCTTATCAACCATTAAACTGGGTGATAAAATGTCTATATACACATGAAATACGTTCAGGATCTTAGAGGTTTTTCTTTTTATGTAGATGTGCGGTGTACATACTTTATTTCTTCTATTTGATGGATCTCAATTGTTGAAACACCAGCACTAGGGATTTGACTAAGTGTAGAAGTCTTCAATGTAAGTGTGGGTAAATACACTTTAGAAAGTGACATCTTCCTGGTACATTAAGACTGGGGCAGCGGCTTAGAAAATCTAAGGTTTGGTGTAGATGATAGGGCGAGGGTCATTATATCTAAACACTGTGAGGTTTGTTTTCACTATGCATGAAGAGTTTCCAGATTTCTCTATATATGTTACCAACAAGTGGATTGGGACCTAGTATTTAAAACGCCTGCACTAGATATATAGTGTGGGGGGAAAAAGTATTTGATCCCCTGGTGATTTTGAACGTTTGTCCACTGACAAAGAAATCATCAGTTTAAAATTTTAACGGAAGGTGTATTTTAACAGTGAGAGACAGAATAACAAACAAAAAAATCCAGAAAAACGCATGTCAAAAAAGTAATAAATTGATTTGCATGTAAATGAGTAAAATAAGTATTTGATCCTCTATCAATCAGCAAGATTTCTGGCTCCTAGGTGTCTTTTATACAGGTAACAAGCTGAGATTAGGAAGCATTTCCTTTAAGAGAGTGCTTATAATCTCAGCTCGTTACTTGCACAAAAGACACCTATCTACAGAAGCAATAAATCAGATTCCAAACTCTCCACCATGGCCAAGACCAAAGAGCTGTACATGGATGTCAGGGACAAGTCTCTCTTGGTCTGGTGCTCCATGCATCTTGTGGAGGAATCAGCCCAGAACTACACGGGAGGATCTTGTTAAAGATCTCAAGGCAGCTGGGACCATAGTCACCAAGAAAACAATTGGTAACACATTACGTCATGAAATCCTGCAGCGCCCGCTTGGTCCCCTTGCTCAAGAAAGCACATCTACAGGCCCATCTGAAGTTTGCCAATGAACATCTGGATAATTCAGAGGAGAACTGGGTGAAAGTGTTGTGGTCAGATGAGACCAAAATCGAGCTCTTTGGCATCAACTCAACTCGCAGTGTTTGTAGGAGGAGGAATGCTGCCTATGACCCCAAGAACACCATCCCCACCGTCAAACATGGAGGTAGAAACATTATGCTTTGGAGGTGTTTTTCTGCTAAGGGGACAGGACAACTGCACCGCATCAAAGGGACAATAGACGGGCCATGTACCATCAAATCTTGGGTGAGAACCTCCCTTCCCCAGCCAGGGCATTGAAAATGGGTCGTGGATGGGTATTCCAGCATGACAACGACCCAAAACACACAGCCAAGGCAACAAAGGAGTGGCTCAAGAAGAAGCACATTAAGGTCCTGGAGTGGCTTAGTCCGTCTCCAGACCTTAATGCCATAGAAATTCTGTGGAGGAAGCTGACTGTTCAAGTTGCCAAACGTCGGCCTCAAAACCTTAATGACTTGGAGAGGATCTGCAAAGTGGAGTGGGACAATTTCCCTCCTGAGATGTGCGCAAGAAAGGTTTTGCCACCAAGTACCAAGTCGAAGGGGACAAATACTTATTTCACTCATTGACATGCAAATCAATTGATAACTTTTTTTACATGTGTTTTTCTGGATTTTTTTTTGTTATACTGTCTCTCACTGTTAAAATAAACCTACCATTAAAATGATAGACTGATCATTTCTTTGTCAGTGGACAAATGTTCAAAATCAGCAAGGGATCAAATACTTTTTTCCCTCACTGTATGTACATCTAATCCAGTCTGTGTTCACATAAACTTAAAGTTTGAATTATTTTTCAATGCAGGTTGGACCTGTCAGCCTATTATTTTTTGGAATTGTATCCATTCACTGTATGAACATACTGGTCCAATGTAACCACTTTTTATGTAAAAGGTAGGTACAAATTTAAAGTATAATATCATACAATGCAAAAATGTTTGTGCTGTTAATACACATTATATGTTTGGCTAAAATGGAGCCTTTAATTAAAATGGCTGCAGTTTGAGTAAAGGTTAATTTTCTATTAAATGTTGAAAGCCAGGTAATTATGATTTGGCTAGTAATTTGCCAGTTTAGCTGAATTTAGATTTGGGTTAAATTGTGAACCCAAATTAAATAACTGCCAGTCATCTTAGGTGCAAATGGGCGCTTTCCAGTATGGACATTATATGCATTATGTATAGGAATGATCAAGTTCACTGTTATCATATATGTGCCTGTTTTGTGCTTCATGTAATGTGCATGTTTTGTGCACATACACCATATTATAATGTATAAAATTCCTTTATGTACTTGCACCTCTTTTCTGTAACGCGTCAGAATGATTCTTCTTTCCATTATGTTAGCTCTCTTTCAAATTGCTACTTTTAACTATTGATAACAGTTTAAAATTAAAATAGCTAAAAACAATTATAGGAAGGAAAGAGACACATTCACAATTTAAAGCTGCTGTTCACCTACAAGGTATTTGCATATTTTGCAAAGAACAATGATGGTGACATCACCACTTGGTGCGAGGTGGCCATAAGGTGCAGCGGATTGAGGTATACGAGGTCTGTTTGGAAAAAGTCCAGCAACTGTTAATTAATATATTGAACAGTTTGCGCAACATTGATGGAATTTGTCAGCCAAGGAGAGTGGTCTGGAATGCGCATGCGTGAACAATGACTTCTTCATTGTGCTAGAAGCCGTTGAGTGAGCACTGTGTGGCCGTTGCATACAAAATGATGGAAAGTGTAGAGCATCAAATCTACATCTAATTTTGCATTAAGCTTGAACATTCCTACTCGGAAACTATTTGAATGATTTAGAAGGCTTTCGGGGATGATGCAATGAACGCAGCACAAATAAAAGTGTGTCACAAACACTTCAAAGATGGTCGAGATCTGTTGAGGGATTGGCGCCCTGCAACTTCTGGCTTTTCCCAAAACTAAAATCACCTTTGAAAAGGAAGACATTGCAGACCATCAATGAGATTCAGGCAAATTCGATGAGGCAGCTGATGGCGATTCCAACAAAGGATTTTGAAGAGTTTTTTTTAAACAGTGGAAGAGTTTCTGGGAGAATTGTGTGAGGTCCCAAATTGCCTACTTTCAGGGGACTAGGGTGTCATTGTCCTATATACAATGTTTCTTGTATCTTCTGCAATAAATGTCTCTATTTCTGATATTACATGGCTGGATACTTTCCAGGGAGACTTCATACTTACCTGAAGTTAATTGCTCTGGGTGCCACCATCTTCTCTCTCCAGATCCTGAAGCCTCATCTGCCAGGAGTGCACTGCATGTGCGAGAGCCCACCACTTATGTCTATGGAGGATCCTGTGAGAACACAGGAGCCCCCATTGATAGTCTCATGGTGAGCGAGACAATGCCTTTTCACCCACTGCCATCACAAATGACGGCTGGGGGAATTGTACGATGGAGCTATGGCTTTGTCACATTTTATCAAGTGGAGGAATGTTTTATTTGGTTTGACTGCATTTAATTTTCAAGAAAATTCTAAACTAGTCTTTCTGAGCATTTCATAATGGTTTTAGACACAAAAATCAAAAGAAGATAACTTGACATAAATAAGGGTCAGAACGTTTGATATATAAAATCCTAAGTTAATGATGGCTTTTATCCTGCTGCTAAATGTGCAGAATGTTTATTTCAAACGGCACACATCTATTTGCTACTGGGTTTGCAGTTCTGGCATAAAGAACTTAAAATATGTTGTCATTCCTAGTGGAGAGAGGTAAATGAATGTGCAATGAAAGTAAAATCCGTAATCCTACTCATTTGTAATACCCCAGTGAGAATAAAAACAGCATGGACTGTAGTTGGAAAAAGTGAGCAGAACCCTTCAAAATTAACTGTATTCATATATTAGTTTGACCTAAAATAAGATGTGATCTTCATCTAAGTCTTAAAAAAAGAGATGAATAGAAGCTCATTAAATAGGAAAGTGTTACTTCCCATGCCTTCATTGAACACATTGACCTAATTTCACAGTCTTTGTTGGAAAAAGTTTATGAACCGTTATTTAATCCGCTTTATTTTGATGTTCTTGTTAAAATGTTCAAGCTTTTCTGAAATGTCTTTTACTTAAAGGTTGTACTGATAGTAACATTGTGTAACTGACTCACAAAATGATTTTCATTTGTCAATTTAGATACAAAAGATCAAATTTAGGATACAGTGCGACAGTTGGCCTTGCTATTGAAGTGGGACCTCTGACCTGCCTTCAACGATATCCTTCATTGGGAAGGCAAGTTTATTTTTTTTTGTTTTGTATTATTATTATTAATATAGAACTATGCTGTTGGGCTCTTAAAGGCCCAAAGAATGCATTTTTTTTTTTCACCAATACAATTTAATGCAGAAAATATTTTAATGTTCCTGCCTGAAAACTTTAGATGGCTTGCCTTGAGGTTAAAAGAACAGTCCTGCTCTGTTATTGCCTTAATATAGAAGTTGGTTTATTTGTGGAATTAAAGCTCCGTTAATAGAGCAGGAGATACGAACTTCTAAAGTAAACACACAGTGCTGCAAAAATTAGACTGTGGAGACGGTGACAGCCAACAGAGGTGTGGATAGAGCTGCATAAACATGTGATGTAACGACGAACTAAGAAATGAGTAATGAGACACGAAAACTGCTTCATTAAAGGAACACTATAGCGTTAGGAAAACAAATGTTTATTGCGAATGCTATAGTGCCCCAGTCACAGTTTTAGTGACCAAGGGTTAAAAAGGGGAGTTTACTTACCTGTTCTTCCTTGCATCACTGGTCTCTGGCTTGCTGCTCCGCCTTTTTGGCATAGATTATAGAGTACCATAATCTCAGCCAATGCCATGCTTTCTCAAAGGAAAGCATTGGGAGGCTAGTGTGCATGCACGACAGAACAGCACACAACGCCAATCTCTGTGTGTCCATCTGATTGACATAATGAAATTTGACTCCAATATTTTGGCAGAATCATCTCTATTGGCTGTCAGAATGACAGCCACTAGAGGCCATTTAACCCTGCAATTAAAAACATTCTTGTTCCTGCAGAACGGAAATGTTTCCAGCTGCAGGGTTGCAACCGGGCCCGTCACTCCAGGGGCCTGGCTGCGATGTGACCCTTGCTGATGCCTCTACTGTGACTGTCTGTGTCCGGGTCCTCCCTGTGTGTGACTGGCTATGGATGCCTGCCGGCTGGTTGTGAGTGTTGTCTGAGTGCCCACTGACCCTGTGAGTCTGTGCGATCGCTTGCCCCCTTTCCCTGTCTACCCGGTAAAAGCCATCTAACAGGAGGCCGTTGCTCTGTTGTGAGCGCTATCCAGGTGCGGGTTGCTGCCACCCGCGGTGAGTGTGAGTGGGGTCCAGGCAACATGAGCACAGGGTGCGACCTGTCCTGCACCTGCTCATCTAGAGGGCTGGCAGCGGTACCTTTGGCAATGTATATACAGGAAAACACCCAGCGAGGGCCAGGAGTGGGGGGCAGTTATCACTGTGCCTAGGAAGTGTGTGACAGAGAGCCATATGTCAGGGGCAATCATAGAGTCACACAGAGACACACTGTGCCATGGGCACAGCAGTGGGCGAGCAGGGCAGGGGGCTCATAGGAGGGCACAGGGGATACCTGCTTAGATCAGTGTGTGCCAGGGACTGGGCTATTTGGATCTGGGTTGTGAAATGGTCTGACACAAACAAGGAATTGCAGACAGGAGCAAGGCATAGTGTATGCATCTGTGTCTGTGTTTGTGTCTGTCAGTGTACAGGGAGTGCAGAATTATTAGGCAAATGAGTATTTTGACCACATCATCCTCTTTATGCATGTTGTCTTACTCCAAGCTGTATAGGCTTGAAAGCCTACTACCAATTAAGCATATTAGGTGATGTGCATCTCTGTAATGAGAAGGGGTGTGGTCTAATGACATCAACACCCTATATCAGGTGTGCATAATTATTAGGCAACTTCCTTTCCTTTGGCAAAATGGGTCAAAAGAAGGACTTGACAGGCTCAGAAAAGTCAATAATAGTGAGATATCTTGCAGAGGGATGCAGCACTCTTAAAATTGCAAAGCTTCTGAAGCGTGATCATCGAACAATCAAGCGTTTCATTCAAAATAGTCAACAGGGTCGCAAGAAGCGTGTGGAGAAACCAAGGCGCAAAATAACTGCCCATGAACTGAGAAAAGTCAAGCGTGCAGCTGTCAAGATGCCACTTGCCACCAGTTTGGCCATATTTCAGAGCTGCAACATCACTGGAGTGCCCAAAATCACAAGGTGTGCAATACTCAGAGACATGCCCAAGGTAAGAAAGGCTGAAAGACGACCACCACTGAACAAGACACACAAGCTGAAACGTCAAGACTGGGCCAAGAAATATCTCAAGACTGATTTTTCTAAGGTTTTATGGACTGATGAAATGAGAGTGAGTCTTGATGGGCCAGATGGATGGGCCCGTGGCTGGATTGGTAAAGGGCAGAGAGCTCCAGTCCGACTCAGACGCCAGCAAGGTGGAGGTGGAGTACTGGTTTGGGCTGGTATCATCAAAGATGAGCTTGTGGGGCCTTTTCGGGTTGAGGATGGAGTCAAGCTCAACTCCCAGTCCTACTGCCAGTTTCTGGAAGACACCTTCTTCAAGCAGTGGTACAGGAAGAAGTCTGCATCCTTCAAGAAAAACATTATTTTCATGCAGGACAATGCTCCATCACACGCGTCCAAGTACTCCACAGCGTGGCTGGCAAGAAAGGGTATAAAAGAAGAAAATCTAATGACATGGCCTCCTTGTTCACCTGATCTGAACCCCATTGAGAACCTGTGGTCCATCATCAAATGTGAGATTTACAAGGAGGGAAAACAGTACACCTCTCTGAACAGTGTCTGGGAGGCTGTGGTTGCTGCTGCACGCAATGTTGATGGTGAACAGATCAAAACACTGACACAATCCGTGGATGGCAGGCGTTTGAGTGTCCTTGCAAAGAAAGGTGGCTATATTGGTCACTGATTTGTTTTTGTTATGTTTTTGAATGTCAGAAATGTATATTTGTGAGTGTTGAGATGTTATATTGGTTTCACTGGTAAAAATAAATAATTGAATGGGTATATATTTGTTTTTTGTTAAGTTGCCTAATAATTATGCACAGTAATAGTCACCTGCACACACAGATATCCCCCTAAAATAGCTATAACTAAAAACAAACCAAAAACTACTTCCAAAAATATTCAGCTTTGATATTAATGAGTTTTTTGGGTTCATTGAGAACATGGTTGTTGTTCAATAATAAAATTAATCCTCAAAAATACAACTTGCCTAATAATTCTGCACTCCCTGTATGTATCTGTACATGTGTTTATGTGGATCTGTGCTTGTGTGTGGCAGTGTATGTATCTGTGCATTTGTGTCTGTGTATCAGTGCATGTGTGTCAGTGTTTGTGTATATCAGTGTATGTATATGTGCATGTGTGTCAGTGCTTGTGTGTGTCAGTGTATGTATCTACATGTGTGTCAGTGTTTGTTTTTGTCAATGTATGTATCTGTGCATGTGTGTCAGTGTTTGTGTGGTCAGTGTATGTATCGGTACTTGTGGATCTTGGTGTGTGAATCTTTTTTTTTTTTTACATTATTTATTTTTGCTGAGCCAAAAAAACAATACAGCATATGCCTGCAATGCCACAACAGCAGGATCAGACACTTGTCAGACATAGTAAAACAGTAGTATGACATTTGACATAAAGCACAATTTTGTAAGAGTAAAAAGAGCCAAGAGGTAAACATACAGGCGGGGAGGGGGGATAACATTTTGTTTTCCAGGGCTGCTTTTAGTTCCCAGTCCGGCCCTGCCTAAGAGAGTCCCACAATGTGAGTGACCAGTGTGAGAATGCAGCGGTAAACCGAATGAGAGAGCAGCCACCTCACCCATCTGGCACTCCTACCATGCCATATCGTAGCCCCTGGACAATTCAAGATTAGCAGACAGTTGGGGTGAGTAGTTAACGCTCCAGCCAGTTCCTGAGACAAGTGGGACTCGTGGTGCAGCAATGTAGCAAGCTGATGGCCCCCAATAGCGTTGATCAGGCTTGGAGCACACACAAAGTGCGTCCAGCCGCCATGAAGGTCAAGCCCACTATGTGTGAATCTTTGTATGTCTGTCAGTATGTGTCACTGTTTTTGTGCGTGTATCTCTTGTAGTGCCTATAGTGTTCCTTTAGGCTAAATTTCTTTCGGCACTTTGAGTATCACTTTAAGGTGTTCAATGTAACTTTAGCAAGAATGGTCAATATATAGTACTCAAATGGTACAAATCAAATATAGCTTTAATGTAATAAGGATACAGCTTCTCATGTGGAAATGTTTCATTATTATTGGGTTATTCACTGAACCATGAAGCTGAGAAACTTTAGGCTAAGAGAAATGCTGAGTTGGCTTAAATTGAGTTATTTAAGTTGGCTGTTCTCTTACGTTCCTAATTTAGTGAATTACTCTGAGTGCATTGAGACCTGAAGAAAGGCAGCTGCCCTTCCTGATAACTGATGTACATAATAGGCGTTTTACTATGTTGTATGTTATTTATGTTGTCCACGGTATTCTGACATTTCTGGAATTTAATTCAAAGTGCAGGGAGACTTGTAATTAACTCTTGTCAGTGATGCATTATTTTTAATTTAAAATAAAATTCTAAAATAAAGCAAGCATCTGGATTTTTGGACTGCATTCCACTATACTGGCTGCTGTATCTGGTGAAAAAATGTTTCTCCCTTTAGTACATAGGTTGTGGAGTAATAAACGGAGTGGAGATATAATAGAGGTATATATCAGTGCAGTTACTTGTCAGATAGGTACCCTTGTCTCATAGACTTCCCAGCCAGGTATATATCTAGTATCAAAAAGTAAGGGAATACGGCACTCTTACTGAAATCCCGGTGCTACCAGACCTGGGGATGGCTTCCCCCACCATATCATATATAAAAAGAAATCATCTATTAAATCAACAAACAAGTGCACTCACCAGTTTTAACCAGTCAGGAGTCACCAATTAAAGATGGCAACAATACTCAGCTGATGTTTATAATCCCAATCATTTTAACATTGAGTCTTATTCACTGACTGAATTACTTCATGAAATGCTCTCCTGTATTTACAAATGATGGAAGGGACGGCTCCTGTAGTTTCGGGACGGTCCCTTTTGGGCCGAAGATTGCCCAACCCTGGTCTACAATATTGTTAGCACACAGGATAACCAAGGGTTAAAATAGCAACAAGAAATAAAACCAGCAGTGGCCAGTGACACGTCACTGTACAAAAGTTCATAACATTGACATCCTAACAAATGGAAACAATCAGAGGGAACTCCAAGCGAGCACAACTCTGTGTGGATGTCAGGGCGAGAAGATGTGTATGTCCTGCCTCCTGCATTGAAATCACTGGAACATTCGATGGAAATAAATTGGAAACAACACTCCTCCCTGTAAGTCCATTACTGTATACCAAGCTTGATTAATACCTCTCCCCATGAAATAACAAATATCCTGGACCTCATGGTTACTCAGTGGAATTTTAGAATTTTTTTCAATCTGACCTTACTCCCCACTGCTTTGTATTATTAGATTTAGCTAGAAGATGCCTCATTGTACTTAATCCATGCAACCCCAGACATTCTCACCCTGAAACCGAACAAATACAAGGAGATCACCCAGTCCAAACACTGTATTATTTTAATAAACCAGATATGTAATCATTTATACCTGTCAGTCTCTCCTACCATACAATTCGTATTGTCTACAGTAAGTATCTGGTGTGCATTGACAACTATCTTTAGTGACAAAAGACAAACCCCATATCTGTTTGTGTGTACCTGGTTCCACCAGTTGTGCGGTTATTTAAGGTTAACATAGTTGTGACTATAGCTCAGTTAAAGAATTTCTTCAAATCTGCAATTTTAACCTAAAATTGTCTCCCGCTACTAAACAAGTAACACAGGTCTCGTTGCAAGATATCCAAATGTTGCTGGCGGCAGACCTAGCACTGATCAAACTGATGTGCAAACTATCACAGATCGAGAGAGAGCTTCAGCAGAAGATATAAAGGACATTCAAAATGGCATGTCTAATATGTGAGATACTCTTCACCAGCTTCAATCTACCCAACAGGTATTTACTGTGCAATTGACTGCTCTAGAAGATCGCTACAAATGCAGTCATATTAAATTCATGGCATATCATCTACAATATATGCCAAAGAGGTGCCACACTACCTAAGGAGACTCTTGGCATGTATTTTACCTCCAAATGTGTCCAGGAGGATCACTAGTGACGGAGCATATGGTCTACCTAGCCCAACCAAGCCTTCACCCTTTATCATATGAGATGTCATCCTTTGTGGCACTTCCTCTCAGGATAAGGGCCAGATTATGTCTGCTCTTAGGGGCAAGACACCATTTACCTTTGAAGACTCTCAACTTACTTTTTATCAAGATTTTTCGAGGGCTACACTTCAATGGCTCAATTCCCTTAGTCATATGGCACACCAGTTGCGCTCCTCAGGAGTGGACAAAAGATTTGAGGCACCCAGATCCCTCTTGGTGAATCAAAACGGGACTGTACATAAACTCACCTTGGTGACAGAGGGGACCCGCACTTCTAGCAGCATTAGGACTCTCAGCACCAAGCACTGATACGACCACACAGGCTACTACTCATGCCCGGGATCCTACCAACATAGTGCCTTTTGTACCGAAAGACGGAGCAGAGGGTCAATTGGACACTACATATGGTGGTGATGACCATATTTGTTTTATTACATGCTTTCCATTGTATTATTATTTTTTTGTTCTTCTCTTTGATTTTATTGTTGCTTATGTTTATTTTGAGGGGAGCTTACCATATACTAAGCAAACTTGTGTAGTGAATGCCCAGGCTGCATACACAAGACACGCTTTAGTTTATGCATTATAGTGCACTGGTCCAGTTATACAACCCTGAGATTGCTGGTAAGAATTCATCCTCCCCCTGCTGCCTCCTTGGCCAGGATACTCTGTTAAGTATCCTACATTCATTCTGATTGTGCCAATGCCAATATAGTTTGCTCTTCTTCTCCACTGGCACAAAACCTGCACATACTTAGTTTTGGTAATAGTAACAGTTACACTTTATTTATGATTAGTATCTATTCTTTGTAGTGAACCATGTTCATTTACTTGTTCTTTCCCACACAAACATTGTGTCGATCACCTAGGCCTTTATAGGTGATGTACTCTTTAGGTGAAACCATGTGATACTGTTAACTCCTATTGTTACATAGGGCAGTGCACATCAACCCTCTCCTCAAGGCACACCTAACAGTCCAGGATTTAGGGATTACCCAGGTATGTCTAAGGTGTTTAGAAAAAGAAAAAAAAACTGCTTAGAGTTTTTTTTAAACTCCTTGACACACCAAGGAAATCCCTAAATCCTGGACTGTTGGGTGTGCCTTGAGGAGAGAGTTGAGGAGCACTGATCTAGGGTGTTGATCTTGAGAATTATTTTAAAAAGTTCAGTATACTGGACATATCCTGTCTCTTCCTTTTACTGTTATGTATTTAACTATGTTGATGTGTCATTTCTGACAAATTTGTTAACTATGCATTGCAAAAAAGTAAAGAATGACAAAAACCAACAAAACAAATCACATGCTCTTTGACATTCCCAAAGATATAGATAATGTGTCTTTATTCTGTGACTCCTTATATAATGCAGAAAGCTAAAGAACAATATCCACGTTAATGTATTCCATAGCCTTTCATGTTTCGTTTAATATGAACCTTATCAGAGGCATCCATTCTCAGCATTGTCCGCTTGTATGAAAACAAAATTACATTTACATTATTTCATGTTCATCAGGATGATCTTTTATCTCCTGGAATTTTAATTGCTTTGTAAATGAAAACTTACCACATCATTATTGGCACAGGAGGGATTTTCTAAATCTGAATAGGTACTGCTATTTTTAATTATTCTCAGATAGTTATCATTAGTTTGTGGCTGGAATAGATTTTTTTGTAAAAATGCATTGTGTTTTCTGTAGTTTCATTATTTGCCTTAAAGAGACATTGTCACCATCTGGGGGATTTGCATAGTTTTCAGAGACCCCCCAATGGTGACATCCCAAGACCGCGAGATCTTCCATAGATGGAAGCCACCTCCAGATGTGTCAGTCATAGGAAAGATCCTAAGACAAAGAGGTCACTTTCAGGCCACTTCACTGAGATTAAACTCTGGTCTGGGTGCCTGTAGTGTTCCTTTAAGACAAATTTTGAAAATATGTAGCTGAAATTGTTTAAAATAATTATGTGGATGCTACAAAACACACAAATACCGGATTCCTTGAGAAAGAAAAACACAAATCAAATGTGCACACCAAACCAAAACCATAACGGAATTCACAAACTAAATGTGGAAGCAATCCATAGATATTAATTAACAGAGTTACTGATTTGGTTATTTTTTCTACTTTTGTATGTTCTTTCATGGAAAACTGTTCTCTAACTTGCTTCTGAATATAAAATACCATAAAATTGTCTTATTCCCAGACTTGTCATGGTCCTGCATCGAATACCATATAATTTCATGTTTTAAATACGTACAACCTCTTACATTTCCATTTCACTATTCAGAATGTTTCTCGAGGCTTTGCTACTGTTTCAATTTTCAAACAAACTATTTTATTAAAATGTTTTTTTTCTGGAGGACATCTATTCTCATGTTCTTTTTTCCCCCACTATAGCCATACATCATAACTTCCCTAGGAACACAAAGATTGCTGGTGCAGCAAACCGCCAATAGTCCAACAGAGGAAGAAGCAACAATGCCCTTGTTCTTTTATTTTCAGCAACAATAAAGAGCAACTGACATTAGATTTCATTTGCAGTGTCTAATTCCCCCCGGGCAAATGCTAGATGAATTCTTCTCATTGTTTGAAGCTACCTGCAGAATTCGACTCCTTGCACAGCGTTTGTCTGTTGTGGCCTCAAATTATCTGAACTGGCAGAAGTTCCCTATTAGGGCAATGGGAAGAGAATCTATTTTTGACAGTGCACAAAGTCATTATAGCTGGCCTTGCATATTTTTTTTTTTCTTTTAAATGTGCTATCACTTTAATATAGGATCTCGCAAATACGCAATGCTCTGAAGATTCTGGAAACCACCCTTTATCTTTTGAAGTCATGGTTTTCCTTACAGCACTTATTCTAAATTAAAAATATGTAAAATTTCCTTCTCTCAAAACACAAAAGAAAAAAAAAATGTGAAAACCATTTCTGTTCACCTAGATAGGAGCAGTGCCAGTTGTGCGTTTATGCATGTTATTGAATTATGCGTTACAGATGAGGAGGTCCATGCAATATGGGAGGTTGCAAAGACACAAATATAGCCGCTAAATCTCATGAACCATATTCTCACAATCTGCTAGTTTTCAGTTCTGGTAAAAATTACAATGACCTACAGGTATTTAATTAAGTATAGAATGAAATTCTGAATCAAAAACACTCCTGTCTGAAGTTTTACCCTAACATTTAAAAAGTTCAAGTAGTGATAAATACATTGGCCCTTTAAGAACTGGGATGCGGAAACAGGTTAACAAATGTTGAATAGGATAAAATGATGAATTGTACTACAACAAGCGTCATATACTGCAGTCAAGACCGACTCACCGTGTACTAATGGTTTCCCCTTGGGTAGCCCATGCTTCTTTTCTGTACTGTATAAGTATGTAGATAAATAGCCTAACAGTAAATTAAATAATCAAATCTGCATGAATTTGATGTGATATGTTTAAAAAAAAAAAAATATATATATATATATATATATTTTTAATGTAATAATATATTATTTCATCTCCTACAGGAACATTGTTGACTTTCTTTTGGTGGCTACCCAGCTGGGATTTTGCAGTGTTTACGTTGTCTTTTTAGCAGAAAACATGAAACAAGTGAGTACTAACGAGCGACCGTTTACATATTTTTTTTTACTAAACTCCAGATTTTAGCAAATTAAAACTGAATTGTACAATTAGTACAAAAGTAGCTGCACTGGAAAAATTCTCCGATTTGGCTCTGGTTACTACTTGACTACCAAGTTTTACAGTTCAGATTTAAAGAGACAAGCTACAGACCATAACCACTTAATCTCATTGAAGTGGGTATAGTGCCTGGATTTCCGTGGCTCTGACCCACTGCTCAGTGTTAAACTGTTTTTTAACCACTTGGTCAAATGTTGCTATGAGCAACCACTAAGATTACTGGGAATGTCAAGGTTAAAAAAAATACATATTTTTTTTGTTTACATTTGAACTATGCAGTTTAAAAATATATACATTTATATTTTTCCAAATTCCCACTTTAGTTGTCTAACTTTTTAGCTGCAGAACTTTCTGATATTGCTCCTCCTTGTTAGTGTTGGTAGTGAGTTATCATTTACATGGTGTATCTTATGAACATTTACCCAAATAACAAAATTTGAAAATAAATATTAGTCACTCTATATGTGTATATATATATTGAGACGTTATTGAGGTTTAAATGATTAATAAGAGAGTGTTTATTGACTAATAACACTATTGAGCAACTACATAATGGCACTCTTACAAATTACATAAAAATATACTTGCAAATATGTTCAAAGTCTGCATGCTCTTCTTCAATCTTATCTCACACAGGAGGCTGCTGGCAGGGTCAGTGCTTTATGTTGGCATTAGCTGATTCTTTAGTGTGAGGAGGCAGCTAAAAAGGTCACCCAAACCCCATAGAGGTCCTTGAAGGACCACTACAGGCAACAATTCTACTTCATCTCAATGAAGTGGTCTAGGTGCAGTAGCTGTGTAGTTTTAGTCCTGCAATCTCAAACATTGATATTTTGTAGATACAACATTGTTTCATTGCAGGGCTAAACACGACTCTAGTAGTTCTCTTTCTGATAGCCACTAGAGTGTGCTTCCCCTGCAATAACCACTTCAGACTCCGTTATACGCCATTCAGTATCCTCACACATTGTATAACGATGTTGGACACCCTCTAACGCTGATTATAGGATAAGGAAGGACTGAATTCCTTTTAATTTCATTTAGGGGACCTTGAATCTAAATAGGGAGTGGAGCACTTTAGTGTTCGGAACACATGTTTGTATTTCTAACTCTATTGTTCCTTTAATCACTTTGCTGACCTGAACAGCATTAGCTGCTTCACAGTTCTGAGACAACATATAAGAACTGCCCCCCACCCACGTAAGTAAACACTCTTCTAAGCTGATGGTCTAAATGGATCTTGCTTTTCAGGAAGTGTAAAGGGAGGCTGTGTGAGACACAGCTAGAGCAGGTGTGGTCAGGGTTGCATAGATAACGTTATTTAAACCCTTAAAGGGACTATATTTAAAAGAAGAAAAACTACCACAACCAGAGGACATAGTCTAAAATTAGAAGGACAAAGGTTTAAAAATAATATCAGGAAGTATTACTTTACTGAGAGGGTAGTGGATGCATGGAATAGCCTTCCAGCTGAAGTGGTAGAGGTTAACACAGTAAAGGAGTTTAAGCATGCGTGGGATAGGCATAAGGCTATCCTAACTATAAGATAATGCCAGGGACTAATGAAAGTATTTAGAAAACTGGGCAGACTAGATGGGCCGAATGGTTCTTATCTGCCGTCACATTCTATGTTTCTATGTTTCTATTATAACGTTAGGAAAACAAACCTGCATTATGGCTGTAAGAGTATACAGGGAGATGTAGTCCACCACTGCCCTAGACCATAGTTTGGTTAGTTGGGTCTCACACCCTGTTTGCACTAAAAATATATATTAAAAAATGTACTCACCTTTTTACAGACCTGATATCCATGCGCAGTGTGCATCCAATGCTTCCAATAGGAAAACGTTGAATCCAGCAATGTCACGTGAAATGTAGGGTCCCGAGGTGTGTTTAATCCTTTAAGGTAAACATTGCCCTTTCTGTAAAAAAGGCAATGTTTTACCTCAAAGGGCTACAACTGCAGGACCACTGCACCCAGACCACTTCATTAAGATAAAGTGGCGAGGGTGACTTTAGTGATCCTTTAACCTACTCAAAATAGAGCAGTGGGACTGTAACTGCATTATCTGTGCACCAAAACCACATCATTAAGCTGTAGTGATTTAAAAGCATAAACCGACTCTTCAAATTATGGTATTCCTCAGTTTGGCATTAAAAGGGCGCCCATCATGGCCTTATCTATATTCATACTCGGCACACTGCAGTATAGATCACGGTTTTAGAACCTCATGTTAATAATAAGGATTGATTTGCAGTACATCTCCAGTGCAACATACCTTATTCAGCTAGTGACACACATTTGCACTGATAAAGCAGTATGCAGTTTAACGATACAGCACCACTTGGCAGGCCACCAAGTAAACATTTAGAAATTGGCAGTGGAAAATCTGCTTCATAATTTCCTGCTATATTTACATAATTCTATATGTCAGTTTAATAAATCTATGGCAAATCCAAAAGTGTATTTAAGCTGCTAAAGATGTGTTTTCTGCCTTATATTAATGATTACCGGTATGTATTAACTATACTAATAGATGTGTGTATATATATTTTTAATAAATACAATTTGATTTCTTTATGGTCATGACCCATTTAACCACAGGTAGGACATCATAGAATCAATCATACTGATTGCTTAAAGTGTGCTGGGATAGAAATTGAGGAAAGATGCCAAAATAACGTGATACATAGATTGCCCCAAGAAAGTGTAACATGTTCTATTAGTGTAGATTTCTAGATAATTAAAGTGAATTGCAGGAGGCGCACAGGAAATGTATATGATCTATAAATGAAAACATGTGAGTACTCCATATTTAAGAACATTAGTTGTTCATTAATAAAGAGATTAACCCCTTTCTCGGCTTACAGGCAGAAATTGGAGACACCATAAAATGATTCTTAGTGCTTCAGGAATACGGTCAAACTATGTTGTAAATAGAAGCTGTTGCATACCCCTAAACATTAGCATCCTGTAAAGCGGAACATGGATGGTGGCCGGCCAGTAATGCAAAACATTTCACCGACGCTGCTAAAGGGGGGCGCGGACCTGGCCTGAAAGGTGGAGTGTCTGTCCAAAGAACTAGCAGCTCTGCCGACCAACAGACTGGCCCACAAAGTGCGTAACACTCAAAGAAGCACTGCTTCAGTGTTCACTGCAGAATCCTAGTGCCCTGAACATAGCACCAAAGTGTCAGATTACCTAAGCACACTAGGCTTCATGGGGACAAAGTTGTGCCAGCGGGACAGTACCCTAAAATAGGGACTGTACCGTTAAAATTGAGACGGTTGGGAGTCCTGCCATTGTTGTGCATTAGAAAGCAGCATCTAAGTAGGTAATACTTGAGCGCAAGGGGTTAGGCAAATACAATGATATATTTGACAGGTATAGCACATCATTACCTGTCATGAAGGGTTAAAGTATGGAAAGAAATTGAACACTTTTTGTGTTAATCCTTGTGACGTTTATATGACCCACAGTCTATTATAAATCTAGTAGCTGAAAAATGTAGTGTGCCTCAAGCAATGTATTTGACAGAATAACTATTCTTCGTTT
Organism: Pelobates fuscus; assembly: GCF_036172605.1. NCBI lineage: Eukaryota > Metazoa > Chordata > Amphibia > Anura > Pelobatidae > Pelobates > Pelobates fuscus. Next base: position 458,226,128 of record NC_086317.1, read on the forward strand.
TCAGTAATAATGCTTTCATTTTATCTCCCTACAGGTATGTATAGCATTATTCGAGAGCCATTCACGGTCTACAGATCTGGATGGGAAATGGAATTTTGACTTGCGACTTTATATGATCAGTTTCCTTCCATTCTTAATTCCATTAGTCTTTATTCGAGATCTGAAGAATCTATCTGTATGTTCATTTCTTGCCAATATTTCTATGGCTGTCAGTCTGGTCATTATTTATCAGTACACAATCAGAGTAAGTTAACTTTGGATTTTCTTTCAATGTACATTGTATGGAACACCTTTTTGACATGATACCATAGAAAATGTTTTTGGGAAATAGCTGTTAAAGAATTAATATTTTCCAAGTCATATCATGTGCAGCAGTACTTAAACTAAACTTAAACGTAAAACTATAGAATGAGAGTGATGGATCAAAGGAGAATGCAAAAACACAACATGCTTCTTACATCCATGTTATAGTTGGTTTTCTACTCTGGTATTATTTTGTTATTTGTCAAAGATTAGAAAACTAATCTATCGGTGTCCTAACTCATTCCTCCTGCCTGAGAAAAAAATCATAATTAATAAATTAATTTCCTTCGACCCACATGATCATAACCCCTTAAGGATGAAGGGAATTGTTTATGTTCCAGACCAAAACCAAACCTGAAATTTGAGCTGTAGGTTTGTTCCACTGTAATTTACGGGTTTCTCCTCAAGTGCCCCCATATATATTAGATATCATTTTTCTAAAAGAACAGAAAGGGCTTTAAATTAACATCCTACATGTATACCCAACACAACATTGCATGTGCATTAAATGTTAAATATGGGAACAACTGGATAAATACAACACATAATAATTTGTTACACATCCAGTGTAACTAATTAAAGATAAATCAAAATAAATTCATATATTCAAAGTGATTGTTAAATCTCTAATATGTTTAGGATCTAAATGTTATTCATAGTTAACCCAATACCAATTCCCACACTAACGCTATACCAATTATACCCCTTAGCCAATGCGCACTAACTCTGACCGTATGCCTACCCTAATCTTACCAGTAACCTAAACCCTACACTATCTTTAACCCTAAATCCTCTTTAACCCATAATTAGCCATTAGGCCCACTATGTGTAGGACGGCATAGAATGCCATAATGGTGTTAAGAGGTTAATAGTAAACCCTCCATCTAAACCATGATGCTTTCTTAACTTTCTACGTCACCGCTGAGCTTATCCCACAACAGTTATGTATAGGCAGTGCAAGGCCTTCTAGAAATAAAGCCTTGGAATTCTCTTATTAGAAGCTTCATAAACTTTTTTTTAGAACAAGGGAAACACTGTACGTCAGTAGGAGGGGCAGAAAGGCAAGGTTTAATGAGTGTAACTAAGAAAAAAAATGACTATCCCACACCTTCCTTACGTTAATGTAGCCTAACCTACACATTGTACCAGGTGTGTACTGATTTGCCAATTTTATGTAGATGCTGGGGCATTTATTTGTTTTTGAAGATTACTTAATAAACACAGAATAGCCAGTTAAAGATATATTCATAAATGCTTTCCTTCCCACTTACTCTGCCCTATACTTGTGGCAACTGCTTGTGCTTCACTATCCGCGTTTGATCATAGGACTGAAAGGCATACTGCAAATTATTCATTACATAGTTTTGCAAGGATCACTGCTGAAAGAAGGCAGTTTGATTATACCTTTTCTTGACGCATTAAATCCACAGTTGCTTTAGCAAATAATGCTCTTGGCTTACAGCACAATCCATAGGTATTTGGGCAGTGACATGATTCATATTTTTTTATCTCTGTCCTCCAGTACATTGTATATGAAATGAAACAATGACTAAGAGGATAAAGTCTGATGCTATGTACATGCATACACAGTGAACCATGTAGAACTCACAGCCCGGTTTTTGCATTCAATTTTAAGGATCCAAAAGTATTTGGAAAGCTATCCAATTTGTACAATTGCATCTTGGCTGTTTGTGTGTCAATGTCTCACAAAAACAGATGAAAGGTATAGAGGATATTCTAGGTGGTATAATTTCATTTGCTGTCTGTTGCTTTTTCCTTTTTTTGCGAGGAACACATAATTGTCAACAAAGACACAAAACACATAATTGTCAACAAAGGCCTTGAAAAGACAGTGATCGGAAATATATAAAAAACATTGTGTGTCACAGCAGTCAATGTTGTGATACATTAATGTGTGAGAATTCTGTGTGAGCTGAGCTCGTTATAAAAATGTGTAGGATGTTGGCAAAGAAGTGTCAAAGATTTCCATAAAATCAATAGCTCATGATGAAGGACTAACTGCAGTAACAGTGAAACAAAGTATCTGATCAGATCCAGCCAATTGCCTCAGGTTGTAATGGTAGGTACTGTACCCCACAGAAGGACAAGTAACCTAAATACGTAAATGGCTTAAATAGTGGTGAGTTTGGCTTCCTGAAATTACTACCCACATATCAATTTGCACCGTAGCAGACCATTGTGGGTACTGGATTCTGCATGGAAAAGAATCCAGTACCCCCAAAGGGTACTAGATTGGGGCAACCCGGTAAAGGATCATAAAATCTGCATCCCTCTGTAGTGCTTATGATGTGAGGAGTACCCTGGTCCAGTTTCCTGGTAGTGGGGCAAACCATTTTGCAACGGTTTGTCATCTTACCTGGGTCTCCGCCGGCACCGTTCGGCCTACCTCTGATGATGAGCATCTGGTTGCTGCTGAAGCCATTTACTGTGGCCATCTCTGTTCATTCTCTGAGAGCAGTTTGGTGCATAGAAATATTCAGGCTGGCTGGGGACACTGGCCAAGGTGGGGTTACACCTACATGAGCAGAGGGGTTAAACTGTATTTGCAGCGTTTAAAAGGCTTTATTATGGTCATTTCAATTTAAAGTTCTTTTTATTTATACGTGACTATTTCTTCTAAATTTTATCTACCTTAAGGTGTACTTTGAATATGATGCTCCATTGCTTCTAAAAGTTGTATTGGATCTACTGGTATTTGCCTATTATTCAAAGCATACATTATGAAACAACGTTTCTCATATGGAACAAAGGCTGCCTTTATTAAAATTCATTTATTATGAAAAATGTATAAAAGCATGGGAATGCTAAGACAATCTTATTATGCACATGCCTGTGTGGATGATAACTGTTCAGAATACATCATTAAGCTTTTATTAAAATTGATTAATTATCCCACAGAACCTTTCTGACCCTCGCACGCTACCTCTTGCAGCCAGTTGGAAAAAATATCCCCTTTTTTTTGGGACAGCTATATTTGCTTTTGAAGGAATTGGAGTGGTAAGTCTTGAGAATTGTTTTTTTTTTATCATCCCTATTATTTGTCATGATCAATATTCCCAACCGTACATTGTTAATTAATATATATATATAATTTGATTGCATGTAACAGCGACATATCTACATTTTAAACAATGATTCATGGACCTTGACTCGTCACACAAGACTACGTACACAACACCACGCACAATCGATGTATACACAAATAAAACATCACAAAACAGTACACCCATATCTAACACATGCTAAATTCTTCAACATATATATAATATATAGTTGCCTTAAAACATTAGTTGCCAACACTATAATGAACTTCAAAGCATGAATTTGCATGAATTTGCCGGGACAGTCCCACATTCTATCTGCAAAGATCAAAAGATGCAAAAAGAAACAGGAATTGTTTCGTACATTTTTTTTTAATTTAACAATTATCAAGAGCTGCATTATCGCACTAATTAAATGAGAACCATTGGTGGCATTGTGAGAAAATATGGGATCTCTGGAAAAATATACTAGCAAGCTTGGAAATATTAACACATGACCAAGCGGAATCTACTCTGTCTCTATATAAAACATACTCTTTCCCACATAATAAATAGGCCGGAGGATCTCATTTCTCTGTACACCCATAGCTGTAAACAAACGGTGAATAACCACAAATAAATAAAAATCATATTTTGCCTAAAGAAGAAGTGAACAGCCCATTCTTTTTTTTTTTTACCGCGTTGATAAGCAGAGCTGTTGGCTGTGGATGCTTCTATGGCTGGTGTTTAGATAACGTGTGAACAGGTAAGCTACTTGTATCTTTAATCTAGGCATTGACAGGAAACAAAATATCTGAAATAAATAAATACTCCAAATGTAGCAGGTTCCTTGTGAGGTACGTGACTTCTTCTATATGTTTTCTTGCTCCTCACTCAAAAAAATATATATATTAAGACATCTTGTTGTCTAACATGGCTTTGCGTTTGTCAGCAACAGCCAGAGGCCTTATCAATCACGTCATTAAACTGCTCTGATAAATTGCATTTCAGATGATAAATAGCACAGTGCCAGCATCTTTTCCTTCATGATTATGAGAGCATTTTTAACCTCTTCGGGACAAGAAGTTAGGGAAATACCGTGATTATCATGACTTACAGCATGTCACCTCTGCAATGATGGGGTTAAAGGAATGGTGCAGTCAGAGTTACATGACCCAATGCAATGCAATATATTGTGAAATGTGCATGCTCATCGTGTTAGGAATCCTTTGTGACAGCCATTCCTATGGAATTTTCCATTTATGGATCAGCAATGCAGTATGTTCAATCTAGGTCTCTTCATACTTTATGTGCAGTTACAGTCTATTTTCTTATATTTATTCATAATAATAAATGCTGGGGCAGATGAGCCATTAACAAGTTTGATGTAATCACAATCACACTATTCCGTTATTTCTCAACACACTTTTACTTTCTTTGGGTCAGTGAAAGGACCCTTCACCGTTTGGTCAAGATCTCTTGTTTCAGCGATAACAGTACTGCTGAGAATTAATCACTGGAGCTTTGAGGCCATCAAATATTCAACACCTAAAACACTTTAAATAAATATTACCCCCAAATATTTGTGTTTATGACATTATTATTATTAATTTATTTATATAGTGCCTAAACAGCATACAATCCACTACAAGGTGGAGATAGAATGATCGCAATCCCTGAGGAAGTCCAGTGGACGAAACGCGTTGGATTCTAACGTTGGGGATTTGCAGTGCTGTATTCCCATCTCCACCTTGTAGTGGATTATATGCTGTTTTTACCTGGACCTTTTGTGAGTGCAGTTTGTAAGAAATGTTTGAAGTTTTAATCTCATCTGCGCTATTTGGTTTCTTTTTATTTTACAAGTGCTAAAGAAGATTTTTTTCCATATTACTTTGAAGACCACTTCTGATTAAGTATGGTGGGCCTGATATTCACATATTTTGTGAGTTCAGCATATAAATCCTGCGTGTCTATATATACATACTCTTGTCACACTATGTGCGATTTGTATATTTCTTTGTAGATATTGCCCACCACGCTGTTATACTATAAGGTTGTATATTTCTATTTACATTAGTTCTATTAACGATGTATTACTAACCTTTATATCAGTTTTCATGCAAAGGAGATACTTACATCAGATTAGTTTAAAGTAGATATCATACCTCCTCCCTAACTTCGTTTGTAATATAACTTTGAACTATATATATATTTAGTTATCTCTATTTCTACCCATCCCCCTACATAGGCAATCACTAATAAACCTGGAAAGTTAGGGGAATATGGATTCTTACATGCTTAGCCTAATAGGCATTTGATTTTAAATCTGACCTTTATTTTGGTGAAGTGTTTATTTTATGATGTATATTATATTTCCAGGCAGCACCCTCATACAAAGTTTTATTTTTGTGAGTGAGTGTTACAATCCAACAAGGAGATTGGTAAATTGAAGAAGAAAAAAAAAAAAGTAGTGAATGTGGGATATCCTCAATTCGTATGTCTAACAGTAGGGTGTTGCAGAGTAGTGTAGCCAGCACATTTGGGTTGGTGTTTGACCTCTTTTTGTTTGAATAATTTCAACTGATATTATCTGTTGTTGTTATGGTGCCTAGAGATCCTGGGTGTCATCTTACCTTAAGCAGTTAAACCATTAATGCATCTTTCTCATGCATTTTTACTCAGTGGGAAGCCTGTGATAGACAGAGACCATCAACTGGTGCACTCAAGCTATTGCTGGTGCTCAGTCCGAGGCTTCTGAGGTGCTCAGTCCGAGGCTTCTGAGGCTTATCTTGACAACTTTGGGATCAAACTGATCGTAACAGGTTTAACCGCATAAGGCAAGATGACGCTTAGGACCTCCAAATACCATAACAACTTCTTTGAGATGAAGTTGTTATGGTTTCATGAAGTGTTACTGTAAGTGCTTCATAGTTCTGCTTTCTTTTTGTTCAACCTTCCCTCTAAAATTGAAGAATCCTACTTTACCAGTGGGTGTACTGAACGTTTTATATTACTGATATTTTGATGAAAAAGGAATTTTGAGTTCTGAACACGACCTGAGTATTGCAACTGTTAGGGATTAAATCAGCCCGGACCCTTTGTGGATGATGGATATTTGCCAACTCATTCAGAGCTCTGGAAATTGGAAATGAATAGCAGAGACTTGTTCAATAACCAATTCAAATTTTAATTATACGTCAGTAGCATTTATACCCCATTTTCATGTCGGTGGGGGTCATGAGCATTAATTACGTAATTTGTTTTTCACAAGTTATAAACAGCTGTTTCTAGTTATAATCTTTCGTTCTATAACGCATTACACATTTGATTAAAACCAGATATTTACAAATACCGATATCTTGGACAATTAACAAGTTATTTCGAAATCAGTACTTTTCCCGTAACTAGGATTTTATATAAATCCTATTTCCAAGAATAGGAGATAAAATGCCAAATTCATTCTTGGTTCAAATTAACCCTTATATGAACAGCTAGGATAGATAGCAAAATGGATATTTGTATCTACAATTCCCCTCTTAGATCATATCATGATCTATCTTACGGTAAATATCTATGGGAGGCCTGCGGCAGAGAAACAAAAGGAGGTATATTCAGACGTGCTAATCACGTCTGCGGGACTTTCATTATTTCTTCACCTCGATTTCCCCCATTTGCTCTGTGCCGTAGGTTTTCCCTTTAAGAGGAGTTCGAGCTGTTGATTTCAGCTTTTTCAATTATCTGTTGAATACATCTTTTAAGTGTACAAGTTAAATATTTCAAACAGCTGACATGTTAACCATTTTTAAACAGACTGAACATCATGTTATCTGTATCTTGAGCCTTGGGTCAATATAGGCAAAGTGTATTATTCCCAACAACGGGAATATTATTAGTATTATAATTCATAATGTAAGCTCATATAGTCAAAACGGGAATAATATCTATCCCCCTCTTTGGACCAGGGTCTTGGATTACCAGTCCACCCAGTGAACTCAGTCCAGATCAAAAAACCCAGTGACAACTCATATTTGAGGAAAAAAGCACATCTGGAAAACCCTGAGTGAGGGTCTTAAATAGTGGTGAGTTTGGCTTCCTGAAATTACTACCCACATATCAATTTGCACCGTAGCAGACCATTGTGGGTACTGGATTCTGCATGGAAAAGAATCTGTCCCCTCACGTTGACAGCATTAGTGACTTATAAAACCCGCACTTGTAAGTAAATAGCTCGGGTATCAGGATTGGGAAACACTTCCTGATTAGTTTCAAAAGGCCCATTTACATATTAAATCATGAGATAACTTATAATCAGTTCGTAATTCTAACAATAATCCCAATCATGACCTTGCGTCCTATGCCTCCTAATCACATCCTTATTTCGACGGTCCAGTCATATCCATACTTAATAAATGGGAATCCATCCTTGGTACACTCAACATACTTCAATGACACACATAGTACATCCATGCCTGAGTAAGCTAACACTTCCTCTCTCTCCGGCTAACTCTACAAAAATAAAAATAACAAAATAGTTCAATAGTCCAGCATAGTCCAGAAAAATAGAATAAGTCTTTCAAGGAGAATAAAGAATGTTAGACACCATAAACTTTGTTCCATAATCTTAGACACCATAACATAGCTAAGGGTAGCAATATGGCTGACAACAAGACAATGTCAGCTTCCACATAGTTCTTCATTCTTCTGTTTGCTGGATGTTCACCACAATGCTCTGTGCAACACCCCAATTGTTGAAAGGGTTAATACAGAAATAGCGGCATTAGACATCGCTGCACCTTCAGGACTTTCCAAGTTAGTTTATGTCCTCATTAAGTAAGCATCTCAGTTTCTTCGGCCATCATGGATTTTGACCAAACAGATTTAATTGCAAAAAAGGTAGGTAGGCAGGTCGGTCAGCCAGAGAGATTGGTGTGTAGTCCCAAATATCAGGCGGCACAAATACTCCAGTATGGTCTCTATAATCATACAAACACAAGGATCAGTACAACATCAATAAATTAATTATCTAGGCTAAACTCAAATTAGAGACTAAAGTTAAATCCTTAACTTGTGTAACATGTACTTCTCTCAGTGTTGCTTATATTTCATTGCATTGTCCTTTATACAATTTTAATACATAATTTCATTTTAGAATGCCTTTGCATGGATGAGAAAAGCACTCAGTCTATATAATATATTAAACAATGGCATTGAGACGTCTATTATTCTTGTACTCTGACATACAGTTGACATTTTATTTCCAATATAAGAGGTATAATTTTAAGTCTATTTTAACTGCTGCCAGGAGAGGATCGCTAGGATGTACAGTTTGACAGGGCTTTCTCAGAATGCTGCTTCTAGTTCACATTATAATAAAAACATAGCTTTCTAAACTAAAGTTAAACTTTTATAGAAAGTCCATTTTTGTCTTTGTTCAAGCGATTTCAACCCTAAAATGTCAGATTGGTGCTTAGAATAAAAAGAAGACTGTCATTTTAAACACGTTTTTATTTGGTTATTATATGGTTATATTATAATACATTTTATTATTAGATTACAGGGAAAATGCCTGTTAAATTTAAACAACTTTTGTGATGCTCACAGGTCTATAGTGTTGGGTCTTTGGTTGCAGATTTGTGATCCAGTTCATTTTAGTATATGAATAATTTTCTGAGAAATGGATACATAGTGAGTTCAAATGGAACCAACTCATTTTTTATACCATAAATACTTCATCCATTTACCCACTGCGAGGTCCCTCGGACCCATACTGAACTAGAAGTACTGCGAAATGGTAGTAATGACATTTTGAATAGATGCAATAGCTTCTCAATAGATTTTCTTATGTGTTAAATCAGAAGTGATGTAGGAAAAGATGACTTTGCTGCTGTCCCTAAAGTATAACATCACTACTGAAGCTGACTGAAAGAATCAACAACCCAACTCAGAATCAAATCCTTGGGGAGAAACCTCTGCTCTTTCGTTTATCAAGTAAATAAATATAGTGGGTACAGTTATTCTCCAGGGATTGTACTAGGAGGTCAATTGCAGCCTCGAAATAAAACTTGAATATTTAAAATTCTTGTTTTAAGATAAGTTATGGTTTCACAAAATAAAGCAAAAATAAAAAACAACAAAAAATGTCAGTAGTATTTAGAAAGGCATGTGAGAAACAAAAAGCATCAATTGAGCTGTAGCTCTAGAAGCAAAGATACGTTTAGGTCAGAGGAAGGTTCTAAGACTTTGTTTTAAGCTGAGACGAACGTGCCAGTAACTAAAGTAATCATGCATTACAGAGGTATGCAGAAGAGCATCTAAGAACACACAGCACATCAAACCTCGAGGTGGATGGTCTACTCTACAGCAAGGTTCGCCAAACTCTGGCCCTCCAGATGTTCCTGAACTACAACTCCCATGATTATTCTGCTATCTATGTAATTCACAGAATTTTGGGAGTTGCAGTTCAGCAACATCTGTAAAGTTATATTTTTTAGAACCCTGGTCTACAGCATCAGACCACATGAGTTTCACTCCTGTCGGATAGTTAACACCAAAACTGTACAGTAGAAGAAATCTTGCCTAGTTTGATCAATCACAATTCCTGCTGTGACATACATAGAATAGTTAGAATTTTGTGTTAAATATACAAATTCATGGACCCATGCGACTTTGTGTTAGTGATTCAGGCTGCTGCTGGTGGTGGTGGTATAATGGTGTGAGAATATTAATCCTCTTGACACAAACTGATCAATGTCTTCTCATTTTCTAAAGCTACTTCCAGGAAGATAACGAGCACATCATGTTATTTTGGTTACGTAATCACATGCTGATGAGTTTGGTGTACTCCAATGGTTTCCACTGTATCAGTTGAGTTGAGTGGACTGTCTCATTTTAACGCAGTATCTTTCAAGGGGGGTTCTAAGCACCAAAAAAATATTAGTTTAATTAATCAGTTTTGATGTATTGATAGTCTCTCTCACCTAGCCCTCTTAGGGCCTCTCTCACCCAGCGCTCTGTGTGCCTCTCCCCCCCAGCACTCTGTATGCCTCTCCAGCCGCCTTCCCCTGCCTGTGCCAGCTCATGTTCATCATGTAGCGTGGTTGAGCCGCGGTCAGCACAAGAGGAGCTTGTTTCCCTCTTTCTTGACTGACAGAAAGCAGTTCGACGCTCCCTGCGTCCACTTCCTGTCAGACCAGGCAGAAACAAGCTCCTCTGCCACGGTCTGAGGCTTGGCACGCTACATACAGAGATGGGCAGTAGGGGAGCGCTGTGCTGTGCTCGCCCCTCCTGCCGATCAACCGGACATTGCCCCGCCATGGGCCCGTTTATAGTTAGTCTAAAATTCCTGTGTACTGTCTTCGCTGGAAAGAAGGAATTTAATTGGTTGCAAAGTTGTCAGAGAGAAACGCAGACACCATTATTTTAAATGGATGTGTTTTTATTTTAGTTTTATTTGCATAATACAATTCTTGTTTAATTTATAACTGAAATATCATCCAAATATTTATATATTAACTATTATATAATAGTAATATTATATATAGTAACTTGAAAACAGGACACATTTGAAATAAGAAAATAAAAGAAACCCCCCCCCCCCCCCCCCAAAAAAAATTGCCAGAATTAGGAGAACGTTCCAAAATCAAAATCAAAACACACCCGTAAAAGCGTGGTTCCAGAGTTTGCTAAATATTCTCAGGCAACATGTGACATGGTATCATGTGAGCGTTAATTCATCAAACGCCATCTATTGCCTTTAATGCCACTTCTCTCAAGGATAGAAATAACTGCAAATGCAAATACAACATTATGTTTTTCATATATATATATATATATTCATTATTTAAATAGAAGAATAGCAGCTTGGAGACGTGCACCAACAGAGCTCCGCAGCTAAAAGCTTGTAAATCGCTAATTAACGGACCGAAACTCAATAATCTTGAAGATAAATTAGATTACCTTATGGGTAAGAAGTCCAAACACCAAGGGGCTGCAAAACCGTCGGGGGCTCGCGATATCGGAGCCCTTCTCCTCCGCCCTGCAAAGGCCGCAGCAGTTCCCGCGCTAACCCAAGATGGCGACACGGCCTCGGCCTCCTCCGGAGACCAGATTCTCGATGAGCTGGACGACTTCCCCGGCACAGGGGGTTTACACAGTACATCCTCAGATGAGGACAACGAATTGCCCTCCACCAAGGGAGACATAAAAGCCCTCCTATGCAACATCTGCTCCCTCTTCGCGGCAGACATAGCGGCACTGAGGGAAGAAATTCACACCGTGGAGGGGCGAGTAAAGAAGACAGAGGCGGACTCACAAGGCCTCAATACACGGTGCTTACAATTGGAGGCCCAAAACGCAGAGCTGCACTGCACCCAGATCCTGCTCACCACCCGCATGGACGCGGTGGAGGACCGACACAGAAACCGGAACATAAAGATAAGAGGGGTCCCCGAGAGAGTGACCCAGGACGACTTACCTGGATATATCGGACGACTCCTCACCTTTATACTCACACCGCAACAGGCTAAGACGGTCCCTACAAATGGGGTCTACCGAATCCCGAGAGCCGCCAAAGCCCCAGCGGACGCACTGAGAGATGTCATCCTCCAATTTCAGACACGATCAGGTCAAGCAACCTTCATGGCAGCGGTGAGGGGGGAAGGCATCCCACCTCTTTGAGAAAGCCGACCTGGCATTCTTTCAGGACCTTTCTAGGCCTACACTGATATGGAGAGGCCTCCTGAAAACCCTAACCACCACTCTCCGCCAAAACTCGATCCCATACCGCTGGGCATTCCCCAGAAGCTTGATAATCACACACAAGGGCGCAACAACGCGGGTAACCGACCCCTCGGAAATGGACTCAGTGCTGGCAGCGTTGGGCCTGCAACTGCAACAGGAACAAGCTACTACCGACCAGAGGCCAAAGCCCCATCACACCTGGGATGTAACAAACATCAGAGCATTTCAACCCGCAAACACCAAAGCCTCGTCCTCCACCGCTTACAAGGCACAACGGGTACCCGAAATACAAAAGACCCTCAGACAGAATTCATGTAAAGCCACATTTTGCTCACTGCCCTACCCCCCCCCCCCCCCCCATCACTGACTCGACCCCTGGAAAGATTTTGACAAACACTCACTGCACGGGAAAAACACCTTCAGCAGCAGACGGGCACAAGCCAACCGGACACCCCAAGGGAGGAGGCAACATACCCGGACAGGCCCTGAACTTTTCTATATGGCCCATTAGGGCAGAAACCCGAGACTGGCCTCGCATCCTCCACAGCAAATCTTTTATTAAGTTTATACTGTTAACTATTTGGAACAATTGCCTTTTAAAGGACCACTCTAGTGCCAGGAAAACAAACTCGTTTTGCAGGCACTATAGTGCCCTGAGGGTGCCCCCACCTTCAGGGACCCCCTCCCGCCCGGCTCTGGAAAGGGGAAAAGGGGTAAAACTTACCTTTTTCCAGCTCTGGGCAGGGAGATCTCTGCCTCCGATCCTCCTCCGTTCCGCCCCGTCGGCACGCGCGCATTCAGCCTGGTTGCATAAGAAAGCATTATCAATGCTTTCCTATGGACGCTTGCGTGCTCTCACTGTGATTTTCACAGTGAGAATCACGCAAGCGCCTCTAGCGGCTGTCAATGAGACAGCCACTAGAGGATTTGGGGGAAGGCTTAACCCATTAATAAACATAGCAGTTTCTCTGAAACTGCTATGTTTATAAAAAAATGGGTTAACCCTAGCTGGACTTGGCACCCAGACCACTTCATTAAGCTGAAGTGGTCTGGGTGCCTAGAGTGGTCCTTTAACCTACTTTTAAGACCTAGTGGTCTTAAACCTGCTTTGAGCCATTTACCTTGGCTTGCACTAAACTGGCCCTAACCAAGGGACATGTACACAAGGCACCTGAGATGCAGAAGCGGCGTCGGACGAAGCCAGGCCCGAAGGGGGACATTGCCACTGAGCTTAAGTGGACAATGTGCTCCCAATTCAGTTTAATTTTGTAATATCTGGCCTTATTGTTTTTATGTCTTTCTTCTCTCACTCTCCTGTTACTGCTAGGTCTCTCAACTACCTAGGCTTACACTCCAGTCAAACTAAGCTAGCATATAACCCACTGCTCATTGCCAGCTACATACGTTCAGACACAAAAGCCCGACTCAGAATTGAGGCAGAATGTAAAGGGGACTTCACGAGACGAGTTTTAATATTACATAAAGCCTAGCACACTGACACAGGAGGGTCCCTCAGTCGAACAACCTGACACTATCGAACCACTTATATCTACTTACTCTTGATGTAGATTAATTTAGAAATAAACAAATATGTTTAAATGTCTATCTGTTCCTGTCCAAATCTGAGATGATTAAATTGCGTATACGCAGAAGTAAGCTCACACTGACACATGGAGTTCAGGTTAAAAGCACTTCAGAAAATTTAATGCAATCTGGTTGGAAAACAGTTGTGTAGATCTTTTTAAAAGCAAAATGACATCATCATTGAATATCAGATAATAACAAATAAACATCATTAATTGGATTAAACGTTATGTGACTATATCAGTGCCCACCCATCAATATTATTAATTGGCTCAGGGGTTTGAGTGACCAGCTAGGTGTCCTCCCACCGGGAGGTGGTATTGTTCTGGACAAGGGTGTGGACAGAAGGCTCAGGCGCCATCTTTCCCAGCATGAGGTTTACTCGGTGGAAAGGGGGGCTTGAGCGTCATTTTACACAGTCAGTGATATCGGGCCTCATGTCCAGGTGCAAGGTCTCTTATGAATAGAACATTTCATTACTACTGTGTTCTCGTGGCCTTCAAATTATACTATGTTGCAAGTTAGGGGAAAGTCAGTAAAGTCAGCAGTTCCTGAGTTAATCATGTCTTTATAGAGAATACAGTCTTTGTCTATTGTATTAGATGTGCTGGGAAATTCTGTCATGTAATGTAGTTTTAAAATGAACAAGTTAGGTTATGAGGACAAAATGGAGGATTGAAGAAGTCAGGTTAGGAGGACAAAATGGAGGATTCACAGTATGCAGTTAAAATGGAGTTAGTACAATAATTCAATACAAGTTCAATAAAGATTTTTAATAATTCTACATCAGTCCCCCCTATGAAATGTTAATATTCTAAGAGATAAACTTTATTAGTTAGTTTCAGAAGACAGGTTAGCCCAAAGGCACAAAACCCTATGAAGTAACGGTTCTTAAAGTCTTCTTAGTTCTTCAGAGGGACATCATAAATAGACAAGCTTACATTACCATATGGACCTGTGTTATCTGGAATATAGGCACAACAAGTCATGGTGACAGGTAAACGTTGTTGGTTGCAATAGATATAATAAATGCAAATCAAAATATTATTATTATTATTAGCAGTGACGGTTGAGAAAATGGACTCAAACTTTCCCTTTACTGCAAAATCATCTGGTACCCCCTTTGGCACACCTATGGCATCAATATATATATATATATATCAAACTTTCCCTTTAGAGGGGTGCTCCTTTTTATGTTCTGAAGCATGAATGTGGTGTGTCAAGAGTACCTTGTCATGTATTATGTGTATTGACATAATAACCTTGGTTAGGGTGTAGTATTAAACCTGTCCCACGCTACATCAGCGTAGGTGGACTCGGATCATTTAGTCAATATTAATATCACCACAAACTCAGGATGGGCAAATAATCCTGAGGAAGCTTGGCATTTGGATCTCTTCAGCTTCACGAGGTCTCCTTTTGGGGTCCTCGGCTTTCCATCGATGGCAGGTGGTCAGGCATTATTATGGCCATCAAACACCTACTTGCTGGTATCTTTTTATTTAACAAGTCATTTTTTTTTCTTTAGAGTCAAAAGTGTGTCAAAATCAACAAATGTTACTTCTCATGTTGCAGAGATAGAGAGAGTCTTGAATCTGGAACAATGAATCCACTGAGTGATCTCTGCAACTTTCACAATGCACTATTGGATATATGGTCTTGGTTGTCACATTGATGACCGGCTAGGCTTCTGGCCATCCTGACAAAATGTCTATTATAACTAGTGCATATTTGACCCAGTAGCTCTTTGTCACCTGGATTCTTGAAAGGGATATTGAGAGTTAGCTAGGTGCTTAGGATTCTCCTCCTCTTCTGCCTGAGCTGTCCTTGGCACAAATAACACAGGATCGGCAGTGACTGGTGATTAGAGGAGTAATTCTAGGTGCTTTAGAGTATTTAGAGATCAAAGAGTTCATGAGGGTCTTGGATAGGTATAAAGTTCCATGGGCTCACTGCCCAGTACATGTTTTTGGGTAAACAGAGCTTAAGAGCGTTGGAGTACAGCCCGTCTTCAAGGGTTGCCCCTTTCTGTTTTTCCAGCTTTGTATTTCTTCAGGGTCAGTAGCTGCTTTGTCATTCTTTTAGAAGCTTGAGATCTGTAGGTAGGATCTACATGGTGAGTATAGAAGTTTCTTTAGCGGACACCATTCTGTCCACTTCCCTTGGTGCACTTGTGGCTTGGTTGGCAGCTTTTAGTCAGCTGAGTGGTGCTTCTTATCTTCCAGATTGATCCAAAATAATGTGCTGCACCCAGGGCATGTCTTGAGTCAGTGTAGATATTGGCATGTCTTCCTTCAGGCATTTTGTATGCCACTGAGAAGGCTGTCAATTCAGCGTCTTGAGCAGATGTGAGTGAGGAAAGTGAAGGTGCTTGACGTACCTGATCTTCTGTAGCAACAGCAAATCCAGTATGGTACCTTTCCTCTTTATCCGCAAACAGAGTGGAGTCAGGATCTGGTAAAGCTACTTTGTCTTTCTATTCACAGTTTTCTTGCTGACCCCCCTCTGTAGAGATTTGTAAATTGAATGTTCATGTTTTGTTCTAATGAGTCAGGTTCCTTTCATGAGATTTCTGGGGACTTAGTGAAGAAAAAAACAAAACATGAGGGACAGCCACCTCCCTTACTTCCATGGGAATCTGGGTCAGGGTCGCACTATTTTCTTGAGAGTGCCCAAAACAGTTCTTTCAGTGTGGTATTCCCCCCTGGGAAGTGGCGGAAGAGTGGCCAGAGCAACTTTTCTTCAAAATATAATGTTGTCAGGTAGAGGCAGAGTTGTCTATGGGTGGAGGAAATTGGTAAGGAATAAGAAGGGAGGAAGCATATAAAGGATATAGAAATGGTGGTGGGGAGATGGAAGAATGAGTAGCGGATAGAGTGAGAGGGAAGAAGGTGGAGTAGGAGGAGAAGGAGGAGTAGAGGAGAAGTAGGAGAGAGGAGAAGGTGGAGTAGAGGGAGGAGTAGGAAGAAGAAGGAGGAGTAAGAGCAGGAAGAAGGAGTAGGAGGAGGAGAAGGTGGAGTAGAGGGAGGAGTAGGAGGAGGAGGAGAGGAGAAGTAGGAGGAGAGAGGAGAAGGTGGAGTAGAGGGAGGAGTAGGAGGAGAAAGTGGAGTAGAGGGAGGAGAAAGTGGAGTAGAGGGAGGAGTAGGAAGAGGAGGGAGGAGTAAGAGCAGGAAGAAGGAGTAGGAGGAGGAGAAGGTGGAGTAGAGGGAGGGGCAGTAGGGGAAAGTGGGGGACTGCAGATGAAGGGGAGGGATTGGTGGGAGGAATAAGCGGGGGTGGGCAGGTAAGGGAGCAGACAGGTGATGTAGCAATGGAGGAGACATCAGAAATCAAGACTAGGTAGAAATGCAATGGAGGCTGCAAATAGCCCATGTACAACAACTATTAACTGGCCCTAAGCTTTCCCTAGAGAAAAATAATAAAAGGCTAACATGCTCATCTTGTCTCCACAAGCCTCGAACGTTTCACTCCCATGGGTGGCCCATGATGGCTTGCCTACCACTTCTCCACACGGGGCCTTGTGCCCGCGGAGACAGACGCTATCCCTGACTCTCGTTCTAAATTTAATAATTTATATCTAACATCTCAAAATGTAATTTCTACTTATATCACAAATATACATTATCACAATTTTATGTCTCGTAAATGGGATACAATTTATTCTACTCTTCACTGATAATGTATTTTTAAAACATACAAAATAGACAAATAACATTGCCTTCTGCAAAATAAATGGAAAAGATAATGGAGATTTTGTTAAGCTTATAAATGGCTATACATTAATTCACATTTCTTGTTCTCCAGTTTCTGGCTGTTGATGACAATGTACAATGTAATAGAGCAGCGGAAAATGCTAGTAGAATGCTTGGTTGCATAGGGAGAGGTATTAGCAGTAGGAAGAGGGAAATGCTCATGCCATTGTACAGAACACTGGTGGGACCTCACTTAGAGTACTGGATACAGTACTGGAGACCATATCTTCAGAAGGATATGGATACCTTAGAGAGAGTTCAAAGAAGGGCTACTAAACTGGTTCATGGATTGCAGGGTAAAATTCACCAGGAAAGGTTAAAGGATCTTGACAGGTATAGCTTGGTGAAAAGACGAGACAGGGGAAATATGATAAAAGCATTTTTAAATACATAAAGGGAAACAACACAGTAAAAGTGGAGACTATATTTAAAAGAAGGAAAAACTACCATAACAAGAGGACATAGTCTCAAAAATAGAGGGACAAAGGTTTAAAAATAATATCAGGAAGTATTACATTACTGAGAGGGTAGTGGATGCATGGAATAGCCTTCCAACTGGAGTGGTAGAGGTTAACTCAGTAGAAGTGTTTTAAGCATGCGTGGGATAGGCACTTGCTGCTAGTAACAGATCTAGAATTAATATACTATAATGCCCAAAGTCTCAATTCCTATGCATATGCAATAATAAAATATCTGGGCTTACAACAAAAATTATGTTAGTCAGTCTTTAAACTTGGCTTATTCATTTGTTCAAGAAATCTTGGTTTATTAGAACTTTCTTTTAGTAAATGTTCTTTAAGATAACCCTTCTTTCAGCATGTTATCAATCTTTGTACACAAAGCTAAAACACACTTGTTACTTATACGTGAAACGATAGACATATATATTCTATCTACATATTAACCATTACTTGTCACAGACACTTTCCTGATATAGGGAAACTAATAGTAGGATAATTTTAGTAATTGTAACTTTTTTGTTCATAATATATGGGAATTAAGGAAGACAGCATGTCTTTAAGATAGGATGAGCATGACACAATACACGGGCGGATATGACCTCACTGATATGGTAAGGGCAGAGTGAGGGCAGGAGGAGGCGTGTGTACTAAGGACAACCTTCTTTTGTTCTAGGGGCCATTTTCTTGTAGGGCATTTCAGCTGACAAATGAAAGCATTATACATGTAACAGTCCGTGAAGCTTTGAAATAACATGGTGCCAAATAAATAAATAAACTCACGGGATGCAACCAACAATTACCAATTCACTTTTCCTCTTCACAATCTAACGTAACAACTTTGCATATTCCCTCTATCCACATGGCATAGTATTGCAACAAATCACACTTGCCTTTACATTTTTAACTCGTCCAAATAATTCTCTATTCCTGCATCAGATTCACTTTCCTAACCTTCGCAATAAACATTGAGCTACATCCCCCACACGATCCTATCAACTTCAATTGAAATAACAAAATACACAATTAGAATATTTCCGAGCGAAAATTCCATTGCTAAGTCTTATCAGTAATAACTCTACGAAACACAAATCTGAATCTGCAAGCACGCAACCCCCCCTCACAGAAAGCAAGAGAGAGAGGAAGGCGGGGGAAGTGGGAGAGAGAGAGAGACTGCCAGCAGAATCTCTTTAACCATGTCAATGCTGTACAGTAACAAGACAGAAGGATAGCCACGTTACAGTTATTGCAAAAGCAAAGAGACACAAAAGCACAACATTTAATAATATTCTCAGTGAAACTCAATACAAAACCCCCACCCTCTACCAGGGTAATGGCTAATACAAAATACAAAAACAATTATTATGATATACATACATTCTTAACCCTTTGTGATCTAGTTCTTCCTCAGCCCAACCTTCCTGCTGAATTGCATTGCTACTCTGTACCAGTAAGCTTGCTTTCTTCTCTGTCAGTAATCTACCACGTGAAGGCACAGCAATTTTACACACTTTAGCAATCTCTATCTTCAACTAGATCACACGCGCTAGCCAGCCCTTACTGGGCTTGCTTAAATCCTGCCCCATAATCCCTTTTTCCCCTATACCAGCGTCCTAGATATAGGGAGAGAGAAGGAAAACTGAACAGGAACGTCTACAATGCTCGACTGCCACCCGAGAACCGTGGGTCTTTCTCAGGTGCGTCTTCCCAAAACGTAGACTAGTCACTGAATCCGCCTACCCGGGGTGGTAGACACGGATTGGAGCGAGGTGAGAAGTGTGTGACCAATCACTTCCCTTTTAAGAGAAATGGGAGTGGATAGTATAATAATATAGAAAGTGTAGAAAAGATGAAAGGCAAGGAAAATCCTTAGAGACAGACACAGGAGTTCATGAGACTCCTAATTAGACAAACAAGACAACAAAACAATTGAAATACAGTGCATGCATCACAGTTCAAATAAAATCAACAGTAATCCCTTTCCTTTACTCGTGTGCTTACTCCAAAGTCACCTCCCTCAATCCCGTAGTATCTTACTACCAGCGGCCAAGGATAACAGCTAACACCGGTCCGAAATCCATATGCCTCCCTCGACACAGCAGCCCACTAATAGTGTCTGCGCTACCCTCACCCTTGTAGTGCCCCTATAAAAACCCACTTTATAAGTCTCACTACTCCGTGGTGATGAAGACAGCAATGCCTGCCCGAATTCACGCACCACAAATAAAAATTGGAATGGCTCCAGCTCAGCGCTCAAAGCTGGAGGGTACCACCACTCTGCAAGCAGAGTAACGTGCACAGAGAAGCTAGCTAGGCTATCAAAGTGACACCAGAAGGATCCCCAGGAAACTATGAGTCTACACAATCTCCACAGATCCAACACACCTCTTTTTCCCTACAGCCCCAGCCACGAGGCTCCTAAAAGAGTAAAACAGGAAAAGAAGACCCCCAGGAACACATCCACAGGTCAACCCCCCTTTTTCCCTACAACCACAGCACCGTGGTTCCTAAAAGGAGTAAAACAGGCAACAGAAGACCCAGGCAAATCCCCTCAGGTCCACCCCCCTTTATCCCAAAAGGGGTAAAATACAAACAGATAGACAGACAAACTGAAGACCCAGGCAAGTCCCCTCAGGTCCACCCCCCTTTATCCCAAAAAGGGGAAAACAAGCAAGACAGAGAACCCCAGGCAAATCCCCTGCAGGTCCCCACCCCCCCTTTATCTCAAAATGGGGAAACAGGCAAACAATTCAAACACACCCAGGCAACAGATAGACTAAAATGCAGGTAAACAAGTGAGTAACGAGACACCGGGCAAGATATTACCTGTCTTTGATGTCCTCCCGGGAAGCAGTCACAGACACGTGGACGGGTTAATCCAAGGGGCCGGAACATACCGGTGGCTCTGCAGAAGTCTCTACCGTGTACCTGGAGGTGATCAGTCTCCTTTCCTACCCCCAGGATTCCCCCGTCCAACAGCATCTTCCTTAGGACGGCTCACCGGCCAGAGGCCATAGCCCGATGCCCCACGTTGGATGCGCCAAATTGATGTAGATTAATTTAGAAATAAACAAATATGTTTAAATGTCTATCTGTTCCTGTCCAAATCTGAGATGATTAAATTGCGTATACGCAGAAGTAAGCTCACACTGACACATGGAGTTCAGGTTAAAAGCACTTCAGAAAATTTAATGCAATCTGGTTGGAAAACAGTTGTGTAGATCTTTTTAAAAGCAAAATGACATCATCATTGAATATCAGATAATAACAAATAAACATCATTAATTGGATTAAACGTTATGTGACTATATCAGTGTCCACCCATCAATATTATTAATTGGCTCAGGGGTTTGAGTGACCAGCTAGGTGTCCTCCCACCGGGAGGTGGTATTGTTCTGGACAAGGGTGTGGACAGAAGGCTCAGGCGCCATCTTTCCCAGCATGAGGTTTACTCGGTGGAAAGGGGGGCTTGAGCGTCATTTTACACAGTCAGTGATATCGGGCCTCATGTCCAGGTGCAAGGTCTCTTATGAATAGAACATTTCATTACTACTGTGTTCTCGTGGCCTTCAAATTATACTATGTTGCAAGTTAGGGGAAAGTCAGTAAAGTCAGCAGTTCCTGAGTTAATCATGTCTTTATAGAGAATACAGTCTTTGTCTATTGTATTAGATGTGCTGGGAAATTCTGTCATGTAATGTAGTTTTAAAATGAACAAGTTAGGTTATGAGGACAAAATGGAGGATTGAAGAAGTCAGGTTAGGAGGACAAAATGGAGGATTCACAGTATGCAGTTAAAATGGAGTTAGTACAATAATTCAATACAAGTTCAATAAAGATTTTTAATAATTCTACATCACTCTCATGCACTCTTGACAAGATGTAACATTAACAACCTATGGGGACACATTCACCCACTCTCATGCCCTAAGGAGTAATGTATGTTTCGTATTTTAAGCCTGAAAACCACGACGAGAACCAGTACAATATAGACATCACTACTCAGCTGATATTTAGCTTGTTCTATAAATTTGCTGCAAATGATTATAATTAACCATTCGTGAGACTATGCCTGAAATATTGTAACCTTTAGTTTAGTTTAAAATCGTATCTCTTATTTTGACACAACCGTTCCAGCTCTAGACTGATATTAATATAAAAATGTGCGGTCAAATCGCATGCCATGTTAAACCAGC
Organism: Pelobates fuscus; assembly: GCF_036172605.1. Taxonomy (NCBI): domain Eukaryota; kingdom Metazoa; phylum Chordata; class Amphibia; order Anura; family Pelobatidae; genus Pelobates; species Pelobates fuscus. The sequence goes on from NC_086317.1 coordinate 458,248,201, forward strand.
TGTTCTTAATCGGCTTGCTAATGCTGTTGTGGCATCGCAAGACAAAATGTTAAATGTTGTTACATGCACAAGAAAAATAAAGAATTAAAAGAGAATAGCAGCTTGATCTTATGCCTTTCCTTCTCTAAGTAATGCCATGAAATAATCTACTAGGAAGCACTTGAAATAAAAAAACCTGAGAATATTTCTTCATAATGTATCTTTTTGTAACATGCAGTTTATTCTTGAAGTTTTTCAGGAAAGAAATTTTTTTTTCTTTACGTTTTAGCTTCTTTCGGTTTCTTCCCACTAATGGCTCATCCGGGGTTTACGTTGAGCGTTTTTTCTTAGCTCATTGTTGTGATGAGATGTAATGGATCGAGGGTAGGCCATTCGTGGCTTAGCAGCTTATGATAAAAAGAAAAATCACCTGTTCGGATTCATGAAAATGTATGAGAATATTTGTATTGTAATGTCTAAGAACATGTATTAAACAGAAAAAGTATATTTAACCCCTTAAGGACCAAACTTCTGGGATAAAAGGGAATTATGACATGTCACACATGTCATGTGTCCTTAAGAGGTTAAAGGGTCATGAGTTACTTGACATTATTTTTTTAAACCAGCAAGCAAACACTTTTACCCAAATACACAACATAAACTAAATCAAAATTTTTTTTTTAAATGTATAAACATACATTTATACATGTACTATAAACTTTGTCAGCTGACTTTCTCAGAATTCAACTATCATTACTCACATACATCCTTCACGTGTATATGTATGGATGCATGTGATGGAAATTTCATTCTGACAAATAGTTGTATTCTGGCATGTGTATATACTCCCATCACTTTAATGCTGACACAGAAATCAGGATAGCTGTCAGTGTTGTGTTGGTGCAGAGGTGAGTAGGGGCGGGGGGCAGGGATCAGGGGAGCTGTCAGTGGGTAGGGGGACACAGAGATCAGGGGAGCTGTCAGTGGGTAGGGGGCACAGGGATCAGGGGAGCTGTCAGTGGGTAGGGGGCACAGGGATCAGGGGAGCTGTCAGTGGGTGGGGGGCACAGATCAGGGGAGCTGTCGATGGGTAGGGGGCACAGGGATCATGGGAACGGTCAGTGGGTAGGGGGCACAGGGATCAGGGAAGCTGTCAGTGGGTGGGGGGCACAGATCAGGGGAGCTGTCAGTGGGTAGGGGGGCACAGAGATCAGGGGAGCTGTCAGTGGGTAGGGGGCACAGGGATCAGGGGAGCTGTCAGTGGGTGGGGGGCACAGATCAGGGGAGCTGTCGGTGGGTAGGGGGCACAGGGATCAGGGAAGCTGTCAGTGGGTGGGGGGCACAGATCAGGGGAGCTGTCAGTGGGTAGGGGCACAGGGATCAGGGGAGCTGTCAGTGGGTAGGGGACACAGGCATCAGGGAAGCTGTCAGTAGGTAGGGGGCACAGGGATCAGGGAAGCTGTCAGTGGGTAGGGGGCACAAGGATTAGGATGACAGTGAAGCACATGGAGCTCTGGTAGTTTTTGTTTGCTTTAGGGTTACTTATTGATTCATAAAACCACTAGCTGCTGCAGAATACCTCTAGGTCACCTACTTGAGTGAAGCACAGCATATGCAGCTGCTGAACAGGACTCCACCAGCTAAGCCATTCTGAAACGAAGTGAAGAGAGGGCCCTGGCAGACCGGTACTGCTCACTTCACACTTCCTATCGAGTAGAGCCACAGGGAGTGGTGAATGATATCCTTGGTCCAAAAAGCATGCAGGGAGCCATGGATGCCCATAGATTATCTATGTCCAGTGTTTAATGAAGAGAGAGCTGGAAGTTTAAATCTCTCATATCACACCAAAGCTTTGGAAAGTAGGGCAGACTCTGTGTGTGCATCCATTCCTAACTCTTTCAATGTGAGAGTGCTTTGGGCTCTGGGAACTAAGTGGAGAAATGCTGGACGAATTGCACATGTGCAATGCTATTTCCTTCAATACCTCGGGATATGACACTGATTGGCTGAATCAGTGTTCCCCCTAAGGTAGGTGTAGAAAACGAAGGGATGAAAAAACAGGTATCAATATCATATTTACCTTCTTTTTCTGCCTGCAGCATCAGACAGTTGTCTTAAAAAGAGGCAAGTCCCTTTAATAGGATGTGTTTAATAGTTAGATGACAGATTTATATATAAGACTTAGATGTTTTGATGATGTCCACTAGTGGTCCCACAATTTGGTGTCATGGACTCTTGATAAAGTTGTCCACTGTTAGAAAAGTGGTTATTTCATGTTTGTGTCTTAGAAATTTGACATAATTTTATTTTAAGTTTTGCTGTATCTCAACACGTATGTAAGTCTATTCTGCTCTATACTGATGCAGAACCTGTTAGTACGTTAGAAAACAAACATCTAATCTATAATAATCAATCCTAATATCAGGTATATGACTGCAAGGCATGATGTGTACCTTACTTCACTCCCTGTATTATTAACTACTGTATCCTTTCATTTCACAGTTATCGAATCCCAGAATACATGCAAAATGTGATTCCGTGTATTGCACTGAAACTATTTAGTTCTTTACAATTTTTGTTCCCTGTATAAATATATATATTCTATATTCACCCTTAGTGTGTCAGATCATGTTCCATGACCTCAAATATGTTAAAACATTTAGGTGGTCCTCAAATATTGCCCCTGAAAGGGTTAGATTTGCTATATTCTTTGCCCTCCGTATAGATAGATAGGTGCTTTATCAGAGGGAATATTCTTGTTATATTTTTTTTTTTATAACACAATGCTGTTCACCCTTACTGTCGCAAGAGTGTGTACTATGGCCTGAGACTTGAGAAAGCTTTTCTTTCTATCTTGAAATAGCTGCAGGCAAACAATACATATATCGTTTCTCAAAAGTAGATGGTCAACTCCAGTAAAGTGGAAAAATAATAAATTGAGACAGGTGTCTTATGTCTCTTGAGCTAAAAAAATGATACCTTAGGTCACGAGTATTGATACTGCATTAAAAGCCCAATTCTTCCCAAGCAGACTTTGATGGACTTATTATAGTGTTCAGAAAAAAGCAAGAAAATGAAAAGTTGTGTTGGTGGCAGAAAGCTCTAGTTTAGTATTTCTAAAACTTTAATATTTCTAAAACTTTTATATTGTCGTTTAAGGTACAGGTAAAAAGTGAAAGAATGATTGGGAATTAAGATATATGTATGGATTTGAAAATATCCATAGCTCATACATGGATGTAATAAATTAAAACAGGAATTGTATGTTCCTGAGAATGAGTGTAGCTTAAAGACAATTTAGCTCGAAGAGAGATTTAGGGGTAAGCTCAGGAAATGATTTTTGCAGAAATAATTGTAGATACAAGGAACCATCATTGCAGAGAAGAGACCTATACTTGGATAAATGTAAAGTAAGCCTTGTAGACACACTTCCCTCCTTATATGAAAACAGACTTTGAACAGTAAAGCTCCTGCTAAAGGCTCCCTGTGGTGACATCGCTGCTTGGTGTGTGGTGACCCAGGGGTGCAGTGTAGGTGATATTTACTTGTCTGATGCTGTCCCCCATGGGTGCTGCCATTTTCTTTCTTCAGCTCCTGGCGCTTCATTGTTATGGGCAATTGCAAATATTGTCTTTCTCAAACTGTGTGCTTTGTCTTTAAGAGATATTGCAAACTGACAAGGTGTTAGAAATGGAACATATTGTTTTTCATACATGTTTCTTTAAGCAATAACCTTTTACTTACTTTCAGTGCGTAATATGTTTACGCCATGTTGTCTCAGACGAAATACAATAACAATAATGCATAAACAAGCTTCAAAGCTATGCTACGACTCTTTCAGTACATTATATACTGCGGTAACCCTAAATAGATAAAGATGTTCAGACTTTAAGATGCCATCTTGTCCTAAGTCAGGGAATTTTCCATGACATGTGCACCCTTACATTTTAGTTATGATGTATTTTTGCCAAGTTAAGGGAGGTCCCTAGAATAAACAAAAACAAAAGAAGTGTTACTTTTTCATATATGAACTATGGTAACTCTAAAATGAAGATACCTAAGGTGTGCTGTACTTTTAAATATTAGAGGAGGGATTTGGAGACAGACGCTCCTCCATCTTATAATGACAGAGATATATAATATATAATAAAATATCTAAAGACAAAACTTTATGGCAATCCTTATTTTATATTGTATTCTCAATTATTTATATATTTTACATAGAGGATGTCTTACTAACCATATAATATCATGGCTAAAGATATCTGTATGGTTAGCCCTGCTAAGTTCTATTCTTTAAGACGTTTTAGTGGTAAATAAGGGAACCAGCTGCGGTTACATCATCGTCCAGGAGCCTCCTCCACAGATATTGTCTCTTGATGAGTAAGCAATGCATTTTTCCCCTCAGTCATCACTGTCCGGATCGGGTGGAACCAGAACACACCGACTGAATCACAATAAATAGACTTACTGTATACTGATCCTTAAAATGGCCGGCTTGACGGCCAAACAAAGTTAGAAAGAATAGACGAGGTCAAAGGAATACAGAAATCAGGATAAATGTTAAGCAAGCCGAGGTTAAAGGATCACAGAAGACAGGAATAATGATAAACCAGAACCACCAATAAATACCAAAGGAGAATACAACAGTAATGCTCTATTGGGCTAACAAGAACCACAACAGGGCAACAAGGAATGGAGAGGGGAGTATATATAGGCAGGATTTATTTCTTATGGAGAGGGGAGTATATATAGGCAGGATTTATTTCTTATTGGTCCAGGTGTCACAACTAGTGTATGACCCAACACACAAAACTATGATAACACAAACAACGTATACCGGGCCTTAGAATTGCCAGTCTTTACGTACAAGAGAATGGTCTAATAACAAGCCGAGATCGGGGATACAGAATGAGACTATATGAATATACTAGCCCTACCAGTAGTAGGGAAAGTCAAAAAGCAGAAAATATAACCAACAACACGCTCTCTGACAACCAACAAGTGGAAACCACGACAGGGCACTGAGCAAAGGCATTACAGGGTTTAAATATGCCACTCGGTGCTGTGTTTGGTCCGTACGTGGCCTTTTATACCAAAATGTGCGTCGACATTGTGACGTCACGCACACCGGCGCCATCTTTAATGTGGGCAGTGTGTCTTTAATTGGTAAAAATGAGACTGCATCGGTCGGTGTCCCTTAGAACGCCGCACCAGCCAGGTCCCATCTTATGGGAGGATCGGGCGCCAATCCGCCGCAATCCAGGTGAGTATATTTCTCCCTTTTCGGCGTGACAGCCCTGCTCATGTGCGGCTGCTCTGATCGGGGACTTAATTGTGGCTGAAGTATCGGCGTGACCGCACTGGTCAGGCGCGGCCACGCTGATATGAACCCCCTGCGCCGTGACACCAGGTCAGCTTGGAATTTCGGATGATTCGTGGACAGTAATTTACCCCTCTAGTTTGATCTCTGATGTCATATTTCTGCGCAGAATGCGCAGCGTCGGACGGAACACCTGCTCTCCCCACATTGCAGGTGCCTACTCTGCTAAAATATACTCATCCGGGAGGAGATCTGGGGGCAGCGAGGGAGCTCAGTCTGTTCTTCCTGCCCCCTCGCGCGCGTCCTCTGTAGTGATGCCGGGTTCCGGAATATGACGTAATTCCGGCCCGTCGTCACTACACTGCGGGCGTGAGGAGCAGAAAGAGAAGACCACAGGGAGAGGCCCCACACCAGGTCCCAACGGTGGGGAGCAATAAATAAAATGATTTGTGAGTATGTGAAAGTGTATGTCTGTCAGTGTGTGTGTTGGTCACTGTTGTGATGACCGCGGCTGGAAAGTGGAGGACCTGGAGGTGCATGGAGGCACACAATGCGACGTCACATTCCAACATGTCGTTAACGTGCTCCACCTTCGCAGGGTTTCAAGGAGTAGCGGGAGGATCCGCTGTGGCACAGGGTGTGCCTTTGGGGGTATACCAGAGGTTGGACTCCGGAGTCTCATACTGGCAGCGGCAATGTGAGTGGAGTCTGCTTGTTGGCTAATATTGTTGTTTTTTTTCTGAAAAAAGGGGCCGGGGTTTAACAGAGGGGGGACTGTGATGTAGTATAAAGGGGGGGACTAGGGTTTAGTAGAGAGGGCTGTGGTTTAGAAGGGGCTGTTGTTTTTTTATATTGTACTTTCAAAATAAACCTATGTTTCTATGAAAACTTTAGTTTTTTTTTTTTGGTTTTTTTTTGCGGCCCACATAAACTTAAACCTTGTTTTTTTTGGCCCGTGCCAGATTTTGAGTTTGACATGCTTTATGTAAATCCTGGCCTAATATGTAGTAGCAAATGAACCAGTTTCATAGCTGTGGTTTTAACAAAAAAAGATTATTAGCACATTTTATCCTTCATGGGAATTTTTACCATCTTTGTTTGAAGAAAACGGTCCTTATATTCCATCTTCTAAAAAACAAAAAACACTAGGTTGAGTAGTTTTCCTGGTAGATGAAAACTCCTTCATCCTTAGCTTCTACGGAGTTGTTTTAGTTGTTTCACTTTTTCTGCAGCATTTCTCTTAGATGTTTTGACACATTTTTCTTTTGTCAAAAGTTATTAGTAGGATTTTCCTAAAGGTATTAATAAAGGAATTCTGAGGCATGGGTTTTACATAAAACCATTAACAGAAGCATTTTATTGGATTCCATGGTGTTTGTTCCATTTCTAAAACTTTCTCCTATGTTTGCATTTATTTTCTTCCAGCAATACTTTTTGAAAGGTTTTTATTTTTTTAAAAAAATTGTATTCTTTATGTTTACCCCCAGCAGTTTTTAGTATCACTCAAACATGAAAAAAATTACAGGTTCACTAGTGCTTAGACACTCTGTAGGCACCTGAACCTTCTTGATGATTTATAAAAATGTTTATGAAAATCTATTAAATACTATCACTATTTCTATCCTTAAGGACAGAGAATGTCAACCATACCGTCTAAAATGACACTTTGTTTTGTTTTACTTTTTCAGACTGTATCAAGGGAGCAATGTTTTGATTTTCTTTTCACTTTGGTTTTATATCTATGACTGACAAGTCAAAATTTATAGGACGTTTGTTAAAATCAAACAAATTGAAATATAGGCTTTTAAATTATACTGAACTATATTTAAAAAAAAAAAAAAAGTGTATAATCAAATGAAATGTAGAGACCTATACCCTTTTATACTCAATCGTGACTGCTGTCAATCACTGTCCACATGGCAACATTAGAGAAAGCATACAAAGAAGAAAAGAAATTAATTAATGATTGATGTTTAAATGTGACATATATTAAAAAGAAACCATCAGTCGCAACCTAATGTCTGCAGATATAAATGACAATTGTGCTAGTTAGTGGCTATTCCTATGTGTAAAACAAAAAGGAGGAAGAGTCTGCGCTAATTCAATTAAGCAGCAACCCTAAAAGGGAGATCCCTCGGGAAACCCTTTATTGAAAACAAGAAAATGCAAGAATGGGGGTCAAGGGCTGCGCTTGAACAAAAGAAGTAAAAAGTGTATAAAAATATATATAGATAAAATAAGCAATAATAATAAAATCAAGTAAAGTTCATCCGGATGTATAGAAAAATAAATATAAATGAAATTGAAACAGTCTCACTGGTGTGTAATGATACGGTAATAATCCTCAAGTGTTGCTCCGTCCGTATGGTAGGTAGTCCATATATGTGAAAATAAAAGAGAAAAGAAAAAGCTGCCAATGGTGAAATATTGTATGTCCAGATGTGGTATATATTCAAAGGAAATGTATTTCACTCACATTTGTTGGAGCTTTAGCCAGCTCTAGGAGAAAAGACACTTAGTGGTTTGATCCCCACTATCGGATGTACTTAGATGGTTGGTCCGTCTATCCGGCTTGGGATTCCTGTAGTGTAGGCTAGGACCTACTCAGATATGCGTTGTTCTTTAATGCTGGGGAGATAGGTCCGCCTTTCCGGTATTGGATGGTAGATGTCCACGGAATATATATAAAACAGCAAATAGTGCTCTCAGTGTGAACAACAAGGTAATATATTTAAAAGAGTTATACTTACAAGAATAGAGCAGACAGGTACTGCTCTATTGCCACAGCGCTGGTGGAATTATCCCCACCTAAGGATTTCTTTTGACGGGATACACTCCGAATAAAAAATAAAAAATAGAAGGATAAAAAGTAATAATAAAACTATAGTATGATAATATAAAAGTATATATAAAAAATATATAAAAAATATATAAAAAATGCCAGGAGTAGAAAAAGTGTATAAAATACAATAAAAATAAGTATACAATTGGTCCTAGTATAAAAGGTAACCAAAAATAACTTTTATTGATTAAAATACACTTATTAAAACCATTTACGCGTTTCACCTTTGGGGTTTTCTCAAAATGGTAAAAGCTCTTTTACCATTTTGAGAAAACCCCAAAGGTGAAACGCGTAAATGGTTTTAATAAGTGTATTTTAATCAATAAAAGTTATTTTTGGTTACCTTTTATACTAGGACCAATTGTATACTTATTTTTATTGTATTTTATACACTTTTTCTACTCCTGGCATTTTTTATATATTTTTTATATATACTTTTATATTATCATACTATAGTTTTATTATTACTTTTTATCCTTCTATTTTTTATTTTTTATTCGGAGTGTATCCCGTCAAAAGAAATCCTTAGGTGGGGATAATTCCACCAGCGCTGTGGCAATAGAGCAGTACCTGTCTGCTCTATTCTTGTAAGTATAACTCTTTTAAATATATTACCTTGTTGTTCACACTGAGAGCACTATTTGCTGTTTTATATATATTCCATGGACATCTACCATCCAATACCGGAAAGGCGGACCTATCTTCCCAGCATTAAAGAACAACGCATATCTGAGTAGGTCCTAGCCTACACTACAGGAATCCCAAGCCGGATAGACGGACCAACCATCTAAGTACATCCGATAGTGGGGATCAAACCACTAAGTGTCTTTTCTCCTAGAGCTGGCTAAAGCTCCAACAAATGTGAGTGAAATACATTTCCTTTGAATATATACCACATCTGGACATACAATATTTCACCATTGGCAGCTTTTTCTTTTCTCTTTTATTTTCACATATATGGACTACCTACCATACGGACGGAGCAACACTTGAGGATTATTACCGTATCATTACACACCAGTGAGACTGTTTCAATTTCATTTATATTTATTTTTCTATACATCCGGATGAACTTTACTTGATTTTATTATTATTGCTTATTTTATCTATATATATTTTTATACACTTTTTACTTCTTTTGTTCAAGCGCAGCCCTTGACCCCCATTCTTGCTATTCCTATGTGTACCTACTGCACACATGGGTTAATCCCTAGATGCTTTGTACTCTGGTGCACTCTTAGCATTCTGGGATTTCACTGTGTGCACTATGGGATCAACGTGCATTTCAAAGCTGCAAATGTCTTTGTTTAATGTATATATTTGTTGGAGGATATCATTTACCTGAAAGGGACTTTTGCATTCTCACGTTTGTCGATGGCAGTCCCCCTTTGAGATGTGAATTTATAGGTAATTCTTCCTTTGCAAATATATATGTCGTCTCTTTGTGTGTCAAGTTGTTAATATGTTTAGCAAAGTGCAGCAAAGTAATTCTGACATTCTGTCAAAGTAAAATATCAATATTTAGACAATCTAATTATCCATCACATTTTTACTAAATTCATCTGGGCTTCTCAAATCCCACAAATAATTTTCCTACTGTAAGCTTCACATACTAATTCCCCAATTGTGAATTTGTCTAGTGTTTGTAAAACATAAAGATGTATTCTTGAAGGATTTATCTGGAATGGAATAGATTAAGGGTAAACTTTAGATATTTTAAACACCAGCTTCATAGTATGTTCTTAGTACTTCATTTATTACTGTTACTTTCGATGTTCATGTGTTTTGGTTTTATATTGAGAATAATATACCGTATTTATCGGCGTATAACACGCACCTCATTTTTAGAAAGAAATTCCAGGAAATTTCCCCCCCCCTCATCCCATAGTATTCCCCCCTCATCCCATAGTGTCCCCCCCCTCCAATAGTATTCTCACCCCCTCCCCTCCCATAGTATTCTCCCCCCCTCCCCTCCCATAGTATTCTCCCCCCCTCCCCTCCCATAGTATTTTCCCCCTCCCCTCCCATAGTATTCTCCCCCCCTCCCCTCCCATAGTGTACTTCCCCCCCTCCCCTCCCCTCCCATAGTGTACTTCCCCCCCTCCCCTCCCATAGTGTACTTCCCCCCCCTCCCCTCCCATAGTGTACGTCCCCCCCACCCCTCTCATAGTGTACTCCCCCCCCCTCCCCTCCCCTCCCCTCCCATAGTGTACTTCCCCTCCCATCATTACTTACCTGTCCTGAAGCGTGGGCCGGCTTCACAGCTTGCACCGCGGTACAGGAACTTTAATTTCATGTTCCGGTTTCCGGCGGGACTGAAAGGAAGTGTGCACACTATTGTGCTCACTTCCTTTCAGTCCCGCCGGAAACCGGAACATGAAATTAAAGTTCTTGTACCGCGGTGCAAGCTGTGAAGCCGGCCCACGCTTCAGGACAGGTAAGTAATTATGGGATATCGGCGTATAACACGCACCCACGATTTTTCCCCTATTTTCAGGGGAAAAAAGTGCGTGTTATACGCCGATAAATACGGTATATATTTTTTAATTATATTTCAGTTTTATTTTATAGTTGTTTTTTTTTTCCGTGTGTCTATTGTCTTTTATAAAACAACATATTGAAACTCCGTATATATTATTGGATGTTTTTTTGCATGTTTTTAGGGTTTTAGATGCCAACCACCATTTGCATCTATTGAGGGTATCGACTGTACAACAAAAGATCTTATATAGGCGGTTTGCAAGAGATCTCCAAATATGTTGCTTTGTTGGGTGGGATTGGTTCTACATTCTAATGGAGTAGATGTAATATGTATTAGTCCTTGTGAGTCTGTCTTAGTTGGACTAGTAATATGGCAAGCTATTAAACTTTTTTCTATCCTACAGAAACCCAGTTTTTGCTAATTTGTCTATAAAGGGACACTATAGAAACCCATGCCACTTCAGCTCATTGAAGTGATCTTGGTGCAGTGTCTCAGTCCCCTTAACCCTGCAATTGTAATTATTGCAGTTATTGATAAACTGCAATAATTACCTTGCAGGGTTAACTCCACCACTTTGGGTCCTTAGCAGACTTATAGTCTGCTAAAGGACTCTGGATGTCCTCATGCCCTGCATGAGGACATCTAGTGTCATCTTAAACCCCATAGGAAGCATTGAGCAATGCTTTCCTATGGGGTAGTCATAATGCGAGCATGGTGCTTGCCACGCATGCTCATTAATGTGGGGATATTTATGGGATGATAATATTAAACAGTCGAGAATTGCCCGCTATTTCAATTCTCTTAGACCGTAGAGATCGTTATCATGTAAGTGAAATGTATTCCATTCAAATAAAATCACAATTTGTTATAAAAATAGATATAATTTATTGTGACAATAAAATAATAATACTATTAGGCAGCATGCATGATAATAATCAGTACATATTTAGTATAACATAAGTATGCAATACAATGACAATACACAGTACAAAGCTACAGCATCAACTGTCAAGACTTACAATATTTATAAGGGTACTTCACAGACAGAATAGCTTTCTTCCAGTATATATACAGAATAACTTCCAGTATATATACAGAATAACATCCAGTGAAAAGCCATAAAACCTTGGCTAACAGTTCAACTGAGTAACCCTTTCAATTCTAGCTAGATCCTCCTAGGCATTTAATATCCTATTCTCATGTAATTTTCAATCAAAATAACATTTAAACCAGCTCATTAATCATTTCCTGGAACCATCTAATAAGAATAATCTACTAGATTCTATAAGCCGAATTTTAATTTGCCTAAAAAGATATCTTATCTTATTTAGAGCAAATCAATACACCTGGATAAAAACAGCGGTATGCTAACACGTGATAATATCACACTAATATATAATTATTCTTAATTCCACCTCCAGAATGGAATGTTTATAAATATATATTCTTTAGTTAACTAAGATTTCTAAATATTGAAATCTGACCGTGATTTATCCAGTCATATATCATGCTATTAGATTTTTAATTAATTTAGATTAAATAAAACCAGCATAATTACCAGTTAAGTAGTCATTCTCATCAGATGAGTAGGTAGTCCCAGGAACTTGAATGCGTGTACGATTGGTTGTATGGAGGTATGTAAGTAATAGTAAAAAGTAAGTGTCAAGGAGTGTTTCTTGAGTTGGGTCTAAGAGAGTTTGAAAGTTGAGTTAGTCCCAGAGTGAATATCTGTCATGGATCTCTCTGCATGTCCGAATCTGAAAGCCCAAAACTCCAACTAACTAACCTCTCTCTTCCCTTTGTCCTAACTTTTAAAGGGCCAGACTCTCTGTACGTCATTAGTTGATAAGGCCAATAGGAAACTGAAGGTGTGGTAAACCTGCAGATTGCAATTTAGGTATTTGTTCTATAGAGGGAAGTCTCGCCTCACTAAACCTTCCTATCCAGGAAAGAGTTAACTTTTCCTGATGACGATTTTGACGTCATTTGGCTTATCTAATATGACTACCATAACTTAAATTTACTGTCAGTTCAAAGCGTTTGCCTCAGTCTTTGTGGCAACGACTTTGATCGTAATTTCTAGAATTGACATGTCTAAACTTAATTTCACCCCTTACTTACAATGGGACCTTGTAAAATTTAGAAAGTAAAATTAATTACTTAATCTTCTCTGTCAGAACAGAGCATTCCATCCCCCTGCTTCATCTCGTGTCACTTGACTTGTTTATATAATGCATTCCTTAGCTCAGGCTCAGTGTTTAGTTACAGAAAGGATAGAAATTATGTATCTTTGTTAGCCTGAAGATAGCAAAATAGAGTCTGCTCTGTTCTGAGTGACTCTGACAATATACACTTTTAATTTCTATTTTAGCACAAAATGTATGCCGATATAAATATCCTGACATTAAGTCACATTAGGCTGATGTCAGCAGAGTAGGAGCGGAGGCGGAGCCTGACCTGACGTCGAGGGGGTGGAGGACATGGAAGGGGGGCACTTTGTTTCCCTAGCACTGTAGTTTGCCTTTAAGAGACCAACACAAGCCAGCAAATTCAATTCCAGATAAATCCATTAAACAGTAAAATCTTTTTATCTTCAGTCACAATCAGTTTGTACTCTGAATTTGTTTTAATACAGGTTCTTCCACTGGAAAATAGAATGAGAGAAAAAAAAGATTTTTCCAAGGCATTAAACATGGGTATGGCCATAGTGACCATCTTATACATCTCCCTCGCTTTCCTAGGCTACCTTTGTTTTGGGGATGAAATAAAAGGTAGTATAACCTTGAACCTACCTCAAGAATCATGGTGAGTAAAATATATACATTAAGGTTATATGTTTATATCATTAAGTGGTGATGATGACATTATCCTATTTACCTTCAAGCAATGCTTTATAATGGTCAAAGAAGAAAGATTAATGAAAGTTGATGTCAGTTATGTAGGTCTGCTTGAGATAGTGATAAGACTGGGCTCAGTGGACAATCGTAACAGACTGATTACGCTATATTTGGAAAGAAGATAGGAAAAAGGACACCTAGAAGTGTGGGCAAAGAGTGAACAGGAAAAGCAAATGATAGAGATCTATGTTGTTTTTTAAATCCACATCTACAAACTCAGAGTTGCTTTAGTCCATGCATGTTTGCTTAACAATGCTAGTCCTGACTTACATTTCCGACCATGTTTTAGAACAGTTAATCATGTCTTAATCATGGAACAAAATGGATTTAAATAGTTTTCTAACTACTTTTTGTTTAACCCATATATACCTTTGTTTATAAACCTGCTGCTACGTAGCATCTCAAGATCCATGTACCTCACACATTTTTGCTTCTTCACGTCGTATCAAAAGTTCTCTGCAGACATGTCAGACTCTCCATATGTAACACATTCGAATTTGGCATCTCACACCATTTCAATTATTACAAATGGCCCTCATGAGGGATTTTGACCAGAGCTTTTTATTGCTTCCAAATTACAGCACGATTAAGATGTCTCTTATCTTTTATCTAATTTTCAATTTTCTCTTTTTTCTGTGATGCTAAGAGCAAATGAATACCGTATGTAGAATTACCTCAAGAAGGTACAGCTTTTAATTTTGGAACATTGTTAATATCAAGCCAACGTTATCAAAGACACCAGTGTATATAAATTCCTACATTATTCATTGAGAGCCAGGCAGAGGAATTGTTCATAGAGATTCAGTGTGGACGCAAAGCTTTTGGGAAGCAAGAAGATATCCAGCTGTTGCAGAACCACAATTCCCATGATAAATAACCAGTATTTTTCCTGGTAATGTAACATGGAAGTTATGTTTCCACAGATGCGAATCTATCCAATATTGTTGGCCACTCATGCTTTATATATAGTAAACGCGATATGTGGGAGGAGGTCAGCCCCAAATCTTCCAGCTAGTCTCCAAAACGTCCCATTCATCATTTTCAAAATGCTCCATATCTCAGGAATTGAAATAAAGAATGTGGGACAATCTTTCAAAATCTAATGATATTAGCTACGATTTATTGAAACAACTATTTGTATGGCTCAAGAGTTTAGGCTGCGGTGTGAATCTGTTACTAGTACAAACCAAAGTTTTGAGCTCAAGGAAATCTCCAGGTCTTTTTTTTGACCAAATTCGAATATTTGGGTCAGAGAAACCGAACTGTGAGGCACAACCACCAGATATGCACATGTTATCCTGGGTTTGAACAGTTTCTATGGAAGGGTGAGGGAGTAGAAGGATAAATCATATACAGTCTCTTTAGTTATAACACCATGTAGCAAGAACTATAAAAGTGTTTTCATGAATCAAATTACAATAAATAAGAGACAACATATTCATTAAAACATTCTAAGCGAGATGAGGCCTGCTCCTCTAGAGAAGATCAATAGGAACATGCGATGGGCGTCTTCTGGGGCCAATATAATTTTCTTGAACAACTTCATGCTAGAGGCTGAATGGACATCAGTTGAAATGAATATAGTTTCCTTCAGCACAAGCAAACGGAGGATAATATAGTACAGGAGCTGTAGAAAATCATCAATATGTTTTATTTGTAAGCATTCATACGCTATTCTTTTTTTTTTTGTTATCAAGTTATGAACTTACATTATATTGTCTGTATGTATAATTTTTATATATGAAAAATGGATTCCATGTCGCTTGGTAGAAAGAAATTCCCCAGGGGACTAACAGATTGCAAGCTGCCAATACAATGAAAGAAACCTTTTTAATGATTTATTAATCCCAATGGCTGGGTCTCTCTAATCCTGCGTTCTAAAAGTTTTCAATTCACAGCAAAGCATATTACAATAAAATAGGTTAGAGCTGATGTAAAATTTTATATAACTGTATAGTAATAGAAACAGTTATGTGAAAAATTTCAAATGTATAGAGTTTTATTGACTGGTTATAATATACATATATTTCAGAGATATCAACATATTTATATTTTATGAGAATTTACATAACGTACATTGGCAGGTTTGTAAGAATACCAATCAAAGGTTGCCTCTTTTTACGGAGGAGTGTGTAAGACAAAAGTGCTCAAGACAGTCAAAAGGTGATTTACAGGCAGCTCAATACACTAGTGTGGAAATATCCTCTATTCCACTGAACGAATTTAGTAAATATTGGTGCGGTGTAAGTGACCAAGACCTACACCTATAAGTGGAACGCTCAAACACATATATGGCTTACCAAAACGTAGTCTCATTCAATGGTACAATATGGAGTACATGTCAAAGTAAAATACCGAAAATACAATATAGTGTAGATGTTACTTTAAATGGCTTCGCAGTAATTATAATAATATCGTGCCAAATATTACACTCACATTTCAGGGAGCCTGTATATAGGAAACACTGGCTCTGTATAAAGGCTTGTGTGCTGTTATGGTAGCACCACCCTCCTACTTCGGCTTGGAGAATTTCTCGGAAATACAAAAAGGAAAACAGACCAATGTGTAGATTTATGATGATAAATGACACAAATATGTGTTCAATAAATGGGGTGCTCACCTGGTCCTGAGCCTTCGGATCCCGGCTCTAGGTGTATAAGTATTGTGCCAATTTGAATGGGGATGGCACTACCCCTGTGAGGATTCCTTGGAGGCTCCAAAAAGAACTTGAGTGAGGTCTTAAATGAAAATGGTGAATTTATTGGTATAAAATCAATATAAAAACAAAGATGATAAAAGTCCTCAAATAAAAGTCTTTTTAAGTACCATCTACACTATATTGTATTTTCTGTATTTTACTTTGACATGTACTCCATATTGTACCATTAAATGAGACTACGTTTTGGTAAGCCATACATGTGTTTGAGCGCTCCACTTATAGGTGTAGGTCTTTGTCACGTACACCGCACCAATATTTACTAGGCTTGTAAGAAGGGTAACAACTCGTGCACAGCAAAAATATGTGGTTGTCTGAATCGATTCCAATATGTTTTTTAATCCATGTTACGTTCCAACATAGTAGGTGGATCACACTTCTGGATATATCTGTAAAATATATAAAACAATATAGTGTAATATTGTCTGTACAATTGTATAAGTAGAAATGGGAGTCAGGTACTCACAAGCCTAGAGCCAAATCTCAACATATGGCTCTCATGGATGACGCTGTGGGACTTTTACTCATGATGTCCCTTTCCTATATCCAGATGACCTTATGGTTGTTCCGGCTGAGCATTAATACAAGCTCCACAAATCAGATGATATCCTTAGGGAATTAAACTTTATTGCTCCACAATCTGGAGTAAGACTGTATAAAACTTTCAAAGTAAAATAAAATAAAATAGAAAAATAATAAAAGAGTATCTATGACTTTAGAATAAGTCGTGCCAATTGGCAAAAAAAAAAGTCCAAGTAAAGAATGTCCGAAATGCGTTTTGCCCCGTACCAGGGGCCTTTTCAATCGGTGTATTGCTAGTTCTCTTAGAGACCATCTGTGCTTCAAAAGAGCTAAAGTTAAGGGAGTTAGAATTTTTTCCCATTTGTCTCGGGGAACCCCCAAGGTCATATCCATAGTGTTCAGCATGAAACCCAGAAATAGGATGTTCTGAGTGGGGACCAGGACGGATTTCTGCATATTTACTATAAATCTCAGATCCTGCAATAGGGAAATAAGGTAATCTGTCTGCTGAACAAGACCATCTACATCTGGATTATACAACATAATGTCGTCTAAATAATAAAGACATAGGAAACCTCTTTGTCTGACGTGGGACATAATAGCTTTTATTATCCTGGAAAAGGTGTAAGGTGCATTGGATAGGCCAAACACCATTACAGTCCAGTGGTATATCTGTTACTTCCAGCAGGATCTGAGAAAGCACCTTCACAGTGATAGGAACTGAATGGAAAGCATCTTTGAGGTCTAATTTTATGCAGAAATATTTTTTCTGCTCTAGGCCTGGGAGGTCTCTTTAGGAAAGCATTCAAAGCCTTGAAATTCATTACTGGTCTCCATGTGCAGTTTGATTTTGGAATGGGGAACAGATGACTGGTCCAACCTGAAATTGACATATCAGTCAATTCTATTTTTCCTTGAGCTAATGCCAGGGAAAGAGAGGCATCAAGAACTAGATTTACCTTTCTGCACAGTGCTTGCCTCTGGAAAGGAAACCGATTGAGGGAGAGTTTTAAACCCCTTTTGAAAATCTGAAGCACCCATTTGTCCGAGGTTATATCTGACCAGTTTTGAATGATGTGAGGTTAAACACTTACTTGACTGCATGGGTCTTCGTATTCCTGATGAGCCACCTCTGGCATGGGCTCCTCTACTACTTCTTGAGGGTCTTGACTTTCCCCTGTGATGATGGATGTGGGCTTGCTGAGAAACTTCCCAGGACGAACACGCTTCTTGTAACTTGGAAAGCTCTTCTTTAATCAGAGAAAGATCTTCCTTTTACCTCTTGTATAAAAGAAAGGCCAAACAGAAAGGAGTCTTCTAAATTAGGAAACTCAGTGGGATTTAGGGGCCAAGTCAGACATCCCTGCCGCGTGCAGCCAGCGGGTTCTGTGAATGTTGGAAATATAGTTGAAGGATTGACCAATAAAAAGCACAGCTCTGCTGGAAGCTTTCAAAAGTGCCATATTAGAAGCAATATAATGCTGGTAGAGAAAGGTTATGAGAGGATCTCTCCCTCTCTGCCTTATCTAACATAAGCAGAAGGGGGCCAACAGCATCCGCAATTTTGAACTGTATATTACAAAATGTCTGTTCCATGGGATCCCCAGAAACACTGCTTCCTGTAATGGATAACCGTGCTGGATCAATTTCAGGAGCCATTAGTTGCTGAATGTCAGGAAAACAAATATGGTTTCTAAGGAGGAGATCATCCTCTTGAACTAGTGGGGATCTGAAAGCTAGTTTGGCAAAATCCCTGACTCTGACTCTTGCTCGATGGCCTATTCGAAATGGAACAATTTTGAATGGAGCACTTTACCTAAAAGGCTCACCCTGGTCATCTAAATGTTGCTCAACTTCCCTCATTCAGTGGAAGCTACAGAGTGAACCACCTCCTCAGACTCCCAATCAATCTCAGGTGATCCCTGTCTGTAACAGGACCGACTTATGGAGGATGAATGAGCAAACGCTTTTGAGGAAGACGGTGAGGGACTGACAGCACTCAAATGAGTTTTATTCTTTTTGTGTGAAAATTGCTTAGAAACCTCAAACGAGGGAAAGACATGTTTGGCTTTTGGAAGTACTGTCTCTTTAAATCGTCGACTACTCAAACGAGAATGAGGGGAAGAGGGACCAAAATCATGTTCATCATCAGAACTTGAAGAAGATGAAAGGCAGCCCTTCATTTTTCTTTTACAGGTGACTGGGACCATATCCTCCTCAGAAGACGAAGAGGATAGATCCCTTGCTCTTATGAAGCCTTCTAACATTGATGGGACTTTCTTTAGGAGAGACAACCAACATATGTGGCACACACAGAAATCAACGTTGCAATTTTAAAATTCTTTCATAAATGGGAGGACATCCAACTGTTCACCCCCAGTCTCCACTCATGAGTGGGGGCTTTAAAACTTAAAGAAACACCCCACTGCCTATATTGGGGAAAAATATAAATCACTATTTAGTAGATACACCCTCAATTGCAGGGGGAGAGGCAGGGGAGCTAATGGATGCAAGAAGACCCCCCCCACCCCCCGGTTGTTTGATTGGCATTCAGGGGGTGTTTCATTCACTTTCTAATTCAGGGGGTGATTTCTAATAAAAATCATCACTTTAATAAACTGTCACTAGTATGGGATACTCCTTACTCATAAAGTACTTCAGCAAGTAATGCTTAATGGGTGTGGAGTGGTCCTTGAATAAGGTGGTAGACGACGTTGACCCCCCTCCCTCCCTTAACCGTCCATCTATGGACTTGGGTGGGGTAATAGGAGGTCTGGATTTGTCCTCTCTACTGAAAGTTAAGGCTAATTTTGGAGTCCCCAGCCCCTCTTCTGGAGTGGCTATAGATCCCACAGCCCCCCCCCCCCCCCCTCCATCATGTCACAATAAAGGTCACTCACCCTAATAATAGTAATGGCAAAATAAATCAAAAACCTATAAAAGATTTACCTTCAGATTACTTCTTTTTTTATTCAATCTTTCTGTCTTCAGCCACATGAAGCCCATGAAGTGTAATAATAAATCCAATGTTGCCAAGTTATTAGCAACAAATATAATAACCAAAGTTACTTCCCCAGTATTAACATTAGAAACAAAAAAGATAAGTCAGAAAAAAAAGATAGTTCATGCAAAGCTTGCTAAGTAACTCCCCCTTTTTAAAAAAAAAACCCAGAAAATAATTTTTATTATTTTTAGTTTTTCACGATAAAATAGCCACAATGAAAACCTGAACTTTTCAAATTTGTCTATTACGTTTTTAAAATTCACTTTTAATTCATGACAGTTCACATTTTAGTCAGTAACCCTGCTTTTCTTTTTAATATTCTATGATATTTTTATATTGTTATATGTAATTAAATTAGTATGGGGAATTTGGACAAATTATTAGCGTCTGTGTTTGTATGTGTATTTATAAGATTTATTTGACACATCATACGTTAATATTTGTGTATTAAACATATTTTTTATTTGAACTAATGTTATTATGAAAACGAACATTGGGGATAGTACAGTATCATTATTATTTAATTCATACTATATTCACATTTCTCATATTCAGCTTTAATTATTTAGGTTAAACAGTAATGTTCAACTCTGACACACCAAGCGTAATTATTACCCTATTTAATGCGTACATGTCTGGTTACAAAATTACAGCGATAAAGTAAAATGCGTAGGGGATACCGTATCAGAAAAAAAAATTACTGACTTTCTTTAATTCTTACATTTGTGTAGGTTGTACCAGCTGGTAAAAGTTTTGTATTCCTTCGGAATATATGTGACCTATGCAATTCAATACTACGTTCCAGCTGAGATTCTTATGCCAGAGGTTACATCCAGAGCACCGAAAAATTGCAAGCTCTTGTGTGAAATTGCCGTGAGGACATTGCTAGTCTGCCTAACCTGTAAGTAACGTCAGCGGAGGACTCTGTTCTTCTTCTGTACGTCTTGAACAGCACAGTCAGGGGTGATAACTGTGAAGCTTCATACTAGTATCCATCCTTATGATTTCATTGCAGTTTGTAGACTGTCAATTATCACAATTTGTACCTTGACTTACCCATGTCTGTCGAAAGCTCAAGTTCTCCTTCACAGTCAATTATATGGTGTTGTTTAACAAACTGCAGGTATCTGGAGGCAGACGTAATTGTGTAATGAATGCTCTTTTTCTCTGCCCATCGAGTAACACAAGTAGGCTGTTAACCCATACACTGTCAAGTATGCATTGAATGCTCACAGTATGTTTCTCTGTCCCTTTTATTTGTTATATTTCTTTCTGTCTGTGTATCAATTAATTTATACAGAGCATAAACATGTTTCTGTCTGTGTATCAATTAATTTATACAGAGCATAAACATCCTCTGACTGTATGCACAGTCTTACTTTTGAGGCCTCATGGGTTAATGAAAATCCAAACCCAATCTAGATGTTCCTCCCCAGTTTTCCGTGGCCTTGCAGGGGCAATATTTTCTTTGCTTCATTTATTGCTGATAGTGCCCCAAAATGTAACCGCAACAGGGCTATTGCTCGCCTTGAGAGAGTTCACAGGTGCTTGACAATTCGGCATCCAATTCCTATTTGCAACCTTTCAAATCCATAGAGAATTTCCTCTGCTGCAATATTGCTATGTGTCCCTCGATATTAATGTAGAATTAGTTTTTTTTCTGATGTGCTAGAAATGGGTGGGTGAGATTTCTTACCAAAAGAGAATAATATGTGGCATGAATGCACTTCAAATCTTCCTTCTGCAAATGTTCTAATATTCAGGGTCATTGTTTTTTGCTTTTGATTGCGGAACATACAGTTGTTACCTTTGACATCTAGTTGGAGGGGGGAGAGGGAAGTAATTTTACAACAAACACAATGCAATACCATGCAAAAAAATGTATTTCTTAATTAATATCAACCACTTTGGGAAATTATTTTAAAACCAGTTCAGCATTTTTTATTTAAAGCACCAATATCACGAGAGATGAGTGTAGTGATTGTGGTGGGCAAAGTCTTTTCCATGCACCTGTATAAGCTCTCTCTCCAGACACTTTAAAGGGACATTTATTCCTTACCCTATAGTGTTAAAAACACCATCTAGCCCCACTGGCCCTCTTTGCCCCCACTAAATATAGTAAAATCTTACCTTTATTTCAGTCTGCTGGCTCTGTCCCTGATCTGCCTGCTTGACTGACATCATCAGAAGTGTTGATCAAAGCCAATCATAATGCTTTCCCATAGGAATGCATTGGATTGGCTGAGCTTGTCAATGAATCAGATCGGGGCGGAGCCAGCACCAGCCAAACACAACCCTGAAGGTAATGATTCTACCCACCAGAACAAATACAATAAGCTGTAGCTGTCCTGGTGACTATAGTGTCCCTTTAATAATGCAGACATTATAGTTATGCATTATTAATGTGAATTCCATCCAACCTGGACAACAATGGTAAGCTGTGAGGTCATGGGACTATGACATTGTCCTGGACATGTAATTTCTGCATAGGTAACTCAATTTCATATTTAAATATTGCTGCACTAACTCACCCTAACTCCAAGAACCATAACCACTACAGCCCGCTATAGTGGTTATTATGCCAAAGGTTCCCTGGCCCCATTGCCCAGTAATGGGGCAAACCAATTTGCAATGCTTTTCCCTCGTATCTGGGTCCTTGACTTTGAGGATCCTCCAGTAGCCAGTGACAACAACTGGCTTCTGCAGAGCTGCGTTGGGGGTGGAGGTA
Organism: Pelobates fuscus; assembly: GCF_036172605.1. NCBI lineage: Eukaryota > Metazoa > Chordata > Amphibia > Anura > Pelobatidae > Pelobates > Pelobates fuscus. Next base: position 458,270,694 of record NC_086317.1, read on the forward strand.
GAGAAGCACACCTTCAGCAGGAGAGGGGTTAAATTCTGCATGAGTTTTACAGAGAAACGTTGAACATACAGTCTGCAGGCACCATGACCACTTCAAACCACTGTGGTCATGGTTCTTGGAGTAACCCTTTAAGCTTACAAAAGTGTGAATTTGAATGTTTTGGAAGCTAATAGTCTTTTTGATGTTGATTTTAGTTGAATATACTAAATTTCTGTCTAAAGTTAGTACTCTTTCTTTGGGCAGTAGAGAAGTGATTATATTTTTCTCCCTTTTATGCTCACTGCTACAATTCCAAACGCAAGCTTTGCATGACATTATTTCTACAACTTATTTTATCAATGGATGTTTTTTTGACCAAACTGTTTTTCAATATTTTCATAATCATCTCTGGCATTTGCTGCTCTCTACTCTAGACATTTCTTTTTGTGACCCGTTGTGCCAGTAAGAATGCTAAAACTGACATGTTAACTGTGTCTCTCAATTCAAAGAGAGAATTTTCTGAGCCTTTAACCCCTTAAGGACCAAACGTCTGGAATAAAAGGGAATCATGACATGTCACACATGGCATGTGTCCTTAAGGGGTTAAACTGTGCAAAATATGGATTCAATCATTTGCAGCAGAGGAACATAGAAGGAAAACATATTTTTATCACTAACTATAAAATCTGTCTCTATAAATGACCCCATTCTGTTTCATTCATCTGATATGTTGCTTAGCAAAATATATTGTGCAAACTAATTTAAAAACATGGATATGAATCAGTAGCAAATAAATCCATGTGCAATTTTTTCTTTCTTTTTCTACCCTTTTTGTCTAATTAATTAAAGTGATACCTTGTTTCTGTATTAGTATATCTTTTGTAGAAACCATTTATACGTACTGCGGTCTTCTATACACAAACTTACAGAAACTCTGAATCATGCCCATAAAATAGTTATTAATATATATATTTTATATAAGACTTTGAAATATCTATGATCTGCTTCCAAAACAAAGAATAGCTTCTTCAATTCCCTCCTGATTCCTTGATAACATTTTTTTGCTGGGACATGTGTGATCTTCCAAGATCAGTGGAAACGCAACTGTTTAAGGACCCATAACACCGTCAAATAATTTGTATTTCATAAAGATAAAATCTTTATGAAATACTCAACTTGAGTGTGTAGGAATTTCAACTAAATTCTAAATTGGAACGCACGGCCATTTTTAATTGAAGAACGAGTGGAACGCACGGAAGTGCGTCAAGGAAAGGGGACGTCCACTTATACCGGAAGTGAGCCGCGGAAGGGGAACATTTGCAGCAAAAAAGAAATCGCCGAACAGAAACAGCTGAGACAATCTACTGAGGTAACCACCGACGGACGAGGAGTCCAATCAGAGAGGAATATGGGATAACGCCCACCACATCACTATTGGACCATATTTAAGGGGAGGGAAGGGAGGGGAAAGTAGGCTTATTGGTACACTTGTCAATATTTGTTGCAGTGTATTTTATTGCATGTATTTTAACTCTGGTCCCTGAGGAAGTTTCCTAAAGGCAACGAAACGCGTAGGACTGTTTTTTTATATTATGAATTATATTTTATGCCAATAAATTGATCCTTTTTCTACATCCAACCATTTGGAGTGTGTGGATTTCCTGATTTCCAGATTGGCGTGATTACCAACAACAGGACATACCCCCCTAACCATAGGGGAGGCACCCTGAACCCATCAATCTGTAAATGCAACCTTGAAGCGTTGAGCAATTAGTAAGGCTATAACAATATCACACTTTGTTGTATTTTGTGTTTATGTTTTAGTGATACAAGCTGGATCCCTATTCTATTTGTATTCTATAAATTCTAGTGCCGTCAAAAGATATACTGAGACAAAGTAGGGACTTTTTTTTTCTTACGGTTCACAAAACGTGAAGCTATACCCGTCACGTTTCGCCAATTCACCCAACTATCACTAGTGATGGCCGGAGGAGAAAAAAAAGCATTCCCTCGGTGGTCTCTTGACCATGTCTATGGAGGCTGTGGCAGGATCCTCCATATTATTATTATTATTATTATTGCAATTTATATAGCGCCTACAGATTCCGTAGCGCTTTACAATATTAGACATTCATGTTGTACTCTAGCAAATGCGTGAGAGTGCAGCACTGACGTGGGCTCCTGGCAGATGAAGAGCCAGGAAATGAAGAAAGAGGACGGTGGCACCTACGGAAGACAGCATTAGGTAAGTGCCATGCCACCACTCAAGCAGCGATGATCCCATCAGAGGTTTTTGTAAAATTTGCAAAGCCCCTAGAAGGGGACAGAACCATGTAAAATGTATTTATATTTTCTATTTTTTGATGCATAAATCTAATGATTCCAACTATGACTTGTTGTGATATTTCTACCCTCTGACTGAAAAAAGAAGGGAAGCCTTGTTAATGTGTGTGAACTCAAAGCATAACTGTGGTTGAGGATTAATCCAAATGACAGATTCTATTACATTCTAATGTCATATGGAACAAGGTATTTCTTCACAGATTGCTGTGTGTTAATTAGGAAAGATAAGATTTGTGACAATTGGATTAAAAGTTTAGACTCTATAGACTTTTTTTTTGTACCTTAGATTAGACCTTGTTTAACTTCTAATTCTCACTCTTTTCTCACCCTATTACCCTAGATGAAATCTCTACATACGTGTCTTATATATTTGTTATTTTATATTTCTGTATGAAAGAAACTCAAATAAATAAAATAAACGTGGCCGAGGAACTGCATGTGTATTGGATCACATATTTGGTGCCATCCCAACTAATACATTGAATATACAACTTTTTTTTTATTATTCTCTATTTTTGTTGTGCATAGATTTATCACAGGCAGGTAAGAAGTGCCCCAAAAGCAGTCCTCCAACTTTTCCCACGCTCAACATGCGGGGCACAGATTGAACAGGCACATTTTTTAATAATAATAACAAGTAGAAACAGTCGCTTGTGTAGGTAGCTATATGGTTGATATAGGCTAGATCTATGCATTGGCTATGTTTTTGATATCTAGACAGTGTTGGCTTACAAGATACATTGTGAGAACAATCCAAAGCGTTATGATTAAGCATGCAGAGAATATACAAGCTATGCAAACTAACCTAAAAGTAAACTTGTGTAACCATGAGAAATCCTGCTGTACACAAGATTATCCTATCTGAAGGAGATTAAGAGTGTAACAGACAGGAACATATCAGGCTAATAAGGTGAGTGTGGTGGAGTGACATAGAGCAAAGGCTGAGAAAACAAGGTGAATCATGAGTTATATCACTTGGTGTATAGCGGGTCCGGTAACCTAGGCACGGAAGGGCATGTTAAGTCCATATTTAGCCGACTCCTGATATTGGGAAGCGCAGGAAATCTTCTATGCAGTCCCTCAGGGCCTTGAGCGCATGTAGAGGCCAGTGAAGCAGAGTGTTCAAAGGGAGTCCAGGTTTGGTCCGTATCGGCACCTTTCTCTGAGTCAGCTTGTATGTCGTTGCACAACTAATTCCCTTTGGTGGTATGCCGATGGAGCCCGTCTGTGTGCCTCTGGGTACCGCCACGGTGTAAGGGCGGGTGGGGGGTCCCTCCTGCCCCAGGCTTTTATGTTGACCGGCATTTCTGTGCCACAAGACCGGTTGCTGTAAAAGTCAGGGTTTCGTCCTCTTGTGGAGGTTCCGGAGGGTCTGGTGGTCTGTCGCCGCTTGTGGCGCTTGCACCTCCGTTTGTGTGGGTAATGCCTCTGGGTTTGAACCCTCGTGGCCTTCAGCATTACTTTTGTCGGGAGCTCTTGACATGCTGTCTGCTCCATCCGCTTCCGCAGCTTGTCCCAGAGAAGCACCTGAATATTTGTTCCAGCCGATGCTGGGAGTCGGCGATGATGCAAGAATGATGCCCTGGACTTGGTTGCAGGCTCGCTGTTTCAGGTGAGCGGGCAGCCGCCATTTTGTGGTCGCCACGAGGGAGAAGCTTTCCGGGGTTGTTGCTCTGCACTCATACTGACTGCTCCAGATGCTTGTTGCGGACCGGGATGACCCCCACCGGTCCGGGGGGGGGAGAGGGGGGGTAGGATATGAGCACGCATTAGAGTCTGTTTATGGGGCCGTGAACGGGAAGAGCTGCCGTCCCCTCCCGCCTCGAGCCCCATTAGGCCTCAGTCGCTTGAACGTGGCACCTGGTTTTCGATCCGCTAATGTGTGGTAGCAGGTTGGTCGCCTGGGTGTTCCCCTACTTGTTAAGATCTAACCATGAGACAGACGCGCCGGGTTTTGTTTTTTTCTCCCCCAAAACAGTCGTTTTGGATCGGGAGCTGGGACTCAGCACGTCTGCTCAGCTTGGCTGCTTGGCTCCGCCTGAATATACATCTTTATTAATAAAATATCCTACCAAAAAGACCATCTCCATTACTTATTGAATAATAGTTATTTTAATATTTATTGAAATTATTCTGTAATCGTGTCAGTTTTTCTTATCTACGGTTTTGTTGGTTCAGATGTAAATGGAAAGAGGTTTTGACCATAACACTACATTTCTGCCAAGTGGATTGTTAAACCATATGATAGAATCCTTACTTGTTATGTAAAACTAATAGAAATACAATGCACAATTCAAATAGGTTCCTAGTGGAAAGATAAAAAATAAAAAAAATACTATGTCTTTAATATATCTAACACCAATACATGTAAGGAGCATAGAACATGTTTCACAGGAGAATTTATAAACATAATATTCTTTGAATTGATTGCATTGATTTACATTTGAAAATTATATGTATCTTAGAACTCAGGCAGGGCCTTGATACGGCTCTAAAGAAACGAACGGAGAATTGACAATTTCTTGCGTGGTCCTGTTAATAAACCCGTGGTTGGTAGATATTAATAATGCATATATTCATTTCTCTTGACCCGAAGAGATGAAAGGTTAGGCATATTATTGATTGAGTCAATAATGGCAATTAAATGATACTAGAAACAGATTTTGAAATTAGATAACATCCAAGCGGCCAATCTTGACTGCCCATTTCCTGAGTAAAATCATTTTACTGATGTGACTACACAAGCACATTATACTTGCATGAGAGAAACTGTTCTCTCTTTTTTTTACGAGTGGGTTATGTAGTAAAACTGGAAATGTATACAGAAAATACTGGATCCTCACTATTCAGAAGACCTATTTAATATACTATAAGACAGGAGACCTATTTAATATACTTGCAAAACTTTTATATTTACAGCTGCCTTTATATTAAAGGGACACTATAACTAAAAAATATAACTAAAACTTATTGTATTTGTTCTGGTGAGTATAATCAGTCCCTTCAGGCTTTTTGCAGTAAACCCTATCTTTTCAGAGAAAAGGCAATATTTACATTACAGACTAGTGATGCCTCAACTAGCCATTCCTCAGATGGCTACTAGAGGTGCTCCCCGTATGCTTCAGTTTCTCAACCCTCTTACATGGAGACACTGAACTTTCCTCATAAAAATGCATTGATTCAATTCATCTCGATGAGGAGATGCTGATTGGCTAGGGCTGTGTTTGGCTTTTGCAAGCTCAGCCAATCCAATGTGAAAGCATTGTGATTGGCTCAGAACACAAATTCTGATGATGTCAGCCAAGCAAGCAGATCAGGGGCAGAGCCAGCAGCAGACTGAAATAAAGGTAATGTTTTGCTATATTTAGTTGGGTAAGGGGGGCTAGATAGTGGTTTTAATACTATAGGGTCAGGAATACTTGTTTGTGTTCCTGACCCTATAGTGTTCCTTTAATATATATACTACATATGTACAGTCATGAGAAAAAGAATGTACACCCTCTTTGAATGTTGTGTTTTACATATCAGGACATAATAACAATCATCTGTACCTTAACAGGTCTTAAAATTAGGTAAATACAACCTCAGATGAACAACAATACATGACATATTATACTGTGTAATGATTTATTTTATAAAAAATAAAGCCAAAATGGAAACACCATGTGGGGAAAAACAACAACCTTACTGCTTCCATAGACTGGTATACATACGATCACTTGGACAGTTATGTTCTGCTTCTGAGGTCATGTTTGTTCACACCCTATCCCATTACACAAGTGTGTGTTCTGCCTGCTTTACCGGGATCTAGACAACCACTTAAACTTTCCATTGCACCCACAGGGCTGAACTTGTGGATGAGAAAGCAGAGTTATATAGCTTAACCTACGGACCCTCTGAAAGCCACTAAAACCCATGATCCTCAGAGAAATGCGTATTTAAATGTATTCTTCTGTGCAGTGCCTTATCAGAAAGCCTGGCTCAGAATGCAAGTATTGTAGTGCTGCTGAGAGAGACTGGATTTCAGGATAACCACTACCCTCAAACATGCTGGGATTGTTTACTAAACAGGGTTTAATGATGGATTGGAAACCGTATTGCAAAGCAGTGTCTATAGTTGAGCTGGATCCCCCCCCCCCCCCCCCCCCGTTGCTATTTTGGTTTTCACTTTTCCAGAATTCACAGTTAACAAACCCTACAGCGTCATAATTGTATACAAGACCATTTTTAGTTCTTCCTTTGAATTCACGATACTGAATTATAACTTAGAGATGTGATCTCAGAGCTATACTCAGATTTCAAATGTTACACTGGCCTCGGAAAACTAAAATCCCTTCATCTCTTGTTATACGCCAGTTGCCTTTCCCTATGAACATCATGGATTTAGAAGGGATTTTTTACATTACTAATGTTATATATAACAGCCATTCAGTTACATCAAAAAAAAAACTTGTGAATCAAACACTAGAGGGTGCCAAAGCACATTATGTTTGGTATCCTGGGAAGTCATAACATAATTGGAATCCTTTCTTTTAGTAATTGAACAGCTACATATATTTATACAGCCTATCGTAGATGTCATTTTTACAATATATTATGAAATACAAATATAATTTAGTTAGATTTGTACTATGAAATGGAACTGTCATAGTCAGTATCCCTTTAATGCTGAAGACTTTCCCTGAAGTTGATGCTGTATTGGTATCTAAACCAATTTTCGATATCCAGACCAAGGCGGTAAGTATCTTGGCATATTGTAGCATTTGTAATTTTTGCAGTTTTAATTAAAATGCAGGAAATACAGTGGGATAGAATAAACAGATCGAGTGCTTCTTTTTCTCACAAAACCCATTCTTATAACGTGTTTGACGGGTGACTTGAAACATCATTAAAATTCTACAGCAGAAAGAGTCAGTTACCATTACGATCGTACTACTTGGAAGAGAATTCCCTTGTTTTAATTAGCCCCCTACATACTGTAATCCCTATGAAAGTACTGACTTTTGAAAGAGTAAGATAAAGAATTATATTATGGTAAAAACCTTAATCTGACAAATCTGCTTTCGTCTGAGATTTCTCTTGGAATCTGCTATTCTGTTCTTGATAAAACCAGAATGTGTCCAATTGACAGTCTATTAGTATGTAAAATGTTCAAGCAATATTATAGGATTAAGGCTCCCCTAATGCTAGTCATTATGCTGCAAAAATAGACATCCCAAGAAATCCACGATTCTATCCTTTTATATAGATATATATACATATATACCAGCTCAGTTCTTGTAGCATAACGTACGTGTATATTATTCCAATATAATGGCTTCTTCATAGTGAGACAGTTTTTTTTGAGTAGCATAACTTGATTTCGGAGTACAGAGCTCTAAATCAGATAGTCAGAGAAAAAAATACAAAGTTTAATGTGAGAATGTTGTCTTTGATTGTCAATCCTGCCAAACCAAATCCACCAGTAGTTACTTGCTGAATGTGTGTCTGTAGATTGCAAAGGCCCATAGTTATGACACATTGAAGCAAATAAAGACAAATGTTACATAGAATCATGTTCTGTTCAGCAGGCAATAGAAAGATTGCCACTTTTATATTTCCAACAATTTATCCTGTAGACCTCATCGACTCCTGCGGACAGTTGGCGCTACATGCTATAACTCCCGGCAGTGATGCTTGGGATTTTATTATTCAGAGTCACAGTGCAGCATCTGCAACTTTTAAAAAGTATGGAGCAGCCTTTGGGAAAACCAAAGAATTCTATGGCATTTGATTTTATCTTCACTGTTTTTCCTCAGACATTTGTATCAATGTGTATTAAAGATTCAGCCAATTTAACACTCAAGCAAAGGCACAATTATAGCCATATGTAATCAGATAATCACATGAATGCTGAATAAATTATCTCTAGTGCCTGAGGAAACTCTAAGCAGTAGCTATCCTGAATATTTCAGATCACCCAGGTATCGTGAATATTTAGGTACCAGATATCTTGAAAGCCTGAAGATGAGCTTCCACTTTCTGCTAATGTTGCTATTGGTCGTTTGTGCCCATCCACGCCTCTATTGGTTGTCACCATCCTGCTAAGGCGATCCAATCAAAGTGCCTTTGGATTTATGATAGCCTTCTGTCTTTATGATTCTAACTATGTAAGAAATCATTCAGGGCAGTGAATGAGCAGTTAAGGTGATGAGTGACACCTGAGAATTCGTGTTCTCTTTTGTGGATTGCAGAGCTAGGTCATTAAAGGGACACTGTAAGCACTATAACTGCATTGGTTATAGTGCCTGGAGTCCTCTGGTGCTGGCCCAACTTCCAGTGTTAAACCATTTATGAGCAGTTTAACACTGAATGAGCATTCTTGTCCGCCCACAGCCAGGCCCCTACTGGAGGTATAGCTAGTGTAGAGTGCATACGTTTCCTTTTAGCCATATCAATTCATACCAGTAATGGGTGCTGAGATTGGCTGAGAGTGTCAACTAAAGCTATCATCATGTCACAGACATCCGTTGCTGCTCAGGGTAATGATTCCTTGTTAGAGAACCGCAGCATGGAGGGGAGAGGGCAGCTGGGTACTCTCATATAGCATCAGGAGAACTCCTTGTGCCATAACCTAGATAAGGAACAAATGTTTAAATTCCCTTTAAATCTTTTTTTTTTCTTTTTGCCCTTATGAAAAAAAAAATGTCCTTTAACCATGCAAACAGATGATCTGTTTGCTTTAGAAAAGATTGCACAGTTTTTGTGCATCACTTTTTGTTTTGTCTGGCAGATTTTTAATTCAATTCTCCAATCCAATTATTGTAATACTTCAATTGTTCTCTGTTATCTAATCTTCTTTGTGTGTGATGTATAAACTATACGTTATTATCAATTTATTCTGATGGATAGAAAAAAAAAAAAGCCTAGTTTAAGAATTTCTGTACAAATCATTCTAAATATTTGAAAGATTGATTTGCATAACAAAAGGTTGTTCGGCACCGCATTTGCACTTTCATGAAATTAATTAATGTTTCAGTTTTCTTCTCTTGGTATTTATTTTTTTTTGCCAGATGTTCAGTAATTTCCCTTTTTGGGAAGGGTTGTACATTTACCTTCAAGATATTGGTCATTTAAACAACCTTTTTTGAGGACAAAAGTATTAACCTCGTCACTTGTGCCTGGAGAGGACTGCTTGCCAGCCTCTTGCCATGTGATTATGGTCCCTGGGAGATTTGGCCCTTTAAAAACATTATTTGGGCTAATTGATTTATATTGTGCTGTTGCTGGCCCGTTAAGAACCATCTGGGGACATATTGAGACTTTGTGTGACAATGCCCCTTTAAGACGGTATCCCCAGTGTCCCCAGACTTAGTTAAAATATTTTGTTCCTGGCTATTTTCCACTTGGTTCAGTAAATGGGGCTTACTGAACCAAGTACCACACAGGCGGACCACCCAGAAGTGGAAGTGTGCAGGCAATTTTCCTCCCAGGCTGTGAGGTTACTGCAGGTTTATTGCCGACCGCTGGGTGGCCGCAGTTCGTGCAAACGAACACGTGGAGGTGGCCATCTTTGTTCATTCGAACGAGGTCAGCGGTATGTGTAGCCAAATCCATGGAACTGAAATCGGCTACACAGTTCCGCGAACACCGCTGAGCCTTACCTTCTCCCACAGTGATTTTGCAGCCGCAGAGACTAAGTCCCGTTCGACGATTCGAACACTCATTTTTTCAGCCTGAAATAGACCGACCGCACAGCCCAAATCTATGGAACTGTTTTGGGCATGACAATGTGCTTGCGGTCGGTCATAAAGGGACGTCCAGCTAACTTTTTAACCCCTGGATGGAATTGGCTGAATTTTCACTATGTTTATAATTCAAGTGTGCTGAGTTCAAAAATGTTTTTATGTTTGTGGCATGTATATTTTGGAAGTTATTAATATGTTGCATAAAGTGTATTTTTCCTGCCTGTGATAAATTACATTAACCCATTGTGTTCAGAAATTATATCACAGGCAGAGGGGAGGGATTGTATGTTTGTGCTGGGTGTGTTTTACGGTTTGCCTGTAAAGGATTGGTTGTACTGTGTCCCACCCTGTGGGATGCCCCCTTGCATGGGGACTTGCATAAAAGCCAGTGTGTGGTCATTAAAATCAGATCATCGAACCTTTCTTGAAGCCTTGGCTCATGTTTGGGGGAAGGGATACCTACACTCTGGGGATTGCTATAATCACTTACTCCCCAGAGTAAGCTCTCGCAATAGCTTGATTGGTTCCTGCTACGCTCTCTGGATTTAGGAGAGGTTCACCCACTGGGAGCTGGATCCTGGTCGTGGATCCAGGGTGGGTGGAGACGGCGAGACCCCGGCGCAGCTGTATCGCCGGAAGTGGGGTCTGCAGTGCTGATGGTGTCGGTTGGAGTGTTTGGAGTCCTCAGCGAGCACTAGGCGCATCGATTGGCGGAGGTACTCAGTCAGAGAGCCAGCGTTCCGTCACAATAATAAAACCAATATAGGATATTGAGAAAATTGCTATGATTAGAAAGAAGAAGGTATCTTTGCTCAGCTAACAATGACTATTTACATAGTGTGTAAACAAATTGTACTTTTTGTTGATGGTGACACCATATATGCAAAGAGTTAAATGTATGGGAAACTACCCCAAGAATGTAATAACTATGTACATTGGTTTTTAGTCATGCATTGTTATTCTGTGCCCAATTAACGCATTTTAAATATATTCTAAGCATCAAAAAACTTTAAGTGGTTTTGGTGTGTAGATCATGCAATTTGACTGCTCAATTTTCTGTCCGTTAGGAGTTAAATAACTTTGTTTATGCAGCCCTAGCCACACACCCTCAGCTCAGACTCACACAGCCTCCATGAAAAAATCACATCTTACAGCGCAGTGTTTACTTTAGAGGAATTTTTATCCCATGCTCTGTTGATTACATTTTAATAACTCACAGGCAGCTACTGTGTATAGCAAGGAATTAAAAGAACAGGATATGAAATTCTAGATTAAACACACTGTGCAATACAGTTTGAAAATGTGAGATATTTTTAAGGAATTGTGTAGGGGACTGTGTGAATGAATGATGTGAAGGGGAAGTGCTGCAGTGATGCTAGCCCAGCTCGCAGCCTCCCTATAATAGAGCTTGTCACAGGATCAACAAATACACTCTGGGTTATTTACTGAAGTGAGAATTCAAAGTGAATTTCAAATTTAAGACCAGAGTAGCCAAATTTAAAGCTTATCTTAATTTTACTTTTTACTGGATCTAACTGGAATTTTTTTCTAGATTGAATATTTCCACCTTAAATTTGAATTTTACTTTGAATTCTCACTTTATTGAATAACCCTGGCAGTAACAGGGTGCTGACTTTTATAATGGTGCAATAACGTGGGATTTCATACTCGGGTTTTGCAGTGCAAATAGATTTAAATCAAACCTGGGGATTTTCAGTAGCACACTATGGGCTCTAACCTGGGTCAGCAGCCCCACAGCCCCACACACAACAACCTTAGTTGTAGCATCGATAGGTAAAAGTTTTGTGACAAGCCTTTCTCCAACTTCTGTTGTGATACCATGTCTTGCGGGATTAGCTGTCACAGAGATCAGTAAAAGTAAGCATGCAACCCAACAAAAATTTTTTTTTACAGCTGCAAAAAAAACACTGTTCACATTATACTTAAAATAACACGCAAAAAAAAATGAAATAAAAAGTCACAAAGTGAGTCACATAATAAAAATCAATACTCAAATTTCTACTTATGGTTCTCCATCACTTCACTATTTAGTAAAGCATAAACAAAGTAATAAAACATAATCGTGTAATATTGCACAGTGCTTTTGTATAAATTGTTCGCTCACAGATTTCAGAGCCACTTGCAAGGCTCATAGTATACACTATCAGCCATAACATTAAAACCACCCGCTGTAAAGCAATGCTTTCCTATGTAGAGGGCCTAATGTGCTTGCGGCGATCGTTGGGTGACGGAGGAAGCTGTGCCCCCTCGCCACTGGAATCGGTTAAGTACAGTAACCCTTTCTCTGCCGGGGTTGAGGGAGGAGGGTTTGGAGCTGGTGTGAGGTGCTATAGTGCTAGAAACACAGCTTTCTATTCCTAGCACTATACTATCCTTTTAATATTGTACTGAATAGCACATTATGTGAAAAAATAACATTATCACAGCCTAAGAATCTGGACACTACCATGATTGTCCTATAAATTGTCGGGCCTGTAATCTTAACGAACGACATGGAAATTATATTTCACTAATTGTGTGCATTTTCTGTAATCTATCAGAAAACTCTAAATGTGTAAGCAGGATGGAAAATAATATACGAACAAAGTAATATAGTCCACTGCCTGCAAAAAATACTGCAATTATGGATGATTTTGTGTCTTCTAAATAGATGGTAATTTTTCCAAGTGCTAACAACCAAATGAACACATTAATGGTGGGATGCACACATTACAGAATGGAACTTGGTTTAGTGAAATAATGTCTATAAGCGTGGCTGGAACCCATACATTTTAATATATTCTATTCTAGCCAATAACAAGCCATGGCATAAATAAGTAAATGTACATTTCTTTATTAGACAATAATATATTGAATCAAAATGCATTTATTTGTTTATGTTTATTCAGTACTCTGATAAAAGAAGAAATTCATTATTGTTTGTTTAAAGGCACAAGCTTCCCTGTTCCTGCCTTTACATCTTGTGTTGTTTTTATCTGCATTAAGTTGTAAACTTGAGAAATTGAGATTTTATCTACTGCAGCAGAACTAGATTCTTCACAGTGGTAAAAAAAATAATAATTATCTGACCATACAAGTTGTTTTTTATTCAAATGTTGTACATTCTTAAAAGGAACACTATAGCATTAGAAATACAAACCTGTATTCTTAACACTATAGTGCACCTATACCTAGTTAGATAACCTCCTGGAAACCAAGGACAATATAGTCTTCCAATATGCCATCCATATTTGATGAAAATGAATAGGAAGTTCCCAACATCCCACCCTATCACATGACATGGAAAGCCCAGGATGTCCTATTTACAATAAAACAAGGGTTAATAGAGGAGCTTAAAGGAATAAAATGAGATGCACGTGAAAGAAATTTCCAGTGCAGACGACACACGTTAATGGGATGGGTCTCAGGAGGATATAGGTCCCCCGCCTTGTTTGCAATACAAATTAAAATAAATAATTATTTTCTTATATTTTTCCAACTCAAAGGCTCCCTTGATGCTCCTTTCCTCTGCGTCAACCACAATATCATGGAGGAGGCATGACTTTCTCTGTGATGCTCCAATAGAGAGGACCTCATGCACACGTGTGCCGAGCACATGTTCAAGCTTCGCTATAGGAAAGCATTGTATTCAATGCTTTTCTGTGGGCTTCCATGTCCACTGAATTTTACCCAGCCAGTGGAAGCGTCTCTAGTGGCTGTCAGTATGACACTAGAAGTGGATTTATTCCTGCAATGAAAACATTGCAGTTCCAAAAAAAAGTTTAGATCGCAGTGTTAAAAGTACAGGACCACAGCACCCAGACAACTTCATTGAGGTGATTATAGTGTCCCTTTAAAAAAATAAACAACACAAAGTGAGCTGTAATAAGTTACTGTGAGCTGTAATAAAAGCTTATTGATTCAGGGTAAAGCATGGTTGCCTTTTTTGGCATCTGTAATTTATTTATTTTTATCCTTTTTGAGACACTGTTAGAAAGTGATTTCATTTTATTTTCGTTCGATCATCTTTTGGATTGACAGCAGTACCAGGGGTATATGAAATATTGACCTTGGTGGGACTTGGTTTTTATTTTAACATAGGGGACATTTGAAGCCCCCTACCAGCACTTTTCACTCTAGTAATTGTGGTGTGACAATTGTATGGCTTTGTGTCACAGCCCATTTGGAATTCTAAAGGCTAACATGGGCATCCAATTCCTCATTAGCAGAGCTGCAGCAGATGGACAGGAGAGCCCTGATTTATGTCCCTGTTTGTCTGGGTACAAATAAATAGCATTTTCTTCTACACAGACTTTTCACCACAATATAAAGTCTGAGTATTTCAGAAAACTATTTACTGCATTGAGATTCCATTCTAAAGATATCATAATAAAAGTGGGGACTACTTTGTCTAATGTGCAAGACTGACATTATTATTTTTATTATTATTATTATTATGATATTTATAGAGCGCCGTCAATTTCCGCAGCGCTTTACAATGGGTGGACAAACAGACATGTAGTTGTAACCAGACAAGTTGGACACACAGGAACAGAGGGGTTGAGGGCCCTGGTCAATGAGCTTACATGCTAGAGGGAGTGGGGTAAAATGACACAAAAGGTAAGGATAGTATTAGACTAGTGACAGTCGCAAGAGCGGAATCAGTCGGGAGCTATTAACAGTTTAATTGATACGCTTTTATGAAGAAGTGGGTTTTTAACGATTTTTTGAAGGAGTGGAGACTGGGTGAGCATCTAACGGAGGAGGGAAGCGAGTTCCACAGGAACGGTGCAGCCCTCGAGAAATCTTGAAGGCGAGCATCAGAAGTGGGAGTACGGACAGAAGATAGACGTAAGTCTTCAGCAGATCGTAAGGGCCTAGACGGGACATACTTGTGTATAAGGGAGGATAGATAGGTGGAAGCAGCATTATGTAGAGATTTGAAAGCAAGAACCAGAATTTTTAATTGAGCTCTATATTTTATAGGAAGCCAATGTAGGGACTGACAGAAGGGTGAGGCATGGGAGGTGCGGGCGGACAGGAAGATGAGTCTCGCCGCTGCATTCATTATGGACTTTAACGGCGCAAGTTGGGAGCACGTAAGACCACTGAGAAGCGGCGAGAAAGGACAGTGGAATGGACCAACACCTGTCAGGATCGAGACAGGGATCCAACACGCAGAATACAAACAGGAGCTAGGTACGTATACCGGACCTTAGAATGGCCGGACTAACGTAAGGAGAAAGCAAAGAATGGTCAGAGACAAGCCGAGGTCGAGGGAACGAGAGAGCAGGTAGGCGAGAGACAAGCCGAGTACGAAGGATAAGAGAGGTAAGCAGGGTAGACAAAACTAAGCCGAGTCAGAACCAAAAAGACAAATAGAAATAAGAGCACTGAGTGACCAGACTAGCTAGAACCACGACAGGGCAATGAACCATTACACACAACCCTATTTTATACCTTGGCCCTTTAATTGATGATCCCGCCCCCGACGAGTCCTGATTCGTTGCTCGGGACTTGATTGACAGGTCGGAACGTGATTGTCGTCATGACGTCGGCTACTGAGCGCCGCGTCATAAAAGGAGGCGGAGCTGTCGCGGCCGGCGTGTAAATGGCCGGGAGGACTGTGAGGATCGGGTGAGTCAGCCCCCCTGAGAGGACGGACGTCTAAGTGTCTACTCTCCTCCGAGGTAGACACTACAGGTACCCTGACAGTACCCCCCCTCTCAGAAACGCCCACCGGGCGGAAGGAACCTGGGCGAGACGGAAAACGAGCATGAAATGCCCGGAGGAGACGAGGGGCATGTACATCTTCACAGACCACCCAAGACCTTTCTTCAGGACCATACCCTTTCCAGTCAACAAGATATTGCAACTTCCCCCGAGAAACACGAGAATCGAGAATAGAATGAATTTCATACTCCTCCTGACCCTCAACCTGAACAGAACGAGGGGAGGACACAGTGGAGGAAAATCTGTTACAAACCAAAGGTTTCAACAAGGAAACATGAAAAGAGTTAGGGATGCGCAGGGCAGGCGGAAGGGCAAGACGATACGCAACCGGGTTAATTTGAGACAGAACCTTGTAAGGACCTATGAAGCGAGGAGCAAATTTCATGGACGGAACCTTCAAGCGGATGTTTCTGGTACTCAGCCACACCCTATCACCCGGGGCAAAAACCGGAGCCACCCGTCTACGTTTGTCAGCGTGTCGTTTAAACACCGTGGAACCATGAAGAAGGATTCGTCGAGTCTGATCCCATAACTTCCTTAGATTGGCAACATGAACATCAACCGACGGTACCCCTTGGGAAGGGGAAACTGACGGAAGAATGGAAGGATGAAAGCCATAATTCAAGAAGAAGGGGCTAGAACGAGTAGAATCGCAAACGAGATTGTTGTGCGCAAACTCCGCCCAAGGAATCAGACCGACCCAATTGTCCTGGTGTTCGGAAACAAATCAATGCAAATATTGTTCAACCTTTTGGTTGGTGCGTTCGGCAGCTCCGTTGGACTGGGGATGATAGGCAGAAGAGAAATTCAATTTGATGCCCAATTGAAAACAGAATGACCTCCAAAACCGGGAAACAAATTGGGAACCTCTATCAGAAACAATTCCTTCGCGAATATCTCAGCCAATTCGGGAGAAGAGGGCAGCTTAGGCAAGGGCACGAAATGAGCCATTTTAGTAAACCTGTTAATCACCGTGAGAATAACCATATGTTTTTTTGAAACAGGCAAATCGACAATGAAGTCCATAGCCAAACAGGACCATGGTTTCTCGGGAATTTCTAGGGGGTGCAAAAGCCCACATGGGAGCGTATGAGGTAGCTTAGTCTAAATACAGACATCACATGCCCCGACGAAATCCCTAATATCCTTATGTAACGAAGGCCACCAGAAATCTTTAGAAATCAGGGAACACGTTTTGCGTATGCCAGGGTGCCCAGCAATTTTACTGCTATGAAAGCAATGCAGCAGTTCCAGTTGGCGTTCAGGAGGAACGAAGTACCGAGCCCCAGGAACATGTTTGGGAGCCAGATGTTGTACCTTCTTGATCTCGGCAAGCAACGGGGAGTGTATCTTGACACTCGTGTTGGCGATAATATTACACTTGGGAACTACAGAAGACAAAGCCGCATCAGACACAGTAGAAGGTTCATGTTGGCGAGACAATGCATCAGCCTTAGAGTTTTTAGAACCAGGTCTATAAGTGAGCACGTAATTGAAATGAGTGAGAAACAAGGACCAACGAGCTTGCCTGGCGGACAAGCGCTTGGCCTCCCCTATATAGGACAAGTTCTTGTGATCCGTCAAAATAGTAACCGGGTGTAAAGTCCCTTCCAACAAATGTCGCCATTCTTTTAAGGCCATAATGACCGCTAATAGTTCCCTGTCACCAATATCATATCTGCTTTCAGGCCCAGAGAATTTCTTGGAAAAAAAACCACATGGATGCAACGGTTTATCCAAACCTAGCCTTTGGGACAAGATAGCGCCTATACCTGTCTCCGAGGCGTCTACCTCGAGTAGAAAAGGCAAAGAGGTGTCAGGATGAACTAATATCGGTGCTGAGGCAAAATGTTCCTTGAGTGTACTGAAAGCAGCGAGAGCCTCAGTAGACCAAGTCTTGGTATCAGCACCCTGTCTAGTCATATTGGTAATAGGAGCAATAATAGACGAGTACCCCTTAATGAAGCGCCTATAATAATTGGAGAATCTGATAAACCTCTGAATGGCCTTCAGTCCCCTGGGCAATGGCCAATCTAAAATAGATTGGAGTTTAACCGGATCCATCCTAAACCCGTCTCCAGAAATAACGTAACCAAGAAAGTTTATCTGAGATTGGTCAAAGCTACACTTTTCCAATTTGCAGTACAATCCATGTTGTAGAAGTTTGCACAATACCCTTCTGACTTGTCTGTGGTGAGTCTCAATCTCTCTAGAGTGTATTAGTATATCGTCCAAATATACAATAACGCATTCATGTTGAAATTCCCTAAGAACCTCATTAATTAGGTCTTGGAATACTGCAGGTGCATTGCAAAGCCCGAAGGGCATAACTGTGTACTCATAGTGACCATAACGGGTATTGAAAGCTGTTTTCCACTCGTCTCCCTGCTGAATTCTCACCAAGTTATAAGCTCCCCTCAGATCTAACTTGGTAAAAATCTTGGAGCCTTTCAGTCGATCAAAGAGCTCAGTAATCAAGGGAATAGGATAAGCATTTCTGATAGTTATCTTATTCAAGCCCCGATAATCAATGCAAGGCCGTAGAGTGCCGTCTTTCTTATCCACAAAAAAGAAACCGTCCCCGGCTGGAGAAGAGGATCTCCTAATAAAACCCTTGTCTAGGTTCTCACGTATGTACTCCTCTAGGACTAAGTTCTCCTTAGTTGATAAAGGATATACCGTACCCCTCGGGGGCATAGTACCAGGCAGGAGTCTAATCTTACAGTCAAAGGACCTATGTGGAGGTAAAGTATCAGCCTTCTTCTTGTCAAAGACTGCCTTTAAATCCAGGTACTGAGACTGTATCTGTAAATCTGTAGGTTGGGGAGAATTAATCGGGGCGTCAACTACGCAAACCAGTGAGATTTTCTGCAAACATCCTTTTTGGCAATCCTGACCCCAGGAGACTATCTCACCCAGTTCCCAGTCAATAATAGGGTTATGCTTTTTAAGCCAGGGATACCCCAAGACTATAGGAACTGAAGGAGATGAGATAAGCATGAGGGATATTCCTTCCTCGTGTAGAATACCAATGGTTAACTTAACTGGTATGGTTTCACGAAAAATAACAGGTTCTGATAATGGTCTACCATCTATGGCCTCAACGGCCAAGGGTGTATCCCTTAGCTGAGATGGGATAGAGTGGTTAGTGACAAAAATAAATGAAATTAAATCTTCCACAATCTCAGGAAGTTCTCTTGTGGCAACCTCATCTAGAATCTCATCTGATAATCCGTTCAGAAATACGTCCATATAAGCCTGTTCATTCCACTTGACTTCTGCCGCCAAGGATCTGAACTCTAACGCATAATCCACAAGGGTTCGGTTATGCTGTCTAAGACGTAACAGTAGTCTAGCTGCATTGGCCTTTCTTCCTGGGGGGTCAAAAGTCCTCCTAAAAGCAGCGACAAAGGCATTATAGTTCTAGACTAACGGATTATCATTCTCCCACAGAGGGTTAGCCCATCTAAGAGCTTTGTCAATGAGTAGCGTGATTATAAATCCAACCTTCGCCCTGTCTGTAGGGTAGGCGCGGGGTTGTAACTCAAAATGGATACCTATCTGGTTTAAAAAACATCGACAAGTATCCGGGGAGCCGCCATAGCGTAAAGGGGAAGTAACAAGGGAAGAAGCACCCACTGTGGCTACCTCTAGGCCTGTACTTACAGGAGAGATGGATGGAGTACGCATCTCTTCTGATTGATTACTAGGATGAGATAGCAGCGCTAGAGCCATCTGGTCCATTCTATGGTCCATGGCCTCAAATCTTGAGTCAGGAGAACCGACCCGAACGTTTGTACCTGCAGGATCCATTGGCCCTGTCGTAATGTCAGGATCGGGACAGGGATCCAACACGCAGAATACAAACAGGAGCTAGGTACGTATACCGGACCTTAGAATGGCCGGACTAACGTAAGGAGAAAGCAAAGAATGGTCAGAGACAAGCTGAGGTCGAGGGAACGAGAGAGCAGGTAGGCGAGAGACAAGCCGAGTCCGAAGGATAAGAAAGGTAAGCAGGGTAGACAAAACAAAGCCGAGTCAGAACCAAAAAGACAAATAGAAATAAGAGCACTGAGTGACCAGACTAGCTAGAACCACGACAGGGCAATGAACCATTACACACAACCCTATTTTATACCTTGGCTCATTAATTGATGATCCCGCCCCCGACGAGTCCTGATTCGTTGCTCGGGACTTTATTGCCAGGTCAGAACGTGATTGTTGTCATGACGTCGGCTACTGAGCGCCGCGTCATAAAAGGAGGCGGAGCTGTCGCGGCCGGCGTGTAAATGGCCGGGAGGACTGTGAGGATCGGGTGAGTCAGCCCCCCTGAGAGGACGGACGTCTAAGTGTCTACCCTCCTCCGAGGTAGACACTACAGGTACCCTGACAACACCTTAGTCGCATCTGGCGTTAAGTAGGGGCAGATGCGCGCAATGTTTTTGAAATGGAAATGACAGGATTAAACATGAGGCTTGAAGGAGAGGTCGGAGTCAAAGAGAACACCTAGGCAGCGAGCCTGCGTGGTGGAGCTGATGCTAGCACCGTTGACTTGGAGGGAGACAGACACAGGAGTAACAACACTTGAGGGAGGAAAGACCAGAATTTCAGTTTTGGTCAAGTTTAGTTTAAGGAAGTGGGCAGCCATCCAGTCAGAAACACTAGTCAAGAGGGACGGGGAGAGATCAGGAGAGGACAGGTAGATTTTCGTGTCATCTGCATTCAAATGATATTGGAAGCCAAAGGAGCTAATGAGTTTACCAAGGGAGGCAGTATAGATGGAGAACAGTAGGGGACCAAGGACTGAACCTTGGGGGACACCAACAGAGAGGAGTTGGGGAGAAGAAGCAGAGCCAGAGAAAGAAACACTGAGAGAGCGCTGGGAGAGGTAGGAGGAGCACCAGGAGAGAGCAAAATCTTGTAGACCGATATTGCGGAGGATGAGAAGAAGCTGTTGATGATCAACAGTTGACAACATTTGACAAAAGGTGGCGTTTTTTAGGAAACTGGTAACTCCATGCATTGTGAGATTTATGTTTGGAGGATACACAAATCTCACAGGCAGTGCCTCTAAGAAGTATGAGTTACTTTTACTTTTCTCCCCAGCGCCATACACCAAGTATGCAAAGATCCCTAAAAATGACAGGGCTGTTTTAAATGTAAAACATTCTTAAATGCTTTTTACAGAGCTATAATGCTATTTGAAAGTGTGCAGTCTATATTTGCCATTTAATCATCACGTTTTTTTATTTTTTATTTGTAACTGAAAAACCTCAATAAGTTAAGCTGCTGTACAAAGTCAGGACACGAAAGAACATTGAAATGTTGGCAGATACTGGATCCATATAAGCAGTGACAATCCTTTTAATCTGTCCTCAGCAATTCGGGTAATCACAGAATTTGAAGTATTGCTTATCTTGTGCATTGTGACAAGTAAATTGGCATATAAATAATTGTTCAACAAATGGCAATACGTAGATTCAGGATTTCACTTGGCCTTCCAGAGTTTATTTTTCAGAAATCAGGAGAACCTTTCTTTTTTTTTCAGATTGCTGTCATTTTTGCTTCTTAAGATTTGCCATCCTTGTGCCGTTGTGTGAATTCCCTTAGTTCCTTACACACCTTGCTGTTTAATGTTACTCTCTTGTGTTTTTTTTTCTCCTACACAGGAACTGTGTCTTATTAACTGGCCAGTTAGCCAAGGTTCTAGAACAGAGGTTTTAATGTTTCACTTTCAGATAAAACGTTTAGTCCAGTTTTAGACACTATTATCTTTAAGACGGTGGGGGCAAAAGTGTTCTATTGCTCCAGTATAAGCCTGCCAACTTTGGTGGAGTGTTTCATATGTTTCAATGAAGGAAGTTACACATTGACTGTCAGGAGTCCAGTCCTTATTTCTGGAG
Organism: Pelobates fuscus; assembly: GCF_036172605.1. Lineage (NCBI taxonomy): Eukaryota > Metazoa > Chordata > Amphibia > Anura > Pelobatidae > Pelobates > Pelobates fuscus. The sequence continues at coordinate 458,292,379 of NC_086317.1, forward strand.
CCACTCTGACAAACAAAGTTGGAACCCAAGTCTGGTTCTTGGTTAAAATCCTCTCATTTGTTAAAGCCCACCACCTCTATGCTTCTTCTGCAGGCCTACCATGTCTGTAGTGATGACAAGTCCAGCAATAGTCTCTGATTGGTCCCCAGGCTGAAATAATTTCTACCTTGTTGGCTCTACTTTTACAAAAAAAATTTTGTATAGTGATTTTTGGTTCTATGACCGCTTTAGTCTCAGCATGCCTAATTTGGTTTAGTTTTAAAAAAATCACTGCTAGCCATATAGCCATATAAAATTAATTGAAATCCTGCACATACGAGGCATTTTCACAATCATGACTAATAAGGAATATCAGCTAGTAATCTACTTTGAGTTGTCCTTTAATTCTTTAATTGCACTAGTTGTGTAGAAGTAATTATGAGTAAATTATGAGTCTTATCTAGCATTCAAATCTGTATATATTATGTATGGGTATACTTAAATGTAAAGTTGTGAGCTTAACTTCTGTGACTGGGAAATTATTTGAATGGCTATTAAGGGATAATATTCAGGAATTCATTGGGAAGAACTGTATTATTAGCAATAATCAGCATGGTTTTATGAAACATAGGTCATGTCAAACTAACCTAATTGCATTCTACGAAGAAGTAAGTAGAAGTATAGATCAGGGTGTTGCAGTGGATGTGATCTACTTGGATTTTGCCAAAGCATTTGATACGGTTCCTCACAATAGGTTAGTCTTCAAACTAAAAGAAATGGGTCTAGATGAATATTCTTGTTCTTGGGTAGAACATTGGCTTAAGGATAGAGTACAACGAGTTGTCATTAATGGTAAATTTTCAAGCTGGACAAAAATGGTAAATGGTGTCCCTCAGGGTTCTGTTTTGGGACCGCTTCTATTTAACATATATATAAATGATCTTGAAATGGGAATTGAAAGCCATGTATCAGTGTTTGCAGATGACACAAAACTTTGTAAAGTAATAAAATGTGAACAGGATATTGCCTTTCTGCAGATGGATTTGGATAGATTGGGGGACTGGGCACTAAAATGGCAGATGAAATTTAACGTAGAGAAATGCAAAGTTATGCACTTCGGGGTTAAGAATGCACAAGCAATTTACACCCTAAATGGTAGTGAACTAGGGATAATCACACACGAGAAGGATTTGGGAATTGTTATAGAAAACAAATTAGGCAGCAAAATAGTAAGGTTTTGTCATGTGGTTTCGAGATTAAAATATAATTTTGCCTCTTTATAAATCGCTGGTAAGACCACACCTTGAATATGCTGTGCAATTTTGGGCACCTGTTCTAAAGAAAGATATCGTGACACTAGAAAAAGTGCAGAGACGAGCTACAAAATTGATAAAAGGAATGGAGCATTTTAGTTATGAAGAAAGGTTAAAAAATTTAAATCTCTTTAGTTTGGAAAAACGGCGCCTGACAGGGGATATGATAACATTATACAAATATATTCGAGGCCATTTCAAACCATTATCTGGAAATCTATTCATAAACAGGGCTATGCATAGGACACGAGGTCACAGATTTAGGCTGGAAGAAAGGAGATTTCATCTAAGGCAAAGAAAAGGTTTTTATACAGTAAGAGCAATAAGGATATGGAATTCTCTGCTGAAGAGGTGGTTTTGTCAGAGTCTATACAGATGTTTAAACTGCAATTGGATAAATACTTGCAAAAACATAACATACAGGGATATGATTTCTAATTAGTGGGGTAATAGCTGCTTGATCCAAGGAGACATCTGACTGCTATTTTGGGGTCAAGAAGGAATTTTTTCCTAGTTTGTTGCAAAATTAGGGATTATTCTAGCCCTAGTGACTGAATAATCAAAATTTTATTAAAGACAGGAGGCGAATATTTGCTTTATCTTTCTTTACTGAACCTCCCAGCAGCAAAGAAATAGTTAACAGTAGTGTAAAACAATTCAAGCCATGTATCAGTGTGTATATCAGTATTATATGACATTATGAAGCTCCTCCCAATTCCTCTTTCTTGCTGTAGCCGACAGTATTGAGTATCAACCATGTAAACTGAAACTGTAAACTGGAACTGTGGACTAAGTCGTGGTCCTGATGTAATCAGCCCTGTAAACCTTGAGTGGGTTGATGAATCCATATGTTGTAAGCGTTAGGGTTCTTCACACTAAGGGAAAAAGAGAGAAAAACCATGAGAGTATAGGTTCTCATACTAGGTGAGTGCAAGTTTATAGCACGTATAGTAGAGAATGACAGAATATTTCAATGTATTTCATGGAAATGATGTGAAGTATATCAAATTACCGGTTAGAGTGTTGTAATGTAACCTGATGGATGACAAATGATGAGTGAATGTGTGTGAGACATCTCGAGTAGGAGGAAATAGTAACTTACCTCAGGGTGGGTCGACCTGGTACTGGAGACAAGGGTGGGAAAATATTCGCCTCCTGTCGTTAATAAAATGTAGATTATTCAGTCACTAGGGCTAGAATAATCCCTAATTTTATGGCAAGACAGGAGGCTTCATATTTGCTGTTTTAACGCTCCTGTATAATGGAAGATGCAGCGTGTGGCCTAGGTTTGAAATAGAATGTACGAAAGGTGGATTCCCTGGACCAGTCTGCCGACGACAATATGTCTGAGAGAGAGCTACCTGCACGAAAGTCTGAGGATACGGCTGCTCCTCTGACTGAATGCGCACCAAAGGAGGGGTCAATGTTAGCCTGGGCTAGTATCCATTTGATCCACCCGTGTGACTGTGGGAGCGGACACTGGTTTGTGTGGTTTGACGTAGGACACAAGAAGTGGTCCCGTAGGGGGACGTAGAGTGGTTGTGGCAGCTATGTAGTGCCTTAAGCAGAGTGCCACGCAGAGTGACTGTCTATTCGGAAAGTAGGGATAGAATACAGAGGGAGAATTAGTCTTAGTTCGCCTAGAGATGTGAAATTTAACGCCTTCCGGCGAGAAGACTATAGCGTGGAAATCGAATGCTCGAATGTCTGAGACCCTACGAAAGGATACTAGACATAGGAGTAAGGCTAGTTTGGCAGAGAGTTGACGTAGCGTCAAGTTCTCATTAGAGGGCCACGAGTCCAAGAGGGAAAAAACCTGAGGGACATCCCAGAAATTGGAATATTTAGGTAGAGGGGGTCTGGCTAGCCTGATCCCATGTAGCAGTCTACAAACTGAAGGGTGTTTTCCTATTGATGCGTTGTCAATAGGGTCGTGTGCCGTGGATATGGCTAATCTAAAAACATTAATCGATCTATAGGACTTGCCTTGATCGAATAAGGTAAAAAAGAAGTTTAGGATTATCGTCAAAGGAGCTGAAAAGGGATCAGTGTCCCTTTCCAGACACCAGCTGACCCATGCTCGCCATGCAGCGAGGTAAGCTCGTCTAGTGCCTGGGGCCCAGGAATCCCATAGGAGCGCCTGAGCTGTCTCCGAAAGTCCTGAGACATTCCAGGATCCCCTGAAACGGTCCAGGCTACAAGTTGGAGCCGTCCTTGGAGGGCGAGCGGGTCGCAATGCCCTGCTGGATTCTTGAGAATGTCGGGGGATCGGGGTAGTAAGATTGGGCAATTCGCTGACATTTCTAACAAGGTTGGGAACCAAGTCTGGGCTCTCCATAACGGAGTGACAATGACTATTGTCACTACTAGGGCTTTGACCCGGTAAAGGGTGCGTTGTATCATGGAGAAAGGCGGGAACGCATAGGCTCCTGTCTCCGGCCAAGGGTGTAGGAAGGCATCGACTGCCCAGGATTGGGGATCCGGAAGCCAGCTGATAAAGGCTTCGGTCTGGCGATTCAGTCGTGATGCGAACAAGTCTAGAGTGAGGGGGCCGCAAAGACAAAGAATTTGATAGAACAAGCGGGGGTCCAATTGTCAGTCGCTCACATCTCTCCAATGGCGAGAAAACCAGTCTGCGACTAGGTTGTCCGTGCCCGGGAGACATTCCGCTCTGATGGATAAATTCCGCTCTAGGCAGAACTGGTAGAGTTCCTTGGTAAGGTCTGACAGTAGTTTGGACCGGGAACCTCCTAGCCGATTCACATAACGCACTGCAGAGACGTTGTCCATGCGCAGTACTAGTGAACAATTGAAACAGTCTTTTGCGAAACTGCGAATCACAAAAGATCCTGCAATCAATTCTAGGCAATTGATGTGCAGTGCTCGTTCCGAGGGGGACCATAGCCCCCCGGTGGACTTGTCGGCGCACGTGGCGCCCCATCCTAAGAGACTGGCATCGGATTCCAGGATGAAATCCGGTTGCGATCCGAAAATGGCTTTGCCATTCCAGGCTTCCATGTTGTGAAGCCACCAGAGAAGTTCTATCCGAACTTCGTCTGTCCCGACAATGTACTGATCGTAAGAAGTGGATCGGTGTAGATAATGTGTTTTGAGACGTTGCATGGCTCGGTAATGTAAAGGTCCCGGGTAAATGGCCTGGATAGAGGTGGACAATAGACCTATGGTATGGGCCAGGTCGCGTAGGCGAATCTGGTGGGCTGACAGCAGTTTGCGAATCTCTTTCTTTATAGATTTGACCTTTGTGTAGGGGAGTTGTAAAATTGCCTGTACGGAATCTATTAGAAATCAGAGAAACTGAACCTTTTGAGAAGGTTCTAGGGCTGATTTCTGAAGATTGATCACAAACCCTAGGTTTTGGAGCAAGGCTGTTGTCATGTCCGTGTGTTTGCGTAAGAGGTCTGAATCCTGAGCCATTATCAGGATGTCGTCCAAATATATGATGGACCGAATCCCTTGAGATCGAAGTAACGCCATCACTGGTTTCATCAGTTTTGTGAAACACCATGGTGCGGAACAAAGGCCGAACGGGAGGCATGTGAATTGCCAGATTTCGTCCTGCCAGGGAAATTGAAGAAAGGCTTGATGGTTGCGAGCAATTGGGACTGTGAGATATGCGTCTTTGAGATCGAATCTGGAGAACCAATCTCCCACGCAAAGGAGGTCCCTGAGAAGATGGATGCCTTCCATCTTGAAGTGACGGTACCTTACGAAGTGATTCAGGTCTTTTAAATTGATCATTGGACGTAGGTCCCCAGTTTTTTTGTGGACCAGAAATATGTTGCTGAGCAAAGTTTGAGGAAATGGGGATTTTTCTATCGCCCCTTTTTGTAAGAGTCTGTGCAATTCTGTTTGCAATGTCAGGTTGTCTGATGTGGACATCTGAAGTGGTGTAGGAGGTGTGTCCTGGAAGGGAGTGGAAAGAAAATCTATTGTGAACCATTGGACTGTATGTAGGACCCATAGGTCTTGTGACAGTAATTCCCACTGTGGGAAAAAATAGATTAGTCGGCCTGCAATAGGTGTGTTTAAAAAAGGAAGGTGGATTACCTTTAGCAGTTCGTCCGCGTAGGGAGGCAGAACCACGTCCCCGGATAGATCCTCTGTTTGTGAAGAACTGCCTGTGGTAGAGTCGGGGTTGTCCCGAGTGCCTATAATTCTCTGTTGGGCGAGGCCTGTAGCCTGTGAAGGCAGCTCTGCTGTTCGTTCGGCCTCTAAAACGTCCAGCTCTCCCAGAAAAACGAGTTCACTGGGAGCGAAAAACCCTGTGCAAGGAGGATTGGGCCTTATAGAGTGTAGTAAACACAGCTACATGTTTGGCGAGATCCCTCATAAACGAGTCTCCAAATACAAACCATTGGCCTCTGGTCCCAGTTCTCGGGAGCTCAGATCGGCTAGTTTAGCATCTACCTTGTATAGTGCCGCCCTGCGCCTCTCGGTGGATATAGCCACATTTGCGTTGCCCAGGAGACATAAGGCTCTCTGGGCCCATTCTCTAACTGTATTGGGATCAAATTCCCCACTGGTTATGGCTTCGTCTGCCAGAATGAAGATTTGGACGATTGGACCAGATATGTCCAGAAGTTTATCTTGGGCTGTCTTGAGGCCCTGTTCAATTCCCTTGCCGGGATCCTTCCCTGTCTTAGTGAGACAGGTTACAAATAACGGGTCGAACTCTGGTGTGAGAGCTACCTTATTTGGGATGGTTGGTCGAGGGCACTCGGCTCTGTGTTTCGCCCTGATTTCTTTATCAAGTAGTTTACGTAACCACATCTTACAGAAGCTAGTGATATGGTCCGGTGGGGACCATTCGGCTGACCGTGGATGCCTGGGGTCAAAAAAGGGGGCACCCAAAGCATCCAGAAGGATGTCTGAGTCGGTTCCCTTCTGCGTAATTACTTTAGTTTACTTTAGTATCAGTGTCTTTAGGTATAAGTCTCCTTGACAAATTCCGATGGGGTATCCCTTAGCGCATTCGCCGAGGGGTCCTCATCGGAATAGCCAAGGTAATAATCCTCAACCCTATCACCCGTGTGGAATGCAGAGCCCTCTAAGGGATCGGTAGTTACGTGGGCGGGTTGAAGAACAGACAATCTCAGGGATTTGGCAGGAGCCTTGCCCTTGCCAGCAGACCTACTATCCCCTTTCCAGGGGCGCTTGCGTGTGGTTTATTGATCTGAGGGCTGGGAGTCCTCGGAATCAGAAGGCAGAAGGGTTGACTTCGGTAGAAGTCCTGTCCTGGAAGGCTGCTAACGCCTTGGAAATAGATTCGGCAATGGTAGAAACCAGCCAAGCTCTAAGTTCTTGTGAAATTGCTGGCTCGGTATTATCAGACATGGTTGTCTTGTAGAGAAATTTGACCAATAGTCAAAGTTAAGAAAATATCTTATAAGATGGGGTTCACCCAACAGTATTAAATAGAGTATTTTAAATTGGGGGTCACCCAAATATTAGCGCAAAAAATGTGTAAAGGGCGGCACAATAGTGAATAGTGGGGTTACCACTAAAATACACAAGTGGGATGTACCACTATAATAATAGTAAGTGGGGTTCACCACTAACAGTAATTAGACAGATGGTTATGTCTTAACATAAAATAAGTGTTGGATCACTTTAAACACTGATTAGTAGGCTTGGGGGTCACCCTTGAATGGCGGTGTTAAGACACCTATATTATTGATTATGAGTGGTTATAGAGGTGGGGGTCACCCACAGTAAATACTCATGCACAGAGCAATAGAATTAGAAGGTGGGGGTCACCCACAAGGCCTCTTTATTAATAATAAGACAGCAGGTATATTGTTTTTTGAAACCTGTTAGGAGAAAAAGATAAACTAAATGAAAATCTGTAAAAAGGGTAATGGCACTTTAAAAGTGCTAGTAAATAAATAAATGTTGTACTTACCGGATCCAGCGATAGAGGGTGCAAGCGTGCCGAGAGATTGAGATGACCGCGCAGAAAATGGCCGCCGCTAACAAAAGGCGGGATGAAGCTGTTACTTACTAGATGCGGGAGGGCGGGGGGCCGAAAAGGGCGCGAAATGACTGAGCCGCGGACTCCTGGGAATTGGAGTCCGCGGCAGTTACTGACTGAAATGGCAAAACTAAGCCGCGGTGTCTAAAACGGAGAAAAATACCGCGGCTTGGAAAACAAGCCAAAGACCAAGCGATAGGCAGAAGTAAATCGCGGAAAAATCCGTGATTTAAAGAGAAACGATGGAAAAATAAAACTTAGAAATATTAATGAAAATAACCAGATAGACAATGAGTACTTAATGTGTAGAAAAATACCAAATGAACATATATGCTAGGTGTGAAGGAATGATATAGAAACTAAATGAATAAGTAATCAAATAATATTAAAGGCACAAGGAAAGTAATGAAAATTGTATTAAAGGCATAAAGTTATAGCAACGTAATTGGAATAGACTCACCTGGGAGGCAAGCAGCAAAGAAAGAGGAATTGGGAGGAGCTTCATAATGTCATATAATACTGATATACACTCTGATTGGTTGAATTGTTTTACACTACTGTTAACTATTTCTTTGCTGCTGGGAGGTTCAGTAATGAAAGATAAAGCAAATATGAAGCCTCCTGTCTTGCCATAAAATTGGAAGCGCTTCAGACTGGGTTTTTTGCCTTCTTTTGGATCAACAGCAAAAACATATGTGAGGAAGACTGAACTTGATGGACGCAAGTCTCTTTTCAGCTATGTAACTATGTAACCTGCTGGGGAACAAGCATGCCAAAATAGCCTCTGTCACAAAATGACATCATTTGGGAAAAAGACTCACTTATAAAGGGGTTAATGTTGTCCTTCTGAAAATTCTAAACTCATCATTTGTCTCTTAATCCATATATAAAGCATTTGCCTTTCTGTGTCTTTATAAAAAAACAACGACATTAAAACCAGCCTCATGGCAGCTTTTAAAAGTTGCATAAGAAAGGCAATAAAATCAGTATAAATAGCGGGGCCGAACATTGCAAGGGTGAAATCATGCATGTAATTAAATAATGTTCAATGGCTTGTTCTGCATTGTTGAAGCAATGTCTCACTATCTTTTACAGTCAATATGCTACCCATTGATTAATACCACCATCAAAATTAGCATTCGGATGGTTAGCGGTCCTGATGTTAAAGTGGGCTGGTTGTTGTCCCTTTCTTTTTTATTTATAGCTCTTTTATTTACAAAGAAATAACTATATATACGAATACCTCCCAACAATCGAGACAAGGTGTCAAGAGCGATGCCCCTTTTGATTATTGTAATTGTTTGCCATTGATTCGTTATTTTTTTTTTACGCAGAAAGCAAACTGATGCACTATTTGTTTTTTGTTTTTAACAGAAAGCTATTGAGGTGCTAGTTGTTACATACATACAACTCAATGTATATACAGGTTGTTTCAGACAAAAGCCATTGACTCCCTATTTTTTCTTCTTTGTCCTTTTCATGAAAAGACGTTGCACTATGGTTTTTTTTGTAAAAAGCTATTTACGCGCTAGGTGTTTTCATAGAAAGACATTGATGCACTAATTTTTGTTGAAAGTCATTTTTGTAGAAAGACATTGACTTGCTCATTTTTTTAAAAAATTTTTTTTTATAGAAACCCCTTGTGTGGTAGTTCTTCTTGTAAAAAATAGTTTTTCTCATAGCTTGAGGGTTATTCACAAATTGAGAATTACTGAGGATTCAAAGTGAAATCAAAGTGAATTTAAAAATTGAGACCAAAATGGCAACTTTGAAAAACTTCTGTTTACTTTGAATTTCCTGCAATTCTCACTATAGTTAATAACCCTTTTGGTGTAGTAGTTGCTCTCATAAAAAAAACTTTGGTGCAGTTGTTGCCCTTATAGAAACCTCTGGTGCAGTCGTTTCCCTCCTTGAAAGCTCTGGTGTAGTAGTTACCCCTATGGAAACTCCTGGTGTAGTAGTTACCCTCATGGAAACCCCTGGTGTAGTAGTTGTTCTCATAGAAGTCACTGGAGCAGTTGTTGCTCTCATAGAAGTCCCTGGGGCAGTTGTTGCTCTTATTGAAGTCCCTGGGGCAGTTGTTGCTCTCATTGAAGTCCCTGGGGCAGTTGTTGCTCTCATTGAAGTCACTGGGGCAGTTGTTGCTTTCATTGAAGTCCCTGGGGCAGTTGTTGCTCTCATTAAATTCCCTGGGGCAGTTGTTGCTCTCATTAAATTCCCTGTGGCAGTTTTTGCTCTCATTAAATTCCCTGGGGCAGTTGTTGCTCTCATTAAATTCCCTGGGGCAGTTGTTGCTCTCATTAAAGTCCTTGGGGCAGTTGTTGCTCTCATTAAAGTCCCTGGGGCAGTTGTTGCTCTCATTAAAGTCCCTAGGGCAGTTGTTGCTCTCATTGAAGTCACTGGGGCAGTTGTTGCTTTCATTGAAGTCTCTGGGGCAGTTGTTGCTCTCATTAAATTCCCTGGGGCAGTTGTTGCTCTCATTAAATTCCCTGGGGCAGTTGTTGCTCTCATTAAAGTCCTCGGGGCAGTTGTTGCTCTCATTAAAGTCCCTGGGGCAGTTGTTGCTCTCATTAAAGTCCCTAGGGCAGTTGTTGCTCTCATTGAAGTCACTGGGGCAGTTGTTGCTTTCATTGAAGTCACTGGGGCAGTTGTTGCTCTCATTAAATTCCCTGGGGCAGTTGTTGCTCTGATTAAAGTCCTTGGGGCAGTTGTTGCTCTCAATAAAGTCCCCGGGGCAGTTGTTGCTTTCATTGAAGTCACTGGGGCAGTTGTTGCTTTCATTGAAGTCACTGGGGCAGTTGTTGCTTTCATTGAAGTCACTGGGGCAGTTGTTGCTTTCATTGAAGTCACTGGGGCAGTTGTTGCTCTCATAGAAGTACCTGTTGCAGTTGTTGCTCTCATAGAAATCCTTGGTGTAGTAGTTAGTCTCATAAAAATCCCTGGTGCAATTGTTGCCCTCATAGAAATCCCTGGTGTATTAGTGGCTCTCATAGAATGCTACTGATGAACGAGTTATGATGAACCCTGTAATACTCATTCGTGTTTGCACCGAAGGTAAAATCTTCTGTTGTGGACAATTATCATTTCATCAACACTTTTATATGTGTGTATGCTACTATAGCAATTTTGAAAGAAATTGAGAGTGAATTGTATTGTGTATTCAGATCTGCTATGATAAAGTGCAAATAATGTTTAATGTTATAGACAAATATTTAGTATATCTGGTCCTTTAAATGCTATTTTCCTTTAATTTTCTGTCCTAAATCTGTGTATTCAGCGATTCTCAATAGAAATCATGTCTGTATTGATTTATACATGCCGTGCTATAATTATAGAAGGAGCGGTAGACCGATTTCTTGTTATTCTCCTGAACATGTACTTTAGATTTGCCAATTGCCTTATCAAAATGCATTTTAAAATATTAAGTACAGAAAACCTCACTTGGGGAAAATGGAAAGAAATGTAACCAATAACATATAATTAGTCTCTGTGAAACTTGCGTTTTTTTCGATTCGGCATTTACTTGTGATTGACAGCAATCCTAGTTGGGATCTAAAAGTACCATCATGAAAAAAAGTTACATTTAAAAAAAAATCTTTCCTGGAGAAGCTAGAACATTTAAAAAGTTATTGCTGCACTTATTTCTATTCCACAGGCTGTCATGATGAATATGAATACCAAATACCAAAAGGCTTTTCCTTGGCAGGATATCACTACAATCTTTGTAGAGATGAATGTCATTCACTTGTAAAAATTTCAAACAAATTTAACCCATTCTGCAGTTCACAAAAGACAAATTAGGTTGTTTTTAACAGATCTTGCACTATTAGAGTGCTGTGCAGATACCTGTTAAAATTAAACAAATTCCTATGTAAAAAAATTTTTGTTTAGCTTTTCATAAAAGACAAACCACATCTGAATTCCTTTCAACTAGTTGATCCAACCCTCGTGATACAAATCACCCCTAACTCCAAGCTACCCTAATTCTACCTCCAATCTCTTAACCATTTAGCAAAGCCTCATCCACAAACCCTACTCTTACCTTATCAGCATCAGCATCTTTTTTTCACAAGGAAATGAATCTATTTGCAATTCAGTCTAGCAAATTATTTTCTCATTAAATCACTTTGCATCTATGAGACTTGTTTGAAGACATACTGGTCCGTTCAGCTCAATGAGGTTACTGTGTATATCCTAGTGAATAAAGTGAACCTCTAAAAGGGATTTTTTGCAGCTTAATGGAAGAGAAAATTTGGTGTAATGAATGTTTCCAGATTTGCTTTTGCAAGTTTAGCATTTCAGAGTGTTTAATAAAAAAAAAAAAAAAAAATACATGTTAAATAATAATAATAATAAAAAAAAAATTCAGGTGCGGTTCACTCAATGTATCAAACTGTAATTTTTGTGTCACGGTGCAAACCTCTGCTTAAAGTATATAATAGCAGATGAAATGCACTTTGCAAACTTGTGTTCAATAAATCTAAATAATTTTTATTTACATACAATACGTTTTGTCAAAGTTTTCCTAGAACTCATTTTTTTTTTTATCAAGACCCGATGTTTATTGCGGTGAACAATTGAGGAACTGTCACCTTAAGAAACATGACAATTCTCAGATACAGTGGAAATTATATATAAAGACCAATTCTAAACGTTCCTTTGTTTTCCCTTGTGAATACACTAGAATTGCTGTTCACAGTTAAGTGTAGTAACACTGTCAGCTCATATACCGCATCCATGATACAAACAAACACAAATTATTACTATCTGACATGGATGCATATTATTGAAGAGGCAGCCTTATCAACAGGGGGAATTACAGGCAAGTGTAAACCAGGCAAAAAATAGATTTATAGAGCTGATGTCAATATAAATAGAAAGGGTTATTCAGCTGTCCTGGCTTTCCAACTTCCTTCTTTCAACATAGATTTTGCAAGTCGTATGTCATCCCACCATAACTATCCGTACACTAAGTACAATCTTTTTTTTTTTTTTTTTAAATCTTTTATCTTTTCAGCTTTGTTTAATGAATCTTAATTAATAGATATCTGTTACTATAACTCAACAAGCTGGAAGATTTGTGTATTTTTTTATGCTCTTCTGCACAAGTAATTGATATTATATAATAATTAGAGCAGAGCATGGCAGTTTCGTAGCTTTATGTTGAAGTTTGTCATTCGAGCAGGTGGCAAAAACAATAATACAAAATGTTGATCTGTTCCCCTTTTTAGTTTTAGGGGGACTGGGCTGGAAAAAAAAAAGCTAAAATACGATTTGTATTATTTGTAGTATTTGTAGTATCTGCTGTTCTTACTCTTCAAAACATGACACCTGGAATCCCGCCGAAATTCATATTTCATCACAGTTAAAAAAAGGTATGTATTTTGCCTTAACTCCATTTATCCTCCACTACCAGCAAAACAATGAAGGAAATTACTCTCTGTAATACATATATATCTGGAGAAGATTACTCTCACATGGAAACTAAAAACATGGCTCTTCAATAAGGAATTTCTTACCCTCATCCCTGACATTCCTTGGCCATTCTACATTCATCCCTTTCTCTTACCTCTCAAACTTCCCCTATAGTCTCATATAGGCAGGTTTCATGACTCACTTGTGCTTATTTCAAGAGATCATGAGAGGCAGAATTGTCTGGGATATTTAGAAATGTTGAATTGAACCAAATTGTTAGGATCCAGATTCTCTGTCATCCAAGCAAACGTATTGATCCGCACACATCATACATGTGGTCAGTATGGCAAGTCAACTATGACTCTGATGGGATGTTGTTTTGGTTAAGGTTTTAGTACATGAACACAAAGCACTGTCCAAACTATCTGCATTTTACACTGTGATAAAGTGAAGGCAGAGAGGCCTTTTAACCCCAGGGGAAGTATGTGTAGTTTTTGTGTTGCACAACACAAAGCTTTGTTTAGTTATGGGCCCCTGGGGTGGAGTATTTGGAGAAGGGTGGGCCAATGCTCCACTCCACAGTTTAGTGGTTTTCTTGGGAGACAAAGATCCAGGCCAGGGTTTTTGGACAGTCTCCAACCCACTACTCAGCTGCAGATGATCAGCTGGAGCAGTGGGAATAAACCACTCCCTGCTAGGCAGGTACAGGGGGATTGCTGGCTTCCTCTCAGGAAGCAGGTAGGAGAGAGGGTGTTCTCTCCAGTAAGAGAGTCAAGGAGACTAGGCACTGGGAGTGCTGGCTTGAGGCACTGGGAGTGCTGGCTTGAGGCACTGGGAGTGCTGGCTTGAGGCACTGGGAGTGCTGGCTTGAGGCACTGGGAGTGCTGGCTTGAGGCACTGGGAGTGCTGGCTTGGAGCACTAGGAGTGCTGAGAAGAAGCAGTCAAGGCTGGCTTGGAGCACTGGAGTGCTGAGAGCAGACAAATACACTAGGTTGGTGAAACCCACAAATTTTGTTATAGTTTAACCCCTGATAGATAGGGAATCTGATGTGAGTTAGTGCTCAGACGAGCTAGGCTTTTTGTTGTAGGGATTTGTGTTACATCATTGCATTTATGTTTCGTTTGCTGCTGCCTGATGTGTAAATTTACAAATAAAGTTGCCGGGATTATAAGAAAATAAAAGGACTGTGCATATTTTGCCCTAGAGGACCGTGCTATCTACTAACAAGGATCACAATATGGTGGAGAATGCGGGCACAGTAGCACATTGAGGGTCTGTGGGTGTGCCAGTCATCCGTGGGTCTGCTTATTGAGGACTTTTATTTTGGCAGACCTGCTAATCGAATAAAAAGCACTGTACCTTTAAGACTGTTACCTGCGTGGTGCTATAATGGAGGACCTGCTGAAGGCTCTGGTACAGGCAACTGCTGTACAACAGGAGGCTAACAGGAGAGCTGCAGAAAACAGTGCAGCCCTGCAGCAACTGGTGCTGGCCCAGGCAGAGGGTGCTAAAGTCCTGGCCAAAACACAAATGGAGTGCACTGAGTCCTTGGTGAAACAGCTTGCTGTGACACAAGCGGAGATGTTTAAAGTAGCCCGTGAGGAGCAGAAGAATCAGAAGGGAGAACAAGACAAACTGATAACTGAAGTTGACAAGTGTTTATATGAGAATCAAAACATTGCAGCTTCACGTGAAAGCCTCAAACTTGCTCTGAGTGACATCACAACAGATGAAGTCTTAGAAAAAGAGTTGGAAACAAAAACATTTTCAAGCTCAGAAACTGAATCTTGCATGTTTCAAGAGAAAGCTGGAAAGACATTAGAAAACAGAAAGGTGCTGATAAATCTTTCCAAGGCAACAAAAGGAGAAAAAACTACTGTGGCTGAGGCCAGCAGTGTCAAGCCGGTTTGTGTAATAAAAAGTGAAGCAGAAGCCGCTGATGTACACCCAAGTGAACAAGTTAAAGCCATGAAAAACAGACTGACTTGGGGAGTCAGAGAAGACAACAGCGAAGGAGCTGAGCTTAATAGAGAGAAGCAAGGCACCCCAGTTGAGTATAACAATGCGGTGCACTGTTTAGTAGCAGAGGCTACCCAAAAATGTCAACCAGCTGTTGGACAGTTTGGCAGAGAAAAGCAAGACAGAGAAGTAGTGACAAAACAAAGTCACGATAAGAAAGGCAATGTAGTCGCTTCTGATCTAATTCAAGAGAGAGCGACTGTTACAGAACCATGCTGTGATGATAAAATGGGCACGTCCGCAGCTAAGCCAGACCAAGGTGAAAGTTACAAAGTAGGTGACATTGGCGTAGCAGAACAAAATATTTCAGAGACACCTGGTATTGCTACAAAGACTTTGAATGATTGTCCGGGAGCTGTAGAACTGGATCTGCTGGCAAAGACTACTGCTACAAGGCCTGGGTGCACTGACTACCTGGAACAGCTGCCAGATTCTGGGAACACAGTCATGGGATTAAAGGCGGGACTCGGAATGCCTGACCGGCTGTTTGATACCGGGGCTGTCCTGACCCAGCGAGAGGACATGACTGCGTCTCTGGACACCCCCAAGGGAGCAGGGAGACCGCCAGACAGCCCAGAGGAAATCATTGCTGACATTGGGAGGTGGCCACTCAAGGCCGAGCAAGCAGAGGGAAACCCAAAGGAAGAAAGCTGTACTATAGTTTTACGCATCGCTCCTACATTCCTTAGATTTGGCTCTTTTGAAATATTCAAGGAAACTGATGAATTAACAGGCAGAAGGGGTCCTAGTGTCAACAGAAATGACGTTCGCATCCAAATGATTGATTATGTTATCAGTACGTTCTATCCAGACATTCAGAATACACATGCAGAGCACAAGATTGAACGAAATGCAGCTTTCTTCAGAGAGATAACCAGGAGGACTGCCAGGCTTGTTGCAGAGTGGCAGTGTGTTGGATTTTGCCATGGCATGTTAAATACTGATAACATGAGCATTGTTGGGATTACTATTGATTATGGCCCATATGGATTCATGGACAGGTATGATCCAGATCACATTTGCAATGGGTCGGATAACATGGGTCGTTATGCCTACAACAAGCAACCAGAAATCTGTAAGTGGAACTTGGGAAAGCTCGCTGAGTCGCTGGTACCAGAGTTTCCGGTAAAAATCAGTCAAAGTATAATTGGTGAGGAGTATGATTCAGAGTTCCAGAGGTGGTATATGCAGAAGATGCGAAAGAAGCTTGGCCTGATTCAAGCAGAGCTCGAGGAGGACAGCAGTCTTATCTCAGACCTGTTGGAAACCATGAACAAAACGGGAGCAGATTTTACAAATACTTTCAGAGTGCTCAGCAAGTATGCTGGGAATTTCGTCAGCGCAGAGGATTTTCTAGATATTCTAACTGAGCAGTACACTTCCTTGGGCGAGTTAAAGGTGGTGTTCAAACCCAAAATGGATCCAAGACAACTGTCGGTGATGCTGTTGTTAGCGCAGAGTAACCCTCAGTTATTTGCTTTGAATGGAACAAAAGCCAATATATATAAGGAGCTTGATCGTATCGAACGCTACAATAAACTGCAAGAGTCCAGTGAAGACCAGCTACTGAGTAATAACCGTGCACTCTGGGAACAATGGCTTCACAAGTACAGCACTCGGTTGTCAAAAGACCAAGCAACTACTGGGGATAATGATACATTTGTGGCTGAACGTGTGAAAATAATGGACTCTAACAATACGGCATTTGTGCTCAAAAATTATGTTGCTCAAAACGCAATTGATGCAGCTGAGAAGGGAGATTTCAGCGAGGTACAGCGGGTATTGAGAATGTTGGAAAATCCATACGATGTAGAAGTCTCTTTCCAACAATCACCTGATGAGGCAGGCGATGAAGATGATGAGCTTGAAGAAGAAGCTGACTGGATATATAGAAATACTTTTGCAACACCAACAATATCTCTACAGGAAAGCACGGACTACCTAGAACGTGGACAAGCTGGAGCCACCTTCAGCAGGAAGGGTCCAAGCACTATACAGAAGATCAGAGAGGCCCTAAATTTCATGAGGAATCAGCATTTTGGGGTCCCCTTTATTGCATTCTACAGAAAAGAATATGTGGAACCAGAACTTAACATTAATGACTTGTGGCTTGTGTGGCAGTGGGATGAAAAGTGGACCCAGCTGAAGATTCAAAAGCAGAGTCTTATCCGCCATTTCCAGAAGATGCAGGCTTACCAATATGACCAAATATCTGCAGACCCTGACAAGCCTTTAGCTGATAGAAAAAGGCTAATTACACACCAAGCCTTTGTAAAGTTTGCGCTTGAAAGTTACTCCGACGTTGAGAGATTATCAAATCAGAAGCTGCGGATGTGGAAGCAGATGATGATGATTGTGAGGAACTTGGCTGCTAAGGAGCCACACCGTATTGATCTTCAGCCTAGATCCGCTAACAACCATATTAGCGGGGAAACTGGAAAGAAAGGAGAAAACCTGATACTGAGCCAGGGACAATATAAATATGATGGTAGAGTGTACCCAAAAGTCCCATTATGGCTACGAGACCAGACTGAGAAAAAGCTCAGATGCTTCAACTGCCACCTGCAAGGACATATTACATATAACCGTCCTGAGAGTGAAGAGACAATACAATGTGACATAGTATTAAGGGCTCTGCATAGGATTGTATTGACCTGCTTAAAGATGTTTATGGCGACTGGTGGTGGTGTTACAGCACAGTTAAAAGTGGTGATGGTGGAAGGGAATTGTGCACAAGCACTAATTGATTCAGGAAGCGAGGCTACTTTGAAAAGTGTTCTGCTTCAGCCAGAGAAATGTGATATAAGACAAATGTTTAATATTGTATGTACACATGGTGACACCCGCACATACCCCAAGGCAGAGGTAGAGTTTGTCACTGAGGTTGTAAATGTTAAATGCCCTGTAGTACATTCAGCTCAAACGCAAGAGCCTATAAGTAAGGCCAGGTATCTGAGTACCTTGGACCTGGTCATAAGGTATTGGCAGGTTCCCCTGACAGAGAAAGCAAAGGGAAGGACAGCGTTTTCTACTCCCAAGGGGTTATGGCAACATAAAGTACGGCCATTCAGGTTGCATAGTGCACCAGCCCCCTTTCTGCATATAAATAGGATACTTTGGCCCCACAGAGAGAATGCAGCTGCCTACCTTGGCGGTGTGGCGATTCACAGGGTGGACTTGGAAGCACACCTGATGAAGGTCCAGTTGGTTGTGCATAATGTAAGGGCTACCGGTTTGACCGCTAACAAGTGTTATCTAGGATTTGAGGAAGCTAACTATTTGGGTTATCCACTTGGGTGGAGGTTCCTTAAACTACAAGGGAGCAAGGTAGCAGCCATCTACAATAGGCCACTTCCTGTAACTGAGGAGCAAGTCAGGGCTGGTACAGCCCTAGGTGACGTGAATGTTCACGGTTTGTGTTCTAAGGCCGCTCGACCCGATGGGTCTGAGCTGGGGGGGAGGATATGTGATAAAGTGAAGGCAGAGAGGCCTTTTAACCCCAGGGGAAGTATGTGTAGTTTTTGTGTTGCACAACACAAAGCTTTGTTTAGTTATGGGCCCCTGGGGTGGAGTATTTGGAGAAGGGTGGGCCAATGCTCCACTCCACAGTTTAGTGGTTTTCTTGGGAGACAAAGATCCAGGCCAGGGTTTTTGGACAGTCTCCAACCCACTACTCAGCTGCAGATGATCAGCTGGAGCAGTGGGAATAAACCACTCCCTGCTAGGCAGGTACAGGGGGATTGCTGGCTTCCTCTCAGGAAGCAGGTAGGAGAGAGGGTGTTCTCTCCAGTAAGAGAGTCAAGGAGACTAGGCACTGGGAGTGCTGGCTTGAGGCACTGGGAGTGCTGGCTTGAGGCACTGGGAGTGCTGGCTTGAGGCACTGGGAGTGCTGGCTTGAGGCACTGGGAGTGCTGGCTTGGAGCACTAGGAGTGCTGAGAAGAAGCAGTCAAGGCTGGCTTGGAGCACTGGAGTGCTGAGAGCAGACAAATACACTAGGTTGGTGAAACCCACAAATTTTGTTATAGTTTAACCCCTGATAGATAGGGAATCTGATGTGAGTTAGTGCTCAGACGAGCTAGGCTTTTTGTTGTAGGGATTTGTGTTACATCATTGCATTTATGTTTCGTTTGCTGCTGCCTGATGTGTAAATTTACAAATAAAGTTGCCGGGATTATAAGAAAATAAAAGGACTGTGCATATTTTGCCCTAGAGGACCGTGCTATCTACTAACAAGGATCACAACACTCATAGACTAGATTATTGGCGCTGGGAAAAGGAAACTTGTAATGAAAAAAACAATAAACAAATAACTGTATACTATACAAGTAAGGAATTAAAGATAGCTTGCTGCTAATGGTTGGCCAATAAACACCTCCTTCTAATCTATCCCAACATGTCCAGCACAGATCCCTCCAATTGATTAATCTTACTCACCTGTTTGCAAAGTACATATTCTGTACGTTTCTATTAGTGGTAAGGAGAGTTGACAGACTTTCTCTATAATCTCTATAAGCCATGTTTTTAATAATTCACCATACTGGGGATCAATAAATGCCCATTTATCCAATGACAGATATGTCAAAGTTCATCCCCCAAGGGGCACAGACTCCTCTGGCTTTTAATATAGTGCTTAGCTTTTTCCTTAGTGCTATACACTTTTAATTAAGAAATCCCAAATCTGTTAGAAGCATGTCGCTCAACTCAACGATCAACTTTGAAACCCCTGCTTATTGCACTATTGAAACCAAGGTACAATGATCAAGATTTCATTTTGGTGGAACTTTATAAATTCTAGGAAGCTGGTGAAATCTGATGACATGTTAGTTTTGGATTATATTCGGCTTAAACCTATAAATAAATAAATGTATATATCTGTGGGGAAATGATTTAATTTAAAGGTTTTGTCGTTAGGGGTATAAAGACGATATCACAAATACATTACAGTTGTTAAGTACAGTTTCTGCAAAGGACTACAATCACAAAAAGGGAACATAACTTAAAACAAACAAATCAGCTACAGCAGATACAGAGTACGTCTTACACGTTATAAGTGTAGAAACAGAGAAACATGTCCCTTTACCAAGCCTGTGCCCTTTTCAGATATGTGGGAAATAATTTTCATGAAAAACTAATTTTACGATCCAATATAACCGATTGCATTGCTTGTGAAGAGTAAAATAAATGCTCTTAGTACACTGAACAAAATTATAAACACAACACTTTTTGTTTTTGAACTCAAAGAACTCTTTTCTATGTACACAAAAGGTCTATTTCTCTCAAATATTGTTCACAAATCTGTCTAAATCTGTAAATAGTGAGCACTTCTCCTTTGCGGAGATAATCCATCCACTTCACAGGTGTGGCATATCAAGGTGCTGATTAGACAGCATGATTATTGCAAAGGTGTGCCTTAGGCTGGCCACAATGAAAGGCCACTCTAAAATGTGAGTTTTACTGTATTGGGGGATCTGGGGGGTCCGAAACCCAGTCTGTATCTGGTGTGACCACCATTTGCCTTACGCAGTGCAACACATCTCCTTCGCATAGAGTTGATCAGGTAGTTGATTGTGGCCTGTGGAATGTTGGTCACTCCTTTTCAATGGCTGTGCAAAGTTGCTGGATATTGGCAGGACCTGTACCACGCTTCAATTGTTTCTTTATCATTTTATGGTCTTCACAACATTGCAACAACTATCAACGTCTCACGTATCCCATAAGTGGGGATTGTACCACTGTACGCTATCAATACTAGAGCTGGTCAAAGCCCTTAAAAACATGAGTAGGACCATATAGACTTTTTTTTAACTATATACCACTTTCTGGGATATATTACACTATTAGTCTCTCTTTGTTTTTTATATATGAATTTCAAGATTTCTTCTGACCACTGACTCCTTGGCAGAAGAGTATTTCTCTGAAGAATCCCATAACCATTTCTTCTGGCAAGTTTATAGCTCTACATTGGACTTTTTCAAAAATACGAACTGTTTTTAAAAATACAAACTGTTTTGAAATAGGAATCATTTTATTCGTATATGTATTATATCCCGTTGGAATAACTTTCTGTGTTGTTCACACACCGGTTAATATTTTTTTTGCCGCAACCTTTCCCCTTATCCCTTTTTAGATTTGTGAACAATATTTAAGAGAAATAGACCTTTTGTCTACATAGAGAAAGTCTTAGATCTTTGAGTTCAGCTCATGAAAAATGGGGGCAAAAACAAAAGTGTTGCGATTATAATTTTGTTCAGTGTATTTAAATAGAGCTGCAATTAGAAAATATTTGTATGTAAGCCATTTTAGTTATCAGATTTCATTACAATTTGGCTCTTCTACAGAAATACATTTAAATCATATATATCACCTTATGGGATTTTTGCAAAAACCCTTGAGGGTGACATCCCACTTTAGTGTGGCCTGGAGACGCAGTTGAAGGTAAATATACTTTTGAGTGCCGACATCTTCTTTCGTCAGCTGCTGGCAATTCTTCTGCCAGAAGCCACATCACTACTGTAATCTTGCGCTTGCATAATAGTAAAACTTTGAGATCTATGGAAGATCATGCAAAACCACTGGATCCTCTGTAGACTAACTTGTGTGATTGCAGATACCATATTCACACTTCAGCAAGTTGAAGAGCTTTATGTGTATAGAGTGGTTCTTTAACCCCACAGTGACCAGACCGTTTTTCAATTTTCTTACCGTTAAGGACCAGGGCTGTTTTTAAATTTCTGTGGTGTTTGTGTTTAGCTGTAATTGTCCTCTTACTCATTTACTGTACCCACACATATTATATACCGTTTTTCTCGCCATTAAATGATCTTTATCACATAATTTACTATAAAAAATTATAAAAATGAGGAAATGTTTTTTTTTTAAAACACACCTTTTCTAACTTTGACCCTCATAATCCGTTACGCATCTACAACTGTCAAAAAACACCCGGGCTAAATAGTTTCAAAATTTTGTCCTGAGTTTACAAATTCCCAATGTTAACATAGCTTTGTTTTGCAAGTTATAGGGCTATACGTACAAGTAGGACATTGCTGTTTCAAAATATATATATTTAAAATGTATCAATAGTGACATTGTATCACTGTTATCTGTCATAAATCTCTGAATCACACCTTACATGTACATATTTCTTTTAAAGTAGACAACCCAGGGTATTCAATATGAGGCATGCCCAGTCTTTTTTAGTAGCCACTTAGTCACAAACACTGGCCAAAGTTAGCGTTCATATTTGTTTGTGTGTGAAAAATGCAAAAAAACCTAATTTGAACGCTAATTCTGGACAGTGTTTGTGACTAAGTGTCTACTAAAAAATACTGGACATACTTCATTTGCAATACCTTGGGTTGTCTACTTTTGCAAATGGTATATTTATATGATCTAAGTACTTTTATTAACTTTGTTAAACTTTTTAATAACTTAAATTTACTTTCTAAACTTTTGTGCAGGCATGAGGGGGACAGGGACAGCCTGAGAGCTCAGGCGCACTGCACAAGCCGGCTATTCTGGCCATGTGATCGCTGGGACTTATATATTTTAAGTCAACATAAGGAAGAAGGAATAAAGTAACAAATAAATAGTGCAGGTTAAATCAAAATATTACATGTCAATAAATAATACTTCTAAAATTAAAAACAGAGAAAAAAATGAAATCATATAATATGACTCGACTTAAGAACATTAGACAAAAAAGTTCACTTTCTCTCAAATCAACCAATGCAGAGTCTAAATTTTAGTATACTTTTGAAAAAGGAATAAAGAGAAAAAAAAATATAAAAATCAACTTAAGAAGCAAAAATCAGTCAAGCAAGAATAAAACAACAATACAAATCCATACAAAAAGATACTTATTAGAGAGTGACACAGTGAAAAAGATGTTGAAAGAATAGAGAAAAGATGACAAGAATGATTATGTAAGTCAGAAAAAAGGGTGGAGGAAAAAACACCCTCTATATTATTTTAAAAAGCAGAAAAGTTATAACTATAGCACCAAAATATTGAAAACTCCTTGAGCTCTTGTTTTAAGCAAAGTTTAAACGTGTATAAATACAAATTCTCTCTACAATGTCTGCAGTCATCCCCTCCATGTTGTGTATACAATATGTTTTTTGTACATTTGGGTAGTTGGGTACTTTATCTTCACAGCTTCGGTCGGTGCATATATGTGTGGCAGAACAGATCTGCAATGTCAGCTTAAAGGAACACTATAGTCACCTAAATTACTTTAGCTAAATAAAGCAGTTTTAGTGTATAGATCATTCCCCTGCAATTTCACTGCTCAATTCACTGTCATTTAGGAGTTAAATCACTTTGTTTCTGTTTATGCAGCCCTAGCCACACCTCCCCTGGCTATGATTGACAGCCTGCATGAAAAAAAAAAACTGTTTTCACTTTCAAACAGATGTAATTTACCTTAAATAATTGTATCTCAATCTCTAAATTGAACTTT
The DNA here is from genome assembly GCF_036172605.1 of Pelobates fuscus. NCBI lineage: Eukaryota > Metazoa > Chordata > Amphibia > Anura > Pelobatidae > Pelobates > Pelobates fuscus. The sequence goes on from NC_086317.1 coordinate 458,315,561, forward strand.
AATCACATACAGGAGGCTCTTGCAGGGTCTAGCAAGCTATTAACATAGCAGGGGATATGAAAATCTTAATTAAACAGAACTTGCAATAAAGAAAGCCTAAATAGGGCTCTTTTTACAGGAAGTGTTTATGGAAAGCTGTGCAAGTCACATGCAGGGAGGTGTGGCTAGGGTTCATAAACAAAGGGATTTAACTCCTAAATGGCAGAGGATTGAGCAGTGAGGCTGCAGGGGCATGTTCTATACACCAAAACTGCTTCATTAAGCTAAAGTTGTTCAGGTGACTATAGTGTCCCTTTAAGCATTGATTTAGTCAATTTTCTGGCAGCAAAGCTAATATTGGGTCTGGATTCAGTTCAATATCTTAAAGACTACCAATCTCATCCCATAGATGCGCAACCCTATTCTTAATGTCAAAAAAAGTTTGCAGCCATCTTTTAAAGAGACACTATACACTATAACCACTTCACCTTAATGAGATAAATTTGGCAGTTAGACACAGTCTTTTTTTTTTTCAAGACCGCGTAAAACATCGCCATCCAAAACTCCCGCTCTAGTGGTTATCCAATTGCCAACCACTAGAGGCCGTCCTCATGAAGGTCATTGAAATTTGAATGTTATTATGGTCCGCATGGTCGCGTACCACCAGATGACTTTGAATTCTGTTAATGCTTTGCGTACATACACAGCAGGTCCCAAATGCTTCTGAATGAGAAGCATTAGATTGGACTAAGATCATCAGCACTGATGGTCTTAGAGTAGGTGTAATGAATGCCAAGAGGAGATTGTTCTGGCACTTAATAACATGTGTTTGTTTTTTTGTTGTTGCTATTTTTATTTAAAAGAAAGGTATGCAGAAATAGAAAGGTAAAAGAAACACAACTACTATTACAAATAATATATTTAGTTTTAGAAAGATCCTTTAACACTAAATCACACACCAGTACACTATAATGCCAAACATGTAAAAATAGTGAATACAATATAGCTATTTATTGTAGACACCATCTGCAATGAAATCTTCAGAATCGGGACTTGTTTGTATCACTGGTTCCGCCTGCAAGGGAGGCGTATCCACCCGCGATGCAGGGAGGTCAGCCTGGTGTGAACACACACAATAATTCCTTGCACTTGCTAGACCTTGTAATTGCTGATATTCATTAGCATGCAAAAAGCTAGCTGTGTAAACCTGGAACAGCGATGTGTGCATGACGTTAACTGGTGTGGAAATGTGGACAGGCATACAAAGCACGTGGTGACCACCTGTGCTACTATACTATGCTATTTGTTGAATTTAACAAAAAAATACGTGCAAAGTCCTCGTGTGACGCCCAAATAGTTATCCAACAAATTCTAAACACCTGTGTGGTAACCGCTCTACCCACACAAATAAAAACTATACATACCTACAAAGTAGGCAGAGTATAGTTGGTTCTTGGGTAGATGATACAGAAATAGATAGTGATGTATACTGAAAAAACAAAGGGGATAACCGAATCCTAGTGCAGTATTGTCAAATACAGATATATGGGTAAAGGAACAATCTTTTTTTCTTGTACTCACAAAAAAAGAGCCAGTATCATTATGCTCAATGTATAGGCTTGTGGGAATATTAGTGGGGATCCCACTCCCTTTTCGTACACCTGCTGGTGGCTCGTCTTCTGATCCACCGTACAGATCCACTAGACGTTGATGGCGGTGTAAAAAACCCTTTTTGGTAACAAAGTAAAATCAAACATATAAATAAATGCTGAAAAGTTGTAGTGTGGCAGGATGCATTATCTTGCTCCAAGAGGCCACTCATAAGGGAGCACCATTGCAATGAAGGGGTGTACATGGTCTGCAACAATCTCTAGGTAGTAGGTACATGTTAAAGAAGCATGGAAGCCAGGACACAAGGTTTCCCAGCAGATTATTGCCCAGAGCATAACATTGCCTCTACTGGCTTGCCTTCTTCCCATAGTGCATCCTGCTGCCATCTCTTTCCCAGGTAAAAGACGCCCACGGACCTTGACTTCCACCTGATCTAAAGAAAAAGCGATTCATTAGACCCGGCAACCTTCTTACATTGCTCCATGGTCCAGTTCTGATACTCACATCCCTATTGTAGTTGCTTTTGGTGGATGACAGTGGTTATCATGGGTACTCTGACTAGTATGTGAATATGCAGCCACATTCTCAACAAACTGTGATACACTATGTATTCTCACACCTTCCTATCAAAGTTTTTCAGGAATTTGAGCTATACTAGCTCTTCTTTGTGATCAGGCCAGGCAGCTGGAACTGCACCTCACAAGACTTGCCGTTTTGGAGATTCTCTGACCCAGTCAGTCAATATTTCCTGCTTCCAATACATGAAATTCAAGAAAGGACTGTTCACATGCTGCCTAATATGTAGGCCCGGGGAGGTCACAGAATCTCTGCGTCCGGTCGATGCAAGGCCCACACTATCCGAGCGCCGGCCCTGCTGTATTCCATGACGGGCCAGAAGGGAGATCAAAGATGTCTCTCACCGGCCCACATGCAGTGAAACGCGGCTGCCGGCTGGGGAGATAGACCGGAGAGTACCAGGAGGAGCTCTATCTTGCAGCTCCACCCTGTTCCTCTTGCGAGATCTGGAGCGTTGCCATGGCCATGCCATGCCATGAGAATCTCCCTTTCTTAAGTCTAAAGCATTTCTGAGCAAGACGACACAGAATTCAAAGTTGAGTTGTGATACAGAGGTTAAAGCGACATGTGCAGATAAGACACAGGTTTCATACAAAATGGACACCATTCTCGCAGAGGGTCTGCAAACAGTACAGAAGATGGTGCTAGACGGGGAGGGTTAAAAAAATAATTCCTTATATTAAGAATGCATGAATTCCCATCCAAGAGTTACAGGATATGCATGAAGGCCTATATCCAGCATACACAGACACACACGCACACACACACACACACACAAACATGTACCTATACGTATACACAAGTAGTGTATATGTACAAGTATACACAAGTACATACAAAATATACATATAAAACAACTGATTGCACAAATATATGTACATGCACACCTATACATACATCCACACATAAGCAACAATACATGTGCCTACACATATATAGTCCCATATATATGTATATATACAGATACACCTATTCACACATACACACATGTATGCATATATGTACACACTTTATACATGCACATTCACATATGTATACTTATACACATACACACAAACACATATACGAACATATACATACATGCACATTAACTCATGCACAGTCATATATATATATATATAAGCATACGTGCATAGGAGTATGGGAAAGCATAGGTCTATACATAGTACTTAGTATATTGATCGGATAAACATATCATTGGAATGCATTTTAAAATGTTGATACATATAACAGAACAGATAATGTCGGGGAGTGTTCGTGTAAAGTGTTGGTAGTGGGACAGGAAACCCAAATCAATATTTAGTGCTCTATTCTTGCTGTTAAACAATTGGATCATTCTGGCTTCAAAAGTTTTTCTTTCTTGGGTATTTTTTTAAAACCCCCTTTCAGAACTCTGATTTTTAGGTCCTTCATTGAGTGGCCAGGCTGGGTAAAGTGGTGTCCCACAGGAGTGCAGTACAATCTTTATCTGGGGTGTTTATTGGAGTGTCTGTGCATATTCATTCTGCCATTTAATTGCTGGGTGGTTTCCCCAATGTAGCATCCTAGGTGGCATTTGGTGCATTGAATCATGTATACCACATTGCTGGATGTGCAGGAGTATGAATCTTTAATGCTGTAGGTTTTATTGTTGTGTGTAGCTGTGTTGTCTGTGCATATGTGGTGACACAGTTTGCAGTGAGGTTTTTTGCATTGACTGGTCCCATTTTCTTTATTCTTCCCATCAGTGGGCAGCTACCTGTTGATTAATTTTTGCTGGAGGTTTGGTGGTTGTCTGGAAGGCCAAAATGGGTGTTTCAGGGAAAATGTTTTTCAGAGTCTCACCTTCTCTTAACATTGGTTGTAGGTCTTTGATGATTTTCCGTATTTCCTCAAGAGCTGGCTTGTAGGTGACCACAAGAGGCACTCGTGTAGATATTTTTTTCTCTCTGTACTGTAGCAGGCGCGTGCGTGGAGTTTTTACAGCAGAGTTGATTTGTTTGGTAATAGTCTTTGGTTTGTAGCCTTTCTGTCTCATAGCTTGGGAGAGTACATTTAGATGGGATCATTAGGATCAGAGCATATGCGATGGTACCTAGTGGTTTGGCTGTAGATGATGCCCTGTTTAGTATGGGAGGGGTGGAAGCTGGAGCTGTGATGGTAACTGCACCTGTCTGTCGGTTTTCTGTAAACCGAGGTGTGGATTGTGCCATTGTTACATGTCACAGTGGTATCCAGAACATTCACAGATCTAGCGGAATATTCCATTTTTAGTTTGATGGATGGAATGTGTTAAAAGAGTCATGGAACTGTGTCAGTTTTTCTTCGCTTTCAGTGCAAATTATGAAGATATCATCGATATAGCGATAATATTTGAATGGTTTGGTGTGCTGTATTTCTAGGAATCGCTGTCCAAGATCTGCCATAAACCAATTAGCATATTGGGGTGCCATCTTAGTGCCCATAGCAATGGGTAAACCTCATTGTTAAAACTGAAATAATTATGCGTGAGGATGAATAGTGCCAGTTCTGTGATAATTCGGGGGCTATATTTTTGGTTGTTGGCATAAGAGAGGAAATGGAAGCAAGCATTGATGCCATCTGTATGCGGAATGTTGCTGTTCAGAGATTCCACATCCATGGTTACAAGGATGGTGTTAGCAGGGAGATTGGTGAGTTTGTTAAGGTAGTCTGTTGTGTCTTTTATGAAGCTGTTGGTGTTGGTGACTAGAGTTTTTAGAGTATTTTCTACCAGTACTGAGATCTGTTCTGTGAGAGTTCCCATTCCTGTAATTATTGGTCTTCTTCCAGGATTACCTGTTTTGTGGATTTTGAGAAGCATATAGAAAGTGCACATGAAGGGACTAGTTGCTATGAGTGATTTCAGTTCTAGATGCAAATTCTCAGGGAAGTATTTAATGAGCTCCCTAAGTTGTAATGTATATTCCTTGGTGGGGTCTTCATTTAGTTTCCTAAAGTATTTGTCATCTGACAATTGCCTGGCCCCCTCTTTTATATTGTCCTGCGTGTTCATTATCACTACTGCTCCTCCCTTGTCTTCTGGTTTGATGGTGATAGCATGATTATTTTTCCAAGTCATTTATAGCAGTTTGTTCCTGTACTGGGAGATTATGAAACATTTTCTTTTGGTTTTGCTTTGTTGCCAAGGATACTGTTTTTAGATGGAAACTTTCAATGAAACGGTCTAGTTTGGCATTTCGTCCTGGTGCTGGAGTGAATTTTTTTTTTTTCACACACTCTCTACAGCAATCAGCCACACATTCCTTACATTACACCACAAACACAACATGACTGAAACCGACCTATTTAAACAATACCACACCACAATAAGCTCACTCTACACACACACGCAATCTCACAAGCAGGCTCCAGACATGACATAGATTAATTTAAGCAAACAAATATGTTTGAATGACTATCTGTTCCTGTCCAAATCTGAGATGATTAAATTGCGTATACGCAGAAGTAAATTCACACTGACACATGGAGTTCAGGTTAAAAAGAACTTCAGAAAATTTAATGGCATCTCGTTAAAAAGCGGGTATGCAGACCCTTTTAAAGGCAATATTACATCATCATAGAATATCAAGATAACAACAAATAAACATCATTAATTGGTCTATGTGCTAAGTGGTAAGTTAAATGCCCTCCCATCTATATTAGTAATTGGCTTAAGGGTTAAGTGGCTAGTGGGGCATCCTCTCATCATGGGATGTCGTCATTTCTGACAGGGATGGGACATAAGATCCAGGCGCCATTGTGTTTAGCACGAGGCTCGCTCGATGGGAGGGGGGATCTGGCAGCCAGCCATTTTGAGTACTTGGCACCGTTTAGCTTCGAGGTTAGTTTCAAGGCTTTTTAGAAAATGGACATTTCATTAGCAGTTTCTCGTGACCTAGCTATGGCATACATTGTTACATATTACAGGAACTCGATAATTCCGGTGTTAGTCATATTCTTCTAGAAAATACATTCTCTTTCTAATATTCTAAATGCTGTTAGGAAAATCTGTCATATAATGAAGTTAAATGGAGTTAGTGCAAAAATTTAATAAAGGTTTTTTAATAATTCTACATCAGACACATGCACAATACTCTTTCCTGGCCCTTTTGCCTCCTGGTTTCCCATTTATGGAAAAACCAGAGACAAGTTGTAAGCAAACACAGTGCATGCATGTTATTAAATTTAGAAAGATAAGTCCTGCGCTCACTCCCATCACTTGGCGGCTGCAAATGACTACAGTACACATCAGCCCCAATATATAGTAAAAACCAAAGAAAAACAAGTTACCTGCGCTCTCTCCTTAATCCCTATGTATTTTAAACAAATGGAGGTTTTTTAGTTACCTCCAATGGCCATGAGAGGATGAGCCCACCTGCCAACGTCAAGGCAGACCCCCCCTAGGTGGGTCCTAACTCTAACCATTCACCTTGCTTCCTTGAGCCTCTGGCAAAAATCTCTACTGAGACAGAAAGGGGTATTTTTTTATATATTTATATATACACCACTATACATTATTAACCCTTAATAGGGAATACATGGGATGGGCGGCTGCATTGTAACAAGGCTGAGTGATACAAAAAATAGATACAAATGCATGTATTTTTAAACAAATGGAGGTTTTTTAGTTACCTCCAATGGCCATGAGAGGTATGTATTATTGTGTGTGCGTGGTGCTGTGTGTATTTGTGGGGGCTGCTTAGGGTATTGTGTTATTGTGTGTGGGAGACAATGCTGAACGTTTGTTTGTCACCAGTAGATATCTGAAGAAGTCCCACTGGGACACCAGCTTGAGGGGATTTCAGTAGCTGGCAGCCGAGTGAGCCATGCAAAGACATCTTGCGTGTCATATATTGCCTAATATCCTGCTTGACACAAGGAACAAGCAGTGGTGTATCCTGGTTTTGTGCTGCCCTAGGCAGGTCAAAATCCAGGTGCCCCCCCCCCCCTCCTCACCCAACCCTTCCCCCCGCCCTGCCTTCTAAATACACACACACATTCGCTGACAGATACGCATACACTAGCTAACAAAAACACACACTCACTAACAGACACACAACCCACTCACAGGCAAACACACTCACACTTACAGAAACACACACACACTCGCTAACAGACACACTCACACTAACAGGCAAACACACACACACTGACACACACACTAACAGACACACACACTCACTAGCAGACACACACACTCACTAACAGACACACACACACACTCACACTAACAGGCAAACACACACACAGTCAGAGGCACACACAGTCAGACACACAAACACTAACACATTTTTTTTTAAATTTAACCTCCCCCCAGCCTCCTTACCTTTGGGAATGCTGGGGGGGGGGGGTCTCTTTCTCCCTGGTCCAGTGGCTGCTGAGCGGGCAGCATGACGTCATGACGTCATATTCCGGCTCCCAGCCTCACTCTGCGGCGCGCGAGGGAGCTGAGCAGACAGCTCAGAGGAATTGCTCCCTCGCCAGCCGCCCGCCAATGCCGCCCGCCTGACCGGCATGTCTGTTAGCCGCGAGGCTAACAAGACATTTGCCCTGGGCATTTGGGGGCAGCGTTTTTTGCCGCCCCCTGGAAAATGCCGCCCAAGGCAAATGCCTTGTTTGCCTCGCAGGCTAATACGCCCCTGGGAACAAGGGGTACACATCTAGATTATCCTTTTGAGTTATTGGTCCTTTAATCATACAAGAAGAAGTCAAGAACAGATCTTGTCCTACTTTTTCACTATCTGTTGTTCAAACTAAAATCACCTGGAATTTAAAAAGAACTTGCATGAAACTTGGTCTTGTAAACTTAAGTCATCTGCACAGCTGCAGTCCTGCTGAGCAAAGTTAACTTTAAGTTTGATTTCTAAGACTCTACAACTAAATAGCCATTACGCCAATGGAATTTTAAACAACAAGACTAAAAATATATTTTTTTAATAAGCATTACACTGTATTAGGGTAATTTCTAATTAGGGATATTTATGTTGCAATTGTATTAATCAAGTGACGGTAAAAATTGACACATTTCTTTACAAGCCATGTAAAAAAGCACAGCAAGAAATGTAATAAAATAAGTGATATTTTAAAGGGACACTGTAGGCGCCCAGACGACTTTAGCTAATTGAAGTGGTTTGGGTGCTGTGTCCCTTTTGCACTTAGTGCTGCAATGTAAAATATGTTGCATTGCAGCACTAAGTCTGCCCACAGTGGCTGTCTACCAGACAGCCACTGGGGGCGCTTCCTGCATAGTAACAGACCTTTGGTCCGGTATCTGATGCCGGACGTCCTTACACTCTGCTGATATATCCCGATGCTGATATAAGGTAAGTAAATAAAGGGGTTTTAACCCTTTATTCACATTGAAGGTGGGGGGAGGGGTAGGCAGAGGGAGCTGTAGTGCCAGGAATACAGATTTGTATTCCTGGCACTTATAGTATCCCTTTAACTATATTATGTATTGCATAGAATCCATGTAATATTTTCTACCTTATACTTTGCATTTTGAACTTGTCCCTGCAGAACGAGTAGAAACGAGGTTAAAATGGAACAGGCCGTACAATAAGGGATGATTATGGAATAGTGGCAAAGTCATGCCTAACTGAGCAATTTCCAAAACAATTTCAAAAAGGTGTATTTCTAAGGTAGTGTTTATATTTCACAACAGTGCCCCCATTATTCTGCATCAATATCTTTATGACAAAGAAAATGGAATACACAGAAAACAACAGGTGAAATAATAACATAGAATAATATAAACATGGAATCACTGTATATGTTGTGAATATGAGAACATCTTTGTTTTAAATTGACAATCCAGATGCTGAAAGGCCAAATAGCTTCTAAAAGAGCATCACACATATTATCCTCTAGATCCTGTTTTTGTATGATGGCAAATAAAGGGTTTAATGATATTCAGCTGTTTGGGCCCTCATTTTGCAATTCATGTTTTAGCTCTCTAGAACTCACTGTTTAGTGAACAAACTGTAACATTTTCCTAGGAATAAAAACATCTAACCTATTGCTATGAATAGGGAGAGATGAGATAACTATTAGGGAGTATCTAGCAGTACAGATTCTTAAATAAAGAGAATTTCACCAAATTAATTAAAGGGTTATTCCAAGCACCATAAACAGTACAGCCCATGGTAGTAGTTGTGATGCCAGGAGCACCCTGGCCCTGCTTCCCGATAATGGGGAAAACCATTTTGTAATGGTTTGTTCTCTTACCTTGGTCCCTACTGGGACATTAAATTGTAAGCTCACCTGCCACGTCAAGGCAAGCCTCTTGCTGTTTTCAGCTAAAAGGTAAAATCTCTGAGACAGAGAGAGATATTTTTCAAAACCCCTACACACTTATTAACCCTTATTAACCGCTTTCTGTTGATATTCAATGTAATACATATGAAAAACAAAAATTTTCCAAACAAAGCAGTAACCGAAAATGCAACAGTCCTTCTCCCGCTGGCCACTGCTTCACTCACACCTGAGTGAAATGGCATAATTGAAACACGTTGTGTGAAGCAGTGGGTCAGTTGGAGAAGGACTTTTGCACTTTCGGTTACTTCTCCAAGCTTACTTTGCCATTTTTTACATGTATGTTTATTTTAATAAATTGTTTTTAATCTACATTACTTTTTTGGGATCGGCATCTTCATTCTAACCGATAAGGGCACCTTTATAGTGTGTTCATAGAGCCTATATGCTCTGTAATCATCATTCTATCCTATTAAGTAGCCGACAACTTATTCATTTTTAGTTGAAACTTTTTTTTTTTTATGCCACTTTATGCTGTGAGCCTGGGCACCACTTGACCCTAAGGAGATACATGTTACTGCTCAGGGAACTTGCTCTATAGTTATCATGGTACCTGTTGTAGCCACTGTAGAGGAGGTTGGGCATCTGGACGCCCATTCTCAGGGAGGCACACAGGCCCCCATCTTCTTCAGCCAGTTCGGCCGTTGAGATGCCGGCCGCGATAGCCCCACCCACTTTTATGACGCGGCGCAACTTCACCAATGTCATGACGTCATGGCCCGCCGACAAGTTCAAACCAGGACGTTTTGGGGGCGTGGACATCATTTAAAGAGCCAAGGTATAAAAGGTATTCACCTACAGTGAGTCATTGCCCTGTCGTGGTTCCAGCTTGTCTGTTCCCTCAGTGCTATATCTGTGTTTGATTTTGGTTATTGACTTGGCTTTGTATTCTGACTTTGCTACTTTCTCCTACCCTTGTACTCGGCTTGGCTTTCGCTTACCTGTCTTCTTGTTCTCTCGACCTCGGCTTGTTCCTGACCATTTTTGTTTGTGTGACGTTAATCCGGCCACTCTAAGGTCCGGTATATGTCTTTATATTTGTTAGTACTCTGCGTGTTGGATCCCTGTCTCGATCCTGACAATAGTACCACAATACTCTAAGCTGTATGCCCAATGTATCCGCTTTGCTTGTCACAAAATCGACTAAGATTCTGTGACCTTATTAAAGTCAGCTTTGGCATTCACAGTGCCAAACCAATTTAGGTACCAAAGGCATGTGTGATGGTATCTGATTGGGAGAAATTGTACTTCTGTTGGGTGTCCTGGAAAGTAAACAATCACTGGCCCAGACATGTATCTCCTAGCTCTTTACTGGGTATTGGTCTGTGCTGCTTAGAAGGGATATCCAGGGTAGACTTTTTGAACATATATCTGTTTGCATATTCTGGAGATACAAGCCCCTTGAACCTAGAGCTTTTATTTTGCTTGCTGTTGGCTCGTCTAATCGTATGCAGTTAGTTCTGCAAAAATAAGTAAACATTTTAACGGTCCCAATTCCTCATTAACATATTTACTCTTTCATCAATATCATTCAGACAACTGTAATTATATGTGGCAGACTGATGGGTTCAACACGTTACTCGCTTGTTGTTTGTTCATCTTTTCTGTCAATTGAGGGGCAATAATGACCTCGTCTGAATGCCTCTTTTATGACTCGGAACCTTGAGAAACATTTAAATATGATTTGGGAAAGCTAATGCGTCTCTATGTAATGCAACTAAAAGTCAAGTTTTAATCAAGAGATAAGCTTACATACATATTTGAACATCTGAAATGCATTTATTATTTAGCTTTTACTTATGTTTATGTAAAAGTATCTGTAAAAATAAAATGAAAATGAAAAGTACAGTCAAAATGTGTTCACGTACTTATACAGAGTTTTCTGCTACATGTCCTGACCTACTTGCAATAATAACCACCTGCATTTGCTCGGTCGAACGGCATGTACATTCTGATTATAAATAAATATACAAAACAGCGAGGGGCAATCTCGTTAAAGAAGAACAAAGTTATTTTGTTTTTGATCAATTCCTTTTAAGACTATGAAACATCCCAACACCAGAATTTTATGGATAATTGATTGATGGATGACATTAATCATGGAAAATAATTTGCTTTCCAATTTATACATTACAAGCACTATTTCTCAATATTTATGCATTTTTAGGAGCTTATACAGCAGAGAAAAAAAATATTTATTCTTAACAGGATGATTGTTAAAAAATAAATCTCAAGTTTTACCAAGGTCTGAATTTGCATTGAAATTGCAAAGCTGTAATGAAAGAGCCCAAAACGCATGAAGGATTGTTTTTTTCTTTTTTTTTTTTGTTGTTGTTGCATATTTACTAAAAGTAATTCAGATGCAGATTTGTATTTTGTTTTTTTTGGTTTTTTTTTGGAAAATGTAGTAAGGATTTGACTGATTTGTTTCCTGACAGGGTTAAATTGACCCTTATATTAGGGGCTAGAAACAGTTGTATCTCTCTATATATATATATATGGTGTAAGGGAGTTTGCAGTTATAAGTCCAGCAAGATCATTCTTTATGTTCATTTGTTAACTTCGCTTAGTTTAATTTGGGGAGTTGGCGTCAGCTGGAAAAAATTTGCGCTAACATGGAATCCAATTAGTAACTAGTGCTTATCATCTCCAATTATTCTCTACCAGCATTAAAACTTTTGTCAGCTGGAAATTCTGGGAATGTCAGGATTTTGCAAAAGATAGTCCTCGCTCGCCAAGATTAGCACCAACCATTTTAGCAAGTAGGGACTTGATGGTAAAACTTAAAGGGACAATATAGACACCAGAACTACAGCGTAATGTAGTTGTTCTGCTGTATAGTCAGTCCCTGCAGCCTTTTTGATGTAAACACTGCCTAGTGACACCTCCAGTGGCAGTCATTCAGAGGGCCACTAGAGGTGCTTCCTGAGTCAGTGCTGCACAACCTGCAACACTGACGTTCAGCATCTAAACGCTCTGTATAGAGACGCTATACTTTCACCATAGAGATGCGTTAATTCAGGGCATCTCTATGAGGAGATGCTTATTGGCCATGCTTCGCCCCTGGCCTGCCTTTTTGGCTGAGATTATCAGAATTTACAATCTCAGCCAATCCAATTATTTCCTATGGGATAGCATTGAATTGGCTGAGAATGTCCGTTTTGATATCAGCCATGGAGATGGATTGGGAGTGGATCCCGCACTAGCAGACCCGTGTTGCGCTGGAAAAAAAGGTACGTTATCTTTTTAAAGGAGGGTGGGGGCGGGGGGGAACACGTTTTTAACACTATAGTTTCAGGAATACATGTTTGTGTTCCTGACCCTATAGGGTTCCTTTAATGGCAACACTGGAAAGAAGTATATAGACTGCATACATTAAATATCAGATCATAAAAATGCTATAACATAAATATAAGCAATGTGAGTCTAATGTACATAATTTTCTCCTTGTTTACATAAATTTCACCTTGAACTAAGCTTAAGTCATTTTAATTTGAGTTTAAAATCTGTTTACTAGGGAATCTGCCCTTTTTAACATTCATAATTAGAAATTAATTAACTACAACATTTTAGGATTAAGTTTATTACATTTTAACTGCTGAATGTGCTTTCTATAAAATCTAGTTATGCGCAAATTAGAACCATTTGACCCCAGATTGGTTGAGAGAGTCCTTTGGGCTGCCGAATTAAGTTGCAGAACACGGATAGGTTAAAAGGCACATCTCTCGAAGACTGCGGAAAAATTAACTAATATCTTTTTCGCCAGATGATAACTTGATTTGGTTTGCATATGTTTATATGCGTACATCCCATCATTTTTCTGCTCCTTTATTTTAACTCTTTCATCCCCAGCAAGCAAGGAAACAGTGAAAAGATATAGCAGTGGTTTTTTTTTATTTATATAAAAATATGTATCTACATTTATTGCTTACACTGATATGCATAGTCACTTATATTCAGCTGTTACGACCCCTCATTATCATTTGTCGCTCATACACACTTGTTAGTCACCCTTTGTGTTAATTTGTTTCTCAAAAAAATCAAATCTTTGCTTTCGTGTAAAAATATGAACCTCTGTATCCTTGGGTTAAATATGGGTTGATATTGGTGATCTTTAAATTATTGGAGATCATATCATAATCTAAGATATAAACCAAGGTTTACTGTAACAGAGTTGGAGAAATTTCTCAAGACAAGCGTGTATGTCTTAGTTTGCCATATCTACTGAATGGGCAAGAAGGGAACACGTTATATAGTCAAGGGTTTCTACAGTCCATTATGTAAAGTAAAAATCCTTCATACAGTCTATTGAATAAACAAAACTTTGTAGAGGACTCAAAGTACGTAATTCGTATACCCAACTTACCACCTTACTTTTATTTACTGAATATATCATATGTTCATTCTCGCTATGTAAACCATGTGCATCTAATTTCCAAAGACCTACATTGCGCCGTGATTTATTAATGGTTTCGTTTTTTTAAAGAAGGTACATTTATAAGCGTACATGGCAGACATTCAACATTCAAAAAGGAAAAGTGTCTTGGTGCAGGAAAGAGGGTTTGGGTTTTTTAGAGCACTGGGGCGATTTTGCACTTGGGTACAACCTGTATAGCCATGATGGATTGCACCTAAACGGAAGAAGGTCTGCTCTGCTGGGGGATAGGATGGCTAGAAGGTTGGAGGAGATTTTAAACTAGTAGTAGGGGGGAGGGATCAAAGCAATCTAGAAATTTGAGAAAGTATAGAAAGGAGATGAGCCTTAGCTCAGGATAAAGGGGGTGGAGATGGGAGAAGGGCAATCTCAGAACAGAGGAGGTATGCATTATTGATAAAAATTATAAAACAGTACAAATTACTCATGATAATATTAAATGTATGCTTACTAATGCAAGGAGCCTATATAACAAAATAGGGGAACTAGAGGCAATAGCATACACTAAACAATATGATATAATAGGCATAACAGAAATGTGGTGGAATGAGACACATGACTGGACAATTAACTTAAATGGGTACACGTTATTTAGGAAGGATAGAAAAAAACAGAAGGGTGGTGGGGTATGTTTGTATGTCAACCATGAGTTAAAGTCAAATCTTTGGCATGTGGAGTAGGCATTGGGAAATCTGCAAATCTGGGTAACACGTTATTAGAGATTTTAATTACCGAGGCTGGCCATGGTGTCACCTGGTTGGCAGGCGCGTGAGGGAGCACTCTCCCCTGAACGCTCTCTGCCCCGCTCCCTCGTGCGTCGCTTACTGATGCTGGAGCCGGAATATCACGTCATATTCCGGTTCCGGCATCAGTAAGCGGCGCGCAAGGGAGCTGAACAGGAGGACCTCCGTGCTCCCTCGCGCGCCTGCAGGACCGGCCGCCCAGCAGCACCACTGGACCTCAGGGAATCCCCTCAGCACTCCCAAAGGTAGGGAGGCTGGGGGATCACATTTTTTAAAAAAAACGTGTTTTGTATGTGTGTTTGTGTTAGAGTGTGTGTGTGTGTGTTAGTGTTAGTTTTTGTGTCAGTGTGTGTGTTACTGTGTGTGTGTCTGCTAGTGAGTGTCAGTGTGTGTGTTTGTGTGTCAATGTGTGTGTGTGTCAGTGAGTGTTACTGTGCGTGTCTGTTACCGAGTGTGTTAGTTTGTGTGTGTCTGTTAGTGAGTCTGTTTGATGTCTGTTAGTGAGAGCGTGTTTGTCAGTGAGAGTGTATGTTTTGTAAGTGAGTGTGTAAGTGTCTGTCAGTAAATGTGTGTGTCTGTTAGCTAGTGTGTATGCGTCTGTTCGTGAGAGTGTGTGTGTGTTTAAAACCCCTTCAGCACTTACCTTTTTCCAGCGCCAGACTCCCTTGGCGCTGGGGATCCCTCCGCCCCAATCCGCCTCTCAGCTCCGAATTCGCATGCGCGGCATGAGCCGCGCGCGCATTCAAACCACCCATAGGAAAGCATTACTCAATGCTTTCCTATGGTCGTCCAGCGTCTACTCACTGTGGTTTTCACAGTGAGAATCACAGAGGCGCCTCTAGTGGCTGTCAGTGAGAAAGCCACTAGAGGCTGTATTAACCCTCAGTGAAACATAGCAGCTTCTCTGAAACTGCTATGTTTTCAGCTGCAGGGTTAAAACTAGAGGGACCTGGCACACAGACCACTTCATTGAGCTGATGTGATCTGGGTGTCTGTAGTGGTCCTTTAATTGTGTGTGTATCTTAAAGGACCACAAGGGGGGAGAGGGTGGGAGAAAGGGGAAGGGGAAGGGGGGGAGGCACCGATCAATTTTCGCACTGGGGCCCCATGGATCATGTGTACTGGTTCTAAGAACATTTGAACCAGTGGAGAACTTGATTTATATCCAGCCAATGTAGAGCGTTAATTAAGAAATTAACATATTCATGTGCAAAAAAATAAAATAAGGCCTTTTATGGAGGTGCAGAAAACCTGCATATACGAGGTAAATACACTAAATAAGAGCTGAAGGGAGTAATGCTAGAAAGGACAGATGATCTTCGGATGCTTTCAGTACAGCTCCACAGAGTTAGCGGTTTGATGTTGTAGCAAAGCCTTTGGAGTGTGTTGTGGAAGTTTGTGTGCTCTCAATTTCCAAATTACGTAAACAACACCAAAGAGGGCTGTAAGGAAGCAGACAATGACTGTATATGGCAAGAATGCCACGGCTGACAAAATCTCCAGCAGATAGGCTAATGGCTCCCATGTAGTGTTCTGAAATGTTGTGTTAATGGTGGTTTTGTGTAAAAAATTCGGATTGGTCATCTAGCATGATAGTCAACTGTAACTCCCAGTTCCTGGTAAAATGTGGGAGCGAGAGTAAAAAAAAAAAGGGTTAAAATTTAGATGACAGTAGCTGCCACTAGCTATTGATTGTTATTAAAATAAACCGCTTACGGCAGCTGCTTACCAACAAATGCCTTGATTTAACAAGCTTTCCAATTGATCCAATAAGATAGGATCCCATAGATTTTAATGGTGGCTTTTATAGGTAGATAAATCACTTGGAAACTTTTCCAACAGTCAAAAATAATTTGGGAAGCTCATTAAATCGAGGCTATGTTTGGACGTTTGCCCTTGGTCTCTTAAGTAACATCCAATGCCTGTGAATGCTAGTCTCCAAAAACAATCTGCTTTTCTTGTTCTGAATGTCATATGCACTAAGATGGTAGTTGGCTGTGTCAAAAAGACATAAGGCTGTATTAGGAAGTAAACATTTGAAATAGATTGTGACGATACGGCCCTAGCATTGTGGGTTTCTTTTACCTGACCTGCACCACTAACTTCTCCACTAAATGCGAAGACTCCACTGGCAATGCAGGATACTACAGAGTTGACTCTAGATATTCTACCGCGAAGGACCACTGGCAATTACTAAACTAGAAACACTCTATAGTGGGCAATAGATCACTGTAGGGATACTTACTTTAAGAAATAGACAAACAAGCTTCTTCTTGCAAGCGGGAGCAACTGGCTTTGTTTTTCTGGTACCAGGCTTTTTAAGTGCACAATACACAACTATATTATTTGTTACAGTTCCCTTCCCCCTTTGTGCATGTCCACCTTGACAATAAAGAGCTATCTAGAACGGCCAGGCAGATATATCAGCATGGTATTCTGTATCACAATTTCTTTTTATGGTCCCAGCTGGAGGGGAGAGTTCCATTCTTCCTCTTGTTCCATGTGACACATCAAAGTCCCTTTTATCACATAGATGAAATCATAGGTATTAAGAACAAAGAGGGGGTTTAATGGAGTTGACCTGTCAAAATATAAAGCACCTGTCTTTGTTTGATAAATCTGTTTAATGTCTCTTTATAATAATTCTATATGAATAGCTCAATCTGTGCATATACCTCTCTTCCAGTAGACTAAACTCTTGCTTGATCTGGGATCTCTTCCTTGTCTTTACTTCTTATTGTCTAACTCAACTTCTCGGTATTTGATTTGTTTGAATAACCTTTTTAAAGTTGCTGCAGGACGTAATCAGGGATTTATATGTGCATGTAAGTAGTGATCTATAAATAATAATTCACAAGCATCCATCTGTGTCTGTTGGATCTCCGTAATTGAGAGAGATTAATCCACATCTCCTTTTCCCTTAGGATGGTAACCTCTCGCTCAACGATCACAATCTGCATTAGTTTACAAAATGTTAGGCAGCCAGAAGCCAACTTTATAGTATTGTTTAATTCCCATCAGGCACATTTGCACTGACGAACTAACGTGCGTTTTGTCCAACAGCTGATAAATGGAATTAATATGCACTGTATGCTTGACAATCTTATTAGCACTGACCTAGTTGCAAGGTGAACATCATTAAACTTAGCGATTTAAACATTTGGAAGTCATCACAAACTCGAATGCCTGTAACATGGAGCATATGAGATTTTAATCAGGTGAAGATTAAACTGTTTTTAAAAAAAATGCATTCGGTTTTTCTGATCTGAAAAAGAACAGCACAGATAGACTTATATAACTTTAACAAGAAGAATAAAAATAAAGTAATAGACGGTAAAAAAAAAAAAAAAAAATGAGACCTGGGTCCTTCCTGAAGTTCTGGAATGCAAAAAAAAAATACAAAAACAAAAGTAAAAAAAATAGAAATATGAAAAACAGTCTGAACTCTGCAAAAATAAACAAACAAACAAAAAAATTAAATCTGTTTTAGATAATGAATAGATGCATAGAATATACATTAATGTACAACTCAAAACTGGCAAACACAGGCTGAAAAAATACATCAAATTATAAAAAAAAAAATTTGTAAGTGGAAAGTTAACTGGTTCAAATGTGCATTTCATCATTAACAGACAAAGCTTTTTGTATGAAGTTTATGCAAGTGAATGTGAACAATTTGGCATTTTTTTTAGGTGATTTGCAAAGAATAGTTGACATTCTGATCTGGGGACACATTGTTAAATACAACATAATGAGTCACCAATGAAAATGTTAGTGTTTTGTTTACTATACTGACTTTCACAATTTGGGGTCCTCGCAGGAAATCACAAATTCTCTTCCCTAGTGTCTCCATATTGTGCAACACAAACTGAAAATTGAAGCTGTATTAGCTGATTCTATTTATTTATTTATTTATTTATTATTGCTATTTATAAAGCGCACACAGATTCCGCAGCGCTGTACAATTAGTTGAGAAACGTACAATATACACATACAAATACAAATACATAAAAAAGGGGTAAGAGAGCCCTGCCCGTAAGCTGATATCTAGCTATTGGAGCTCTTTTATACAAAGTGCTTGGCTAGATGGCCCGTGAGCTTACAATCTAAAGGAAACCATGGGGATTTGAGACAAGAGGTAGCAGGGGAAGTTTGGAGGTGATGGCTGAAAGAGTTAACAGAGAGAAGCTATTGGTAAGATGTTAGGGGAATGAAGAGGTAATTGGGTGAGAATCTCAAACAGCTGGAGGAGCATGCTATATCTTTAAGGGGAGCCTGGAGGGGTGGGTGGGAAGTGGGGAGAAAAAAATGCAGTCTTCACTGAGCTGATTGTGAAGTGAGGCCTGAGGAATAGGGATGGAACAGTCATATGAAGGTATTTATGACTGGGGGGGAGGGGAAAAGGGGAGGGGAAAAGGGGGGGGAGGGGAAAAGGGGGGGGGCAGAGCAGGCATGTGTTATAAACTATTGAAAAGTTTAGCAATCAAATTCTATCACCCAAAATATTAATAACTGTCTACATGAAATATTGGTCAGAATCATTAAATGACAGTGGCACACACTGCATGCACATAACATTACAGTGGCAAACTACAGGTATAAATTGTAACAACTCTATAGTAACACATGAGAATATTGTAGCAATCCAGTAATACGGGGGTGGGGTATCTTCCAAGCTTCAGTCAGTACCTGAGAGTGATGGGTGTTTCTGCAGGATGGTAAATGCAGTCTTCACTGAGCTGATTGTGAAGTGAGGCCTGAGAGTGATGGGTGTTTCTGCAGGATGGTAAATGCAGTCTTCACTGAGCTGATTGTGAAGTGAGGCCTGAGAGTGATGGGTGTTTCTGCAGGATGGTAAATGCAGTCTTCACTGAGCTGATTGTGAAGTGAGGCCTGAGAGTGATGGGTGTTTCTGCAGGATGGTAAATGCAGTCTTCACTGAGCTGATTGTGAAGTGAGGCCTGAGAGTGATGGGTGTTTCTGCAGGATGGTAAATGCAGTCTTCACTGAGCTGATTGTGAAGTGAGGCCTGAGAGTGATGGGTGTTTCTGCAGGATGGTAAATGCAGTCTTCACTGAGCTGATTGTGAAGTGAGGCCTGAGAGTGATGGGTGTTTCTGCAGGATGGTAAATGCAGTCTTCACTGAGCTGATTGTGAAGAGCTATTGAATTTCTGCACATACAAACATAATTTTGTACATAGCCAGTGTTGTAATTTCGTGCAAGTGGCATGGCATTAATGTTTTTTCTTACATTGCAATGAAATTATCTTACATACTGAGAATACGAGCTTAATGTTAGTAATTTGCTTGCTCCCCACATACGTTAATACATCTCAATGGATTCCTCTTGAGAAAATAGTTTAGAAATACACAGCAACAAGGACATTTTGCATATGAACAGCACACATTTGGGATATGCTATCTTTATTATACAGATACATTCTTCCCCTCTAGGTGGCAATGTTGCTGAAATATGAAATTTCAAGACCGTAAACAATATATATGTAAATATACAAACAATATTATTCTGTTAAAATAATCACTCTAAGCGCCATAACCACTTCATATTACTGAATGTTCATCTCACTGAAGTGGTTATAGGGCCAAGACCCTGGCCCTGCATCCTTTCTTTATTAAGCTGTTTTATTCTCAAGATAAAACATTTTTTTATGTGTTTAATGCTGTTTGATTTGTGCAGATTTTGCATCTGGTGTTGGTATGTACAGCATGCTAACCCCAGACGCCTTTGGTAGGTTACCTGAGTTACAGGAACACAGTGGCAAAGCTTTTGCTTCCTGGCTCTCAAGCAGTTTAACTCTCTAACTCACTGGTAAAATTAAAATATAAGCTAACTCTGGTTACAAACCTTTGCTTTTCCTAGGTCCCAAAAAGAAAAAAAGCACAGACAACTCTGCTGCAAATGTATATTACATCAAACGTATTGCAAAAAGTTGTCTGCCCCATGTTCTCTATAAAAATAATTTGTTTTGACAATGCTCAGAACTAACAAGAAAGTAAGGGCTTAGCAAAAAAGGGGTTAACAGTTGACATGGATGTTTAAATCCCCTTAGAGCTCCTAACTAGTAAGGCACTCTGACCATTATCCTGTCCAAGGCATCCACTTGCATTAGAACCACGTCGCTTCTATATGATGTCAGCTTACGTAGACTAATGGAGGCATGCAGACTACTCTGGTACATGTGAAAATCATGGCATATATCTGTCTATTGATTAATGTCTCACACATAAGACATCTGCCATTTTACCACGAATACGCACTTGCCTCCTAGTGTGTGTTTTCCTAGGGGAAACATTGGATTGGCTCAGATCATCAATCGTGATGATCTCAACAAGGAGGCGGAGTAATAGGACGGAAACTTGCGCAGCTAGGGCTGAAAGGCAAGTAAAACTCACCTTTCAAACCCTCTCAAGTATGGGGGTGGGGGCTGAAATAGCTATATTAAGATTGTCGCGTTAGGAATACATGTTTTTAATCTTAAGGCGAGCGTGTTCCTTTAAGGTTAGCTATAGGGTTAACTTGGGCTAGGGTTTGCTAGATTTAGGGCTAGCTAGAGATAGGAATAACCTCAAACTTTGTTTCTGGTCAGTGTGGTGACACTTAAAGAAATAGATTATCTGGGAATCCTGCAAAGTGTCTTCAATTTAACCCTCTGTATCTCAAAAATCCAGCAAAGGTATCCATATGTGGGGTCTTGTTATAATTGGGTGATTCAAATATGAATTGGGTTGGTGGCATAAAAAAAAAAAAAAAATCCTATGAAATTTACCATGAAAGTTCAATATGTATGCGAAAAGATAAAAATGATCACTACATTTTGCATAATAATTTTAAATCTAATGCATCCAGGTTATTAGTTACTTACTTTTTTTCCAAGTGATGATAATCTGGAGTACTATGCCATTTTCAATGGGGCAAATAGTTAAATAACCCTCTATGCTGCGAGAGTTAATTATCTGGCAACTGGCCAGTGTTTGGTAGCCAGCCGCCATATTAGAAATAACAGTGTTTACATTAAGAAGCCTGCAGGGACTGACTGTACTCGCCAGAATAACTACAATAAACAAATATCCCTTTATTATTTACACTGTATATTTGATAGAAATTACATTAGCACATAGATCGCGTGTTTGAAATTACCGGACATGAATCCACATATTTTCTTGTGGAAAGTAAATGTACTTTAACAGTGTATTTAATGACTGTAACAATTCATTATTTTATAAAGCAGTCCCAAGGGTGAACTAAGACAGGAATATCAGAATTAGTACCTAAATACGTTTCTTTCACGTGAAGAGACAGAACTGAGGCTTTTATTGGAATAAAATTAATTCATAACTGCAGGATTCCAGATCAAAATAAAAGTTGAAAGAAATAAACCTGCCACGTATATTTTATATAATTCTTGGAACTGCATGACACCACAGTAGCTTTAGAAGTAGAAAAAGCTAAAGACCTTTTTTTTCCCCCTGAAATATTCCTTTAAAATGTGTTTTTTTGCCTTGATGATTTCCAACATTGTCAAATAAAAATATGTACATGGCTGCTATCGTTGCAAAAAAGTAAATTCAAAAATGTAATACTATAACTAATTAATTTCTTCATGTTTGCTTATTTGTCTCAAAGGGATAATTCAGTATTTGTTCCGGTAAAGTATTTCTGATTAGTTAACTTTTCATTTGCGAAATAAGTTTACATTGCAATGTTTTCCATAAGTTTTTGCATAAATTTTGTGTCCTCTGTCTGGTCTTTTTTATTCATGTGTAAGCCACGCTGAGGATTGAGCTGAATTGAGTGACGTTCAGGGTTACCAACCACAAACACATTTATTGAGAGCCTGCGGAATACCATTTAAAGGTATGTCCATGAATGCATTATAAGTATTAAAATAAATTATATCCATTCATGGAACTAAATAATAAGATTGGCATACTATATTGACATTCATAGTAGAGTAGTCATATAATGTTCCATATACCATGTAATTGTTGTAGATCTAATGGGACAACCCATTGTGTGTTCTATGTCCAGCTCTTCTTAAATATATCATATACTTGGTAAATGTTTCAGACACAGTGAGACAACCCAGTATTGAGTTGAAGACCTGCAGACAATTAACTAAAATGCTTTATGTGTGTGTACTTGTGGTCAATAGAACTCTCTGCGCATGTTCAGGTAGTTAATTCTTTGTGAATGAGCCACACATCTATAGAATTCTCAGCCAATGTGTCCGTAACATTTCTAGGAAAATATCTCATGAGTTTTACACCCTACCTCCTATAGAATGTAAGCTCGATTGAGCAGGGTCCTCTTCAACCTATTGTTCCCGTAAGTTTATTTGTAATTGTCCTATTTATAGTTAAATCCCCTCTCATAATATTGTAAAGCGCTACGGAATCTGTTGGCGCTATATAAATGGCAATAATAATAATAACATTAAAGTTATTTCCAAACTCACAGCAACACCTATCATTTTTAAAAGATGCCGCATGGGCAAGGTCCAAAGTGACCTAGGTCACTAAATCACGTGACTTAGTATTACCATTATTTAGGTATATCTAATTTTCTTATTTATCGTAATAATTTTTACCAAGCACTCTGCTTGCCATGATAGTCTGTTAGATTTAAGTGTCCTTAGTGAAAACACACACAAAACACAGAATCTTCAATATACCGTATATACTCGAGTATAAGCCGAGTTTTTCAGCACATTTTTTGTGCTGAAAAACCCCAACTCGGCTTATACTCGAGTCATAGTCTGTATTATGGCAATTTGCATTGCCATAATACAGACTGGGGGGAGAGGGGGGCTGGCAGAGCTGTACTTACCTTTCCTGCAGCTCCTGTCAGCTCTCTCCTCCTCCGCGTTCCTCCTCCGCGTTCAGCACCTCGGTCAGCTCCCAGTGTAAGTCTCGCGAGAGCCGCGGCTCTCGCGAGACTTACACTGGGAGCTGACAGAGGGAGCTGCACAGACCGCGCGGAGGAGGAGAGAGCTGACAGGAGCTGCAGGAAAGGTAAGTACAGCTCTGCCAGCCCCCCTCTCCCCCACACTGAACTGCCAATGACACTGGACCACCAGGGAAGGAGCCCCCCTCCCTGCTATGTATCAAGCAGGGAGGGGGGACGAAAAAAATATATAATTAAAAAATAATAATAATAATAATACAAAAAAAAAATAATAATATAAAAAATAATAATAATAATTAATAATATATTAAATGCCCACCCCCACCAACACATACACAAACACACACTGCATCACACACACTGCATCACACACACTCACACTTCATTCATATACACACACTGCACTCACACACACTGCATTCATACACACACTGCACTCACACACACTGCATTCATACACACACTACACACACTGCATTCATACACACACTGCACTCACACACACTGCATTCATACACACACTGCACTCACACACACTGCATCACACACACTCACACTTCATTCATATACACACACTGCACTCACACACACTGCACTCATACACACACACACTGCATTCATTATATACACACACTGGAAATAAATATTCAATTAATATATACGCACACACACTGCACTCATACACATACACACACACACTGCACTCATACACGCACTGCACTCACACACTGCATTCATACACGCACTGCACTCATACGCACTGCACTCATACGCACACACTGCATTCATTATATACACACACTGTAAATAAATATTCAATTAATATAATTTTTTTAGGATCTAATTTTATTTAGAAATTTACCAGTAGCTGCTGCATTTCCCACCCTAGTCTTATACTCGAGTCAATAAGTTTTCCCAGTTTTTTGGGGTAAAATTAGGGGCGTCGGCTTATATTCGGGTCGGCTTATACTCGAGTATATACGGTAATCAGATTGGCTTTTCTGACTGTGCCTTTGCCACGATAATTTCAAAACCTTTACATCGACCCTTTGATTGTCAAGCAGCACATTGACAAATCTGGATGTTCCTACTCTGAAACTTCAGAATTGGCGAAAATTTGTTCTCATCTGCCAGCGTGCAGTTCTGCCAAGCATCGGTATGAAGCAGAAACACTCCCACCCCAGATCTATGCACATAATAAAGCAAAACATGTAAATCGAGCCACTATAATCCTGTCTGCCTCTGCGTTGTTTACTGATAATCTTTAACAAGCAGATGGCTGTAGAGCTATCCAGCATTTAGACACATTTCCTAAAATCTTAGTCTCGGGAAACTAATTGAAGTTCTTCGACAGCAACAGCTATGAATAACTCTTAATAAGTCCCTGCATTTTGTGATAGCTTTGAGGGAAGCAGTAGATGACAGACTGTGAGATTATAAGGGAAGCTCTTGAAAATAAAAAATGCTTCTTGTGAATTTCACGAGTTTGAGTAGTCACCGTAATGACTTTATTATGATTTTTTTTCTCACTAGTTCATAATGCTGAATCATTATTTTTCAATAATGCAGTATTTGTCTTTAATGTGTTTCTGTTCATGTTCATGTTCATGTTTTTGTTTATAACAGTTATTCATTAGTATTTGACTATATGTTTTTTCTTTTTATCAAACTGTGTCTAATTTTAAAGTTAATACTGTGTAAATATTCTGGTTATATCAAAGAGAACTTTGACCTTTTGTGGCATATGTCTCTACTAGAGATCAGTATAAAGAGATTGTGTTTAATAAAATATCTTCACATTTAAAGTGGCACTGACATGCCAACTTACCTTTTCCCAATCACTTCCTCTTCTCTTCCTCTCTCAGAATCTGTTCTTCTTTTCTTTCTGTCTGATCTAGTTTTCTTTAAAACATAAGACAAAGTAGGGACTACTTTGTCTTATGTATTTTTCCCACGCTTGACCTTCTTTGACCAAAGGAGTAGCTTAAGTCGGCTCCATTTCCTGTGGTCAAATACATTTTCACACAATACTCACCACTCCTCCGTGTTCACGTGTTGCTTCATTCAACGTTCAAACGTCCTTTATTTTAGATTAGAGCACCAGTGAATTCACTGAATTTCGTCCTAACAGAATGTCAAACTTTGTCCAGTCGTGTTGGTTTGAAATTCGGGAATTTTTACGGCTTGGAATTTCATTTGAATGAAAGAAATTCCGATCCAGTACATGCCACAATTGCACCTTGCAGCCGCTTAGTAAATAGCCCCCTAATCCCCACAGTATCAGGGAGCTATCTACTAAAAAGCTAGAAATAAAGACTGGTCTTTCAGCCAACTGTACCAATACTAAGTAAAAAATTACTCAGGATTAGTAAATAAGGGATTTTAAAATCTCCGTAATGTCCCCACTTGCCATGCCATGCCAAGTGACACAAGGCTGGGGACCTACTTGCTTCTGTCAGTCTGCGCGGAGCCCTTGTTGGGTGAAGATGGATTAATTTTTAGCGTCTGGATCCTCGCTTTTTTTCTGCGATCAGTCTCTTTGTATTTCATTAGTTTGATGGAATTTATGGATTTTTATTTGGCAATAGGTCTTCCCCTTTTGTCACTTACAGGCCCCCACCTTCCTCTCATGGATGGGGCAGGGGGGGAGACAGTAGGTGTCCACCCGTTGTGTCAATTAGGGTCCCCACTAATTGACACAACGTTTAGTTTAACAGCCCCCACTCATGAGGGAGTTATTTATTTTAATAGGTGCCCCATCATGAGGCACTTTATTAGATTGATGGGGGGAGGTCTTTTTTTTTTTTTTTCATTTATCCATTCGTCTTTCTGGCGAATCAATGAATAGCTGAAAATTCCCTTCCGAACTTCGGACAATAGCAAATGCCCAAGAGTTAAACAGGGCATTCACAAGACTTTAATTTCACCGTGCTCTCTAGTGTGGGCAGATGTGTATGTTTGTGCATGGTTCAGTGTCTGTTTATCAGTGTATGTTTGTGCATGGTTCAGTGTCTGTTTATCAGTGAATGTTTGTGCATGGTTCAGTGTCTGTGTGTCAGTGTATGTTTGTGCATGGTTCAGTGTCTGTGTATCAGTGTATGTTTGTGCATGGTTCAGGGTCTGTTTATCAGTGAATGTTTGTGCATGGTTCAGGGTCTGTTTATCAGTGTATGTTTGTGCATTGTTCAGGGTCTGTTTATCAGTGAATGTTTGTGCATGGTTCAGTGTCTGTGTGTCAGTGTATGTTTGTGCATGGTTCAGTGTCTGTGTATCAGTGTTTGTTTGTGCATGGTTCAGTGTCTGTGTATCAGTGTGTGTTCATGGGTCACGTGTGCCTGTGTCTCTCTTTGCCTGTCTATAGTATAGACTGGTTCAAGAAGACACACACAGGCACACACTGAAACATATGAGTCTGTCTGAGACTCTGTGAGCCAGTGCAGTGAGATTTGAAAAAAAGGGTAAAGTATCAAGCGTTAAAAATAATGGTCATTCTGCCTGAGTTTTATATAGCCTTTAGAAAGAAGACCTATAAGGTAAAATAGTACATGCTTTACCAAACCTGTAAGATGCCATATATAATGCACGCATGTTTTCACTTTATACATTTGGTATTTCTAACATATGTTTTTTTCTTTGGCTAGTAATGAATATAAAACATAATCCCGTCACTTTCTTGGCATGGACAACAAATATTGGTTTAAGCAGAACTTTTCATTGAAGGAGATCTTGTTCAGGCTGATTGGTTGAAAGTTTTACTCTGTTAAGTTTGCATTTTGGACAATTTATCTGTTGGCTTGTACTGACTACTGACCTAAGAGGACTATAGATTTCAGTATTTGTAAAGGCTTCTGCACGACACAGCTTATGCTATTTGAAATGGCAGTAGTGTTCCTCAGCAGGTTTGGAGAAATCCTTTTATACACTTCTTGTCTTATTATTTCTTCTGCAAGAGTGCACTGAGAGTCTTCTTAAGGGTGTCTCAAAGTATAGTGCTTGCCTTAGCAACAGCACTACGCTACAGTAGATATTAACTTTCTTCAAATAACACAAACTTTTCTTCTGCGTTTTTGTAGGCAGTTGCTGCATGCTATTCATTTAGCAGACACCTTTACTGTTGTTATAATTGCCCCTTAACCCTTTTAGTGTTTGGGGAGGTAAACGCACATTGCTCTAAAGCTAAAAGCCTCCTATTGGCAGCACCATTGACTGACTAAGCTTCACTGTGTATACTCTGTTACACATGATTTAAGAACCTCACTTTAGGTATCAATCATGCCTGCAGTATTAATCATGCTCGAAAACCCTTTTGTGGATGTGAGTGAATGCGCAGACAGCCTAAAGGCTAGCCAAGCATCATGGGAAATGTTATTTATATGGAGGTGCCAACGTTTGCCATCAGCTGTATAGACTGTGGGCAGCCTGAATCTGTAAAAACAGAGAAAATTTTATTATGAATTATGTTACGGAATAAATCGATTGCTTCAATAAATATTAGTGCTGAAAGAAACTCACCGTTATTTATATTGAATCCAGTTTAAATTACTGCTTGTACATTAAACTTCATCTTTACATGATTCCCTACTAAGCAGATATGTGTGCTTTGATGTGACATGGTATTGTAAAGTAATTGTGGAATGAAAGGCTCCGCGTTTTCACAAAGAATCTATCATTAATGAAAGTGATGTTTCTTTGTCAGGTGTGCCCGTTAAATTGCCCTTGTTCTGGGTAAATAAAAGCATATTTTACCAGTATATACAACTGTTGTGGCTATCGATATATGTGTAGAGCAGTAAATTGGATGTACGAAAGGTGGGGAAATAATTTTTTTCCGCAACTCATAAATGTTACTATTTAAAGGCGTATACACATTTAATTACTTGTATGGGTACAGTATTTTCTGCACTCATTAGAACAGAATAAAAAGGCTTTACCACACATTTGCATGCGCTATATAGATAATGTGTTTTAGGTTTAAAGATACATTTGAAGTATGTTTATATACCAACCTCTGATTTTGCAGTTAATGCCTGTGTTCTGATGCTATCTCAGTGATATGCTGAAATTTATCAAAACATTCTAAAAAAAAACTTTCAGCTAATCCTGTTTATTCATATGTGAAAAATGTTGGTACAACATTCCTAAAGCGTTCTTGTCATGGTACGCATTATTTTAGCTTAAATGTTAGTACAGAAAAAGTTATCTATACATTAAAGTGGAACTGTCGCTTCTCTGGAATTTATACCATTGAATTAAGAACATTGAAAATGACCTTTAACTTGTGTTAACTTTTTTTTTTTCTTGAGATGCTCAGTATTCTTTTAAATTTATGTTCAAGAAAAATTAAATTACATCGTAATCCTGTTCAGGCAATGCAAAGCCTGGGCAAATATTGCAAATTTAGACATTCAAAATAGAAGCACACTGTAGTTTTTATGCTGCTTGGAGTTTTCCTTTTAGAAGAACCCAACAATGGACAATAGATAATAGAACATTCGAGAATGAGCAAGCGAAGTAAGTGGGTAATGAGAGAACATTTCAAAGATCCATGTCTTCTACATCTGAAAATGAGTTGGTATACTGCTCTGATATTTCAGACGTGTCCAGTTTATAGAAGATGAATGATCTGTTTGCCTGCTTTATTTTTTTTGAGGCAGATGAGGAAAGGCGCATGTTGCTGGGGAAAAAAAACAGGGAGTGAGCATTTACTTTGAATATATAGTTTATACATCCCAATGTCCCTGTTTAGGATTTCCCTATTTTGGGCCCAAATCCCTCTGCCTCTCTTCTCTAGGAGCACCATATTGTTAGTGTATCTGAGTGTATAACAGATATCCACAGCAATAATCTTCAGTCCGCAAACAAAAGCCATATACAGTATCCACAGGCATCGCAGGGCAAGGGGGACAAAATACCACCTGTTGGCAAACATGGCTAAGGCTTTATGGCTGAAACGTTGTATTTTTTTATTTTATTTTTTGTCCTTATTGTTGAATAAACCTTTTGTGTATTTTTGCTCTATACTGTGATGCCTATGGATTCTTGTGTACTACAATATATGTGGTTAGAAACAAGTCTTTGTAAAGAAGATACAGTGTTTTTCTAAATTACATTTAAGTTGCAAACATTTTGTATTGGTAAGTCACCTAACTTTTCTCAGAACAGTCCTGCCCCTAAAATTAGTGTCCGTAATAGTTCATGTAAAATGTTGGAAGGTATGATAGCGGACCATCTTAGTGTCCCTACCAGAAGTGCCATTGGAAGGAGTTTTAAACTAGTGTGTTACTCCAATTAACTCTACTAACCTTTTCTTTTTCTGGTTAATTAAAGGACACTATACTTACCAGAACCACTACAGCCTAATGTGTCTATAGCCTGTCCCTGCAGGCTGAGCAATGTAAACGCTTTACATTGCTGCCTAGTAACGCCTATAGTGGCTTTGACGCAGACAGCCACTGGAGGTACTTCCTGGGTAAGGTCCTGCAATCTTTACAAGACTTACTTTCATGGCCTCCATGCTCATCGTGGAAATGCTGAATACTCCCTGTTAAGATGCATTGATTTAATGTTACTCTTTGAGGTTATGCTAATACAGCTCTAGATTTTGCCATGCATGAGCAATAGCCTCCAAATGCTTTTCTATGGGAAAACATTGAATTGACTGAGATCATCAAGATTGAGGATCTCATCCATGAAGGTGGGATCAGCAAAACTAGCATGGCAACAGAGAAAATGTAACTAAAATAATGTTTTACTCCATCCTGTGGGACACCTAAATAGGAAGTCTTGTTTGTGTTTCCAGCTCTATAGTGTTAATTTTACTCTTTTAAAGTCTATTTTGCTTGTAAAAAAAATGGCAAAATCACTGATATCAAATTCATGCACTATATAATGTGCAATAAGCAAATTAAACACAAAGGTTGGCAAGTTAACATGGCAAATTTTTTATAGATAGAAAAATCAGTTATATTAATCCATGTGAAAACCTGCATGTTAAGACTATATATATATATATATATATATATATATATATATATATATATATATATATATATCCTATAGACTGTAAGCTCGATTGAGCAGGGTCCTCTTCAACCTATTGTTCCTGTAAGTTTTCTTGTAATTGTCCTATTTATAGTTAAATCCCCCCTCTCATAATATTGTAAAGCGTCGGCACTATATAAATGGCAATAATAGTAATAATAATTATATATATATATATATATATTTTTTTTTTTTTTTAATGTCTTGACGTTCCTCATCTGTAATATGTTCACAAGTCTGTAATTTGCAAACCAGTTTTGCTTTCCTCAAGATCTAAGCAGGGTATTTTCATTCGTTAGGCGGTCTTCAGTTGACTTACAATATGTCAAGTAGAGATTAGACTGGCATTATTACCTGCTTGAGCAAACATTAAGTCATTGATTCAATAATGAAATAAGCGCACTTAAATAAAAACACTTTGCAATTCATATTCTGTTCTGGTCTGAAAATACAATTCAAGTGATGCTGCATTTTACAGATTGTTTTATGTGCAGATATATTAGGTATTATGTGTACAGTTATTTAACCAATATATAAAATGTCACACTAGATGAAGCGCTTTTGGACTCCCCCTTGGCCCCTGCCTAATAATCTTTATGTTTAAAAAAAAAAAAAAAAAAAAATCTTTATGTTTAAAAATAGTTTTATGTGTAAAACGAACAACATGTTCGGACCTAGAATTAAATTTAGCATTTTAACCCCTTCAATACCAAGATGCCTCTGTGAATACGTTCCAAGATGCGATTGTATTGGCAGTAATCTATACCCTGCCCCTCTTTTCGAGGAGCTACATATTGTTTTATGTGTTTGAGTGGCAGAACAAACGTTGAGAGGGCCCAGGTGCAAGAATTTTCTTGGGCCAACCTAACACAGGGGTGGCCAGAAGATAGACCCCATCAGTCGCTCTACCGTTTTCCCATCCTTGCAGGGTTGTATTTAGCACGGTTTGTGTGTTTGAATGTAGTAATGTTTTTGTATAGAGCATGTTTGTGTAGGGGTGTGTTTGTATGAACTGTTGGCATTTGAATGCAAACATGCATTTATGTGTAGTGTTGGTTTTTGAATGCAGAAATGCATTTATATATAATATTGGTGTTTTAATACAGACACATATACAGATACATATTGATGCACAGATATACACACTGACACCCACAGATACAAACGGACAGCATACAGATAGACAGACACACATTAACATACAGACACACGCAGATACACACACTGATTACATAAAGATACACATAGACATACGCACTGACAGATCTATAGTCACACATGCTGGTCAGAATTTACACTTTTATAGCCACCCTCCAGTTTCCTACCTATTAGGTGCAAGAGGGTGGATTACCTGGTGTCCAGTCTGCAGGCTGCGTGGCTTCACATCTGTTATATCTGAGAGGAAGTGACAGGGTCTCACTTCCTCTCATGCAGTAGATAAGAAAGAAGCTGGTCACATGCCCACTAGATGGCCCTAAGAGTATGGCTCACCCAATGGACCCCCTTAGTGTGCAGGCTCTGGTGCAGCCGCTCCAACAGCACCCGCAGTAGATCCATCACTGAACAGAGCACCACAACAGTAATACTCACAGTAATGTGTCTTTAAATGTGTTTAGAAATCAGTCTGTATAAATTGTTCTAAATTACATTTTACATGCATAAATTGTTACTGGTAAGTCACCCAACATTTTTAGGACAGTCACAGCCCACGTCAGTGCCCCCACTCACACCACTAAAATTAAACGTTCCCTCTAGGGCAGTGATGGCGAACCTATGGCACACGTGCCACAGGTGGCACGCCGGGCCCTCTCTGTGGGCAGGCGGCCACAGGTCCGCCATCACTGCAGAGTAGGCACCTGCCTGCCCGAAACGGCAGGCGCCTACTCTGCTTCCGGTTCGGGAGGCAGGGGGAGGGATCTGTGATGCTGATCCCCTGTCCTCCTGCGCGATGCTGTGTGGAGCGTTGCCGAGCGTTACCATGGCAACGCTCCACACAGCATCGCGCGGGAGGACAGGGGATCAGCTTCACAGATCCCTCCCCTGCCTCCCGAACCAGAAGCACTGCCTGCCACCACTGGACCACCAGGGATGACAGTACCACCACTGGACCACCAGGGATGGCTGTGTCCCCCCCCCCCCCACTTCATTAAAGGTAAGAAGGAGGGAGGGGGGGATACTGACACACAGTACCCTTACCCCCCACAGCCCCACCCCACCCCCCCCCACAGCCCCACCCCACCCCACCCCCCCTTACCCCCCAGCACCACCCCTATCTCCCCAGCACCACCCCTACCCCCCCCAGCAGTACCCCTACCATCCCAGCAGTACCCCTCCTCCCCCACAACAGTACCCCTACCCCCCCAGCACCCCTACCCCCCCTCAGCAGTACCCCTACCCCCCTCAGCAGTACCCCTACCACCATCAGCAGTACCCCTACCACCATCAGCAGTACCCCTACCACCATCAGCAGTACCCCTACCACCCCCAGCAGCACCCTAACCCTCCAGAAGTACCCTTATCCCCACAGCACCACCCCTATCTCCCCAGCACCACCCCTACCCCCCAGAAGTACCCTTATCCCCACAGCACCACCCCTATCTCCCCAGCACCACCCCTACCCCCCAGAAGTACCCTAACCCCCACAGCACCACCCCTATCTCCACAGCACCCCTCACACACTTACACAGCACCCCTCATACACACACACAGCACCCCTCACATACAACACCCACACACACACACACGCACCCCCCCCTCCACACACACGCAATTGCCGTGTTGGCACTTTAAGGAAAAAAAAGTTGGCATGTATTGCGGTTTGGGCACTCGGGCTCAAAAAGGTTCGCCATCACTGCTCTAGGGCCATTTAAAATGTTGGGGTTATGTAATGTATTACTGTGAGCTTCATTGTTGTGAAACTCTGCGATACACTTATCAACAGCAAACACTGAGAATTCATTTGTTGAAGAACTCTTTGATATCCTTATGCACATCTTGAATTATTGTGAATTGTAAGGTGCAGAGCTCTATAATTTATTTACAAAGAACGCATTACTTTTTATTTTATTAGTGTGTAGCTCCGTAACACACTAAAAAATTGGTAAAATTATCATGTGTTTTATTGCAGCAAAACTCAGTAGTGCACATAAATAATATGCATTTATTATTGATGAGCCATGTGATATTTTATGCCCTCTATATATAACTGTATAGATCTGTAATACACTCACATACACATCATATTACTGTGCATTTTATTACTGTAGAGCTTGGTAATAATACTGCTTAAAGGACCACTCTAGTGCCAGGAAAACATACTCGTTTTCCTGGCACTAGAGTGCCCTGAGGGTGCCCCCACCCTCAGGGACCCACTCCCGCCCGGCTCTGGAAAGGGGAAAGGGGTTAAAACTTACCTTTTTCCAGCGGTGGGCGGAGAGCTCTCCTCCTCTGATCCTCCTCTTCTCCTCCCCGTCGGCTGAATGCGCACGCGCGGCACGAGCTGCGCGCGCATTCAGCCGGTCACATAGGAAAGCATTCATAATGCTTTCCTATGGACGCTTGCGTGCTCTCACTGTGATTTTCACAGTGAGAATCACGCAAGCGCCTCTAGCGGCTGTCAATGAGACAGCCACTAGAGGAAATAGGGGAAGGCTTAACCCATTCACAAACATAGCAGTTTCTCTGAAACTGCTATGTTTATGAAAAAATGGGTTAACCCTAGAAGGACCTGGCACCCAGACCACTTCATTAAGCTGGAGTGGTCTGGGTGCCTAGAGTGGTCCTTTAATACCGTTTGCTGCTCTGGATCTGTGTGAGATGCCCATACGCACTAAACGTTGCTATGCATTTTATTGCTGTCTAACACTAGACATATTGAGAAGCACTCCACATAACACACATACGATGTGTCATTGTTATAGAGCACTGTGATGGACGAATACACACCAGGAACTGGCACCTCGAAATAAAGAAACTGATACCACAGTATGAAAGAGAGA
This sequence comes from Pelobates fuscus, assembly GCF_036172605.1. NCBI lineage: Eukaryota > Metazoa > Chordata > Amphibia > Anura > Pelobatidae > Pelobates > Pelobates fuscus. Next base: position 458,350,185 of record NC_086317.1, read on the forward strand.
GTGATGTATGCTCTTTAAAAGAGACACTGTAAGCTGTCACTATGTAACAGGTTTACAATGCTGGCAGTGTGCCCTAACTTTGTTAAAATATTTCAGTTCTATTTTTTTTAGGACTTATTTACTTTTTTTTAAACAACTTGTTTAGACAGCCAGATCACTTCATGTCCATGAAGAATTTTGCTCCCCGCCCCCGATCAATGCCTCTTCTCCTGTGTGTTGCTTAAGACTCATTTTACATATCCTACTCCCTTTAGTGTATCTTATCCCCATTTTTCCCTTTGTATGTCTTACACCCCCTTGTGTATGTCTTAATCCCCAGCCCTCTCTATGTCGCTCTCTCCCCAGCCCCTCTCTGTGTCTCTTTCTCCCCCCAGCTCCTCTGTGTGTCCCTTTCTCCCTCCAGCCCCTGCATGGCTCCTTCTCCTCCCAGCTGTTCTGTGTGTCTCTTTCTCCCCCCTCCCCCCCAGCCCCTAGGTGTCCCATATCCCCTAGGCTTTTCTGTCTGTTTCTTTACCCCCAGCCCCTTAATTGGACTCTCAGCCCTTGTAGTGTGGCCGTGTAGATCGCGATAGAGGATCTTCTGTATCCTCTACCAGTCTGACAGGAAACTGTTTGTTTCTCCCAGCGAGCACTTTCTGTCAGACAGGGTAGTATGCAGTGGTCCTGCTCTGTAAAACATTGACGTTTAAGATATACAACATGGTTTCCATTGAAGGGTAAACACACCTAAAATGGCTGACTTCCTGACAGCTACTAGGAACCCTTTCACTGCAATAAGCAAGTTTGATTCTGTTGTTCTATCAAACGCTTCTCCATAGAGAGCATGTGCATGGCGCAATGCAGCATTTTACCACGCATGAACTAGCCTCCTAATGCTTTTTCTGGGGTTATGATGAAATAATTAAGATTGGTGATGCCAGCAGAGGAGGCATGGCAGCAGCAGCAAGAACAACACAGAGTAGGATATAAGGTGAGTAAAACTTACCTTTCATACCTTACAGGGGTGAGGGGCCCCCGGGCATGACACCTAAATATGTATGGTAACACTATAGCGTTGTAGTGTTCCTTTAAATTCCACACACACACACTTTGTTTTGTTGCAGTTACTTTAACCCCTTAAATCCGGAGGACGTACTATTACGCCCTGCAGGAACCGGCTCTAAACGCCGGCGGGCGTAATAGTACGTCCTCGCCATAATGGCCGCCCACGTGGCCGGCGCTAATCGCCCGCTGCAGATCGCGGTCGGGGGGGATGCCTGCCCCCCCAGGCAACCCCCCCTGTGGCCGGTGACCGCGATCTGCAGTCTCTGATCGCAGTGACAGGCTGTCACTGCGACCAGTATTCAGCATGTGTCAGCCGATTTCAAATCGGCTGACACATGCGGCCGGCGGCTTTCCCCTTCTGCAGATCGCGGTCGGGGGACTTACCTGGCCCCCCAGGCAGTCCCCCTGGGGTCAGTGACCGCGATCTGCTAGGTCTGAGATCGCAGTGACAGGCTGTCACTGCGATCTCAGAGCGCTCTGATCGCAGTGACAGCCTGTCACTGCGATCAGTGTTACATGTGTCAGCCTATTGGCTGACACATGTAACTGGCACAATGATCCCCCTGCAGATTGGAAGGGGGGAGTGCTTGTACCACCCAGGCACTCCCCCCTGTGGTCAATTACCCAATCTGCAGGAGGTGATCACAGTGACAGGCAGTCACTGTGATCACTGATCCTGTGTGTCAGCCAGTGATGTGAAATCACTGGCTGACACTGTCTCTGCCCCCTGTCCTGTAATAAAAATAAAATATTAGTTAAAAAAAGAAATAAAAAAAATGACAGTTACAAATAAAATATACTTAGATCATATATATTATATATATATGATCTAAGTATATATATATATATATATATACACATACACACACATTTACACATACACGACGTGTATTTAAATATTAATATATATATATATATATATATATTAATATCAAATTACACGTAGACTGATACTGATTAAATATATATATAATTATTGTTATATATATTTATAAATAATATAAAAAAAATAAATATGTAAATACGTAAAAAAATAAAATAAAATAAATAATTAAAAATAAAATATTAAAAAATATATAGATGTGTTTTATTTCGTTCTAACTGTATTGTGATATTAATATATATATATTTATATCAAAATACACGTAGAACGAAATAATATATATATCTATATACATAAATATATACGTATATATCACTATATATATACCTATATATAAATAAAAATATAAAAAAAAAAAATATATATATATACGTATATATACACATATGTATATATATACATATATTAATTCTACACATATATTTATGTAATAATTTTACATAATTAGGTATCCTAATTAATTACAATTAGCGGGACCTGCCTGACCACCCATGCCGAAAGTATAGGGAATTTAATTTGCTAGCACTATATTTAACCCTATAACTTTCCAAGACACCATAAAACCTGTACATGGGGGGTACTGTTTTACTCGGGAGACTTCGCTGAACACAAATATTAGTGTTTCAAAACAGTAAAATGTATTACAACCATGATATCGCCAGTAAAAGTGACGTTTTTTGCATTTTTCACGCACAAACAGCACTTACAGGGACGATATTATTGCTGCAATACTTTTTACTGTTTTGAAACACAAATATTTGTGTTCAGCGAAGTCTCCTGAGTACAACAGTACCCCTCATGTACAGGTTTTATGGTGTTTTCAAAAATTACAGCGTCAAATATAATGCTTGTGTTTAATTTTTTTCACATTAAAATTCGCCAGATTGCTTACGTTGCCTTTATGACCCTATGGTAGCCCAAGAATGAAAATTACCCCTATGATGGCATACCATTTGCAATAGTAGACAACCAAAGGTATTGCAAATGGGGTATGTCCAGTCTTTTTTAGTAGCCACTTAGTCACAAACACTGGCCAAAATTGGCGTTTTTTGCATTTTTCACACACAAACAAATACGAACGCTAACTTTGGCCAGTGTTTGTGACCAAATGGCTACTAAAAAAGACTGGACATCGCTTATTTGCAATACCTTGGGTCGTCTACTATTGCAAATGGTATGCCATTATGGGTGTAAATTTATTTCCTGGGCTACTATACAGTCTCAAAGGCAACGTAACCAATCTGGCGAATTTCAATTTCAAATGTAACACGCTATATTTGACCCTGTAACTTCCCAAAACACCATAAAACCTGTACATAGGGGGTACTGTTTTACACGTGAGACTTTGCTGAATACAAATATGTGTATTTTATTGCAGTAAAAGCAAACAGTATTATGACATTAACAGTTAAAATGTCATGTAGAACGAAAAAAATAAAAAAAAATCTTATTTTCTCCCATTTTTTTCATATTAAATTATGTTTCATAGCTAAATATTTGATATTAAATGAAAGCCCTGTTTCCCCTGAATAAAATGATATATAATAAGGGGGGGTGCTGTCTAACACTAGACATATTGAGAAGCACTCCACATAACACACATACGATGTGTCATTGTTATAGAGCACTGTGATGGACGAATACACACCAGGAACTGGCACCTCGAAATAAAGAAACTGATACCACAGTATGAAAGAGAGAGTGATGTATGCTCTTTAAAAGAGACACTGTAAGCTGTCACTATGTAACAGGTTTACAATGCTGGCAGTGTGCCCTAACTTTGTTAAAATATTTCAGTTCTATTTTTTTTAGGACTTATTTACTTTTTTTTAAACAACTTGTTTAGACAGCCAGATCACTTCATGTCTGCTAGGTCTGAGATCGCAGTGACAGGCTGTCACTGCGATCTCAGAGCGCTCTGATCGCAGTGACAGCCTGTCACTGCGATCAGTGTTACATGTGTCAGCCTATTGGCTGACACATGTAACTGGCACAATGATCCCCCTGCAGATTGGAAGGGGGGAGTGCTTGTACCACCCAGGCACTCCCCCCTGTGGTCAATTACCCAATCTGCAGGAGGTGATCACAGTGACAGGCAGTCACTGTGATCACTGATCCTGTGTGTCAGCCAGTGATGTGAAATCACTGGCTGACACTGTCTCTGCCCCCTGTCCTGTAATAAAAATAAAATATTAGTTAAAAAAAGAAATAAAAAAAATGACAGTTACAAATAAAATATACTTAGATCATATATATTATATATATATGATTTAAGTATATATATATATATATATACACATACACACACATTTACACATACACGACGTGTATTTAAATATTAATATATATATATATATATATATTAATATCAAATTACACGTAGACTGATACTGATTAAATATATATATAATTATTGTTATATATATATTTATAAATAATATAAAAAAAATAAATATGTAAATACGTAAAAAAATAAAATAAAATAAATAATTAAAAATAAAATATTAAAAAATATATAGATGTGTTTTATTTCGTTCTAACTGTATTGTGATATTAATATATATATATTTATATCAAAATACACGTAGAACGAAATAATATATATATCTATATACATAAATATATACGTATATATCACTATATATATACCTATATATAAATAAAAATATTAAAAAAAAATATATATATATATACGTATATATACACATATGTATATATATACATATATTAATTCTACACATATATTTATGTAATAATTTTACATAATTAGGTATCCTAATTAATTACAATTAGCGGGACCTGCCTGACCACCCATGCCGAAAGTATAGGGAATTTAATTTGCTAGCACTATATTTAACCCTATAACTTTCCAAGACACCATAAAACCTGTACATGGGGGGTACTGTTTTACTCGGGAGACTTCGCTGAACACAAATATTAGTGTTTCAAAACAGTAAAATGTATTACAACCATGATATCGCCAGTAAAAGTGACGTTTTTTGCATTTTTCACGCACAAACAGCACTTACAGGGACGATATTATTGCTGCAATACTTTTTACTGTTTTGAAACACAAATATTTGTGTTCAGCGAAGTCTCCTGAGTACAACAGTACCCCTCATGTACAGGTTTTATGGTGTTTTCAAAAATTACAGCGTCAAATATAATGCTTGTGTTTAATTTTTTTCACATTAAAATTCGCCAGATTGCTTACGTTGCCTTTATGACCCTATGGTAGCCCAAGAATGAAAATTACCCCTATGATGGCATACCATTTGCAATAGTAGACAACCAAAGGTATTGCAAATGGGGTATGTCCAGTCTTTTTTAGTAGCCACTTAGTCACAAACACTGGCCAAAATTGGCGTTTTTTGCATTTTTCACACACAAACAAATACGAACGCTAACTTTGGCCAGTGTTTGTGACCAAATGGCTACTAAAAAAGACTGGACATCGCTTATTTGCAATACCTTGGGTCGTCTACTATTGCAAATGGTATGCCATTATGGGTGTAAATTTATTTCCTGGGCTACTATACAGTCTCAAAGGCAACGTAACCAATCTGGCGAATTTCAATTTCAAATGTAACACGCTATATTTGACCCTGTAACTTCCCAAAACACCATAAAACCTGTACATAGGGGGTACTGTTTTACACGTGAGACTTTGCTGAATACAAATATGTGTATTTTATTGCAGTAAAAGCAAACAGTATTATGACATTAACAGTTAAAATGTCATGTAGAACGAAAAAAATAAAAAAAAATCTTATTTTCTCCCATTTTTTTCATATTAAATTATGTTTCATAGCTAAATATTTGATATTAAATGAAAGCCCTGTTTCCCCTGAATAAAATGATATATAATAAGGGGGGGTGCATTTAATATGAAAGAGGTGAATTACGGTTGGACAGACATGTAGCGCAAATGCCAGGTTTTGTTTACGTTTTGTTTCGTTCACAACTTGTACATTTGGCTGCGGTGTTAAGGGGTTAAGAAAAATATATATATTATCTGTCAACCATGCAATCACCTGCTCTTGCTCCCTGTAAAAGGTTAAAACCTAAGGAATCCAAATTTGTATATCATTAAATTTCACTGTTGTCAGACAAAAAATAAAATAAAAATTGCACCGTGTACAAAAAAAAAAAAAGAAGAGTTTCTTGTCATCTCGAGGTGGAAAGAGAATCTTTTGTTTGGAACCTTAGGCGAATCTCGGACACAAATCAGCCGTAAATAAGGTTTTTAAATTAATAATGGAATAGTGCTCTTTGTGATGAGTGCCTTGATCAGCGCAATGCATATTGACTTCAAATTGTACAGCTGCTTTAATTGGTAGTTTTGTATCTTGCAAAATTGGTTATGCCTTAGGTAACTGGTTTCAATTTCCCATTAAATACTTGAGGTCACTTACTTCTGTTCGCCTACATTACAGCTTTCTGTATTGTGATGAACTGTAATAAATCATATTATCTGCCCAATTCTAGATGCCTGCATGATGATAGAAGATACAGCAGGTCTTGCTGTCTCTGTGTATCCATTTGTGGTAATTTTTTTTTTTTACATTTCTAAAGGGCCTGTTCTGAATACCATGTGTGACTTAATTACAATATTCCAATTTTAAGGTTTTTCTTCCTTGATGGTGAGAAAAGATTACATTTTTCTTCTCGTTCAAAAAGGTTTTGATGTGTATTGAAGCAAAATGGGATGAGATATGCTTGACGATGATAAGAGTGGTCTTGGAATTCTTTAAAATAAAAAATAAAAAAAGCTATATTATTGGGTCTACTATAGTTAAATGGACATTCCAGGCTGAATTTAACCCATTCTTTTTACAGATTACAGAGATTGCATTAAAATATGCAAATAAAGAAATGCCTAAAAAAATTTTTTTTAAAAAGGTACTCACATTTTATGTTTCAGCTTTTCCTGAAAAAGGAATATAAGGCTGAGCAGTAATTGTAATTAGCTCTCACCAAACCAGGAGGTTAGTTAATGGTAGAGCAAGGGTTGTGGGAGTGGTAGTTGAATTGTCCTCTATCTGTCACAATTACTCCAAAGTTAGTGTATTTTTGAATGAACAGATTAAGAAATCATCATTTAAAGCTAAACCACTTCCTGGTGTAAACAGAGGTCAGTGCAGATGCTGCAAAGCTTAGATATTTACGGCAAAAATTTAACCATTTAAGGATGTAAGCACTTATCCAAGTACAGAACCAAAACAAACCTAGAATTTGAGCTGTATGTCTGTTCAGCCATAATTTACTTTTTTCATATTAAGTATACCCACACTTATTATATATATGTTATTTCTTCAAGGCAAACAGGGCTTTCATTTCACATCAGTTATTTATATATAAGACATAATTTGATATGAATGACATTTTAAAAAGCGAGAACTTAAGAACTTTGGTTATTTTCCAACTTCTGCATGGTATTTTAATTGTAAATGTCATAATACTATGAGCTTTTACTGCAATAAAATACACATATTTGTATGCTGTGATGACCCAAAAAGTACAACGATACCCGTCGTTTACAGGTTTTATGGGGTTTTGGAAAGTTACAAGGTCAAATATAGGGCTTGCAAATTCAATTATCTTGAATGGGCTGTTATGAATTATAGTATTTTATATTATACATAATTAAAATACAGTTAGAACGAAATTACGGCGTTAAAGCCTATTGCATGCCCTTACATTGGGATGGGATAAAAAGGTTAAAAAATAATTGTTCAACTTTAGCCTGCAGTGGTTCAAGTGAATCCATATCATGTGTCAGTATATTATTGTAACACCAAATAAAAGTAGTGCTATTTGAGAGTGTTATTTATTTTTTTATGTGTATCACTGGTTTGCAGAATTTGATATCTAATACTACATTCTTATATTGCAATGACCATCTGAAAAGGCAACGATCAAGCACTTCATGATCAAAAACATGTACATGATATTATTTTTCCAGAAGATCATAGGAAAGCAACTTCATATGCATGAAATGCCCCTTCTGTGTCTTCTCAGAAGGTATTTGGATGGCAGAGATATGTTAATAAAAAATTATAAAAGAAATAAGCCATACATAAAACATGAATAGCATTGAAAGCTACTTTTATGTGCTCTTATGTCAAGCGTGACAGTTTCTCTTTAACTGTAGATGAATCCGCAAAGGCATGCCGGATATTGTACCACCAAATGTCACACAAATCCCTTCTGTCATCCGATTTATTGTAGGACAAAAGTGTTTGAAGTGTTTTAATGTGCGAGTCCTGAAGGAAAAGAGAATCGAGTCATTAAATAAAAGGAGTGTGGGTATTTTAATGGTTGGTATTGGGGGATAGTAAGGCAAAGTGATACATGTAGAGAATAGTTTGACGAGAGAGACTTTGAAGGAAAAAGCAGAGGTGTCAAAAGATGTGTCTACTGTGTTCGGCACATGAAACTCATCTTGGGTGACCATTGCTACCAAAATGGCAATGAACATGTAATTGAAACTTGATTACTGTCGTAATCCACTCGAATGCAATGTAGCGATAACACTGTATTAGTCTATTTAAATGAACACGTTTTAAGATGAGAAAATGTTTGTAAAGGTAGGAAAGGCGACATAATACAACTACTTCCATGGCTACATATGCACTGTGCTAGGCAAAATGCTTGCTAATGTATACATCAGAATACTCTGGTCATACTTTCACACATGTGGACCAGGGTTGCCAAATTCACTGTGTTATCCTGGATATATATCACTTTAATATACTGTCAGGTGGGGCATGACAAGTGCTTCTCTTGATATAATTGATATATTTATATGATATAAATGAATAATTTAATTCCTTATTGGTTACTGTGATTGTTTAACCCCTTAAGGACACATGACATGTGTAACATGTCATGATTTCCTTTTATTTCAGAAGTTTGGTCCTTAAGGGGTTAAAGTCGAAGCAGCAAAAGCACTTCATCTTACTGAGAAGATTTTGTGGAATATACACTGCATGTGTAGCCTTGCAAATCAAGTTAGAGTTGTTTTTCTGCAGTTTATACACATACTAGTGCCTGTCAGATGCATAACTAATTGGGGATCTGGACTAGTCAAGATTCATAGGTTAATTCACTTAAGTCTGAATGGTTCATACATTGTTCATACCCACTAAAAGTTATTCAGTGAGTGAAAAAAGGGTTGGCGAAAACCTTTGTTATATATAAATATGCACTTTCCTACCCAAAAAAAGTAATTTATTCAATAAAGATCTCATATTTCTGCATCTTGTAGTTGAAATGTAATTGTTTTAAAAGCTAACCAAAACAGGTTTAGTTTTTCTCATTTTTCTTAAAAAATCAAAACATAGGATTTTAAAGACTGCACCATTATGGCTAATGGAGGGTATTTTACTTCCCTCATGCGTTCCACTAAATTATGTTGGATTCATCCTCTCTGTCCCCTCAGATCCCTACACTCAAGTAACTCATTGTAAAATATGGAATTCCTAAAGCAGAATCTTAAAAACATGATTTAGCTGAATATATTTAGCTGAATATCTTTAGCCCTGCCTCTAACCGATACGTGTGTGTGTGTGTGTGCATGAAGTTGCAGGTATTATTTTTTCTGTAAAAATGTACAATTATCTTTATCATTTTAATGTTCACAATAACTATTTGGAATCCATTTACACTACATGAGAGTATTGTGTACTCGTGGCAGTATTTTAGAAATTATCAATAATCTTCATGAATTTGACATGACTGCTCCATTTTTATTACTTCCAGTGTCTATATGTAATGGTCATGTGATATAGATTTTTTTTAAGATTTCATTTTATGTTTACCTACCTCCTGTATTTAGCATACATATTTTCATGTGGCATGAAAGGGGGCGGGCCAGTTATGTGATTGCATTGTTTGTGCCGCCTGAAGAATTTGAAGTTCAGCCTGAGGTGCATGCATGCTGCACACTGTTTTAGTGCTCTCGCCAGTTATGGAACTATTTTCGGCATGAGGTGACAGTGCAGTTTCCAGGGTTCAGGGTTTTAAAACCGCCAGGACAGCGTTTTTTGGAGGGAAAAGGTGCCTGAGACTAAGGGGAACAAACGCTACCTGAGAGCCAGGCAGAGCACCCCATATTTTGGACGCAGGAGCTCCAGAAAGTTGACCGGATAAATCACCAAACACCTTGGAACTATTTTGGGCATAGGACCACATGTGCGGCCGGTCAGAACTTTAACACGGTGTCGTTTCCCCTACACTGCATAGATCTGAGCGCTATCAGGGCACTCAGATTAGGGCTATTTGGGGATGTATAATTTGTGGGGTTATTGTATATTTTAATGCTGTTTTGGGGTATTTTTATGTTTTTGTGTTTGCCTCTCTGTTCCTGGGAGATAATTAGCCTACCGGTTTTTAATGCAAATATCTCCCAGGCCCAGAGATTCCTGGGAGGTGCTTGTGTTGAATACAATGGAGACCTCCTGCTGGGGTCTGTGCATAAAAGGCAGAGTTTGGCTCATTAAAATCAGTTGTACTCCCAGAACTATATGTCATCTAGTTACTGGGAGGGGAAAGAACTAATCACTGCTCAGCACCTTGTTCCAGCCCGTGAAGGATTCAGCGGGGAAAGCGCAGAGGTTTCCTCGGTTCCAGCTAAGATGCGGTCCTTGGCAGAGACTGCCTCCTCTATAAACACACTAAGAATGCAGAAACTCCACTTCTTTATTATCAGAGTTTTATTGCCATTCAAGTTTGGACAGATTTGCAATGGATAATGGGGAAGTAAGGAGAACCTTTGATTTTGTCAAACTACTCCAACAGTTTCCATAGACCCATAGCGCCAGTACCGAAATGATGAGCTGCTGTGGTGATAGCATTTGGAGTACCCTTTCTAATGTTGATATGTGCATTTATCCTAATAGGACGAATACTTTTTGGAGACATAACGTGATGAATATCAGGCAGTTTGCTGAAAATAAGTGATTTTGTTTTGTTATTTGTGTGGCATCCAAACACTTTGGTGAACAAAAGCACATAATTTCAATTAATTCAGTAGCTTGACTGTCGTATGCAAAGAGGCTAAAGTAGACATAAAGGATTTGTAATGCATGATGTGAAAATCTGTTAGTACTTATTGAGAACTTGCCAAATGCAGAAGGCAGAATAATAAGCTATGGATGGATTGGAAGACATAACCTTGTCTTCAGAGAACTAAAAGATTTGTTTTAATGACGTCGTTCCTGATACATTGTGTACCTTGGAAGAGTTTAGTTCTCATTTGCTGCAAATAGCTATCCCATTACTGTGACATCAATCTTTCTACCTGGCCTAGAACACGTGTTATTAAATCCAAAGCAAAGTAGCTACCATAAGTCCTCAACAATATTCCATATAGAGTACAATCCATACAGTAATTCCCCGGTAATGGTTACATTAATTAAAAACACAGTAAATAAAAACGGCTTTTTTATTGCTTATATCTAAACATCTGTGGTTTCAATCTAAGAATTTCTTTCTACTACTTAACCCCTTAAGGACACATGACATGTGTGACATGTCATGATTCCCTTTTATTCCAGAAGTTTGGTCCTTAAGGGGTTAAACTACGTACTGCTTAGACTACTGCTGCAAGACTGGGCGGTCGAGTAGAGTCAGATCTGTGATAGACTCTGGCAATAATGCAGTAACGGTTCTTTGCTATTTTGTTGTAATTGCTGTTTGTTGCTAGTCATTTAAACTCCATGAGTGTCAATCACGTAACAGAGACAAAACTAACGGCTCGGAAAAGACAAAAACAGAGAGAATTAATTCAAGGAAACATAAGGCATTATGGGCAAGGAGTAACAGGGTTAAAATGACTAACTGAGTGGAAGGTAAAGGGTCTCCAAAGCACCTAAATAACACATATGATCATGGACCTGATTGAAATATCCATATCCAAACATAAAAATATATAAATTATCCAGGACAGGACAATAGAACGAAGGGAATATCTAGACACAGCGAAATGCTAAAACAAAATGTACATTACTGGGAATGTACATTACTAGGAATACAAACATTTATTCTTAATGCTATAGTGCTGTATTACCTACTTAAGTTACCCCCCAGCGTGGAATAAAAATGTATTTTACGTACCCTTTTCTCCATCGTAACACTCTAAAGACTACTTTAACCCCTTAACGCCATTACGGCGTTCTATGCCGTCCGGCTTTAAAGGGCTTTAAAGCTGTTGCGGCGGCATAGAACGCCGTAACGGCTTGAGCCCCCAGGAGGAGAGATGTACTCACCTCCGCCGTGATCCTCTTCTGGAGGGCTGCCTGACAGCCCAGGCAGCCCTCCCCCGGCAAATGAGGCACCCGGGGGCCATGTGATCGCTCTCAAAGAGCGATCACATGGCCCCCTATAGCTGGCTATGGATCTGCCAGCAGGGGGGCTGTCTAAAATATCAGACAGTCCCCCTGCTGGTAGGTAGTGTAAAAAAAAAAAAAAATTAGACAAGTGTAAAATTAAATTAAAAGTATTTTTATATATATAATATACAAAGTGTATTTTAATATTAATATTAGTATATATATATTAATATTAAAATACACTTAGAATGACGTTACATATATATAATATGTATATATATTATATATATAATATATATATATACATATATTATATATATATATATATATATATATATATACGTATAATTACAATAATACATAAATAAAATAATAAAATAAATAAAATATTGAAACAAAATGTAATATAAATTATCTATTCATATGTAATTTCATTCTAACGGTATTTTGTTATTAATATATATATATTGGTAACAAAATACACTTAGAATGACATTCTATATATATCTATCTATATATAAAATACAAATAACCGCAAATATATATATATATAGATAAATACATATAATTACATAAAAGATTACATTAGTATACACGTAGAATTTAAATACCTATAAATGCATATATAATAAAATTCTATGTGTATATTTAAATCTTTTAACATAATTATGGTATTTTATTAATTAAAATTTGATTGACATGCCTGACAACACAGGTAGAAAGTGCAGAGAATTTAATTTGCAAGCACTATATTTGACCCTGTAACTCTCCAAGTCACCATAAAACCTGTACATAGGGGGTACTGTTTTACTTGGGAGACTTCGCTGAACTCAAATATTAGTGTTTCAAACTGGTAAATTGTATTACAACGGTGATATTTTAAGTAAAAGTTAATTTTTTTGCATTTTTTACAAACAAACTGCACTTTTATGGACTATATTTTTATTGTAATATGATTTACTGTTTTAAAACACTAATATTTGTGTTTAGTGAAGTCTCCCGAGAATAACAGTACCCCCCATGTACAGGTTTCATGGTGTTTTGGAAAGTTAGAGAGTCACATATTAGGCTTGCATTTCATTTTTTTGACATTGAAATTTGCCAGATTGGTTATGTTGCCTTTGAGACCGTATGGTAGTCCAGGAATGAGAATTACCTCCATGATGGCATACCATTTGCAAAAGTAGACAACCCAAGGTATTGCAAGTGGGGTATGTCCAGTCTTTCTTAGTAGCCACTTAGTCACAAACACTGGCCAAATATTAGTTTTTTTGCTTTTTTCACACAAAAACAAATATGAACGCTAACTTTGGCAAGTGTTTGTGGCTACTAAAAAAAACTAAACATACCCCACTTTCAATACCTTGGCTTGTCTACTTTTTCAAATGGTATGCCATTATGGGGGTAATTTGCTTTCCTGGGCTACCACACCGTCTCAAAGGTAACATTACTAATCTGGCAAATTTCAATTTGAAAATGGAACGTTCTAAATTTGACCCTGTCACTTTCCAAAACACCATAAAACCTGTTAATGGGGGGTACTGTTGTACTTGTGAGACATCGCTGATTACAAATATGTGCATTTTGTTGCAGTAAAACCGTATTATGACATTTACAGCTAAAATGCGAGGCGGAACTACAGATTTTTTTTTTTAAAAATAAAAATTTCTCACAGTTTATTTTATTTTATTCATAATAAATTAGGTTTCATATATAAATATTTGATATGAAATGAAACAAAATGATATATAATAAGTGTGGATGCATTTAATATGAAAGATGGGAAATTACGGTAGAACAGACATATAGCGCAAATTCCAGTTTTTGTTTACGTTTTGTTTTGATCAGAACGTGTACTATTGACTCCGTCCTGAAAGGGGTTAATCTCCTGACGCTGGATACCCACACGCTATGCATGAGGACATCCAGCATCTGCTAAAACATCAATACTGGATTCAGGTGCAAACACTGCACATTCAAACTTCTGCCACCATGACCACTTAAAAAAGCTGAAGCAAGATCTCTCTCTCTTTTTTTTTTTTATACGGTTATATTGATTGAAAAGAAAACCTCCGATATTTACTACCTATTTACTCATACTTTTTCAAAGCACATTATTATAAACCATGTAGTTTTTAAGCAGAAAAGTAACATTAACGTCTTTAGTTTCCAATTTGCCCTGGGGTCTTTCGATAATAATGCAAATTACATATCACAAAGATCCTGTGTATGAAGATCTCTGCTTAATTTGGGAATACAGCATTATATTAACCTGGTATGCTTGTCTGGAGGTGGCAATCTGTGCCCTTAAAATTATAATTTGTTTAAAATAAACCTTTCTTCCATCAATAATTATGCTGAGCATGCATACCGATACAAACATGTCCAGCTGCATGATGAAGTTAAAAAAAAAAAAAAGAAAGATTATTCATGCTAGAAGACAGCCATTAAATGCCGAATTTATTGGCAGATAGAAAAAATCTATATAAATATAGATTGTTTTCACTGCTCTTTTATTTTTACCTTTTTTTTTATTTTTAGATCTTCTCACTTGATCTGTGAACCAAACAGCAGGAAAATGCTACAATCATTGTACTGCATATTATGACGATGATATTTATATTATGTATATATATTTTGGAGTACACCAATTGGCAAATTTTTCTTCTATCCAACCACATTTTTCACCAAACCAAAATGTATCTAGATTGAAACGTCTCAGAAATATAACCCAAATTGCCAGAAAAAAATAAATAAAAATTCAGACAAACCGAAACCTCCCACCATGCACAACTCGAATGTTTATACTTTATAAAAACATTTCGCGTAATGGTGAAACCCATTCCATTATATGTTTTAGCCTTTCATTTTCTGTTGCTGTACTGGAAAGATATAAACTATCAAATCCCAATTAGTTAAGTAATCAGAATACAAGATTGAGAGTATGAGAGCTTAGCAAAAAATGATTAGCATCCACGGGTTTTTATATTAATCATTCCTCTTGTGGGAGGAATGCAGTTATTCAGCACATGATGATAATTTAGTCATAAAGTGACATACATAGAAACACTCTAATTGTATTTATCCTGTCTGTCTCTCTCTCATTGTAAGACTGTGATTAAAATATTTTAGGAGCTAGAAGTGTTCTATAGAGAACTGCACTAAAATAACAAAAAATGAACGTGCAAACATTACTTTGTGAGGACTCATCGATGCAGGTATCCTGACACTTTTTAAACTTTTATTCTTGTTCCTGCCTTAAAGGCACACTATAGGCACCCAGCCCACTTCATCTCATCAAAGTGTGCTTGGTGCACGGTCCTTGACTCTTTACCCCTGCAATATAAAGCATTGCAGTTTCAGATAAACTGTGTTAAGACTGCCTCTAGTGGCTGTTTCTCAGTCAGCCACTAGAGGCGCTTTCTCTGTTTATATGAAATTGAACTATGTGAAATAACGCTGGACATCCTCACAGTTTGCAGGATGCCTATGGAGAACGTAAGTGTTTAAAGGGGAGGGGGGAGATAGATTTATGCTTGAGGGACACTTTAGTGTTAGGAATACACTTTTGTATCCTTTAAGGTTTTGACACAGTCCAGCTGGATTTACAATTAATAGTAAATAGGAATTTGTGTAATGACATTAGGATTTTTTTACATGGGGGAATAGCCATCTTTGATTGTATATGATAATATTATACAAATTTTAACTAAATATATGGAAATTATTATTATCAGAAGTAATATTATGTTATGTACCAATTTTAAGTGAAAATGTGTATGTGCAATCTCAGGTATTTATAATCCAGCAAAAATATGCTTTTAATTCAATTCATAAAGGTTACATTGAAGATCAATATTTCAGCCTCGTAGCAATATTTAGATGTATAAAAAAATATAAACATTCTGCAATATGCCTAGGTGCTAACCCATGCAATTATGAACAAACATAATAATTGGCAGCACTCCGAGGACTTCCAAAAAAGAGTCTTCACTAATACATGTCCAAAAATCTACGTGTTGACACTATGGGGTCATTATCAAGACTTGATAATGACCCCATAGGGTCGAAATGTCAATTTTTGGTCATGTATTAGTGAAGACTCTTTTTTGGAAGTCCTCGGAGTGCTGCCAATTATTATGTTTATATATATATGAATGTGTGTTTGTGTGTCTATACATACGGTTGTAATAAAACATTTTCAACCCCAGTTGAAAATCTGGTTTATTGTCAAAATTTCTTATAGTGGTTGCCCTAAATTCAACTAAAACTTACATTGACTTCTCCATTCTCCAAATTATTCATCTATAATTATTTTTGTTTTGTCTTTTTAGGTGCCTTGGCTGTTTCAGTTCCTCGTCTTGACTTAGTGATATCCTTTGTCGGTGCTGTAAGTAGCAGCACTTTAGCCCTGATCCTTCCACCTCTGGTCGAAATAATCACTTTTTATAAAGAAGACCTCAGTCTTTGGGCCATTGTTAAGGACATCGTAATCGCAATCATTGGCTTCATTGGATTCATATTGGGAGCATATGTAACAATTGAAGAAATAATTTATCCAACGAATGCACTTTCACTGAATACTACAGACAATATTTTTCAGGGGGCCAATAGCAGTGGTTTAGGTATTTTTAAAGGGGTAAATACGAGCATTTTAGGTATTCATTAGCTATATATTTACACCTTTTTATGTTAATCTTTATGATTCTGTGCCTTTAAGCGGGTTTGAAGGCAAAGTGCAATGTTATAAAATATTAACAGACGTGTATTTGCTCAATTGGATATTATATTTTGTTTCCTCGTATCGTAATATTACATTTTTACGGTGTTCTGCATCAGAGACCTTGAAGTCACGGAGATATACTTTCATAATCGAATCCAAGATTTATTTTGTATTCCAATTTTATAGGCTACGACACTAACAGTACAAGCAAATTGCAGGCTAGAAATACTTTTCATGCTGGAAAACATAAGAGCCTTTTTTATCGGTAGACTTCAAATGAGTAGTGTTCAACTGGAAGTGACAGCTAATTATTGTAACTGTGCACTTACAATAGAGAATGGCACATTCTAGAATGGACTTCATAGGTGAATCTAACTTTTTCTACTTCCTGGGTGCTTGGGTGTATTTAGGTAGATATACAGCTGTACAGGATCATTTTGCACTTCTTATATAGTTTACAAAAAAGCTAAAAAACAAACATTTAAATCTAATATAAACTTGTATTATTTTACACACGCTTTAGTTGTTGCTTGTTGCTTTAATTTAGCATATATGTTTATACATATTTTATATATATGTGTGTGTGTGTGTGTGTGTGTATATATATATATATATATATATATATATATATATATACATTTATTTAATCACATTGTGTTAATGATGTCACATATATGTGTTGTCTCATCATTGAGCGGAACATGAGCATACAACTTGCAAATGATCAAGCAAAATTCTCTGTGGCATAATCAGTAACATATTACCGATAAATTCTATGCAGTCTAAAGGAAATGGTACTCAACACAAAATGCAGTGAGCAATATAAGTCAAATGTCTGTGTTACGGGAGGGTGGCAAGCCCTTTTACATCCACAGTATAGTCAAAATAAGTATGAGCACATGTTCAGTGGGTAATTTTAGACTTTAGTTGGATCACCAACATGGAATGACAATTTAGTGACCATATGGCCGGACTTGTATTAAATTGCCCACTCACCACTTCAGTTTGCCATGGACACATTTAAGAGATAAATTAATGGGTTAATGTTGATGCTCCTGTTTTTTCATGTAATATCTTAAAGGGACACTATAGGCACCCAGACCACTTCAGCTCACTGAAGTAGTCTGGGTGCAATGCTGCTGTCAGTTTACCCTGCAATGGTAATTATTACACTTATTGAGAAACTGGAATAATTACATTGCATAGATAACTCCAACTCTAATGGCTGTCTACTAGACAGACACTAGAGTCACTTTCAGGTCGTTATGCTAAGTTTGGTTATCTAACTCAGTGTTTCCCAACCCAGTCCTCAAGGCACACCTACCAGTCCAGGATTTAAGGATTACCCAGTTTTGTCTAAGGTGTTTTTTCTTTTTTTTCTAAAAACACCTTAGACAAAACTGGGTAATCCTTAAATCCTGGACTGGTAGGTGTGCCTTGAGGACTGGGTTGGGAAACACTGATCTAACTGACGCTGGAGATCATCATGAAAGGGGAAATCTCACATGTTTTTGGCAAAGTTTTTTGATTTTCTTTTTAATGTTGATTTTTTTGTTAAAATATTGCTCTTTTGACATACAATCTAATAGGCACAGAATAAGCTGTATTAGGGATAGTTTTTTAAAAAAAAAAATAACTATGCAGTATGTTCAACTGTGTCGGATGTAAATCTTTTTTTTTTTTTTTCATTTTTTTTTCCATTTGATAATAGTAAGCCAGTATAGAAATATGTCACCTGCAGAACACCTACATTTTACTACGTAGCATGCAAATGAACAAAATATACTTTGAAACAGAGAACCCGAACATCTGTATGCTGACTGCATCAATACCTGGTTAAACGAAAATGATCAATGGGATGAAATGTGCATTTATTGAGGCAAAACATCATTTTCAAAAGTGGTTTTGTAAACTGCAATACAAAAAAATATTTTATTTCTAAAAAAAAAACTATACATATATAATGCACAATCTGAAATTTAAATATACTACAGTTATAGGTAATATCACAAAATATTAAGGTAAGGTAATAGCCACAAAATAAATTGTTGCAAAAATAGTTACACTATGTGTTGGCAGAACAACTAAAACATCTCTGCTATATATTGTTCTTTCCAAATATGTTAGACTGCATATATATATATATATATATATAAATCATCCTTTGATAAGAATGTATGTAGCTATGTTTCTTGTAAACGGTGTACTTAAGTTATTAAATCCATTTTCAATATTTTAAGTTGGATTAAACATTATATATATTTATGTAAAACCTTATCAGATGCAAGTCAAACTGTGTTCACGTTTAGCTTTCTATACTATAGTATAATAATATTTGAATACATTGTATTGAAAAAAATCCAACAGAACATAATTTTTTTTTATGGTTGTTTTTGTAATATTTCAGTTTACCGAAGATACATTTTATGACTTGAGATTGTGTTCTATTTTTTGGGGATTTTTGTGTCTGTATGTTTAAAAAAAATATATAGTATGCACAAAAGGAATGGTGTGTGTGTGTATATATATACATATGGTGGTTATATGGTACAAATTGTATATGTTGACTATTGGAAATAAAAAAAATCAATTTTGAGCGCGGCTGCTACTTTTTGGGTGATCTGTACATATGTTTAATGGGAAATTGCTGGAGACAGGTATTAAAAAACAGATTCTAACACTTGAACTTTTTTTATTTTATTTTAGAGTTTGTTTTTTTAGAGTTGTGCATTGGATGATTGTAAATTATTAATCTGCAATGCCATTTGTTTTTCCATATGTCTGACAGCTTCATAATAATTGCCAAAGGACAAATATCAATTTTAAAACCTTCAGTAGGTTTTACAGCATTAAAACAATTTGCTTGCTAAAGAAAACACTCAAATATGTTCCTTCTTTTTATTTTCCAAGCATTGGTGAGAATAACTAACACAAAAGAGAAAAGGAGTTGAACAGTACCTAACATTTCAAATGTGCTAACAGAGGGATGTATAACACTACCCTCACCTCCAGCTTGAACACTGCAGCCCCACTGCAAACATGCACCTAAATCAACACGCTACCTGCAAAGATGCTCCCGTTGTGCTGAACGCTCCTGGAGGAAGTCTCGCACACAGTCTGACTTTCTCCATTATAGATTCATATTGTGTTCATACAGCGCAGCCCTTAACCTCGCCAAACAGTCATACTTTTCCTCTCTCTTATTAATTCATGCTTCCGCAATCCCAGGTGTCTTGACACCTTTAATTCTCTTCTTCTCCCTGCTGTGGCCACTTCCCAAACTAACCTTATAGCCGATAGCTTTGCATGTTACTTTACCGACAAGATTGAACAGCTAAGGAAAGAATTCTCCCCACCTTGCCATTCTCTTTCTCAACCAAACGTAGATCATGCCTTTCCTACCCTTCAGACTTTCTCCCTGGCTACTGAACAAGAGGTGGCTGTGCTTCTCCTTTCCTCTCGCCCCACCACTTGCCCGCTCGATCCTCTCCCATCTCACTTTATCAGATCTCTCTCCCCTTGTCTTGCGCCTTTCTTAACACACCTCTTTAATTGCTCTCTCTGTTCTGGCATTGTCCCTGCTGACCTTAAACATACATACTGTAGTGCCTATCCTGAAAAAAAACATCTCTGTCCTCCCCCTCTAACTATCGTCCCATATCCCTGCTCCCTTTCTCCTCAAAGCTTCTGGAAAGACTTGTCTATACCCATATGTCTCACTTCCTCAATTCCAACTCTCTCCTTGACCCTCTTCAATCTGGCTTCCACCTTCTCCACTCTACTGAGAGTGCCCTTATCAAAGTTACTAATGACCTAATTGCAGCTAAATCCAAGGCCACTGCTCCGTACTATTTATTCTTGACCTCTCTGCTGCCGTTGACACCGTTGATCATGCTCTCCTTCTTCAAACTCTTAAATCACTTGTGACTCTGTCCTCTCGTGGTTTTCCTCCTATTTCTCACAACACTCATTCAGCATCTCCTTTTCTAATGATACCTCCTCCCCTCGTCCTGTCTCGGTTGAAGTCCCCAAAGGCTCTCGCCTTGGTCCCCTTCTATTTTCTCTGTATGCTTCCTCTCTTGGCAAACTTATTACCTCTTTTGGATTCCACTACCACCTGTATGCTGATGGCACCCAGATATATCTCTCCTCCCTGGACCTCTCCACTGCTGTCCTGCAATGTGTCACTGCTTGCCCTTCTTCCATCTCTGACTGGATGTCCTCCCGCTTTCTGAAACTCAATCTCTCTAAAACTGAGTTTCTTGTCTTTCCTCCTCCTCGTTCGCTCTCCCTTCAAAGTAGTGGTATCCACATAAGTCCATCCTTGCAAGCGCACTGTCTTGGCATCATACTTGATTCTGGACTCACCTTTAAGCCTCACATCCAGTATGTTGCCAAATCCTGTAGATTACATCTTAAAAACTTAGCCCGCATCTGCCCCCTTTTACGCAAGATGCTACCAAGGAGCTTGTCCATGCCCTAGTAATTTCACGCATGGATTATTGTAACCCTCTCCTAATTTGTGTTCCCACAAGCCGTATTGCCCCACTACAGTCGGTAATGAATGCTGCTGCCAGACTGATTTTCCTCTCTAGTCGGTCCTCTCATACCTTACCCCTCTGTCAGTCCTTACATTGGCTTCCCGTATCCTATAGGAGTCAACTTAAAGTGCTAACCCATACCTATAAAGCACTCAACAATTCTAGCCCCTCTTATATTTCTTCACAGATCCATAGGTATGCCCCTTCTCGGTCTCTCCGCTCTGCCCGTGACCTTCTCCTGTCCGCTGCTCACACCCGTACGGCCAATTCACGCTTGCAGTCGGTTCCCTTCCTGTGGAATAGCCTGCCTACCACCATCAGACTCTCCCCTAGTCTTCAATTGTATAAGAAGTGCCTTAAAACCCATCTCTTTAGGAAAGCTTATGGCCTCCAAGAGTAACTTCTACCTTACATACCTGTCTCTTGTTCTCTTCTAAAGGGCAGTATTTACTCTCTCCTCCAGCTCTGCTTTACTCCCACCTTATTTGATTGCTATTTCCTGTCCTAATGTGTTTTATACCCCTCTTCCTATAGACTGTAAGCTTGTTGGAGCAGGGTCCTCTTCAACCTATCATTCCTGTAAGTTTTCTTGTAATTGTCCTATTTATAGTTAAATCCTCCCTCTCATAATATTGTAAAGTGCTACGGAATCTGTTAGCGCTATATAAATGGCAATAATAATAATGTAGTATACCAATGAATTGAGTTTTATAACATACACTTGGTTGTCGCGGTATGAGACTGCACAAGCAGTCTTTTATGGGTTACACAACACTAAATTCAAAAGGTCTCTAATGATATACATTATTGTAGGTAGATGTGTGCCATGGAACATATTCTTAAATGTAGCAATTAAGAGTTAGAGGTTTTGTGGCAAAACTTGTGTGCGACGGAATGAGTTGGAAACAGTGGAAGATGTTCAGATCTGTGGAGCTGGCCCACCCAGTCGTTGTCATGCTGTACAAGAAGGATTTCTCTCAAATCTGACCAGGGGAGCCAAGTCTGGTTAACAGGTAACAAACAGGTTTGCAAGAAGGTCATGACAGATTCCATAGCTTAAAGCACCTCAAAAACCTAGTTTTGGAAATACAGATTCCTACACTGCCAGCATTATGTGTAAAATTGGTGTGTGTATGGCTATATTGCCACATATATTATGCCAAGCTGTCTGTAAAAACATGTAGCTGTGAATATAATTGAAATGCACATATTCTTCCTTCTGGTCAGATGGCATTGATTCTTTTTCTATTTGCTCCTGGATTTCAATACAGGGAGTCACATAAGCTCTTGTAAAGTGTTGTTGGAGATTAATTTGTCTGTGTGTTTACTTACTGTATACACATAGTTAAAGGGACACTATAGTCACCCAGACCACTTCAGCTCAATTAAGTGGTCTGGGTGTCAGGTCCCTCTAGGGTTAACCCTGCCTGATGTAAACATAGCAGTTTCTGAGAAACTGCTATGTTTACATCTGGGGTTAAGCCAGCCTCTAGACAGCCACTAGAGGCGCCACTAGAGGCGCATCGGCAATGATTGAGGCATATTATGCCTCAATCACGCAGAGCGTCCATAGGAAAGCATTAAAAAATGCTTTCCAACGGACACTTTGAATGCGCGGGCGGCAGTGCCGTGCATGCGCATTTGGCGCCAGTGACGTCAGTCAAGGATGCTGACGGCGGCGGGGGAGGAGAGGTAAGGGAGCCCGGCTGGGGAAAAGGGTGAGTAGCTGAATGGGGTTTTAACCCCTTCAGTGCCGCAGGAGGGGGACCCTGAGGGTGGGGACACCCTCAGGGTACTATAGTGTCAGGAAAACCAAGCGATTTTCCTGACACTATAGTGTCCCTTTAAAGGCGCAGATTTGTTCTGGGATTTCTGAATGCATAATGCAATAATGTTAGAAATGGTATGTTTTATATTCTTTTCTTGTTTTTAGTGTCTCACTAAGCATGAGCAAGCTGCTCACTAAGCTACTCTGAAACAGGACCAGGCATATCTAGTTGTTAAGACATTTTGCCAAAAATATTCAAAATTAGAGGACGAATTGCCTTCCCTACTGTAAATAATAGAGAAAACCCAAAAAGAGAAGTAATTGTGTAGCATGTACCCGAACTTTGTTATTAAACTATTGGGAAATGACTTAAACCCTCAGTGTAAGACCAAGCCTGGGCACTCCTGTCCCATAACAGCCTGCCCCATAACTTTAGCTTAATGAAGGAGTTTTGGTGTGTAGAACATGCCCCTGCAGTCTCACTGCTCAATCCTCTGCCATTTAGGAGTTAAATCCCTTTGTTTATGAACCCTAGTCACACCTCCCTGCATGTGACTTGCACAGCCTTCCATAAACACTTCCTGTAAAGAGAGCCCCATTTAGGCTTTCTTTATTGCAAGTTCTGTTTAATTAAGATTTTCTTATCCCCTGCTATGTTAATAGCTTGCTAGCTCCTGCAAGAGCCTCCTGTATGTGATTAAAGTTCAATTTAGAGATTGAGATACAATTATTTAAGGTAAATTACATCTGTTTGAAAGTGAAACCAGTTTTTGTTTTCATGCAGGCTCTGTCAATCACAGCCAGGGGAGGTGTGGTTAGGGCTGCATGAACAGAAACAAAGTGATTTAACTCCTAAATGACAGTGAATTGAGCAGTGAAATTGCAGGGGGATGATCTATACACTAAAACTGCTTTATTTAGCTAAAGTAATTTAGATGACTATAGTGTTCCTTTAATAATTCGTTAGAATCAATATATATTTGTTTATTTAATTATTTGATCTAATTTTGATATTAGTCTAATTTTGATATCTAAAAAGAAAAAATAATATTCATTGAAAAAAAAGTAAATCCGGTGTGGCAAAAACATATTTCTGTTGTAACAAGAATATGTATAGTATATAATACATAATATAACAGTAACTGGAATATATTTAAATTAATATATAAATTATGATTGTATATCATGAGAATGTAATATAAAAAGAACCCAGTAGGAAGCTGATAATCATTTTCTTTACAGTATAAATATGAAGTTAAAATAAAGCAATTATTTTTGAGTAAAATTATTATTTGTTTAAAATTCCATCTATATAATCCTTCTTTCTATACACTTTCAGATTCAGTCATAATTTATATCAAACAGCACATAAAGGGAAAAAAGCCACGCAATGCAGTGGTTTTAATGCATGTACACTGTCTCTTTTGTCTAGTAAGGTGAAACATTGTAATTTCAGAAAAAAAGCAATGTTTGCATTTTTCCAAAAATATGCGACCAATCCCTATAAGAAGCATCGGTCTGGAGAGTTGTCCTCTGTGCTTCTCTTTGAGAAGCATTTGATTGGAAAATGCCATGCACTAACAAGGAAATATGTACTGGACAAAAAGGGCTCTGCTGTAGACTTCTGTGGGTAATGAAAGGTACTTTTGTAGTAGTTCAGACATATTTGTGCAAATATTAATAAATGCATTTTTTTGGCCCTGATTATTTTAATTTTTTTTAACCTTTTTATTATATTTTTCTTCAGTATAAAATGACAAACAACATCAATACATACAAAATATAAATAAAAATAAAAACAATAGACTAAACATGACACAAACAATTATACAGAAAGAGGCACACAGAGATACATCTGTTGATCAATTTACATCCATCTTGTTACCATCCTAATGAACCTGTGTTACCCTCCTGTGCAAATGCAACCTCTATCCATTTCTGTCAACGAGAGTCCCCAGTCTATATTTTACCCGTACTCAATTTCTTTCCGTCTCTGATCCTATTTGGATATGATACGCAATTTTTTTTCCCCAATTATCCCACAAACCAGAAGTCTTGTTCGGACATTTAGAGTAATTTTTTTTCCATTTTTATTTGGTATAATAATTGTGAACATGGTTAATCGTAAAAAAAAAAATTATCTTTTCCAGTTTCTTGCTATCACTATCTTTGCAGCCAACAAGTAATGAGTTATCAAAAATGTATCTGTCTTCCTTAAATTGGGCCAATAAATATGCAATAACATTATTTCCGGAGTTATTGATAATTTAACATCGCATAATTTATATACAATTTTTTGGAACCCACTGCCATACGACTGACACTTTTTTACATGTCCACCACATATGTGCATAGCTACCCTTCTCCTCTCTACACTTCCAACATTCCTCACTTCGATAGTCTTGTTGGAGTCATATACCATAAATTAATTAATATAAAATGGGTTTCTATCAACGTAAGTGAATGAACATATTTATTAATTTTATAGGAAGAAGATACTCATTCCTTTTCATCTATTTCTATCCTTAAATCTTTATTCCATTTTCTTATGGCTCTAGATGTTTCTGTGATCTTATTTTTTTTCTGTCAGTTTAAAAAATCAAGAGAAAAGCTGTTTTACTCTGTTCTCCTGTAATATTGTTATTATAATTTAGTACAGATTTCCTTCTGATACCAATATAACTTTATCCATAAACTGTTTAACCCTGGTATAAGTGAAAATATCATTGTCTGTCAAATGAAACTCTTCTACCATCATATTGAAAGGTTTTATTATCTCAAACTAAATCTTTAATTACATTTATGTTTGGCTTTCCATGATTTTAGAGAGATATTCTTCATTATTATTTCTAATGAGTTCAAACTTTGAAAGTCAAAGATTTTTTTTTCCAGATCAATTTTCTTGTTAATTTTATACCATATAGGTATAATTTGATTCAGAATATAGGAGTTGGGTAGATAATTTTTTTTTATATTCCATATTATATCTACTGGATCCTTCAATTGACTGACTTCTATTTCTATATGAAACAATGCTTCTGTTTTATTTTGCTCTAACTGACATGTCATTACATGCATAATTATGCCAGCCTCATAAAGGGAGCATCCTAAACAAATATATCCATTTCGGAAGAACATATGATTTCAAAATATTTATTCTTCCTCCCCAGGATATTTCTAGTTTCCTTCATTCTTTTAAGTTTTTGTTAGTTTCCTTTAAGAGATCTATAAAGTTTATTCGCATAATACTATTTATATTCTTACAGATTTTCATTCCCAAATATATAAATCTTTTTGCATGCATAAAACCATAATTTTCTTGATAAGTAGCTATGTCCTTTTTAGATATATTAATATATTACGTTTGATTTTGTTTTATTGAATTTATAGTTTGAAACTGTACTATATAATTCTATTTCTGATATATGCTATATGAAGCCCCAATCCTCATTATCTCTTAGTTTATTTAGCTTAATACAGTGACCTCTAATTACAGCTTGATCGTCCTATACCTGTCCATTTTTATTTTCTTGGAAATAAAACTTTGTCCTTTCGTCTAAATGGTCTTTATATTCTTTATTTGGTAGTAAAGTATCATCAAGTCTCCATGTTGTATTATGGTTATTTTCTATGATTGGTTTTATTTAACTCTAGAGTTACACTGTTATGATCTGACCATATTACTGGTTTGATTTCTATTTTAATGCATTATTTCTGTCAACTTTAATTCTCCTAAAAAGAAATCTATTCTAGAGTGTGAATCATGAGGCCAGGAATAGAATGTAAATTCTTTAAAGGGGCACTCCAGGCACCCAGACCACTTCTGCCCATTGGAGTGGTCTGGGTGCTAACTCCCACTACTCCTAACCCTGCAAGTGTAATTATTGCAGTTTTCTGTAAACTGCAATAATTACCTTGCAGGGTTAACTCCACCTCTAGTGGCTGTCTACTAGACAGCCACTAGAGGGAACTTCCTGGATTATAGCACAGATTATCTGTGCTAGAGCGTCGCTGGACATCCTCACGCTGTGTGAGGACCTCCAGCGTCGCTCATTTCCCCATAGGAAAGCATTGAAAATCTTTTTCAAAGCTTTCCTATGGGGAGCGCTAATGCGCATTAGGTCTTCCCGGCCGGTGAGCGGGATCAGTCTCGCCCACCGGCCGACGGAGTCAGTAGGAGGAGCGGCGCGGAGGAGGAGACAGCGACAAGGGGCAGCTGCCTCAGGTAAGTGACTGAAGGGGTTTTCACCCCTTCAGTACCTGGGGATTGGGGGGTGGGAGGAAGAGGGAACCTGCAGTGCCAGGAAAACTGATTGTTTTCCTGGCACTGCAGATTCCCTTTAACCATTTCAGGACGGAGTCAATAGTACACGTTCTGATCAAAACGTAAACAAAAACTGGAATTTGCGCTATATGTCTGTTCACCCGTAATTCACCTCTTTCATATTAAATGCACCCACACTTATTATATATAATTTTGTTAAGGAGAAACAGGGCTTTCATTTCATATCAAATATTTATATATGAAACATCATTTATTATGAATAAAATAAAAAAACTGTGAGAAAAATGTTTTTAAAAATTTGTAGTTCCGCCTCACATTTTAGCTGTAAATCTCATAATACTGTTAGGTTTTACTGCAAAAAAATGCACATATTTGTAATCAGCGATGTCTCACGAGTACAACAGTACCCCCCCATTAAAAGGTTTTATGGTGTTTTGGAAAGTTACAAGGTCAAATATAGAACGTTCCTTTTTCAAATTGAAATCTGCCAGATTAGTAATGTTACCTTTGAGACGGTGTGGTAGCCCAGAAATGAGAATTACCCCGATAATGGCATACCATTTTAAAAAGTAGACAAGCCAAGGTATTGAAAGTGGGGTATGTTTAGTCTTTTTTAGTAGCCACTTAGTCACAAACACTGGCCAAATTTAGCGTTCATATTTGTTTTTGTGTGAAAAAAGCAAAACACTAATATTTGGCTACTAATATTGTGGCTACTAAGAAAGACTGGACATACCCCACTTGCAATACCACGGGTTGTCTACTTTTGCAAATGGTATGCCATCATGGGGGTAATTCTCATTCCTGGGCTACCATACGCTCTCAAAGGCAACATAACCAATCTGGCAAATTTCAATGTAAAAAAAAATGAAATGCAAGCCTTATATGTGACTTTCTAACTTTCCAAAACACCATAAAACCTGTACATGGGGGGTACTGTTATTCTCGGGAGACTTCACTAAACACAAATACTAGTGTTTTAAAACAGTAAAACAAATTACAACAATAATATAGTCCATAAAAGTGCCGTTCGTTTGTAAAAAAAATGCAAAAAAATTAACTTTTACTTAAAATATCATCGGTGTAATACAATTTACCAGTTTGAAACACTAATATTTGAGTTCAGCAAAGTCTCCCAAGTAAAACAGTACCCCCTATGTACAGGTTTTATGGTGTCTTGGAGAGTTATAGGGTTAAATATAGTGCTTGCGAATTAAATTCTCTGCACTTTCTCCCTGTGTTGTCAGGCATGTCAATCAAATTTTTATTAATAAAATCACAGAATTATGTTAAAAGATTATTTAAATATACACGTAGAATTTTAATATATATGCATTTCTAGGTATTTCAATTCTATGTGTATACTAATGTAATCTTTTATGTAATTATATGTATTTATCTATATATATTTTTGCGGTTATTTGTATTTTATATATAGCTAGATATATATAGAATGTCATACCAATATATATTAATAACAAAATACAGTTAGAATGAAATTACATTTGAATATATAATTTATATAAAATTTTGTTTCAATATTTTATTTATTTATTTTATTATTTTATTTATTTATTATTGTAATTATACATATATATATAATATATGTATATATCTGTATACAACTTCCACCTCAACACCCGTGGAAAAAATAAAATATTAACTTAGCTTTTGGGTACTTGCTTCCCTTAAGTTACCTCCCAATGCGGTAACTATGTACAAAATCTTAGAAAATAAAAAACGATCAGGGATCCAGCTTGTACCACTAAAATGGAAACATAAAATGCAACATAGTGTAATACAGTTACAACTTTAAACACTTGCTTCACATTTCAAGGTTACACTCACAAGATGACTGATTAAATCAGGCCCTCAAGGTGCCTCCCCGAGATAGGGAGGATTTTCTTTGCTGATTACCACGCCAAATCCGGTTATACAGTCCACACACTCCCAATGGTCAGGTTTAGAAAAGATTTATTGGCTTTTTAAAATTATGTATATACACTAAATAAAAGATAAATAATAGATAACGGTCCTACGCGTTTCGTTCCCCTTAGGGAACTTCCTCAGGGACCAAAAATAAAAATAACAATAACAGTAAAATATAAAATTACATACACTACCAACAAAGTGACAAATGCACAAATAAGCCTAATAACCCCCTCCCTCTCCTTCCCTTAAATATGGTGGAGCTGGAAGTCCATTGGTGGTGTGGTGGTGTCAGGGCTCCGCGGGCAGCTATGATTGGAGGCTGCAATCCTCTTGCAGCACTCACCCTCGGTCCGTCGCCGCCCGCGGTCCCCTCTCCCCTTACCGATCAGCGAGCGGCGTCCGCTCCTCTTGACACGCCGCTCGCATCCTCCACTCCTCCTCCCAGCGGCAGCATGTATAACGCTGCACGCTGGGAGCCAGCACTGATATCTGAACGCCTGGGTCACTCACGTGACCCGGCGTTAAAGCTACAGCACAACAATCACAGTGGGGGGTATAGATATCCCCCACGTGTGATTGTTAATTCTGATTGGAAGTTATCCAATCAGAATTAAGATAAGGATTTAAATACTTACCTTTCCTGTCTCTCACTGCCCTGTTGTGGTCTTTGATACCTGAATTGCTCTTTGCTAGTGTGTCTCTCTGGTTACCTATTATTTGGCTTGTTATTCCGATTCTCCTGCTTTCTCCATTCCTTTGACCTCGGCTTGTTTCTTGTTCTCCTGTTTTCTGGCTCTCTTTACTTGGCTTGTCTCCTGACTATTCTAAGTGTGCTTAACCCGGCCATTCTAAGGACCGGTACTGCACCCTTTACTATCTGTGACCTGTTAGCGTGTTAGGTTCCCCTAATCGTGACATTACAACAGGGCCAAAATGGAACCTGCTGACATTCCACAGCTACTAGTTAATCAGGAGGCTAGAATGGATGGTTTAGACCACCGTATGGACCAGTTTGCTCAGGCACACTTGCAACCTGCCGTTCAGGAGGTTGCTGCTGCTGTGCCCGAACCCATTCCTACTCCGGTACCCGTTCCTGCTCACGTAGTTAATATGACGCCGCCACAGCACTATAGCGATGATCCAGCATTGTGTCGTGGTTTCCTCTACCAGATTGATATCCATTTGGTGATGAATCCACGTTCCTATCCCACTGATAGATCCAAAATTGCCTTTTTGATAAACCATCTGTCCGGGAGAGCTTTAGCATGGGCCAACCCCATGTGGGAGAATACGTCTCCTATGTCCTTTGCAGATTTTTTTACAGCTTTCAAACGCACGTTTGATCAACCCGGTAGGGCTGCCTCTGCTGGCAAAGCTCTGCTTAGGGTCCGACAGGGTAACAGATCTGTAGCGGATTATACTATCGAATTCCGCACTCTAGCAGCTGAAGTGGCTTGGAATAATGACGCCCTCGTAACAGCCTTTCAGGAGGGTTTGGCCGCTTACATACTGGATGAAATAGCATCCAGTGAATTGCCTGTTCTTCTGGATGATGTTATAGACTATATTATTCTTATTGATAACCGTATTAGAGAGAGGCGTAGTCAAAGACGGATGGATACACGGGTGTTACCTGCTCTACCCAGTACTGCATTACTAGCATTACCCGCTCCTAGGCAACCATCCCCCGAACCCATGCAATTGGGTGCTACGGGGTTAACTGAGGCTGAAAGAGCGTATTGTAGAAGGGAGAAGTTATGCCTATATTGTGGAAAGAGGGGGCACCACTGTAATACCTGCCCTAAATTACAGGGAAACTACAGCACCTAAGGCCTAGAGAGGGGTCAGCCTCGGGTGTTATGACTTTGTCCCCTCATGTGTCCATCTCCAGACCGTTTATTACGGTTTCTCTTTTGGTCAATAAAACCACTATAACAACCAAAGCCTTGATCGATTCAGGTGCGGCAGACAACCTTATGGATGAGAACTTTGCTAAAACCGCAGCCTTGACTTTGATCCAAAAGGCCACACCCTTGGCCGTTGAGGCCATAGATGGTAGACCACTTGAGAAACCTCTGGTGACCCATTAAACCCAAGAAATAGTTATGTCTGTGGGTGCTTTGCACAAGGAAAGGTTAACCTTCCAAATAATTGACTCCCCTACTGCTTCCATCGTTCTGGGTTTTCCCTGGTTAGTTAAACACAACCCAGTACTTGATTGGGGTTGTTTAGATATACTCTCCTGGGGGGAATCTTGTCAACGAGACTGTATGGCTCATGTACGTCCTGTTTGTTTACTCAACGTGCCCACGGCTAAACCGCTTTCTGTTTCTGTCCCTTCTGTGTATGCAGACCTTGCATTGTTTTTTGAATAAAGGGAGGCATATAAGCTACCTCCACATTGTGACTATGACTGTGCCATAAACCTGTTACCCGGTACTATGCCTCCTAGGGGTAAGGTCTACCCTCTTTCTGAGAAAGAAAACCAGGTAATGGAGGAGTACATACGGGAATCCTTAAGTAAAGGTTTTATTAGAAGGTCCTCCTCTCCTGCTGGTTTCTTTTTTGTGGCAGAAAAGGAGGGCGATTTGAGGCCATGTATAGACTACAGGGCGCTAAACAATATAACGATTAAAATTGCCTATCCGATCCCTCTCATCACTGAGTTGTTTGATCGTGTTAAAGGTTCTAAATATTTTACTAAACTAGACCTCAGGGGGGCTTATAACCTTGTTCGTATAAAGGAGAATGATGAATTGAAAACGGCGTTCAATACATATAGTGGGCATTACGAGTATCTAGTTATGCCTTTTGGATTGTGTAATGCTCCTGCTGTATTTCAGGATCTCATAAACGATGTCCTTAGAGATTTACTGCATGTCTGTGCCGTAGTCTACCTTAATGACATACTTGTATATTCTCCGGATTTGAAGACGCACCATACTCATGTAAGGATGGTGCTTAAGAGGTTGTTGCAGAACGGTCTTTATTGTAAATTAGAGAAATGCTTATTCGACCAAACTTCTGTACAATTCCTTGGGTATGTCATTTCTGAACAAGGATTCAGCATGGATCCTTCTAAATTGGAAGCTATACTGTCCTGGCCCCTTCCCCAAGGACTTAAGGCAATACAGCGGTTTATAGGGTTTGCCAATTATTATAGGAAATTTGTTAAAAACTTTTCATCCATCATTTCCCCTATCACTAAACTGACTAAAAAAGGTTTACACCCCAGGGTTTGGACTCCTAAAGCTATTGAGGTCTTCGAGACTCTTAAAAAGGCATTTGCCACTGCCCCTGTGTTACACCATCCTGATCCTTCCCTTCCCTTTGTGCTGGAAGTAGACGCTTCTGAATCAGGTATAGGAGCAGTGTTGTCACAAAGACAATCGTATGACGAACCCCTCCTTCCCTGTTGTTCCTTTTAGAACTGCTTGTCTGAGTCTGAAAAGAATTACGACGTCGGGAACAGGGAATTATTAGCTATAGTGATGGCTTTTAAAGAATGGAGGTACTTATTAGAAGGAGCTAGACACAAAATTCTGGTTATAACAGATCATAAAAATCTATCCTATATCGCAGACGCTAAAAGGTTATCCTCTCGTCAAGCTAGATGGTCTTTATTTCTCTCACGCTTTCAGTACATAATCACTTACAGGCCTGGATATTGCAATGTCAAGGCTGATGCTATCTCCCAACAGTATGAATCTTTAGATTCAATTGCCTCTACTCCTGAGCCTATTGTGCCTACATCTAATATAATAGCTGCTATCCGTTTGGTTATTTTGTCTCTTTTCCTTGATGGTATCAAGACATACCAATCCCAAGCACCCTCTGAGACTCCTGTTGGTAAGCTATACGTAAAAGTGAAAGACAGAAAAAAGTTATTAGCTTTAATTCACACCGCCAAAACTGCTGGTCATCCAAGGGTTACTAAGACTTACAAGGGTCTCCTCCAACAGTTTTTGTGGCCCTCACTTAAAAAAGATGTGGCAGATTATGTGCAGGCTTGCCGTGTCTACACACAGTGTAAGTCCCCTAATGTTAAACCCCTGGGACTCCTTATGCCCCTATCTGTACCCAAGAAACCGTGGACACACTTATCCATGGACTTTATTGTGGATCTTCCTTCATCTGATGGACAGACAGTAATTTTCTCCAAAATGGTGCACTTCATTCCGCTTAAGAAGCTACCTTCTGCGGTTCAGTTGGCTCAGGTGTTTGCCAAAGAAGTGTTCTGCTTGCATGGTATACCACAAGATATCGTATCCGACAGGGGTCCTCAGTTTGTCTCTCGGTTTTGGAGGGGCTTTTGTGCTGGGCAGCTATGATTGGAGGCTGCAAGCCTCTCGCAGCACTCACCCTCGGTCCGTCGCCGCCCGCGGTCCCCTCTCCCCTTACCGATCAGCGAGCAGCGTCCTCTCCTCTTGACACGCTGCTCACGTCCTCCTCTCCTCCTCCCAGCGGCAGCATGTATAACGCTGCACGCTGGGAGCCGGCACTGATATCTGAATGCCTGGGTCACTCACGTGACCCGGCGTTAAAGCTACAGCACAACAATCACAGTGGGGGGTATAGATATCCCCCACGTGTGATTGTTAATTCTGATTGGAAGTTATCCAATCAGAATTAAGATAAAGATTTAAATACTTACCTTTCCTGTCTCTCACTGCCCTGTTGTGGTCTTTGATACCTGAATTGCTTTTTGCTAGTGTGTCTCTCTGATTACCGATTATTTTTCTTGTTATTCCGATTCTCCTGCTTTCTCCATTCCTTTGACCTCGGCTTGTTTCTCGTTCTCCTGTTTTCTGGCTCCCTTTACTTGGCTTGTCTCCTGACTATTCTTAGTGTGCTTAACCCGGCCATTCTAAGGACCGGTACTGCACCCTTTACTATCTGTGACCTGTTAGCGTGTTAGGTTCCCCTAATCGTGACAGGTGGGTGTTGTTCAATCTTCTTCCTTTGATTGGGCTTCCTCTTCTCCATTAATCATCATGTAGAGTTGTCCCAGCTGTTGATTTTCTTTTTTCGCGGTCAAAATCCGCTTTCGGCGTTTACTTCCGGTCCTGCGCACATCCGTGCGTTCCACTTAGTCCTTAATTATGATGGCCATGCGTTTCATTCAACCCAGTTCAAAACGTTCATATCACTGCCATCTATTTTGATTTTGACCGCGAAAAAAAAAAATCAACAGCTGGGACAACTCTACATGATGATTAATGGAGAAGAGGAAGCCCAATCAAGAAGAAGAAGATTGAACAACACCCACCACACCACCAACGGACTTCCAGCTCCACCATATTTAAGGGAAGGAGAGGGAGGGGGTTATTAGGCTTATTCGTGCATTTGTCACTTTGTTGGCAGTGTATGTGATTTTATATTTTACTGTTATTGTTATTTTTATTTTTGGTCCCTGAGGAAGTTCCCTAAGGGGAACGAAACGCGTAGGGCCGTTATCTATTATTTATCTTTTATTTAGTGTATATACATAATAATTTTAAAAAGCCAATAAATCTTTTCTAAACCCGACCATTGGGAGTGTGTGGATTTGGCGTGGTAATCAGCAAAGAAAATCCTCCCTATCTAGGGGAGGCACCTTGAGGGCCTGATTTAATCCATCATCTTGTGAGTGTAACCTTGAAATGTGAAGCGAGTGTTTAAAGTTGTAACTGTATTACACTATGTTGCATTTTATGTTTCCATTTTATGTGTATATATCTATTATATATATAATATATATATACATATTATATATATGTAACGTCATTCTAAGTGTATTTTAATATTAATATATATATACTAATATTAAAATACTTTGTATGACATTACATATATAATATGTATATATATTATATATATATATATATACATATATTATATATATATAAATACTTTTAATTTAATTTTTCACTTGTCTAATATTTAATTTTTTACACTACCTACCAGCAAGGGGACTGTCTGATATTTTAGACATTCCCCCTGCTGGCAGATCCACAGCCAGCTATAGGGGGCCATGTGATCGCTCTTTGAGAGCGATCACATGGCCCCCGGGGGCCTGATTTGCCGGGGGAGGGCTGCCTGGGCTGTCGGGCAGTCCTCCCGAAGAGGATCGCAGCGGAGGTGAGTACATCTCACCTCCTGGTGGCTTAAGCCGTTACGGCGTTCTATGCCGCCGCAACGGCTTTAAAGCCCTTTAAAGCCGGGACGGCATAGAACGCCGTAACAGCGTTAAGGGGTTAAGCGAAGGATTGTTTACTCTCCATATATCGTATAGACCTTCTCTTTTCAGTAAATTATTACAAATTTTGGCATTTCTTTGGACATGTTTGTCCAAAGAGATCTTTCTATTATAGAGCTTACCCATTATAGAATCATGTATACAATTAAAATCTCCAGCAATAATCTGAAGACTTTCACCCACTTTATCTACTCTGTTTAACGCTTGTCTCAAGAGACTCATAGGATTATTGTTAGGTAAATAGACGTTTACTAAAGTAAACATTTCTTCATTGATTGTACATATAACTATAATAAATCTACCATCTGGATCCAGGGGCGTATTTGCCGCGAGGCAAACAAGGCATTTGCCTTGGGCGGCATTTTCCAGGGGGCGGCAAAAAAAGCCGCCCCCAAACGCCCAGGGCAAATGCCTTGTTAGCCTTGCGGCTAACAGACATCCTGGGCTGGTGGCTGCTGGGCTGGTTGCTGGGCTGGTTGCTGGGCGGGCGGGCGGGCGGGCGGCTGGCGAGGGAGCACTTCCTCTGAGCTGTCTGCTCAGCTCCCTCGCGCGCCGCAGAGTGAGGCTGGGAGCCGGAATATGATGTCATATTCCGGCTCCGCCTCCCAGCCTCACTCTGCGGCGCGCGAGGGAGCTGAGCAGACAGCTCAGAGGAAGTGCTCCCTCGCCAGCCGCCCGCCCAGCAACCAGCCCAGCAGCCCGACCGGCAGCCCCACTAGACCCCAGGGAGAGGGAGAACCCCCCCAGCATTCCCAAAGGTAAGGAGGCTGGGGGGGTAAATAAAAAAAAAATGAGTTAATGTGAGTGAGTGTGTCTGTTAGTGTGTGTCTGTTAGTGAGTGTGTCTGTTAGTGTGTGTGTGTCTGTTAGTGTGTGTGAGTGTGTCTGACTGTGTGTGTCTGTTAGTGTGTGTGAGTGTGTCTGTTAGTGAGTGTGTCTGTTAGTGAGTGTGTCTGTGTGTGTGTGTGTGTGTGTCTGTTAGTGAGTGTGAGTGTGTGTGAGTGTGTCTGACTGTGTGTGTCTGTTAGTGTGTGTGAGTGTGTCTGTTAGTGTGTGTGAGTGTGTCTGTTAGTGTGTGTCTGTTAGTGAGTGTGAGTGTGTCTGTTTGTCTGTTAGAGTGTGTGTGTGTGTGTGTGTGACTGTGTGTGTCTGTTAGTGTGTGTATGTCAGTGTGTGTGAGTGTGTCTGTTAGTGAGTGTGTGAGTGTGTCTGTTAGCAGCTAACAGACACACTCACACACTCACTAACAGACACTCAAACACACTGACATACACACACTAACAGACACACTCACTAACAGACACACTCACTAACAGACACACTCACTAACAGACACACTCACACACAGACACACTCATACACTCACACACACACACTGACAGATACGCATCCATTAGCTAACAGTTAGCTAATGGATGCGTATCTGTCAGTGTGTGTGTATTTAGAAGGTGGGGGAAGGGTTGGGTGGGGGTGGCGGGGGGGGGGGGGGGTGAGGGGGGCGCCTGAGTTTTGTCCTGCCTAGGGCAGCACAAAACCAGGATACACCCCTGTGACTGGATCTTGATCTTTATATTTAATATAGAAAAAAAGATGGCTACTCCACTTTTTTTGCCTTCAGTTCTAGATGGACATATTTTTAATGGAAAATATTTACTATACCATCTAATTTCATCTTTCTGACACCAATGAGTCTCCTGGACAAATGCAATTTGAATTTCTTCTTTTTTTTTTTAGATAATCTTGAAAAGCCTGTCTCTTTTGTGGGATATTTAGGCCTTGTATATTCATAGCGATCAATTTTACCATTATTATATATTACTGGTTTTCAAATTCCTGGACAGACTAGGGGACTCTCGACAGACGCATAAACCCACAATAAACATACATACCATATACCATATACATGTACACAAACTATAAATGACAAAAATCAGTCAGTCAGTCAGTCTGGTGTACACAACTCTCTCTCTCGGATCTTGGGGGCAAATAGCAGTAGCGAGAGAGGGCGGTAGTTGGATGGGGAGTTGGGGTCAAGGCTGGGCTTTTCAGAATTGGGGTTACAGTTGCGTGTTTAAAGGGTGAGGGAAATGTGCCAGAAGAAAGGGAGAGATTGAAAATTTTAGTGAGGGGAAGAGCAAGAGAGGGAGACATAGTGAGGATGAGATATGAAGGAATAGGATTGAGGGAACAGGTGGTGGGGCGGGAGGACCGGAGCAGAGCAGAAACCTCTTCTGCTGTAGCAGGTGTGAATGAGTGTAGAATGGTGGAGGGAGTGGGGTTAGGTGATGTATTGGTAGGGGAAGGAAAGAAATTACTGATCTCTTCTCCGATTGTAGAGATCTTCTCAGTGAAGAGAGATGCAAAGTTTGTGGCGGACAAGGTGGTAGAAGGAGGGGGATAAACAGGGCGAAGAAGAGCATCAAAAGTGTGAAATAGGTGTTAGGGTTGATGGGACAATGTACTTATGAGGGTGTTAAAGCGGCACTGTCATGCCGAACTTACCTTTCCTCAATCTCTTCCTCTTCTCCCCCTCTCTCGGGATCTGTTTGTCAGGATCGGGTCAGGGATCCAACACGCAGAGTACAAAGAGTAGCAGATACGTATACCGGTCCTTAGAATGGCCGGACTTAACGTATAACTACGATAGAATGGTCAGAGACAAGCCGAGGTCGAGGGAACGAGAAGACAGGTAAGCGAGAGACAAGCCGGGTCAAGGATAACAGAAAGACAGAAGAGTAAATATCAAAGCCGGGTCGGAACCAAAAGACAAGAGAATAACAAAGCACTGTGTGACTAGGCGGACTAGAACCACGACAGGGCAATGAGTAAATGAGATAGCCACTGTTAAGTATGCTGGTTAGGGAGAGAAGACACGCCTCCGGCGAGTCCTGATTCGTCTCCACTGACTTGAGTGACAGGGTGTTCCGGGTTGGCGTCATGACGTCGGCCTCTGAGCCTCCTGCTATAAAAGGAAGTGGCTCCCTCGCGGCCGGCGTTTGCAAGACCGGGTGAACCGCGAGGAACCGAGGAGACATGCCGTCCGGACGGATAAACTTCTAAGTCTCTACCTCTCTTAGAGGTAGAGGCTTCAGGTACCCTGACAGTACCCCCCTCTCAGATACGCCCACCGGGCGGAAGGAGCCGGGGCGAGATGGAAAGCGAGAGTGAAATGCCCTGCGAAGGTGAGGAGCATGAACATCCTCTTGTGGTACCCAACTCCTCTCCTCAGGACCATAACCCCTCCAGTTAACCAAATATTGTACTCTCCCCCGGGAGACACGAGAATCAATAATGGAGTTAACCTCATACTCCTCCTGACCCTCCACCTGAACAGGGCGCGGAGGGGCGATTGTGGAGGAGAATCTGTTACAGATTAGAGGTTTCAGCAATGACACGTGAAAGGAGTTTGGGATGCGTAAAGCGGCTGGGAGAGCTAGACGATACGCCACTGGATTAATTCGAGTCAAGATCCTGTAGGGGCCAATATAACGAGGAGCGAATTTCATGGAAGGAACTTTAAGGCGAATATTCCTAGTACTCAACCAAACTCTATCGCCTGGAACAAAATTCGGAGCCGCCCTTCTACGTTTGTCAGCATGTTTCTTAACCAGCATAGAATTGTGTAGAAGAATCTGTCGAGTCTGATCCCACAACTTCCTCAAATTAGCCACATGGACATCAACCGACGGCACTCCTTGGGAAGGAGAAACCGAGGGAAGAATAGATGGGTGAAAGCCATAGTTCATGAAGAAGGGGCTTGAATGCGTAGAGTCACAAACGAGATTGTTGTGCGCAAACTCCGCCCAAGGAATCAAACCGACCCAATCGTCCTGGTGTTCGGAAACAAAACAACGTAGGTATTGCTCAATCTTCTGGTTGGTACGCTCGGCAGCTCCGTTAGACTGAGGATGATAGGCGGAGGAAAAATTCAATTTGATGCCTAATTGAGAACAGAATGATCTCCAGAAGCGTGAAACAAATTGGGAGCCTCTATCAGAAGTGATCTCCGAGGGAAACCCATGCAAGCGAAAAATTTCTTAAGCAAAGATTTCCGCCAATTCAGGAGAAGTCGGAAGTTTAGGCAACGGTACGAAATGTGCCATCTTGGTAAACCTATCGACTACGGTGAGGATAACAGTGTGCTTTTTAGAAACAGGCAAATCCACAATAAAGTCCATTGCCACACAGGACCAAGGTTTGCCAGGAATTTCCAGAGGCTGCAGAAGACCACAAGGAAGCGAATGCGGTAATTTAGTTTTAGTACAGACCACACAAACTCCGATAAAATCATTAATATCCTTCCGTAGCGAAGGCCACCAGAAATCTTTGGAGATCAAAGAATACGTCTTGCGAACACCCGGATGACCGGCCACCTTACTCTCGTGAAGACACTGTAAGAGCTCCAATTGGAGTTCAGGAGGAACGAAAAGTCTGGAAGCCGGAGTCAGTCTAGGTGCCAGATGCTGCAAGCTCCTTATCTGATCAAGTAGCGGAGAATGGACTTTGAGAGTAGTGTTAGCAATAATGTTACACTTGGGTACTATAGAGGACAAAACCGGCTCAGATACGGCAGCAGGTTCATACTGGCGAGATAAGGCGTCGGCTTTAGAATTCTTAGAACCTGGCCTATATGTGAGTACGTAGTTGAAGTGAGTGAGAAATATGGACCAACGAGCCTGTCTAGATGATAGTCGTTTAGCCTCTCCAATATAGGATAAGTTTTTATGATCTGTCAAAATAGTAACAGGATGCAAAGTACCCTCCAATAAATGTCTCCACTCCTTCAAGGCCATTATAACCGCTAGTAGTTCCCTGTCACCAATGTCATATCTGCTTTCAGTACCTGACAACTTTTTGGAAAAGTATCCACAAGGATGTAATGGTTTATCTACACCCAACCTTTGGGACAGAACAGCACCTATACCTGTCTCAGAAGCGTCAACTTCGAGTAGGAAAGGTAGTGTAGTATCAGGGTGAACTAAAATTGGTGCGGAAGCAAACAGCTCCTTGAGTGTCTTAAAAGCCAGAAGTGCTTCAGTAGACCAATTCTTAGTGTCAGCCCCTTGTTTGGTCATATTGGTGATGGGAGCAATGATAGAGGAGTATCCCTTAATGAAACGTCTGTAGTAATTGGAGAAACCAATAAATCTCTGGATAGCCTTGAGACCCTTAGGTAAAGGCCAATCTAATATGGATTGGAGCTTCTCCGGGTCCATTTCAAACCCTTCCCCAGAAATCACATAACCAAGAAAGGTAGTTTGTGATTGGTCAAAGCTGCATTTCTCTAGTTTGCAGTATAAGCCATGCTGAAGGAGTTTGTGTAAAACCCTTCTGACTTGTCCGTGGTGAGTCTCAATATCCCTGGAATGTATAAGTATATCATCAAGGTATACAATCACACAGTCATCTTGAAACTCCCTAAGAACCTCATTAATAAGGTCCTGAAATACCGCCGGGGCATTGCAGAGACCAAAAGGCATTACAGTATACTCATAGTGCCCATATCGAGTATTGAATGCAGTTTTCCACTCGTCACCGTCGTGAATTCTCACCAAATTATAAGCACCTCTAAGGTCTAACTTTGTGAAAATTTTAGAACTTTTTAATCGATCAAAAAGCTCGGTGATCAAGGGAATCGGATATACATTTCTGATGGTTATCTTGTTAAGACCTCGGTAGTCAATGCAGGGTCTTAAAGAACCATCCTTCTTTTTAACAAAAAAAAATCCAGCCCCAGCAGGAGAGGAGGATCTTCTAATGAACCCCTTGTCTAGGTTCTCACGAATATAC
This sequence comes from Pelobates fuscus, assembly GCF_036172605.1. Taxonomy (NCBI): domain Eukaryota; kingdom Metazoa; phylum Chordata; class Amphibia; order Anura; family Pelobatidae; genus Pelobates; species Pelobates fuscus. The sequence continues at coordinate 458,391,722 of NC_086317.1, forward strand.
TCCTCTAGAACTAAGTTTTCATTCGTAGACAAAGGGTATACATGACCCCTGGGGGGCATGGTACCAGAAAGTAAATTAATTTTGCAATCAAAAGGCCTATGTGGTGGTAAGGTATCAGCCTTTCCTTTGTCAAATACTGCCTTTAAATCTTGATACAGGGACGGTATCTGTACCTTGGTAGAGTCGGTAGCGTTATTAAGTGAGTTGACACTACAAAGAGGTGACACTTTATTTAAACAATTCTCTTGACAATCCTGTCCCCACGAAACTATCTCCCCTGATCTCCAATCTATAACGGGGTTATGTCTCTTAAGCCAGGAGTATCCCAGGACTATGGGAACAGAAGGAGATGAAATGAGTAGTAGGGATATTTCCTCCTTGTGTAGAATACCAGTAGTTAAGTAAAGAGGTATGGTCTCCCGGAAAATCACAGGCTCAACTAAAGGTCTACCATCAATGGCTTCAACAGCCAAGGGTGTCTTCCTTAACTGGGATGGGATAGTGTGTTTGGTGAGAAACTCTTGGTCGATAAAACTCTCAGCAGCGCCGGAGTCTATCAATGCCATAGTCTCTAAAGTTCCCTTCTCCCAAGTTAAAGAGACCGGTAATAGGAGTCTATGTTCTTTGTAGTTATGAGTAGAGGACAAAATCGAAACACCCAAGGTCTGTCCTCTAGAGAAACTTAGGCGCGAGCGTTTCCCGGACGACTGGGACAGCTCAAACGTACATGACCTCTGGCCCCACAATACATACACAGTCCCTCCCTTCTCCTGTACTGTCTCTCCTCCTCTGATAGACGAGTAAGGCCTAACTGCATAGGTTCTGAAACCTGTGGATTTTTGGTTTCAGAAATTTGAAATGATGGTGCTAGTGTAAAGGAAGATTTACCGGTTCTATCTCGAGTATTTTGTCTCTCCCTTAGACGTTCGTCAATACGAGAGATAAAGGAAATTAAGTCCTCCAGATTCTCGGGAAGCTCTCTTGTCGCTACCTCATCAAGTATTACATCAGATAATCCATTTAAGAATACGTCTATATAGGCCTGTTCATTCCATTTTACCTCTGCCGCCAAAGACCTGAACTCTAGTGCGTAATCCACAAGTGTTTGATTGCCCTGTCGTAATGTCAGGATCGGGTCAGGGATCCAACACGCAGAGTACAAAGAGTAGCAGATACGTATACCGGTCCTTAGAATGGCCGGACTTAACGTATAACTACGATAGAATGGTCAGAGACAAGCCGAGGTCGAGGGAACGAGAAGACAGGTAAGCGAGAGACAAGCCGGGTCAAGGATAACAGAAAGACAGAAGAGTAAATATCAAAGCCGGGTCGGAACCAAAAGACAAGAGAATAACAAAGCACTGTGTGACTAGGCGGACTAGAACCACGACAGGGCAATGAGTAAATGAGATAGCCACTGTTAAGTATGCTGGTTAGGGAGAGAAGACACGCCTCCGGCGAGTCCTGATTCGTCTCCACTGACTTGAGTGACAGGGTGTTCCGGGTTGGCGTCATGACGTCGGCCTCTGAGCCTCCTGCTATAAAAGGAAGTGGCTCCCTCGCGGCCGGCGTTTGCAAGACCGGGTGAACCGCGAGGAACCGAGGAGACATGCCGTCCGGACGGATAAACTTCTAAGTCTCTACCTCTCTTAGAGGTAGAGGCTTCAGGTACCCTGACACTGTTATTCTTTTCTTCCTGTCTTCTTTAGTTTTCTTTAAAATCATAAGACAAAGTAGGGACTCTGTCTTATGGAGGATTCCTCCGCTTGACCAGCTCTGACCAGCGGAGGAGCAAAGTGTGCTTCATTTCCGCTGGTCAGACCAATTTTCCCATGATCCCTAGCTTTCCTCCCAGTTCCCACAATGCTTCCTGTCAGTATTGCCGAACGTCCTGTCACTTAGACAGAACGCCGGCAAAACTGCCGAATTGCATCCTAACAGAATGAGCACTGTTTCTCCATTGGTGTTAGGATGCAATTCGGTACTTTGTTCGGATCGGAATTTCATTCTAATGAATGAAACCCCGATCCTATTCATTGCTGTGGCTGCATCTTGCAGCCGTTTAGTAGATAACTCCCTAATTCCCACGGTATTAGGGAGCTATCTACTAAAAGGCTGAAAGACCTAAACTGGTCTTTCAGCCAACTTTACTAATACTAAGTAAAAATGACTTGGTATTAGTAAATAATATGCCCCTACTCGCTATACCGCGAGTAGGGGCATGTCTAGTAAGCAGTGAGCAGCCTGTGGCTGCTCACTGTAAAAAAAAATTAAAAAAAATATTGCCCCCACCCCTAAACGACGGGTGGAGGCTGTAAAGTAAAATAAGGGAGGGAGACCTATTGTCCCCCCCCCCCCGGCCCCCACCCCTGAGTGGTGGGTGGGGGCCATAAAGATAATGAGGGGGGGGACCTACTGTCCTCCCCCCCCCCCCGGCCCCCACCCCTGGGCGGCGGGTGGGGGCCATAATGGTAATAAGAGGGGGGGGACCTACTGTCCCAAAAAAGGCCCCAAAAAAGGCCAAATAAAAAACCATCATAGCCGTCGAACTAAAAATAAAATAAAAAACCCGAGCGCAAAAAAAAAAAACCGACGAAAAAGAAAAAACCCGAGCGCACATAAAAATAATCCATCTTCACCCATGGAGGGCTCCGCGCAGACTGAGCTCCGCAGGGCGGGGCAAGGCTTATAAAGCCTTGCCCCGCCCTGCAATTAGCCTAAGAACACTCTGATTGGTGGGTTTAAGCCAATCAGAGTGCTCTTTGTCATTTTACAAGCGTGGGAAAGTTCTTTGGAATTTTCCCACGCTTGTAAAATGACACAGAGCATTGTGATTGGATGGCTTGAAATCCATCCAATCACAGTGCTCTGTGTCATTTTACAAGCGTGGGAAAGTTCTTTGGAATTTTCCCACGCTTGTAAAATGACACAGAGCACTGTGATTGGATGGATTTCAAGCCATCCAATCACAGTGCTCTGTGTCATTTTACAAGCGTGGGAAAGTTCTTTGGAATTTTCCCACGCTTGTAAAATGACACAGAGCACTGTGATTGGATGGCTTGAAATCCATCCAATCACAGTGCTCTGTGTCATTTTACAAGCGTGGGAAAGTTCTTTGGAACTTTCCCACGCTTGTAAAATGACACAGAGCACTGTGATTGGATGGATTTCAAGCCATCCAATCACAGTGCTCTGTGTCATTTTACAAGCGTGGGAAAGTTCTTTGGAATTTTCCCACGCTTGTAAAATGACACAGAGCACTGTGATTGGATGGATTTCAAGCCATCCAATCACAATGCTCTGTGTCATTTTACAAGCGTGGGAAAATTCCAAAGAACTTTCCCACGCTTGTAAAATGACAAAGAGCACTCTGATTGGCTTAAACCCACCAATCAGAGTGTTCTTAGGCTAATTGCAGGGCGGGGAAAGGCTTTATAAGCCTTGCCCCGCCCTGCGGAGCTCAGTCTGCGCGGAGCCCTCCATGGGTGAAGGTGGATTATTTTTTTGTGCGCTCGGGTTTTTTCTTTTTCGTCGGGTTTTTTTTTTGCGCTCGGGTTTTTTATTTTATTTTTAGTTCGACGGCTATGATGGTTTTTTATTTGGCCTTTTTTGGGGCTGAAAATGAAGATTTTAGAAAAAAGAAGACGTCGAATGGTAAGTTTAATTTTACTTTACAGGTTAGCAATTTTATTCCCCCCTCACTATTTTTTAGGGTGAGGGGGGTAGGTAGGGGCATTTTTTATTTGGGTGGGGGGTGGGTGACTAGGGGCTTGGGCACCCCTAGTCACCTTGATGGGGGGGGAATTTACTTAATGCCCCCACCCGCCGCCCAGGGGTGGGGGCGGGGGGAGGACAGTAGGTCCCCCCCCATTATCGTTATGGCCCCCACCCGCCGCCCAGGGGTGGGGGCCGGGGGGGAGGACAGTAGGTCCCCCCCCCCTTTTACCATTAGGGCCCCCAACCGCCGCCCAGGGGTGGGGGCCGGGGGCTGGAGGACAGTAGGTCCCCCCCCTTATTACTATTATGGCCCCCACCCGCCGCCCAGGGGTGGAGGCCGGGGGGAGGACAGTAGGTCCCCCCCCCTTCTACTATTATGGCCCCCACCCGCCGCCCAGGGGTGGGGGCCGAGGGGGGGAGGACAGTAGGTCCCCCCCACCTATTAATATTATGGCCCCCACCCGCCGCCCAGGGGTGGGGGCCGGGGGGTGGAGGACAGTAGGTCCCCCCCCCACCTATTAATATTATGGCCCCCACCCGCCGCCCAGGGGTGGGGGCCGGGGGGTGGAGGACAGTAGGTCCCCCCCCTTATTACTATTATGGCCCCCACCCGCCGCCCAGGGGTGGGGGCCTGAGGGGAGGACAGTAGGTCCCCCCTCATTCCCATTATGGCCCCCACCCGCCGTCCAGGGGTGGGGGCCGGCGGGGGAGGACAGTAGGTCCCCCGTCCCCCCCTTATTACCCTTTTTTTTTTTTTACAGTGAGCAGCCACAGGCTCACTGTTTAGTGGACATGCCCCTACTCGCGGTATAGCGAGTAGGGGCATTGGGGAGATTTTAATCTCCCTTGTGCTATTATGGGGGTCATATTGACCCCCATAGAGTGAGGGGGGGACCTGGGGGGCTTATGAAGTGGTGGGGAGCACTGCTCCCTGCCGCTTCTGTCTTTACATATTGCAAGGAGGGAGCTGCACGCCGGTAGCTCCCTCCTTGTAATAAACCGAACAAACAAACGAACACTGATACACAGTGTTAGTTTGTTCGTCTGATTTTTTCTATTCATTCATTCGTCTGTCTGATGAATGAATGAATAGGTGAAATTCACGTTCGCATGTCCAGGTGTTTCACTGGGCATGTGCGGGAATCTCAGGGCTATCTAGTGTGGGTAGATGACGTGTCCCACAGGGACTTCACCTACCCACACAAAGATGGCGGCGCCCTGAATATAGATCGGGGCAGGAAATAAAGAATAAAAATAGGTAATGTGGGGGGCATAGGGGCATTTGGGGGTGACTAGGGGGTCGATTGGATGTAGTTGAGGCGGGAGGGGGGTTAAAAAAAAACGGAATTCGGCATGACAGTGCCGCTTTAAAGTAATGTAATTATCAAACTATTTGATAGTATGTTTACTTTTACCACTTTATTTCTTTACCGTCTCCTATCTGCTTGTTCTTTTTCTTCTTGCTGTTGTTCACTACAAATCTTGCCAAATTAACAAGGAACCACCATTTCAGTTTGTTAAAAACAATTACTCTCTCGCAGGTGCTGCTTTTCCTTTGCACTACTTGCTACAATCTTGCCAAAACTGCCATTAGACATCAATTTAGTTGTTTTAAAACAATTAATCTCTTGTCAGTGACCCTAACCCCCGTACCCCCCATTGCAGTATTTGCTGCAGTCTTGCTGAAGTAACAATAAACAGCCAAATTAAGCAATTATTCCCTTGCAAAGTTTTTTGTTTTTTTCTTTCCTTTTCAATCCTTACAGCATTCTTGCCATACTAACATTGAACAGCCATTTTAGTATGTTTGAAACTGTAAATTTCTTGTATGTACTTATCTTTGAAGAGCGACATGTTTGGTGCGGGCTTCTGCTGGCACTTATATCATGAAAATATTTGAGCTCAGCTCTGCATGAATCAATAACCTCTCAAGTATAGAAGCATCCGTTCCCTCTTCACACACTGCCTCGTTCTCCTAGTAGCCGTGAATCGTCTCTCTGGTTACATACTCATGCGAGCTGATTTCCTTGCTACTCACGGTCTTTCCATTGCCTAAGCTCCATCTCCCTTCCTCAGGATGCGTGCGTGCGTGCTCCTCCTACGTCATCACGCAACCCCCTGGCCCTGATTATTTTTATGCATTATAAAAATATGCATTTTTGGTCATAGGGTTTCTCTTTAATGACGCCGAACATATTTTATATGCTCTTCCTCTGATAATGGTTTCTTATGTTTTTCGAATGTTTCATGCGATTATATTTGTATTGATGTAATGCTCCACATTTTGTTCAAACAAAATACCTAAAACCATTGAAATATTTGTAATTCTGAAGATATCGATACATTGAATTGTACTGATAGACTTTGTGTTGTTTGTTTGTTTTCTGTATGATTTATTTGTTATCTTTTCTTATATATGCCATTCTATCTAGTTTTTATTTTTTTTCATGATATAAATAAAATCATTTTTGTAAAAATAAAAATAAATAAAAAAAATCTCTATTTTCTTTATTCGATAGTATTCCAAGTGTAAACCTATTGGCTGCACATCTTTCTGTTCTCACTGCTACCACCTCCTGACATCATGTTTGACTGCCTGCTCCTCTTGGTATCATGTTTTACTGGCCTACCACTCCTAGCTTTTTGCTGTACTGTCCCCTCTCTTCATTTCTTCATCATTTACTATCCCCTCACCACCTGGCTTTATGCTTTAATATCCCCTCTCCTACTGGATTTATACATTACTATTTCCTTCTCTTACTAGGATAATGCTTTACTCTCCCCCTCCTCCTGGCTCTTTGATTACTATCTTTCTTCCTGGCTTCATGCTTTACTAACGCCCTCCTTTTGGCTTCAAGCTTTGCTATCCACCTTCTCATGGCTTCAGGCGTTACTATCCATCTTCTCATGGCTTCAAGCGTTACTATCCATCTTCTCATGGCTTCAAGCGTTACTATCCATCTTCTCATGGCTTCATGCTATACTATCCATCTTCTCATGGTTTCATGCGTTACTATCCATCTTCTCATGGCTTCATGCGTTATTATCCATCTTCTCATGGCTTCATGCGTTACTATCCATCTTCTCATGGCTTCATGCATTACTATCCATCTTCTCATGGCTTCATGCATTACTATCCATCTTCTCATGGCTTCATGCTTTACTATCCATTTTCTCATCGCTTCATGCGTTACTATCCATCTTCTCATGGCTTCATGCGTTATTATCCATCTTCTCATGGCTTCATGCGTTACTATCCATCTTCTCGTGGCTTCATGCATTACTATCCATCTTCTCATGGCTTCATGCGTTACTATCAATCTTCTCATGGCTCCATGCGTTACTATCCATCTTCTCATGGCTGCAAGCTTTACTATCTCTCTCCTCCTGGCTTCATGCGTTACTACCCAACTTCTCATGGATTCATACTCTGTAATCTTCTTAGATTGCTCCAGTCTGCACATACCTAATGATTGCCAAAACATTTGAACACTTTCAAGATTTTATGTCAACACTTCAGCCATTATGTGAAACTCACGGTCCTTCCATCAACAATATCCATACAGCTCTACTGGAGAGAATAGATGAGTAAACTGTCAGTAGTGGCACCTTCAATTACTTTACATTCTCCCTATACTGATGCAGAACAATCTCTCATCAATGTAGTTTTTTTCTACCCATGAGTATTTGCAGCCTGCTCTTAACTTTTGCTACATTCCATTACAATACCCAGCGCATGTTCCTGTCACAGAATCAAATCTGGAACCCCCTCCTCATTACAATACCCAGTGCACATTCCCATCACAGAATCAAATCTGGAACTCCCGCCTCATTACAATACCCAGTGCATGTTCCTGTCACAGAATCAAATCTGGAACCCCCTCCTCATTACAATACCCAGTGCATGTTTCATTTCACAGAATAAAATCTGGAACCCCATTACAATACCCAGTGCATGTTCCTGTCATAGAATCAAATCTGTAACCCCATTACAATCCCCGATGCATGCTACTGTCAAGGAAGCAAATGAGGATCCCATTCCCAATTACAATACCCAGGGAACGTCACAGAATCAAATCTGGAACCCTCTTCCCATTTTAATACCCGGTGCATGTTCCTGTTACATAATCATATCTGGAACCCCCTCCCAATTAAAATACCCAGGGAACGTTCCTGTTACAGAATCCAATCTGGAACCTCATTACAATACCCAGAGCATGTTCCTATCACCGAATCAAATCTGGAACTCCCTCCTCATTACAATACCCAGTGCATGTTCCTATTACAGAATCAAATCTGGAACTCCCTCCTCATTACAATACCCAGTGCATGTTCCTGTAACAGAATAAAATCTGTAACCCCTACTCATTACAATACCCAGTGCATGTTCCTATTACAGAATCAAATCTGGAACTCCCTCCTCATTACAATACCCAGTGCATGTTCCTATCACAGAATCAAATCTGGAACTCCCTCCTCATTGCAATACCCAGTGCATGTTCCTATTACAGAATCAAATCTGGAACTCCCTCCTCATTACAATACCCAGTGCATGTTCCTATCACAGAATCAAATCTGGAACTCCCTCCTCATTACAATACCCAGTGCATGTTCCTATCACAGAATCAAATCTGGAACTTCCTCCTCATTACAATACCCAGTGCATGTTCCTATTACAGAATCAAATCTGGAACTTCCTCCTCATTACAATACCCAGTGCATGTTCCTATTACAGAATCAAATCTGGAACTCCCTCCTCATTACAATACCCAGTGCATGTTCCTATCATAGAATCAAATCTGGAACTCCCTCCTCATTACAATACCCAGTGCATGTTCCTATCACAGAATCAAATCTGGAACTTCCTCCTCATTACAATACCCAGTGCATGATCCTATTACAGAATCAAATCTGGAACTCCCTCCTCATTACAATACCCAGTGCATGTTCCTATCACAGAATCAAATCTGGAACTCCCTCCTCATTACAATACCCAGTGCATGTTCCTATCACAGAATCAAATCTGAAACTTCCTCCTCATTACAATACCCAGTGCATGTTCCTATCACAGAATCAAATCTGGAACTTCCTCCTCATTACAATACCCAGTGCATGTTCCTGTAACAGAATCAAATCTGGAACTCCCTCCTCATTACAATACCCAGTGCATGTTCCTATTACAGAATCAAATCTGGAACTCCCTCCTCATTACAATACCCAGTGCATGTTCCCATCACAGAATCAAATCTGGAACTCCCTCCTCATTACAATACCCAGTGCATGTTCCTATTACAGAATCAAATCTGGAACTCCCTCCTCATTACAATACCCAGTGCATGTTCCTATCACAGAATCAAATCTGGAACTCCCTCCTCATTACAATACCCAGTGCATGTTCCTGTAACAGAATAAAATCTGGAACCCCTACTCATTACAATACCCAGTGCATGTTCCTATCACAGAATCAAATCTGGAACTTCCTCCTCATTACAATACCCAGTGCATGTTCCTATCACAGAATCAAATCTGGAACTCCCTCCTCATTACAATACCCAGTGCATGCTCCTGTAACAGAATAAAATCTGGAACCCCTACTCATTACAATACCCAGTGCATGTTCCTATCACAGAATCAAATCTGGAACTTCCTCCTCATTACAATACCCAGTGCACGTTCCTATTACAGAATCAAATCTGGAACTCCCTCCTCATTACAATACCCAGTGCATGTTCCTATCACAGAATCAAATCTGGAACTCCCTCCTCATTACAATACCCAGTGCATGTTCCTATTACAGAATCAAATCTGGAACCCCTACTCATTACAATACCCAGTGCATGTTCCTGTAACAGAATAAAATCTGGAACCCCTACTCATTACAATACCCAGTGCATGTTCCTATTACAGAATCAAATCTGGAACTCCCTCCTCATTACAATACCCAGTGCATGTTCCTGTAACAGAATAAAATCTGGAACCCCTACTCATTACAATACCCAGTGCATGTTCCTATTACATAATCAAATCTGGAACTCCCTCCTCATTACAATACCCGGTGCATGTTACTGTCAAGGAAGCAAATGAGGAACCCTCTCCCAATTGCAATACCTAGGGAACATTCCTGTTACAGAACAAATTTAGAACCCCTTCCCCATTACAATACCTAGTGCATGTTCATGTCACAGAATCAAATCTGGAACCCTCTTCCCATTTTAATACCCGGTGCATGTTCCTGTCACATAATCATATCTGGAACCCCCTCCCAATTAAAATACCCAGGGAACGTTCCTGTTACAGAATCAAATCTGGAACCTCATTACAATACCCAGAGCATGTTCCTGTCACAGAATCAAATCTGGAACCCCTACTCATTACAATACCCGGTGCATGTTCCTGTCACAGAATTAAATCTGGGGACCCCCTCCCCATTACAATAACCAGAGCATGTTCCCATCACAAAATCAAATCTAAGGACCCCCTCCTCATTACAATACCCAGTCAATTACTGCAATAATTTGCAGGGTTAAACTGATGACAGAGGCACTGCACCCAAACCAATTCAATGAGGTAGGTGTCCCTTTAAGGGTGTACTTGCTTTCAAGATGTTGACCAAAGGCATCCAAATATTTTATATGCTGACCTATTTCTAATTATGTAGTATCATAAAAATGATTAATTTCTAGTTTTATTTCTGCCTATATCTACATCCTATTTTATATTGTAGGGGTGAAAATTAGTTCTAGTGACCGTGTTTTCATTGGGATTTTATTTGAATCCTCTCATGACAAAGTGGTTAACAAAACCCTATTCTTGTTCAAGCTAGAATTACTGAGATTCAGAAAAACTAATTATTGCAAAAATACGGGGCAGCAGAATTCTCCGCAGCTGCTTATATTTCTTATCAGTACGAACATATTATTTCACTCAGACTACTGTAAATATGGATTATTGTTTGTCACTGTGTTCTGTTTGTCCAAATTGCTGTTTTGCATTATGATTCATTTGCATTGTTGTTATTGTTATATATATGTTTTTCATTAACTTATCATTATGTTACAAGTAGACAATTGTTCAATGTTGGAACAAAAGGCACATTACAAACGTTAAACTCTTTGCTGATGGGTCAAGCCAGATTAAACTTTTCTGCTGCAGTTATTTGACTGAGAAAGAAAAAAATTAATTCTTGAAATTCAAGCAATTACCTCCCTGGAAATGTTCCTGTTGAAAGAACTCTTTCATTTCTGTTGCCGGCGGCTGGCTCTTTGGGAGAATGAATGTATCGCTAATTACTAATATTCTGTAGAAATGGATCTGGTCAGCATATGTCATGAAACTTGCAGCAATACATGGTCATGTCAAGATGAAGTGTGCTTGGATTTCAGGTTTTGGATCCCATTTTCAAGAAACCGCATGCACACCAGTGTTGTGTATACAAATGGTCCTCACTTTACTACCTACCTGTTTTATGCCAGTTTGCACTTACAGCCAGTTCTCTAGCGTGGGGTTTCAAGGGATTCCCCATATTATAGAGCTGGTCTATGTTCAGGGAATTTTACCCGAACATAGATTAGAAGGGTTCCCTGCTCTGGTGCGTATGTCTACGTTCGGGTAAATTTCCCCGAACATAAAAAATGCACCAGAGGGCTTCCCTGCTCTGCTGTGCTTGTCTACGTTCGGGAAAATTCACCGAACATAGACCTGCACTGATGCGCATGCTCTAAAACGCATCCTCACTCACCGACTAATTCGTTTCACGTATCTGATGTACACACACACACACACACACACAGGTACACAGACATTAGTTACTGGGACTCTTTAAGAGGCTACTGGTGCAGCTCACAAATGGGGTCTCCACTATTCCTAGACAAAAAAAGTAAATGTAAATAATAGTAAAGTATTGTAACCTTTTGTGACATATACTGGCATACTGGAAGATAAAGCAACTGGTTGTAAGGACATGAAGGGGTGCTGCCCTGGAACAGCACTGTCCCTTTAAATGTGGGAACCAATTTAGCATAGAAATATATAGCATCTATAGCTATTTTGGGGCTATTTTTTGTTGTACAGCTGCAGCTCGGTAGAATTTAGTTCACTGGCAGCCTCTTCATGACCACAGCTGCTGTGATTATCCCGTACATGTCATATGAGTAAGGGGAGAGGGGCAGATTGATAGCATCAGGAGCTCAGAGTGTGACTCCCATCAATCTCGAGCAGGCTGGAACATGTATGGTCAAAGTTGTCCTTAGATTTAGCGACCCCATGTGATATCTCACTTGCAAATACAACATTAAGAAATAAAAAATAGCTGTGCTGTCCATTTGAAATAACAGGAGGATCATATTATTAGATCAATAGCTTGTCATAATAGTAGATGGAAGTATCAGGGGCCCCAAGCACATAGATTAAGTTGTGGAATGTAGTGCATCGTCTGAAGGTGATAAGGATAGGGAAGGATACATCTGTCTTGAGGTTACATGATGATGCTTCTGTAAGTGTCTAATATCAAGCCAAACCCCCCAATTATTACTGTGGAACTAATAAATTGCTTTGGACTCTAATAGCACCAATACAATCGTTATGCTAGTGACACTCAAACATATTCCTCTGTCTGTCTCCTGGAACTCAGTTTCTTCAAATATGAATTTTTCTTTTTTGACTTTGGTATTTGTTCTATATGTTCGTACGTACAGTGTCTTTTCTATATGTGTTTGTGAGTTGTTGATGACAGGCATATATAATTACACGTAATTGGAACATGTGAATGTTTTACACATTTTATAAACATCTATAAATATTTACAGGGACAGAAACAATCCAGTTGACTTGTCTTCAGCATTTAATGATATAAATATATTTCTGTTTGTGTATATTTGCTTTACGTTGATGTCCAGCCTGCAGGCATTGAAAATCCAGGTTATTTTACTTTTTGTTAGAAATATCAGTTGTTGGTTTGGATAAACCACCATAGTCAATGTGGAAAACCTAGCCACTTTAGATCACATTGCTGTGTCTTTAAAGGTTGTCTGTAGGAAGCCGCTGAAATGCTGTGTTTAAATGTGTGCCTGTAATGTTATAATATAGAGCATTCGTATGCTAGCAGCCGAAAGCCGCTAGCATTCATATGGTCGTCTCACGAACAGCAACTTTACCTGCTGTTTGTGAAACAAATCAAGTACCGAACAAGAGCCCACACACAGAGGGTCGTGTGGCTCCAATTAACGGATTGCAACATTGTTGCAATTGGTTGTTAAGTACTTTTCTGGGTGGCCGTCGTTCGGCTACCGACCACGCGGCGGTCGGTCATCTTGGATCCTTTGTTAGCCCAGCGGTGTTAGGTCGTCGAGCGCCTGGGAGTAAAATCAGCTACTTGACGGCGCGAACACCGCTGGACTTCCAGGCCGTTCGGGAGCTCCGGTCTTTTAGTATTGGGTTCCCCAACTGGTGTTCGGTACTTTGAGGAGAATTTGATGTCAATTGTATTTTTGTGCGCCATTCGGTTATTTATGCTGGGATCTGAGCGGTACTCGCACGAAGTATGCGTTCAGACCCCAACTATCTACCGAATGGTCATTCATTAATATCACACGAATAAAGCCAAAGTTATATATTTTTATGTTAAAATCCGGTTCTGCTGTACGGAGGGATAATCCACTTAACAGGATATTCTAATGGGAGTATCCCTCTCGTACAGCAGTGCATGGTGGGAGAAATGCTCTGTAATTTCAGTTCCCCATGTAGTCCACTACTGTAATACCCATGTAATGTGACTAAGGAAACCCCTTGCATGGGGACCCACATAAATACTGAAGCTTGTGAATAAAAACCTCAGTTGACTCCCAGAACTGTGTTTCGTCTGGTTACTGGGGGGATTTGGGATATTGCCTTCTTTTCCAGCGCTTTACTTTGGACTACCTTCTATACCAGCGGAGATCGTGAGATTTAATATTGCAGCTCCACTACAATTGGTGGCAAGCGACGGGATCCAACCTTACAGCCGAAAAGCGGTGTTCGGGTAATTGAAACTACCGAACAGGAAAGTGAATGGCAATTCGAATGTAACAAAAGAACCGAACACAGAAGTGAATGGAGACGGATTACACTGCATTAAAATGGCAGACGTTAAAGGAATTATTAGAAGCCAGGGGTAAGATAGCCAGCAATAAGTCAAAAGCTGTGCTTATTGCCGAACTGATGGAGGGAGACAGAGCTCGCAGCGTTACACCCCCACCAGCCATGGAAGAAACCCCCTTCCAAAAGGAAATGAGGACCAGGATGGAATTTTTACCCCAGCCTGTACCACTGGAAATACTGACCGTACTGATGGTGGATGTGCAGGAGTTCGTGATGGCACACAGACCGCAGGATTCACCCTCCAGAACAGAATCTATTACTGCTTCAGTCAGCAACCAGGTAAAGCCTAAGATCCCATACCATGTGTTTAAAATGTTTTGCGAGGATAAAGACGAAATTGATGGGTATCTACAAGACTTTGAGAGGCTATGTGACTTACATGATTTGTAGCAGGCAGTATGGGTGCCGTTACTAGCAGGCTAACTGTCAGGTCGGGCAGCAGAAGCCTATCGGGCTTTACCCAGGGAGGACAGCAAAGATTATGCCAGGGTAAAACAGGCTATACTGGAACGATACGCCATTACCCTGGAGGCATACCGGCGCAAGTTTCGTGGATTGCTCAAACCCGAGAGACTCCCACACCGAGTGGGCACACAAACTAGACCAAGCCTCCTAGGGGTGGATACAAGCCAGTCAGGCGACCACTATGGAGTAGTTGCGACAATTGATGTTGTTCGAACAATTTTCCAATGGTCTGTCCCCAGAGGCACAGGAATGGGTGAGAGACAGAAAACCCCTCATCCTAACTGAAGCGGCACAACTAGCCGACCAACACTATGACGCCAGGAAGCATCATGGTAACCTCAACCGGGGATACCCTCGACCCACCGCTTCACCTCATACAGCTACCCCTACTGCACCCACAGCGACCCCATTCTGACCAAACCTGGGGGCCCACACTCCACCATCCAGATATAATGGCCTAGCTAAAATCCAGTGTCATACATGCAAGCAAGAGTAAAGACCGAAGAACAGAGAGGAGGCAAGAGTAAAGACTGAAGAACAGAGAGGAGGCAAGAGTAAAGACCGAAGAACAGAGAGGAGGCAAGAGTAAAGACCGAAGAACAGAGTGGAGTCAAGAGTAAAGACCGAAGAACAGAGTTGAGTCAAGAGTAAAGACCAATGAACAGAGTTGAGTCAAGAGTAAAGACCAAGGAACAGAGTGGAGGCAAGAGTAAAGACCAATGAACAGAGTGGAGGTAAGAGTAAAGATCAAGGAACAGAGTGGAGGTAAGAGTAAAGATCAAGGAACAGAGATGAGGTAAGAGTAAAGACCAATGAACAGAGTTGAGTCAAGAGTAAAGACCAATGAACAGAGAGCAGGTAAACGTAAATACAAAAGACCAGTGAGGAGGTAAGATTAAATACTGGGCAACAAAGATAAGTTTAGAGTAAAGACTGAGGAACAGTCTTAGGAGTAAGACAGGAATAGATATTCAATGAAAAAGACTGGGAGAGAGAATGATACAAAGTCCATCATGTTGAAACTAGGAATGGAATAGAGTTGAGATAAACAAGCTGAAGAGATATGCAACTTTTACTTTTATCAACAAAACCTTCCAACACAACTTTACAAAACTTTATCAAATAACAAATCATCTCACGAGGCAGTCTACCTTGCTAACATCAGCACGGCTTAATTAAAGTAAAATAATATCAATGCGATTATGAAACCTGATGGTAATGGAATGAAATTAAAGGTACGTGAAAATATACAAAGTACAAAATACTAAAGGCAATAAATAACGCTATGAAATAAAACCAATTTAAAACAAAAAATGAAAGTGACCTTGAGAGAAAATTGATAATCGAAGGAAGGACAACTTAATAGAACAGTAATAGAAACACTCGTTTCCACCAATGTCAATTTGGTTAGGCTACAGAACAAGCACTCCGGGTTTGAATCCACACTGATGAAAAAAAAACACAAGTACATATTATCTGTCTATCTTTATGACAAATATAGCAGCTAGTTATCTCTGCTCTAAGCTGTCATTCAACATAATAGCAGTCTGTTCTGACATATAACTGTGCAAGCTATGCATGGACAGATGTACAGGATATGCTGTGACTTATAGTGTTAATTTTTTTAAAGGAACACTCCTTGACCTATTGCAACCTATGCTAGTTCCATATGTTATGGTAGTATCCTATCCATCTCTCTCTGTGGTCTGTTGCTCATGAATCCAGCAATTTGTATACTTACTTCTTCTTATAAGTTCTTGCATAAATTTATATGAAGGCGCTTGTGTTGCGTCCTTGACATTGTGACAATTAGCTCCATTCATGAAAAACATAAATAGAGCTATTCAGCAAGTTAATAAAAAAACACTTATCAGGTTTGCTGTACTGTAAATGCAGAATTAAAAAAAATAAAAAAAATAAAAAAAATATATTTTGCACATTCTGTTAATGCGTTATCTAAAAAAAAATGGGGTCAAATACAGCCCCTTTAAAGGGACACTCCAGGCACCCAGACCACTTCTGCCCATTGGAGTGGTCTGGGTGCCAACTCCCACTACCCTTAACCCTGCAAGTGTAATTATTGCAGTTTTTTATATACTGCAATAATTACCTTGCAGGGTTAACTCCACCTCTAGTGGCTGTCTACTAGAAAGCCACTAGAGGGCACTTCCTGCTCTATAGCACAGGAAACCTGTGCTAAAGCGTCGCTGGATGTCCTCACGCTGTGTGAGGACCTCCTGCGTCACTAAATTCCCCATAGGAAAGCATTGAAAGGCATTTTCAATGCTTTCCTATGGGGAGCTCTAATGCGCTGCACATTAGGTCTCCCTGGCCAGTGGGCGGGATCAGTCTTGATCACCGGCCGACGTAATGACTGGGAGGAGCGGCAGTGAGAAGAAACCACCGCATAGGGACATCGGCGGGATCTCAGGTAAATAATTGAAGGGGTTTCAAGGATCAGCGCTGGGTGGTCTGAAGGAAAAGAAACAGAAAGAAAGCTGCAACCTATGGGTATGAGGTTCCCTCTAATGTCCTCAAGGAAGAGTGTGGCAAAAACAGAATAATAGGTCGCGCTATACTAAAATAATCCAATAAAAAGAGAAATAAATATGAAGTTTACTCTCATATATATACGCATAGAATAAAATAAGTATAAATATGTGCGTAATAGTCCCAATATATAGTGGATTCCAATAGGCTGATGGAGACTTGATACTGTAGTAGATGGAAGGCTGAGTCTTCTATGGTGTAGGTAGTCTTGACTCAATGATGATCATGTAAATAAAAAGACAAATAGACTCCAATAGTGCAGGCTGTATAAACGTAGATAAAATAGAGTGGATGTAGGGGGAGGTATTTCACTCACCTATGCAGGAGCATGTACTAGCTCGAGTGTAATCAGCGTTCAGTGGCGTTTTACCCCCCACTGGCGGGACATAGATGTAGGTAGTTCCTCGAAGTAAAAGAGAGATAAAATATAGTGCTCACTGTATAAATGAATATAAAATAAAGTAGATGTAGGGGAGGTATATTACTCACCTATGCAAGAGCATATACTTGCTCAGGTGTAATCAGCATTCAGTGGCGTTTTACCCCCCACTGGCGGGACATAGATGTAGGTAGTTCCTCGATGTAAAAGAGAGATAAAATATAGTGCTCACTGTATATAGAATAAAAATAAAACTTAAAAGTAAAAGGCGTACTCACATTTAAATGAGCAAGATATACTGCTCACTTTGATGGCGTGGGTGGTTTGATCCCCACCTAGGATTCTTTGGACAGTTATCGGCTCCAAAATGACGTATAACCAGGTTGACGTATAACGTATAATTAAAAAAAAAATTTTTATATATAATAATTATAAATTAAAGGTGAAAAATAGAATAAAAGGTATATGGCAAATGTATGGTGAAAAAGCCAATATTCCTTTATTAGTGCAAATAAAATATATATATAAATTGGCATATTTTATATATATATTTTATTTGCACTAATAAAGGAATATTGGCTTTTTCACCATACATTTGCCATATACCTTTTATTCTATTTTTCACCTTTAATTTATAATTATTATATATAAAAAAAATTTTTTTAATTATACGTTATACGTCAACCTGGTTATACGTCATTTTGGAGCCGATAACTGTCCAAAGAATCCTAGGTGGGGATCAAACCACCCACGCCATCAAAGTGAGCAGTATATCTTGCTCATTTAAATGTGAGTACGCCTTTTACTTTTAAGTTTTATTTTTATTCTATATACAGTGAGCACTATATTTTATCTCTCTTTTACATCGAGGAACTACCTACATCTATGTCCCGCCAGTGGGGGGTAAAACGCCACTGAATGCTGATTACACCTGAGCAAGTATATGCTCTTGCATAGGTGAGTAATATACCTCCCCTACATCTACTTTATTTTATATTCATTTATACAGTGAGCACTATATTTTATCTCTCTTTTACTTCGAGGAACTACCTACATCTATGTCCCGCCAGTGGGGGGTAAAACGCCACTGAACGCTGATTACACTCGAGCTAGTACATGCTCCTGCATAGGTGAGTGAAATACCTCCCCCTACATCCACTCTATTTTATCTACGTTTATACAGCCTGCACTATTGGAGTCTATTTGTCTTTTTATTTACATGATCATCATTGAGTCAAGACTACCTACACCATAGAAGACTCAGCCTTCCATCTACTACAGTATCAAGTCTCCATCAGCCTATTGGAATCCACTATATATTGGGACTATTACGCACATATTTATACTTATTTTATTCTATGCGTATATATATGAGAGTAAACTTCATATTTATTTCTCTTTTTATTGGATTATTTTAGTATAGCGCGACCTATTATTCTGTTTTTGCCAAATAATTGAAGGGGTTTTCACCCCTTCAGCTACCGGGGATTTGGAGGTGGGAGGGAGAGGGGACCTGCAGTGCCAGGAAAACTGATTATTTTCCTGGCACTGGAGTTTCCCTTTAAGGATGAAATGTATTTTACAAGGTATTATCATATTGTGACACATTCAGAGTGAAAGACCAATTGCTACAGGAAAACGAACTTAATATTCAGGGATATCATTTTTAAATTACGTTCAAACAGGTCAAGAAGGAATAGTTTGTTGCAAAATTGGAAGTGCTTCAAAATTTTTTTTTTGCCTTCTTTTGGATCAACCGCAAAAACAGATGTGAGAAAAACTGACTATGTAATTTGAGTTGTTTCTCATTTATATACAGCATTAACATAAACGTTTAAATTAAACCATGTAGAACACACAACCATAAATGGTAAACTTTGTGTTTATTAATGCAAATATTGTCTCCCCAGCAGAACAAGCATTTCAAAAAGAAGGAATACATTTAAACCACATGTTATCAAATAACTCGTGCTGGCTACCTTTTAGAAGTAATGTTGTTTTTTAATATTTCAAAGGATTTTAAAACTAGCATTGAATAAAAATTAGCAACTTTGCCTATTGCTCAGTCTTTGCATAGTATTTATTATCTTTTAATTAATATTTCAATCAAATTGCCCCTGGCACTCTTTTTCTCTTTTTAATGTCTGTAAAATGCAACTTAATTATTACCTACTGATTTCTGCTTGTAAAAGCTGACCAAAGTAACATCTGCCATTAGCCGCAGCGCGTTTCGAAGAGTTTGAAGTCAGGGCTGGTGACATTAGCACAGTTGGACGGATTCTTTTAGCAGAACTCTCAGGCAGCCTTGGCGTTTCCTTGCTGGGCTAGAATACAGAATCGAGTTCACACGGTGCCCTTGCGAAACATACATTGAAAAATATGATATTTCCATTCAAGTCAGCCATATGAAAAGGTGAGCTGTTCATTTCCAAAGTCTGGGGTTATGTACAAGTCATTCTAGGACAAAGCTTTAAATGCAGAGCAATCTGCAAGTCCATAGTGTATAACCGTATAACACTTACATGTTTTCATGTCCGTTTTGAACAAGTTCCATTTTTTGTGATACAATCAACCAGCAATCTGAGTATGTCTTTACAAATGAAATTGTCTCTGGAGTTCATTTATAAAGTTCCTTTTTAGAGTTTTTTATTATTTTTTTTACATGCTTTATCTATGTCGTTGGACATTTCATGGTAACAATCTGCAGTTACCCATCTGACAGATGCTTAGAACCACTTTTTTTCCACCTCTCCATTTTATCAAGAATAAATCTAACATAATATCTGGCACTTGCATTTCTCTCTTACAATGATAAAAGGGCCATTTGAAATAGAAACTGTAAATTGGAAGCCAATCTCAGTCAGGTTTTTTTTTTTTCCAGACAGGGTTGCTTCACGTATATCCCTAAATGATCTAAAATACACACTGTTCTGCTTTTACACCTGTATCCAAGTCTTTCTCTTTCACTTCTGCGTTGGGTTCCCAGATTTCTTCTCTTGGATCCAAACTTTTTCAGGGGTGCGTAAGTGCTCTCCAGATTGATCAATAGGTGCGACATCTCAAGTGATGTCACAGAACTAGTGATGCTATCTCTAAAGTACTGTTAAGGCATGTTGACAAACCTAGTCCTGCAGTATATACTATGTGTGCTGTAAATCATAAATGGAAAAAAAAAGATTGTCCACAATATTGTTGAAATTATATGGTGGTGAAATAACATGTGAATATATTCTGCCATGAGAATATAGTTTTAAAATTCTTTATCAAATGTATTAACTATTATGTGCTAAATTTATATATATATATATATATATATATATATATATATATATATATATATATATATATATATATATATATATATGTAGTGGTAAACCTGGAATTGTGGAAGGGGCTTAGTCCCTATAAAAACTCTACCAATCCCTCCCCTTACCTGTAGCATTAGCGTGAAGTGGGAGGTGTGTCGGTCTGTTGCTACCTGCTGTGCAATCAACTTGATCAGCTTGTGCTTCAGTTGTTTAGCCCAGCTCTGCAGTGATCAGATAGCCTGCTCTCGGACGGAGCTTTGAAGTCAGATTCCCTCGCGGCCAGTATACTAACCTGACAGATTACTTCATGGCTGAAAGACTACCCAGGACGCAGGAGTGAGCAGCGGGACACGTGGGTGCCCGGGTCGCAGTCCCGCTCGGCGTGGATACACTGCCTATGGAGATTACCAGCTGGGGGAACTTGTGTTGCGGCACGTGCTTTAACTCCACAGTACTCGAATGTAGATCGTGAGTTAAGCTCTGATAGGCTAAAAATATATATTGGTGTTTCATAAAAATTTAGTTTCACAAGAATTTGGGCTGCTACTCTAGGGATGCTCGATCTCCCCTTTTAAATCACGTTACTAGGTTGCTGGTACTAGTGGATTACTAGGCGTATCAATCTCACAATACATTGTTGAATTTAAAAAACGTACAATTTGTTTTCTTAAAAAAAAAAAACAAAAAAAAAAATATCATTATTTTGTTATATCATTATATATCATTATGATTGGATTTTACTTTGTTTTGCAGAATCTCAGATATAGGCCAAATCATTGCCATTAGGCTCTCTCTTTTTTCAGGTGTTATTTGGACGAATTCCTAGTTCACTAAGATCGGTATTATTATTATGATATTTACATAGCGCCAACAAATTCCGCAGCGCTTTACAATGGGTGGACTAATAAACATGTCATTGTAACCAGACAAGTTTGACGCACTGGAACAGAGGGGCTTACATGCTAGACGGAGTGGGGTAAAATGACACAAAAGGTAAGGGTAGTATTAGGGAAGTAGATTGGTAGAATAGTATTCAATGAAGACTTAGTGTGGGGTTTTGGAGCCATTAATTGATACGCTTGTGTGAAAAAGTGAGTTTTTAATGGGTTTTTGAAGGAGTGGAGAACATCTAACGGAAAAGGGAAGGGAGTTCCAAAGGAAAAAGCAAGGCTTTTCTTTTTGTTTGTTTTATTTTTGTTTATATTGTCAGACCTCTTAATAAAGACTTAATAAAGACTGCATTTACAAGTGATCCGATTTGTGTGGTCTTCCTATCATTAAGACTGTGTGATTGTATGGTCCCAGGCCACAATATATATATACATAATTTGCTCTGTTGTCCGGAGCAATGGATGTTAAAATGTCACCCAATGGACAACAGACATTAGTCAACAAATGTAGAGAGTATTTTTGCCAATACCTAATCTTTAATAAGTGACTCTTTACGTATAATTAAAATCTAAACAGTAGTGTTCCCATTACTGTGTATTTTGTCCTGAGGAACCTGGCAAGCATAATTCACTCCCAGTGATTGCATGTTGAAAACTGGAGATACGTTGTATCAGCCTCTATTACTCACAATGTTGGGCTTGATTCCAAGCCTCTACTCACTGGATGTCACGAATGTTAGCGAGAGGCTGCTGTTCTAAATTTTAGAATCTTACTGAAAGTTCTAATTCCTGGCTGAGAAAAGTTGTAATGGTGTCCAAAGAGAATAATAGATGTCAAATGCTACTGTACATTAATATTATTGATTGCCACTATCTCATCCATTATTACAACCTGCCCCGGCTAGGCATCAAGAAACAAAATCAACTCAATCGCATTACATCTTATAGGTCAGTGATGGCGAACCTTTTTGAGCCCGAGTGCCCAAACCGCAATACATGCCAACTTTTTTCCCCTCAAAGTGCCAACATGGCAATTAAACCTGAATATTGAGATTTACGTTTAGAAAAAACTACTCGTACAGTTAACAACTTTTGTTTTAAAAGAAGAACACAACAGGGAGTTAAATTATACAAATTTTAAATAATGATATAAATTAAGCTTATATTTATTAGTATCTCCAACAAATGCAATACATACACACAGACTGCTGAACATATTCATACACCAACTGCTTAATACATACACACACCGAGACACAGACAGACTGCTAAATACACACACAGTCAGCTAAATACACGCACACTGCTGAGTAAACAGTCCGCTAAATACACGCACGCAGTCTGCTGAATACACACACACACTCTGCTAAATACACACACACACAGCTGAATACATAAAGACTGCTGAACACATACACACACACACACACATATACTGCATTGAGGGGTGCAGTGTATGTGTCTGTGTGTAATGCTGTGTGGGGGGGGGGGTTGGGGTGCCGTTTGTGTGGGGGGGGAAAGGGTGCTGTGTGTGTGTGGGGGGAAAGGGTGCTGTGTGTGTGGGGGGGGAAAGGGTGCTGTGTGTGTGTGGGGGGGAAAGGGTGCTGTGTGTGTGGGGGGGGGAAAGGGTGCTGTGTGTGTGGGGGAAAGGGTGCTGTGTGTGTGTGGGGGGGAAAGGGTGCTGTGTGTGTGTGTGTGGGGGAAAGGGTGCTGTGTGTGTGTGGGGGGGAAAGGGTGCTGTGTGTGTGTGGGGGGGAAGGGTGCTGTGCTGTGTGTGTGGGGGGGGGAAGGGTGCTGTGTGTGTGGGGGGAAAAGGGTGCTGTGTGTGTGTGGGGGCGGAAAGGGTGCTGTGTGTGGGGGGGAAGGGTGCTGTGTGTGTGGGGGGGGAAAGGGTGCTGTGTGTGTGTGGGGGGGGGAAAGGGTGCTGTGTGTGTGTGTGGGGGGGAAAGGGTGCTGTGTGTGTGGGGGGGAAGGGTGATGTGTGTGTGGGGGGGGAAGGGTGCTGTGTGTGTGTGTGGGGGGGGATAGGGGTGCTGTGGGTAGTGGGGTAGGGGTGCTGTGGGTAGTGGGGTAGGGGTGCTGTGGGTAGTGGGGGTAGGGAGTGCTGTGGGTAGGGGGGGTAGGGGTGCTGTGGGTAGGGGGGGTAGGGGTGCTGTGGGTAGTGGGGGTAGGGGTGTTGTGGGTAGTGGGGGTAGGGGTCGTGGGTAAGGGTGCTGTGGGTCAGGGTGCTGTGGGTAGGGGTGCTGTGGGTAAGGGGGTAGGGGTGCTGTGGGTAGTGGGGGTAGGGGTGCTGTGGGTAGGAGTGCTGTGGGTAGTGGGGGTAGGGGCACTGTGGGTATGGGTGCTGTGGGTGGGGGGGTAGGGTTGCTGTGGGTAGGGGGGGTAGGGTTGCTGTGGGTAGTGGGGGTATGGGTGCTGTGGGTATGGGTGCTGTGGGTAGGGGTGCTGTGGGTAGGGGTAGTGGGGGTGGGAGTGCTGTGGGTAGTGGGGGTAGGAGTGCTGTGGGTAGGGGTGCTGTGGGTAGTGGGGGTAGGGGTGCTGTGGGTAGTGGGGGTAGGAGTGCTGTGGGTAGTGGGGGTAGGAGTGCTGTGGGTAGGGGTGCTGTGGGTAGTGGGGGTAGGGGTGCTGTGGGTAGTGGGGGTAGGAGTGCTGTGGGTAGGGGTGCTGTGGGTAGGGGTGCTGTGGGTAGGGGTGCTGAGGGTAGGGGGTAGGGGTGCTGTGGGTAGTGGGGGTAGGAGTGCTGTGGGTAGTGGGGGTAGAAGTGCTGTGGGTAGTGGGGGTAGGAGTGCTGTGGGTAGCGGTGCTGTGGGTAGTGGGGGTAGGGGTGCTGTGGGTAGTGGGGGTAGGGGTGCTGTGAGTAGTGGGGGTAGGGGTGCTGTGGGTAGGGGGGATGAGTAGCAGATGCACCAATTTTAATATTTAAAAAAAATTAATTAACATATTAAAAAGAAATCCCCCCCTTCCCTTCTTATTACCTTTGGTGAAGGGGAGGGGGGGAACACAGCCATCCCTGGTGGTCCGGTGGTGATATGCAGGACAGGAGGACAGGTCCTGCAGCTCTCCTGTCCTCCCGCGCGATGCTGTGTGGAGCGTTGCCATGGTAACGCGCGGCAACGCTCCACACAGCTCGCGGGAGGACGGGAGAGCTGCTTCCTCAATCCCTCCCCCCTGCTTCCGGTCCTCCCGACACGGAAGCAGAGTAGGCACCTGCCGTTTTGGGAAGGCAGGTGCCTACTCTGCAGTGATTGCAAACTTATGGCCGTGTGCCCACAGAGAGGGCCCGGCGTGCCACCTGTGGCACGCGTGCCATAGGTTCGCCATCACTGTTATAGGTTAACCCAGATGGTGAGGTCTGTAAGACCCCAGCATTTAATTAAAGAGACAATTGTATTACATAATTGTTTTTACTGTGCTAGTCAGTGGCGGAACAAATGTAGAGAGGGCCTTGGTGCAAGAAATATCTTTTGGCCCCCCCACTAGCGAAAGGGTGGGTGAAAGGTAGAGCCCCATCTGTCATACAACTCCCATGATGCTGTGCCAGCTGAAGATCTACCATTTGTCCATCCTTGCAGGTTTGTATTTGTAAACAATCTTTGTGTGTTTTAATGTGCGCATGTTCTTGTATAGGTGTAATTGTAAATGCTGTTGCCATTGGAATGCACTGGTGGGCTTGTGTCTAGTGTTTGTGTTTGAATGCAGGGGTGGGTTTGTATGTAGTGTTGGCTTTTAAATGCAGGTGTACATTTGTGTGTAGTGTTGGTATGTGAATGAAGGGGTGTTTGTATATAATTTGGGAGTTTTAATACAGGCAGGGCCGGACTGGGAAAAAAATTAGGCCCGGGCATTTTTCAATCAGAGCGGCCCCCTAAGAAGGGGGCGGGGCCAGAGAGGGTGTGTTTTGTCATCACTAATGACAAGCACGCCCCCTCTCAAAGTGAGCATGTTGGTTCAATGCGCAGAGCCCCGCTGAAGAGCTCTGGCATTAGAAAAAGGCCCTGAATTCGTTCTGTGCAGTGCAAGCAAATTTAATAACATGCTTGCGCTGAGTTTGCTTTTAAATTGTCTCTGGTGTCTCCACAAGTGGGATACCAGAGGACAAAAGGGCCAGGAAAGTGTATGGTGCATGTGTTTGGAGCCTGCTTGTGGGATTGCATGTGTGTAGAGTGTGGTGTGGTATTGTGTGTGACGAAACCAACCTCGCCACTGGGCATTGGAGAAGCCTGTTTGCCCGCCTCCTACCTGCTGACTATGGCCCCTGGAAAATTGGTACGTTTAGAGAACTATATTTGGGCATATTGTATTTTATTGTGCGACTGCTGGCCCTTTAAGCACAGTGAATGGTATTTTATTGTACTGCTGCTGGCCCTTTAAGAACTGTCTGGGGACATATTGAGACTTTGGGTAACAATACCCTTTAAGACTATGGCCCCTGAAAAGTATGAACTTTTATTGTGTGTGTATGGCCCTTTAAGAACCGTCTGGGGACATATTGTGACTTTGCTGAACAATGCTCCTTTAAGACTATGTCCCCAGACCTGTAAAATAACTTGTTCCTGGCTTTCTCCCACTTGGTTCAGTAAATAGGGCTTACTGAACCAAGTACCACACAGGCGGACCACCCAGAAGTTAAAGTGTGCAGGCAATTTATCTCCCAGGCTGTGAGGTTACTGCAGGTTAATTGCACGTGGCGGCGGCCATCTTTGTTCAGTCGAATGCGGTCAGCGGTGTATGCTAAAGATTCTGTGGAACTGAAATCGGCTACACATTTTACCGAACACCGCTGACCCTTACCTTCTCCCATACGGAACTTGCAGCTCCAGAGACTAAGTCCCGTTCGAAATGGGACTTAGTCGTTTTTCCGCATGAAATTGACCGGCCGCACAGCCCAAATCTATGGAATTGTTTTGGGCAGGAAATTGTGCTGGCGGTCGGTCATAAAGGGACCTCCAGCTAACTTTTGATCCACTGGAGGGATTTGGCTGATGTTTGGAAGTGTTTATGTTTAAAGTGTGCTGATTCCAAATATGTAATTTTTATGGAAATTGAATGTATAGTTTTAAAGTTACAGTGTATGTGTGAAAACTGTATTTTTGCTGTATGCTATAATTATGTTATATGTTTATCTGAGGGGAGGAAACCTGGGGGTTGTAACCATTATGCTATTGGTTGTTTTGTCCCTCCCTGTGGGCGGTCTTATATGTGTAAGATGGAAATAAAAGCAGACTGGGTGTGCTAGCACCTCAGATCATCTTGTACCTTCATGAAGTTTCGGCTCATGTTTGGGGGATTGGAGAACTACACTCTGGGGATTGCTATAATCACTATACTCCCCAGGGTATTATCGCTGGGCTCTGCTAAGAGCTTGTTCCTGTTCTTGCTCTCTGGAATTCGGAGAGGTCCATCTACTGGAAGCTAGACCCTGGTCTTGGGTCCAGAGTGGGTAGCGTGGCGAGACCCCAACCAAGCTGCGGCGGTTAGTGGGAGTCTACAGTGGTTATGGTGTCTGGTGGAGTGCTTGGATACCTCGGAAAGCACTAGGAGCATCCGTCAGCGGAGGGTACCCGGTCGGGGTGCCAGCGGTTCCGTTACAGTGGTGGCAGCGGTGGGATGGCGTCCTAGTGCGAGGTAAAGCAGCTCAGAGACACAGTTCGTTTGGAGTTATAATTGAGGGCAACGTTTGTATTTGTACAGCGGCCCTGTTCACAACAGAATGGAGAGAGTTAGCACCCGGGCAGCACTCACCTACGAGGAGGCGTTCCTTCGGGAAATGCGATGGCGACTGGCGTGTTTTAGCAAGGATGTCCCGGACAGCGTTGTCCGGATACTTGAGGCTCACGTGGCCGAGGATCTGCAATACCAAGCAGAATGAGCTGGGTGGGGGACACCCAAGCCACAGCGGCAGTGTGAGTCCCAGAGAGCAGAAGGTGTTGTCCTTCCTCTCCAGCGGCAGTGTGAGTCCCAGGGAGCAGAAGGCGCCATCCTTCCTCCCCAGCGGCAGTGTGTACCCCAGGGAGCAGAAGGTATCGTCCTTCCTCCCCAGCGGCAGTGTTTAACCCAGGGAGCAGAAGGTGCCGTCCTTCCTCCACAGCGGCAGTGTGTACCCCAGGGAGCTGAAGGTGCCGTCCTTCCTCCCCAGCGGCAGTGTGTAACCCAGGGAGCAGAAGGTGCCGTCCTTCCTCCCCAACGGCAGTGTGTATCCCAGGGAGCAGAAGGTGTCGTCCTTCCTCCCCAGCGGCAGTGTGTGTCCCAGGGAGCTGAAGGTGCCCTCCTTCCTCCCCAGCGGCAGTGTGTACCCCAGGGAGCAGAAGGTGCCGTCCTTCCTCCCCAGCGGCAGTGTGTACCCCAGGGAGCAGAAGGTGCCGTCCTTCCTCCACAGCGGCAGTGTGTACCCCAGGGAGCTGAAGGTGCCGTCCTTCCTCCCCAGCAGCAGTGTGTACCCCAGGGAGCAGAAGGTGCCGTCCTTCCTCCCCAGCGGCAGATCATTAATGTGCAGGGAATTGGGAGCCCAGTCTCCATTCCCCAGCGGCAGAGTGTTCTATCGGGAGAGGAGCCTGTTACCCCCTCTCCCCAGCGACTGCTTAGTGTACCAGGGGGAGACTGTAAGCCCCACAACTGTGCAGATGGGACCGTGGTCTCTGCACCTACAGCACAGGGTGTAAGGACAGTCAGTCCTGTCCCCCAGCAACAAGGCTGCTTAGTCAAAGGGGAGACAGTCGGTCTCCCCCTCCAACAGTGGAGCTATGTATCCAAAGGGGAGACAGTCGGTCTCCCCCTCCGGCAGCAGAGCTGTGCATCTAAAGGGGAGACAGTAGGTCTCCAGCAACCAGGCTCCAACCAGACTACTCCCGTGGTAGTGCTGGCACCAGGGCAGAGTACCGCTGGTCTCTGCCCCCTTAGCAACCCACCAAAGCAGTCTACCAGTCCCCCACACAGCCGTGGTGAGGCACCTGGACCTGGACAAGTTTTTCCCTTACTCAGGTGTAGTAACCATGTATTGTGGGTGGGCTGTACTGCTGTTTCTGTTTTGTGGGTGGGCGGCTGGACTAACAAGGGCACTGACCGGCAGGAGGTCAGATACCCTGTTAGTCTGTTTGGAAAAGGGGAGAAATGTGACGAAACCAACCTCGCCACTGGGCATTGGAGAAGCCTGTTTGCCCGCCTCCTACCTGCTGACTATGGCCCCTGTAAAATTGGTACGTTTAGAGAACTATATTTGGGCATATTGTATTTTATTGTGCGACTGCTGGCCCTTTAAGCACAGTGAATGGTATTTTATTGTACTGCTGCTGGCCCTTTAAGAACTGTCTGGGGACATATTGAGACTTTGGGTAACAATACCCTTTAAGACTATGGCCCCTGAAAAGTATGAACTTTTATTGTGTGTGTATGGCCCTTTAAGAACCGTCTGGGGACATATTGTGACTTTGCTGAACAATGCTCCTTTAAGACTATGTCCCCAGACCTGTAAAATAACTTGTTCCTGGCTTTCGCCCACTTGGTTCAGTAAATAGGGCTTACTGAACCAAGTACCACACAAGCGGACCACCCAGAAGTTAAAGTGTGCAGGCAATTTATCTCCCAGGCTGTGAGGTTACTGCAGGTTAACAGCACGTGGCGGCGGCCATCTTTGTTCAGTCGAATGCGGTCATCGGTGTATGCTAAAGATTCTGTGGAACTGAAATCGGCTACACATTTTACCGAACACCGCTGACCCTTACCTTCTCCCATACGGAACTTGCAGCTCCAGAGACTAAGTCCCGTTCGAAATGGTCGTTTTTCCGCATGAAATTGACCGGCCGCACAGCCCAAATCTATGGAATTGTTTTGGGCAGGAAATTGTGCTGGCGGTCGGTCATAAAGGGACCTCCAGCTAACTTTTGATCCACTGGAGGGATTTGGCTGATGTTTGGAAGTGTTTATGTTTAAAGTGTGCTGATTCCAAATATGTAATTTTTATGGAAATTGAATGTATAGTTTTAAAGTTACAGTGTATGTGTGAAAACTGTATTTTTGCTGTATGCTATAATTATGTTATATGTTTATCTGAGGGGAGGAAACCTGGGGGTTGTAACCATTATGCTATTGGTTGTTTTGTCCATCCCTGTGGGCGGTCTTATATGTGTAAGATGGAAATAAAAGCAGACTGGGTGTGCTAGCACCTCAGATCATCTTGTACCTTCATGAAGTTTCGGCTCACGTTTGGGGGATTGGAGAACTACACTCTGGGGATTGCTATAATCACTATACTCCCCAGGGTATTATCGCTGGGCTCTGCTAAGAGCTTGTTCCTGTTCCTGCTCTCTGGAATTCGGAGAGGTCCATCTACTGGAAGCTAGACTCTGGTCTTGGGTCCAGAGTGGGTAGCGTGGCGAGACCCCAACCAAGCTGCGGCGGTTCGTGGGAGTCTACAGTGGTTATGGTGTCTGGTGGAGTGCTTGGATACCTCGGAAAGCACTAGGAGCATCTGTCAGCGGAGGGTACCCGGTCGGGGTGCCAGCGGTTCCGTTACATTGTGTAAATAGGTCAATTTCATTTGTGTTTGTGGTGTAATATGTGTGGCTAGGGGCTGTAGAGAGTGTGTGTATAGGGGGCATAGTGTTACAGGGGATGTAGCGAGTGTGTGCATACAGGCTGTAGTGTGTGTGTATAGGTGATGTAGTGTGTGTAGGGGTTGTAGAGAGGGTGTGTTTAGAGAATGTTGTATGTGTTTGCTGACAAGGAATGTAGTGTGTGTGTAGGTGGTGCAGTGTGTGTGTGTGTGTGTGTGTAGGAGATCTACAGTGTAAAGGACCCAGAGTGTGTATAGGAGATTGTGTGTGTGTGTAGAGGATTAAGAGTGCATATAGGGTAAGGGATCTAGCGTGTATCTGGAGCGTAATGTGTGTAGTGGTGCAGTGTGAGGGGTGCTGTAGTGTGTGTGTGTGTGTATGTATGTATATATATATATATATTTTGACGTATTGTATGTGTGAGGGGCGCAGTGTGTGTGTATGTAAGAGGGGTGCTGTGTGTGAGGGTGTTCTTATGTGCCGTCACATTCTAGGTTTCTAATTTTCTTTGTCTGTTAACTCACTGTGGGTTATTTTATATATTATATATATATATGTGTGTATGTGTATGTGTGCTGTATATGTGTGAGCGAGGGTGCTGTGTGTGTGTCTGAGGGTGCTGTATGTGTGTCTGAGGGTGCTGTGTGTGTGTATGAGGGTGCTGTGTGTGTGTCTGAGGGTGCTGTGTGTGTGTCTGAGGGTGCTGTGTGTGTCTGAGGGTGCTGTGTGTGTTTGGGTGCTGTGTGTGTTTGGGTGCTGTGTGTGTTTGGGGGTGCTGTGTGTGTATGGGTGCTGTGTGTGTTTGGGGGTGCTGTGTGTGTCTGGGTGCTGTGTGTGTTTGGGGGTGCTGTGTGTGTGTTTGGGTGCTGTGTGTGTCTGAGGGTGCTGTGTGTGTTTGGGGGTGCTGTGTGTGTTTGGGGGTGTTGTGTGTGTCTGGGGGTGCTGTGTGTGTCTGGGAGTGCTGTGTGTGTCTGGGGGTGCTGTGTGTGAGTGTGAATGTATATTTTATTTAAATTTAAATATTTTTTTTTATTAATTAATAAAAATGTATATATCCCCCTTCCCTCTTACCTTTAGCCTGGGAGGAGGGGGGGTTCCGTTCTGCCTGGGGGATCCGTGTTGCCTGGGGGGAGGAGGGGTTCCGTGCTGCCATCCCTGGTGGTCCAGTGGTGAGAGTGAACTCTAGCCCCTGCAGGCTAGAGTTCACTCTCGCGAGATCTGAGCGTTGCCGCGGTAACCGCGGCAACGCTCAGACCTCGCGAGAGGACCCGGCGGAGCTGCTGGCTAGAGCTCCGCCGGTACTCTCTCCTGCCTCCCTCCCTCCCTCTCCTGCCGGCGGCCGCCTAGAAGTGCCTGTGGGCCGGTGAGGGAGATCTTTGATCTCCCCACCGGCCTATGGAGACACACAGCAGGGCCGGCGCTCGGGTAGCGCTGGCCCTGCAGAGACTGGCAGGGGAGATCCTGTCATCTCCCCTGCCAGCCTCGACCCCATGGCCATCCGGGCCAGTCCGGGCCTGAATACAGGGGTGTGTTTCTAATGTTTGCATTTGCAGGGCTGTGTTTGCATGTTGTGTTGATGTCTGATTTCTGGGATTTATGCATATACACACATACATTGCAACATTCATACATACATATACAGATAAATATGCATCTTTACACACATATAAACACACTGACACACACACAAATAAACATACCCTGATATACAGATACACACACTGACACACAGATACACACATTGACACATATAAACACCCTGACAGACACACACACTGTCACATACAAAAACACTGACACACAGACTAGCACAAACATACACTCACTGACACAAATACATACACACATATATGCCAGAGTTTTAAGGCTTACCTGGAGTCCTGCTGCTGGCTCAGTCTGATGGGAGTGTGGGTCTGGATCTGGGCCTCTCCCCTTCTCTTTTGCTTTCTCCTCCCACTCCTGCTGTGGCTCCTCTCACTCCCGCACGGCTCTTCCTGTAGCTGAGAGGAAGTGATCTGATCTCACTTCTTCCTAGCATGCCTATGAGAATGGTGCCCGATCAGACTCTTAAAGGGCCGCGGCGACCGACCGGGCCTCTTTTCAGAAAAAGCCACTGGGTGACCCTAACTGCATGGGCCACCCGATGGACCCCTCAGGGTGTGGACCCTGGTGCAGCCACACCAACTGCACTGTAGGTAGTTCCACCAATGGTACTAGTACCATCAGGGAAAGCAGTGCATCAAGCTACTCTCCAGTAAGTTGCGGAAATCATTAGTTAGACCTAATGTCCTAGTAGAGTCCCTATGGTGAGTAATTGGAAAACGTGCCCTATAGTCCAGTTAGCCAAACTACAAACACTATGTGGTGGTTGGTTTCAGCTGAGGCAGACATTTAGTAATGTGCAGTCCTGTAAAATTATACATATATATATATATATATACTTACATTCAGAAGTTTTTCTTCTTCTACATCTTCTTTTCTTCAGCCTCAAAAATGGCTAAATTAAAATACATAATACGCAATGCAATTAAAAAGAAAAGAACTTGAGATATTCTAAATTTGGGCCCAGATTTAAACCAATCAGGTCTGTATTTCAACCACCTAGCTAAAATCCAGACCTATTTTAGACTTGTTTGGAGCCTGGATTGCGAATCCCGGACATTGTTAAATAGTGTAAGCAATTTCATGATTTTGCAGTCTGTTTGAACTTTAGTGAACAATCGTGTCAATAAATAAATGTAGATTTTTGATTGCTTCACCTTTTTTACCCTCTTTTGCTCATTTCTCATTTGAACTGAGAATAAAATCAATATTTAGTGACTGTTCCGTAATCATATTTTTTTCCATCAATCACTTTTTCTGGCCCTACGTACAGAAATCCGAATGAGGAAACAAGCTAAGCTGCTTGTCTAGTGCCCGATTAGTTTGTTTTGTTATTCATCCACATTGCATTTCAGAGTTGTGGAATTTGGTTGTATCCGTGATCTCTCAGAATTCAGACAAATCGAGATTTGTTTGAAAGTAAATGTACAGGTCTAGTACTGATACACTTTCGTAACAACCTTGAAAGCTATAAAAATTCAATTTAGCTTTGGTGAAACAGAAACCTCTAATTGTTGTTGACATCTGGAAGTAATAATATTAACCCGAAATAAATAGTAATTTTGTAATGACTTCATCCGACAAGAATATTTACAATGGTTGCATTCTTCTGGTCAAGCTAAATACCGTATATACTCGAGTATAAGCCGACCCGAATATAAGCCGAGGCCCCTAATTTTACCCAAAAAAACTGGGAAAACTTATTGACTCGGTAAATTTCTAAATAAAATTAGATCCTAAAAAAAATATATTAATTGAATATTTATTTACAGTGTGTGTATAATGAATGCAGTGTGTGTGTATGAATGCAGTGTGAGTGTATGAATGCAGCGTGTGTATGAGTGCAGCGTGTGTATGAGTGCAGCGTGTGTATATGAATGCAGCGTGTGTATATGAATGCAGCGTGTGTATATGAATGCAGCGTGTGTATATGAATGCAGCGTGTGTATATGAATGCAGCGTGAGCGTATGAGTGCAGTGTGTGTGTGTGTGTGTGTGTGTGTGTTGCAGAGCCTTGGTGGGGGATGGGCAATTTTTTTTTATTATTATTATTTTAATATTTTTTTTATTATTATTTAATATTTTTATTTATTTAATTACATTTTTTATTATTTTTGTATTATTATTTAATTTTTCTTTTTTTTTTTTATTACTACTAATTATTTTTTTTTCGTCCCCCCTCCCTGCTTGATACATGGCAGGGAGGGGGGCTCTCCTTCCC
This sequence comes from Pelobates fuscus, assembly GCF_036172605.1. NCBI lineage: Eukaryota > Metazoa > Chordata > Amphibia > Anura > Pelobatidae > Pelobates > Pelobates fuscus. The sequence continues at coordinate 458,425,537 of NC_086317.1, forward strand.
TGGTGGTCCAGCATTGGCAGTTCAGTGGGGGGCTGTGGGGGCTGTGAGAGATGTTACTTACCTCTCCTGCAGCTCCTGTCAGCTCTCTCCTCCTCTGCGCCGTCCGTGCAGCTCCCTCTGTCAGCTCCCAGTGTAAGTCTCGCGAGAGCCGCGGCTCTCGCGAGACTTACACTGGGAGCTGACCGAGGTGCTGAACGGACGGCGCGGAGGAGGAGAGAGCTGACAGGAGCTGCAGGAGAGGTAAGTAAACTCTCTTACAGCCCCCACAGCCCAGTCTGTATTATGGCAATGCAAATTGCCATAATACAGACTATGACTCGAGTATAAGCCGAGTTGGGGTTTTTTAGCACAAAAAATGTGCTAAAAAACTCGGCTTATACTCGAGTATATACGGTAACTATTTATAGCAACGTCATGTTGAATGCTTGCAAAGTTACCGTATATAAGTGCATAAAGCAAATGTGTGCACATCCTAGTATAAATAGCTCCCGGAGGACATGTTCATGAATAGGACATTACAAAGTAACCACTGACAGGTGAAGTGAGTAATGTTGATTCTATTGTTACAATGACACTTGTCAAGGAGTTGGATATATTAGGCAGCAAGTGAACAGTCAGTTCTTGAATTTGCATGTGTTGGAAGCAGGAAAAATTAGCAAGTGAAAAGATCTGAGTGACTTTGACAAGGGCAAAATACTAATAGCTAGATGACTGGGTCAGAGCAACTCCAAAACGGCAAGTCTTGTGAGGTGTTCCCAGTATGCAGTGGCCAGTATCTACCAAAAGTGGTGCAAGGAAGGACAACTGGCGAATCAGCATCAAGGCCATGAGCGTCCAAGGCTCAGTGATGCACATGGTAAGCAAAGACTAGCCCATCTGGTCTGATCACACAGAAGAGCTATTGTAGCTCAAACTGCTGAAAAAACTAATGCTGGCAGGGATAGAAAGTTTTTTGAGCACACAGTGCATTACAGTTTGCGGCGTATTGGGGCTATGTAGCTGCAGAGTGGTCAGAGTGCCAATGTTGACCCATGTCCACCACCAAAACCACCTTCAATGGGGTCAGGAGCATCAGAACTGGACCATGGAGCAATGGAAGAAGATTGCTTGATCTGATGAATAACGTTTTCTTTCAGATCAGGTGGACGGCCAGGTGCTTGTGCGTCATTTACCTGGGAAGAGATTGCAGCAGGATGCACTATGGAAGGCAGGCCAGTAGAGGCAGTGTAATTCTCTGGACAATGTTCTGCTTGGAAACGTTGGGTCCTGGCATTCATGTGGATGTTATTTTGACATGCTCCACCTGCCTAGAGATTGTTGCAGAGCACATACACCAATTCGTGGCAGTGGTGTTCGCCGATGGAAGTGGTCTCTTTCTGCAGGATAATGCATCCTGCCATACTGCAAAAAGTGTTCAGGAATGGTTCGAGGAACATGACAAAGAGTACAGGGTGTTGCTTTGGCCTCCACGTTCCCCAGATCCCAATCTGATTCAGCATCTGTGGGATGCGCTGGAACAACACATCCGATCCATGGTGTCACAAACTTGCTCATTTGTCATTGCAATTCACAGGACTTTTTTATTTTTCACTAACACTAATTCCTAGGCTAGAATTATACATGACGATAATATATGTCATTACAATATTATTTTTTTTCGGCTTTGTAAGCTGTTGTTTTTTTTGGCTATGTTTTTTCACATTTAAACACTATATACACTTTTCCTGAATTCATGCCAATGCCAATTTAAAAACTGTGAATTTGTTTTAATGTTCTGTTCACCCAGCTGAGCAAATTAATGTTTACATTTTTCCCCCGCTAACAAAGTTCACATATTGCACTCAATTCCTAAATTATATTAACTGGGAAAATGATATTACTAGAGAATATCTCTATTCTGTTTTAAAAGAATACATGAATAAAAATCGTGACATTACAAATTGGAGCAGTTTGGATTTACATTTGCTCTGCAATCACTTGTTAACAATTTAGCTCCTATTCGCTGTGCTTTGAAGTGATTTTACTGGCTTTGTGCTGGAGACGGCTTTATCTCGTTAAAGATTTACCATTCAAGTGCTGTCTGTTGCTTCCAACTTGAAGAACCTTTGTATTTTTATTTATTTATTTATTTGCCATTCTTAGTTCTCTTTAAGTCTACAGGGGTGGTCATGTTAAATTATACCTCCCATTATGTTTTACAAATCTAAAGGGTGGAAAAGCTTCATGGGACATGTAGTTTAATAACATGTTGGCATTTAACTTTAGCCACGGTGGTGGACCACGATTTACTGAGTTATATTGGCTGTATTTCATCGCTGAACTTATAAAGAAAAAAAAAATCTAGAACACTCATATAATATTCTCATGATAAGGAGACCTGTTCGGCATTTTAGTTTTGGACTGGCCAATGGAACCAGTTATACACTAATAGTATATGTTTCCCATCTACTAATACAAGCACGTTAAAATGCGTTTGAGACAAACCTGAGAAGGGAATATCTTAGGTATCAAGTCAAACCTGACAGGGGAAAGGTATCAAGTGTTTTTCTTTGCTTGTTAGTTTTTTACACCTATTCTGTTAGTTAAGGCAGATTATTGTTATTTCAAGTTCTGAGTTTGGGTGATGACATTTTTTTTTTTTTATTATATCATCATTATTAGAGTCTGATGCATATAAAGTACAACAATGAGAACTTGACATTATTGTAAGCATATATGTTTTAACAACAGTCGCAATGCATCAGAGATATTTTCTAGTAAAATCAATCAGCATTCCATCAACATTTATACTGCGTTCGTCAATCATTCTGACGCGGGGTAGGTTGTTGAGAAATCAGGGATAACTCTTAGAATCAGTTAAGCGTGAAATTCACAGAATAAAGGTCTGATTTAAACTTCTAGAATGTATTAGTATAGGAAGATGTTGGCCAATTCCCCCAAATCTTTTTGTATAGGTCCAATTGATTATTCACCAAAAAACTAACCTTTCTCCGTAGAGCCTTGGTAATTAATTTGAGATGTTATTTCATGCCAATGTTAGTGTCTTTGCATTTTCTAATTTCTGGCTATAGATATTTTAGCTGCCAGCATAATATGGATCATTAGATAAAGTGAAAATGTGTCCATTTGGGGAGGGTCTAAATGGAGAAGAAAAAAACTCCGAGGTCAATAATGTCTCTTCCCACAGAATATTTGAGAGGAGTCTTTTTAGATTATTTTTCAAAGTGTCCAGCTCCGAACACTCCCACCAAATATGGAGATGGGATCCCTTAGCATTGCTACATTTCCAGCATTGGTCGGTGTGGTCAATATACATTTTGTTTAATTTAGTTGGGACAATGTACCACCCATATAATACTTTAAAGTACAACTCAATCAAATTTACACAATGTATATCGTTTTTAACCCGTTTGATGCTTTATTTCCAGATATGTGGCTCAAACGTTTTCTTAAAATCAAATCCCCATTTCAGTATTGCAGGCTCTTTCCCAAAAAATTAATTAATGCTAAGAAAGTTAAGTGATCGGAATATTTTTTTCTGAGGGTTGTGATTCTCTAAAAAATCAGTGAAGTCATTATAATCTAGAATTTGTTTAGTAGATAAGTAACTTTTCACTCTCAGATATGTAAACACTTCCCCTGGGGCAAGGGAATAGATGGTCTGTAATAGATGGAAGGGAGTTAAAGCGCCCTTAGAAAAATTATTCGAGAGATGACTAATGACTACATCTGCTCCAACTGGTCAATTCCAAATCTCTAACGTTAAGTTCCAATAGTTCTAGTGGAAAAGATTGTGAAATTCCATTTTTTTTTAATAAAATGTTTTCCTTATAATTTTAACCCTACTCAAAGTTACCTTAATAATCAGGTTCTTTGTAATTTTATCTAATGGGCAACTCTCGTCTATCCAAAAGCAATTATAAAGGAAATCAGCTTTAAACTCTTGGGTTTCAATTCCTTTCCATAAGTTAGAAGTATTTTTATTTTTGTCCCAAGCTAAATAATATGATAGCATACAGGCTTCATGTAACACATTTACGTCCGGGAATCCCAGTCCTCCATTTCTCCCTGATTTCTCAAGTATTTTTGAGGGATTCTCGGTTTCTTATTTGCCCAAATATAATTAGAGATGCCTGCTTGAAAGCGGTTCAAGATTTTGTAACTAACTCTAAGTGGGATCGTGCTAAATAAATACATTTTATTTGGAAGCAAGTAGCCTTTTGTTGATTCTATCCTACCCAACCAAGATAGTTCGACCCTGCTCCATTTCCTAAAGTATGTACTAAATTCTTCTAGTAGCTTTAGATAGTTTGTACTGATCAGATCATCAAATTATTTCGTAATCTTCACCCCCAAGTAGTCTATGAATCTACAGTCCCAATTAAACTTATAGCTGTCCCTGAGCTGTTTCTTCTCTAAACTATGGAGCCCAAAAGTTAATATCTGTGTGTTTGATTATGTTAATTTTATAATTAGAAAATTCACAATATTTCGTCATCAGTTTCAATGCTGCCGGTATGGACTCAAGGGGGTTCATCAGAATTAGAAGTGCATCATCTGCAAATAAGATGATCTTATGTTCTTTTGACCAACCTAGATGCCCTGTACTTCTTCTTTTTGTCTGATTAGAGCCGCTAAAGGCTTCATAGCCAGGAATATAGAACATGGGAGCCAATGGGCAGCCCTGCCGTGTTCCGTTTTTTATATAGAAATATTCTGATTCCATTGCCGGGCCAGTGATATTTGCCGATGGGTTAGTATATAGAGTCATGATACTATCTCTGAAGTTACCTATAATACTAAATTGTTGTAAAACTATATCCATAAATTCCCAGTCCAGCCTATCAAACACCTGTTCTGCGTCTATGGCCAAAAGGGCGGCCTTAAATTTTTTTAAATTAATTCTATGGATTAGGTTAAGAACTCTGCGAATGTTATCAGTAGCCCCTCTGTCTCTGACAAACCCTGCCTGGTCACCATTAATAAGTGAGGGAATTATTTCAATTGGAGTCAATTGGATAGGACTTTTGAATAGATCTTAACATCCCAATTGGTCAGGGAGATGGGCTTGTAATTTAAGATTTTAGTAGGGTCTTTACCTTCTTTTGGTAGAGGTAGGATAGAAGCCTCAGGATATTCCTCAGGCATATGTTCCTGTTTAGGAAGAATAAATAATACCCTCAAAAAAATTAGTGACACTAATTCTTTCACTTTTTGATAAAAGAGAGATGCTAAGCCATCTGGCCCCAGGGCTTTGTTTGGTTTAAGAGTTGCAATTACCTTGTTAATCTCCCTCAGGGATATTGGTCTATTTAAAATATCTGACTCCTCTTTTAGTAATCTTTGGAAACTTGATTATAGACAGGATTTAATTTGTTGCATAGATTTCCTATTTGAACCTAGATTGTACAAGTTAAAATAATAATCTCGGAAAGCCTTGTGGAGATAAATATGTATGACTATCATCAATAATGTTTTTGATTATTTCTGACTTACATTTATGTTTTATTTATTGGTTAAAGATTTTCCAATTCTATTCTTACTATAGTATCATTTCTGTTTTACACAAAGTATGTTTTTATTATTTTTGCCATTTGCTGGCTATTAATTTGTTGTCTAATTATCTGAAGTTCTGAGAACAAATTGGCATCTAAATTGTTTTTATGCTGCCTTTCAATGTCTGATAATCTTATATATAATTGCTGCAGATTTTCTCTGATATTACTTTTAATGGAAGAGCCTAATTTAATAAACAGTCCTCTCATTAAACATTATAAAAGAAGCCCAGAGGGTCACATCCGTAACCTCCCCATTATCATTTGTTTGTATGGCCCTCTGAGCTTCCCTTTAAACAGTAAATCGAGATTCTCATCCATCTTCAAGAGATTGTCATTTAGTCTCCATTTAGATCTTACTTTATAATGTTCATTAATTTTCATACTCATTATCAGTGGGGCATGATCTGATCAGGTGATTAGGTCTATGTCAATGATTTCAATCAGAGGTAGTGAGTTATTCCTAGTTAAAAAAAAACAGGTCAATCTGCGAATATGATTGGTGGGTGTTGGAGTAAAAGTATAGTTTTTAACTGTGGGGTTGATCGTGTACAATCGTACAGAGCATTTTGCCATAATACGTTTTGAAATTTGGTGGTATCTGGGCCTGTGAGAGTGGGGGCATTTTTCACATGACTCCTGTCTGTGCTACGATTAGGGACACTGTTGAAATCACCTCCTATTATCAGAGTACCCATCGCAAATGTATCTATTTTAGCAATTAAGTTGTTGAAAGTTCTGAGAGGGGAAGTATTAGAAGCATATATGCTAATTTGAGTATATAAAATGTTGTTTATTTTTGCTATAAGGATTTGATATTGCCCATTAGGAGCTTTCTCCTAAAACAATCTTTTCAACTTGCAGTTTATTGGAGAATATTAGGGCTACCCCTCTTTTTTTTAATTTTTTTTATTGCACCTTCATAATTAGAAAAAAATAGCAAAGGAAATCTCATAGACTTCCACAGTTTTGTAGGGTCTACAACCCAGTGAGATTCCTGAATGAATGCCACATCGACATTATAATCACTCAGGAGGTTATATAAGCATCCTCTCTTATATGGGGAGTTCCTCCCCTTGGTGTTAATTGAGAGATATCTCAGTGACATCAAGTTTATGCTCTATACTTCCCCTTTCTTCCCCTTCCATTCCCATCCTGCCAGTACCTTCTTCCACCCTCCCTGTCCCCACGTCTCTCCAAATTCAACACTATCACAATAGGTAATAAACCTGAGCTGCAGTAAATACACAACATTCTTACTACATCCATACCAGAACAATGTTAATCTTCCTTTGACGTCTAACGGGTGAGAGCGCTCAGGAGGAAGAAGAGCTAGAGCAAAGTAATGTTATCTTCCGCTCTTAAACAGGAAAAAAACAAAAAAACCTTTGGCCAGAATCTCTTATTTCCTTCCCTCATTTTGCAGCTTCCCATGTAAAAAAATTTACAAATGAATGTGCTAATCGAAGAGAAAAGGAAAGGGGACAGATCATTTTTTTTTCTTTCCTTTTTCCTTCATTCTTCTCAATTTTGCCTCCTCTCCATTTATCCATGCCATGACCCCACATTAGCCTTTAATAAAGAACTTAAAACCCTTTTAGAAGAAGCCAGAACTGAGAATATTATTTCTGATAGGAATTTTGAGTATCTCTGGAATCCCCATCCAGTCATTCCGATTTTTTACTTTATCCCGAAAATTCATAAAAAAGTGAAAAATCCGCCAGGCTGCCCAATACTCAGTGGCATTGAGTCAATTACAGCTAATTTGTCTGCTTTTTTGGATTTTCATTTCCAGAAACATGTGCAAAAGGCACTGTCATACACCAAAGACACAAAATCGTTTTTTGACAAGAGATTGAAAATCTGGAATGGCAAGAGGGTTACAGCTGGGCCACACTGGATGTGACCTCACTGTACACAGTCATTAGCCACAATCTTGGCTTGGAGGCAGTTGCCTATTATTTGGATAAAGATGGAGATATTTCTCTAGGCCTCAAAACTTTTATACTTCTGGGTATTCAGTTTATATTGGAACATAATTATTTCTACTTTGATGAATCGTTTCTTCTACAACTGGTGGGGACTGCCATGGGTACCAGGTTCGCCCCCAGTTATGCCAATATATACATGGGATATATGGCGCAGATGGGAAGACCTCCGTGTGTGGTCGGGGCATGACTGGGTGGAGAACCTGGTCCTATGGCGGCGATATATAGATGATGTCATCATAATTTGGAAGGGGTCAGATTCAGAATTCATGACCTTTGTTAGTTATTTAAATTTGAATGAGTATAATGTAAAACTCTCTCCAATATGGGACCGTAGGGAAATTAATTTCTTGGATCTGACTTTATTCTGTGAAGGAAGTGAGATCAAACCTAAATGTTTTTTTAAACCAACGGATGGACACAGCTATGTTCATAAACATAGCTGTCACCATCAACCTTGGTTGAAGGGGATCACAAAGGGACAACTTACCCGAGTTAGGAGGAATTGTTCCCACATTAAAGATTTTCACATGCAGGCCCAACATGTAGCTGACAAACTTGTTAAAAAGGCTATAATCAGAAAAAGATTGAAAGGGAAATTCATGCGATGTCCAAAAAAATAGGAATGAGTTTTTGATGGATCACCCCAGTGATAGAAAGAAAGGGGAAAATTTTAAACAAGCTTTCTTTACACAATACAACATTGACCATCCCAAAATTAGGAGGAGTTTATGTAAATACTGGCCAATATTGTTGGAGGACCCCATTTTGGGGGATCATTTGCCAAATAAACCAAAGATTATTTATAGGAAAAAACAAAATCTTAAAAATGTATTAGCACCAAGTTACGCTTTAAAAAGTGGATCTAAGAATAAAAAGGGTGCAAAAGGTTTCAAGGGATGTAAAAACTGTAAAGCATGTTCACACGTGAATACTGATAAAGCTTTATCATACACTAGCTCCACCACTGGGAGACAGTTTTTTTATTAAGTCAGAGATAAGCTGCCGCTCGGACTTTGTGGTGTATTCGCTCCAGTGTCCGTGCGGCAGCCAGTATGGACGCACAAAGAGGTGTTTGAAAGTGAGGTTCCTTGAACATATTAATAACATCAAGAAGAAACTTTACACCCACTCGGTCCCCCTCCATTGCAATAGTTGCCCACAATTTTTTCTGAAAGGGCTACGTTGCATAGGGGTAGAACAAATTCGATCACACTGGAGAGGGGGCAACAAAGAGAAACGATTAGCTCAGAGAGAGTCATATTGGATTCACAGATTGGGTACCCTCACTCCAAGGGGGTTAAATGTGGATATGGATATAGTCTGCTTTCTGGATTAATTAGTTTAAGAGAGATATATGACTTCCCCCCCACATGGATAATCACCTTGAGAATTTAATTGGAAAATCATTTAATTGGTTAATAGCAATTAATTATGGTAGGCACAATATGGATGTGTAATTAAGGATAATGTCACTTTAAAGTTTATATATCCACATTTATGTCACAAATTTATTAAATACTATCTAAAATAAGAAAAAGAGATTATACTTAATTACACATCGCAAGAGATAATAGCTTGTGATGTATATTGTGTTGATTTATGATTATATTGAATGCAAACTTAGATAGGAAGTTGTTGCATTCAATTTGAATTTTTTTGTTGATTTAGTTATTTGGTTAGATATAGAGGATACATTACTATTATCATCATGATTGTTGTTTTTCTATGTAATATTTAATAGCCCCCTCATTTAGATTCCCGGGTATCACCACTGTATGCAATAACAGTGGATTCCAGGTTGTATTCTTTATGATTATGATGTGGAACGCACGGGCATGTCGTTTTTCTCGAGTGTGGAATGCACACCGGTCACGTGACAAGAACGTAGCGTGTGACGTATGCGGAAGTGGCAGAAATTAATGCGGAAGAGATTTGAAATCCTCGGCGAAGTAGCTACACCTGGAGGAAAATATCGGGCGACGAATAGAAGTTCAGAAGAGGGAAGACACCCACGATTCCACCAATGACTTGAAGGGATTAGCCCTATACAAGACTTTTTATTTGGTAGCATTTTTAGGATGCCTTGTTAGCTATTGTACATTCAATTGTTGTTTTTACTGAAAGAGGTCCCTGAGGAAGTCCTTCAGTAGGACCGCTGACCTTCTTATATTTGTTTTTATTGTTCTATTTTGTACACCTCATGATTTTATGAGTGAATAAATTGCCTTTGAAGTATTCATCTGGTTGGAGTGTGTTGGATCATCTTGCTGACCCTGATACCCCATCGGCTATCACTCGAGGAGGGACACCTAAAAAAAAAAAACATATACATCGTGGGGAGGCACCCATAAAACGCTTTACCAATTTGGAACTTGTAAGTGCATATAAACCAGTATATTATTTTAAGTATAAAACAATATTTGCACTGTTTTATCCTTTATTGCAGGTACACTAGCAGAATCCCTAAATATCCTATCATTCACACAGTTCTGTCATATGGTTATCAGCTGGGAAATAACCTTGGGAAGCTGTGTACCTTTAAGTTAAGTTTATTTTGATACGTTGTTGACGCAGATCATTTTGTTCACAGGTGGTTGTGTGTACTGTATATACTCGAGTATAAGCCGACCCGGATATAAGCCGAGGCCCCTAATTTTACCCCAAAAAACTGGGAAAACTTATTGACTCGAGTATAAGACTAGGGTGGGAAATGCAGCAGCTACTGGTAAATTTCTAAATAAAATTAGATCCTAAAAAAATTATATTAATTGAATATTTATTTACAGTGTGTGTATATAATGAATGCAGTGTGTGTGTATAAATGCAGTGTGTGTATGAATGCAGTGTGTATGAGTGCAGTGTGTATGAGTGCAGTGTGTGTATGAGTGCAGTGTGTGTGTGTATGAGTGCAGTGTGTGTGTGTATGAGTGCAGTGTGTGTGTATGAGTGCAGTGTGTGTGTGTGTATGAATGCAGTGTATGTATGAATGCAGTGTGTGTGTGTTGCAGAGCCTTGGTGGGGGGTGGGCATTTTTATTATTATTTTTTTATTATTATTTACATTTTTTTTGTTAAATTTTTTAAATTTTTTTATTATTATTTTTATTATTATTATTTTAATTTTGGTTAATTTTTTCGTCCCCCCTCCCTGCTTGATACATGGCAGGGCTCTCACTCCCTGGTGGTCCAGTGGCATTGGCAGTTCAGTGTCCCCATGTCTCACTGTGTCCCCATGTCTCTCAGTGTCCCCTAGTATCCTAGTGACCCCGGACACACTGAGACATGGGGACATTGGGATAAATGGGGTCACAGACACTGGGAGACTAGGGGACTGGGCGACACTTACATTTCCTGCAGCTCCTGTCAGCTCCCTCCTACTTCCGCGCCGGTCCGGTCAGCTCCTCTGTCAGCTCCCAGTGTAAGTCTCGCGAGAGCCGCATTATGACCCAGCGGCTCTCGCGAGACTTACACTGGGAGCTGACAGAGGTGCTGACCGGACCAGCGCGGAGGAGGAGGTTGCTGACAGGAACTGCAGGAGAAGTAAGAGCTCTCTGCCAGCCCCCAGTCTGTATTATGGCAATGTAAATTGCCATAATACAGACATTGACTCGAGTACAAGTCGAGTTGGGGTTTTTCAGCACAAAAAATGTGCTGAAAAACTCAGCTTATACTCGAGTATATACGGTATTTGCACTTTTTGAACCAATGATCCACTCCGCTTACTAAATACTCTTAAACGCCTAATGAATCGATTTATATGCCTTAAAAATTGGTGCTATTTATTTACTGCAAGTGTTAAGTGGCTGTACTCCCACTTACTAAAATTCAAAAATTCCTAGCAAATTAACGTGTTTTAATCCTTCTAGAATTTTTTTTAACATGTGCATAAATGTCCTTATGATTTTCCTTATTTCCAAAATTTCACTACCCTTAGTGGTAATTTGTGTTTATCGCTATGTGACCATTTTAATTTATCTGGGATTTAATATATTGTTGTTTCTTAAGTTACCTATACTATTTTGATTCTATGCTATCCTTTTAAAATAATAACATCACTTTCTTGTCTGTTAGGCCCACAGTGAGAGAGAAGGGGGGGAGAAAAAAAAAACACGCAGGTTTGACTATAGCGTCATATACTCAATGTTCATTAACCCTATAAAGGCTTGTTTATTTTGTTGATTTTTGGTCTTGAGTCTCATTTTCTTTACTTAGACCCATTTTAATTAATTTCTGGCGTGCCTGGGAAATGTCTCTAACATCTGGGATGAATTTTCATGTTAGAAACATAGAAACATAGAATGTGACGGCAGATAAGAACCATTCGGCCCATCTAGTCTGCCCAGTTTTCTAAATACTTTCATTAGTCCCTGACCTTATCTTATAGTTAGGATAGCCTTATGCCTATCCCACGCATGCTTAAACTCCTTTACTGTGTTAACCTCTACCACTTCAGCTGGAAGGCTATTCCATGCATCCACTACCCTCTCAGTAAAGTAATACTTCCTGATATTATTTTTAAACCTTTGTCCCTCTAATTTAAGACTATGTCCTCTTGTTGTGGTAGTTTTTCTTCTTTTAAATATAGTCTCCTCCTTTACTGTGTTGATTCCCTTTATGTATTTAAATGTTTCTATCATATCCCCCCTGTCTCGTCTTTCCTCCAAGCTATACATGTTAAGATCCTTTAACCTTTCCTGGTAAGTTTTATCCTGCAATCCATGAACCAGTTTAGTAGCCCTTCTTTGAACTCTCTCTAAGGTATCAATATCCTTCTGAAGATAGGGTCTCCAGTACTGTGTACAGTACTCCAAGTGAGGTCTCACCAGTGTTCTGTACAATGGCATGAGCACTTCCCTCTTTCTACTGCTAATACCTCTCCCTATACAACCAAGCATTCTGCTAGCATTTCCTGCTGCTCTATTACATTGTCTGCCTACCTTTAAGTCATCAGAAATAATCACCCCTAAATCCCTTTCCTCAGATGTTGAGGTTAGGACTCTATCAAATATTTTGTACTCTACCCTTGGGTTTTTACGTCCAAGATGCATTATCTTGCACTTATCCACATTAAATGTCAGTTGCCACAACTCTGACCATTTTTCTAGTTTACCTAAATCATTTTCCATTTGGCTTATCCCTCCTGGAACATCAACCCTGTTACATATCTTAGTATCATCCGCAAAAAGACACACCTTACCATCAAGACCTTCTGCAATATCACTAATAAAAATATTAAAGAGAATGGGTCCAAGTACAGATCCCTGAGGTACCCCACTGGTGACAAGCCCAAGCTTCGAATATACTCCATTGACTACAACCCTCTGTTGCCTGTCACTCAGCCACTGCCTTACCCATTCAACAATATTGGAATCCAAACTCAAAGATTGTAGTTTATTGATAAGCCTTCTATGTGCAACAGTGTCAAAAGCCTTACTGAAATCTAGGTAAGCAATGTCTACTACACCACCCTGATCTATAATTTTAGTTACCCAATCAAAAAAATCAATAAGATTAGTTTGGCATGATCTCCCTGAAGTAAACCCATGTTGTCTCTGGTCTTGAAATCCATGTGTTTTTAGATGTTCAACAATCCTATCCTTTAACATGGTTTCCATCACTTTCCCCACTACTGAAGTAAGGCTTACTGGCCTATAGTTGCCCGACTCCTCCCTATTACCTTTCTTGTGAATGGGCACAACATTTGCCAACTCCCAATCTTCTGGGACTACTCCTGTTATCAATGATTGGTTAAATAAATCTGTTAATGGTTTTGCTAGTACACCACTAAGCTCTTTTAATAGCTTTGGGTGTATTCCATCAGGTCCCATTGACTTATTTGTCTTTACTTTTGACAGTTGAAATAGAACCTCTTCCTCTGTAAACTCATGTGTAATAAATGACTCATTTATCCTTTTTCTTAACTGAGGTCCTTTTCCTTCATTTTCATCTGTAAATACCGAACAAAAATATTCATTGAGGCAGTCAGCTAGACCTTTATCCTCATCTACATACCTTCCTTCTTTTGTTTTTAATCTAACTAATCCTTGTTTTACTTTTCTTTTCTCATTTATGTATCTAAAAAAAGTTTTGTCCCCCTTTTTTACTGACTGTGCTATTTTCTCTTCTGTGTGGGATTTGGAAGCTCTTATAACTTGCTTAGCCTCTTTCTGCCTAATCTTATAGGTCATTCTGTCTTCCTCACTCTGGGTTTTTTTATAATTACTAAATGCTAACTTTTTGTTTTTTACTATTTTGGCCACATCTGCGGAGTACCACAGTGGTTTCTTGAATTTTTTGCTTTTACTGACAAGCCTAATGCAATTTTCTGTTGCCTTCAGTAGTGCAACTTTTAAATAATCCCATTTTTTTTGGACTCCATATAAATTGCTCCAGTCTGATAATGACTCCTTTACACATATTCTAATTTTAGAAAAGTCTGTTTTTCTAAAGTCTAAAACTTTTGTTTTTGTGTGGTGTGACTCAGTCACTGTTCTTATATTAAACCACACTGACTGATGATCACTGGATCCTAAACTTTCACCTACAGTAATATCTGATACCAAATCTCCATTTGTTAACACTAAATCTAGTATGGCCTCTTTACGAGTTGGCTCCTCAACGACTTGTTTTAGAGACAATCCCAGTAGGGAGTTTAGAATATGTGTGCTCCTGGCACAAGTAGCTATTTTTGTTTTCCAATTCACATCAGGAAGATTAAAGTCACCCATGATGATAACTTCCCCCTTCATTGTCATTTTAGCTATTTCTTCAACTAGTAGATTATCTAACTCTTCAATTTGTCCTGGGGGCCTATAAATCACACCTACACGAGTTACTGTGTGATTACCAAATTCTAACGTAACCCAAACGGACTCTATGTTCGCCTCACTAACCTTTATTAGGCTAGATTTTATGCTATCCTTTACATACAGGGCCACCCCTCCCCCTTTCTTGCCTTCCCTGTCTTTTCTATATAAAGAGTACCCTGGTATTGCTATGTCCCAGTCATTTTTCTCATTATACCATGTCTCAGTAACAGCGACTAAATCTACACTATCAGTTGCCATTATTGCCACAAGTTCATGGATCTTATTCCCTAAACTGCGAGCATTTGTAGACATGACTCTAAGCTTATCATTTTTTAACACACTTGCTACAGGCACCTTCTGTCCTTGTTTTGGGGGACAATTGGATTGATGTTTTATCACCCTTTTGCCCCCCCCCTCCTAGTTTAAAAACATCCTAGCAAAACCTCTGAACTGCTCACTGAGAACACTTGTTCCCTTTTGAGAAAGATGCAAACCATCTTTTTTGTACAGTTTATTTCCATTCCAAACAGAGCTACCATGAGCAATAAAGCCAAATCCTTGCTCCCGACACCATTCACCATGCCACAAGTTAAAGTCCCTAATACGCATCCGCCTGTCGTTCTGAGTGTTATGCACAGGCAGAACTTCAGAGAATGACAGTGTGGAAGCAACCTGCCGTATATCATTGGCAAAAACACTAAAAACTTCCTTAACCTCTGAAACCTCATTGCAAGCCAAGTCATTTGTCCCTAAATGGACAAGTACATCCAATTCCCCTTCCTGCTTTGCTTGCTTAACAATATTACAGATACGTCTCCTGTCTCTGTGAGCAGTAGCTCCGGGAAGACACCTCACAAGACCACCATTGTCCATCTCCAAACCTCTTATGATGGAATCCCCCAACAACAACTGCTTTCTATTAGGCCTCACCATAGTCTTCAAGCCTCTCTGCACAACACCACTAGCCTCAGTGCCTCTCTGCACAACACCACTAGCCTCAGTGCCTCTCTGCACAACACCACTAGCCTCAGTGCCTCTCTGCACAACACCACTAGCCTCAGTGCCTCTCTGCACAACACCACTAGCCTCAGTGCCTCTCTGCACAACACCACTAGCCTCAGTGCCTCTCTGCACAACACCACTAGCCTCAGTGCCTCTCTGCACAACACCACTAGCCTCAGTGCCTCTCTGCACAACACC
The DNA here is from genome assembly GCF_036172605.1 of Pelobates fuscus. Classification (NCBI taxonomy): domain Eukaryota; kingdom Metazoa; phylum Chordata; class Amphibia; order Anura; family Pelobatidae; genus Pelobates; species Pelobates fuscus. The sequence continues at coordinate 458,441,091 of NC_086317.1, forward strand.
ACTAGCCTCAGTGCCTATCTCCAGGACACCACTACACTCTGAAAGTGCAGAAAATGAATTATGTAGAACAACAGACTGTGCAATATGCCTTTTATCCACAACTCCAAGTCTACCAGATCCTACAGTAATCCATCTGCCATTCCTAGTATGTCTCTGCGGCAATGGCTTTGCAGCAGTTCCAGCCTGAATTTGTTTACCAGATAATTTACAAATCTCAGACTTCAAAAATACAATCTCCTGCCGTAAGATAGAGAACTGTCTACAGATTAGACAACAACCAAACCTCCAAAAAGTGGAACGTGAAACAAATGCAAAGCAACTATTACACTGAACTAAGTCTGCCATTCCAATGAGGCGAATAATTTAAATCAAACAAATTTTACCTTTTTTTTTTTATTTATCCTCCTGAATACCTCAGATTACCTCCAGATAATCTCCAGAATATCTCCAACCACACACACACTTAGAAGCAACACTTAGAAGAAGCAACCAAGCTCTATTAGCCAAGCTAATGACAACAGCCCTTATATACTCCTCAAATCACCTCCCACTAGGAATGTTTAACACCTGGGCAGGCCTCTGCTTATTAGCAAACAATAGCTAATTTACACAGCAATCAATAGCAAGTAGCTACCTAATCCAATCAAATGCCTTATAATTACCAACAGGAAATCAAACCTTGTGCAATCAGTAACCTTTTCCTACAGATGAATCTTACCTGTAACAGTAAAAAAGAAAACTCTTAGCACAACTCTTAGACAGTTGAAGCTTCTGTAAAACTCTCCAGAATATCTCCAACCACACACACACTTAGAAGCAACACTTAGAAGAAGCAACCAAACTCTATTAGCCAAGCTAATGACAACAGCCCTTATATACTCCTCAAATCACCTCCCACTAGGAATGTTTAACACCTGGGCAGGCCTCTGCTTATTAGCAAACAATAGCTAATTTACACAGCAATCAATAGCAAGTAGCTACCTAATCCAATCAAATGCCTTATAATTACCAACAGGAAATCAAACCTTGTGCAATCAGTAACCTTTTCCTACAGATGAATCTTACCTGTAACAGTAAAAAAGAAAACTCTTAGCACAACTCTTAGACAGTTGAAGCTTCTGTAAAACTCTCCAGAATATCTCCAACCACACACACACTTAGAAGCAACACTTAGAAGAAGCAACCAAGCTCTATTAGCCAAGCTAATGACAACAGCCCTTATATACTCCTCAAATCACCTCCCACTAGGAATGTTTAACACCTGGTCAGGCCTCTGCTTATTAGCAAACAATAGCTAATTTACACAGCAATCAATAGCAAGTAGCTACCTAATCCAATCAAATGCCTTATAATTACCAACAGGAAATCAAACCTTGTGCAATCAGTAACCTTTTCCTACAGATGAATCTTACCTGTAACAGTAAAAAAGAAAACTCTTAGCACAACTCTTAGACAGTTGAAGCTTCTGTAAAACTCTCCAGAATATCTCCAACCACACACACACTTAGAAGCAACACTTAGAAGAAGCAACCAAGCTCTATTAGCCAAGCTAATGACAACAGCCCTTATATACTCCTCAAATCACCTCCCACTAGGAATGTTTAACACCTGGGCAGGCCTCTGCTTATTAGCAAACAATAGCTAATTTACACAGCAATCAATAGCAAGTAGCTACCTAATCCAATCAAATGCCTTATAATTACCAACAGGAAATCAAACCTTGTGCAATCAGTAACCTTTTCCTACAGATGAATCTTACCTGTAACAGTAAAAAAGAAAACTCTTAGCACAACTCTTAGACAGTTGAAGCTTCTGTAAAACTCTCCAGAATATCTCCAACCACACACACACTTAGAAGCAACACTTAGAAGAAGCAACCAAGCTCTATTAGCCAAGCTAATGACAACAGCCCTTATATACTCCTCAAATCACCTCCCACTAGGAATGTTTAACACCTGGGCAGGCCTCTGCTTATTAGCAAACAATAGCTAATTTACACAGCAATCAATAGCAAGTAGCTACCTAATCCAATCAAATGCCTTATAATTACCAACAGGAAATCAAACCTTGTGCAATCAGTAACCTTTTCCTACAGATGAATCTTACCTGTAACAGTAAAAAAGAAAACTCTTAGCACAACTCTTAGACAGTTGAAGCTTCTGTAAAACTCTCCAGAATATCTCCAACCACACACACACTTAGAAGCAACACTTAGAAGAAGCAACCAAGCTCTATTAGCCAAGCTAATGACAACAGCCCTTATATACTCCTCAAATCACCTCCCACTAGGAATGTTTAACACCTGGGCAGGCCTCTGCTTATTAGCAAACAATAGCTAATTTACACAGCAATCAATAGCAAGTAGCTACCTAATCCAATCAAATGCCTTATAATTACCAACAGGAAATCAAACCTTGTGCAATCAGTAACCTTTTCCTACAGATGAATCTTACCTGTAACAGTAAAAAAGAAAACTCTTAGCACAACTCTTAGACAGTTGAAGCTTCTGTAAAACTCTCCAGAATATCTCCAACCACACACACACTTAGAAGCAACACTTAGAAGAAGCAACCAAGCTCTATTAGCCAAGCTAATGACAACAGCCCTTATATACTCCTCAAATCACCTCCCACTAGGAATGTTTAACACCTGGGCAGGCCTCTGCTTATTAGCAAACAATAGCTAATTTACACAGCAATCAATAGCAAGTAGCTACCTAATCCAATCAAATGCCTTATAATTACCAACAGGAAATCAAACCTTGTGCAATCAGTAACCTTTTCCTACAGATGAATCTTACCTGTAACAGTAAAAAAGAAAACTCTTAGCACAACTCTTAGACAGTTGAAGCTTCTGTAAAACTCTCCAGAATATCTCCAACCACACACACACTTAGAAGCAACACTTAGAAGAAGCAACCAAGCTCTATTAGCCAAGCTAATGACAACAGCCCTTATATACTCCTCAAATCACCTCCCACTAGGAATGTTTAACACCTGGGCAGGCCTCTGCTTATTAGCAAACAATAGCTAATTTACACAGCAATCAATAGCAAGTAGCTACCTAATCCAATCAAATGCCTTATAATTACCAACAGGAAATCAAACCTTGTGCAATCAGTAACCTTTTCCTACAGATGAATCTTACCTGTAACAGTAAAAAAGAAAACTCTTAGCACAACTCTTAGACAGTTGAAGCTTCTGTAAAACTCTCCAGAATATCTCCAACCACACACACACTTAGAAGCAACACTTAGAAGAAGCAACCAAGCTCTATTAGCCAAGCTAATGACAACAGCCCTTATATACTCCTCAAATCACCTCCCACTAGGAATGTTTAACACCTGGGCAGGCCTCTGCTTATTAGCAAACAATAGCTAATTTACACAGCAATCAATAGCAAGTAGCTACCTAATCCAATCAAATGCCTTATAATTACCAACAGGAAATCAAACCTTGTGCAATCAGTAACCTTTTCCTACAGATGAATCTTACCTGTAACAGTAAAAAAGAAAACTCTTAGCACAACTCTTAGACAGTTGAAGCTTCTGTAAAACTCCCCAGAATATCTCCAACCACACACACACTTAGAAGCAACACTTAGAAGAAGCAACCAAGCTCTATTAGCCAAGCTAATGACAACAGCCCTTATATACTCCTCAAATCACCTCCCACTAGGAATGTTTAACACCTGGGCAGGCCTCTGCTTATTAGCAAACAATAGCTAATTTACACAGCAATCAATAGCAAATAGCTACCTAATCCAATCAAATGCCTTATAATTACCAACAGGAAATCAAACCTTGTGCAATCAGTAACCTTTTCCTACAGATGAATCTTACCTGTAACAGTAAAAAAGAAAACTCTTAGCACAACTCTTAGACAGTTGAAGCTTCTGTAAAACTCTCCAGAATATCTCCAACCACACACACACTTAGAAGCAACACTTAGAAGAAGCAACCAAGCTCTATTAGCCAAGCTAATGACAACAGCCCTTATATACTCCTCAAATCACCTCCCACTAGGAATGTTTAACACCTGGGCAGGCCTCTGCTTATTAGCAAACAATAGCTAATTTACACAGCAATCAATAGCAAGTAGCTACCTAATCCAATCAAATGCCTTATAATTACCAACAGGAAATCAAACCTTGTGCAATCAGTAACCTTTTCCTACAGATGAATCTTACCTGTAACAGTAAAAAAGAAAACTCTTAGCACAACTCTTAGACAGTTGAAGCTTCTGTAAAACTCCCCAGAATATCTCCAACCACACACACACTTAGAAGCAACACTTAGAAGAAGCAACCAAGCTCTATTAGCCAAGCTAATGACAACAGCCCTTATATACTCCTCAAATCACCTCCCACTAGGAATGTTTAACACCTGGGCAGGCCTCTGCTTATTAGCAAACAATAGCTAATTTACACAGCAATCAATAGCAAGTAGCTACCTAATCCAATCAAATGCCTTATAATTACCAACAGGAAATCAAACCTTGTGCAATCAGTAACCTTTTCCTACAGATGAATCTTACCTGTAACAGTAAAAAAGAAAACTCTTAGCACAACTCTTAGACAGTTGAAGCTTCTGTAAAACTCTCCAGAATATCTCCAACCACACACACACTTAGAAGCAACACTTAGAAGAAGCAACCAAGCTCTATTAGCCAAGCTAATGACAACAGCCCTTATATACTCCTCAAATCACCTCCCACTAGGAATGTTTAACACCTGGGCAGGCCTCTGCTTATTAGCAAACAATAGCTAATTTACACAGCAATCAATAGCAAGTAGCTACCTAATCCAATCAAATGCCTTATAATTACCAACAGGAAATCAAACCTTGTGCAATCAGTAACCTTTTCCTACAGATGAATCTTACCTGTAACAGTAAAAAAGAAAACTCTTAGCACAACTCTTAGACAGTTGAAGCTTCTGTAAAACTCTCCAGAATATCTCCAACCACACACACACTTAGAAGCAACACTTAGAAGAAGCAACCAAGCTCTATTAGCCAAGCTAATGACAACAGCCCTTATATACTCCTCAAATCACCTCCCACTAGGAATGTTTAACACCTGGGCAGGCCTCTGCTTATTAGCAAACAATAGCTAATTTACACAGCAATCAATAGCAAGTAGCTACCTAATCCAATCAAATGCCTTATAATTACCAACAGGAAATCAAACCTTGTGCAATCAGTAACCTTTTCCTACAGATGAATCTTACCTGTAACAGTAAAAAAGAAAACTCTTAGCACAACTCTTAGACAGTTGAAGCTTCTGTAAAACTCTCCAGAATATCTCCAACCACACACACACTTAGAAGCAACACTTAGAAGAAGCAACCAAGCTCTATTAGCCAAGCTAATGACAACAGCCCTTATATACTCCTCAAATCACCTCCCACTAGGAATGTTTAACACCTGGGCAGGCCTCTGCTTATTAGCAAACAATAGCTAATTTACACAGCAATCAATAGCAAGTAGCTACCTAATCCAATCAAATGCCTTATAATTACCAACAGGAAATCAAACCTTGTGCAATCAGTAACCTTTTCCTACAGATGAATCTTACCTGTAACAGTAAAAAAGAAAACTCTTAGCACAACTCTTAGACAGTTGAAGCTTCTGTAAAACTCTCCAGAATATCTCCAACCACACACACACTTAGAAGCAACACTTAGAAGAAGTAACCAAGCTTTGTTGGATAATCAAAGCTACTGGAAACCCCCATCTATAAACAATATGGTTGTCTCTTAGTATTTTTGTACAGTCTTGAAACTTCCTTCTAGCTTGTCTGGTAGCGAATAAAATATCTGCAAATATTTTCAACTCTCTATATTGTTCGAACTTGGATAGTTCTTTTCTTGCGGTTTGTGTAATTAAGTTCTTAGTATAGAAAGAAGAGAATCTTACTATTACTTCTCTCGGTAGGTGTTCAGATATGCCCTTGGCCTTTGATAGGCGATGGTATCTTTCGAAGGGGAATTGACCCAATTTAGATGAGGGAATTAATGAAGAACATAAGTCCATTAAGAGTTTTTATAGTTTATAGTTTCCCTCCAACACCAACTCCATGGGTCAAGTCCTGGGGAATAAAGTGTGGGAACTCTCCCAAGATTCCCTCTCCCCCCCAAAAAAATAATAAAATACACTCGTGTATTCATGTATATACACACACGCGTGCACACACAGAGACACACATATACATATACGCCTGCACACACACACTCAGACACACGCACATACACACACATACATTCACAGAGACACACACACACATACATTCACAGACACATGCAAAAACAGACACACACACACAGACACACATACTGAGACACACACACTCACAGACACACACACACTCAGACACACATATTCACAGACACACACACATTCACAGACTCACACACATTCACAGACACGTCCACAGACACACACACACATGCACAGACACACACACTTACATTCAGTCACACACACACATACATTCACAGTCACAGACACACATATACATTCACAGACACACACATACATTCACAGACACACACATACATTCACAGTCACACACACATACATTCACAGTCACACACACACATACATTCACAGACACAAACACACACATACATTCAGACACACATACATTCAGACACACACATACATTCACAGTCACACACACACATACATTCACAGTCACACACATACATTCACAGACACACAGATACTCAGACACTCACACACACACACAGAAATTGTTTGTTTTTTAACAAAAAATGTCCAACCAGCCTCCCTACCTGGAGAGCTGGCGTGGACGTGTTCCTGGGGTCCAGTGGGGCAGGCGTCTGTCTCCATATCACACACGGCGAGGGAGCTGTGTCCTCTCTGCTCCCTCGCGCCGCGCAGGCTGTCTGCTGATGCAGGGAGCCGGAATATGACGTCATGTTCCGGCTCCCAGCATCAGCAAGCGGCGAGAGGGAGCAGAGAGGACACAGCTCCCTCGCCGCGTGTGACAGAGAGAGAGACGCCCGCCGGGGGGGTCCAGCAGGTGGCCATTAGGCCACCTCTTGGGCCCCCCCATGACAGGGGGAACATGGGGGGCATTTGGGAGCGGCATGAGTCCTGCAGCAACAGCGGGAACGGCGTTCCTGCTCAAAAGAAAGTGCAGGAACGCCGTTCCCACACGTTCCTGCAGGACTCGAGACCTGACCAACTCAGATACATGACGCTTGAGAGCTATGACTGTTTTAGTGTTTTTGGTCGATAAGATTCTGTAATTAGGCCCCATCATAATTGTCAGCACCAAGCCCACTGGGCTCTTAATCTGGACCTGGCCCCAGCAAGTCTCCTGGAGCAACAATGAATGTTAGCTGAATTGCGTGGTGAGTTTTGCTGAGTAGCGTGGTGTCCGTGTCTCAACAACTTTGCCTCACTCACAGCTCAAACAGCTTTGCCTCCCTCCCGGCTCTCACACACCGACGTCATGCGGCATACGTCCTATGTCCTACGTTATCATCAAAAATGGGTTTTATAAACTAGTATTGTGATACAATATTAAATATTATTATTGCAGACTGGCCTTTCATCTTTCAGATTTGTACCAGGTCTCTTTCAGCCATATTCTGCATCCTTTCCTTAGACGCCTCTGGTCCCTACCTCCCCACTTTCCCTAAATAAATAAAGATGTAAGATGGTGGGCTCCAAGAAACCATCAATCAAAATCCGCATTTCATTGCAGGATTATTTTACAGTGGAACTGTAAAGGAATATGTAAGTTATACAAATAGTATAGATAGCAGGATATGGTATTATCTCCTTAAACAATATTTCAGTATTTTTATTACTGATATTATTATTATTTATATAGCGCCAACAAATTTCACAGTGCTGTACAGTAATTGGACTAACAGTCAAGAATTTGTAACAATACAAGTTGGACGGACAGGAACAGAGGGTGTTAAGGGCCCTACTCAATGAAGCTTGCATGCTCGAGTAAGTGGGATATAGTGATAGAAGAGGTAAGGTTATTTCTAATATAGAAATATAGGCTGCTAGACTTGTTTTAAATTAAGGCTTAGGTTTTTTTTTTATGACAGTTGAAGGAGAGGAAGCACGGTGGGTTACCAAGGTAGGGGGAGGGAAAGCTATTAACAGTTAAATTGATATGCTTTTAAGGAGGGAGCAGGGGAGGGAGTTCCATAAGAACAGTTCAGCCCTACAGAAGTCTCGAGGGTGAGTGTCAGAAATGCGAGTATGAACAGAGGATAGATGCAGGTCATCAGTAGTTTGTAAAGGTCAGAAAGGACTTACTTGTGTTTTATGGAGGATAGGTGGGTAGGAGCTGAGTTAAGTAGAGATTTGTAAGCAAGTACCAGAATTTTAAATTGAGCCCTATATCTTACCGGAAGCTAATGTAGTGATTGACAGAGGGCGGAGAAGTGGTATTTGCGGGCAGACAGGAACATGAACATTGCTGCCACATCCATTAAAGGGTGTAATGGGGCAAGCTGGGAATGCATAATACCACTGAGAAGCGAATTGCAGCGGTCAAGGCGAGAGAGGATGGACCAGCACGTTTGCTGCATCCGGAGTTAAATAGGGGCAGATAGGTTTTTGAGATGAAAATGGCAGGATTTGGCTATTGACTGAACATGAGGGGTGGAAGTAATAGAGAACACCTAGGCAGAGAGCCTGCGAGGTAGAGCTGATGGTAGTGCCATTGACTTGGAGGGAGACAGACACAGGATTAGCAACATTTGAGGGTAGAAAGACAAGAAGTTCTGTTTTGGACAAGTTAAGTTTAAGGAAATGAGCCGCCATCCAGTTAGAAATGGCAGAGAGACAGTCAGAGACACAAATCAAGAGGGATGGTGAGAGATCAGGAGAGGACAGATAGACTTGCGTGTCATCCACATAAAAGTGATATTGAAAGCCAACGGAGCTGATGTGTTGACCAAGGGAGGCAGTATAGATTAAAACAGCAAAGGACCAAGTACAACATTTTGGGGAACGTCAACAGAGAGAGGCAGAGAAGAGGCAGGGAAAGAAACAGGATGAGAAGTATTTGATGATCAATAATGTGAAAAGCAGCCGCGAGGTCAAGGAGAATTAGGATAGAGTAGCGACCACTGGATTTCACAGCAATTAAATCATTGGATACTTTGGTCAGGGTTGTTTCAACAGCATGATGAACGTGGAATCCAGGCTGAAGCAAGTCAAGCAGAGTGTTGGATTCTAGGAAGTCAGTCAATTTCCAGTACACAACTCTCTCTAAGATCTTGGAGGCTAACAGTAGTAGTGAGATAGAGCGGTATTTGGATGAGGAGTTAGGGTCAAGGTTGGGCCTTTTTAGAATTGGAGTTACAGTTGCATGCTAGAAAGATGAAGAGAATATACCAGAGTAGAGGGAGAGATTGACTATTTTAGTTAGGGGCAGATTAAGAAAAGGAGCCAGTGCGCGAATGAGATATGAAGGAATAGGATCGAGGGAACAGGTTGTGGGGTGGGGAGACTGGAGCAGAGCAGAAGCCTCTTCTGGAGTAGATCGGGTATGAGCAAGCATAGAATAGCACAGGGAGTGGGATTGGGGGCAGTATTTCTTTGGTAGTTATAGGAAATTAGAGATCTAAAATAACCTAAATAATACCCATTTAAAAGCAAGCTACTTTGCCTTACATATAACAAGCAAAAAATAAATAAATTCACAACCAGTATAGTTTGTTCTTACTGTACTTCCAAACAGAATTAGGCTAATACTCAAGTCTACGTATATTGTGTGTGGTAAATGAATGAAAATAGTTGCGTAAGCATAACTGTTTATCCAGTGAGTTCTCTTCTTTGGGTATAAATGTGATACAGAACAGTTATGTTTGTAAACCACAGCACAAAATATAGGCACAAATATTGTGAAAGCTGTCAAACCGTTATTGAAAAAAAAACTTTAAAAAGTACAGATTGGGAAAGGTATTTTGAGCAAACAATCCCTGACGCATTTTGCTTTTGTCAAATAACCTGATAACACGAACTTGTATGACATTCTGAACTCTAACTTAAGTATCAGCGTCTAACATGCAACTTATATTTACACTTGCAGGAAAAAAATTGATAGACATATTCATGATTAATTTAGTATTACTGGTAACTTGGGATTGATAATTACGACTGAATTCTTTTCAAATTTCAAAACTGGCCTGCAGGATTCCGAGTAATGCTTTTTATCCCAACATCTGCATGCTGTGTCTTTAAAGTAAATGTATTCTTTTAGTAAACAGCAGTACTCCTTTCTGTTGATGGCCAAAGAAGTTTAGATGATTTGCTTCAAACGTCAGCGATGATGGCTTACCAAAATTGTGTATAGTTTGTAAAGTTGTCCATTTATGTGGAACAAATAAGACCTGCTGGGTTTTATTGAATTTATAACTCAATTCACTTGTATGTCACACTCGTGGGGCTCCTCTGCACCCAGGGCTTGCCGTGAGGTTGGCCGACGGCCATCCTGATGATATGGTTCTTGGCTGCTTTCAGGAGGAGGATTAAAAGGAATCTGCTTTTTTCTATTCTACCCTCATAGATATCTGCACACTTACCTGTTGTTAAGCTAATGGCTGTTAATAACAAAGTAATCCTTCTGTGTGAGTGCTTAGCACAGGCTTCGAAAAAAAATATGTACAACTTACATTATGTAAGTCTCTATATATGTAGTGAATATATAGAGGCTTAAATTGACTCTATAGTCACCAGAACAACTACAGCCTAATGAAGTTGTTCTGGTGAGTATAGTCAGTCCCTGCAGCCATTTTAATGTAAGCACTGCCTTTACATGGCTGCCTAGGGACACCTCTAGTGGCAGTCCTGGGTTAGTGATAGACGTGCTTCCTGGGTTAGTGATAGACTTACAACATGCAGCACTTATGTTCAGTGTCTCGACGCTCTGCATGGAGATGTTAAACTTTCCCCATAGAGATGCATTGATTCAATGCATCTCTATGAGCAGATGCTGATTGGTCAGCGCTGCGTTTGGCCCCTCCCCTATCCCACCTCCTTGGCAAAAGCGTTGATGATCTCAGCCAATCTAATGCTTTCTTATGTGGATTCATTGGATTGAATGAGATTGTCAATTTTGTTGATCTCATCCAAGATGGCAGATCAGGTGCGGGCCCAGTGTGGGCAGGACACCGCAGCGCTGGAATAAAGGTAAGGTTTTTACGCTATTGGGGGGAACTGGTAGATGTCCACCTAAATAGTATTTTTAACATGTTTGTATTCCTGGCCCTATAGTGTTCCTTTAATTGGCATTCAAACATTTATTTTCCGATATAGAGCCTTTGAAATATCCAGGCAGGATATGTTGGGGCACACTAAATAAGTGACAAGCTATTTGTTAATATCAGTAATACCAATATATACAATTATTAATGGATCTAAAGTTACCAATAGTTACCAAACTCATCTTATTTGTCATACTATGTAAAGCCTCATTATTAGACCAACATGTATTACTTTCCATCACCAAGATAACTTAACAATGTTTTCTCCTGTAGTTGTGCAAACTCTCCACTTATCATGAGAAAAAATATATACTAAAAGTAATGAGCTATCTCATTAAACGTTTGCTATTTTTTACTGGCTTCCAAATGCAACTTTTTTTTTTATATGATGGCTTTTCCAGCAGTGAGTAACTCTTCATATTTAGAGTTACTGAAATAAGTAAACAGAACTTTGGAACAATGTTTTAAAATAGTATTAGTAACAATGTGTAGCTTCTGTCCGAGGTTTTCCTTTAAGCTTCTGGCCCGCCACCTACATAGAAACATAGAATGTGACAGCAGATAAGAACCATTTGGCCCATCTAGTCTGCCCAATTTTCTAAATACTTCCATTAGTCCCTGGCCTTATCTTATAGTTAGGATAGCCTTATGCCTATCCCACGCATGCTTAAACTCCTTTACTGTGTTAACCTCTACCACTTCAGCTGGAAGGCTATTCCATGCATCCACTACCCTCTCAGTAAAGTAATACTTCCTGATATTATTTTTAAACCTTTGTCCTTCTAATTTTAGACTATGTCCTCTGGTTGTGGTAGTTTTTCTTCTTTTAAATATAGTCTCCTCCTTTACTGTATTGATTCCCTTTATGTATTTAAATGTTTCTATCATATCCCCCCTGTCTCGTCTTTCCTCCAAGCTATACATGTTAAGATCCTTTAACCTTTCCTGGTAAGTTTTATCCTGCAATCCATGAACCAGTTTAGTAGCCCTTCTTTGAACTCTCTCTAAGGTATCAATATCCTTCTGAAGATACGGTCTCCAGTACTGCGTACAGTACTCCAAGTGAGGTCTCACCAGTGTTCTGTACAATGGCATGAGCACTTCCCTCTTTCTACTGCTAAAACATCTTCTATACTACAGATACTCCCTACAGATAACCCTCTTCTAAAGTTTTTTATTTAACAAATATTTTTTTTATAAAGGAAGAATGATAAAAATTGTGTACATTTGCAAAATTTTAATTTTTACTTTTGTCTGCAAAGCAATCTATACACAAAATGTATGTGTTATGATATGTTTATATGATAGCTATGCATCCCTTGCCTCAAATAAATTCTATGCTAATATGTTTTCAATCAAAAAAGTGCCCAGTAGTGAAGGGGTTACTAAATTAAAGCAGCTCCAATCTGTAACATTATAAATATTGTAGTTATGTAGCAAAGAAACCCACTTCATATTCCACTTTTCTATTCCTTTCTGTACGTTATACATGTAAACTGTGATAAAACAAAATAGATTTGGTATTTCACAGACAAAATTTCATAAATTACTCATGTTTGCTGCAGAGTGTGTTTCGTTCTGCTGCTTGAAAAATCTCTGCTCAGACATCAAGCGATATCTCATTCATAATTTCCTTTCATGTAAAAAAATGTTCTCCAACAAGTCTTGTTTACCCAATATCTTTGTAAAATAACCATAGCAGTTCATCTAAAGGCAATAGCGTGTCAGTATTCTGCTCCCCGAGAATTGTGTGACAACTTTGAAGTAGAACACACAAAAAAAATGGAAATTGTATTCTAATGCAAGCTATCAAAAGAAAAGATATTGTGTTAAATAGGAAGGACTACTTGAATAGATCCTAAGGGTAGGTTAGATGAACGTACCATGTACGACATAGTAGCATCTGGCTTGGAACCTTTGCTTCCCAGAGCTTACAGTTTCCCAGTTCACATATTATTGATCAAACAGAACAAGGCTGTTTCATAATTAAAATACATACCACTCCATATTTTTTATATCCTCCAAAGGTTATCTTGGGGATGTACTGTTTAACATTAAAAAAAACTTTGCAATGTTCTTCCTGTAGGCATCGAAACAATCGTGGACCATCCAACACTTCAAATGTAGCATGGCACAGTTCTTTAACATAACCTTTTATAACAGTACTAACCCATCAGCTCTTTTACTTGTTTTTGACTCTTTTTGTTGGTTTCATGCACATAGAATCAGTCTCGCTCTGTTTATTTGCTGTATAACTCCTCAGAGTACATAGATTATTTTTATTTTGGCCAACAGCTACTCCTAAGCTGTTCTTACGGAAAAACTAAACAAGAAAACACATACATAAAACAACTACTTACACAAACATACACTGTTGTATTACTTGGTATATAGGGGAGAGGAGGGAGGGCAGAAGAAAAGCTATATGCATAGGTATCGTCTTTCTCAGAAAATAAGGCAGGGTCATATATTACATTTTGCCCCTAAAAACGTACTAGGGCTTATTTTCGGGGGGTGTCTTATTTCGGGGAAAACTGTAGCAAGCATGTGCAAGAAAGCAGGTCTACGTTCGGTTGATTCTGATCTATGTTAGGGGAAACTTCCCCGAACATAGCTTAGCTTACTAGCGCATGCAATCCCACAACTCTATGTTCGGGGAAACTTCCCTTAATGTAGATTAGCGAATTAGTGATTAGGGCTTTCTCTCGGGCTAGGGCTTATTTTCAGGGCATGTCTTATTTTCGGGGGAAAACTAACATCATTTGGCATTATAGTCAATGGCAGAGGGTAGAAACTGTTTAAAGGAAAACATCATTCCCTGCTAGACCCTTTAAGAGCCTCCTGTGTGTGGTTAACATTCATTTTATAGAGCAGGTGATAAAAACTTCTAAACCATGGGTGTCCAGCCTTTTGACTTTCCTGAGCCACATTTAATGCAGAGGAATTGTCTTGGGCCACACATCACATTTTTAACACAGAGATACACATACTGACAGAGGGCAAATCGCCTCCCGGGACATGATCTGTACACCAAAACCACTTCATTAAGCAAAAGTTCTTTGGTGCTTATAATATCTCTTGAAGCCCATTTTGTTTCTTCTCTCTCTCTCTCTCTCTCTCTCTCTCATATTTCCTCTTTGCTGTACTAATACAGAAGTGTTTTTGGTTCTAGTTCAGCTCTTAACTTTCTGTAATATAAATATGACAGCTGTAATCTCTGGGAAACCATTGTTATTATCATAAAGCACAGCTGCAGAATGTGTGGGCGCTTTATAAATACCAGTAATAAATAAATTAAAAAAATAATTAGATAATCTTATTACTGTTATAGAAAGGTAAATGAACATTGCAATTGGCTGAGCAACTTTCTAGTCTGGGCAGAATTCACAGGGTTAATTTTGTCGACTAACAATTTTAGTCAAATCTTAGTTGACTAGAATTTTTGAGATTTAGTCGACTAAAACTAAAATGGCAATTTAGTCAAAAAACACTATGACTAAAACTAAATTGAAATTCGGTGACTAAAACTAAAACGATTAAGATGACTAAAATGAGATTAAAGCTAAAATGGCATTTTAGTCAGAACACTATGACTAAAACTAAATTGAAATTTGGCACCAAAATGAACACTGCACACAGGGGCCGTGAAAGGGGCAAAAGAGGCTTTAAAACCCATCTGCTGGAGATTTAGTCAACTAAAACCCACTGGAGATTTAGTCAACTAAAACTAAATTAAAACAATTCAGATGACTAAAATACGACTAAAACTAAAATGGCTTTTTAGTCAAAAGACTATGACTAAAACTAAATTAAAAGTTGACGCCAAAATTAACACTGCTGCAGAGAATTCAAAGTCTGAAAATTTACAGAACACAAACATTCCAAATGTACATATTTTTTTTAATTTTAATTTTTAGTTCTTTTCAATTGTTTTTGCTCATCTCACATACATTTGTATCATTCAGTTAAAATGTGAGGGCCAATTTAAGTCTGGAGAAAGAATCAAAATAGTTGGCAGTTTTCAGACAAAATAGCTAATATTTTATAGAAAGAAAAAAACACCATTATAATTTATTATTACTATTATTTCATACCCAGAACAGAAGTATTCGTGTTCTGAAAGTGAAGTTGTACATTTGATGGAACATATCTGGCACAAGGTATGTTTTAATACATGTGAACAATATGATGCACACATGTATGAATATCTGTTTTATACATATGATATGTCTATGCTAGGCATTTTGTATTGTTGGACTACATTGTCAAAGAATTGCACAATCTTATGTTTTAGAAAATCATTGGTCCTTGTTATCTTCTCCATCAATGACCAAACTTTTTACTTGGAAGACAGATCTCTTAAGCTTTTAATTGCATTTATGGAATTATACTTCTCGATTGATGTGTGTTTTTAACTAGATATTCCAGATTTATAATTTGGTTATCCTTATGCCAATTCTATCCCTTATCTTTGTCACCAGAGAAAACTGGATGAATGGATGTAATTTTTTTTATTTTGTGATCTAATTCCAATTTAGACAATTCTTCTTTTTTCTATTTACTTATGTAAGTTGGGAAGCACTGCGACCTTCATGATATGAAGGTATATTTGGAAACTCTTTTTTTGGGGGGTGAGTACCTTTTTGGGATACTTTTGTTTATTTTTACTCTATTTTATCTTCAACTCAACTAGATTCCTAACATAAAAGAGTTGTGTGTTTTTTTTTTTTTTTTTTTACATACAGAGGGATCACTGTAGTTGTATATATGATTTTCGCAACTGGGATTTTTTAAAAAAAAATGTATTTTATCATGAAATCAATGTTAAAATATTCAATTTTATTCCTAAACATATTGCTCACTTCTGAAATTTACAAAAATCCTTTATTTGATTATTACATTAATACTCGTGCAAAATAAGAAAAAAATATTATTTTTTATGCCTTTTTAAATTTTTAATAAATACAGTTTCTTAAATAACATTATTTGTTAAATGTATGTTTATTACGATTCTTTTCTCTGCTACTTTACACTGCTGCTATGAAGTGCACACAGGCGATGTTGTGATTGCTCTGTGTCAGCCTCTAACAACAGGCTAGTTAGATAACAGAAGCATCTGACCCAACATGGTTGTCCAATGATTGAAAACAAATTGGAGATTATGCTAACGTAGTAAACCTATAATCTTAATTTTAGTATTGACAGGAGGCGAATATTTGCATAACTTTCTTTAGTATAAATCTCCAGTAGCACAGATCAATCAAAGTAAATTAAACCAATCAAAAATAAGTACCATCACAAAAATAAGTCAGGACAGCCCCCAACTTCTCCTCTTTCTATGATGTGAACGGAGATAGTCAATGTAACAGGAACGAAAAACTGAACAACTTGGTAAACGTCCCGACAACTTCCGGAGGGTAACTTTATTTGGAAGTAGTAACATTTCCACGTTGGATGATGTGCTATTTCATACTGAAAAGAAGAAGAAACAAGTAAAAGGTATTTGAAGTGACCTCCAGGCAATATATAGGTTGTGAACAATGCGCATTGTATTACTCATATCGACTGATATCAATGTAACTAGATAAATGCGTCTCAAGTACAAACTAAATTCTAAAATGTAACATATATATATATATATATATATATATATATATATACACACACCAGTATCTAACATATCTAACATAAACTACATATAAAAATCATTAATCTGCATTATGTATGGAATTAAATCTGATACATAGAAAAATGGAAACAAATATGAGAGAGAAAATAAGGGCTTGAAGATCAGGGAGGGAAATATTTGCCTCCTGTAATTACTAAAATTAAACTTATAGGTACACTACATTGTGTAATCTACAATTTTACCACATGACAGGAGGCTTCATAAAAGTAGAAAACTCGAAAGATATCTTCTCGAGACCAGTCTGGTGAACGCATGATGTCGGAGAGGGAGGCACTTTCTCATCATGTGGTGTCACTCCCGTAGCCTGTGTAGAGAGTTCAGGCGGAACTTGCGATAACATTTTGGATATCGCCTTCACCATGGAAGCTGCCACCACAGCATTGATCATCGCCTGGAAATCTTGGCTTTGGGAACTTGAATCCGACATGGCAACAATCTGTGATGTCCTGAGGGAAAAAAGATGTATATATGTAGGATGCTTGCTTAAGCAAGGCCTGGTGAGTAGACCCCTTGCTCAGAGCAATTGGGGGTTAGCCTGGTATCGGAATAGTGTAATCACTCCCCACTAGAGACTGTGTTATGAGGGTTCTTTCACAGTGCCGGTCATATTGATTGGCTAGTAGTATAAGGGGAACAAATCCTTGTAATAATCGTGAAGCGTCAATAGGCTTCAATAGCCAAAGGGGCAGACCCCTAATTCCCCAACTTTCGGGAGGTACCAATTAGTAATGGTTTCTATATGGAATGGTCACACATGGGTAATACTTGCATGGTACCGCTGGCAGGGATAACTCTAATCAGTCTCCTTAATGAGAGGCCTGTGGCTGGGGGTACGACTGTTGGGCATGTTAAAGTATCTAAAGTATAACAGGGCTCTCCCCTGTGTGCAGCTGGGCAAGGCAGTCTGTAACCAGGAACATAGTCTCACATACAGTCTTTATCAATAGTCCATACAGTTATCCATTTAAATATCCATCCTCCATGTAATAACATAAACAGACATGCCACTGTGTATATAGAAATGAGCAATTATCACCTGTAAATCCTTTGATGTCACTTCAGTGTGGTAGTATATGGGTGTTTTGCAGCTCCTGTGCAATATCCTGAGTGTCTCTCACAGTCATCTAGCTCAGGAGTGTCTCCCCACAGTAAATCCCGGATCCGGCCATCACCGGGCTCCTGTTGGGGAAATCTAAAATGGGCGCAGTGAATCTTGCAATCTCGTGAGATTAACCCCTTAAGGACACAGCTTCAGAAGCTTTACTTACGCTTAATGACACAAGCAATTTTTGCATTTTCTTGCTGTTTGTGTTCAACTGCAATTTGCATCTCTCTCATTTATTGCACTGACACATATTATATACTGTTTTTTAAAGGACAGAAAGGGCTTTAATTTGACATAACATATATATATATATATATATATATATATATATATGCTTACTTATTATAAAAAAATACAGAAAAATGCAAAAAAAATTACAAATATTGTTTTTTTTTACAGTTTTTGCAATAATAATGTGTGCATAATTAGTGCAGGTCAATGAAAGTAATTAAAAATAAATTAATTTAGTTGTTCTGATTTACAGAATATATAATGTGTCTGGGATTTTAAGTTTTTTTTGGTAGTTACAGGTCACAAAGCACAAGGAGTAAAATAAACTTTTAATGTGGAGCGATTTTCGAATTTGGTATGTTTGTCTTGTAAGCCTAATAGCCATAAAAGAAAACAAAATTGCCACACAAAAGTATATATTTATATAAAGTAGACACCACAGGCTATTTACCTAAGGTTGTTTTGACACTTTCTACGTAGCGATTTCACCGCCAACCTCTAAATATTGGAGTAAAATTGTGTTTTTTGTTTTTTTTGGCACACAAACTTAAAACAAAGAACTTCTCATGTTTATTTTGTAAAGTTGGTGTGTGCTATTCCTGTACAAAGTTTTATTTTGTGTTCAGTTACATCTGCTGAGTAAAATGACACCCCCATTGTATGTCTTTGGCACTAGTTCGTGAAGTTACAGTGCCATATAGGAGACCTATCCATTTCAGTATTTACAGTACAATTTTGAGAGATGGATTTAATTGGCCTATGCTTCAATTTGGGGCATTATTGCAGTTGGAAAGTTCAAAAAAACCCACAAAGGCCTACCATTTCCTAAAGTAGACACCCCAGGGTATTTCAAAAGGCATATTTTAAACCTTAGCGTTGGATCATTTTTTTGCTAGTTTGTACCAAGTCTAGTTACAATAAGCATTTTCTCTGCCTTTTTGACACACACTTGGAGATGTTACTGTATATTTTGTAATCCTTATGTGTGCTATGGCAGTAGAACACCTAATATGTTGCTCAGCTATGTCCTCTTAGTGCAACAATACCCCCATGTGTACCATTTTCAGGGATATGTAGATGTTGAAGGGGCACATTGGAGACCAAGCCATATCAGTTTTTACCGAACTTTGAATTTTGACGCTCGGCCCATGTGCAATTTCCAAGCATCTTACCAGGTTTTAAGTTCACATTACCCCACAAAGGCCTACCATTTCTTAAAGTAGACACCCCAGGGCATTTCAAAAGGCATATTTTAAACCTTAGCGTTGGATAATTTTTTTGCTAGTTTGTACCAAGTCTAGTTACAATTAGCATTTTTTTCTGCCTTTTTGACACACACTTGGAGATGTTACTGTATATTTTGTAATCCTTATGTGTGCTATGGCAGTAGAACACCTAATATGTTGCTCAGCTATGTCATCTTAGTGCAACAATACCCCCACGTGTACCTTTTTTAGGGTTATGTGGATGTTGAAGGGGCACCTTGGAGACACACCACTTTCATATTTTTCAAAAGTGGATGCTGGGCCAAAGTGTTATTTAAGCAGCTCAGGACTGCAAATTACCTCTCAAAGACCACATATATATATATTTTTTTTAAATTCTTTATTTTGGTTGTGCACGGAATGACAAACAGCCGGCGTGTGCCACAACAGCGACATCCGGTAGATTAGGTGAACATTGGTGTTACATGTTATGGCAGTTGTTATACAGGCACATTTTATATTATTTATATGATCTCTATATGTGACATGAAAATCACAGGCTATGCGACAACAGTAGTGTGTAATGAGCATTTAAGGCTGGGCATTCGAGTGGCATATTTGAGTATTCGTTTACTCATAGTACAATATGTAAGTTGCATATTGAAAATCATAAAGAAAACAAGCTTTTGACGCTTGGTAAAAAGAGAAACATAGAACATAAATGGAGCGTCAACTATGGAGATTGTGCTTCAATGCTAAAAATTACCACCCCATGTGAGTCCTGTGTCATCCAGACGAGAAAACATGTGCAGCTCTAAGAAACAGCCCTAGCATTTATGTTTAGCCTGTAAAGCATCCTCCCCCAGGCGAGTCCCATGTCAGCCAGGCGAGGGTCGATGTTTGCCTGTCAGGAGACCAGCCTTTGTGCAGCATGACTGTTGGTGTGTGAAGCTCAGCAGTCCCTGCATTGTTCACAGTCCCTTTATGTGTAAAACGGTCCGACGCTTGTCTCAGACTTGGTAAGGTTCCAGGAATCATGGTTACTATTAGTGGTCAGGCTGTGTGTTTCTGCTCCCTCGCTGTGTGCAGCGTGGTTTGGTAGGTAAGTTGTCATATCGTGCTAGTTCTTCCCTAGGTCTGCTCTTGGGCTCGTTTTCCTTTGCTGCCGGTTCCTGCTCTGTCTGGGTCATTAGGCTGTTCATGGGCCCACAGGAGAGGTGAGTGCTCCCCGCTGTCGTCAGGGTCGCCTGCCACGAGGTCTCCGCCATTTTAGAAGCGGCTCGTGCGCTGGGCCTTCTCTGACTCCTCTCCGAGCGCCAGAGTTATGGTGATCCGATGGGTCGCAGGGTGGGGACCGGGATCACCCCCGCAGGCCGAGAGGGGGGGCGAAACGGGGCCGGACCCGCCTAACCCCGGGTGTCTGCTTTACCGCTGGTGGGCAGGATAGCTGGGCAGCGGCCGTCCACCCCGCTCACCGCCCGAGCGGTCCGCATCGTGAGACTTGGATCGCCCCTCCAAGGGACTAAAACCTCTCGGCAAGCCTCTCCTCAGGACCAGGGTGGCCTCTCACTTCGGGGTTCAGCAGCCAGGTGTCAGGTAAGCTTAAAGCTGTTGTTTTGAGGCTAAAACCAGAGGCTTTTGCAAGAGCTACTCCATTTTGTGTCCGTTCAGCCTGGCGGTCCGGCCCCGCCCCCCACATATATTTTTAAGTATAAGCAGCTCATCAATTCAAATTATGAACAAGTGCATACTATTTGCTGTGAAAAGAGGGAATAGTTGGCTTAAACCTATCTGGGGGCAGTACCCAGTAATCTGTGTCATGGGCAACGCTGTCACGGATTCCAAAACACAGACAGACTACAAAGAGAGAGAACACAGAGAGAGACACTTGTAATACCGGTCCTTAGAATGGCCGGGTTATACAAGCAGAGAATAGTCAAGGTACAAGCCGAGGTCAAAGGGGTAAAGAGAAACGGAACAACGATAGGAGAAGCCGAGGTCAAGGATCAGAGAAGACAGGATAAACAGGAGACAAAGCCAAGATTTGGTAACCAGACAGTTGACTAAAATCACACCCCAAAACTGGTCTGCTTATTCGGCCTGGGTGTGGAAAATTTTAAAACAGTGGCCAATACATAGGCCGGACTGAGAGTGGCAATCAGGGCAGTAATAGCTGGTCTCAACTCTTACGCCCCTCTTGTAACACACCCTGCATCTTTTCTGGGGGTTTTTCTTTCTGGGGGTTGATGGAATCTTGAAGCAGAAGTGACCTGCCTCCATTCTTCTGCTAGGCTCCACTGATGGGCCCCCTCTGTGGCACTCAAGTAACCCAGAAATGAGCTGAAATTGAAATGAAAGGAATGTGCATTTCAGCTCAGCATTTGCCTTTTTAAAAATAATAAAGGCATTGTGGACTGCCGTCTGCATTATATATATGCTCACTTTTTTATACCATGCCCTGGTTTTGCGCATGATTAGATACGGCTGCATTAGTTGATCGGACAGATCACCTCCCCCCATATGCCGATTATATTGCTGTTTGCAGACTGGCACCCGTTTATATTCCTCTCTGCCACGAACTGCGCCCCTGCGAGTGTTTTCCCCATGGATGGTAGTTAGGATGAAAACCTCCTTTTTATCGCGGTACTTGAGTGCCAGCAGTTCATTCTGGCAGAGAGCTGCTGTTTCCCCCTTTTTTAATTTTTTTTCCGCTAGAGCCTTTGGGAAACCTGTGCGACTCTGCCTGATAGTGCCACAGGCCACGGTCTCAAAACAGTACAGCATTTGTAAGAGTGGGATGCTGTTATAAAAGTTATCGATGTATAAGTGATAACCATAGTTAAGTAAGGGCATTATTAAGTCCCAGACAATTTTCCCACTTGTCCCTATTATATCTGGGCAACCTGGGGGATCAAGGTGGCTATCCCTTCCTTTGTATACACGGAGCCACTGCCACTTTCACATAATTTATAAAATTTGATCTTTTGGATGGGATGTACTGTCTAAATCCCAGTCTTCCCTTATATTTCATGAGGGACTCATCAATTGAAATTTGTTTTTTGGGGGTGTAATAGTGGCAAATTTTTCATTTAAGTGGGAAATTAGAGGGCGTATTTTATAAAGAATCTCATACTGCGGATTACCTTTTGGGGGGCACTTCATATTGTCATTAAAGTGCATAAAACGCAGTATGTCCTCATATCTCTCCCTATGCATTGTCTGGGAAAAAATGGGGGTATTAAAAATAGGATTTTTTGTCCAATACATTCTAATTGTGGGCTTTTTTTTTTTTTTATTCTTTATTTTTATTGTGCTGTGAGTAAGAAATAACATAAGCTCTTGGTGTCCCAATAGCATTCCTCGAGCACAGTTTCAAGTATAACATTTGGAACAATAAGATTAACGGCACATTTTTTTTTTTTTTAAACATTACAGTAGTGTTGGTTAGATCAGGATAATTGAGGGAATTGAAACAGGGAAAAACATGGTTGTTCAACATTTAGCAGGGATTGTACAGTTAGTCTAGGCCTCAAACTCTGCTTATACGATCGATTATTATATTTGCATGAAAGGTGTCACCGTTTTGCATGGGCTAGCGATAACAGATATGTTTCATGCTGTGAAATACAGTATATTTTGCAATGCCATGACAGTAGGGCAAACCGAGATAATCATACAGTTTTACGTTGTCATGGTATATATAAGCAATGCACAATTTTATATTTTAGTCTCGCTCTCACCACGTAGGTACATCGCTGTCCTGCATAGTGCCAGTGGTATTAATTAGTACCAACAAGAAAGAATGTAAGCAGGGGGTGAGTGGTTGCTCAATCTAGTATTTTGAACAGGCTCAATCTAAGTGGTTCAGTTCAGTTAATTGTTGCAGCATGCGTGTATAGCAAGTGTGTGTTACAGGGTTGTAGCTTGTTGTGCAGATTAGTTACATGCCGTGGGATAGTGTCTGGCTCGGCCATCTTGTAATGTAGGTAGGGTTACAACACATTTCCTATTGTCTGATGTAGTAGGATATCGTGTAAGACTTTTGGTGTGTGTTGTGGGGGATACCTCTGAAGTGAGCCTGGACAGTGTCACTAGTGTTGCCAGCTAGGTTATCTGATTATGAAGAGAGGCAGGTTTAAGCATATAACTAAAACAACAATATATGTGAAACACAACCCCAGTGAGAAATGTATAAATTTAGAGCAAACCGGGACTTCCCCTGAATTTTGGGTGAGGTGTCCTGGATGAATCCCCGAAGACTTCCTCCTGTCTTCAATAGATATATTGCAAATAGGATAGGGGAAAATCTGCTAAACACAAGCAAAATAAAAAAACATAGCGTATAACTGTGTGGGGACTGGTGTTAATGTGTAATCACAATTGGACACTCACAAATTAGTGGAGTTAAAACAGCCTTGAAAGATATCTCTTTCTTCAGTATCCAATGTGTTGTCCCTCTTCACATATTCATCAGCGGATGGACGTATATATCTCAGAAGACAAAATATATACAGAAATTGTAGTGCACTTCCAGAGTTTAAGTAAAAAAAGTTTTAATAACTTACATTCAGGTAAAAAATAAACAGCATGTCACCATAAGACGTCCTACGCGTTTCGTCCTTGGACTGGACTTCCTCAGGGACTTGGTGAGATAAGGTGCAATCACAAATATTAACAGCAATAAAAATATCCCTCCCGCAGTCCTTTTATACATCCCCATTCAGTGTTCAAAGTCTTTCAGCTGGTGTTCACTTTTCGTTTTTCGCGGTCTTGGGCCGAATGACGTCATCGCGTACGCCACGTGCGTTCCACCATGCGTTCCACAGACCCGGAAGTGGGTCGCGATCGTTGGTCTGTTTTCATTGCAAAGACTCAGACCATATGTAGACGGGTGCACCAAACGGAGAGGGGGAGGGAAAAGTAATTAAAACGGTTCTCTGGATGGCACTTACAATTATAAAACAAAATCAGAACTATATATTTACCATATAACATGTTGGTAAAGGCATGTGTATACATCCCTTTTTATGAGAGAAAAAATAAAAGATAAAAGTTGCTAGAAGTTGCTTCCCTTACATATTTTATGTTTTTTATGCTTTTCACATCATTTATACAGCATAGGTAATAAGAGGATAATAATATTATTTATAAAAAACATAGGGAGAGGATAATAATGTCACTTATAGAAAACATATAAGGAAAGAGTAGCGATATGATTTAACATCTTATGATTCTGGTACCATAAACAGTGTATATATACTAATATCAATATGATGGTGAAACCCGTTTATGTTGCACCTTTGTTTCTTTCTGTTTTAAAGGTAAATACAATAAGTTATATGTCTTTTGGGTGACAATCAAAAATATCCTAAGAAATAAAAAAATTTATGCAAAAAAACGGAATAAGGAAATTTAAGTAAAATTTGGAGTCACAATGGGAAAGAAATAAATAAATAAAAATAAAGATAAAAAATGAAATAAAAAATAAAATAAAATAAAATAAAATAAAAAATAAAAATAATAATAATAAAAATAGAAATAAAGATAAAAATAAAAATAAAAATAAAAATAAAGTTAAAAATAAAAATAAAAATAAAAATAAAAATAAGAATAAGAATAAGAATAAAAATAAAATTAAAATAAAAATAAAAATAAATAAAAATA
Organism: Pelobates fuscus; assembly: GCF_036172605.1. Lineage (NCBI taxonomy): Eukaryota > Metazoa > Chordata > Amphibia > Anura > Pelobatidae > Pelobates > Pelobates fuscus. The sequence continues at coordinate 458,466,250 of NC_086317.1, forward strand.
AAAATAAAAATAAAAATAAAAATAAAAATAAAAATAAATAAAAATAAAATTGAAATACAATAGAGATAGAAATAAAAAATAAAAAATATTCAATAATTATAAGGAAAAATAAAAAACTAATAAAGATAAAAAAGATAAGTAAAAAAATATTAATAATAGGGATAAAATACAAATAAATCCTTTATTTTTCGAAAGAAGGAAAGGTGCAATAATTCCCACATGTTTTACAAAAAACGAATATAAACTTGATGGTTCTTTTAATCTTCAAAAAAACTCCATAAATCAATATCTAAATTAAGACCAAAAGGTTGGAGTGTTTTTAATTTATTGATCCAAAACGTCTCTCGCTGGGAGAGCTTTTTGGTCAAATTTCCTCCTCTCCAATACGGGTCTACATGTTCAATGCCCAAAAAAACAAAACTTCGCCAATCAAATTTATTGCAAGCATTACAATGTAGTGGTATTATGTGTTTTTTTGATTCTTTTCGAATATTGTTTTGATGTTCTAATATTCTCTCTTTTAATTTCCTACATGTTCTCCCCACGTACTGTTTTCCACAGGGACATTGTAGTATGTATACTACATTTTTCGTGTTACAATTTATATTAGATTTTATTTTAAATCTCTCTTTTGTGGTAAAGCTCATAAATTCTCTTTTTTGTATAAATCTTTGATTCTTGCAGGCTTTGCAAGAATTACAAGGGTTGAAACCACTGATGTTCGGAGTTTTGTTTTTACACGGAGTTTTTAAAGCATAACTGGGTGCTAATATGTTTTTTAAGTTTTTTGTTTTCTTGAAGATAACTGGTGTTTTCATTGGTAACACTTTACCCAAAATGGGGTCTTGGCGCAGAATGTTCCAATGTTTATTAAGTATTCTTTTTATTTTCCAATGCTGTGTATTGTACTGAGTGGTGAAAGAAAAATTGTAATTATCTTTAGAGTGTCTTTTGGGGTTAGATGCTATCAATTCTTGTCTATTCCTTTTTCCTATTTCCTTAATTTCTTTATCTAGCAATGTTGTTTCATATTTCTTTGCCAAAAATTTATTTTTAAGATGTTTAGCTTGTTCTCTATAGTCTGAGTTCTTTGTACAGTTTCTTCTTACTCGTATTAGTTGGCTTTTTGGTATAGTTTCCAGCCATTTGTCTTTATGGCAACTCTTCCTATGAATGAAACTATTACCCTCTGTTTTTTTAAAAAAGCATTTTGATTGAACTTGGTTATTTTCTATAAAGAGACTTAGGTCAAGGAAATTGATAGTGGTGGTATTTATTTCGTATGTGAATTTTAAACCATAATCGTTTTGATGAATGTAATCAATGAACAATAACAAGTCTTCCTGTGGACCTCGCCAAATTAGTATTACGTCGTCAATAAAACGTTTCCATAGGACCAGGTTCGCTGCCCAGCTATGCCCACTCCATATGTGGTTGGATTCCCAATCCCGCATATATATGTTTGCATAGCTGGGGGCGAACCTGGTCCCCATGGCTGTGCCAGTGGTTTGGAGGTAAAATGAATCATCAAAGAAAAAATAATTATGTTTAAGAATATAATGAATACTGTTCAAAATAAATTTTCGAAAATTTGATGGTATGTTTTCATCTTCCTCCATAATTCGTTCCACTGCAACCAAACCTTTCTTGTGTTTTATTATTGTATACAGTGACGTGACATCTATGGTTACCCAGACAAAGTCGGGTTCCCAGATTACATTCTCCATAATCCTTAAAACATGAGCGGTATCTTTTAAATAAGAGGGTGCTTGTTGTGCATATTTTTGAAGATGATGGTCCACAAATTCGGATAAGTGAGCAGATATGGAGTTTATGCCACTGATAATTGGCCTGCCTGGGGGGGTTATTGGGTTCTTATGTAGTTTAGGGAGAAAGTAGAAAATGGGTATTATTGGGAAGTCATTTTGAAGGTATTCCTTGTTATTTTTAGAGATTATATCATCTCTATAGGCTTGGTCCAGCAAAGATCCCAAAATTATGTTAAATTTTTTTGTTGGGTCTCCTGTGAGTTTGACATATGTCTCTCTATCTCCCAGAATTCTGTAAGCCTCATTTGTATAATATTCTTTTGTCATAATGACTATGGCTCCCCCTTTGTCAGCTTCCTTTATTACTATATTATCCATTTTCTGTAATTTAGTTATGCTCGCTGATTCTTCTTTGCTCATATTATATTTATTTTCTCCTGAGTTTTTTTCCTTTTCTAATTTTTCTAAGTCATGACATACCATGTTGTTGAAAGTTTCTAAAAAAGGGCCTCTGTCTCCTACTGGGTAGAACTTAGATTTCCTTTTAAATTGTTTTTGTTCTAAAGTAGTTTCAGGTATACTTTCTAAAGGTGTATTTTCTTCTATCTCTCTTTTAAGAAAGAATCTTTTTAATGTCATTTTCCGGATGTATTTCTGAACGTCAATATATGTATTAAAAAAATTCATTTTTTGGTTAGGTGCGAATTTTAAACCCTTACTCAAGGCTTTTAAATCAGTGTCACATAGCTCTATATCTGTTAGATTATAGATTCCATATTGTTTTTCTAATATCTTTGTCTTAGGGAGTCCTCCCTCCGTGGATTCTCCTCTATTCTTTTTCTTTTGGGGGGTGTTGAGTGGATATCTGGTATGTTTCCCTGGTGACTGTGGCGTGGTTTGAAGAATTGAGTTATTCTCCCATCCCTGTGATGGGACCCTCCCTCTAAAAAAAGATTCTCCCTCTCATCTGGGCGTTCCAGGCTCGTTCTTATTACTTGGGCATAGGATCTTTTAGGTGGAGAGTCATACCGGCTTGGGGAAATCGATTCTTTCCTACCCCTCTGTTTAGAACCAATCTGTGGGGCGTTGTTGGAAGTGAATGTTTTTCGTCTTGTGATAGGTGGACTTTGTGTGTAATTATTAGAAAAGTTTCTAGTTTTAAGGGGTGGATTACGTGTGTGATTAATTGGAGAGTTTCTTATTCGGATAGGTGAAGTGTTTCTTTTATATGTGTCAGGTTTTCTGAAAAAAGTGTTTCTCTGAGTTCCCTCAAAATTTCTAGTGTCTCTTTCAAATCGTCGTTTGTGTTTATTTTTAATTTTATTACTAGTTGAAAAAGTGTTAAAAGTTTTGTCTCTTCTATCTCTCTTCATTTTGTTATTTTTAGTCTCAGCGATTCTTTCTTCTAAATTATTAATTGCATTACAGATTTCTTGTTCTTTTTCTTTATATTTATTGGGTTCCATTTTTTGGCTTCCTTCAGATTCTAGAGTTTTTATATCTTGCTCTATTTGTTCTCTCTCCTGTTTTTCAAACTCAATTATTAATTTCATAAGGTTTTGTGAGCATGTGTCTAGAAGTGAGTCCCATTTTTTTTAGGAAATCCTCATTATCTATACCACATGCTGGAATTTTTTCTACTCTTAATCCCCTAGGGATTAATCCCTCTTTATTAATATTTTTTTACTTATCTTTTTTATCTTTATTAGTTTTTTATTTTTCCTTATAATTATTGAATATTTTTTATTTTTTATTTCTATCTCTATTGTATTTCAATTTCAATTTTATTTTTATTTATTTTTATTTTTATTTTTATTTTTATTTTTATTTATTTTTATTTTTATTTTTATTTTTATTCTTATTCTTATTCTTATTTTTATTTTTATTTTTATTTTTATTTTTATTCTTATTTTTTATTTTTATTTTTTATTTTTATTTTTATTTTTAACTTTATTTTTATTTTTATTTTTATTTTTATCTTTATTTCTATTTTTATTATTATTATTTTTATTTTTTATTTTATTTTATTTTATTTTATTTTTTATTTCATTTTTTATCTTTATTTTTATTTATTTATTTCTTTCCCATTGTGACTCCAAATTTTACTTAAATTTCCTTATTCCGTTTTTTTGCATAAATTTTTTTATTTCTTAGGATATTTTTGATTGTCACCCAAAAGACATATAACTTATTGTATTTACCTTTAAAACAGAAAGAAACAAAGGTGCAACATAAACGGGTTTCACCATCATATTGATATTAGTATATATACACTGTTTATGGTACCAGAATCATAAGATGTTAAATCATATCGCTACTCTTTCCTTATATGTTTTCTATAAGTGACATCATTATCCTCTCCCTATGTTTTTTATAAATAATATTATTATCCTCTTATTACCTATGCTGTATAAATGATGTGAAAAGCATAAAAAACATAAAATATGTAAGGGAAGCAACTTCTAGCAACTTTTATCTTTTATTTTTTCTCTCATAAAAAGGGATGTATACACATGCCTTTACCAACATGTTATATGGTAAATATATAGTTCTGATTTTGTTTTATAATTGTAAGTGCCATCCAGAGAACCGTTTTAATTACTTTTCCCTCCCCCTCTCCGTTTGGTGCACCCGTCTACATATGGTCTGAGTCTTTGCAATGAAAACAGACCAACGATCGCGACCCACTTCCGGGTCTGTGGAACGCATGGTGGAACGCACGTGGCGTACGCGATGACGTCATTCGGCCCAAGACCGCGAAAAACGAAAAGTGAACACCAGCTGAAAGACTTTGAACACTGAATGGGGATGTATAAAAGGACTGCGGGAGGGATATTTTTATTGCTGTTAATATTTGTGATTGCACCTTATTTCACCAAGTCCCTGAGGAAGTCCAGTCCAAGGACGAAACGCGTAGGACGTCTTATGGTGACATGCTGTTTATTTTTTACCTGAATGTAAGTTATTAAAACTTTTTTTACTTAAACTCTGGAAGTGCACTACAATTTCTGTATATATTTTGTCTTCTGAGATATATACGTCCATCCGCTGATGAATATGTGAAGAGGGACAACACATTGGATACTGAAGAAAGAGATATCTTTCAAGGCTGTTTTAACTCCACTAATTTGTGAGTGTCCAATTGTGATTACACATTAACACCAGTCCCCACACAGTTATACGCTATGTTTTTTTATTTTGCTTGTGTTTAGCAGATTTTCCCCTATCCTATTTGCAATTAAGCATATAACTATTAGATTTACACGGTAGAGCCTTGCAGGGCATTAGACATAGGTAGAGTCCTCATTGTGGAAATACCACCGCAACCAGCACAAGGCACAATGATGTAAGAGAAGAAAAAAAAAAAATAATAAAAAATAAATAAAAGAAATTGTGGAATCAAACTGAACAAACATGCATATTTATACAGTATTGACTTGTGGGCATGGGTGATACTCAAGCGTCCAAGATCTAGGTGGCAAAGTTCTCCGGCAGCGGAATCAGGCACAGGGCAGACATGCCGCTTGTAGGGAGGTAGTCCAACGTGCGGGCATTTTCGCTGGCTGTCTGTGCTTGAGTTGCAAGGTACTGGCTCAGCTTATGCCCCGGTTCGATCTCAGGCTTAGGGGGTGGTGCGTGGATAGGAGGCAGAGTTCGGGCAATTCCTCCCCACAGCCCCGAGCCGTCGTGAAGGCCTGCGCTTCTGGGTTACGTACCTGGTCACTGCTTTGGATCCCAGTGGGTGATCGCCGCCTGCGGCGTCGGATCTTTAGCGGTGATGGCCGGTGCCCCGGGTGTGCATCCCCGGTGGCCTTCAGCCCGGGTGGGCCCAGTATGTGGGGTAGTCGCGGTGTCGTGGGGGGAGCACCCAGGGGGGTCTTGAACGTCTCCTGCTCTCCTCCCGACCATTTATTCCCTGGGGTTGTTGCTTTAGGTGCTTCTAGGTGGGCAAAAAGCTTGTTCCATAGGTTGTTGCACGTCTTCGCCATGTGTTGTTGCACACTCTGATTCTGCTCTGTTTCCGCGCCATAGTGAGCACGAGGCAGTTGGTGAGCAGCCATCTTGGGGTACATCTCCCCACCCATGATTCTTGGTATGGCAGGTAGTAGTTCCCAGCCGAGTGTTGTGGTGGTCCGTCGCAGAGACCGGGATGACCCCCGCCGGTCTAGGGGGGGGAGGGGTCAAAGCGCCGGTCGGAGAACCAAGGGGAGCGGCCGTCTCCCCCCAGCTCAAGCTTTCCTAGGCCTCAGGCCTCAATCGGGTTACTTTGATGCCGGGTTATGTTTTGGAGGGTATCTCCGTGTTCACCGTCTGCATGTGAGTAATATGGGCTCCAATTTAGGGCTGTGTCTGCTTACGGCACGAAGTTAGCTCCGATATTCCGGTCAGGGTGCAGGAGCTCAGACGAAGCACGTCTGATCCGATCGGCGGTCAGGCCCCGCCCCCTAATTGTGGGCTTTTTAACTACCCCCATTAACATTGTCAGTGCCCAGAATTGTTTAATTTCTGGCACACTGGTTGGATACCATCTCTCTGTCCTGGTGATTCTGGAGTCTTGGTTGCATGCAAGATATTGCTCCGCATACAGATTTGTCTGGGTAACTACCTCCCCAAAAATATCATCCCCCCAGGTCAGCCTGTATGCCAGGATTGGCAGTGAACACTGGGATGTCTGGCGAAAAATGATTAGGGGGTCATCTGAGCCATGTTGAACATTAGGGGAATCAGCGATTTCCTCTGATGTTCCTGCAGTATCTGGCACATAGTCCCTGTCCCCTGCGTCACTCCCTGCGTCACTCTCTGAGGCAGTGTTGGTCGCCTCTGAGTCGGCTTCTAACAGGGCATAAGCCTCCTCTGCGCTATACTTTCGTAACATTGTTGCATAGTTAACACAGCTAAGAAAACTTTAACTAAATAACTAAACTTTTTTTTATTTTTTTTATTTTTTAACTTTTTTAACCCCTAACTAAATTCCCCAATTACCACTAAATTCCACCCACCCAACTAACTAAATCACAAATTAATAAAATAAAATAATAAAATTGAACCCCTTAGGGTTACCAAAAAAAAAAATGTAACCCTTAAGTGTAAAAAAAAAAATAGATCACAGTAAAGTACTGTGACCTGTATATTGATCACTGCTAGCAGTGATCAAGCAGCAGGGAAAGGGTTAATTTTTTTTTAAATAAAGGGGAAAGGGATTAGGAACCTTTAATAGATATTCACTATTCTTCTGGGACACAATGTTGCAACGATCCGTCTCTCTCCACTTCACAAACCCACAAGAGGTGGAGGGAGGCGGATCAGATATTCCAGCAGTATTGTGACCGCTGTGACTGGCTGTCACAGCGATCACATGTGCTGGGACATCGCAATTTGCTGTTGCTGGTCTGCCCCTGACTCGGAGGCACCCAGCAACAGCGTTAACCCCGCGATCGCCGGCACTGCGGCGATCGTGGGGTTAATTTTACCGCGTGACAGACAAGGTCCATCACCCGTCATTAAGGGCATCCCCAGGATGACGGACCTTGTCCATCACCCGTCCTGAAGGGGTCAAAGATGACCGCCGTGCGTGAGGACCCAGCAGGAAGACCTCCCACGTGTCAATGAGAGAGAGTGAAGGGCGAATGGAGTTTAACGCCTGCTTCTCCCCACCACCGGTTAGTACTAGAAGGGGGAGGGATCCCCACATGTATACTGTGCCGTGGGGCGATTGCCGGCTTGCGATGAACGGTCTGTTAGTGTGTATCGATAGGTAGACAGTGAAGGGAGACCCCAGGGAAACAGAAAGGCAGCCTAGAAGCTGATCAAAATAATAAAGATATAAGAAATAAGCCCCAAAAGGGGTATTGCAAACTGTAGAAGAAGGTTAGATGAATAGTAGGTGACAGGCAAAACACCCAGTATGAAATTAAAGAGAGAGAAATAACAATATGGTGTAAAAAATCAGCAGGAGGAAATACTCTGACCTGTGCCTCTGCGGGAGCAGCAAAGAAAGAGGAGGAGTTGGGGGCTGTCTTGACTTATATTTGTGATGATACTTACTTTTGATTGGTTTCATTTACTTTGATTGATCTGTGCTGCTGGAGATTTATAGTAAAGAAAGTTATGCAAATATAAAGCCTCCTGTCATGTGGTAAAAGTGAATTTTACATAATACAAAAAATATATAATCAATGTTTTATTAAACGTAATAAACATTTTAAAGACAAAGGAAAATTGTATTCTATTTTTCTTTTAAACATGTCCAAAGCTGACCATGCTGGATCTATAAAATTTTAACAACTGGTTTATTTTATTTATGATAATCTCTAAAACAGTTAGTGATGCCGACATAAATGGTATGATGTCCATAGGCGTGCGCAGCCAATTGCATTAGGGTGTGCACCCTAAAGCACAAACACACGGCGCATGTATATAAATATATATATACATACACACACATACATATACTGATGTGTGTGTGTGTGTGTGTGTGTGTGAGAGAGGGTGTTTGTAGTGTGCTATGTGGGTGAGGGTGCTGGTAGTGTGCTGTGTGTGAGGGTGCTGTTTGTGTGATACGTGTGTGTGAGGGTGCTGTTTGTGTCGTGTATTTGTGAGGGTGCTGTTAGTGTGCTGTGTGTGAGTGTGCTGTTTGTGTTTGTGAGGGTGCTGTTAGTGTGCTGTGTGTTTGTAAGGGTGCTGTGTGTGTGTTTGTGAGGGTGCTCTTAGTGTGCTGTGTGTGTGTGAAGATGCTCTGTGTGTGAGGGTGCTGTATGTGTGCTGTGTGTGTGGGTGCTGTATGTGTGTGGGTGCTGTTTGTGTGCGGGTGCTGTTTGTGTGCTGTGTGTGTGAGGGTGCTGTTTGTGTGCTGTGTATGTGAGGGTGCCGTGTGCGCGCGCTGTTTGTGTTAGGGTGCTGTATGTGTGTAGGTGCTGTGTGTGTGTGGGGGTGCTGTATGTGTGTGTGGGTGCTGTATGTTTGGAGGGATTGTGAAGGTGGGGGCAGATTAGTAAATAACCCCCCTCCCTTCTTACCTTATGTAGGGAGGGGGGATCCTTGCTGTCCAAGGGAGAGTGAACTCTAGCCTGCGGGGCTAGAGTTCACTCTCGCGAGATCTGAGCATTGCCGCGGCAAAGCTCAGATCTCGCGAGAGGAACCTGGCGGAGCTTCTGTCTAGAGCTCCCCTGGTCCTCTCCTTCCTCCCTCCATGCTGCTGTGGCTGGTGAGGTACATCGTTGATCTCCCCGCCGGCCCATGGAGGCTAAGAGCAGAGCCGGCACTCAGATAGCGCCAGCTCTGCATGAGCCGACAGGGGAGATCTGGAGATCTCCCCTGCCGGCAGGGGTCAAGTCCTGGGGAATAATATGTGGGATCTCTCCCAAGATTCCCACCCCCTCAAAAAAAATAATATACACTTGTGTGTGTGTGTGTGTGTGTATATATATATATATATATATATATATATATATACGCGTACACACACATACACTCACACACATATATTCACAGACACATACACACAATTACATACACTCACACATACATTCACAGACACACACACACACACTTACAGGCACACACACACACACACACACTTACAGGCACACACATATATTCACAGACACATACACACTTACAAACACATACACTCACAGACACACACACATACACTCACAGACATTAACAGACACACACACTCACATACACTCACACACACACACACACACACACATTCACAGACACACACACATTCACACACACACACACATACACTCACACATACAGACACACACACACTTACAGACACACACACACACACATACACACACACACACACTCACAGACACACACACATACATTCACAGACACACATTCACAAATTATTATTTTTTTAATAAAAAAAAAAAAAAAAATTGTCCACCCAGCCTCCCTACCTGGAGTGCTGGCATGGACTTGTCCCTGGGGTCCAGTGGGGCGGGCGCCTCTCTCCATGTCAGCCTCTCTCTCCATATCAGCCGCGGCGAGGGAGCTGTGAGCTGTGTGCTATCTGCTCCCTCTCGCCGCGCGGGCTGTCTACAGTAGCTGGGAGCCGGAATATGATGTCATATTCCGGCTCCCAGCATCAGCAAAAAACGCGCGCAGCGAGAGGGAGCAGATAGCACACAGCTCACAGCTCCCTCGCCGCGGCTGATATGGAGAGAGAGGCTGATAAGGACAGGGGGGACACAGGGGGAGGAAGGGGGACATTAAGTTGCGCTGAGTGCCTGCAGGAACGGCGTTCCTGCGCAAATAACAGTGCAGGAACGCTATTCCTGCAGGACAATCCATAGACGTGCCCCGGGGATTAGGGTGTGCCCAGGCACACCCAGCACACCCCGTGCGCACGGCTATGATGATGTCCTTTTAAAATCCACAAATCATAAGTTCCACTGATTGCAGTGAGACTTGACTATTGCTAGATGTCTCACAAGTGAGGCAGACCAGCAGTAGGTCATGTCAAACTAACCTAATTGCATTCTACAAAGAAGTAAGTAGAAGTATAGTTCAGGGTGTTGCAGTGGATGTGATCTACTTGGATTTTGCCAAGGCATTTGATACGGTTCCTCACAATAGGTTCGTCTTCAAACTAAAAGAAATTGGTCTAGATGAATATTCTTGTTCTTGGGTAGAACATTGGCTTAAGGATAGAGTACAACGAGTTGTCATTAATGGTACATTTTTAGGCTGGACAAAAGTGGTAAGTGGTGTCCCTCAGGGTTCTGTTTTGGGACCGCTTCTATTTAACATATTTATAAATGATCTTGAAATGGGCATTGAAAGCCATGTATCAGTGTTTGCAGATGACACTAAACTTTGTAACGTAATAAAATGTGAGCAGGATATTGCTTTGCTGCAGAGGGATTTAGGTAGATTGGGGGAATGGCAGATTAAATTTAATGTAGAGAAATGCAAAGTTATGCACTTCGAGGTCAAGAATTCACAAGCAACGTACACACTAAATGGTAGTGAATTAGGGATAACAACACACAAGACTAATTTGGGAATTGTTATAGACAACAAATTAGGCAGCAATATGCAATGTCAATCTGCAGTTGGTAAGGCCAGTAAGGTTTTGTCATGTAAAAATAGGGGCATAAATTCTCAGGATGAAAATATAATTTTGTCTCTTTATAAATCGCTGGTAAGACCACACCTTGAATAAGCTGTGCGACTTTGGCTACCTGTTCTACAGAAGGATATCATGGCACTTAAAAAGTGCAGAGATGAGCTACAAAAATTATAAAAGGAATGGAGCATTTTAGTTATGAAGAAAGGTTAAAACATTTAAATCTCTTTAGTTTGGAAAAACTGCGCCTCAGGGGGATATGATAACTTTATACAAATATGTTCTGGGCCAGTACAAACCTTTATCTGGAAATCTATTCATAAACAGGGCTATACATGGGACACAAGGTCACACATTTAGGCTGGAAGAAAGGAGATTTATTTTAAGACAAAGAAAAGATTTTTTTTACAGTAAGAGCAATAGGGATATGGGATTCACTGCCTAAAAAGGGTGGTTTTATCAGAGTCCATACAGATGTTTAAACAGCAATTGGATAAATACTTCCAAAAACATAACATACAGGGATATCATTTCTAATTAGTGGGGTAATAGCTGCTTAATGCAAGGAGACATCTGACTGCTATTTTGGGGTCAAGAAGGAATTTTTTCCTAGTTTGTTGCAAAATTGGAAGCGCTTCAGACTGGGTTTTTTGCCTTCTTTTGGATCAACAAAAAAAAAACAAATGTGAGGAAGGCTGAACGCAAGTCTCTTTTCAGCTATGTAACTATGTAACCATTGAGTGGGAACATTTGTTTATTTCTTTCTTATTATTCTCGGGATTAAATTTTAGGAGCTTTGTGTTTTCATAATGTATTAAAGCATTTTTCTCTGGCTTTTTAGAATAGGAAATCTGCCAGTTTTGTCTTCACTGTCTCTTTTTTTCAAAATACTTACTTAACAGTTCATGCCTAGAATCCGTTATCTTATAAAATCGATTGTGGTAAGTGGATGCTAAAAACATCATCTTTGTTGGTTGAATTTTTTTTTGCAATTTTTTTTTTTTTCCAATTGTGTTAATCGTTTCCTATGTGTTTTTAAATATTACCTAAAGTAAAGTAAATTGTGGCACTAAAAGAAAACGTTGGAGAACATTTGTATTATAGCTTTTGTCATGTTTATAAAACGTATAACCATGGAATAATGCAATAGAATAAAATATTCAAATACCAATCCATGGTTGGAATTAATTACACGTTTTTTATAATCTAAAAAAAACACTTTGTTTTATCATCTCCTAAATGTTTGATTTTACAAAACTTTTATCAAAGGTTATTTAAATTAGAGATTATTTAGAAGGTCAAGGATCAATATGCTCTGATTTCAAATGCAATGGCTGTCCGACCATCTGCAATGAAAGAATCTTTTATCAGAATTTCTGAAAACCATAAACCTACAGTTCTTGCATAATTTATGATGTTTATTAAATTTGCAAAAAAAAGAGGCGCGTACCCCTCGCAGTGCAAATCTCATTAAAACATTCTCAATATACGAGGCATGTTGCTTTTGCTGAGGGCAAGCTAAAAGATGTAACACACAAATAGTGCAGCTCAAATTCTAACATTTAAAAAAAAAAAAAAAACGCGGACAACTAGAACAAGCTTAAGTGGCCCCATGGGAAGTAGGTTGTTGGGTTAAATCTGATTTGAAGACTTGCTGAAAGAGAAACATTGGAACATTCTTCTTATAGTAGTAAATTGTATTCTAAGAGTACTAAGACTTTTTGGGAAGGCTGTTTGGGCCTTGTTGAATGTGTTAACGTTTTAGAAAACAGAGAATATATATATACTTGTATTTGTGCGTGTTTACGTACATACACACACATATATATTTGATTTTCTCACCCGTCCCGGGTGTCACGGTTCTCGCCGTGACATGCAGACAGGCAGACGTGTTCGCCCCAGAAGTGCCCAACAGGGGATTTAAGCCTGAGGCCTTATGCATCCCAAGTCTGCGTTCCTGCCTCTAAGCCACTATTTCTGCTCATGTATCATCCTGACATCCGATCTTGTCTTATCCGCAGCAACTCTCACCTGCCTATCTAAGCCCACCTGGGTCAGATCAGTATTAGCTAGGTGTTTAAGCACTGCCTCGCCCTGTGAACAGTTTGTTTCTTGCTCTTGACCTCTGCTCTTCTTATCGCTTTCTCTGAACTCTGGCTTCCCCTGACTATGGCTTTCCAATACTACTCTTCTGCTTGTCCTTGCCTGTACTGCGACTTGGAGTATATACCTGCACAGATTTACAGGCTATGTGAATTCTTACCTGACCACATTGGTCTGTGTTTAATTGCAAGGGTGAGCATATATCTTTGCCTACCGTACTCCCACGTCAGGTAAGCCTTGACACTGGGTGGTATATATTTTTACGGCATTCCTCATTCTCGAGTCCTCTACTAGAGGGTTCTGCGCAATATCTTCGCTGTTCCTAGAACGTTCCGTTCCTCTTCTGGACAGTAATCTCAGATGTCTCACCTGCAATCTGCTGAAGCCACTTCACCAACTTGAGGGTCGCAGCCCCGGGTGCTCTTATGACAACTGGGATTACTACTGCTTTCACTTTCCACATTCTTTCTAGGCCTTCTTTCAATCTTTGGTATTTGTCCATCTTCTCATGTTCCTTCTTTCTGATGTCATTTTCACTGGGTATTGCCACATCCACCACAACTGCAGTCTTCAATTGTTTGTCTACCACCATTATGTCAGGTTGGTTGGCCAGTACTTGCTTGTCTGTCTGGATCGGAAAGTCCCACAGGATATTATACCTGTAATTCTCAACTACCCTTTGTGTTATCTCCCATTTGGACTTGGCAGAGCCAGCCCATATTCTGTGCAAGTATTTCGGTACACAATCCCAGCCACGTGGTTGTGCCTCTCAATGTATGCTGTCCCTGCTAACATCTTGCACCCGACTACTATGTGCTGGGTTGTCTCAGAGCACTCTTTTCACACTCTGCATCTTGGGTCCTGGATCTGGTGCAGAGTGCCTGTTCCAGTGCTGCTAGGATTAGTGCCTCATGCTGTTTTTCAGTCCTGCATTTTCCAGCCACTGATAGGATTGTGTAATGTGAGCCACATCCACTATCTGCCAGTGGTACACCCAATGGAGAGGTTTGTCTTGCCACGGAACCACCTCCTTTTCTTCATTATTTATCTGTTGTTGTCTCAGGCACATCTCAAAATTAACCTATAATAAACACACATATCCGTTGCAAAACAATTACATGTAATCTTTTATATTCATCAATTCATCAAGTGCAGCAGCTGCAAATAGCAGCATTCTGGGACAACATACTCCACCAAACTTTGACAGTACGAGACATGTAAGTCTACCTGACGAATAAAGGAACACTTAGACTAACCACTGCTCTAAAACTAACCTTACCACCAATGCACTTATCATTGCACCTCCCCAAAAATGCACGTGACGTATAAAAATACAGAATGGTTACGTGCGTATTAGGGGAAAATAATTGCCGTATTGGGGTTCCGAAGACATTTCTAGACCACTCTATCCTTGCAGTTTACTATGATATCTCAAGGACCTTAAACAGCATTATCTAGGATACCGCAACATCTCAGCGTTGGCAGACTCTCCTTCCATGAAAGCACAGTAGGTTAAGTTCAATTCACCATTACCCTTTAATGCATGATACAATGATTAAATCCCACAACGCACCCCTTATTTAGCATTCCTCCCAATTTAAATTTTTATTTTTTTTTTGAAGAAAAGACAGGTTGGATATCTATCCTGGCTGAACAACTACAGGCACCCACTGTTAAATGTTATAAGTAAAGATAAGACAGGAATATGGATTATATGAAGAAATACACAGCTTGAAGTGAGTGGAGGTGCAGCATTAATGGACAGATTTTACATACAATTAGGTAAACCATAGTTGAAAGTGGGCAGCGCTACTTCCATGATGTATTTGACTCCTGTGACACTCTAAAATTGTTTTGAATGTATAAATAAATCTTGAAACTAAATTTTGTAACATGTGGGGGTACAGATCATCCCTTCCTGTCTGTCTCTATTTGGCCTTGCTGGACTGCATTGCAGGATCAGTTTCACCCCGGGTGCCATGTAATCTTGGTACGACTCTGCTAATTATTTTAGGTTGAGAAGCACTGGTTCACTTCTCTGTGTACATCATACCTCCCAAGTGTTACGATTTAAGATGGACATTTCCTATTTTATACCCAAGTCCCTCTGCCCCTCTTTTCAATCATAATGTCCCTCTCTTTTAGGAGCTCCATGTTGTTGGTGTATCTGTAGCGGATCTAGACTTCCACTATGGGTGGAAATGTAAAACAAGAGCAGAACAGAGAGGCTCTGAACAGCTAGTATTAGATAGTAAGGGTTTAAAACTTAATTTAAAATGTAAGTTTTAACTCCATACTGCCTAATACTAGCTGGTCAGGGCCACTCTGGCATGCTCTTACCATATCTAGGGTTAAGCTCTCTTTTTCCCCATTGATCTTTATACCTAGTGCTCCTACACTCTTTTGTTTATAAAGAGCTGTAGTTATACTGAAGCGCGGGCTTGCAGCGCTGGGTACTGAGAGCAAGTCTCTGTATTCATTGTTCAGAAGCTTGCAGTGTCGTGGCTCACTGTGAAACTGTGTTGTGAGTTCTATGGCTGTAGTTATGGCATAATTAGAAAACTAAATTAATTACAATAAACAGATTGAATCTGCAATTCCGCTAATTGTTAATACACTATTGCCCGGTATGGTTGCATAGTATGGCAGTTGTGTACACATAGGTACCAGTGAGAAGGAATTATTTTAAACAGAAATAAAGTTTTTGATTGAGAAAAAAAGCTTGAAAAAAATAATTTACCAAATAATAAAGTTACAGATAAGAAAACAGTGTCATAGACATTTCCCCCACATATTCTATAATACTTTCACATATATCTTTTCTTATATCCTATGTTTTTTCTATGTGTTTCCCTACGTTTTGTATGTATGTATATTATATATGTTGCCACTTTACCTTTGCCTGTACCATACCTCCTTCACATTGCAGCCAATGCAATGTGACGCACACACTAATACAAGCACACATATATACTTTGTTACACACACGCATATACACACTCTGATACATGCACATGCATACACAAACACACTGATGCACAGAGGCACACACATTGACAAATACAGACATGCCGTCACAATGTGTATCTGGTTGTGTGTATTTCTGAGTGTGTCTGGCATTGTCTACCTGTGCATGTGCCTGAGAGTGTGTGTTTGACATTGAGTATCCTTGTGTGTAGAAGTATGTCTCTGTGAGCTTGTGTATGTTTGTTTCTAGGACTGTATGTGTGTGGGGTAGCTGCTTGTGGTGCGTTGTGTTTATGGGCGTTTGCCTGTGACCTTTGTGCATTGAGTTTATGGTTAAGCTATTAGCACACAGATGATGCATCTCAAACAATAAATGCCTTTTTTCTCCTGAATAATTCTTCCCTTGATTGGAAAGAGCATTTTTTTCTTAATTGATGATTCCAAGTGCAATATCCTGTGTATAATTTCAAAATATGTAAAAGGATTGTTGGCAAATTATTTAATGAATAAATTAAATGTATGTATTTTTATGCTTTACTAGTTAACCCAAAAACTATGTTACTTATGTCCAAGAATTGATAAAGGCCTTACATGGCCAAAACGTTGTCACTTCTAAAAGCTTTCTGAGTGTCCAGATCTTCTTCTGTTTTGCAAGTATAGTTTTGGGCATGCCCCCTGTTCTGGAGCACCTATCTCGAGCAGCTCTCCATCACCGGTACAGTGTGGGAACCCGGAGTGCAGTATCTTTTTTGCTTCACAGACAGCGGGTACCGGCATACAGAGCCCTGGAGGTTTCACAAAGTATTTTAACCCCTTAAGGACACATGACGTGTCTGACATGTCATGATTCCCTTTTATTCCCGAAGTTTGGTCCTTAAGGGGTTAAAAAAACATTTTTTTTGAAGCACGCACACAATTTAGTATTTATTTATTACAAAATATTTTACAAGGAAAGATACATTGAGATTTCTCTAGTTTTCAAGTATGTCCTGGGTCCACAAATCATTGCATTGTTACATTAGGGTATAATAAAATACAAAAACAATATTAATACACAATAAAATACAAAATTTAACATGGTAGGAACAGGTAGGAAATATATAATCAACCGTGACAGGTGCATTCTGTTTTGAGGTATGTAGAGAGGGATCTCTTAACCCCTTAAGGACACATGACGTGTGGCATGTCATGATTCCCTTTTATTCCAGAAGTTTGGTCCTTAAGGGGTTAAAGGACTTTAGGCTTAGGGAAGATTTTAAATTGTGCGGGAGGTCGTTCTTCAATTGCGGCGCTCTGTAGGAGAAGGAGGATCGGGCCACTTTCTTTTTGTATTGAGGTAGACTAAGTAAAGTGTTGGTACTGGATCGGAGGTTGTAGGAAGTGGGAACAGCCGGGGAAAGCAGGGTGGGAGTTTCCCAGAAAAGCTCTTAAACACAAGGCTGGAAAGATGAAGGGTGCGTCTGGATTCCAGTGACAGCCAGTTTAGTTATTTTAGCTTGTCACAATGGTGGGTCCTGTAATTACATTGAAGCACAAATCGGCAGAACGAGTTATGCAATGTGTTGAGTTTATTAATGTGGGATTGCGATGCACATGCATATACTACATCACCATAATCAATGATTGGCATCAGCATTTGCTGTACAATCTTTTCCTTTACTGTAGGGCTTAGGCAGGATTTGTTTCTGTACAGGCCTGTCAGGGGTTACCTGGGTTGGGAGTCCGGCAGGCAGAGATGTATGCTCACCCTTACAGGAAAACACAGGCCGAGGTGGTCAGGTAAGAATTCACCTGGCCTGTGAGTCGGTGCACGGGGGCTGTGCAGGATAATTCCGAGTCGCAGTACAGGAACAGATAAACCAAGAGAATAGTCGTGGGAAGCCAAGGGTCAGAGGAAGCCAGAAGTCAGAATAAACGAAAACACAAGCCGGAGTCAAGAGCAAACTGGAGAACAGGAAAAAGCAACCCGATCGCCAGAGTCAAGGAGACTCTGGGAGAGGCAGTGTTTTATACCTGGCTAATGAGGCCATCAGCTACAGGTGTGCTGAAAATGTTGGAACAGCCACAGAATAACGTCCAGCCCCCAGTGCTGGATACAAGGCAAGATACAAGACACAAACTTCAGGCTGTATGGTGGATCAGAGGAGAAACAGCAGGCCCAGGACTAAAAAGTACCCAGGTTCAAATCCCTTATTGGGCACTTCTGGGGCGACCTCGTCTTGCAGTCTGGATGTCGCGGTGAGAACCGTGACAAGGGCATCTAGTTTGGGATAAAGTTTAGATGCAAGCTTTTCTATGTGGAGGCCAAAAGATAGATTGGGGTCTAACATCATACCCAAGTATTTGAAAGAGTGGACTGCAGTCAGTGTGCCATTTGAATTTGTTTTGATTGATAGGTGGGAATTGTGTAATTTGTGTAATTTAGGTACTGTTCCAAAGATCATCGTGACAGTTTTGTCAGTGTTCAGGAAGAGTTTGTTTTTTGCAATCAACTTTTCTTCCTCTGTAAACTGGTCTTGGAGCACAGCCTCAAGCTGAGGTAGATTGGACTTGCTCGCATAGATTACTGTAAACCATTTCCACGATACAGATATATATTGCACACAAATTAACGGAATGTGGACATGAAAGAATGGGAGCGCTTTACTAAACCATGCACAGGATGTACTGATATCGTGCACATGATCTACCAGGGCTGCGTAGCAAAGAGGTTTGCAGCATGAAGCAGCCACCCTGGTCTCCACCCTGGTCTCCGTCCTAGCAAACTACAATAAATATTTAGCAGATATTCATGTTCGCAAGATGTAGATATGGGCTGATTGTCTATTGCAGTTTGTTACATGTATTTAAATATTACACGCTTAAATATTCCTTCACTTACATTGTACACAAACACATGTTCGTATATTTTATATACGTTAAATGTAAAGCTGTGAGGGCCATGTCCAAGTGCCACTGTAAGTGTATTATTATTATTGTCATTTATATAGCGTGAACTTGTTCCGCAGCACTTTAAAATATTCTAAAGACAGAAATTTAACAATAAATGAGAACATGACAAAATCTTACAATAGATTGATGAGGACCCTGCTCAAAAGAGCTTACAGTCTAGAGAAATATAAATGACAATGAATGGTGCGAGGATATAGAGTGTAATAATGTGTTGTATAATGTATTTTGATCTAGGCCTCCTCTGTAAATATCTCTTTCATGGAAACCCCAATATTGGCAAATAGAGTGTGGAGTCTACTTGATTCTACACAGTTGTGTTTACTTTTAAACCCATGGTCTTTGCAATGTATTTTAACACCAACTTAACACAAAAAGGAATATAAAGAATTGTAAGTAAATGCAGGCCTTCCAGCAGACCAGATTTTGACAGGACAATCCCTATTTTAGTCCCGTTATCCCGACTTTGTTCCTGGTGTCCCTAAAAATGGATCGCACTCCTGGTTTCCCCAGAAAATTTAGCACAAGCAAATCATTAGAACTGGCCGCTCTACAGTAAAGACACTAAGACCTCAGTTATGCAAGTCGAGTCACTAGCCGTCACCTTTTACCCCGCCCACCATGAAACTGGATGCAGTTGTTGGGGGTAAGAAATAATTAGCACTTCTAATTCCCACGTAATTAGACTTCTCTAATTATGAACTTTTTAAATTAAATTTCAGCTGTTTTAGACTGCTTGGCAGCGTGTCTCAACAATCGATTCTAACACACCATATTGTGAATAAACAATCTTGACATTATGTAAAAACGATGAAATGTTGGACATGCTATGTGCAAGCCTTTCAAAATTATTTTCTGACACTCTGGAACCTTTTTTGAATGCCATAGAAAGTGAAAAGCCATTAATGAAGGCAGCAGTTTGTTTGAAACATTTTACTTATCCAGCATAAGATAATACATTTTGGAGTTCATCCATTACTCTCAATGCATACCCACTGAGTGCGTCGATGTCTTGACCTAACCAGACTGTGAAAGATGGAATATTACCTCGCTTCAATTAGAACATATTTGCATATTCGTGTTGAGTAGAAAATGTATTGCATTTTTAGAATAGTCTCACAAAAGGAACTTTAAATAAATGTTTTAAACCAGACAGGATTTTGAATCTGCGTATTTAATTTTATATCACATGTATGAGCAATTATCTAGTATTGTAACCGAAAAACAGTCTTTTATAAAGATATCAAATTTCCACAACTTATCTTTTTCACTTAATTATCTTAATGTGATAACTCTCACTGATATATGAAGGGCTTTTCTTTTCCAGAAAAGTAATTTTGTAGCAAATAAAAAAAATTACATGTTTAACTGTTCCAAACTGAAAATATTCTTGAATTCCTTGGTAATGGAGTCGACAATTATATTTGTGCAAATTCCCTCAACCACAGTTAGTTTCTGACCATCACTGCCTTTTCACTAAGCTGACCTTTAACATTTTCCAAAATGTTTGTTTTACTGAAGGCAGCCACCTATACCTGTTTTACTCTGTTAGTTGAGTTACAGAGAACCCCTGGGTACAGGGGCGGACTGACCACTCGGGCAGATCGGTCATGGACCGAGGGCCCGAGGCAGTCAGGGGCCCGGCTGCCTTAACAGTCATACTCTCTCTGGCTGGGGAGTTCAGAGATCTCCGCAGCCAGAGAGGCACAATTTAACATGATGTGTGTTGCCCCTCACCTACTGAGACCTGGCAGCAATCCTGCTCTTGCCAGATCTCCTCCATCCTCTCTGCGCGGAGCTCCGTGTGAGGGGAAGAGGCGGAGCCCAGGAGAGGGGAAGTGACATCACTTCCTGCCTCCTCCTCTCCTCTCTTCCTGCAGAATATACTGAGTGAGCAGCCTGGCAGAGTCAGCAGGTATGTAAATCAACCATCTCCCCCTCCACCTCAGCACCCATCTCCCTCAGCCCCATGCCCCCTCCACCCACCTCAGCACCCACTTCATCTCCCATGCCCCCTCCACCCACCTCAGCACCCACTTCATCTCCCATGCCCCCTCCACCCACCTCAGCACCCACTTCATCTCCCATGCCCCCTCCACCCACCTCAGCACCCACTTCATCTCCCATGCCCCCTCCACCCACCTCAGCACCCACTTCATTTCCCATGCCCCCTCCACCCACCTCAGCACCCACTTCATCTCCCATGCCCCCTCCACCTCAGCCCCATGCCCCCTCCACCCACCTCAGCACCCACTTCATCTCCCATGCCCCCTCCACCTCAGCCCCATGCCCCCTCCACCTCAGCACCCACTTCATCTCCCATGCCCCCTCCACCTCAGCCCCATGCCCCCTCCACCCACCTCAGCACCCACTTCATTTCCCATGCCCCCTCCACCCACCTCAGCACCCACTTCATCTCCCATGCCCCCTCCACCTCAGCCCCATGCCCCCTCCACCCACCTCAGCACCCACTTCATCTCCCATGCCCCCTCCACCTCAGCCCCATGCCCCCTCCACCTCAGCACCCACTTCATCTCCCATGCCCCCTCCACCTCAGCCCCATGCCCCCTCCACCCACCTCAGCACCCACTTCATCTCCCATGCCCCCTCCACCTCAGCCCCATGCCCCCTCCACCTCAGCACCCACTTCAGCCCTATGCCCCTCTCCAACTCAGCACCCACCTTAGCCCCATGCCCCCTCCACCCACTTCAGCACCCATCTCCTGCTTCACTCACCTCATCTCATCTCCCATGCCCCCTCTACCTCAGCACCCATTCCCCTCCACCTTCACTCACCTCTGCCCCATCTACCCCAGCACCCACTTCATCTCCAATGCCCCCCTCCACCTCAGCACCCACCTCAGCCCCATGTCCCGCTCCACCTCAGCACCAATCTCCCTTAGGTCCCACCTGGGCCCCAAGCCCACCACAGCACCCATCTCCCCCATCACCCACCTCAGCCCTAATGCCCTGTTCACCCATCTCAACCCCTATCCATCCCTACACCCATCACAGCCCTCACTGGACCCACTACAGCCCCTATACCTTCCTGCACCCAGTATACCACCTATCACTCTTCCATTCTCTACAGTCACTATCTCCCCATGCACCTACTACGGTCCCTATGCCCCATTGCACCTACTAGAGCCCATATCCCCACACGCACACACTGCAGCTACTATCCACACACACAGCCTTAAACGGACACTCCAGGCACCCAGACCACTTCTGCCCATTGGAGTGGTCTGGTTGCCAACTCCCACTACCCTTAACCCTGCAAGTGTAATTATTGCAGTTTTCATAATCTGCAATATTTACCTTGAAGGGTTAAGTCCTCAGCCACTAGAGGACACTTCCGTGTTCATAGAACACGAAAAGTGTGCTATAACATAGCTGGACGTCCTCACGCTATGTGAGGACCTCCAGCGTTGCTGAAATCCCCATTTGAAAGCTTTCCTATGAGGAGGTCTAATGTGCGTGCGCGGCATTGCCGCGCATGCGCATTAGGTCTCCCTGGCCGTGCATGCTCAATAGGAGCGTGGGCAGATCCTGACCAGGAGCCGAGGGACATCGGCGCTGGATACAGGTAAGTCATTGAAGGGGTTTTAACCCCTTCAGCAACATGGGATGGGGGGTGGGAGGGAGAGGGGACCTGCAGTGCCAGGAAATCGGTTTGTTTTCTTGGCACTGGAGAGTCCCTTTAATATCTATTATCCATACAAACACACATTACAGCCCTAGTAAACCCCAGATGCCTACTACAGCCCCTACCACACACACTGCAACACAACCAGCTGTCTCAACTCACATACTGCACTGCAAACAGACTCATTCACACACTTAAAATCACCAAAAGCCTCACTGTATGCACACAATCCCACAAGCAGCATCCCCACACATGGAAAACAACATGCAGCCTCCCTACACAAAGCCTCCCTACAGTTATTACAAGCAGCATTCCTACTATTGCAATACTGCATACAGCCTCCTTACACACTCACACACACACACCATAATTACAACCATCTATATAGCACAAACATATTCTGCAGTGCAGTACAATAGGTAAAAGGCAAAACATTTTACACAACACGTTGACATACAGGAACACATCACAAGCAGCATCCCACACACTGAACCCCACAAGTCACCTACAAACGTTTGCAGGCTACTTGTATGGACTTGTATGACTGAAAACAAATGTGGGGGATGCTGCTTGTGATGTCACCAGCAAACACAGGGGGAAAAAACTTTGCACCAGAACAGGGCCCTTGGTCTCCTATTGCCCGAGGGCCCTGTGAGTTGTCAGTCCGCCCCTGCCTGGGTACCATAACTTCATCATATTGAAATTATGATGCAAGGAGGTCCCTGGCACTAATCATTAAATAATTCACTTTGTGACAACCAACAGTTGGTTTTGCTTGGAGAGGAGCAGCAACCCCTTGCAAACATGACCTTCCCATGTGCCTGAGAGTGATACAGGAATCTAAGAGATGTCGGAGGAGGGGGTGCCTTTATTTATAGAAGAAACAATAAATCCAGAAAGGAGCCGACAGGAAGGGCTATCAGGCAGTTCGATTATCATGGCTGGCAGCAAAGGAGCGAGGTCAAGAGTCAAAGGACACAAGCAAGAGAGCTCATTGGGCAGCCTCAGTTATGCAAGTCGAGTCACTAGCCGTCACCTTTTACCCAGCCCACCACGAATTGGGAGCAGGAGGCCAAAGGTTGGAGACAAGAAGTGTAGTCCGGATCAAAGTCAAAGTTTAGAGGCCGAGAAGTTTTACTGGGAATCAGGAAATAAGAAACTATAAACCAGATACAAGAATCAGGAACAAGACCAGGAATCAGAAACCAGGATTCTAGGAGACTGGGACAAGCACCAGAAAAACCCAGCACTGACGAAATGCAAGTTTCTGGAATTTATTGGCAGACCTGGTCATTTGACCAGGATATCTACGATGGACAGGTTTAATATTGGCAGGAAAGTGCAAATTCCTGGCTCCCAAGATCGCTCTTATGGTCCATAACTTTTCCAATGGATTAAATATTCACAACCCCTGCACCTTCTGGAGTCACAGATCTCATTAATTTCTTACTCCTCAGACCTGTTTACAACAACTGGTGGAGGAGGAGCAATATTACGTTGGGGAAATTGGTTCCAATGCTTGAGCAGGGATATATGGAACACTGGATGGACCTGATAGGAAGCAGGAAGGTCCAAACATACTGTGACTGGATTGCTAATATTGGTTATCCAAAGTTTAACATGAAGCATGGTCCTAGATTCTTTGAGGGACAGGACAAAAACATATTCTGTGTGGACAGCCATACCTTGTCTCTTGCCTCAAAGATAGATCACTTGGTTCTGGTATGTCCCTTATATCGTTGTTGTACAGCTACCACAGTACAACAATAACAGGCATTGTTGTTCTCTAAGATTGTTTAATCCTTGAGCTACATCAGATACAGTTGTAGGGCATGGTAGATGGGAGTCCAACGGACTGTAGTTTGCAAAGAACAGAGAACACTTGCTAGAGTGGTGCATGTGATTATTATACGAGAACTCTGCAGTGGAGAGTAGAAGCAGCCAATTATCTTGTATGCAGGTGGTAAAACAACAGAGGTACTGTTATAATGTTTGGTTAGTCCATTCTGTTTTCCCATTTGTCTGTGGATGATATGCAGAAGATAGATAACATTGGATCTTTAAGTGTCGGCAGAAGTGAGACCAAAAGCGAGATATAAATTGTGACCCCTTCAATGTTGAAGAATTCCAATAGTAGGCATAATGGGCACCATCTTCATGAGATTATCTGCTGAAACTAGAATGGTATAATGCTTGCGAGAAGGTGGCAAGTCCACAATGAAATCCATGTCAATCTCCGACCAGGGTATTTTTGGAACCGGGGAAGGTTGAAGGAAATTGACTGGTTTGGTCTTGGGGTCTTTGACCGGGCACAGACCTCATATGAATGGACTTGCTCCTTGGTGTCTTTAGTAATAGTTGGTTACCAGAAATAGTGACTGATACCTTCTAGAGTTTGTGTTATTCTACAGTGACCTGCTGGGAGGATTTCATGGAATAGATTGAGAATCTCAATCTCAATTCCTTGAAGAGGAAGAGGAATGAAGATTTGAGTCGTAGTATCAGTGTCCTTGTTTGAATTACAAGGGAGGACTTACCTTTGGTATTCCTGATATTTATATCTGTATTTCTGATATGATCTAGAATTGATATGGTTACAGCAAGAAATTGATGAGTAGGTAATATGGTATTGGATGTCTCCTTACTTAGATCTGACTCTTCAAACATCCTGGATAAGGCATCAGCCTTCTGATTCTTTGAATTAGGACGATATGCAGATTGTAGTTGAAATTATGAGAAAAACAGAGCCCACAAGACCTGGCAAAGTTGTAGATGTTTGGTTGATCACATGTATTCTAAGATGGTCTATAAACACTGTAATGGGCAGCGGAGTGCTCTCCAGCAGATTTCGTCATTCTTCCAGTGTACATTTTCTGCTACTAGCAACTGTTTACCCACATCATAGTTCTGTTCAGTTTATTGTTAATTTACGGGAGTAAAAGGTCGCAGGATGGAACTGATCATCTTTTCCCCCTATTTAGGAGAGAACCGCCAATGGCAATGGCTGAGCCATCACCCTAGAGGAAGAAGAATTGTGTGCCAGCTGACCAATCAATAGCTCTCTATTTATAAAAATGGCTTGAGAAAAATACGTACATTTCTCAAGCCAATCAGTGGTGCCCCTGTCCACAGCAGTTGAAGGTTTTCTGATTAAAGAATCTGAGAACATCAGAAGTAAACAGGCAGAGCGAAGTGGGGCTCCAGAGGAGACTTTTGGGTTAAACCATTCATGAACAGGTTAACCCCTGAAGGTAAACCAGTGCCAGATATCTCCTGGCACCATAACAATAAATTAGTGAAGAGGTTTTTTGTAAAATTCACCAAGAAGTATAGTATCATTTTTGTAAAAATATATATATATTTTCACTGTTGACCATTAAAGGGACACTATAGTCACCAGAAAAACTACAGTGTATTGTAGTTGTTCTGGTAAGTATTGTTAGTCCCTGCAGGCCTCCTAATGCAGAGCGTGAGCACGTCCAGCATCAGTTAAGTGACCAAAAGTCGCCTAACCACCAGAAAGTGCCTCAAGTGGCTGTCTTAACCCTGCAAGGTAATTATTGCAGTTTCTTAGAAACTGCAATAATTACCATTACAGGGTTAAGGGGACATGATTACTGCACCTAGAACACTTCAATGAGTTGAAGTGGTCTGGGTACCTGTAGTGTCCCTTTAAGCCTGGCCACTCCAAGTTCCAGTAATATAGGATATGCTATCCGTTGTTCTTCTCCTTGGATAGTATAGGTTTAACCAATGCATGAAGGGTTGTTATACTTACCGTGAGGTATTGTAGTCTGTTTTACAGTTCAGATTGTATCTATTAAAGGACCACTATAGTCACCCAGACCACTTCAGCTCAATGAGAAACTGCTATGTTTACTTTGAGGGGTTAATCCAGCCTCTAGTGGCTGTCTTCCTGACAGCCGCTAGAGGTGCTTCCGCGACGCTGAATGTGAAAATCGCAGTGAGCATGCAGAATGTCCATAGGAAAGCATTGAGCAATGCTTTCCACTGGGCGGTTTGAATGCGCGCGGCTCTTGCCGGGCATGCACATTCGGCTCCACTCGGGAGCTGACGTCGAAATGGGGAGGAGAGGTCACCAACGCTGAGAGATTAAGGTAAGTTGCTGAAGTGGTTTTAACCCTTTCAGACCAGCGGGTGGGGGGCCCTGAGGTTGGGGTGGACCAAAGGACTTTATAGTGCCAGGAAGACAAGTTTTTTTTTCCTGCCACTATAGTGGTCTTTTAAAGAGTTTAGTAAATAGCCCTGCTGCAAATTCTGTTTTATTTTAAGTGCACCACAGCAACAAGACATAAACGTTATTACCTGGTTAGTATCTTGGATTGTCTTGTCTGGGTCAAACAATCATGTCAATGGATCCGTCAAAAGGGAAAAAAAGAATGCAGGTAAAAGGAGAAAGAGACTAGGAGATATATGGAAGGGCTGATGGAGAGACAAGAGACATGGTTGGGAAGAGAGACTCAAACACTTGAAGAAGGAGTTCCAGGAATATTGCTAGAATAGAGCCATTCCTCACCAGTTATGATACCTAGCGCAGGAAAATGATGATATAGCGAGCTACATAAAAAATGAACAGCCTATTTTTATAAACAGCATTGCATATACATTAAAATGACATGAGCCTCTAGGATCCCTCAATGATCCCTCCCACAAGTCTCAAGCTATATGATAAAACAATTCCAGCTAGTTACAATACTCACTGTGACATTCCGTTCTTAAATAATTTCATAACAACTAAAGTACGATAACAGAAAAACAAAAAAATCATAACAGACTTTTCGCCAAGTCAATATTTTTCAGTAATATATCTTATCTGCTTTAGATCGTAATTAGTTACTGTGTCTCAACGGCTTTGCCAATGTACAGCTTGTCAGCAGTGCTTCCACATAACCGCGTCTGCCATTGAATGTATAAATGTTGAAAGCTTACAAGAGATATCGTGGTTGTTTCTCTTATTATTTTCTTGACTGAGGAGAAGCATGGCTAATTTTATTGATTTCCTTTCCGAATGTGCATGTCACTGTGTAAAATACAGATAAATGCTCAGCGTAGTGCAATCCACAGAGTTTTATATCAAACGCTGAGTGGATATTGCTTTTAAACCTTTATCTTCAAAAAGTGATTTATCTTTATTGCTGTTTTTTCTTGTTTTGTTTTTTTACAGAGTGACAAAGGGAAATGTGTATTTAGTTTTGTTTTGTTTATTTTTGTTTACACTGTAAAAATTCACGATTAGCTAAGAATGGGATTATATCCTGTTTTTACTGATCCTCCTGAAGCCTGAGACATTATTTACAAAAAAGAAATAAAAAAAAAAGATTTTACTGAGCTGGTGTAAAGTGTCCATGGTTTAACGGTAAGAGACAAGGAAAACACTTAAAATGTGGATATTGGAGTAAGGTGGTTGGATAGAAAAATATTAAAACATATACCTATCAAAGACACTAAAAGGGTTAATTAAATCTATTTTCAGTTGGTGTTACTATGGTAAACTGTTGTTACATTATCTATTAATATAATTTTTTTTAACTTTAACTACCTAATCGCTATGTAGTGATCGATATCAGTGTTGATAACTTGTATCCACTAATACCTACGAGCTGGTAATCAATAACCGCTTACAGCAGATATTTCACGACAATATTGAAACCAAACCCTACGTGTGGCCATACACATTAAAAAAAAAAAAAAAACACTTTGAAAATTGGATAGCATATATGGATTTTTTTCGTTATCCGCATAAACTAGTAAATATAACATTTTAAATATCCTCTTCCAAAAGTGTATAATTAGCAAAGAAGAAGGAAAGTAATAAAAAAGAAGGCATGCATTGCCAAAGGGCTTAAGACTGTGATCCATCATCCTGACTTTTAGAAGGTGACAAATCCCTATAAATCATTCTGTCAGGTTTAAAAACAAGCGTCTATTGATAACCGAATGAAAAGTCGAGATGTAATCAAACTTGTTCCGTGACCTTCCACGAGTGTCAATTACTTGACTAAAACAAAAAAAGAGCACAAGACCAGTATCCCTACTTTTCTACGAAAAAAAGAATGACTATAAACAAGGACATGGAAGAATAATGATTTGATCTCCATACGCAAAATGCCTAGAACAGTTAGAGGCCTAGATTTTGTGATAGATAATGAGGTCCCGTGTGCTTACATTTGAATGAACACCTGGAGCAAGAAACCTGCACAAAACCCCTGATTTCTTTAAATTTCTGCCTTCAAGGCTTGGAACAAATACGTTGTTGCCATTCGTATTTGTTTCAGCTTAATATATTCATTGTTTTACACTGATATCAAACTGGCATCACAGTTGGTCCATCACTCCAAAGAAGACTCTGTATGATTAATCGTTCTACTTCGGTCTGCCCATTTCATCCAGAATAATTATAACATATGTCAGATCCTTGTTAACAAGCTCTGAGTGTACATACAAAAAGGTTGCCAGCTAATTGATTCAATGGTAAGCACCTGCCTTTCTAAAAGCACGGTACTATCTACAGCATAAACAACGCATTCATCATTGCATCCTAATCAATGCGAGCATTTCTTTTATTTTACTCCATCGGGATTCGAAACGTTTCCCAATTTGTCGAGCACGTATGCGCAGGTATTTGATCAAATTGCATGGAGAATAAGGCGCCAAGCTCTGGGGGCAATTATCAGATACATATAGAAAGAAAATGGAATGCATTATTTATAAGTCAATCTCAACCTATTTCGCATGCCAATGTTCTGTAAAGGATTTTAAAAGATGCATTTAGTGGGACTGTCCTTGAGTATTCATAGCAAATACTACAGAGGAGATGGGAATTTGCCATGTCTAACAACTGCCATATGGTTGTCCCTTAATGAGTGCTGATAATATATATTCTTTCCAATGCCTTTATGTGCAAGTCTCATTCATGTTGTTTATATATCGGTTACGCTAATTAGCAAATATTGCCTACCTCGTTCAATGATGCATAGAAACAGATATTTAAGAAAAAGTTTCTCTTTAACCCCTTAAGGACACATGACATGTGTGACATGCCATGATTCCCTTTTATTCCAGAAGTTTGGTCCTTAAGGGGTTAAAATATATTGTTGATATTCATTTTACTTCCTAAATTGTCTAGGGAAATACGCATAAATCAGGATTGAGGAAAAGCTTAGGAATAAATTACATTCCATCATTTGATAATTTTTCAACATGTTAATGGTTGTCAATCACAAAATCACAAATCAATCACAATCTCACCGATATGATACTTTTTGACAACACTTTTACCGTTATTGGTTTGTGAAAAAAGGGCCCTATACCGTCACTTAACTAGTCAAGCATGATTGATCACAGTCCTGCAGAAGATGATTTATTGATGCATCAACTGAATCATTGGACACTTGGCAAACTCAATACCTAGAAGAACTTTGGAAAACCCTTGGAACACAATTGTCTAACAATTAAAGTGCCTCTGTCACTATCAGGGTCTTCACACATTTTAAGACATGAAATGAAAAAATACATCAATTCAGTAGAGTTATAATTCACTACCAAATCATAGACCACATGTTCAAAACATAAAATCCCTCGCTAGATGAAATCGTTGTGACTGCTGCTGCATATTCCATTAGACGTTACATTCTTTATCTTCTAATAGAAATGCAACGTTCATAATTAAGAATGAAAATGAATCACACTCCCAGGGAACAGCAAACAAGAAATGAAATATACTCGCTTTGCATTGAAAGATATGTTCTCTTAAGAGCTAAGTTAGCATTCATGTACTTAGTTACACAGGTTGACTTACGTCCATCATGTTGAACCTTTCTCACATCTGTTTCTCCTGTTGATCCAAAAGAAGGCATCCCCTCCCCAGCCCCCCCCCCCCCCAAAAAAAAATACACCATTTGAAGCCCTTTCCAATTTTGCAATAAAGTAGGAAAAAATTCCACCTCAGCCTCAGAAGGGCAGTCAGACCTCTCCTTGGATAAGGAAGCTGTTACCCAAACATATTAAATATTACAGATTATGTCCATGCAGTCTCATCGCTCAATTATCTGCCATTTAGGAGTTAAATCACTTTTGTTTATCTTTAGGCATCCCTAACCACATTTCCACTGGCTGTGACACATACAGCCTGCATGAAAACAAATGGGTTCGTTTTCAGTCAGATGTTAATTTCCTTTAGATCTCTTCTCTGTAAATTGAACATTAATCATACACAGGAAGCTCCTGCAGGTTCTAGAGAACTATTAACAGAGTAGGAGATCAGAAATTCTAGATTAAACAAACTGTGCAAAAAGGGAACTTTAAATGTTTAGGAAGGCTGTGCAAGTCAGATGCATGGTAAAATGGGTTGTATAAACAAAGTGATTTAACTTATAAATGGCAGATAATTGAGCAGTGAGACTGCAGGGGCATGATCTATAACCATAAGTGCTTCATTAAGCTAAATTTGTTTTGGTGTCTATAGTGTCCTTATAATGCCCATTTTTATACATGACAATACCTTACAGGATTCAGCCACTGCTGATTGTAATTGGACATTGTTAGTTGGGAGTAGTGGAAAAATAGTTTGGGATCTAATGAACCTGCTAATGAGCAAGGGGTACCACCTCTACATTGATAAATATTGTAATAGCATACCACTCCAAAAAAATTCCATTTTGTTTTGAGACTGTGGTCTGTGGCACTATCCGCAAGACACGCACTGGCTTCCCGAAGGCTCTGGCAGAGCAAAAAATTATGAAGGTGGAAATGGCTGCTCTCTGCCAGGACGAACTGCTGGATTTGAAATACAGAGACAAAAATTAGCTGTTCATCCTGACCATAAGTGCACAGTGAACACACGCGCAGGGTCGCAGTTCGTGGCAGACAGGAAACAAGACGGCTGCCTGTCTGCATTGAGAAGTACAATAACACATAGGGGAGTTGACCTGTCTGATCAACTGGTGCAGCCATATCTGATAATGAGAAAGACCAGGGCCTGGTACAAGAAAGTGGGCATTTATTTAATGCAAATGGCTACTCACAATGCATTCATCCTTTTCAGAAAGGCAAATCCTCAGTTTCAGGTTTTCATTCGTTTCAGTTAATTTCTGTGCTGCTCACTGAGTGCCATAGTGGGGAGCCATCAGCAGGGCCTAGCAGCAGAGGTATTCAGACAGGTCACTTCTGCTTTTGGATACCACCAACCCCTAACCCCAACCCCTCTCCCCCGCCCAGAAAAGGTGCAGGGTGTGTTACCAGGAGGCGTTCAAACTGAGACCAGTTTTTACTGCCCTGATTGTCCCTCTCAGCCCAGCCTTTGTATTGGGAACTGCTTTAAAGTATTTCATATTTCATACTCAGGGCCAATAAGTTCTCAATACAATTAATATTTTTGTTACTTGTATTTACTTAATTGGGGTGGATGATAGTTCATAGGAAATTGGGGAGTTTAGTGCGTATGATAGGGGTAAAAAATTTTAGTTTTTTTAAATAAAAATTATTATAACATTGTTTTGTTAAAGTTATTGTTTAAAAAGTTCAAAATGCTTAGGAAGTTCAGTGCCGAGGAGGCTTAGAGAATCCAGAGGTGACAGACGGTGCCTCAGAGTTTGACCCTTTAATATTTTCCTGATTCTACAGCAACCTGCTAAAATACCCCAAAATGAGACATGGACCCAGGGTCAAAATTCAAAGATTGAAAAAAAAATTAAATGGCCGAGTCTCAAATTTGACTCTTTAACATCCACATATACCTGGGGAAGGTATTCCTGTACTCAAATAACATAGCTGAGTGACATATGAAGCGTTATACTGCCGTAGCACACCTAAGGATTGTAAACTATGCAGTAAAATGTCAAAGTTTTTGTCAAAAAAGCAGAGAAAATGCTTAGTACTACTAGACTTGGTACTAACTAGTGAAAAAATTATCCCACCCTAAGGTTCAAAATGGGAATTTTGAAATACCCAGGGGTGTCTTCTTTAAAAAAAAAATGGTAGGTCTTTGTGGGGTTGTTTGAATTATCAACCTGCTGAAATGCCCCAAAATAAAAATTTGAATTGTGCAAAAACCCTGAAATGGCCCAGTCTCAAATTTGCCCCTTCAACATCCATATATACCTGGGAAAGATACGCGCGAGGGTATTGCTGTACTCGCAACGACATAGCTGAGCAACATATGAAGCATATGAGCAACAAAACTGTACTGTAAAAACTGAAATGGTCAGGTCTCCTATATGGCACTGTAGCCTTACGAAATACTGCCAAAGGCATACGTTATGGGTATTGTTTTACTCCAAGCATGTCAAAAATGAATATTTTTGCGGGCCGCGAGCTTGACATGCTTACTAAAGCAGAGTAGGCACCTGCTCTCCTCACATTGCAGGTGCCTACTCTGCTCATTTACCCGGCCGGGGAGAGGTCTCTGGCGGCAGCGAGGGAGCTCAGTCTTCTTGCTCCTCGCTGCTTCCTCGTGCGCGCGGTCTGAAGTGAAGCCGGGCGCCGGAATATGACATCATATTCCGGCACCCGGCATCACTAAACTGCGCGCGCGGAAGCAGTGACGAGCAAGAAGACTGTCTGTCTGTCAGTGTGTGTCTGTCTGTCAGTGTGTGTGTGTTTGTGTCTGTCAGAGAGTGTGTATGTGTCTATCAGTTTGTGTTGGTCAGTGTTGTGATGGCCGCGGCTGGACAGTGGAGAACCTGGCGGGGCAAGCAATGACACATTCTGACATGATGTTAACGTGCTCCACCTTCACAGGTTTTCAAGGAATAGCAGGAGGATCCGTTTGGCACAGAATGCGGACGGTGCCATTGGGGGTATACCAGAGGCTGGACTCCGGAGTCGCATACTGGCAGCGGCAATGTGAGTGGAGTCTGCTTGTTGGCTAATATTGTTTTTTGTTTTTTCAAAACAAGGGCTGGGGTTTACTAGAGGGGGGTGCTGGAATTTAGTACAGATGGGGGGACTTTAAGTTAGTACAGAGGGTGGACTGGGGTTTAGTAGAGGGGGGTGCTGTTGTTTTTTTATACTGTACTTTTTAAAACAAACCTATGTTTCTATGGAAATTTAAGGTTTTTGTTTTTTTTTGCAGTCCACCTACACTTAAACCTTGTTTATGTGGCCCGTGCTGGCCTTTGAGTTTAACATGCTTCTTTTACTCAGAAGAGTTAGCTGTGCATAATTTGGGGTGTTTGATCATAGTGGAACATATTAACCCCTTAACACCGCAGCCAAATGTACAAGTTGTGAACAGAACAAAACGTAAACAAAACCTGGCATTTGCGCTATATGTCTGTCCAACCGTAATTCACCTCTTTCATATTAAATGCATCCCCCCTTATTATATATCATTTTATTCAGGGGAAACAGGGCTTTCATTTAACATCAAATATTTAGGTATTGAACATAATTTAATATAAAAAATATATAAAAAAATGGGAGAAAAAAAGAATTTTTGAATTTTTTTTAGTTCTATGTGACATTTTAACTGTGGATGTCAAAATACTGTTTGCTTTTACTGCAATAAAATACACATATTTGTATTCAGCGATGTCTCACGTGTAAAACAGTACCCCCTATGTACAGGTTTTATGGTGTTTTGGGAAGTTACAGGGTCAAATATAGCGTGTTACATTTGAAATTGAAATTCGCCAGATTGGTTACGTTGCCTTTGAGACTGTATAGTAGCCCAGGAATTAAATTTACACCCATAATGGCATACCATTTGCAATAGTAGACGACCCAAGGTATTGCAAATGGGGTATGTCCAGTCTTTTGTAGTAGCCATTTGGTCACAAACACTGGCCAAAGTTAGCGTTAGTATTTGTTTGTGTGTGAAAAATGCAAAAAACGCCAATTTTGGCCAGTGTTTGTGACTAAGTGGCTATTAAAAAAGTCTGGACAAACCCCATTTGCAATACCTTGGGTTGTCTACTATTGCAAATGGTATGCCATCATAGGGGTAATTTTCATTCTTGGGCTACCATAGGGTCACAAAGGCAACGTAAGCAATCTGGCGAATTTTAATGTGAAAAAAATGAAACACAAGCCTTATATTTGACGCTGTAACTTTTGAAAACACCATAAAACCTGTACATGTGGGGTACTGTTGTACTCGGGAGACTTCGCTCAACACAAATATTTGTATTTCAAAACAGTAAAAAGTATTGCAGCAATAATATCGTCCGTGTAAGTGCTGTTTGTGCGTGAAAATGCAGAAAACGTCACTTTTACTGGCGATATCATCGTTGTAATACATTTTACTGTTTTGAAACACTAATATTTGTGTTCAGCAAAGTCTCACGAGTAAAACAGTACCCCCCATGTACAGGTTTTATGGTGTCTTGGAAAGTTATAGGGTTAAATATAGTGCTAGCAAATTAAATTCCCTATACTTTCGGCATGGGTTGTCAGGCAGGTCCCGCTAATTGTAATTAATTAGGATACCTAATTATGTAAAATTATTACATAAATATATGTGTAGAATTAATATATGTATATATATACATATGTGTATATATACGTATATATATATAATTTTTTAAAAATATTTTTATTTATATATAGGTATATATAGTGATATATACGTATATATTTATGTATATAGATATATATATTATGATATATATATTATTTTGTTCTATGTGTATTTTGATATAAATATATATATATATTAATATCACAATACAGTTAGAACGAAATAACACACATCTATATATTTTTTAATTATTTATTTTTAAATATTTTTGTAATTTTATTTTTTTTACGTATTTACATATATATTTTTTTATATTATATATAAATATATATAACAATAATTATATATATATTTAATCAGTATCAGTCTACGTGTAATTTGATATTAATATATATATATATATATATATATATATTAATATTTAAATACACGTCGTGTATGTGTAAATGTGTGTATGTGTGTATATATATATATATATATATATATATATATATATATATATATATACTTAGATCATATATATATAATATATATATGATCTAAGTATATTTTATTTGTAACTGTCATTTTTTTTTTTTACTAATTTTTTATTTTTATTACAGGACAGGGGGCAGAGACAGTGTCAGCCAGTGATTTCACATCACTGGCTGACACACAGGATCAGTGATCACAGTGACTGCCTGTCACTGTGATCACCTCCTGCAGATTGGGTAATTGACCACAGGGGGGAGTGCCTGGGTGGTACAAGCACTCCCCCCTTCCAATCTGCAGGGGGATCACTGTGCCAGTTACATGTGTCAGCCAATAGGCTGACACATGTAACACTGATCGCAGTGACAGGCTGTCACTGCGATCAGAGAGCTCTGAGATCGCAGTGACAGCCTGTCACTGCGATCTCAGACTTAGCAGATTGCGGTCACTGACCCCAGGGGGACTGCCTGGGGGGCCAGGTAAGTCCCCCGACCGCGATCTGCAGAAGGGGAAAGCCGCCGGCCGCATGTGTCAGCCGATTTGAAATCGGCTGACACATGCTGAATACTGGTCGCAGTGACAGCCTGTCACTGCGATCGGAGACTGCAGATCGCGGTCACCGGCCACAGGGGGGGTTGCCTGGGCATCCCCCCCGACCGCGATCTGCAGCGGGCGATTAGCGCCGGCCACGTGCGCGGCCATTATGGCGAGGGCGTACTATTACGCCCGCCGGTGTTTAGAGCCGGTTCCTGCAGGGCGTAATAGTACGCCCTCCGGATTTAAAGGGTTAAATATACAAAATGCCCAGCACAAATGTTACGCATAAGTTAAAAATGTGAAAAATATTTTTCTCAGCACAAAGTTTGACATATAACGTAAAAAAAATGACATCTTAAGGCACAATATATGCCATACGAGATACCCTGGAGTGTCTACTTTCACAAATGGAAGGCCTTTGTGTGGTCATTTGAACAACCAAACTACTATAATGCCCCAAAATAAGACATAGGTCCATCAAATCCACCTTTGAATTTTCTAACTGTAGAAACTGAAATAGTCTGGTCTCTTATATGTCATTGTAGCTTCCCCAAATAGTGACAAAGGCATACAATGGGGTATTGTTGTACTCAGCAGATATAGCTGAACACAATATGGGATTTTGACCAGGAATAGCGCACAGCAGCTTTACAAAATGCACATTAAATAAACCTTATTATATGTGTGTATGTCAAAAAACTGAATAAACACAATTTTTTGGTGGGGAAATGGCTATGAAAAAAGTGTCAAAATACCCTCAGATAAATAGCCTGTGATGTCTACTTTATATAAATATATACTTTTGTATAGCAATTTTGTTTTCTGTGACGGCTATTAAACTTATAAGTAGTGATGTCCCGAACGGTCCGCTGGCGAATAGTTCCTGGCGAACATAGCGTGTTCGCGTTCGCCACGGATGCTGAACATATACGATGTTCGGTCCGCCCCTATTCGTCATCATTGAGTAAACTTTGACCCTGTACCTCACAGTCAGCAGACACATTCCAGCCAATCAGCAGCAGACCCTCCCTCCCAGACCCTGCCACCTCCTAGACAGCATACAATTTAGAATTAGAGTTCTGTGTTGTTTTTTGGTTATCTTTGTATGAAAAGGTCGTCTTCTCTGGGTAACGATCTTGGGAGGCTGTATTATAATTAAGTTAAGTACTTTTATACATTTCACTACGGTTATTGTCCATAGTAGTGTGTATATTATATTGTACCATTTATTCTGAAGCTGCATTCATTTTTTTTTGTGTTTGTGTTTATTATACATTATCCTCCATAGCCAGTAACCTGTGTTTATTATACATTATCCCCCATAGCCAGTAACCTGTGTTTATTATACATTATCCCCCCATAGTCAGTAACTTGTGTTTATTATACATTATCCCCCCATAGCCAGTAACCTGTGTTTATTATACATTATCCTCCCATAGCCAGTAACCTGTGTTTATTATACATTATCCCCCCCATAGCTAGTAACCTGTGCTTATTATACATTATCTCCCCCATAGCCACTAACCTGTGTTTATTATACATTATCCTCCCATAGCCAGTAACCTGTGTTTATTATACATTATCTCCACCATAGCCAGTAGCCTATGTTTATTATACATTATCCCCCCACAACCAGTAACCTGTTTTTATTATACATTATCCCCCCACAACCAGTAACCTGTGTTTATTATACATTATCCCCCATAGTCATTTATCGTTGGACCTAGGCAGCATGATGTCTTAGGCCGGCCCAGAGAGTGAGTGAGTGAGTGAGTGAATAATATAATATATATGTTCAGAAACATATTAGTAATATATGTAAATCGGGTTCATGCAAAGAGGGTGAAAAGGTATTAAAGAAAATCACACTTATTGCATCAAATTTACAAAGCCAAACTTTTAAAAGCTTTCCTCATTTCTTTCTCGGGATGAGGAATATGTAGACTGAGGATTTCCATCTGCCCAATCTTTTATTAATATGCACTGGAGTGTCAGTGTTGAAGGAGACCGAAGCTGCCCCTATTCTAAATGAAAGACCCGAGACATGGATACAACCCAATCTTAGGAGTAGTGTTCTGATGTAGAAGATTAATTTAGCCGTAGTCAGAGGGATTCAGTGAGAGTAGTTGTGAAATGTGTGTGGCATGACTGAGTGTGGGTAAGTAAGAGTCAAGTATTTTAACTGGGCACTAGTTCTAGGTGGGATAAAGTTGTATACGGGATGGATGAGTAGTTTGGTTCGTTTTAGAGGTTTGTAGAGAAAGTATTTAGTGATTATGATTTTCAGCGATATCCAATATTTTTAATATCTGGTGTCACAATAGCTTGCATTTAAAAAAAAACAACAACTTTTTTTACTGTAATATAATAGGAGTCAGTTTCCTTCACACGTGTGCGTTTCAGGGCCTGCCAGGGCACAGTATCACACCAGTGCAACTCATATCTGTTGTAACAGTAGTGTACATTAAAAAAAAACCTAGAAATTTGACTGTGAAATAATAGCAGTCAGTTTCCTTCACACGTGTGCGTTTCAGGGCCTGCCAGGGCACAGTGTCACACCAGTGCAACTCATATCTGGTGTAACAGTAGTGTACATTTAAAAAAATAATAATACAGGGGGCTTGTTGTCACCTTTTGGGGACCCTTGGTGTTGTACGTGGCTGGGTGGCGGAAGTGACCTTCAATGACATTAGTGAGGACAAGGAACGGGACATGGCTAGCTTGGTATCCAACCTTGTGCAAATGGGGAGTTTGCGGTTGTGCAAATGGACTGTTTGCGGTTGTTTGCGGTGCGTTAAACGGGGAGTTTGGTCTGTCACTGTGAAGCGGGCGTAACCCTTACACTACCTGATCGATACAACATCATACCTGATGTTTTAAAGCACGTTATTCCAAACAATTTAGGAATGTTAGGTGATTTATGCCCTTTATGGATTAAAACCAGACTCTGCATCAACTATGTAATTTTCCATGGGAGTTTTGCCATGGCTCCCCCTCCGGCATGCCACAGTCCAGGTGTTAATCCCCTTGAAACCACTTTTCCATCACTATTGTGGCCAGAAAGAGTCCCTGTTAGTTTTAAAATTCGCCTGCCTATTGAAGTCTATGGCGGTTCGCCAGGTTTGCCCGTTCGCGAACATTTGCGGAAGTTCGCGTTCGCCGTTCGTGAACGGAAAATGTCATGTTCGTGATATCACTACTTATAAGTCAAACATACCAACTTCTAAAATTATTTCACATTGACTTTTCATATTACTCCTTGTATTTTGTGACCTTTCTCTTATTTTTTTTGCTATCTCCTCTACATGGCACAAATGGGTAAGCTCATGATGTGATTATTACTCATGTTATATGATTATGTTTAATGCATTTATATATACATATTTTGTGTATTTTATAATAATGGTGTATTTTTGCATCAATTATTGTCTCTTGTTAATGAATTTAGTGTATTATTGATTGCTCTCTTTTCTGACATATACTTTGTGTATTTTATAGTATTTGTGTATTTTTGCACTAATTAATGTTTCTTGTTAATGAATTAAGTGAATTATTGATTCCCTTTCTGGCACTGTTTGCTAAATATGTACTTTATTTACTGTGTGGTGTTAGCTTGACAAAGACCTATTGTTAGGTCGAAACGTTGCTGTTCATTTTGTTGCAATAAATCTGCCCGCGGTTTCCATATAGAAAAAAGCAAAAAAGGGAAAAAAAAGAGAGAACAAAAAAAATCGGTATACAGAAAAAAATTGTGAAAAGAATAAAAAAATAGAAGTAGAAAAATAAAAATGAAAAATATGACAGTCAGTAATTTGTGTGGCTTAGCAGGTTAGATCTCACCCCTCTATACAATGGAGTAGTCCTGATCTAGTGTGTGGGTGTATAGAAGGTGGCATCTGGAAGTGGTGATGGTGAGTGGATGATCCTTATCTTTAAATCCTTCGTGCAGACCAGAATATCTACACTATGAAGTCATTCCGGCTGTAGGTTATAATCTTCAAGTAGCTGAAGAGTGTTACATGTTTAGTGGTTGTAGAGGGTGACCTCTATATCTGCACCAAAACTCTGTACTGAGTGCCAACATCATACTTTTTTTTTTTTTTCATAAATCCTTTAATGCCTTTTTTTTTTTTTAATTTTCCCTAGCAGCAATAGAGCTGCTTAACAAGGGTAGAGGAAAACTGTATTACTAATAAATAAAAACACAAACAATACATGCTTGATCGTCTGAAGGTTTTTTCCCCACAAAATAAAGATGAAAAACCCAACAGAAAAACAAACAATTATATAGTTTAATTAATCAATTTTTTGCATAGATTTCTCCTTGATATATACGGAGGATAAATAATTATTGAAAATGTCTGCTTTTGCTGATCTTCATTTATTTCCAAACTCATCTCTGACATTTAAAAAAAAAAGGTCAATAAATGATAACTCTGGATACCACTGGAAATGTAGCCCATGGAGCAGCGCAGCTCAGTGGAATGTGCCTTGACATGGCTAGGAGATAGGCATAGGCGGTGTTAATGTGGGGGTTTAGCTATGGAAAGTGGGGGTGGGGTTTCGGATTATGGGAGTATACATAGCGGCCACTTTAGATCAAGGGCCATCTTAATTAATCCTCACTTGCCTCTTTTGTCCCACCCTCCCTCTCTTTAAGTGGGTTCTAGATTTGGTCACGGTGGCAGGGGATGGATAAACAAGTTGGGGTGTAGGTTGTTTGTCCAGATGTAAAATTGTTCGCTAAGAACTGTTGGGTTTGGATAGATTTTGGTTGGTTCAAGCTCGTCGGTAGCTCTGAACCTGGTGTGTGTAGGGTGTATCTTGGTATAGCCCTACATGGTGGATCATGGTAAATCATGCCATTGGTGGCAATGGTTTAAGTGGTTAGATGTTATTTATATGTTAATATATGTTAATATTGTTTGTTTATGGGGGTCATTGTCAGGGTCAAATTGTTAAAAGAGTTGGGGCTGAGATGTTATGTTTAAATATGTTGACAATGACCTTTAATAATTAATATGTTTCATTTATCAATAAAGCTGTGATCATTTTCCCAAATATAAGGTGT
Organism: Pelobates fuscus; assembly: GCF_036172605.1. Taxonomy (NCBI): domain Eukaryota; kingdom Metazoa; phylum Chordata; class Amphibia; order Anura; family Pelobatidae; genus Pelobates; species Pelobates fuscus. The sequence continues at coordinate 458,507,329 of NC_086317.1, forward strand.
CTGAGTATCCTTGGGTTTTTTTTTTCTTTTTTTTTTATACCGCATATGCCGAAAAGGCGACTATGCATATGTCAAATAATAAATACAAGATACATTGTGCATCAATGTATTATTGTCTCTGAATATTGTTATCTAATAACAAAGCATCACCTTTTGAAAGAATATTTTTTTTTAGCACCATTGATTGTTAATCAAAAAGAACAGTTTGACAATTAACATCTACGTCTGAAAAAGTTACCAACAGGCACATTTTTAATTGTGTTTACAATGACGGCAGCCTGTCGACAAAAGCAAAATGTCATACATTTAAAAATGTGTCTGTTGATAAGTTCATCAGACTAAGACGTAATTGCAGTACTCGAGCTCTTTATAAACAAACATTCTATTGAGCTGAAACATGGCTGTAAAGTCACAATTCTAGAATAAAGTTATTTTTTAATACAACTTTGCATCCTGATCAGTCTTTTATTGCATTAAGTACCATAACCATTCCGACGTGAATTCATATTTCTGGATAAGCTATTTAAAATGTTTAAAAAACAATGTTCTGTTTCTGTATTTAAAATGTTTGCCTAGAATTATTACATTGATGCCTATTTTAACTTTGTTGCAATGAGTCTATGGGTGCCATCTCATATACCAACCTTGGAAGCAATGATAGTTTGAGAGTGCTGGGCTGACCCGCCTCACTTGACCCGTCTATCTTCTGTCTGTACTCCCACCTCTGATGCTCGCCTTCAAGACTTCTAAAGGGCTGCACTGTTCCTGTGGAACTCACTTCCCTCCTCCGTTAGATACTCACCCAGTCTCCACTACTTCAAAAAATCATTAAAAACCCACTTCTTCATAAAGGCGTATCAATTAAACTGTTAATAGCTCCCGGCTGATTCCTCTCTTGCAACTGTCACTAGTCTAATACTATCCTTACCTTTTTGTGTCACTATACCCCACTCCCTCTAGCATGTAAGCTCATTGAGCAGGGCCCTCAACCCACTCTGTTCCTGTGTGTCCAACTTGTCTGGTTACAACTACAGGTTTGTTCATCCTCCCACTGTAAAGCGCTGCAGAATTTGATGGCGCTATATAAATAATAACATAAAAATTGTCTCAGCATCAATGTAAAGAACTGATATCGAAATAGAATGTATGTGTCTTAGCATGAACGCAAAGAACTGATATCGAAATAGAATGTATTCGAACAAAAGACTGAATATTTCAATGTTCCATTTGCCTTTCAAGCCCTTTGGATTCCACATTTACATCAGATGTTAAGAATTGCAGCTGTACATCTCTGCATTAAGCCTGAAATATGTACATATCGACATAGGAATGCAGCACTAGACTAATTCTTGTAATTTACCAACTGGCAAATCCTGGCTTTTTATTTATTTTTTTCATTTTCACAAATACATTAGACGGCAACTACTAATGCCTTCCCATGTTCTGCATCATGCATTAGATGTGCTTCCACTTTCTGTTTTCCATGTTTGCTGGAAATTGTGTTTAAGCTGGTTTTCTGTGAAGTGTAGCCTTTCAGCTAAAATATAGATAAGCAAGCACATGCCTTTGAAAGTCTTTGAAGTCAGTGAGCATAATTCAGGTGTATAATTTAAATAAATATCTGTTTGTGTCTGCCAATACATTAACATTAGGGTATACCACATTCTACAGCTATCTTTAAGATAAGGAGGAAAAATAATGAGGTAAAATATTCCAAGCAACAGTAATAGATCTGTAAGGAAATAAATATTGGTTTATAATAGATGTTATGGAAGATTATATGAATTGTAATTAAAAATCTTTTTACAAATGTAAATATGAAGCCATTTGAAAATCATGAGGATGATGGAATTGGCAAACAGTAACAGCGATACAAAGTGTACAGCTACTATCAACAGTAGAGCACATGCAAATAGACCTGAAAATATCTTACGAATTACAGCACATAAATATTTTGAAGACGTACAATGATTAGCTACAACATTAAAACCACTGCTAAATGATTCGAATAACATTGGTTACATTGTTACAATGGTATATACACACGTATAGGAGAGTAAGGGAAAGTTCAATAAAAGAACAATAATAACTAGAAAAGCTACAATTTCTGGGAAAATTGTGTGAATTGTTCTTGCCTCCACCAGTAGTCTTCAACTGGAGTGGGCGGAGTAACTGGGTGGAGTGGCTTGAGTAACTGTTGTGTGGTTGGAGTGGCTGGAGTAACTGTGGAAAGGTTGGAGTGTGGTTCACTCACTCTACAGCAAGGGCAGAGAAGAACTTTCAAATCTTTCAAATCCCTCGAACATTCCACCAACTGCCAACAGGAACTAATAGATTTCAAATAGGGCAGAGAAGAGCGGTTAAAAACAAACTGCTACAAATTGCTACATAAGAATAATAATATATATATGAAATAATAGTAAGTGGTCTTGCCATGTAGGGATATAAATGTACCAATTTGTATAAAAACATTCGGCTAACCCTGCTGCCACTGTGATGTTTTGTACAAATCAGTCAATAATTCCTGTATAACAAAGTACTCACTTTATTAATACATATATAACAGCATCTTCATATTGCAGCCTTGTTACTCAGGGTTTCTGCAGCCGCCATTTTAAATCTCTCGAACATTCCACCAACTGCCAACAGGAACCAATAGATTTCAAATAGGGCAGAGAAGAGCGGTTAAAGACAAACTGCTCCAAATTGCTCACTTCACTGGCGGTTGCCATCTTCAAATGGTCGTATTTTAAAAACTATAAATCCTACAGCGAAGAGCTTCATTGTGAGAATCACAAGACCCAGACCTACATTTTGATGCGTAGTATGTCTCTGAAGTATTAAAAATGAAGGCACAGTCGCAGTTTCGGGATATTGCCCTTCCAATTTGAGGTGGCTAGAGTGGAGTTTCAATGAATGTCAATGGACGGCGTGAGTTGCAAACAAATGGTCATATTGTGAAAACTATCAGGACTATGGCTTAGCCGTGGACATGTTTAGTGGCAGCAGGGATAGCGGAACGTTTTGATATAAGATATGTGTAGGTGGGCTTGAAAATGAGGGAGTGGTGGCAGTTTAGAAATCATGTCCTGATTTTTCTGCTTTTGTCAGCTCCCACTCTAGTTTTGAACATTTTGCCATTCATTCCTATGGGACCAATTTCGCCACAAGAACGACAATATTCCATGAACCATTCGGCGAAACGTTCCACAAAGTAATAGCAATCCAATCGGGAACAATCCGCTCATTTTGGTATATTACTGTCTATGTAGTGTAAAAACTGTGGGAGGAGTTAGGGTGGTAAATTTTGCTATAATAAGAACAATATATATATGTGACATAACATTAAATGGTCTTGCTATGCAAGCACACTTAATAAGAATAATATATATGTGAGATAATATTAGGTGGTCTTGCTATGCAAGAACACTTAATATTAAAATGGTGAAATCTAAAAACACACTTTCCTCCTTAATAGGAAACCATATTATCTCACAAAGATAGCATGCAAACGCGTAGTCTCAGCTGGATACAATGTTTCAGTGTTACGATTTCCACAGGATTCCAGTCAGCTTCAGACACAGCAGGACACAGTGTGAAGTGCCACTTACTCCATAAACTGTCAAGCTGCTCACGCCAAGATCAACGCGTTTCAAGTCATCAAGAGTAATTTTTTATCTTGAAACAGCATCTTTGTGACTGAAATGGGTTGATCTTGAGGTGAGCAGACTGGCGGCTCTTCAGTTAATACTAAGTTTACTTTTTAAAAAAAATTCTTTAGCACTCAGAATAGTCAGTCTAATTTATCTTATTCTATACAGGTTTGGGTAGACAGGTAACATATTTATCTATTTTTTTTTTATATATATAACATGCACTTGACATTGCTGGATTTCTAAACTTGCCATTTCTGTTTGGCGTTATTTCTTGGGAATAAAAAGTGTAATTTTAATATAAAACCTCACAGTTGTAGTTCTATTTGTTAATGTGTATACAATTCATGCAGTTATCTGTAGGCATGAAACATGAGCCTACATGCAAAATTAAGCCCTGCGCTTAAAATCCCACTATTGCTTGGTGTCAGCAATGAGTACAGTACACAACAATAAATACTAATACAAACAATAAACACCAGAAAAAAGAAAAAGAGAAAAGTTTATTGCGCACTATCCCAAATCCCTATGCACACTTAAATAACTGGAGGTCTTTTAGAATCACTCAAATAGCCATTTAAGTGTAAATTGACTTGTCTTCTCTTTGTGGTTGTGCACCGTAATTAATTTATAATTCTAGATTCAACCAATTTCACTGAAAGGATATTCCAGCTATATACTGAAGGGCAGGCTATTTGAGCTGTCGTCCGTTCTCAGTATTTTCTTGCACCTTATTTTATTTTTGCTATTACGGGTATTTTACCCTTACATATTTGTAGTTAGAAAATGAAGGCTAAATAAATAATGATTACAGTTGAAAATGCAAAAAATAAATGAAAATAAGTATGTTTAAAAAAAATTTAAAATCTGAATTTAGGTACAATCAGCAATACATCCATTTGCATTAAAACAAACAATATAAAAAAGACATTGTGTACAGCCTACTTGCATTTTCAACACTGAACAGCGGGGCAGTAGGGAATGACCTGCACTTCAATATAAGTATAAAGAAAAATGTAAGGGAAGCATGGAAAAAAAAGTATTAAAGTTAACACACTTGAGCGATCACACTGGACATACCTAGACCTTTGTCATTATAAAACAGTTCTTGGCTGCATAGTGTCTCATGGTAGAAACATTTTTTTATTCTTCATGGTGGATAGATCATAATACACAGGGAACATTTTTTTTTTTGTGCTGCCTGAAATTTTCGACTTGATTCTGGATATTTTTGTGCCACTGATTCCAGAAATTGTATTCCTTTTTTCTCTAGCAGCTCTAGTTTTTGAGATATTGTTGGCGTTATTACCTAGCATTACATTACTTATATTTTCTGTGACCCTAAAATACCCCAAAGAGGGTCTAACATCTTAGGCACCAAAATTTGTGTTACCCAGTGTTACCCAGTGTTATAGCTGAAAACTGAACAATAAACACAAAAAAATAGAGATATAACATTAACTTTCTGCCATTGGAAGACTTATCTGTAAAGACAGGTAGTAGTGTTAAGTGCATTGGCACTTGCGCCTGATATTCTTTTTGGGTAGTTGCTAGCCTTAAGGGTGGGGTGGTATATGGCCTATGCAGACTCTCCAGGCAACCTTTGCCCTGGCTGCATACCACTCTCTGGTGAGATGTTGTAATGGTAGGGATGCGTGTAGCGGCAACAGACTGGTCTCTGGCACCTTAAGCCCTTGTGTCGGACCAAGGATTTAGAATGGTGGTTCTTCTCTCTCAAAAGTCCATCAGCTTAAATGGATGACCCTAGATGAAGCAAATCTTGTGCACTCTGAGGAGGTTAGCAATCAGCTTCCATGTCCTGCATCTCTAGAGCATACTTGGGGCCAGGTCTTGGTATGTTTAAATCTCCTTTTCTTTTGTAGGTGATCAGCTTATCCTGGTTGGAGTGTAACAGGGCTTATTTTGTTCTTTGATAGTGAAATCTCATGATCACGTCTCTAGGGGTGTTGTGGTCCACTCTGTGGGCCTGCAGTGTGCAGTGGGCTCTGTCAATGTGCCACAGATGTTCTGGTGTATCTGGTAGTAATGGCTTAGGAATGTCCAACAGCATGTCGGCTAACAGTCTCTCTCCCGTCTTTTCTGGCAGTCCCCCCACTCTAAGATTGTTCTTGCCGGGATCCATTGGAGAGGTCTTCGAGGGTATTTTGCACCTCAACAAGGTGTTGGGTAAGTGAATTGGAGTAATCGACAACAGCATTGTATGCAACCACCAACCTTTCAAGCAATTACTCCATGAGTTCTGTGCCTGTATTTTGGCCTTGAAATCATGGACCCTGCGGTCGATCTCTCTAGTGAGAAATTTTTTTATTTCTGCCATCTTGCCAAGGATACAGTTTGTGTCTAATAGAGAGTTGCGTCCACCTTCTTCTGTTGTCTGCTGGGAGGCACGTGTGAACATGTCTGCCATGGATGGGCTTAAGTCCAGTGTGTGTTTTTGTTGTTATTGAGGCATCAGCCTAATGCCGAGCAGCATTTAGGTAAGGAGTTGTCGGGTTTTTGCTCTGTTATAACAGTTTATGCAGCTAGCTTGCGCTTATTTAGCAGTCATGATGGAAGAGCCCAAAGGTCAAGCAGCTATCTTAGCTGACGTCAAACCACGCTCAGTATGTTTTATTTAAGCATCTCGTTTTTTTTTTAATAAACTTTAATGTCCCTGTATCTCAGTAACTCATGACACTTTGAATTTAATGCAGATTATATAACACTTTGTTTTTGTTTTAAAGCAGGTAGATTGTCACATGATGTTTATGAAATGAAATTATGTTAATGTAATGAAATCATTTGTTAAATATCTTGCGTTGGCATCAAATTGTGAGGTTTTTTTCTGTTTATTGTTCCAGCACAATCCAGCACATTAAATCCACTTAAAATAAGTGCTTAACACGACATATAATGGACAGTAAGCCAAATCCAATTTACTGTATATTAATTAAATGTGGATGCTAAACATCACATGTATATTTAATTAATTGCTAGCTTGCAAAGAGAACTTTGTTTGTCAAGCGTAAAGTGTCACGTGTAGTCACAGCAGTTACACAAATATAATGCGAGTATAGATAAAGACAATCTAAGCATTGTGCCAGCCAATAGCCTACACAGTAGATGCATAGGAGCACTCATGGTTTTGTCCAGTTTTTACATTTTTAATTAACAAATGTATTCATTTTGCAATTCAATTTATTTTGCAGACTTACCAAAGTTCAACTTTAAATATGCAAATAAAACAACATTAGTATTTCTTTCTGTGTCACATTGTTGGGAGCTTTGGACTCACTGCTAATTATATGGATGTGGATCCAAAAGGACCAGCTGCCAGCACAATTTTGTCCATTTGGGTCTTATCGGCATGGCACCATACAGTACAGTGACAGTTCTCTGTGAGCATATAGGTAGGTGCCAAATAATTTCTCGTGAGACAACAAAACTCCCCACATTGTTAGGCTGATAGAAAAATAATGTTGTTCATCAAATACTGTTGTCCATCACCTGCATATCTCAAGTGTCAAGTTGGACTTTCGTAAGTCCTCTTTGGGATAGTGGTAGAAACCATATTTTATTTTTTTGGGCATTTATACACTGCCAATAAATTCCACTGCACCTTACAACATTTTTAGGGGAACAACAAACGAGAAAAACTATTACAGATTTTGTCAGGCTTATGAGGACCCTGCTCAAAAAGCTTACACTACCTTTATGTGGGATTAACATTTTTAAGTATATCAGACTAGATAGCTATCTACTAAACACAACAACTCCATAATGCGGGATTGCCATATTTAATTGGTTACTCCACTCCTTTTGTAGGGGAGACCTTCTTCTGTGTGAAATGCCCTACTGGGCAACATGCAAAAAACAATTTTTACTTACCTGGAATCCAGCGCAAGGTGATGCTCTTGGTGCTATTTTCTATGCCCCCTTGTGACGTCAGCCAGGAGCCTTGCACACTCCAATCAAAGGCTTATCTATGATAATTGACATTAGGTAGCCCAGCTACTTAACTCATGTACGCCATGGGTGCTACTAGCCCCCAGCACACTATTAAATACATCTGTGAATGTGCAGTCTTTCATGCAGAAACATGGCACTTCCAAGTTTCTACCACCATGACCAGATCAAATCAATGAAGTGGTCATGGTGGTTGGGGTCACCATTTAAGGATATTAAGTTAGGATGGTATTTAGCAGATAGCTCCCTTATTTGGTATCCTTAAATATGACAATCACATGTAAGGACAGCACATTAGGGAGTTATCTAGTAAGCAGCTGAAATTAAAGAAAAAAAAGAAAATTTAAGGACATTTTTTTTCCTTTTATTGTGTTTAGTAGAGATAGCTCCCTAATTTGGTACTGTGAAGGATTTCCCACAACCCGTTCGGTTGTTTCCACTCCCTGCTGTTTTATTCACTTGGATCATTTCATCATATTTTGGTTGTTCGGTAAAATATGTGTTTTACCGAATGGAGTCCACTCTGGGTACCAATTAGAACATAGAACCTTGTGTACCTACACGAAAACCGCAAGTTAATTGAATGCTCCTAGGTGGCTGCCATTTCGTGCATACGAACGCACATGGTGAGAACAATGGACGGCGGCCATCTTAACTCCCGAACGCAGCCAGCAGGACTTCGTCGTCGAGTGCGTGGAACTGTTTTGGGCATGGCACTCGCACGAACACCTGGTCTCTATGGAAGTTCCATACAAACTATTTACACATACGGTAGAAGAACGGTGTTCGGGAGTTTCAAACAGACGAACAAGAGGAGCATTCTTCACAAATCATCTTTATTCTATCAATGGAGGTTTTCATGCTAATCCATCCGAACAGAGACCGGCTCTTGCTGCTAATTCTGTGGAACTCTTGGTTGGATACAACCTCGTGGCGAGCTGGTCAAACTTCCACATGGTGCCGTTCGGAAAGATGTGTGGGTAGCACATCATCCTCAGCTACCCAGGGATATGGTTTTTATATGGTTTTGTTATGCAGAAAGTACATTTCTAAAAATTGTGAAAATTGTTAACTTTTCTGACCAGCAGATAATTGAGTTTAGTATGTTTCTAAAACTCAATTATCTCACTCGCTCAGAGGAGAAGTCTGGTGTTGTATAAATTGAATGTCCTTGCTTCCATTAAACCAGTCTTGTTCCAGCATTAAGCTTTGGCTCATGTGTGGATTATTATGCAATACCAGCGATATTTTACCCTGTGGATTATTGGCAATATTCTTTTATGGAAATAAGGGAATACTAGACGGTGATACCTATTCAGACCGTCACAGGTACCTGTAAGGGTTAAATGAGGTTAACATGCCATCACTGAAAGAGTTAATGTGAGACTAACTAATATTCCATCACTAGAAGGGTTAATGTACTACTCTGCTATCTAGTACTTTACCAGGCCTCTGTTTTTTAAGAATGTCCAGCTTTTCTTGGTAGTAACAAAATAAGTTCATGGCAAGATTGAGCTGTTAGAGTGAGTTTTAGTGAGAGATCGATCGCTACATTCTGGGAAGGTTTTCAACTACTAACAATCTGGGGGCTCGTCCGGGATTCTGTGGTTTCAATCAGTGAGTACATATTACTCTTTTTGGGTCTGCTCTTGCTCGGTACTCTGTGATTTTGTACACACCGGCAGTTAAAAACTGTTGAGGGTGCACCCCTCACAATACAGCTGTTTCTGATATTTTTGGCAGAGAGTCTTGCTCTCTGTATTAAAAGGTGGGGGTGGTGCTTTCTCTCCCCCCATTATCAGGAATGTGTTCTTTACAAGTGGTTTTGGCACGGTGTGGTGTTTCCCATCCCTTTTTATGTAGGTGTTTTCCTACAGGTGTTTTTTTGCGGAGAGTGTCTCTCTTGTTTTGCCTTGTTGCGGTGTTTCCCAAACATTTTTGGTTCACAAAAGAGTTGCTTGTGTGTGTGGATGAGATTGTTTCTCTCATCAGGTATATAGGTATACACAGGTATATAGGTGTTCTCCTTTAAGTGTTTTAAAAGCAGAGAGTGTTTGTTGTGCATAGGTGACAGAGAAGATCAACCCTGGGCTATAGTTATTCTTCTTCTAATTTTTTTTTTTTAAATTCTTTATTTTTTCGTGCAAGAGTTAATATTACAAGCTTTCATGCTTTGCCACAACAGCAGTAGCATGTACCGAATTAAAGATTTTACAAGATTTTACAATTGTGGCACAGGACATAGTTGCACATTTTTTAAGATAGTCAAGAAGAAATAAACGTTAGGGACTTACAATGCCACAGCAGCTAGGGTAAGCAGTTTTGCTAACATGGTATTACATAAGTGAGTTAGGCATTAGAGGTTACTACACATTTTTACAGATTAATGTTGCTTGTCAAGGAATTTCTTGTATTCAGCTTAACAGGAAATGTAAAGTATGAGGTTAGACAGGGCTTAGTAGCATACATTTAGCACTAGAGATTGAAGCAGAGTATGCACAGGTAAATACTGTGAGGTATATTACAAGAGTAGTATACATGTGAGGTATGCCACCCTGAGTAAATTTAGTAGCAGGTGCTAGTGTGAAGACATTTGGGGCAACTGGCCCAGACAGCAGATAGATTACACGTAAATCAGCAGAATTGTGAGTCTTAGCATACACTTAGTTGAGGAAGGGATGATTTCTCCTGGCTGTGTGTGGTGTGAGTTAGATGACCCTCTGTGCACTCAGCCTATGCCCGTCATGGGCAAGGTACAATACCAGGCAATGGGATGGGTTAGGAGGCGTAGTGGCCCAGCCAAAATCAAAGCAGTGTCCATGTTATATGGTTTCTTCTCCGATGTCCCCTGCTCTCCTCTCCCTGCTTTATCCTGCTTGATATTCCAGCTTTCGGCTCTGTATGCACGTCTTGCTGATGCAGGCCTGCGCTTCCCGCCTTCCATGCTCCGCCGACCCGGTTTTCTCTGCCATTTTCGCACTGTCTTTGTGCCACGCCAAGTGTGAGGCTGCCGGGGAGCAGGTTTAGGTGGGTGATCCCGCTTGGTTTGTAGGTCGGGTACCGGTTGACGGAGTGACAGCGTCCCCCAAAAGTCGGTAAGAAGTTTGTCCAGGAAGGACAGCGTTCTGGACATCACATCACAGCTAGGCATGTGGTCCGCTGCATCCGCCATGTTAGGTCCACCATGTGGGGTATCATTGCCGTCCAAGTCAGGTTTGCACAGCCCTGGTAAAATGGGTGAGCCTCCAGGGTGGGGACCGGGATCTCCCCCGCCGGTCCAAAGGGGGGGGTAGCAGGGCACCATCAAGACTTGAAGGTCCATCTGAGCCTTGGCTGGGAGAGCGGCCGCCTCTCCCCTCCACAATGCTCGCTAGGCCTCACTCCAGCCTGTTGAGGTCTTAGTCTGGACGGCTGCTGTTGACCGTTCAAGGCTTCCAAGTTTCACCTGACATCCAGGCTTCGCAGGTTATCTCAGAGAGAGCTCCGGGAATATGGGTAAGTGGCTTAATTTTGCTGATTTGCCAGGAGCTCTCTGAAAAAGCGTCCAGCCGCCATCACAGTCAGGCCCCGCCCCTCTCTTCTTCTAATTTTTTTCTGCCCGATCTGTAACTGACCCACAGATAATTGTGTATGAAGTTCTTGTATGCCAAATGTTTGTCTTGACACTTTAACTTATTGTAAACAATAGCAAACACCTTTTTCTAGATGACTCTTACCTGTAAAAGTAAAAAGAAAATTCTTAGAAAAATCTTAGACAGTTGTAGAATTAATAAAACACTCCTGAATATCTCCAAGTACACGTTGTAGCAGCACTTAGAAGCAGCTGCCAAGCTCTAATAAATGTATATTTCCTTGAGAATCAAACTGATATTGTATATATGTATATATGATCAATAAAGATAAGTACAGATATTACAAAAATGCTAAGAGAATCCCTTTAAAAAGCAGTAAGCAGCACATAGCAATAAACAGATGCTGGCAGTTCAGATAAGATAACAATCAGTTACACAATTTATCAAGCTCAATGCTGGCTGTAGTTCTCACTGAGCAAACACTTAAAACATATGTAAAACAGAGTTTCAATACCTTTAAACAATCTCACACAGTTAGTTCAATGTAATTTCTTTACAATCCAGTAACCAAGAAAATCTTAAGCATTAATATCTTTATACAACAGTATTTAACAGTTATCTGAATTTAAATGGTTATTAGATAAAATCGAATAGGTTACCAGGAGTAGTTATGGTATATGGAATACGACTTAGAGAGTTGTGGAATACATCTTTAAAAAGTATAAAAGCAGAAAAACTGCAGTTTATATATTGTGTTTTGCAATGTATCAGTCCCAATGTAAGAGATGCTGATGTTAATTATAGTCCCAGTCTTTGAAAAAGTATCACCATAAGAATGTTGCAATTTATACAGTTGGAAGATGTTTTGAGTCTGCCTGTATCAGATGACTCCACCTATTAGCACAGCTGGTGTTATTTTGCTAAACAGGCTGTTTAATATAGTACTAACAGTATATTATTGTACTGTATTCCTCCAAATATTATGTACAGGGGTAGAAATAAAAATCATAGAAAAAGATCATATATGTTGGTCTTAAGTACCGAAATCCTCACGTCGTTCTACAAGGCAGTAAGATAGAAAGCCATATAGCTCACTGTTTAGGATGTATTTATTAAATATAATGAATTAAAAACATTCACAATTTGAAGGTTAAAAATGAGCGTATAATGAGAATGCTGCGGCAAGAGGCTGTTAGTGGCTATCACGGTCCTTTACTCCGGCCGGTTTGAGAATAGATGTAAGTTGGTATAAGGTGCCGCGTGCGTTCTACTGCTCCCTCCTTCTGCGTTCCACTACGACTCACTAGTCAGGCGATTTTGGCATCATTTGCCAAAAAAGTCCTTACGCGTTTCGGGAGTTCAATCTCACTTCATCAGAGGCTGGCACCTGTACAGAGCTTCTGTGTTTAAATAGCCAACTAGATCTTTGCGCCTGTGCATTAACTCTTTATGGTACAGATGAATATACATTGTGGGATTTATGGTACAAAATACACAAACATAAATATGGTTAAAAAAAGGAAAATCCTTATATAGCTAGTAGTTTACAAATATTATACATATAATAAACATTTGCTAGTTAAGACAAAGTATAAGAATATTGCAAAATTTTGCTAATATCAAACAAACCTATTTGTCAATATAAGAACATAAAATTATAGTCATTTTTAAAATACATAATTCTAAATAATGGTAAAAATAGTAAAACGTTGCAAATGATTACAATTAATTCTGAACAGTACAGAATAATGATGGTAAAAATAGTTTCAAATTAGGAACACTTTAAAGAGAATAGAGAATTACAGGAATGCATTTAATTCAAAGTCCACATTTAACCCTTCAGGTTCTAAGGTATCTAGCTGAAAGATCCACTTTGCTTCAGCGTTATCTAATTCTTTTTCTAGGGGTCCACCTCCCCATGGGATATTTATTTTCTGTATTTCCATAAATGTGAGACCTGTGGGGTCACTTGCATGGATCATATCAAAATGTTTAGAAAAGTTGTGTGCACAGAGTCATTTTCTAATATTTCTAATATGTTTGCCTACTCTTGCTTCTAATGCTCTTTTTTTGTCGACCTTCGAGTTTGTTACAAGGGCAGCTCAGCATTTAAATGAGACCTGTGGTGTTGCAGTTTAGATGAATTTTGATTTTAAATTTTTCTTTAGATTGAGGGTGAGTAAATTCTCAATTAATTATAGTTGTACTGGATTATTTATACATCCCCTACATTTCTTGCATTTCCAAAAACCTGGTTTTGCTTTTAAGTATGTGGAATTGATTTTTTTTTTTTTTTTTTAGTAGTTGGTGCTTGTAATGTGTTAAGGTTGGGAGCCTTGGAATAAATAATTTTCGGTTTCTCGCTTAATATTCGGTCTAATAAACTGTACATAATATTTGGAGGAATACAGTACAATAATATACTATTAGTACTATATTAAATAGCCTGTTTAACAGAATAACCCCAGCTGTGCTAATAGCTGGAGTCATCTGATACAGGCAGACACGATACATCTTCCAACTGTATCAATTACAACATTCTTATGGTGATACTTTTTCAGAGATTGGGACTATAATTAACATCAGCATCTCTTACATTGGGACTAATACATTGCAAAACATAATATATAAACTGCAGTTTTTCTGCTTTTATACTTTTTAAAGACGTATTCCACACTTTTCTAAGTCGTATTCCATATACCAAAATTACTCTTGGTACCTTATCGATTTGATCTAATGACCCCCTTTCTACTTTTAACTTTGGCTTTAAGTGGTAGCCTACCTTTCCAGTAGAGTAGTATCACTGTTTAGTTAATACTGTCTATCCTAATCCGAGAATATTATTCTCATCTATACCTGCTATCCGAATTTAAATAACTGATATTACAGCTAATTTACAATATCTTTAGTATCTGGTAACAATTAAGAAAATCTAATATCTATGGATAATAACTTGATAGACTAAACTTGGCAAATTACCAGTGAATAAATATAATTTAATAATTTCAACTGCAGTCTGAAATCCTTAATAGAAACATAGAAACATAGAATGTAACGGCAGATTAGAACCATTTGGCCCATCTAGTCTGCCCAATATTTCAAAATACTTTTAATTAATCCCTGGCCTTATCTTAAGTCTAGGATAGCTTTATGCCATTCCCACGCATGCTTAAACTCCATCACTGTGTTAACCTCTACCACTTCAGTTGGAAGGCTATTCCATGCATCCACTACCCACTCAGTAAAGTAATACTTCCTGAAATAATTTTGAAATCTTTGCCCCTCTAATTTAAGACTATTTCCTCTTGTTGTGGCAGTTCTTCTTTTAAATACAGTCTCCTCCTTTACTGTGTTGATTCCCTTTATGTATTTAAATGTTTCTATCATATACCCCCTTCTCATCTTTCCTCCAAGCTATACATGTTAAGATCCTTTAACCTTTCCTGGTAAGTTTTATCCTGCAATCCATGAACCAGTTTAGTAGCCCTTCTCTGAACTCTCTGTCTTTAAGATATGCATATCCTTCTGAAGATACGGTCTCCAGTACTGCGTAGGTCTCATCAGTGTTCTGTACAATGTCATGAGCACTTCTCTCTTTCTACTGATAATACCTCTCCATTAATTATATAATTCCCTTTGGCTAAGTATGATTTCAGAATTTGGAATCTAGATCTGCATCATTTAGGTATATTTTGTTTTTAGGAAAAATTAAAGGGACTCTCCAGTGCCAGGAAAACAATCAATCAGTTTTCCTGGTACTGCAGGTCCCCTCTCCCTCCCACCTCCCAATTCCCGGTTGCTAAATGGATAAAAACCCCTTCAGTCAGTTACCTGAGACCCCCGTCGATGTCTATCAGCGGTGGTTTAGGGTCGCCGCCGCTCCTTCTCTTCATTATGTCGCCCGCCAGCTGCGGAGACCTAATAGAGCTCTCCATAGGAAAGCATTGAAAATACTTTTCAATGCTTTCCTATGGGGAATTGAGCGACGCTGGATGTCCTCACACAGCGTGAGGATGTCCAGTGATGCTCTAGCACAGGTTTTCTGTGCTATGGACAAGGAAGTGCTCTCTAGTGGCTATCTAGTAGACAGCCACTAGAGGTGGAGTTAACCCTGCAAGGTAATTATTGCAGTTTATAAAAAACTGCAATAATTACACTTGCAGGGTTAGGAGTAGTGGGAGTTGGCACCCAGACCACTCCAATGGGCAGAAGTGGTCTGGGTGCCTGTAGTGTCTCTTTAAAATAAACCAGTTATATTTACCAGTCTTCTGTAGTAAATTATCTTGTGTTCTGGAGATATGATCCAGTCTAAGTCCCAGAATTGATCTGGCTAACAAAGAAGTTTAACAGGACGTGTCAAAGATTCCAGGGGAAAAGAGGTGTTAGAATATGTCCTAAGAGATAATGTTCCATAAAAAGTATCCCTTTTTAAGAGTGTATCTAACTTGTAAGGAATCGATGATGAAAAAATAATGGAACAATTATGGCATGAAAAGGACAGACAAGAAATTCCTTACAAGTTAGATACACTCTTAAAGAGGGAGACTTTTTATGGAACATTATCTCTTAGGACATATTCTAACACCTCTTTTCCCCTGGAATCTTTGACACATCCTGTTAAACTTCTTTGTTAGCCAGATCAATTCTGGGACTTAGATTGGATCATATCTCCAGAACACAAGATAATTACCTTTTTTTAAGGAGATAATTACCTTCTTTTAAGGAGTTAATTACCTTCTTTTAAGGAGTTAATTAAAATCATGAAGAAAATTACCTCACGGAGTAGTCATTTTAATGGCTACATCATCATGTATATAGCATCACATCAACTGAGTTTTGGTTAGTTTTCAAAGACAGTGAGGCACACAATCTCATCTTAATTTAGATGGCTGACACCTCAAGTATGAATATAGCCTTGTAGAAATGTCTGTTAAGTGTAGACTCTTCTCATGTTTTAATATAATTGTTCATAAGATGAGTATATCTTATGAGACATTTACACATTATCTTATCTGTGTCTGAATTTTGGTTACACTGGCTATATATTTTAGAATATAGATGTATGTGTATTAGTGTTAATATGTCTTTAACATATACATGTATATATCTTTAATATATAAACATATGGTGTCAGATTTAAAAAATATTAAACAGAGTCTATCTATAAGTATAAAAAAACGAATTAAAGAGGAGTAATATCTTATGTATATAATCAAGCCTATAAATATATATTTTACATATGGGCTTTTCTCAACACCCCTTTTTTTCCCACACATTGGTTTGTAACATGCGGGGATGTCCTGTACAAGACACCATATCTCAGATTTGATCTTAGTCAGGCAGTGTAATATTTATACAAACTTACATTCCTCAGCTTACAATCTGAACTCTGAATAAGATAGACACAAACAAAATTTGCCTGTTTCTTTTACATGCTGCTAGGAAACAAAATGGAGTCACGATTACTAAACAGTGACTTGCCATATAGTCACAAAATGTCTGGCAAGGAGCAACCTGCAGCACCCGCTAACAGGCCCAACCTCTAGATATGTTGCTCTCTCAGTCGATCCCTGATGACCCAATTCCCTTTTTCCACATGTTTATTCTTTATGTTTATTCTTTTAGATAAAAATGAGGAATAATAAGGTTTAATATGAAATTAACTAAGATTCCGTCACTGAAATAGTTAATGTGAGACTGACTAACATTCCATCACTGAAATGATTAATGTACTACTCTGCGTTCTGCTATCTAGTACTTTACCAGACCTATGTTTTTTTGATTGGTAATGACCCACAATAACCTACTTGTTTCTAACATTAGTTGACATAATCAAAACACGAGCCTGACATGAATTTCTACATCACATATTCACTTTCTATTATTATTATTATTATTATTATTATTGCCATTTATATAGCGCCAACAGATTCCGTAGCGCTTTACAATATTTTGAGAGGGGGGATATAACAATAAATAAGACAATTACAAGAAAACTTACAGGAATAATAGGTTGAAGAGGACCCTGCTCAAATGAGCTTACAGTCTATAGGAGGTGGGGTATTAGAAACATTAGGATAGGAAATATCAAGTAGGAGTGAAGCAGAGCTGGAGGAGAGAGCAAAGCACTATCCCATAGGAAAGCAAGAGACAGGTATGTAAGGGAGAGATTACTCTGGGAGGCCATACGCTTTCCTGAAAAGATGGGTTTTAAGGCCCTTCTTAAATGATTGAAGACTAGGGGAGAGTCTGATGGCAGTAGGCAAGTTATTCCATAGGAGAGGAGCCGCCCGTGAGAGGTCCTGCAAGTGTGAGTTGGCCGTACGGGTGCGAGCAGCGGTCAGGAGGTGGTCGCGGGCAGAGCGGAGGGTATGAGGAGGGGCATACCTCTGGATCAGTGAAGAGATATAAGAGGGGCTGGAATTGTTCAGTGCTTTAAATGTATGGGTTAGCACTTTGAATTGACTCCTATAGGATACAGGGAGCCAATGTAAGGACTGGCAGAGGGGCGAGGTGTGAGAGGACCGACTGGATAGGAAAATCAGTCTAGCTGCAGCATTCATTACAGACTGTAGCGGGGCAGTACGGCTTTTGGGGAGACCAATCAGGAGAGGGTTACAGTAATCCATGCGGGAAATTACTAGAGCATGGACAAGCTCCTTGATAGCATCTGCGTAAGAAAGGGGCGGATGCGGGCTATGTTTTTGAGTTGGAACCTACAGGACTTGGCAACAAACTGGATGTGAGACTCAAAGGTGAGACCAGAGTCAAGTATGACGCTTGTAGGGATGGACTTATGTGGATATCACTGACTTGAAGGGAGAGTGAGAGAGGAGGATCAGTATTAGGAGGAGGAAAGTTAAGTTTGAGAAAGCGTGACGACATCCAGTCAGAGATGGAAGAGAGGCAAGCAGTGACACGTTGCAGGACGGCCGGGGAGAGGTCCGGTGAGGAGAGGTATATCTGAGTGTCATCAGCATACAGGTGGTAGTTGAATCCAAAAGAGGCAATAAGTTTTCCAAGAAAGGCAGTATAAAGAGAAAATAGAAGGGGACCAAGGACAGAGCCTTGGGGAACTCCAACCGAGACAGGGCGAGGGGAGGAGGTATCCTTGGAAAAGGAGACACTAAATGAGCGTTGGGAGAGATAGGAGGAAAACCAAGAGAGGACAGAGTCACAGAGACCGAGTGATTGAAGAGTTTGAAGGAGGAGAGCATGATCAACTGTGTCAAAGGCAGCAGAGAGGTCAAGGAGAATTAATATGGAGTAGTGACCTTTGGATTTAGCGGAGATTAGGTCATTAGTCACTTTGATAAGAGCGGTCTCAGTAGAGTGGAGAGGGCGGAAGCCAGACTGAAGAGGGTCAAGGAGAGAGTTGGAATTAAGGAAGTGAGACACACGGGTAAAGACAAGTCTTTCCAAAAGCTTTGATGAGTAAGGGAGCAGGGATATGGGACGATAGTTAGAGGGGGAGGACGGGTCAAGAGATGGTTTTTTCAGGATAGGTATTACAGTGGCATGTTTAAGGTCAGCAGGAACAGTGCCAGAAGAGAGAGAGCAGTTAAAGATGTGTGTTAGGATAGGCACAAGACAAGGGGAGAGAGATCTGATGAGGTGAGATGGGACAGGATCAAGTGGGCAAGTGGTGGGGCAAGGGGAATGGAGAAGTGCAGCCACCTCTTGTTCAGTAGCTGGGGAGAAAGTCTGAAGGGTAGGGAAAGCATGATTTATGTGTGGTTGAGAAAGAGAACGGCAAGGAGGGGAGAATTGTTTCCTTAGCTGTTCAATCTTGTCAGTAAAGTAATATGCAAAGCTATCAGCTGTAAGGTTAGTTTGGGGGGTGGCCACAGCAGGGCGGAGAAGGGAATTAAAAGTGTCAAAGAGACGTCTGGGATTGCGGGAGCATGAACTAATGAGAGAGGAAAAGTAAGACTGTTTGGCGAGGGCAAGGGCTGCGCTGTACGAAAGCAACATGAATCTATAATGAAGATAGTCTGCCTGGGTGCGGGACTTCCTCCAGGAGCGTTCAGCACAGCGGGAGCAACTCTGCAGATAGCGTGTTGATTTATTATGCCAAGGTTGGGGTCGTGTTCTCCTCGTGGTGCATGTTTGGAGTGGGGCTGCAGTGTTCAAGGCAGATGTGAGGGTAGTGTTATATGTGGAGATGGCCAGTGAGGGACAGGAGAGGGAAGGGATGGATAGCAGTTGTGAATCAATGTCAGCCGACAGCTGCTGGAGGTCAATAGAGTTAAGGTTCCTCCTGAGCTGAGGGGGGTTAGGCTATTGGTTAGGCTATTGGTTCATGCACCAAGACAGGTCTCTTTTACAAGGCATATTTAATGTATTCATGTATTGATATGTATTATTGTTTGTATTGGTGTGCCTGGGAACCACCAAGACACACTTTCTCTGTATAAAACTTTTGTCCCACCATTAAATGGTCTGAGTAAGTTCTGAGTGACATTTTGTCCGGGCAGAAAAACAAGTTCATGGCAAGGCTGAGGTTTTAGAGTGATCAATCACTACTTTCTGGAAGGGTTTCCAACTTTTCTTACAGTATCCTTATTATGTTATTATGTTATTATTTATATAGCGCCATCAAATTCCGCAGCGCTTTACAATGGGTGGACGAACAGACATGTAGTTGTAACCAGACAAGTTGGACACACAGGAACAGAGGGGTTAAGGGCCCTGCTCAATGAGCTTACATGCTAGAGAGAGTGGGGTAAAATGACACAAAAAGGTAAGGATAGTATTAGACTAGTGACAGTTGCAGAAGAGGAATCAGTCAGGAGCTATTAACAGTTTAATTGATACGCTTTTATGAAGAAGTGGGTTTTTAACGATTTTTTGGAGACTGGGTGAGCATCTAACGGAGGAGGGAATCGAGTTCCACAGGAACGGTGCAGCCCTCGAGAAATCTTGAAGGCGAGCAGCAGAGGTGGGAGTACGGACAGAAGATAGACATAAGTCTTTAGCAGATCGTAAGGGCCTAGACGGGACATACTTGTGTATAAGGGAGGATAGATAGGTGGCATGTGACATTTTCTCAGTTGGCCCTTTTTCTTTCTACCTCCAGGAACTTCTTCTGTGTTTATTTTTTTTTAGATATTTTAGGATGGAAATGTGAAATGGTATAGTCTCAAAATAGTATCACAATATCTTTTTTTTTTTGGAATGCTGTAGTCTCTCTTGTAGAAGGCCATGTGATCAATCAGATGAATTTTCAAGGCATTATCCACTATGAAAGGTAACCTAGTATGAATCTTTACGCATTTCTGTACCGTTTTAAATTTTAACAAACCATTTGTGCCACATAGAGGGAATATGAACATCCTGTGGTATTTGGTGTATCATATTGAGTACGAGCTGCACTAAACAGGTGCTATATTGGGTACAAAGTCTTGAAAGTTGAGAGAAATCTATTGATTTCCATGGTGATTGCCTCTTTGCTCCAAAATAGCATTTACTATGCTTTGATAAATCACACCTTACGTTTAGGAGGTTATGGAGCAATGAAAAGGTGAAGGAGCCATTTTGGTTGTGCAATTTTAAAAATATTTGATGTAGAAAATCAAATGATATTGCCTCCACGTGCCCCGGTGTCAAAACTGCATCTCAGGTACAATTTAAAATTTACATTACAAAAAAAATGTTCAGAATTAAGAACTTTTACGGTGACATGACTCTTCTTAAAACCGAAATACAAATGTGTGAATTTATTAGAACTAGCCCACTTCAAAGCAATTTGATATGTCTATATTTTTAAAAAAATGCTCTCTATGGCACAGTCTTTGATTTTTAATGCTTGAATGAAATGGTAACGGTTTTTCTACACAGATGCTTCTTTCTTTCTATTTTTTTTAAAAAAAAAATCAAACATAACATGTACGCATTACATTTTAAGGTAAGCAAATTCAAAGTTAATGAAATGCCTCTTATCATATTCCAGCTGTCAGCTTTTTACCAACGCTGCTGACGTTAAAATTTTTAATAAGCAATTGAAGATTACGCTCACATCAAAGATATATACTGGTTGGGAGAATTTTAATTGGGAATATGTAAGTATGTTAATAAAAATATCCCAATCCTATCTTTTTTTTTTTTTTTTTTTTTGTGGATGGTAAGATTGAACACCTCATTTTTTTAAAATGTGGATTTCTGTTGTAGACATCTGGATCTTTTCTGATGATTTACACTGTAATATATCAGACGTTTAAAGGGGAACGTACATTGTAAAAAGAAATTGGGGGCACACCAGAAACATGCACTTTGTAGGAATGGTGCTGCCATAGTGACCAACATTCCTACATAATAAGTTGCAGAGCACACATAAAAATAATTTTTTTAAATGTTATGTTTAAAGGCTACTTAAAATCCCCTATCTCAGCAAACAAACATGGGGATTTCGTTCCACCAAATGGCCATATTGTATTAAGCTCACCACTACTTCACAGAACCCCAGTATCGGTGGGTCGTACACTAATTCCAACGTGGGACATATATTATATAGAGCTAGTGCTAAATAAGCAAAAGTGCATTTAAATAATCTGTTGTAAGAGCATTGTGAACTTACCGTATATACTCGAGTATAAGCCGACCCGAATATAAGCCGAGGCCCCTAATTTTACCCAAAAAAACTGGGAAAACTTATTGACTCGAGTATAAGACTAGGGTGAGAAATGCAGCAGCTACTGGTAAATTTCTAAAGAAAATTAGATCCTAAAAAAAAAAAAAAATTGAATATTTATTTACAGTGTGTGTATAATGAATGCAGTGTGTGTGTATGAATGCAGTGTGAGTGTATGAATGCAGTGAGTGTATGAATGCAGTGAGTGTATGAATACAGTGAGTGTATGAATGCAGCGTGAGTGTATGAATGCAGCGTGTGTATGAGTGCAGCGTGTGTATGAGTGCAGCGTGTGTATGAATGCAGTGTGTGTGTATGAGTGCAGTGTGTGTATGAGTGCAGTGTGTGTGTATGAGTGCAGTGTGTGTGTATGAATGCAGTGTGTGTGTATGAATGCAGTGTGTGTGTATGAATGCAGTGTGTGTGTATGAATGCAGTGTGAGTGTATGAATGCAGCGTGTGTGTATGAATGCAGCGTGTGTGTATGAGTGCAGCGTGTGTATGAATGCAGTGTGTGTATGAGTGCAGTGTGAGTGTATGAATGCAGTGAGTGTATGAATGCAGCGTGAGTGTATGAATGCAGCGTGGGTATGAGTGCAGCGTGTGGGTATGAGTGCAGCGTGTGTATGAATGCAGTGTGTGTGTATGAGTGCAGTGTGTGTGTATGAATGTAGTGTGTGTGTATGAATGCAGTGTGAGTGTATGAATGTAGTGTGTGTATGAGTGCAGCGTGTGTATGAATGCAGTGTGTGTATGAGTGCAGTGTGTGTGTATGAGTGCAGTGTGTGTGTATGAATGCAGTGTGTGTGTGTGTGTGTATGAGTGGTGTGTGTGTGTGTATGAGTGCTGTGTGTGTGTGTGTGTGTGTGTTGCAGAGCCTTGGTGGGGGATGGGAATTTTTTTATTTTTTTTATTATTTTAATTTTTTTTATTATTATTTATTATTATTTTATTTTTTTATTTAATTATTATTATTTTTGTATTATTATTTATTATTTACTTTTTTATTTTTTATTATTACTAATTATTTTTTTTTTCGTCCCCCCTCCCTGCTTGATACATGGCAGGGAGGGGGGCTCCTTCCCTGGTGGTCCAGTGGGATTGGCAGTTCAGTGGGGGGAGAGGGGGGCTGGCAGAGCTGTACTTACCTTTCCTGCAGCTCCTGTCAGCTCTCTCCTCCTCCGCGCCGTCCGTGCAGCTCCCTCTGTCAGCTCACAGTGTAAGTCTCGCGAGAGCCGCGGCTCTCGCGAGACTTACACTGGGAGCTGACCGAGGTGCTGAACGGACGGCGCGGAGGAGGAGAGAGCTGACAGGAGCTGCAGGAAAGGTAAGTACAGCTCTGCCAGCACCCCTCTCCCCCCAGTCTGTATTATGGCAATGCAAATTGCCATAATACAGACTATGACTCGAGTATAAGCCGAGTTGGGGTTTTTTAGCACAAAAAATGTGCTAAAAAACTCGGCTTATACTCGAGTATATACGGTATATAATTTAAAATCAATGTGTTAAATACAATTAAAATAAATATTTGTTTGCTGAGATAGGTGATTTTAAGCAGCCTTATAAAATTTAAAAAATATTTTTATGCGTGAGCTGTAACTTAATCTGTATTATGTTTAAAGCGGGAACTGTTACATAGTTACATAGCTGAAAAGAGACTTGCGTCCATCAAGTTCAGCCTTCCTCACATATGCTTTTGCTGTTGATCCAAAAGAAGGCAAAAAACCCAGTCTGAAGCGCTTCCAATTTTGCAACAAACTAGGAAAAAATTCCTTCTTGACCCCAAAATAGCAGTCAGATGTCTCCTTGGATCAAGCAGCTATTATCCCACTAATTAGAAATTGTATCCCTGTATGTTATGTTTTTGCAAGTATTTATCCAATTGCAATTTAAACATCTCTATAGACTCAAAACCACCTCTTCCGGCAATGAATTCCATATCCTTATTGCTCTTACTGTAAAAAACCTTTTCTTTGCCTTAGATGAAATCTCCTTTCTTCCAGCCTAAATGTGTGACATCATGTCCTATGTATAGCCCTGTTTATGAATAGATTTCCAGATAATGGTTTGTACTGACCCCGAATATATTTGTATAATGTTATCATATCCCCTCTAAGGCGCCGTTTTTTCAAACTGAAGAGATTTAAATTTTTTAACCTTTCTTCATAACTAAAATGCTCCATTCCTTTTTTTATCAATTTTGTAGCTCGTCTCTGCACTTTTTCTAGTGCCATGATATCCTTCTTTAGAACAGGTGCCCAAAATTGCACAGCATATTCAAGGTGTGGTCTTACCAGCGATTTATAAAGAGGCAAAATTATATTTTCATCTCGAGAATTTATGCCCCTATTTATACATGACAAAACCTTACTGGCCTTAGCAACGGCAGATTGACATTGCATATTGCTACCTAATTTGTTGTCTATAACATTTCCCAAATCCTTCTCGTGTGTGGTTATCCCTAGTTCACTACCATTTAGGGTGTAAATTGCTTGTGCATTCTTAACCCCAAAGTGCATAACTTTGCATTTTTCTACGTTAAATTTCATCTGCCATTTTAGTGCCCAGTCCCCCAATCTATCCAAATCCCTCTGCAGCAAGGCAATATCCTGTTCACATTTTATTACTTTACAAAGTTTTGTGTCATCTGCAAACACTGATACATGGCTTTCAATGCCCATTTCAAGATCATTTATAAATATGTTAAATAGAAGCGGTCCCAAAACAGAACCCTGAGGGACACCACTTACCACTTTAGTCCAGCTTGAAAATTTACCATTTATGACAACTCGCTGTACTCTATCCTTAAGCCACTGTTCTACCCAAGAACAAGAATATTCATCTAGACCAATTTCTTTTAGTTGGAAGACTAACCTATTGTGAGGAACCGTATCAAATGCCTTGGCAAAATCCAAGTAGATCACATCCACTGCAACACCCTGATCTATATTTCTACTTACTTCTTCGTAGAATGCAATTAGGTTAGTTTGACATGACCTATGTTTCATAAAACCATGCTGATTATTGCTAATAACACAGTTCTTCCCAATGAATTCCTGAATATTATCCCTTAATAGCCGTTCAAATAATTTCCCTGTCACAGAAGTTAAGCTCACAGGTCTATAATTTCCAGGCAAGGATTTTGAACCCTTTTTAAATATAGGAACAACATCTGCCTTCCTCCAATCCTCCGGTACAATACCTGAAACAAAAGAATCTTGAAAAATTAAATACAGAGGTTCACTTATTTCCCCACTTAGCTCCTTAAGTACTCGTGGGGGGATACCGTCAGGCCCCGGAGCTTTATTTACATTAATTTTCTTTAATAGCTGTCGCACCTTGTCTTGAGTTATCCAATCACAAGTTATCTGCAAGTTTGTTGCAGCAATCATATGCATATCTCTTGCCATAGGATCCTCATTAATATATACCGAAGAAAAATTGTTATTTAAAATTTCTGCCTTTTCCTGGTCTTCATTGACTAACAGACCCATCTCTGTTTTCAGTGTACCTACACTTTCATTTTTTGTTTTTTTAGAATTAATGTACTTGAAAAATGTTTGGGGTTGGTTTTGCATTCTTTGGCTATCAATTTCTCATTTTCTAGTTTAGCCACTTTAATTGCCTTTTTGCAAGTATTATTGGCTTCCTTATATCTTATATAGGATGCATCTGATTGGTCCAATTTAAATGCTTTAAAAGCCCTTTTCTTATTTTTAATCTCTTGTTTTACTTCTCCACTAAGCCACATTGGTTTTCTTTTATATTTATTACCCAATGGTACATACTGTGAAATGTACCTTTCTAATATTTGTTTGAATAGTTTCCATTTTTCCTCAGTGTTTTTATCACTAAGGCGTTTATGCCAGTCGATATGTTGTAGAGCTGCCCTAATCTTATTAAAATTGGCTTTTTTAAAATTATACGTTTTAATATACCCCACCTGCTTTTGCTTTTTTGAGTTTATTTCAAAAGTTACCATATTGTGATCACTATTTCCCAAATGCTCCCCTACTTGAATGTTGGTTAAAAGATTAACATTGTTTGTTATAACGAGATCCAGACAAGCATCCTTTCTAGTTGGTCCTTGTACCAGTTGTGACATAAAGGTGTCATTTAACACATTCAAAAAACGGATTCCCCTAGCTGAAGTACTAGTCCCTCTATTCCAATTTATGTCCGGGTAATTAAAATCTCCAATAATTAATGTGTTCCCCCGATTTGCAGCTTCACCAATTTGCTCTAACAGCAGTTCTTCCTCATTAACATTTACATTTGGTGGTTTATAACATATCCCAACCAATAACGTATTTCCCTTTGTTTGCCCCAAGCAGATATCTACCCATAAAGCTTCCACATTTTCCTCGTCACACTCCACATGCCTAAGATTTGACTTGAACTCATGGTTGACATACAAACATACCCCACCACCCTTCTTGTTTTTCCTATCCTTCCTAAATAACGTGTACCCATTTAAGTTAACTGCCCAGTCATGTGTCTCATCCCACCATGTTTCTGTTATGCCTATTATATTGTATTGTTTAGTGTATGCTATTGCCTCTAGTTCCCCCATTTTGTTATATAGGCTCCTTGCATTAGTAAGCATACATTTAATATTACCATGAGTCATTTGTACTTTTTGTGAATCAATATTACATACCTCCTCTGTTCTGAGCTTCCCCCTCCCCCATCTCCACCCCCATTGTTCTGAGCTAAGGCCTATCTCATTTCTATGCTATCTCCATTTTATAGATTGCTTTGACCCTCCCCCCCTACTACTAGTTTAAAATCTCCTCCAACCTTCTAGCCATCCTATCCCCCAGCACAGCAGACCCTCTTCCGTTTAGGTGCAATCCATCATGTCTATACAGGTTGTACCCAAGCGCAAAATCGGCCCAGTGCTCTAAAAACCCAAAACCCTCTTTCCTGCACCAAGACTTCAGCCACGCATTGACCTCTCTAATCTCCCGCTGCCTTTCTGCTGTAGCGCGCGGCACAGGTAATATTTCTGAAAATATTACCTTGGAGGTCCTTTTCTTTAGTTTACTTCCTAGATCCCTGAACTCACTCTTTAGGACCTTCCATTTTCCTCTGACTTTGTCATTGGTACCAATATGGACCATGACAGCTGGGTCATCCCCAGCCCCTCCCAATAATCCCTCCACTCTGTCGGCAACATGCCGGACCCGAGCACCCGGGAGACAGCAAACTGTCCGGTTGAGTCGATCAGAGTGGCAGATTACCCTATCTACTCTCTTAATAATAGAGTCCCCTACCACCACAACCTGTCTAGACTTCCTTACCCTCTCAACCCGACCCGTACTAGAGGGGCTGTTCCCACGGCTAGAAGGAACAGCTTCCTGCAGTACAGCTACTCCTGAGCTGATGCACCCAACATCTTCCCTCAAACAGTCAAATCTGTTAGGCTGCACTAGATCAGGACTAGCTAAACCTTTCATCTTCCCTCCCCCTCTGCTTCCTCGCCCCACTGTTACCCAGCTATGTGCCTGTTCTCCATCTGTCTCATCTCCTCCCAATCCACTACCTGCACCCACTAAACTCTGCTCAGTGAGCAGCAGACTCCTCTCAAGATTATCAATCTCCCTCAGTGTTGCAATTTGCATCTCCAGATCTCCAATCCGAGCTTCCAGAAAAGCCACTCGCTCACACCCACCACAGAGGAATGGACCCTGGACAGATTTATCCAGGCATGCATACATGCAGCAGGATGTACACTGAGTCAAACTTGTAATCTTGCTAGCACTCATCCCCAGTTACCAAATAACACAAGTGAGCAAAAACAATATTTACCCTCTTGCTTTAAACTCCCTTGTAGTTTCAACTCCTGTTGTTTTAACTCCTACTTAAAAGAGACTACTTGAAATAGCCTACTTTCAAGCAAGCTCTGTGAGTCAGTAGTGGGTTTATATTGGCAATACAAATCCCACACAGGTGGAAATTAAGGGGCACTCCCCCTAATTAGCTCAGCAGCAGCAGCACCCACAAGGAGGGGAATAGAAACAACAAGAGAGAAAAAAAAGGAGGGAAAACGTTTTAAATAAAATCAGCTAGGAGAAAATATAGAAGAAAAATAAAAACAAATTAAAAAAATATATAAAAAATAAATAAAAATAAAATAAGGGTCACAGTTTAAATATATCCAGCAAAGAAAAATAAAATAATATATATGAAAAGGGGAAAAAAGTTACAAAAAAATTAAATAAATCAAAACAGCAGAGAGAAAAACAAATTAGAAAGAGTAAAAGTTGATAAAAATAATATACAAAACAAAAAATTTAAACCTGCTTTTTTTCCCACTTGGTATTAACTAATACCAGCCACAGTCCACCAGTTATCCAACAAACTCCTGTTGAGTTGCACCTTAGAATAAAACATTGAAAATCACATATATGTGTTGAATTTTTATTTTATATTTATATTAAAAATGTACAGGGTTATTCACTAAAGAGAAATTCCAAAACAAATTCAAAGTGATTTTTGAATTTAAGGCAAAGTATTTGAAATGGACGAATTGCTGAGTTATTGAATTTTTCCAGTTCAGCTATTTTGACCTTAAATTTTAAATTCACTTTGAATACACTTTGCATTCTCATTTTAGTAAATAAACCCTATGAGCAAATTGCATCACAATCCAGCTCACTCAAGGCACAGACAGGGCATAAATTACAAATGAGGAGTAGAAATAGAAACATTGTTTAATTTCTCTTCTTCTCTGTAAGCTTTCTCTATGCCAACTGCAAGAGCGTAAAATACAGACCTGATAATGATTGTCAGGGGACTAAGAAGGTGGCTCCGTGTGCTGAATAAAGGGCTGTGAATTTCTATATATGATTTGTTTGTTCACACCTCACAAATAAATGTTTGTCAAATATAAAAAATCATGGAAATCAACTCTTCTTATTTCAGGGCCAAATAATGATGATCACATACATGTAATTTCAATATAGCGATTTCTGGAGCTTGTGACTAGAAAAAGCCACATAAGAGGTTGGTCAGTCCTGACCTGAGTCATTTAATGTTTACGGCCACAACCCACCTACACTCCATACACATTTGGTGGGTTGTGCTGTGTATAGTGGATCTGAATATTTTAAGTATCCAGAGTGTCAGAAGATTTTTCCCACATATTCTATCCTGTCCTAAAAAAAAGTGACAAAAACAGAAATGGCAAGATTTCGGGAGAACCTCCCTTTCTCAAGTCTAAAGCATTTCTGAGCAAGACGACACAAAAAATTCAAAGTTGAGTTGTGATACAGGGGTTAAAGCGACATGGTGCAGATAAGACACAGGTTTGTTAGAAAATAGACACCATTCTTGCAGAGGGTCGTACATATTGTGTGTGAAGATCAAAGTGAGGGGGGAGAAAACAAACAAACAAAAAAACACAGTGCAGAAGATGTTTGCTTGTTTTTTTTCTCTCTTCCCCTCACTCTGTGATCTTCACACAAGATATTTATGACCCTCTACAAGAATTTAGTCCAATAAAAAAGGTATTACAATATACACATTGTATCTGGTTTTTACATCTACATCACTGGACTAAAACACTACAATCTCTACTTTAATACTTAACCAGATAAGTTATGAATTGAAAAGAAGAAATTACAATAATCAATAAATAAAATATGCTTTATTATACAATGAAAGTATTTATTTGCAATATATATATATATATATATATATATATATATATATATAGATAGATATATAGATAGATAGATATAGAAAGCTAAGGTGAAAATAAAATATATATCATATACAATAAAACATTTTTATATACATCGAAAATATAATTCACAATTTAAAAAAGGTACATTGTGCATTGAAAAGCTGTTCCCCTTCAATATATATTTTACATATACACAAGAGCCGGTATCTCTATCATCAATACATATATATATTTTGTTAAGTGCACTTTAATAATTGGAATGTTGCTAAGAGTGCTTTGTTAATGAACAATACATCTCTTAGGAAAAATAAAGCTAAGCCTCTATGCATTTATAATTCTTTCAAAAAGAATATGTATATGTGGAGGGGCTTTCACACAACTTATTTAAATCCTTGTGGAAAACATGAGTATGTAAAGAAAATTCAAGATGCAACCATAACATTGAACAAAAATTGAACACAAATTGTCTTCATGTGTTTGTTTTATCTACAGTAAATAACCACGGAAACATTAAAAAAAAAAAACAATTAGGTAGGTAAATTAGGTAGGTACTAACTAGTTTCACATTTAAAAACACATTGTCATTGAAATTGATAATGTTTTAACACTTTTATATGATTTCACGAAAAGTTTATTTTAAAGACATGTAGTATACTATAAAATGTGTGTAATAATAATAATGCACATGTATTCAATTTCTAGGTATATGGATTACGGTCTGTCCAGCAAAACCAACCAAAAATGAAGTTGTGCCCCCCCCCCCCCCACCCTCCCAAAAAACCCCAGGTATATTGTGCAGTTATAAATAATAAGAATTTCCAATCCCAGTGATATACTGTGATGGTAATAGCAAGACGTATGAATGAAGATGTATGAATGTTAGATTTAAGCATCAGGAGGTGCATCAAGGCATGGACGCTGTAGCCTAGAACACTTTTACCGTTTCTAATCCAAAATATAATAGATCATGTTTACCATATACAGCGCTGCAGATTATGTTGGCGCTTAAATATATTACAAATACATCTGCAAGCAGCAATATAAAGGTTGCCAAATGCAAAAGCCTGTAGAGAGCACGTAAGCAGATATTGCAGATGGAGACTTACAAGATATCAGTTTTATAAACGTAGACAATTTTGAAAATTAGGTTATGTAATTCAATAAGGCCAACAGGTACCAGGATAAATAACAAGCATGTTTGATTTTGTGGTTAGTAGTAGTATAAAAGTTATTTTAAACATTTGTGATGCAAATTTACAAAGTGGCTGACAAAGCACATGACTAACTCTAGTACTACTACCAAGTAGAGAGGATAACAACAGGCCTAAAAGCATGGATGCAGCACATGCATAGAAAGATTTTGGATACGATAAAGGACATTCAATGATTTACATTTTAAATTATATAGTGGGGATTTTTGGTCATTAATCATAAAAACCAGCATGGCTGCCAGACCATATGAAATATGGGCTTCACAATGCAACTTACAGTGGTGGATCTGTGGCGTACATACCAGGGCCGCCCCTGCGACCCTGTATGTACCCACTGGGCCAGCCTCTTCTCCTGGGGGCCCAGTGGCCCTGCTTACACCCGGCGGGCAGTCAGGCTGGCCGGTGCGCGAGGGAGCACTCTCCCCTGAGTGCTTCCTCTTCAGCTCCCTGACGTCAGATGACGTCATCTTCCGGCGCCGGCATCCCTACGCGGCGCGCGAGGGAGCTGAAGAGGAAGCACTCAGGGGTGAGTGCTCCCTCGCGCACCGGCCAACCAGATAGACAGCCCGCCCAGTGACCGGCCGCCCAGGAGCCCAGCAGCACCACTGGACCCCAGGGAATCCCCTCCGCACTCCAAAAGGTAGGGAGGCTGGGGGGATTAAATAAAAAAACGTGTGTGAGTGTTAGTGTGTGAGTGTTAGTGTGTGTGAAGGTTAGTGTGTGAGTGTTAGTGTGTGTGAGTGTTAGTGTGTGAGTGTTAGTGTGTGTGAGTGTTAGTGTGTGTGAGTGTAAGTGTGTGTGAGTGTTAGTGAGTGTGTGTGTGTGAGTGAGTGTGTGAGTGAGTGTTAGTGTGTGTGAGTGAGTGTTAGTGTGTGTGTGTGTGTGTTAGTGTGAGTGTTGGTGTTTGTGTTAGAGTGTGTGTGTCTGCTAGTGAGTGTCAGTGAGTGTGTTACTGTGTGTGTCTGTTACTGAGTGGGTTTGTGTGTGTGTTAGTGAGTCTGTTTGATGTCTGTTAGTGAGTGTGTGTTTGTCAGTGAGAGTGTATGTTTTGTAAGTGAGTGTGTATGTATGTCTGCCGCTGAGTGTGTCTCTGTCCATAAATGTGTGTGTCTGTTAGCTAGTGTGTATGCATTTGTTAGTGAGTGTGTGTGTGTGTCTTCAGCACTTACCTTTCTCCAGCGCCGGACTCCCATGGTGCTGGGGATCCCTCCGCCTCTCAGCTCCGAATGCGCATGCACGGCAAGAGCCGCGCACGCATTCAAACCGCCCATAGGAAAGCATTACTCAATGCTTTCCTATGGACGTTCAGTGTCTTAAAATGGCGGAAGCGCCTCTAGCGGCTGTCAGTGAGACAGCCACTAGAGGCTGGATTAACCCTCAGTGAAACATAACAGTTTATCTGAAACTGCTATGCTTTCAGCTGCAGGGTTAAAACTAGAGGGACCTGACGCCCAGACCACTTCATTGAGCTGATGTGATCTGGGTGTCTGTAGTGGTCCTTTAAGTGTGTGTGCATCTGCATGCACTGGCGTACATACCGCGGTCGCAGCCCTGCAACCCCTGAGACCAGGTGCCCGCCGCCATATGTTGCTGCCCCGGCCCGCGCAGAGTAAGCGCGAGGGGGGGGGAGAGGGCACGGATCAATTTTCGCACCGGGGCCCCATGGGTCATGTGTACGCCACTGTCTGCATTAGTGAGTATACTCATTTTCAGCACTAACACATTAATTATTTAGTTTTAACACTGTTTTTAATTGCTTTCATCACTTATGTTTGTATACTCACTATGCTCTTACTAGTATTTAACACTGTTTTATTTATAACACTATTTCTATTTATTTGTCTCCCACATTGTAGTGTAGGACCCACCAATAATGGGGTACTTTGAAAGTAGTGGTGGGCTTAACAACATATGGCCATATGGTGGAACCAAATCCCCATATTTATACTTACCGTATATACATTTTTTGTGCTGAAAAAACCCAACTCGGCTTATACTCGAGACAGAGTCTGTATTATGGCAATTTGCATTGCCATAATACAGACCGGGGGAGAGGGGGGCTGGCAGAGCTGTACTTACCTGTCCTGCAGCTCCTGTCAGCTCTCTCCTCCTCCGCGCCGTCCGTTCAGCACCTCGGTCAGCTCCCAGTGTCGTGGCTCTCGCGAGACTTACACTGGGAGCTGACAGAGGGAGCTGCACAGACCGCACAGAGGAGGAGGGAGCTGACAGGAGCTGCAGGACAGGTAAGTACAGCTCTGCCAGCCCCCCTCTCCCCCCCACTGAACTGCCAATGACACTGGACCACCAGGGAAGGAGCCCCCCTCCCTGCTATGTATCAAGCAGGGAGGGGGGACGAAAAAAATATATAATAAAAAAAAATAATAATAATAATTCAATCAAATAATAAATAATAATAATGAAAAAAAAATAATAATATTAAAAAATAAAATAATAATTAATAAAATAATTAATAATATATCAAAATGCCCACCCCCACCAACACATACACAAACACACACTGCATCACACACACTCACACTTCATTCATATACACACATTGCACTCACACACTGCACTCACACACACTGCACTCACACACACACTGCACTCATACACACACACTGCACTCACACACACACACTGCACGCACACACACACACTGCACTCACACACACACACTGCACTCATACACACACACTGCACTCATACACACTGCACTCATACACACTGCACTCATACACACACACTGCACTCATACACACACACTGCACTCATACATACACGCACTGCACTCATACACGCACTGCACTCATACACGCACTGCACTCATACACGCACACTGCATTCATTATATACACACACTGGAAATAAATATTCAATTAATATATACGCACACACTGCACTCATACGCACACACACTGCACTCATACACACACACTGCACTCACACTGCACTCATACACACACACTGCACTCATACACGCACTGCACTCATACACTGCACTCATACGCACACACTGCATTCATACGCACACACTGCATTCATTATATACCCACACTATAAATAAATATTCAATTAATATAATTTTTTTAGGATCTAATTTTATTTAGAAATTTACCAGTAGCTGCTGCATTTCCCACCCTAGTCTTATACTCGAGTCAATAAGTTTTCCCAGTTTTTTTGGGTAAAATTAGGGGCCTCGGCTTATATTCGGGTCGGCTTATACTCGAGTATATACGGTAGTTAGGCATTTTAGTAGCCTTCTTTGTTTTTTGTATTGTTTTGTAGTCTGAGTGCGCCGCACTATTTATTTTTTCTGTCCAGCAAAACCAACCAAAAATGAAGTTGTGCCCCCCCACCCTCCCAAAAAAAAAACAGGTATATTGTGCAGTTATAAATAATACGAAATTCCAATTCCAGTGATATACTGTGATGGTAATAGCAAGATGTATGAATGAAGATGTATGAATGTTAGATTTAAGCATCAGGAGGTGCATCAAGGCAAGGACGCTGTAGCCTAGAACACTTTTACCGTTTCTAATCCAAAATATAATAGATCATGTTTACCATATACAGCGCTGCAGATTATGTTGGCGCTTAAATATATTACAAACACATCTGCAAGCAGCAATATAAAGGTTGCCAAATGCAAAAGCCTGTAGAGAGCACGTAAGCAGATATTGCAGATGGAGACTTACAATTAGGTTATGTAATTCAATAAGGCCAACAGGTGCCAGGATAAATAACAAGCTGTTAAAATGTTTGATTTTGTGGTTAGTAGTAGTATAAAAGTTATTTTAAACATTTGTGACGCCAATTTACAAAGTGGCTGACAAAGCACATGACTAACTAGTACTACTACCAAGTAGAGAGGATAACAACAGGCCTAAAAGCATGGATGCAGCACATGCATAGAAAGATTTTGGATAAGATAAAGGATATTCAAAGATTTACATTTTAAATTATATAGTGGGGATTTTTGGTCATTAATCATAAAAAACAGCATGGCTGCCAGACCGTATGATATATGGGCTTCACAATGCAACTTACAGAGCACACCATAACTTATCACCACATTGTTGTAAAGAATTTTTGATTCTGACGGTTTTTTTTTTACAAATGCACTGTAATATCGGTTAAGATTTCAATACAGCTGCCAGTTAAACCTCGTAACTAATTGACATTTACAGGTGAAACAAGCATAAGAGCATGCACGTAGCAAGTGCATAACTAGCATATAGATAAGTTATTTACAGGGATTTGTATTCACGGTAAAAATCTAAATTTATACAACATATTGTACATTTTACATGATTGTCAAATTCAAAATGACCACCGAGCTTTGCGACCTTGTACTTCTATGTGACCGATGGCATGTTATTGCGTAATCATATTTTTTTTACAATACGTGTTATAGTTCAGTAGTGAAATATATGCACCTTCATGTAATTGGCGTGGATATATGTGCCAAATATAACATTGTCCTAACAACTGGTTTCAGCTTAAAATGTTTTTGTATGAATTATAAGCAAACAACATTTCTTGCATGACTATGTCACAACAACATGACCGTGCACCGCAATATGTAAATCTGTAGCATAAATAGTTCTGGAAAAGCAGATGTTTCATGGGACCTATGACTATGTGCATAGGCGTGCGCAGCCTATTGTATAAGGGTGTGCACCCTAAAGCACAAACACACACGCCGCGTATATATATATATACATATATATATATATATATATATACACACACACACATACGCATACATTGCTGTGTGTGTGTGTAGGCACTGTGTGTGTGTGAAGGTGCTGTGTGTGTGAGGGCGATGTGTTTAAGGGTGCTGTGTCTGTGAGGAGCGCTGTGTGTGTAAGGG
Source organism: Pelobates fuscus (assembly GCF_036172605.1). NCBI lineage: Eukaryota > Metazoa > Chordata > Amphibia > Anura > Pelobatidae > Pelobates > Pelobates fuscus. Next base: position 458,542,927 of record NC_086317.1, read on the forward strand.
CACTGTGTGTGTAAGGGCGCTGTGTGTGTAAGGATGCTGTGTGTGTAAGGGCACTGTGTGTGTAAGGGCGCTGTGTGTGTTAGGGCGCTGTGTGTGTGTGTAAGGGTGCTGTGTGTGTGTGAAGGCACTGTGTGTGTGTGAAGGCACTGTGTGTGTGTGGGCGCTGTATGTGTAAGGGTGCTGTATGTGTGTGTAAGGGTGCTGTGTATGTGTAAGGGTGTTGTTAGTGTGTATATGTGAGGGTGATGTGTGTGTGTGTGAGGGTTCTGTTAGTGTGTGTGTGTAAGGGTGATGTGTGTATGTGTAAGGGTGCTGTGTGTGTAAGGGTGCGGTGTGTGTGTGTATGTGTAAGGGTGCTGTGTGTGTAGATGCTGTTTCTGGGGGGTGCTGTTTGTGTGCTGTATGTGTGTGCTGTGGGTGTGGATGCTGTGTGTGTGGGGGGTTCTGTTTGTGTGCTGTATGTGGGTGCTGTGTGTGTGTGCTGTATGTTTGGGGGATTGTGTGTATTGTGTGGGGGCCGTTTAGTAAATATCCCCCCTCCCTTCTTACTTTATGTAGGGAGGGGGGATTTTTGTTCCTTGCTGCCTTCCCTGGTGGTCCAGTGGAGATGGGGGCAGGTCAGTTAATATCCCCCCTCCCTTGTTACCTTATGTAGGGAGGGGGGGTCATTTCTGCTGCTGCCTTCCTTCCCTGGTGGTCCAGTGGAGAGTGAACTCTAGCCTGCGGTGCTAGAGTTCACTCTCGCAAGATCTGAGCGTTGCCGCAGCAACGCTCAGATCTCGCAAGAGGAACCCGGCGGAGCTACTGGCAAGAGCTCCCCGGGTCCTCTCCTGCCTCCCTCCCTGCCTGTGGGTTGGTGGGGAGGGAGGCTTAGAGCAGAGCCGGTCTCACTCCATAGGCGTGCCGCGGGGATTAGGGTGTGCCCAGGCACACCTGGCACACCCCGTGCGCACGCCTATGACTATGTGGTTGCAAAGGATATAGAGCACTATCGATCTCTAAAAGAAAAGAACAACAATCAAGAAGGGGGAGTGCAGGGGCATTTTTTTAAATTTACCGGGACCTCTGGTCATGAGGCCCACGTCTCCACTGGTGGCAGCCTTCTCTGGTCCCTGGTGGAATCATTGGGGATGGTCCTGGCGGGGAGGAGGATACTGGTTCGGACGATGGAGCACCGCAACGCACTATTTCATCAATAATGGAAAGTCTCATGTGCTCCATTAATAGAAAGAGTGGGAGAAGGGTCAGCGCTAATATAAATAGAATATAGGCAGCAGCCCAACAAAGGGTAACCCTCAAACCCTCTGAAGATAAAACATGTGACACAAAAAACAGAAGTAGGGCTGCGCCAAGAAGTATGTATTAATAATAGTAAGTAGTAATAATAGTATATACAATAGACCTAAGACAATATAATTAGTATAGTCTCATAAAGCCAATGGTGCAATATGTACTGACAAGTGAAGATAAATTAAATGTAAATAAAAGTAAGTTCAACTCACATTTAAAAGAGCTATATCCAGCTCGGGTGTGAAGAGCGTACAGCGGTATAATCCCCGCTTAAAGGATGTTTGATAGGAGTCGTCCAGAGGGGTGAAGGATGGAATATCCATTTTTCCCAATAAGCGGTGATGTCCAACACTCAGGAAAGGAAAATATAAAAGACAACTAATAGTGCTCTCAGTAAAATAAAAATGCAATAAACATAAGTAAAATTGTACTCACAAGTGGAGTGCAGGCAAACTGCACTATGGTATCAGCGTGGGTGGTATGATCCCCACCTCAGGATATACTTGGAGTCACACGTAGATAAAAGCAGGTAAAAGTAGGCCAGGCAAAAATTTCTAAATATAAAAATGTGTAATTCAAAAGATGATTGGCACAATCGTGTAACCAAAAAACCTCTTATTAAGAAAGTTACACAATTAAAATAACAATAACGCGTTTCGCCACTAAGGCTTTTTCAAATGAGATAAAATTTCAAACCTGGCTATTCTGAGTATATATAGGGATCTAATTGCTTAAAATTGGCACCAAAAATTAAACCACAGAGTTGTGCAGCCAATAGAATACAAGAATATACATACATAGTTAAAACATGAAAGAAAGGCATACTGAAGGGATTCTGAGTGTAATTGATTTCAACACTAGTTTTAACCCCTTAAGGACCGGACTGTTTTTGCGATGTTGTACATTTGCGACCAGGCATCTTTTTACACTTTTGTGGTGTTTGTGTTTAGCTGTAATTTTCCGCTCTCTCATTTACTGTTCCCATACAAATTATATATTGTTTTTTTCAGGACAAAAGGGGCTTTCTTTACATACCATTATTTATATAATCTCATGTTATTTAATTTTTAAAAAATGAAAAAATATGATGAAAAATTGAAAATAATACATGTTTTTTGACTTTTATGTGAAAAATCTTTTACTCATCTACAAAAGCGAATGAAAAAACTGCTAAATAGATTCAAAATTTTGTCCTGAGTTTAAAAATACCCAGTGTTTACATGCTTTTTGCTACTTTTTTGCATGTTATAGGGCTATAAGTACAAGTAGGATATTGCGGTTTCAAAACATACATTTTTAAAATGTATCAATAGTGACATTGTAACACTATTATCTGTCATAAATCGCTGAATAACACCCCACATGTACATATTTTTTTTAAAGTAGACAACCCAGGGTATTCAATATGGGGTATGTCCAGACTTTTTTAGTAGCCACTTAGTCGCAAACACTGGCCAAAGTTCGCGTTCATATTTGTTTGTGTGTGAAAAAAGTAAAAAACTAAATTGAACGCTAATTTTGGCCAGTGTTTGTGACTAAGTGGTTACTAAAAAAGACTGGACATACTATTGCAATACCTTCGGTTGTCTTCTTTTGCAAATGGTATGCCATCATGGGGGTAATTCTCATTCCTGGGCTACCATACGCTCTCAAAGGCAACGTAACCAACCTGGCCATTTTCAATGTAAAAATATTTGACCCATATATTTGACCCTGTAACTTTCAAAAACGCTATAAAACCTGTACATGGGGGGTACTGTTATACTCAGGAGACTTTGCTGAACACAAATATTAGTGTTTCAAAACGTGAAAATGTATCACAACAATTATATCATCAGTAAAAGTGCTGTTTGTGTGTGAAAAATGCAAAAAAAGTCACTTTCACTGACAATATCATCGCTGTGATATGTTTTACTGTTTTGAATCACTAATATTTGTGTTCAGCAAAGTCTCCCGAGTAAAACAGTACCCCCCATGTACAGGTTTTAGGGTGTCGTAGAACGTTACAGGGTAAAATACAGTGATAGCAAATTAAATTCTCTGGACTTTCTGCCTGGGTTGGCAGGCAGGTCCCTTAAATTGCAATCAATAAAATAACTTAATTATGTAAAAATATTACATAAATACGCACGTAGAATTTAAATCTATATGCATATTTATATATTTGAAGTCTACGTGTATATTTATATAATTATTTATGTAATTTTGTATATGGACATATGAATAGTTTGTATTCTTTTTATTTATTTATATATACATAGATATATATACAATTTCATTCTAAGTGTATTTTGATATAAATATATATATTAATATCAAAATACAGTTAGAATAAAATTTCATATAGATATATAATTTTTTTTTCAATTTTGATTATTATTTTACATGTTTAATTTAATTTAAATTACTTATTATTTGTATTTTATAATAATATATTTATATACAATATATATAGTTATTATATATATATTATATACGTGTGTAAATTAATTATAAGTGTATTTTTATATTAATATATGTACATATTAATATAAAAATACACTTAGCATGACATTATATATATCATATATATATACACATATATAATAATAATTTTTTTTAATTCACTTTAACTTAATTTTTTTTTATGATTTTACAGCAGCAGGGAGACTGCCTGTCAGCACAGACAGTCCCCCTGCAGGCAGACACATCGGGTAAGTACATCTTAAATTTAGGATGGTTCAGGACCGTCGTCGGTCGGCAATGGAAAAATGCCGATGACGGTCCTGAACCGTCCTGCGTCCTTAAGGGGTTAAAAACCGAAGCTTCTATGACTAGTAATGATTACGTTTTTTTTTTTTTTTTATTTAAAACACAGAAATACACAAACAATTTGCATTGCATCTTGGGAAATGTGGTCCTGCTATTAACATTTTTTTGAACACATAAAGCAAAAGAACAGCTACTTGGATATAATTGATGTAGGGGAAGGGCAAATAGAAATATGGGAACATTTTGCAAATTACACATCAATATTAAGGAGGATGATATGTATCAATAACCAAAAAATCTAATAAGTACATCCTGGTGGTATGTAGAAATTAGTAGTGTGTAAAAGTCAAATGAATGACACAGTTACACATAAATAAAATACGGAGAGACAAAATGAATAATCTTCAGAGAATGAAAAAGGAAAAATAATTAAAACCAATGACATAGAACCCATAAAAATATAAAAAAGGACAGTAAAAAAAGGGGAAAAATCATAAGAAATTATGTAAGTCAAAATAAGCATTTAGGCCATGGCGGGCAAGGGTCTGTAAATTAAACACCCACTCCATTTCCAGTTTATCTATTTTTGATATTTCTACAATGTTCTCCTGGTCTCGTTTTAAGGCATCTCGTGGTCATACCTACATACTGGAGGCTGCAGAGGCACTCCAGTAAGTAAATCACATTGTTGGTATTGCACCCAATAAAATATTTAATATTATAACTTTTGTTTGTTCTATTTGATTTAAAATGGGTGACTTTGGACTGGGTGGAAGGATCAGTGCTCTTACATACAATGCATCTTTTGCATTTATAAAATCCTTTTACTCCTTCTAAGAACGTACTGTGGGTGTGACGGACCGCCTGCCACCCCAACCGGGTACCTCCATCAATCGATGCTCCTAGTACTTTCCGAAGGCTCGAAGCACTCCACCAGACACCATAACCATTTCAGATCCCACGAGCCACGGCAGCTTGGTTGGGGCATTGCCATCTCCTACCCACTCTGGACCTATGACCAGGATCCAGCTTCCAGTGGGTAGACCTCTCTTAGTCCAGAGAGCGTAGCAAGAACAGCTCTTAGAAGAGCTAGTGGTTATGCTCAGGGGAGTATAGTGATTATAGCAATCCCCCAGAGTGTAGTTCTCCAATCCCCCAAACGTGAGACTAAACTTCATGAAGGTGCAAGATGATCTGAGCTTTAATGGTTCAGGTTGGCTTTTATACAATTCTTCAGGCCAGGGGAACACCCCTTGGAGCTGATGGGGCACAGGAACACAAAGGACACAAATCAATTAGAACAAACATACAGTCTGTGACACTCTGATGTACAGCACACAATCCCTCCCCTCTGCTTGGGAGATAATTGAGTAAAGTCCTGTAAGTAACTCAATTATCTCCAGGCAGAAAAAACACATTTTCACAAAGTTCAGAAAGTACCCCAAAACATGACATACCCCCAAGAACATCCCCGGGTAGCCCTGATCTGGGCGAACAACATATCCAAAAATCATCCAGATCAGAGCAGGGGTTCAAAAGTTTCATGGAAGTCTCTTTTTGACCAGCCGCAAGCATGGCTTCATGCCCAAAATAGTTCCAGAGAATTAGGCTGTGCAGCCGGTCTATTCCAAAGTGTTGAAATAAAGTTCCAATCGTTGAACGGAGCCGTTCATGCACAGAGTCAGTGAGTGTACCTGGTTCGGTAGCTTATTTCTACTGAACGGTTCTTTGTTCGTGCATATTTAGCCGAACATAGATGGAGGTGGAAGCCCCAGATTTAGGGAACACAGAGGGTCAATCATTCATAAAGATAAAGAATCCCCGTTAGCAAGGCATTTCCAATCTATGCATGATGGTGATCCAACACAGACTTCAGTGATCGGCATAGAACAAATTCCATAAAAGAAAAGAATAATATTCTAAACAGGAAACAAGCCCTTATCATGGCAGAAAAATGGATCTTTAAGTTAAACACACTAAATCCATATGGTCTTAATGAGGGATTGGAACAAATTACATAGGTGCTTAGGTGCTTTAGTGTTCCTTTAAGTGTTCTATACAGGACTTATTACTGATCATGCAAAGATTTGCGGATGTTAAAATCGCTACTATTCAGTCTGATGTCACTCTCCGCCTCTTAAAGGAACACTATAGTCACCTAAATTACTTTAGCTAAATAAAGCAGTTTTAGTGTATAGATCATTCCCCTGCAATTTCACTGCTAAATTCACTGTCATTTAGGAGTTAAATCACTTTGTTTCTGTTTATGCAGCCCTAGCCACACCTCCCCTGACTATGATTGACAGAGCCTGCATGAAAATAAAACTGGTTTCACTTTCAAATAGATATAATTTACCTTAACCCCTTAAGGGCACATGACATGTGTGACATGCCATGATTCCCTTTTATTCCAGAAGCTTGGTCCTTAAGGGGTTAAATAATTGTATCTCAATCTCTAAATTAAACTTTAATCACATACAGGAGGCTCTTGCAGGGTCTAGCAAGCTATATACATAGCTTATACATAGCAGGGGATAAGAAAATCTTAATAAAACAGAACTTGCAATAAAGAAAGCCTAAATAGGGCTCTCTTTACAGGAAGTGTTTATGGAAGGCTGTGCAAGTCACATGCAGGGATGTGTGACTAGGGTTAATAAACAAAGGGATTTAACTCCTAAATGGTAGAGGATTGAGCAGTGAGGCTGCAGGGGCATGTTCTATACACCAAAATTGCTTCATTAAGCTAAAGTTGTTTAGGTGACTATAGTGTCCCTTTAAGGCTACTTATTCTGAAGGAAATGTCTCTAGCATTTTTTGCTATTAAAGTTTAGAAATCGAAATCAGCATTCTAATAACTTTGTATATGCTATTTTGGGATTTCAGCAGATATTGGACCTTTTGTGAGTAAATTTTAGACTAATCTGGCTATTGAGATGTCTACTGGAAGTAAAGGGAACCTATGGAGTCAAGTGAAAAAGCCTGGTCTGCTGAATCTGATGCTCTCAGCCAGTGAATAGCCAGCAGCATTTGCATCCAGCTTCTGCTGCTGTGCATAAGCCAGATGTCAAATCCTGCTTCACTAACTGCTTCCTGCTTCAATAACTAATGCTTTATGTATGAGTGTGTCCTCTTTTTTAATTTTATAAAAAGCGCAGATTTTATTAGAAATTTTCACTTTTTATAAATTAACTTGGTACCACCCCTTAGCTTTCAAGCAGACAACCGGTCAATATACTTCCTGGTTTGGTTAGCTCAGCTAAGCTAAACTCCATAGACAGTCAATTGCCCAGAGCACCTGTCTTGCAAAGACTTCTCATTCAGCTGCATTGGAAAGTGTGTGATTGGACAGCCACAGAAAGTCTGGGTGGGGGTTAGAAGGGGAGTGTTTGCAAAGATTGCAGACAAGGGAACTGCCGCTTCTGCAAGATGTTAAATATAGCCCCAATGAAAAAATGCATAATTAAATGCATGCATGTTTTCATTGGGGGTACATCTTCTAAACAGTGACTTAAAAAATAATAATTTATTTGGGCATTGGAGTGTCCCGTTAAAACCCTTTCAGACACTCAGGGCTGGCGCTTCCTATAAGGTGAACTAGGCAGCCACCTAGGGCGCCATATAGGAGGGGGCACCCTGCGCCCCCATCGCCTGCCAATTAAATGTTGCAGCCGCCTGAGCGCTCTATAGAGAGCGCTCAGGCGGCTGCCGCACTGCCTCACCTCCCCTGTAGCGTGGCCGAGCTCCTCTCCGGTCCATAACCCGGCCGGACTGACAGGAAGTGCACACTTAGTGTGCACTTCCTATCAGTCCGGTCGGGTACAGGAAACACAAGCTCCTGTACCGCGGACCGGAGAGGAGCTCGGCCACGCTACAGGGGAGGTGAGGTTAGGAGGAGAACTGGGGGAGGGGAGGGGGGTAAGAAGAACTGGGGGGTAAGAAGAACGAGGGGAGGGGATGGGGTAAGAAGAAGAGGGAAGATGGGGGAGTAAGAAGAAAACAAGGGAGGGGGAGTAAGAAGAAGACAAGTGGAGGGGGGAGTAAGAAGAAGACAAGTGGGGGGTAAGAAGGGGGAGTACGAATAGGGGTGGGGGGAGTAAGAAGAAGAGGGGTGGGGGGAGTAAGAAGAAGAGGGGTGGGGGTGAGTAAGAAGAAGAGGGGAGGGTGAGTAAGAAGAAAGGGGGGGAGTAAGAAGAAAGGGGGAGGGGGAGTAAGAAAAAGACAAGTGGAGGGGGGTAAGAAGAAGAGGGGAAGGGGAGTAAGAAGAAAGAGGGGAGGGGGAGTAAGAAGAAGACAAGTGGAGGGGGGAGTAAGAAGAAAGGGGGGAGTAAGAAGAACACAGGGAGGGGGGAGTAAGAAGAACACAGGGAGGGAGTGAGGAGAGGGGGAGGTGAGAAGAACACAGGGAGGGGGGAGTGAGAAGAACACAGGGAGGGGGGTGAGGAGAGGGGGAGGTGAGAAGAACACAGGGAGGGGGGAGTGAGAAGAACACAGGGAGAGGGGGGTGAGGAGAAGTGGAGATGAGGAGAAGGGGAGGTGAGGAAAACACAGGGAGGGTGGGTGGGTGTGAGAAGAGACCCCCAGGGGAGGGTGGGGGAGTGGAGAGACCACTAAGGGGCAGGGTAGAGGTCTAAGGGACAGAAGGGAGAGCTCTTTCACACTACACGCACACACACAATGCATCCCTATACATACACAGAAACACACAATGCATCCCTTACACACACATGCAAACACACACACACACTGCTTCTCTTACATACACACAGAAACAATGCATTTCTTACACACACTCAATGCACACACTTACAGGCACACACCTTGCATCCCTTATGCATACAAGCGCAGATTCACACCATGGATCCCTTACAGACAACCACAAACACACACTGCTTCCACTACACACAAACACACTGCATCACCTACACAAACTGGTATGCTTATACACTACATTCCATAAGCACACACATTAGATCCTCTACAATAACACATAACACATCCCCTACACACTACACTCCCTGTGAGCGAATTTAATGGGTGGAACATATAGGTGGACTTATGGGTGGGCCTTATGGGCACACTCACCGTCAGGCCCTGGGGCCCAGACCTTGAGCTGTGCAAGGGGCCTCAAAAAATGGAGCTGCTTCCTGAGCTCCCAGAACATTGAATTTTGTGACCACAGTTACAAACAGCCTCCAGAGATCCGGTTCTACACCAGACCAGTGGAGCCAAACTGCAGCCAGTGCCCATCACCATCTTCATCTGGTTGTAAGTAGGCAATCTAGTATATTATTAGTGACACTAATCTCTAATTAACCTCACATTAAAGGGGCCCTATAGTCCCCAGAACCACTGCAGCTTAATGAAGTGGTTCCAGTGTCTATAGCCTGTCCCTGCAGGCTTTTTTAATGTAAACACAGTGTGCAGCACTGGCGTTAGTTCATATGGCAGATCATATGGGTGGGGCATTGTGATGTCACATGGGGGGCGGCAAATTTTTATTTTGCCTAGGGCGGCAAAAATTCTTGCACCGGTCCTGCAGACACTTACCTGAATCCAGCGCCGATGTCCCTCGGTGCTTGGTCAGGCTCCACCCCGCTCCTCCCCCACTGACGTCCGCCAAAGGGGGAGACCTAACGCGCATGCGTGCCAATGGCCGCGCGTGTGCATTAGACCTCCCCATAGGAAAGCATTATTCAATGTTTTCCTATGGGGATTCCTGCGACGCTGGAGGTCCTCAGGCAGAGCGTGAGGACGTCCAGCGTTGTTTAAGCGACCAAAAAGTTGTTTAAGAACCCGGAAGTCCCTCTAGTGGCTGTCTGATAGACAGCCACTAGAGGAGGACTTAACCCTGCAAGGTAATTATTGCAGTTTATAAACACTACAATAATTACACTTGCAGAATTACGTCAACCGTGGACACAGTATCCAGGATGTGAAGCGTTTGATACTTTTTGGGGGGATCGTTCCGCACCCAGAGGGAGAGAAAAATATAGGAGGTCAAGCTAATATGCCAGTTTAAGGCATTAAGAGAGACAGTGAATTTATTTCACAATATAACTTTACTAATTAATAATCCTTCTACAAGCCCTGGATTACTGCAGTGAACTTATTTCAAAGGGCAAATATTTGACACCTTCCTGTATCTGGCATGTTTTTAATTGTTTTATTGCCCCCCTTACCCGGGAGTGGAGTGATCAGGGATGCTGTGACCAAACTGATTTTATCTGTTGGATCTCTGTAGAACTGGCTAATTTACTGCTGAGAACATTCTTTAATACTCTGTATCTTCCATGCACCCTATCCTTCTTCTCTATCCTTCACACAGCCGATGGACCTGCACACCTCTCCAACAGCATTCACTGCATCCCTTATTCTGGCCTAGGTAGCCTTCTTCCCCTATGATCCAGTCGAAGAACAGAGTATTTATTTTTCCTTGGTGATGGCAGCCACCAGCGCACAGTTTTCAACGTTTCTGAAAGGGGGGCCCCGTGATCTTTCACCAAGAGGGGCCTCCTCAGATGAGGAGTCTGTACTACTAGAAGTAGGGCCAATTTTCTCCCAGGCAAATCCTCCCAAACTTCCTCCTACCCTCCTCCCTGGGAGCCCCTTCCCTGCCTCTAGAACACATACCTTCCCTCCCACCACCCTGCCTGGGCAAATCCTCCGCAACTCCCTCACCCTCCTTAAACGCTTGGCTTCCCTCCCGCTACCCTCCCTGCTCCTAGAATGCCTATGTTCCCACACACCACTCTCCCTGCCTCTAGAACGCCTATCTTCCCTCGCACCACCCTCTCTGCCCCTAGAATGCTTAGCTTCCCTCGCACCACTCTCCCTGCACCTAGAATGCTTATCTTCCCTCGCACCACCCTCCCTGACCCTAGAATGCTTAAATTACCTCGCAACACCCTCCCTGCCCCTAGAACACCTACGTTCCCTTGTTCCCTCCCTCCACCCTCCCTGGGCAAATCCCCCAAACTACCCCACTACCACCACTCTCCCTGGGGGACGCTACACTGCTCTGCCTACCAGCCAAAACTACCCCACTACCACCACCACCACAACTCTCCTTGTGGGACCCTACACTGCTCTCCGTACCAGACAGCTCTCTGCTCTCACACTCTGCCCAGTCTCACTCTCTTTGCTCAGTCTCACTCTCTCTGCTTAGTCTCTCTCTCTGCTCACTGCTCCTAAACTCTCCACAAAGATGGTGTCACAGGGGTGGGATTATATAGTGTGCAGAGTCTTGCATGCTGGTGGTGCTCCCTGATGGGCTGCACTAGCTGGTAGTGCTCCCTGATTGACTGCACTAGCTGGTAGTGCTCGCTGATTGGCTGCACTATCTGTGCAGTGAAAATATCATCAATTTTGTAAATTGCCTTTATACTAAACTAACACTACTAATTATTAAATAAAACCCAGACCACTTCTTTAAGCTTAAGTGGTCTGGGTGCTGCTGTGGTCCACTATACAATTGCTGTTTAAGAAAAAAAACACACAAATGTTTATTTTTCAAAACAAATTACATTGTGAAGTCAAGAAGCGCCGAAGGAACTAAGCGACGTTGTTCCAAAACGCCGAAGTCCCCGAAGTGACAATGTCCCCGAAGTGACGAAGTCCCGAAGTGAAACGCCATTGGTCCGAATTGCCGAAGCAGACAACATTTTTTATTTACATGAATTTTCGAACTTGAACCAAACCAAAACCAAACTCTTTTCCCATTAACATCCCTATTAATTTGTGTGTATATATCAATGGTGGACCTCCCTGTGACTTCTTTAATAAATCATGACTCGGCAGTAAGTTAATGTGAGTTAAAAAAAATCCAATCTTATTACCTATGTAATATGAAGGATCGTCTCCATTAAGTCTCTCATGCAAGTATGGTTGAGTTATTTTTGGAAGAGTTATATGTTTTGAACAAATGACCAAGTGCGCATGAGCAGATGGTTAATAATTTATTGATCACATTTAATACCACAAAAAGAGAGGAGGGACCGCACTCAATTTCTAGAGGCCACAGGGTGCTTACTGAAGCAAGAACAACAAATAGTTAGTATACCGTATATCCAAGAAGAAGCTTCTGGCAAATCTTCTCTTGCAATTGTCACAAAGGTGTCAGTAATTGTTAACTTTGTTTGTTTTATTATACACTGATAATAAAATGTGGAAACACCATCGTTACATATCAAGCCATCAGTGGGACAATCTCCTTAAAGGATTTCCTTCCTACCTGTCACATCCAGTGATTCTTGTATTTATTTGAGTCTGTGCTGAGTCTCCAGCAAGGCATAAATGTAACATTATTTCTGCACCAATTTTTTATAAGTCTGTTTCTTATCTCTCGGTTGTCTCCCTATTATAACCTATGTTATGATTTTACTCCTACGTTGATCTTTCTCAGAGTCTGATGTATAAAGACGAGCTGCAGCCATTCCTGATTCACATGTAAATTTATGTATCAACCCTCAACAAAGTCAACAAGTTTAACAACTTTCCTTGAGTGGACACAACATAATCTGCAACCTCTGCATGAGGCCACCCGAGCTTTTTTTAATGGATATACTTTAAAGTCATTTTTTTCTTTTGATAAAACGAGAGCCATAAAAATGTCTTTGATTTTGTCATAGCAAGTGTCAGATCCCATGTCAGAGAGAATGAATAGTCTACGCTAAACGTGCTACTTAGAATTTCTGTAAGAAATTTAATGGAGTTTTTTTCTGGAACGTTTTTGAAGGTGCTCTGTCTATATACCAGTAAAATTGAACTAAAACAATGAATAAGATTGGGTTGTTTGGATTTTGTATATAAAGACTGGTATAAGCATTCCTAATTATTATTCTATAGTTGGCATCATCTTATTGCAATCGTTAAAAAATAGTGACATAATGTCATTGTTTGGTTTTTTTAAACACCTAATCTAAGCAAAAATAATGGCTGTTTAATTACAGTATATGATCATACATTGCATAAGCCTGCTACAATGTGTCATGCAATGTATGATCATATACTGTAACTAAATCCCCATTATATTTGCCGAGGTTAAGTTTTTTGTTTGTTTTTTTTAATTCTTAACCTAAAACTATCACATTTTGTGAGCTTTGAAATTACAGTTTAGTGAATGAGTGAGTGCCCTAGATTTTGTATGTTGTATGAATTGGCCCCATCAGCACCTTATAATTTATGCATGTTCAGGTGAGTGCAACCTCTTGGTTTCATTAATATTATTTCTTTACAAGTCTCTTAAAATGATTGAATAAACACCGAAAATCACTTATAACTTAATTTAATCTTTTGTTTAAGTGTTTATCAAAGATTCAGCCACTGACATGACAATCCAGTTCAGTCAAATCAATTTAAATTCCAATTCAGTCACAAATTGTATTGGAAGAAGAGAAAAAGCAGCATGTGTTCTCCTCTTTCACTCACCACTGATGAACTCTACCTCCACAAAGATATTTGATGGTATTGATGGTGAGGTCTCCATGCTGACGGACAAATGGAATGGCTGTATTTATTTTGAAATTACATCTTCTAAAAATGATTGACATTGAAGCCAAGAAAAAGGTGCACAGGTGGAGGTATATATATATATATTTTTCTTATTAAGGGGACAAGAAAGCAGAATAATGAAAACTCTGGGACGTGACAGACGTCCCTTTTTAAAAAGTTCACTGTGGATATATTTTACAGCACTGACAAATTTAGGTATTTAGAAGTTTGCAAAGTGTTTAAAAACCAATGTTAGACATGCAATATAATCTGAATCTGATCCCCATGAGCTTACAGTATAGCATTGGTGGAGCTTATATACCCAATCTCTAGCAAGAATAAAAGACCGATAATATGAATAGGGATCTGAATATTAAAGTAGTCATTGAGTGGGTCAGTTATCCATAAATGGTGGAATGATGCGAGTCTGATAAAAACCAATGGATGAGAGTTCTGTTTGATTATGTTCACAGAGTGGGGCACCTGCCGATGGCAATGAAGGTCGATTGATAGCTGGCTGTTAAACATGCCCGGTAAATCAGTGATGATCATTGTGCTTAGAGGTTTTTAAAAATAGCCAAGTGAGTTTGTCTGGCAGGTTATTAAAATAGGCGATGCCTATTTCTACAGGAGTGAAAGTTGGGTGAAGGGGTGATAGCAAAACGGACATATTAAGAAAGTAGAAAAAAAGCACAACCATTTTTGGAACCATTGAATTCAGGAAATACTTGCAGGCCCCATGCAGCTCTGGTCTGTAATCAATATTCAAGCTTAAGGGTTAGGGTAGGTGGTTTGGTTCATGGTCGATTTACAGGATGAAGGTAAGGGTAAGTGGATATGAAGCTGAGATCTATCATCCTTGTCGATGTGGCAGTGTCTGATTACTGGAGAAAGTAAGGTCAGTTATGATAGATTGGATAGGTGAACCTGATAGAACTTAAACTCTAGGTGTCTTGGGTATTGCATCTAGTTTGCATATTTTCATATTTTGATGGTTTGTTAACAGCTTCAGAAAGCTAGAGAGTATGTAGCATATCTGAAAACCCTAGATATAGTGCTGCTATGGACATCCAAGTGAAATCTTAATGAACACACATGAAGATCATTTTCTGGTGGAATTAAGTCTGTACTAATGACAAAATGTATCTGGTGAAATAATATTTATACTCATTTAGAACTGAACAAAATGCTATATATATTCTGAATTGTGTAATTATTATCATCCACATACCAGACAAGTTGACTGATTGTGTTATATCTTCTGTACATTCTTATGTGTTCCCTGAGGAAACTCATTGTATTTAGAGCAAAAGCGATAGAGATGGCTTTATATCTCATTTCATTTTAAGTCAGTCACTTGGTATCTGCAGGCTTTATAAAATATTGCTTGATGTGGTTGCAAAATAATATCAGCTGATAGACTGCAGTTAATTCTTTGCAGCTGCCATTTATAGATTTTTAATGGATTGTTCTACAACATTTTGTTAAGTCACACTGCCAGGCATCAGGAAAGATGGGTGTGCATGATTGTGAATAGTGGTCTCAAGTAGATAATTGATTTCAAACAAGTTGCGATTTATCAGAATTTTGGGGCAATCAGTAGGTAGTCCGAATTCCATAACTCCAAATCACCATATAAATAATTCACAAAACAAATTAAATGGATAATGGACAAACAGTTCCGTTTAATTTTTCTGATTTGGAGTTTAAGCCGAGGTACCACAAAAATAGATGATTGATGGGAAAAGATGATTGATGACTAGGGTGCAGCCACTAAATGTTGATTTTAGTCACAGATCCAGTGACCAATAGAGGGAAAAAGGAGAAGTAGTAATAATAAAAAAAATTATTATAATAATAAATACATAATACACAGTATATATAAACAGTGTTGCTCACTTCTCACTTGATTTGTAAACCAAATGTGCAAAATTTCACATAATATTAATATGTTGCAGTATACTGATTGGCTCATCTTTGTGCCCTTTTGTTTCATCGAATTAGTTTGCATGGGTGAAATGCGTCAGAGCTGTAAAGTCACCACAAAATAAAGTACGTTTTTATATTTTTACTTTCAAGTGTATATATATATATATATAAATATATAGGTAACAGCATTTACTGCTTTGAAGGAGCAAGGACCTGCCACTTCTCAGTGTCTCTTTCATGCAATATTTTTTACAAGAATGCTGAGCACTCTCATTTTTACCTTATGTGTATTTATACATATTATATAGATCGGAAAAAACACATATGTTCTGTAATTCAAATGCCAAAAATAACATGAATTTGCAGTGATATCCTTTACGGGACTACAATATCCCTGTCAGTTCATATATATACATACATACACAGCATCTCATTTCCCCCCAGAAATGTTATGGATATACTTCTCTCTAATTATCTGATGCTTTTTGTAGTGTGATATGGTCTGTATTATAGTCCATTGAGCATTTTAGAAATCTGTCTAACTGTTCTGATTAACATTTGTGCATTAACTTATTATATATATATACGATACTATACTACATTTCATAGCAGGCTTCATAAAGAAGTAATGCACAAGAATATATTGTATATTCAGAACTCTCTTAATGAACAGCTAGACATTGAACGTACATCAGTAGTACAAAAAAACTAAACATGGTTCCAATTTAATGGAGATCATTTAGGCAAGAACCCAGCAGAGACTATAAAAAGGAATACAGCATCTTAACAATGAGAACAGAATGTACAGCGGCAGGGCTTTAATTTAGGTATAATATTGCATAAGCAGAGAGACCTGCATTTGCTGTCGATTGGCTACTTTGGGCACAGTGGCTTCTCAGCATCTACACCGTGAAGCCTTGTGTTACAATGTTACACAGATTGATGGAGTCAATCTGTGACTTTTCTGTTTATGAAGTCAGTTGACATGGATAAACCTGGTAACCTGAATATAAACCTGCTGGTGTTTTGATGTCCATACACAACGGGGATTATTTACTAAAGCTGAAATTGTGTAAAACTCACAATGGAACTGCAAATTGTAGGCAAACATAGTCAAACTAAAAAAAATCAACAAGAATAATATTTATTTAAAAAATGCAGTCCCTACTTTATCTTATGGTATCTCTGGGCTGTGTTCCAACGCAGTCTTAATTAGTATTTCATAAAGATTATATCTTTATGGAATACTGAAAAGTGACAAATCTGCTTTAATAACCCCAATCTATACAAATGTGTTTTACTATTTTTATAATAATAATAATAATAATAATAATAATAATAATATGTTGCATTATTCACTGTCGCTGTGTCATCTACCATGATCATGCACTTTGAATTTCTACAGTATCTGTGTTTGGTATACTAATTGTAAAGCAGTATGCCTTATTTTGGCACAAACATAAATACATTTAATTTACTTCACCTCCCAACCTGGAGAATTGGAGAAAGGCAGATGTGGTTCCTATATTTAAAAAGGGTTCAAGATCTCAACATGGAAATTATAGACCTGTGAGCAAAAGTTCTGTGGCTGGGGAAGTAACTGAAACATTATTAATCGATATTATTCAGGAATTCATTGTGAGGAACATTGTTATTAGCAATAATCAGCATGACTTTATGAAGCATGGGTCATGTCAAACTAACCTTATTGCTTCTATGAAGAAGTAACTAGAAATATAGATCAGGGTGTTGCAGTGAAGGTGATCTACTTGGATTTTGCCAAAGCGTTTGATACGGTTCTTCACAATAAGTTAATCTTTAAGCTAAAATAATTTGGTCTAGGTGAAGATTCTTGTTCTTGGGTAGAACATTGACTTGAAGACAGAGTTGTCATTAATGGTAAATTTTAAAACTGGACAAAAGTGGTAGTCGGTGTGTGTCAGGGTTTTGTTCTTCGACTGCTTCTATTTAGCATATTTATAAATAATTTTGAAATAGGCATTGAATTTCATGTTTCATTATTGGCAGATGACACAAAACTTTGTAAAGTGATGAAATGAGAGCAAGATATTACTTTGCTGCAGAGGGATTTAGATAGATTGGGGGACTAGGCACTCAAATGGCATATTACATTTAATGTAGATAATTGCAAAGTTATGCACTTTGGGGTAAAGAATGCACAAGTATCTTACACCCTAAATGGTAGTGAATTAGGGATACCAAAACACAAGAAGGATTTAGGAATTGTTATAGACAACAAGCTAGGCAGCAATATGCAATGTCAATCAGCAGTTGCTAAGACCAGTAAGGTTTTCTTTGGAACAAAATATAATTTAGTTTCTTTATAAGTCAGTGGTTAGACCACACTTTGAATATGCTGTGTAATTTTGGGCATATGTTCTAAAGAAGGTGTGATGGATGGCCTGGTCTCCATGATTTGTTTTGCGCAACCCGCAAGCTTGCGGCGCCATTTTGTTACTATTTTCCATTTACAAAATCCCTCCTGAGATGTGTGCAAATCTGGTTTCCAACTACAAGAAACGTCTGACCTCTGTGGTTGCCAACAAGGGTTTTGCCACCAAGTACTAAGTCGAATTGGTCAAATACTCAGTTCACTCATTGACATGCAAATCAATTTACAACTTTTTTGACATGCGTTTTTCAGGATTTTTTTTGGTAATTCTGCCTCTCACTGTTAAAATACACCTACCATTAAAATTATAGACTGATCCTTTTGTTGTCAGTGGGCAAACGTTCAAAATCAGCAGTGGATCAAATACTTTTTTCCCTCACTGTATGGCAAAGTATATGAAAGCACCCCCTAGTGGACTGAGAATATATTCAATAAATAGAATGATAAACCTAAACTCATAAATGGGGGCAGGTGTTGAGATACCAAAAGACAACTGAGTCATGAAGCCATACTGTCTCAGATAAATGTGTTGAATTATCACCAGGATGTTACAAAGTCTTGATTGGTTATGATGGATTAGTGCTGCAAGATTGATAATTACCAGGATGTGCATGAGCAGGGCAAAAAGTCATGAATTTCCCATTATTACAACACTGTATCAAGTGGATAATCAGTAGAGGGCAATAGGAATCATGTTTGTAACATGTATTTTGCTCTTCTCAAGAATGACATAGCTAGCAAAACAAGACATACTTTGGAGGGTGTAGATCAGTGGTTTAAAGGGGGAACGTAGTGGCATACTAGATATTGGACATGGGAAATCAATTGGCTTTTTGATTGACAATTATTTTGTTTGTTACCTTGTACAGAAAATTAGATCTTGCTAGAAAGATTTTCACATTATTCAGTTATTTTCGTACGTACAGGAAAATCGGAAAACTTTCTATTTTGAACACGTCATGTACTAATAGTAAATTTTGACAAGCTTTTTCAAAGTCCTCAATTGGAGAATTCAAGACTCATTTTCTCAAAACACTTATAATTTGATTTAATTTAAGCTCTCTGCTAGAGGAAATTTTTTTGTGCATTCTGATAAAAGTATGCATTCTGATCAAGAAGTTCCAGTACTCAACACTATTTATTTTTAAACTCATGTTTGTATATTCAATGCAGTTGCTGCTGTGCCCATCTATTAAATTCAGAGATCATCTGAAAATGTAATGGAAAATTGTCCATAATTCAAAAGAGTGAGATATTGACCTGTTGACCTGGTTGCACATATATTCTTGGAAATGTTTGTTCTTCCACTTTATTTGATCTTCTTGTCTGAAAGCTAGAACTTTCAACATGAAACAGCAAATATATGCTTGTTATATTGTAGATGTTCTTTGCCTAGAAATAGCCGTACGGTTACAATAGACAAGGCAACATGTGGCCGTCAAAATGCAGATACTTCTTGGAGAGCTGGTTTTGGACTGTCAAAACAGAGCACATGGGGGCGGGGCCTGACCACCAAGCTGATCGGACGCATCCTGATTGAGCTCCGAGGGCTTTGGAGTAAACTGGGGAATTAAGCTACCTAACCTACTACTGCGACCCGCCACGACTGGCTGGGACCCCTGGTACTCCTGTGGGCTCCAGACTAGCCACCACTGAAGTCCGAACCGGGTGGTCCTCACACGCGGCGGAACTGCGACCTACCTGAAGTGGTGTGGGGGAGGCGGTCAACCCCCCGTCACCAAATCTTCCTGAACCGCAGCGCCTGCCTGGGGCTACTCTACCTCCCCTCCGCTCCGCTCCCCCCTCCCGGTGGGGGTTATCCCGGGAATTACCCTTGACATCAAGCTGCAAATTCTGAAAAACAGGCGGCAAAAGAAGCACCCCATGTGTAATGGCGGACAGCAGCTACTTACCACTACTGGATACCAAGCGTCCTCCACCTTGGACAAACTGGACCAACTGTTTGCCGACTTTTGGGCTAAGCTCCAGAGGAGGCAACTTCCTCCGACACCTAACGGGCTGACTCCCGCTCTGGCTACACTCCAGACACCGGAGACCCCCTCCAGGGTCCCAGGTGGCAGAACCGACACAAGGCCCAAGATCTATGCACCTCCAAGGAGGATGAGGCGAACCCGAAGAGGGAACACAACTAGGACAAGGCAAGCCCCTGTTTCCAACCCACGCAACATCCTGCAAGGATCACAGCAGATCTACCTGATGACCATCAAGAGATATGGGGCAGCTGGGCACAATCTCTGAGAGAGACACACGGCGCAGAAATTAGACCAAGGCACCTGGATTTTCTGACCTGGAGGTACCCTATTCGAATCACCGACACATCCCGAGGTGGGCAGTTGGCATTGTGGCTTCAGGTTCCACCAGGGGGCTATGGACCGACCAGAACAGGGGTGGGCTGATCGGGACACTCAGCACAGGCCTGCAGCCACAGTATTTTTGACATGGCATTTGTTTTTATATTTGATATATTGCCTGTGACTTTTTTTTTTTTTGCCTTATCTACTAAATTGAATAATGGAGGCACTTTGGTGATAGTCTTTAGCAATAGCAATATACCTAGCCTACCTAAGCAAATCTCTGCTGGACTTCCTAGCCTGTGAAACCCAGATACTGGCATGTGAAGCTTATATTGTACTATACTACATGTTTAGCCAGACAATTCCGGTCATTGGCATATCTATTACACTTATAGCTTCCAGTATTACAAGTATGTAGCTTAGCATCAACATAATGCGTTTAAGCTTGTTAATAAAATGTAAAATGAGGCTGATAATCCTAGGAGATTTCTGTACTCTGTTATGATGACCCAAACCTGTATAACTCTTGAAAGTCTCCTTTTTTTTCCTGTACCACCATAATCTCATGCCTCAATAAAATAAAGAAAAAAAAAAAAAAAAAACAGAGCACATGGCTAAAATACAGAAATTAATTTACAACGTGCACACCGTTAAACTTTAAAAATATACCTTATTAGTCATCCTCACATGTATATTGTGTATATTGAACATTCTACTACAATAACCACTATAAAATCTGAGGGTGCTCTATGATGGGTCTCAATGTTCTAGTCATTAAAAAGTCATTGAAAGGCTCCAGAAAAAAATATTGCATTGCAGTAACGATTTGGCACCTTGTCAGTCCACACTCATGGGCGTCCGCAGGGGTGGGCAAGGGGGATAAGTGAGAGATGGGGGGTGCAGCATACAGATCAGGTAAGTGAGAGATGGGGATATCCATCTACAGATCAGTTAAGTGAGGGATGGGGGAGGCAGCCTATAGATCAGGTAAGTGAGGGGAGACAGCCTACAGGAAGGGTCAGCAGGGAGCAGGAAGGTAAAGTAAGATAAGGAGCAGAAAGGAGAAGGAACAGAAATGAGCAGGAATGGACATCAAGGAACAGAAAGGGACAAGGAGCTGGAAGGGACAGCAAGGGGCACAAAAGGTAAAGTAGGAGAAGGAGCAGCAAAGAGCAGGAAGGGTCTGCAAGGAGCAGGAAGGGTCTGCAATGAACACAATGGGTCAGCAAGGAGCAGGAAGGGTCAGAAAGGAGAAGGAAGGGTCAGCAAGAAGCAGGAAGCGTCAGCAAGGAGTTGGAAGGTAAAGAAGCACAAAGGTAAAGTAAAGGAGCAGAAAGGGTCAGCAAGGAGCTGGAAAGGGCAGCAAGGAGCAGGAAGGGACAGAAGGAGAACAAAGGTAAGAAATTATCAGGAAGGGTCAACAAGGAGCAGGAAAGGGAAGCAAGGAGCAGGAAGGGTTTGCAAGGAGAAGGAAGGGTCTGCAAAGAGCAGAAAGGGACAGAAGGAGCACAAAGGTAAAGGAGCTGAATGATTCAGAAGGAACAAAAAGGTAAAGTAGGAGTAGGAGCAGAAAGGTATCAGAAAGAGAAAGGAGCAGAAAGGCGCGAAATAAGCAGAAAGTAGCAGAAAGGTAAAGGAGCAGAAGAAGTCAAAGAGGAAAGAAGAAAGTGTCAGAAGAAAAAGAAGACTGTGTCAAATGAATGAGAAGAAAAGGAGATTGGAGCAGGAAGGACAAGTGAAGTGATCCCTCCACTTCATTCTGGACACCACATCATAAGGCTTTGGTACCTGGGCCTGGCAGGGAAACTTTGGACCTTCTCTTTTCCCCAGGTAAAATAAGATCTGAGTTTTAATGTGTTCACTTTTATTTACTGAGCGTCAGGAAGCACAGAGTGCCGCTGGGTAGGGGTGTCGCTGATTGGCTAGAGCGGTCAGCTGTCACTCTAAGCCAATCAGTAGCTCCCCATTCATAAAAAAGTAAAACATTTTCTGACCACTCTAGCCAATCTGCAGCCAATCTGCAGCATGTTTAGATCTTGGTAGTATACGTTTAAAGTAAAGAAATAAGTTTGGGTAGACATCGGGTCGTGGCTTTATGACTTGAATGTTTATCTAATTAATTTTTATTTTTTTATTTTTTTTATTTTGATACTTTCCTCATTTTTTTTCCCATCAAGAACATGGAAACTATCATTTTCTCCAATATAACAAACAAAGTAAGTACTACTCAATTTCTCCCAAAGCTTCAAATATCTCCAACACTTTAAGACGTTCTATCAAAGTTGAGTGCAAGAGTACTTGTTTCATCAAATCAATGGTCAAATCATGAAAAATATGTTGTATGACCTGTAGATTGAAATTATAAGAAAAAGGAAATCTGTTGAATAGTGTAAGTGCAAATGTCGGAGAACAGAGTGTTACTTGAGAATGTCATTTACGTGGGCGACGCTTGTTCTTCAGTGTTGAACATGGGTCCTTCAATGGATTCTATTAAATATAGATGGACAATCAGTGAAAAAGACTCATTATTTATGCCAGCTCACTGATGAATAAACTTCATGATGAAACCCTGGTTACATGTCTGCAAAAAATGCAGTATTTTTCAATGTCAGTTCTGTTTACATGACATACCTCCTCTTTGCGTTTCTCTTCCCAAGTGCAGAGACTCACGGTCACTTGTTACGCTTTCTGTTGCCATATTTCTCTAATGTTGCTTCTTTGTTGCTTTTCCTTAAAGTTTAGTTCCATTTGCGGCTTTTAACTGCGATGGGAAACTTTGCCAACACAATACCATTCTACATTCTATGAACAATATTAAGAAATAACAAACCAACATGATGTACGTTTATTCAGCATTTCTTGTCAGTATATATCTTTATCATTTAGACAAAATGCCTATTACGGAAAGACAGATTTTATATGGATTAGAAAAATATATAATACATTTTGGTATTTTCTCACAATAGAGTTAGAAGGGACAAACTGTGACCAAAATCTAAATATTCCACAGTCAGCTGTTTCAAGCTCAGCTAGTTTTGACCTACATGAGCAAGTTACGGCAATTCCGTGTTTAGTGAATAACTCTGAGAGGGAGGTTCGTTTACTAAACTGTGAATTGTGGATAACTGAAAGTGGAGGTCAAACAGCAAAACCTGAAACATTTCCAAAGTCAGCTGTTTTCCCATTTCTGCCGTTGTGTTGGTTGCAATTCTTTTGTCAAACTATTATATTATTATTATTAGTTTATTATTTATATAGCGCCATCAGATTCTGTAGCTCTGTACAATCCCACTTAGTGAATAAATCTGACATTTATTTTTTGCTCATTTTCATTTATGTCTGAAAAAAGTATCTAATTCAAAGGGACACTGTAGGCACTTCAACAACTTAATTTTTTTTTTAAAGTTGTTATAGTGCCTGCAGTCCTGCCCCCCATAACTTTTTTAGTTTTCTAATTAGAGGGCTTGGAAGTGCTCCTTCAAGTCACGCCTCCAAGCCCTCTAGGTGTGAGAGCCAGGAATCTTACATATCGACTCTTATATGGTAACATATCGCGATCTCACATGCACATGGGCAGTGCCATCACAGTTAGCCTTAGAGAATCATTACATTTAATGATTCAGTATGGCTGAATCTTAGGCGTATTGCTGTGAGCAACGTGCATGTTCCTTAGGTCCCCAATGCTCCTCTATGAGAATTATATTGGCCCGTCATCTTGCACGCGTGCTTGAGGACCACCACACAACCGAGAGAGGGCCTAATTTATTACAGACTTTAGCATGCGTTGGTGTCAAGGCTGTTACATATAGATATATTTTCCTAATGATACAGTGTTCTTTTAATAAACATAAAATAATAATTTTAACATGTGTATTGTTTTTCATGTTAAAACAAATGAAAGTAACTTACACGTTTTGAAAAGTTGAAAATATTTTAATCTTAAAAATGTGGAATAAATACATTTTAACGTGTTCGTACAGAAAAATGACATAACTGCATTTGATTAAAAATAGCAGAATATTTAAAAATTATATTCAAACTGTATCCCTGTTCATTTTCTTCTTTACCCGCAATTGTATTTTTCTTTTTTGTATTACTGTTAACCAATAATCATTTAATAATGAGTGATAAGTAAATCATTCATGATTAATACATTAATAAAATAAATTTAAAAATTAATTTAAAGGTAGTTTCTATAAAACATTTAAATCTGAAATTTAAAATAAACCAAATGTGTTCAGTTATAAACAAAATCATTGCAAGTATAATTCTGTAATCAATAGTCCCTGCCCAAAATTGTACATTTCACAGTTTTTCCATTCAATAAAGGAACACTTTCAATACCAAAACCGCTACACTGTGCTGTAGTGGTTATGGTGTCAGGTGTTCCCTGAAGCGTCCCATTGTAAGTAGCAAAACTATTATAGAACAGACTGACTTCTTGCTAGGGTTCTGTTGTGCTCTGCCTCTCACCTACAGCTGACCGAGAGCCAAAGCTACTGGTTAGAATCTTCAATAATATCTCATGATCTAGGCCCTACAGTGTAGTGGTTATGGTGCTTGGAGTGCCCTGGTGCCACCCCGATGTAAGTAGTTAAACCATTTAAAACAGTTCGACTACTTACCTGGGTGCATGCTGCTCCTGCCTCTAATGCACCCTACGGACAGCCAGAAACTCTATGTCTGAGCTAGGCCTGCAAGTTATCAACTGACGCTGTCGGCTAAAGAGCTAGTTGGTCTGTTGATTACTTTCAGTGGTTATGGTGCTTGGAGTGTTTTTTTTTTTAATGGCAGGACTGACTTGAACTGTATATTTTGGGACTGAAGGGACATCTCACTCTTTGTCTGTTCAAGGTGTATAGCTGTAAACTAGTTGAATTTCCTCTTTTATCTGTGTATCTTACTTTTTGCCATTTTTGAATATCTCTCTTTATCTCTCTCTTTGTATATTTTTTGTAAAATTGAAAACTAAGGTCAAAATAACAGAGCAAGAATAACAGCTTTAATTGAAACGTTTTTCCAACTCAACCATCGTGACCTCAGCTGCACAGTCCTCTTCTCGATTCTCAGCAATTCACGGGTTAGTGAAAATACCCCTTTGTTTCGTTCTCTGAAAAATTATTAGGGATCAAATGTGGGTCATAAAAAAGCAAAACGAAATGAAAGAAAACTAAAATTTAGTGAAAAAATGTTCAGCGTAATTAATGGGTTTACAACATCATGCCTATTGGATTTATTGCCATCCATTTTCACCTAGCAAACTAACACGTTTTGTCTTGAACACTTTTGTCGTTAACCTTTGAGTTGCATGCAATCATATTTTCAGTGTCTTTTTTTCTTCTTTTGTAATAAAAGCATATCTATAATTGGTAATGCACTATTATTCAGATAGGACGGAACATGCATCCATTCTTCGAATATAAAACAATCATGAATAAATAGAAATTCCCCTTTTAATTGTAACTATTCTTGATGAGAAAAAATCCCTAAACAAAAGACTTGAAATATTTTTTTGGCTTTGATGCACACAGTACTAAATTATCAGGAAATTTGGCATTGATCGAGGTACATGAACTGAACTCCTATGTGCTGTTTGTGCTTTCTGCTCAATATACGCCATATCTGAGTGCACATTTTTCGTTTTTTTTAGCTCTTATCTTGTTATAGTCAAATATTTACAAAGTGGGCCGTGCATCTAGCACGGACCACCTTTCAGCGACATTTTGCTTTTATGCTCTTGAGAAAACCAAAAGAGAAACAAAAAAGATATACTTGTCTGATGGTACGGTGGAATAGTCACCCTATCAGATGCCACTCCGACCACTCCGCACCCATAAAGCAATTCAGCATGCTCACGTGTTTAATGTATGATGAGTATCCTATAATAATGATAATAAAAGTGCCTATTTCTATGAGAAGTCGGCACTTTTGTAAATGATTAATGAAACAACCCCTTGGTGCGCCTATACCCCTCATACCTCAGATCAGACCTCAGAGTAGCATCTACAGACTTGAGATCAGAATGCAGTAAGTGCAGGCGTGCACACAGCCGGGGAACGCGCACGCACACAGGCAGCCTCTGGTAGGCTATTTCCCTGTGAAAAGACTAAAAGTTTCTTAAGGGGAAGAAGGGGTGGGCTTTTGCATGCTCTTTTAAGATATACTTGCATGAAAATTCATGTATGTATTAATTTGGGGTATATCTATTAAACAGTTTTTTGGGCCATTTGGGCAGTGGAATGTTCCTTGAAGAATCCAGGACACAGAGCGGGACAATTCTCACTGGTAGACCCAGAGATCCCCTACCGAAGGGATCTTTTCACTCCTTGATACAGCGAAGAAACAAGGCGTCTAATGACCACTTAAATGAACCCCTCAAAAAATAAATATAGTTTTAAAAAAAAAAGGAGATATGTGAAATGCAAGTATTTGACATATCCCCGGTTAGGGCAAACCTACTCTGAGACAACAACACATTGCAAATAATATGGATAAATATAAACATTATTTACCCCCTTCTCTGTGTGCTCTCTCCATGAGGACTGTCAGATGCAGACCTTAAACAATGATTGACAGGAAGTTTAAATGGGCACTCCTAGTTGCAGGATAAACAGGTGTGGCTCTTTAGATTTCATTTTATTTTTCACACCTCCCAAATACATATTTATAAAATATAGGGGGAAATAAAAATAAAATAAAAAATCCCTAGAAGTGGCAGTTCCCCTTTAAGTGCCTTTTGTAGGCATTAAATGTGTGAAGGGTGTCACATTTCCCACATTTTTTTCAGTCTGAGAGGGTGTTCATAGGTGCCTTGTTTCTATGTCAACAAAACACCTGCCTTTGCTAGATTTTATTGTATAAACTTGTTCACCTTGAACTGACACTCTTGGGCCAGCTGTGTGTTAGAATTAGACAAAAACGTATGTAGTAGGAAGAAATGGCAATATTATTCCAAACTAAGAATATATTAACTTTGGAATACAATCAACCTGAAAATACTGTCACAGCTTTATTTTTATTTTTTTATACACATGAAAAATATAAATGAAAACATTGTTGAATTATAAATCATTCATTTCCGTAATTAATTTGATGCAAAATAAGATATTTTTTGTGTAAAAAAATAAATAGTGTGTACTTTGATACATTCATTTTTCAATCCCATACTGTAAAGAAATATTTCATTCAATATATTTTTGTAATTTAATTTTTTTTTTTTTACTAAAATATTATTTTCGAATGAGCACCAAATGAACGGTGTTTTGTTAAGTTTTGTTTACGCAGCTGGAAATTCAACATATCTTGACTTGTATACCCAGTGGCATTGTGTTACAGTTTGTCAGTTTGTCTCACAGTAGATTTAGACAGTGTCGGTTTTTAGCTGTTCATTGTTATTTAAAGCTGGGGAAGGTTTGCTTTTTGGGCATTCGGTCCCGCCTCGGGATATTTCCTGAAAGAAGAGTCGTGGCATCCACAGTGACATGAGAATGCGTTTATATTCCTTACGGAAGTTTTGATTAAGGAGTCCATATATTATTGCATTAAGGGAACTATTAAAATAGGCCATGAAGTAGCTCAGCACAAATAGCCACTCTGGGATTTTGGGGGCTATTTCTGATGGGTTGATGGCCACTGCCAGGCCGATAAAGTTCAGGGGCGCCCAACAAAAAGCAAAGATAACAAACACAACAAACATTGTCAGAAAGTTTCGGAAATCACTTTGCTTCATCCTTGGTTTGGTTTCAGACTTGACCTTTCTTCTTACTTGAATCACCAAAATCCAGATCCGAAGATAGCAGAAGGTAACCACCGTGATCGGCACGATGAAGTGAATAACGACTACGGTAATGGTATAGGATGAACTCACAGTTTGAACAAATGTACATGAATAGATACGGGGATCATATTCTAATGACCCAATGAAAAAGTTTGGAACCGTTGCCAACACAGTTAATCCCCAGATTAGGCAGACATAAAATATCGTATTCCAAGTACTGAATAGCTTGTCATAGACAAAACTGTGGCAGATGTAGCAGTATCTGTTGATAGCAATTCCGGTGATGTTGAAGATCGACCCAATCACGCTCAGGCCCATGACAAAGCCACTCACTCGGCAGTGTATGTCTCCTAGGACCCATCCATTTTTAAAAATAGCCACAAGTACTAATGGGTAGGGATACAAGGCCACCACTAGGTCTGCAAATGCCAAGCTTACTACAAAGGCGTTCCCTGAAAGAAATGAAAAAAGAAGAGTGATTACCTTTTACTTTTAGAGTTTTCTCTTATAGATGTGAGGCATAACAATACAAGCCACACGTTTCTAAATACAGATCACAGATAAGGTTACATGTCAGTCATTCTCTTGGTTGAACATGGGATGAAACACAATTGAAAGCATCAAAGACAATTGTTTGAAGTATCGCATACCTTCCATTTACACGTGTCACTAAACTAGAGAGACATTTCAGAAAGAAGAGAAAAAGTCTCTCAAATTGCAGTTGGAAAAAGACAATTAGGAAAAAGTGGCGTTTAGATCAAAATGTCTAAGGATATGTTTAAATTAAAAAAAAATATCTTTATTTTATTAACTAGTGCCAAATTATGTAATATGCATTTTGCTTAATTTATAAGTGAAAAGAAGTTAAGACAATGGTGTACAAACATAACATATTTCTGTACTTTTAACGTTATAAGGACCAAGGCTATTTTGAGATGTGATGTGTTTGTGACCAAGACCTTTTTGGCATTTTTAACATGTATTGATTCCACCACAATCTCACCCTTCTGTTTAAGTGTACCCATACATATTATATCTCATGTTTCAAAGGAAAAATCTGGCTTTTTTTTTGATATTCTGTATTTATAAGTAACACAAAATTAAAGATCAATAAGTATTAAATTAAAAACAGCAAAAAATGGGCTGCAGTAGAGCAAAAAGGTGCACAATAGGGCTGGCATTAGGTGAGAGAGACACAATGGGTTTAGTTGAGAAATAGACACATAAAGGGGCTAGTGAGAAGAGAGAGACACAGTAGTAGGGGTTGTAAGAGACACACAAAGGTAATAAATGGTGGATAAGATACAGTAAATGGTGGTGTATGACACAAAAGAGGGGAAAAGGAACACAAAAGAGGATAGAAAAACCAAGAGGGGGGTAAGAGACACAGGTGAAGATGCATTTGTTGGAGGAGGGGCAGCAAAATTAGCCCTTACCTGTATACCCAAACAGCCTTGCACTGGCAAGGCCCAAGTATTACATTTCCTCCCCTCCATCAACTAATTTACTATCCTTTTACTTCAGCTTTACCTCACTGGTGGGAAGTTGGCCATTTGGTTTTCTGCCTCAGAGAAACGTTCACAGTTTATCCATGCCTTTTACATATATGATAAAAAAAACATTATTTGATAATGTGTGTTACAGGTTATTTCAAATTATGGATGTCACTTATGCATCTCAATTAGCTCCTGTGTGTTCTTAACTTAAATAGCAAGGACCACAGCGACAATAGCAACATTGGGTATATTTACCAGTAATCTGGGCAATACCTATTATTTTATTTTACATTAATAACACAGAACTAGATATTTTTGGCAACATGTGTGTATTTATTCTTTGTAGAGTGGTTTGGTTTCAACACAAGCATTACAAATAATGTGGGACTTCATATATAGCAGTGGTTCCCAAACCAGTACTCAAATACGCTCCAGGATTTTGGGATTACCCAGTTGTGTTTAAGGTGTTTTTAGAAAAAGAAAAAAAATACTTTAGACACAATAGAGTAATCACTAAATCCTGGACTGGTATGGGGTACTTGAGGATTGGGTTGGTAACCCCTGATATAGAGTAATTCATTTGAAAAAGAACAAAACGCACATTTGACATTAGACTAAATACATTTACTAAATGAACCTTTCCAAGGGAAACATATGTCATGGCAACATGGCATCAATATTCTTACTGCATGTAGAAAATTAAATTACTAAGAATAGTCCGTCCCTGGATGCTAATAAAACCTAGACCTTTGGCTTGCCGTAAGGAATGGGTTGGGAACCTCTTCTCCATTGACTATAGATAGAGTAAATATAATCACAAGAGTGTTCCATACATGTTGGAGAAAGAAGTAAAATTCCCGGCACATTAAAAATGAAGACACATTGCTAAGAAATCCCGATACTAGGATTAACATAACCAGTTTTTATGGTCATGAAGATTTCCATTCACATTTCACCAAAAATGTATGAAAGGTTTAGGAGGTAATCATTAAAATATTTTCATAGCTTTCAGTATTCATTAGGAGGTATGACCTCTGAATGAATCATGTCAACCAGTTGCACATTTGGAAATTACTTGGCATGCAGAGTGCCAACAAATTATCGACCTCACCATGAGCAGCGGCTTAGTTAATGGAGGAGAGCACAAAACCAACTATTCACTTTATTTCACATTGACTTTCTGCAGCTACGAAATTGCATGACAGGCTAAATCTGAACTGTTCCATCAGAACGAGGATACGTGGGTGATATCTATTATTATCCACACTCAATACTACCAGATTTATTAAAATGACCTGCCACGGACACTACGCCAGTCTAAATCTTGCTTGAAAGACATCTAGTTAACTTATGGTGGCATCTGTCTTTTAAAATATATTTAAAATATGATGAGTTATATGTGTATATAGTATTAGCTTTATTATTATTATCATTATGTAGTTATATGGCATAATGAACACTAATTACATAAATATTCAATAATTGAACTTCGGTTCCTCCACTGAAATGGACAATTTTGGTACCTGGGAACACTGATTCTTGGCACTATATAGCATATTTGGATTACCATATGCAATATGGCAGCATCTTCCCTGTGAATACCTCCCATGCAACTGCATCCCGAGACTCACAAAACGTCAACGTGCTCCATCTAATTCTCACTCTTGCAACTGCTATCATTATTTTTACTTGCCTCCCACCATCACCACCTCCACCAACCCTGGTTGCTGTCTACTTTGTAGAATGGATCTTCTAGGTGTCCATAACTCTCCCTAACTCTTTAATCAAATCTAAACCTAAACAAAATATTTTGCACAAATCTCTTTCAGCTGAGCTGAAGGAATCAAATGCCTGTCCATCTTGGACGAATTAACTGATTCGTTCATATCTGCCTGAAAGAGAGCCGTGCACAAGTCTACTAAACAGTACTACATGAGTCTCATTTTAACCTGCAAACTCTAATTTTAATACATTTTTCATCTAGATTGCAAGATGAGTTACCTTGCTAGAACTTTGAATAAAAGTACTATAAATGCTAGATTTTAAACTCACGGTCAGGGTCCTTTATTCTTTTCATATTGATATGTCTGCATTTTGTTCTATCTATGTACTCTAAATTGAGCAGTGCTGCAGTATACAGTGTGTTGGCACTTTATAAATACACATTTTTAAAATAATAACCATACAATCTGTAATAATGTCTATTCAAGCTGATACATACTAGGTTTAAAAAAAAAAAAAAATAGGACATGTACAAAAATTTATATTTTTCATTAGTGCATAAGATTTATAAAGAAACTTCAAAAACATGTATATAAAAAAATCTTTCACTGGACATTATTCAAGGGGAATAGAGGTATTAATGAAAAATGTAACACTAATAGGGTTATTTACTAAGGTGAGAATTCAAAGTGAATCTCAAATTTAAGGCCAGAGTAACCCGACTTAAATTCTAGTTGACTTATTTTTCTAATTCGGCTATTTTGACATTACATTTGATCCAATCATTTCTCACCTCAGTAAATAACCCTCTTAGAGATTTATATTTTTTTGGAAGCTCAATGTCATCAAAACAGCTGATATTACAAGCTTAAATTACAAGCTTTTCTGCCATGAAAATGCCATCACTCTAAAGAGGAATTTTCATCATAGACTGATGACCGTTCAAATGTATTTTATCCCAAGCACGTATGTGTCGCCTGGCATATTTTCCCCTTAATTCTGGATTTGCACACATGCTTGGGCACCATCCCATTAATGTAATTTGTACACATTGACATAGCACAAGTACAGGATAATGGGTGGCTTTTGATGCATGGCAAAGTGAATGGCATAATCAATAAAAGTCACTATATAATTAACTGGTGCATTAATTGTTGAACACAGAGCTGTACTGTAATTGTGTTTGGCATCGATGCCAGCACTTGCAATCAATGCTAGTTCTACTCTTGTAATTACAATGTGGAAGAAAATGTATACATATTGTTTTTTTTTGGGGGGGGGGGGGGGGTTGAGGGGGGTGAATCAGGCTACATCACTCATTATAAAATAAAATAAAATGATATGAAAATGTGAGCTGTTTGTAAAAGCTGGTCTGTCATTCCTGTCCGTTTCCAGTAACCTTGTGCTTTGCTTTAAGTTATAATACTCACCACAAATTCATTCAATTTTTAATGGACAGAAATGTGCCAAAGTCCTCAGTATATTGCCAAGGGCACACCATGCAAAAAAGTACACTTATTTCAGAATTCATATGTCAGACACAGTGGGTTCTCCATAACTAACAAACCCTGCAATCCAATTTATTTACATAAGAAACATGAAACAAATATATGTCTAGTAGCTGTGCCATCATAAAAACTGGCAAGCAGTGGTTTTCTTTTTTGTTTTAATTCCAAGTCTTCAGCTGCAGTAATTATGGTTAGAAGTGCATTTCAAAATAAATTTCCTATAATGCTCAGGGAACTTTGACCCCCTTAAGGATCAGATGTTCCACTTTGTGGACACGACATAAAAAAAATCCATTTGGTTTACCACCTACCAAACAAAGGGGGTTGCAAATATAGCAAAATTCCATACAACATGACAAAAGAGTGTACATTGTAGAAAAAAGTTAAAGTTCTATAAAAACAGATGACACACTAACACAGGGCAGCACAATTAAACAAATGTAAAAGAGCTGCATAATGTATTTCGTGTGTAACGTAGAATTGGCTCATGAGACAGCCTTCTCAGCTAGGTATGTTATTCATACCCGCACATTAACTCCAGAATGGAGACATCCTAGTCCTGACACCAGTAGCCCTTTCAGACTAATCGCAGCATGGTGAGGACTTTCTTCCTGTTACCGGTGGTTGCTTTACGAAACAGATGCCTCATAAAGACAAAAAAAAAATAAAAAATACAAAAAGACAACTAAAACCCTTCTGCCCCATCAGCACTTGTAGGAATGTTGGACTATAGAGAACCACGTTTGAGTCTCAGCGCCCAAACCTTTCACCAAACAACACCTTTGACGGCTGTGATTTATATTAGAACCCATTTTTCTTTGCACATTGATGAAGCAGTAATTTATATATAGAACATTGACATAAAGATACTTTAAAGATACTTATATATTCTTCAATGCTCAACTAATTGGGTCCTTTAGATGGTAATTCTGATAAAACCAAATCTCAATTGCCACAAGCTGCACATACAATATCTGCACTGATGCATATATGTCAACATTGCTTGCCAACGGGGTGTGCATTACATTCTCCTCTCTCCTGGTTTTTATAAAGAATAGATAGCATTGACACAGAGTTCACATCAATGATTAATGGACATTCCTTTTCCTGCAGAGTTCTATAATCCATAAATCCTAAAATGCAGAGGTACTGTAGTATTCTGTATATTGAAATGAACACTTACGCATAACAAAGCATGCCAACATATACACAGAGGTTATTATAAAGAGCTGAATGCAATCCCCCATTAATTTAAAAAGTGTCATTAAACAAATAAAAAACTTTTTCTTTTAACCCCTTAAGGACCAAACTTTTGGAATAAAAGGGAATCATGACATGTCACACATGTCATGTGTCCTTAAGGGGTTAAACATTTAAAAAAAAAATAAAGTCGATTTTTTTTTTACCTCGTAAATTTATTAAAAAAAACTCCACAAAAATCAGGCCACAAATGATCATATCTTTTTAGCAGTAGTTCTAAATAAACGCGGTCAGATTAAATGTGTTGGGAGTTTTTTTTATAAAGATATGTGAATCGTAATTAATTGTTCTGGTAGTGTATACAATTGGAATGCATTTTATTGACTTTATGTTTATGGATAACTGTGCTATTACACACCGTACATTCATGTCTTCATTTAATATTGAGCCTTTAATAATGTTTATATTTATTTTTAGGATGTGTCTTAAGATTAAATAAATACCAAGAAGAAGACAATTTGTACATATTTAAATATGATGCACAAGTACAGCTAGTCTTTGAATTACATGCAGATACAGTAACGTTACAAATGATTCTCTTTAATGGCTTAACTGCCGACATCTCAAATGTTTAAAGAGGCACAGTATCAATGAGGGAATGTGACTGAACGGGTGGCTAGAAGGTGCGTTTTTTGGGGGTGATTTCATGTCTTACTGATAACTATTTACAACTGAAAATGTAAATCAGAACAGGAATAAATTATATTTTTTTTATACTGACTGATTTCTATACTCATTTATTGTAAAGACCCATTACTGTAAGTTGTATTGCTGTGAAGCTCTGTTATACATAAAGACACACCAAAAATGTGAAGCTCCAACAAAAGTTGGCTCGATCTATCTGCCTGTCTGTCTATCATCTCAGTTAATTAATTATTCATGGACAGTTGGTTGGCATTTCTTAAGCACGCTGTGCATGTATCTTTTATTTCAAGTTACCATTAGAGCAGTAAAAATCATCTCCAGGTATATCATTTGAAATATTTATTCATAACGGTTTAAGATCCACTTGCATCCAAACACTCACAGTTGCAAATTGAAACTTTCGGCATAGGTCAAAGAGAGAAGTAGGCAATATTCATTTTACAAAATATTAAAAGAGCTTATAGGCTTAAACAGATGTCAGATGTTTGCAGCACACTGCATGGGTGCTTTCACTCACATAATTTAACTACAGAGTCAAGATTGTATTATTTCTGTTATGTAGAAGAATAAAGAACAGAAAAATACAAATTGCAGTTGTAATGTCATTTAAGCAATAACACAACTATTTACTTGTCTGAATATCAAGGGTTTCTGCTATTTTGCATGGAGTTTATACAGACTTTGACAGTTGTATGATGCCTATAATTAGGAATAAGATATATTTATCTTTAAATGTGTATTTAATACAATTCCACCTTTAGACCTCCACACTTCCCCCTCACCCCCCCCCCAACAAATAAAAAAAATATAAAATACAGCTCAATGTTGTCAATTTTGTTGACTCTGAAAGAAGGAAAAACACAATGTTATGCATTTGATTCATAATCAACGATCATGCTACCTATTCACTTATGGGAAAAGACTAAGTAAATATTTTCCACTAAGTGGATAAACTGCTAAACTCAAAACGAATCAACAGCATCCACTGCCATGTAGCAGCTAAGGAAGCAAACATAATATTGTTGCATATAAAAATTATAAAGTAGTCAATCTGTCACTAAACACAATATAAATAGACCTCATCTGAATATATTGCTCACTTCGCAAATACAATTCTATAACATTAATAAGCAGCCTAAAATAGTGGAATTATGAAGCCAACTAAGTTAATTTAGTTAGAATAAGAGGCAACTAAGTTTGATCTAAGTAGTTTGCCTTGTATATTTAAGGTCATTTGAAAGGTTTACAAAAATCTATAATAGCCCCTTACGTTCATGAAATTACTGTCACACTCAAGCCAACATAATGAAGGGTTTGCAACATTTAAGCTTTATTTTGAAGTCTTGAAGGCCCGTAAAATAAAAGAAAATATGCATGGCAACAAAAAAATACAAAAATGTGATGTGAGGAATTTGAGTTGGGAGAATGTTTCAAAAATGTTTTTTCATGTTTCACATCTCGTCTGAATGCTTTCTCGTTAGCTGAGTTCATAAATTGATATTTTTCATGGACTGAAGAAACGAGGGCAACTATTTCGGTTAAATGGATTGCTTAAGGTGGCTAAAGATTTTTATTTCTTACTCCTCACCTGTCATATGCTTCTTCCTATGCTTCAGACATTCTATATTTAAATATATAATACATGGGCATTGTCATAGATAAGGTAATTAACATATAAAATGCGTTTGTGAATGGCTAGACCTAGGCACTGTGTCTGTGAGTATAATATTTAATTATATAACTTGGTTGTCTAAATGACCACATCTGCCATTTTGGGTCAGTATAATTTTCTTCTTAAAGACAAAGTTACCAATAGTTTAATATTTGTTAATGTTCATGCATCTGAATCTATAAAATGCAGATCTCATTTTTTTTTTTAAACCAATTAACAAGAGAGAGGTATGAATTAGAATCTGAAACAAAGATACGTGGTTTGGATTTTGCATTTATTCTTCATGAATGACCAAAGAACATCCTCTTGTGGTGTATAAGTAACATTAACCTAGAATAAAAATACAGTATGTAAAGGATTAGTGCCATTCAAACATAGGCTTTTTGGAAATTATTCTAATTCTTATTCTAATCATCTTTAAAAGGCATTTTTTTTTTAGAATTAGTTTCATAACCATTATGAATGAACACTAGACAAAATAATGATCTTACAAAAGAAATAGGTGACCACAAGATCAAGTACCTAACTGGTCATTGAAGGTGCAATTAAATAAGTCAAACTCTGTTAATAAATAGCTGATATATAGTTACTCATATCTAATTAATTTCTAACATCTGTTTATATTATCTGTCTTTAAACACATACCTCCCAACAGTCTGTGGTCATGTAGCACAGTCCAAATGTACATCCCCTAAGCTACAGTTCTGATATAATACCCAAAAATGCCAAGTTATACTAATGCATTAATATGTGCAAAAATATTTGCAGAGTATTTCTGCTCATGTGATAGCAGAACACTCTATTTGTGTGCTGCCCTGGTGTGCAGGCTGTCGAGGCAACACATCTCTCTAGCTCAAAAACACACACATCATTTTTTAAATTTTCTTCTGATGCTCTGGTGCTTGTTAATACTTGTTACTATACCCCCCCCCCCCCCTATTGGTCATGTTCCCTATTCAAACTTTACACCCATGTTTGGAGATTTGTAAACTTAATCTGAATCTCCTTAATCTGGAAACTCACCTTATCCTTGGCATGCTGGGTCTTATGCCACTCTTCCAGGCAAACCTAGCTATATGCTAAGTTGGTTGAAAAAAGGATCACAATCCTAACTTTCAATCTTTCACTCACCTGTTTATGTTGTTTGTATGTTGATGTAAAAGGTCAAAAAACTCAATCTGAACTAATTGCCAACTGTGACACTAAAAGAGATACAAGTCATTGATACCATAATGACAATCTGTTATAGCACAGGAAGTCTAATTAACAAAATGTAAATACAATGAAGCAGAAGCATTACATTAAAGTTTCTAACCAGGTTCAGATAGTTTGAGTGGACTATTTGTAGATTCCACTTCCTTTCACAACTAATTCCTCAGATATAAACCACTGAGTTGCCTGAAAGAGTCTCACATTTCCCAGGTTTGTATCCCTTTGCTTTCATATTACTAATACAAGATCCTTTCAATCTAGGAATCTTGGTGGGACAACTTGCTTTAGTGGAACCTTCCTTGATCCCTTATATTTTGCTTTGTCAAAGGTGTCCTTCAGGAGATGGAGAGGGGGGGGGGGGTACTCTATGGAATTGAGTCTAGATGGAAAGTACAATAAGTTATTTCTGTCTGAATTATGAAGAAGTTTCGACATCACACTTATTCTATATTGTGAACAAGCTCTTCCTCCCAAGCTATGATACATAAAGTACATAAAATAAAGAGAACATTGCAGCATGAAAGGCTTTTTCAGAGCTGGCTAAGCAGAGTGAAGAATGATGTGACATTTTGCATTGGGGTAAGAATGAGTTTCTTGAAAGCCTAAAGTAGGAACAAGTTATTGACTTTTGCAGCATCCTAAGTTTTTTTTTATCAAAGGTTGGAATTAAGTGAGTTGATATTACCATGGTATTGCCTCAAAGTGTCCCCTATTTTTAGGGATTTCTGGATGGTTCAGATAGTATTCTGTAGTCCAGGATGATATTTTGTTGGCAACTAGTATAAATATATTACTCTTGCCCTTGGAAACTTAACGAGTCTAGGAGTACGCATTGTGATGGGGAACAAAGGGCATTTACATTCACTATGCTCCTTATTATTGCTGCATGATAGAAATCTCAAACTGACTATTTTTTGCATAGTGTTAATCACCACTCTGTTTTTCCCTTTCCTAATAAATTTAAAGCCTCTAACCCTATTAAGGAATAGTTTTGGACTATTAAAATGTATTTACCCTAATTAAACAATAATGTGCATGTAGGAAAGGACTCCTCCAGGTCCTCAACAACAGAAAATACACAATACCAGAAAACCGGTTGCTACAATGCAAATAAAAGAGAAAACATAGGGCAATATTGCCATATATGGGGAAATATGTGGATGTGTAAAATTGCACTCACAAACCCCAATTGATTGAAGGCTTATCAATGTATAGGATATCTTCATATCGGTATCACGGCATGTAGGAGAGAAACAAAAGATAATAGTGCAGAGTTTCTATGGCAAAATCAACCTTTTAATAAATATTGCACTTACAAGATAAAATCAATAATGGGCATATCACCAAGAAGTAGCCCAATGGGGAAGCAGGAACTCCCTTAATAGGCAAATGTATCATTGAGTAAGGACAAGGTGGTGCCCTGAAGCCCTCTTTCTATAGCCCACATCTCAGCAATGTTAAGTTTATTGTATGACCATAATTGATATTATAATTGATATTCATTCTAAAAATGTTCGTTTTCAATGCTAGCTTAAATGACTTAACAGTAGAAGGAAGCAAAATAGATATGGCACTAGAGGAACCTTGTAACTAAAAGGTGGAAGGTGCATGCGAGCTACAAATCTTCAGCAGAATAGATGAGCACTTAAAGGAAGAAAAATAAGAAAATTCATTAGAAGAAAATGTTTGAGTTTCAGAGAAAAGACAGTCACCCATTTTTTTCCCCCATCCATCAAAATGTACAGATATGCATCCACTGCCACTACATGTGTTTCATGCTCTTCTGGCACTTATTTATAAGTATATTTCCCAAACCTCAAACAAAACTTAAACTGGAAAAAATTGTGTATATCTGTATTAAATCCAACTCAGACATTTGCATAAATCAACGTTTTGACCCAACCGGTCTTTATCAAGATGCTTAACAGCAAAGATGCACAGTATATTTATAAACTCAAGAAAATCGTGTAAATTCTGTACTTACCAATTGCACATATATATATAGTGCATATATACATACAGTGAGGGAAAAAAGTATATGATCCCCTGCTGATTTTGAACTTGTGTCCACCTACAAAGAAATGATCAGTCTATAATTTTAATGGGAGATGTATTTTAACAGTGAGAGACAGAATAAAATTCCTGAAAAACGCATGTCAAACAGTTTTACATTGATTTGCATGTCAATGAGTGAAATAAGTATTTGATCCCCTATCAATCAGCAAGATTTCTGTCTCCCAGGTGTCTTTTATAGAGGTAACGGGAGTGCTCCTAATCTTAGCTCGTTACCTGTATAAAAGACACCTGTCCACAGAAGCAATAAATCAATCAGATTCCAAACTCTCCACCATGGCCAAGACCAAAGAGCTGTCCAAGAATGTTAGGGACAAGATTGTAGACCTACACAAGGCTGGAATGGGCTACAAGACCACCGCCAAGCAGCTTGGTGAGAAGGTGACAACAGTTGGTGCGATTATTCGCAAATGGAAGAAACACAAAATAACTGTGAGTCTCCCTCGGTCTGGTGCTCCATGCAAGATTTCACCTCGTGGATTTTCAACGATCATTAGAACGGTGAGGAATCAACCTGGAACTACATTGGAGATTTTTGTTAATGATCTCATGGCAGCTGGGACCATAGTCTCCAAGAAAACAATTAGTAGCACACCACGCTGTGATTGACTGAAATTCTGCTGTGCCCGCAAGGTCCCCCTGCTCAAGGAAGCACATGTAGAGACCCATCTGAAGTTTGCCAATGAACATCTGAATGATTCAGAGGAGAACTAGATAAAAGTGTTTTGGTCAGATGAGACCAAAATCAAGCTCTTTGGCATCAACTCAACTCGCCGTGTTTGGAGGAGGAGGAATGCTGCCTATGACCCTAAGAAAACCGTCAAACATGGATGTGAAAACATTATGCTTTGGGGGTATTTTTCTGCTTAGGGGACAGGACAACTGCACCACATCAAAGGGATGATGGTCGGGGCCATGTACTGTGAAATCTTGTGTGAGAACCTCCTTCCCCCAGCCAGGCCATTGAAAATGGGTCGTGGATGGGTATTCCAGCATGACAATGACGCAAAATACACAGCTAAGGCAACAAAGGAGTGGCTCAAGAAAAATCACATTAAGGTCCTGGAATGGCCTAGCCAATCTCCAGACCTTAATCCCATAGAAAATCTGTGGAGGGAACTGAAGGTTCAAGTTGCCAAATGTCAGCCTCGAAACCTCAATGACTTGGAGAGGATCTGCAAAGAGGAGTGGGACAAAATCCCTGAGATGTTTGCAAACCTGGTGGCCAACTACAAGAAACATCTGACCAAGGGTTTTGCCACCAAGTACTAAGTCGAAGGGGTCATATACTTATTTCACTCATTGACATGCAAATCGATTTATAACTTTTTTGACATGCGTTTTTCTGGATTTTGTTATTCTGTCTTTCACTGTTAAAATACACCTACTATTAAAATTATAGACTGATCCTTTCTTTGTCAGTGGGCAAACGTTTAAAATCAGCAGGGGATCAAATACTCTTTTCCCTCTGTATAATATATATATATATATATATATATAATATGTATGTGTATGTGTATATATATATATATATATATATATATATATATAATATGTATGTGTATGTGTATATATATATATATATATATATATATATATATATACACATACACATACATATTATATATATAAAAGTTTTATATATATATATATATGTATATATATATATATATATATATATATATATATATATATATATAAAACTTTTGTTATATTTCCTATTTGAATTGTGGTGGGAAAACAAGCAGTTGTTGCTAATGAGTGTGAAGTATAGAAGGATATACCTATAGGGAATATGTTTTTCTGAATATTCTGCTGATCTGTATTGAGTTTGATTTTGTTTATGTGAACTGTGCTGTGTATGGCTGTGTGCAAACTGTGTGAATGCTGTTTTGGATAGATTAAGGTTTGCATAACTGGAAACAAGATTAATATTCCGATGGGGAGAAACGTAAATCCTCTCAGTGGTGGAGGATTCACCATCAGGTGACTAAATTGCTGTTTATTCATTATTCATATCTAAAATTATGGGAGTATAGGTAAATGTGATGATGAAATGGAAAACGCACAAAAGTTTTATCAATGTGGGTCTTAATTGAGATAAACACTATCAATTGTTTTTTGAGCTTTAAAAAAGAGACTTATGATTAGGTAACCAGGAGGACATGAGATTTATAAAGTGGTAGTTGCTGCCTGTATGTGCACTGTGAAGTATGGAATAATAAAAATAATAAAAAAGAAATCATTTCGGAATTAATCATTTAATTTTAACACCTTACTGTGTTTCATTTTTGTGTCGTATAGCCTGTAGTCTGGAGAGGACAGATCAGTCTGTCTGAAGGCTGCACGTGGGAACCTAGGAAGACCCCAGAGTGCATAAGGTAAAGTGACAATGAACAGCAAACTTTGTCTACCTTGGGTTCTGCATAACTGAACTTCACTTGGTGAGGACCCAGTAGGTGAGACATGAGTTTGAGAAAGCCTTTAAATGGCAGCTGTCACTAAAGAACATAGTGGTGGCAAAATACACTGTATGTCACACGTAAGTAAGGGTTTAAAAATATTGGCACATTCTAAAATGTATAGGCAACTGCATACTCTGCCTAAAAACATGTTTAAACATGATTTAAAGTAGGAGCTAGAAGAAATGTCAAAAAAGGCTATCAAAATCCACTTTACTGGTTTATTTTTTTTATCTATAGAACAAAGCTGTTTTTATATACCTCTTATTCATTGTATCCAAGGCCTTGGCATTTATTGGTGCTGAATGAATAAACTACATAATAATAATAATAGCAATGATCATATTTTTTCTTATATGAAAACCTTCCATTTGTATGGTATGTATTTAGTAATGCCTTGGTCATATTTTCTAATCTTTTTCACGTCAACTTAATTTACTTTGCTTACTTTATTAAGTTCCAGCAACTTCAATGGTAACAGTTCATGGGGTACAATAATCCGGAATAATGTCATTATACAATTCGACAACAACAGAATAGCACGGACATGACAATTCACTTAAATTTGTCTTCATTTAGTATCATCCTACAGCTAATTTCAGATACACGATGAGCCTCATTGTAAGGATTTAAATAGGTGATACCTTTTATTAAAACATTTTTATTCAAAAAGGTTCATCTATATGGAAAGTCTGAAGTAAATCTTAGTAATTGTTGCTTTCTCTTGTGATTGCTATTCTTCTCATGTGTGCTTGTATCTTACTTTCATGATGATGATATACACTTTTAAATAGAAGAGAAAGAATGAGTCCCCATTGTCAATGTTTAGCATGAATAAGTGGAAAATTGCTGTATTGCATTTCAAAGACTAGCGTAGCCAGACTTTCCACAAGAAACAAAATACGAACATGTGGAAAGTAGTTTGGAATCACTGGCTTAGAATATTAATAGGGCTTTGGTACTCTTTAAAGAGCTATCACTAGCAGCAGGTTCTGTTATCTCTATTCTTTGGGAAAAAAATAATTTATAAATAGAAAATGTTTCACATTCCGAACGAGTAATCCCAATGTAACCAACCAAAGAAATACTTTTTTTTATGGAAATAAAGAACACAAAAATATATATATACTATTTGACAATGCTTTAAAATTGTTTCCGTGTTAATAAATATTGTAGAACTCATTTTCTCTGGAATATAAAAACACAAGTTTTGACTAAAGATGAGAGCAAATTATTCCTTTTTTCAATTTTGAGTTCTATCTTTTAGTGGCTGCCCTTGTATCATAACACAATTTTACAGTTTTAATATTTTGATATGCAGTATGGCTTAAAATGTCCTTGTAAAAATACATCATTTTAAATAGGCATATCGTAATTAAACTTAATATATCTCAGTTGAAGTCATGTCTTTCTCGGGTTAAATCTAAATTTTTCTCTTTTTTTTCTCCAGTTTAACAGCTTACTTTGGTGTTACATGTGTGTGTGTAGTGTTTTTTATGTTAACGTGCTTATTTGTTCTATTTTTCTCCCCTTTC
Source organism: Pelobates fuscus (assembly GCF_036172605.1). NCBI lineage: Eukaryota > Metazoa > Chordata > Amphibia > Anura > Pelobatidae > Pelobates > Pelobates fuscus. The sequence continues at coordinate 458,586,476 of NC_086317.1, forward strand.
TCAATTTTTGTAGGGCTGTTTATGATTGAGATAATTAGACAAACGATTCAGCATTTTAAGGGCTTTCAATCTGGTTCCCTACAGTTGGCCTAGTATGTTCAATGTAAACAAAGCGACAAAGGGGGCACTTAAAGGGGCACTTTATACTTGAGCCGATCCATTTCTAATTCATTATATTGATAATGCAAATTATAAAAGATACAAAAAAAATATTTACACTTGAAGTTGCTGCCTTTGCAATAATTCTGCAATATTTTTAGTTGTTAGCACTGACCAGACAAAGGAGTGCTAAGATAATGAAGAAACTATCTCATTAACTTTATATGAAACTTTTATTCTATAAATCCCGCACAGTAAGATTGTTAGACAGAACAGATGTCTCGGCAAGTTATAGCTTAGTTTTCAGCATTTATGAAAGCTCTTTTTCACATCTACAACTCCCAGAACCATTTGCTGTGTTTCCTGATCACATGAACAATTATATATATGTTTGTTATTAGAGACACATTGCAGCGTAGAGGGGAAGACAGAAAGGGACCTGTGACGTTACATACAACAGTACAGTAAACGGCAATAGGACAATTTTTAGAAGCAGGTAGATGAGATATAGAACCCTCTGGGTGGTATTTTGTGTCCTTATTTTCGGGTGCCCAGGACTCTGAAAGTATTGCACAGTATTTCAACTTCTTAGAACTGCACGTTTCTAAATGTGGATATATACAGGGCTGGCAATGTTTGGCCTGGGTCAAATATAAACAAATAAAATTGTCCTTTCTCACAAAAAAATAAATGTCTCAGTGTAGATGGTCCTACTCACACGGAGCATGTGATGTATGATTTTACAGATGGAGGCTGCTAGAGCTGCTGATTATTTAGTATTTCTCATGCCAAATGCTAAGTGCTATGAACTGTTTCTTGTTGTGTGTGTCTGTGTGCATACATATAGACTGGTTTCGTCCTGTTCCCTTTTTCCGTGTTTGTTATTGATGATCTTTCGTTCTGTCTATTGGCACAATTAACATTAAAAAAAAAAAGCTTGAATTGTCCTTTTTCTATTCAGTTTCTAGATGATTAAAAGCTGCACATGGGTATTCAAGAATGAATCTCAAATTATTAGTCATTGGTATTTAAGATATTCGGTTTTTAGAGATTTACTCTTCTTGACCGCTTAAGATTAAGTATCTAGTTTCCTTGTCTTCTGATGAAGGAAAACCCCCCACAGATCACTGAAGACTAATACATTGAAAATTGAAAGAAAGGTATAACTTTTGTTTTTATTTAGCTTTTTATATTCTCACATCCCATTGCATTACACATTTCGTAGTCACAATTGCATGTGAGCAAAAACATCCCAAGCGAAGGACAAATAGATAATAGAGAGGTTTGAAATGTTTTTTTTGTAGTAACAATAGCAGAAGGACAGATGCTTTGTCAAAGCATACATAACACTTACTGCAAGGTATATTAGATCAGAGGTTCAGTGATAGAAAAATTAACATAGAAAACAAATATCGTCTGTGCATTAATTAAGGAGCCTAGACTGAATAATTGCTGCACCACACTGTGCTGTGGGGAGAAAGATTCTCCCGTTAGGCTACCTGACCCCATCTCTAAAGGCTAGGTGTAGGCACATCACATAATAAGTATAGCAGGTTGGTCGTCTCACAGCTGCCCGGACCTCATCCACCACGAAGCAGTAAATACTTACCCACAATCCTCCAGGCCTGCTTGCAGGTCAAAACAGCCCGCCTTCCAGTCGGGGTGCAGCAGATTCAAAATCTGTCCCATAGCTGGATTTAGTAACAGGCTGCTCTCTGCCCAATATAGTTTGTGTTGACAACTTTCCTTTCTGGTCATGGGGGAATGGAACTGCGAGAAGGGTCAAAGCCACTAGGTCAAAGCCACTTCACCATCAATAGACAAATTGCAGCATACGCCCAGCGTCCTCGGCAGGACTGAGTCACCCCATCACATTGATCTTTATTGGTTTGTATAGAGGACACTCATTGCCAAAATGCTCGGTAGAGTTTTGTAAAAGTTTCTTGGAAGCCAGGTCAGGGACCCAGACATTGATTAGGGAGCTCAACTTGTCTCTGCCATGATAGAGACACCTGCTATCTCAGGGTAGCATAGTGAGCTGGTTTACATTATATTAATTTTAGCACAAACTATATACACTCTTTAAAAAACAAAATTATTCTAAAAAAAAACATGAAAGCTTACCTCAGGCTCAGCCTGCCTTGACTTTGAACGTAGAAGTCAGATATTTTCCATAAGCTGTTTACTGGTTAGTGACGTACAAGGACATTTTTACATTTCATTTCATTTAACACAAACTATAAACAGTTTTTACTCCCTGCAGTTTGTGTTAAAATGACCACTACATGTTAATTAAAAATAAATAAATATGTATGCCAGGACTTGAAATGGCATGTTCTTCTGAAAAATATAATTAAACTCTGATACGAAGCCATCAAAATTCTATTACACAAATAACCAACCAGGATTAATTGGATTTCTGAATAAAATTTAAAACATTTTCAGTTAAGAAAAAGCAGCTGTTGACAGAGTTCTAAATTATTAGAATATTACTTTTCTTCTGTGTATTATCTCTCTAGGTGCACATGACTTAGGTTGAAAATTTGCTAGAAATGTATCATGTATGTATTGCTAGAAATGTATCAAATGCAATTCCACTTTCCAAATGTATAAGTCGATTGCAGACTAGCAGGATTCAAAAATCATTTTTTCCAGTCATACAGACATCTTTCTTTACACCTCATTCAAGTAATACCTTTACTTAAATACTTCAATTGCCATCGGGGACGTACGTGCGACCTATAGCGTCCCAGAGATCAAAGTGTTAATCTCTTGACTATTAAAGAGCTGAACAGTCTTTGGGCTAATATAGACATCAATGTGCCGCATTAGGAGTTAGCCAATCAATTGCAGTAGCAAGGACCAGAGAACAACTGTGTCTAAAGATTTATCTCAAGAGATGTGTGATGACTCATTGCTGGGGGACCTCCATGGGCCTTTTTATTATCAAGCTATCTAAACACACCATAGTAGATAAGTACTATAGGGTATGGTATGTTTTTTTCCTTTGTTAAGTGACTTAACACTGAGCTGAGTTCACAACATTTTCTCACAGTGCCATTTTTTTGGGTGGCCTCTAATATTAACCTATTTATTGAAGAAACAAAACAATGTGAAATTAAATTATTGTGCTTGGAAATTATAAAGCAAGTAATCAACAAAAAATACAACTTTATGGACAATATGCATGTTTGTTCGAGGATATTACGGGAATAGCAATGCATCATTTAAAACAAAAAAACATAAAACTTGTACTCAATGACCAAGAGAGTAAATCAATGCGTTAACTGACATGAGCTAATCTGTTTAGTGGGTAGTGGCCCCTAGAGACCTAGAGAATATTTCTGACATATGTTCCCTATGCTAAATCTGATTGGTTGAGTGAACATAAGATCTTGGTTATAATGCAGGGCTCAGGCGTGTGAGTGAGATGTACTGAGTACAACGGAAGGGTGCTTAAAGGGCCTATGAAAGGTTTGGAGCATTTGTATGGAATTCTCTACATTGGACAGGTGAGTCTGAATGTCCACGATGTCTTCTTCTGTAATCCGTACATGAGCTGAAGCAGCCTGTAGCTCTGTTTTGATAAGTGCAGTATCAGCTGCTAGGAACTTGTGTATGTTAACCAGTAATATTTTCAAAATCGCGTTTGGTGGTTGGGGCTGAGTCGTCTGAGGACTCAGGGAGCCTAGGAGCCTAGGCTGTGAGGTATGATAGAAACATTTAAATACATAAAGGATATCAACACAGTAAAGTTGGAGACTATATTTAAAAGAAGAAAAACTACCACAACAAGAGGACATAGTCTAAAATTAGAGGGACAAAGGTTTAAAAATAATATCAGGAAGTATTACTTTACTGAGAGGGTAGTGGGTGCATGGAATAGCCTTCCAGCTGAAGTGGTAGAGGTTAACACAGTAAAGGAGTTTAAGCATGGTGGGATAGGCATAAGGCTATCCTAACTATAAGATAAGGCCAGGGACTAATGAAAGTATTTAGAAAATTGTTCAGAAAAGATGGGCCAATTGGTTCTTATCTGCCATCACTTTCTATGTTTCTATGTTTGGTGAGAGCGCTAGAATCTCTGACCTTTATTTTCTGTAGCAGGCTCATGGTCTCCGACTTGCAGCTCCTCCATGGAGTTATTCCAGGCCCCAAACCTTTTTCTACTCAGAAAAAAATATGTGAACATGTATATGTATGGGGGAATCAGCTTGTTGGCGATTTCTTCAAACGTAAAAGAATACGTTTTTTGCACTTCCCATTAAATGTCATTCTAAGTGTGAGTTTATCATTTTGTATTATTATTATTATAATAATTATTGATGTTGTTGTTATTGTTGTTCTTATTACATCTAGAGATCGAAGTCAATGAAAAACATAGAACATTTAGCTAGGAACAGTGAATATAGATATGAAATACATTGTGATTCAGTTATGCAATAAGCTTGTGTATAACATGTGTTACGAACCACATATCTTTTAGTGCAGGTGGTTGCAGAGTTATGTACTTCGTTGTAAAGAATGCACAAGAAACTTGTACCCTAAACATTAGCAAATTAGGGATAACAACACACGAGAAGGATTTGGAATTGTTCCGGATGGCAGGCTGGGCAGCAGAGTGCTGTGTCAGTAAGCAGTTGCTAAGGTCAGTGCGAAATTGTCATGTATAAAAATGGACATTAATTCTTTGGATGAAGATGTGACTTTACCTCTTTGTGATTCGGTGGTGAGGCCATGTCTTGAATGTGCTGTGCAATTTTGGGCACCTGTTCTAAAGAAGAATATTATGGCACTGGAGAAAGGGCAGAAACGGTCTGCAAAATTAAAAAAAAGGAATAGAAAATTTCAGTTATAAATAAAGGTAAGCAAATATAGATTTGTTTAGTTTACAAACACATTGCCTCCGAGGGGATGATAGCATTATGCAGGTATGTTCGGGGCCAATGCAAACCATTGTCTGGAAATCTGTTCATAGATGGGACTGTGCATAGGGCACGAGGTCACGCATTTAGACTGGATGAGGGGAGATTTAGTGTGTGGCAGGGGAGGCCTTTTTTGCAGTGCGAAGGATGAGGATGTGGAGTTCTCTGCCCGAAGGGGTGGTTTTGTCAGAGTCTGTACAGGTGTTTAAGCAGCAACTGGATCAATACTTGCAAAAACATAATATTCAGGAATATAAAATGTTTTGACAATCTTTATTTAGCATTTTTGACATAAATGAATTATAAATACAAAAAAATAAGGGAAAGATAAAGCATCAGTTTGCACAATTGTGTAGATACTTTCAGAGCATAAATAAACCATTGATAAATACACTCAAAGTAAGATAGAATCATAAGAAATAAGCACAATGTAACAGCTCTGTCATGGTATAAAGGCACCAGCTATGTTATATTTATCAAGAGGAGCTAACGGAGAACCATGTACTATGATTTTTAGAGAACAGTGGCTTCCAGATGCCCCTGTCTTTACAATAGATGAATAAATAAATGGTGTTATTGCATGCTTCGTGTCCAGCAATGAGTACTGAAAACCCTCATGGACAGAGAATGAGTAAGGAGAGGGGACACCGAATATGAGTAAGTAACGGAAGAAGAGAAGAAAGCAAGAGAAAGAAAACAAAACACACACACACACAAACCACACCACACACACACCCCCACATACATCCACCCTTGGTAGAGCGTAGCAGGAAAGGGAATGAGGGTCAGGCACACAAGAAAAGAGAGTAATGCCTGAGGTAGAATGGCATGTAGGTTCTCAGGACACCACTCTAGAGGCACAGGTCTCACTTCCCTACTGTCTCCTCCAGCGCCATCCTCACTGTTTGATAGGTAGTATTACCAGGTTCACCATACCTCCTTGTGATGAGTAGTACCCTCTTCACATTTGTGGGACTTTTATACTCTTTCAAACCAAGCCTTGAATGCTGGGGGATCCTGCCTATGCCATAAAGATAGGATTAATGAACGGGCAGCTGTAAGTAAATGTTTGGATATTATTTCTTGAATTTGGAGACGGGGAGTTTAGTGCAACAGAAGAACATATCTGCAGGGTGAAATCACACTTCTAAATCTCATACAGCCAATATAGTGTTGTGCAGAAAGGGGAACCCCGTGCCCGTTGCACCTCCATCATCTATCAGTGACTTTGGGAATGAACCTGTAAAGTTTTTAAAGTGTATCATACAATCATGTCAACAATGTATTATTTATCTCTTGGAATAAGTGTGCCAACGTAATCATCTTTAACCCCTTGTAGTCAGAGACAGATGCCTGCAAGGTTTTCTCCCATGGTACCTTAAACCAAAATGGTTTTGGGGTATCTGCAAAAAATAAAAGCTGGAATATGCTGGATTTGCCCCAGTGCAAAGGTTCCCCCCACGCACAGAGCTCCTTGAAAGACGTGGACACCCCATGAATTGCCTGATGGTGAAGAATTGTGACATGAAAGTATTTTAATTAAATTTATCTAGAATTGTGGGTGCCCTATTCAGGAGTTTCTCATTCAGGGAAAGCAATCCACCATTCTGACATAGTGTAGAAATTCAGAGATAAGACCCCACCTAGGAACGCAAGATCCTGGTGGTGCAACCCAGAAGGAAATCCTGATTTACCCGACAATGGGAGCATGGGCCCAATTATGGTGGAAAGGAAGAACCAGACTTGAATCTAGTGCCAAACCTCCAGGGGAGTCCGCATAAGGTTTTGTGTACAGATGAGCTCTTTGACATCGTTGATGCCCAGCTAAACCACTGAGGGAATGAGATTGTGCTAGGCATAGCTAGATTGCACTGGAGCTAGCTAGATTTTGCTTGTTAGAGTTAGTGTTGTGCCATTCTACTATGTGTACCAAGTGTGCAGCGCAGTAGTATCCGATAAAGAAGGGTAAACCTAGAACACCATCTTGCTTTGAAGGATTAAGATGATACAACTGGAGTTTTGGTAATCTTACCTCCCACACATAGCGGATTAAGATTGAATTCAAGGAAGAGAAAAAAGCTTTGGGGAGGCGAATCAGAATGGTTTGGAAAATGTATTGCATCCTGTGTTGGATCATCTTGATACTGTTTATGCATCCGATCCAGGAGAAGTGGGGGACTGTCCAATGCTTCCTGTCCAAGAGAAAGTTATCCAGCAGCGGTTGGAAATTAAGACTATTTAGGCATGTTAAGTCCTATGGGATCCATAACCAAGATGTTTAAGCCAAACTGGCCACCGTCGAAAAGCAAACTGGGTTTATATGTGTTCAGCTTCTCTGTCTTGCAGGGAAAGGTTTAGAGCCTCCAATTTGTCGAGATTGAGTTTTAAGTTGCTTAACTGGTCATAAGTTTCAAGCTCATAAGTTTTCAAGAGTGTATTAGGTAAGGTTACCAGCAGTTGCTCTACGTAAAAGTGAAGGTCATCCTCATATGCAGAAACATTATGTCCCTCCACCTGCTAGTTTGATACTGTGTATTGAAGTGTTGGCTCTAATTGCCTCCAATAGGGGTTCTAATGTCAAAATGAACAGGATTGGGAAAGGGAACAATCGTGGTGGGTGCCATAAGGATATACTTTTTAATATGTTGGGTAATAGGTTCTTGATCCGAGGAGAGATCTGACTGCCATTCTGGGATCCAGAAGGATTTTTCTAAGTTTGTTACAAAATTAGAAAGCACTTCAAACTGGGTTTGCTGGACAGGCGGTTCTGCTCTCAATGGTGCAAAAGTAAGGGTGTAACAGAGATGTTTCCTGTAATCCAAGCAATAAAATGTACTAAAAAAAAATACACCCTATAGTGAGCACATTGAATGTATACTTATACACAATGAGCAGAAAAAGCATCAAATCTGAGAAGAAATAGAAACAAAAAAACAGTCTTTTATGTGTATAACAGCCCCCAAAAAGAAACAACTATGGGTAAAGCAGCACTCACAAACATAGAGCCGTCCCAGGCTCTATATCAGTGATGGCGAACCTATGGCACGCGTGCCACAGGTGGCACGCCGAGCCCTCTCTGTGGGCACGCGGCCACAGGTCCGCCATCACTGCAGAATAGGCGCCTGCCTGCCCGAAACGGCAGGCGCCTATTCTGCTTCCGGGTCGGGAGGCAGGGGGAGGGATCTGTGTAGCAGCTCCCCCTGTCCTCCCGCGCGATGCTGTGTGGGCGTTGCCGAGCGTTACCATGGCAACGCTCCACACAGAATCACGCGGGAGGACAGGGGGAGCTGCTTCACAGATCCCTCCCCCTGCAGTACTTACCACCACCGGACCACCAGGGATGACTGTGTCCCCCCCCCCACACTTCATTGAAGGTAAGAAGGAGGGGGTGGGATACTAACACACCACCCCTACCCCCCCCCAGAAGTACCCTTACCCCCCAGCACCACCCCTACCCACCACAGCACCCTACCCACCACAGCACCACCCCTACCCCCCAGAAGTACCCTTACCCCCCCTGCAGCACCCCCCACAGCACCACCCCTACCCCCCCACAGCACCACCCCACCCCCCCAGCAGCACCCTACCCCCCCAGCACCACCCCTACCCACCACAGCACCCTACCCACTACAGCACCACCCCTACCCCCCAGCAGCACCCCCCCACCCCCCAAAAGCACCCTACCCCCAGCACCACCCCTACCCACCACAGCACCACCCCTACCCACCACAGCACCACCCCTACCCCCCACAGCACCCTACCCACCCCCCAGCAGCACCCTACCCCCCCAGCACCCTACCCACCACAGCACCACCCCTACCCCCCACAGCACCACCCTACCCCCCCCAGCACCACCCCTACCCCCCACAGCAGCACCCTACCCCCCAGCACCCTACCCACCACAGCACCACCCCTACCCCCCACAGCACCAACCCACCCCCCCTACCCCCCCAGCACCACCCCTAACCCCCCAGCACCACCCCTACCCACCACAGCACCCTACCCCCCAGCACCACCCCTACCCACCACAGCACCCTACCCCCCCAGCACCACCCCACCCCCAGCACCACCCTACCCCCCAGCACCACCCCACCCCCCCAGCAGCACCGTACCCCCCAGCAGCACCGTACCCCCCAGCCCCACCCCACCCCCAGCACCACCCCACCCCTCAGCAGCACCCCACCCCCCCAGCACCACCCCTACCCACCACAGCACCACCCCTACCCACCACAGCACCACCCCTACCCACCACAGCACCACCCCTACCCACCACAGCACCACCCCTACCCACCACAGCAGCACCCCTACCCACCACAGCACCACCCCACCCCACCCCCCAGCAGCACCCCACCCCCCCAGCAGCACCCCTACCCCCCAGAAGTACCCCTACCACCCAGCAGTACCCCTACTCCCCCACAACAGTACCCCTACTCCCCCACACACAGTACCCCTTACCCCCCACAGCACAGCACCCCTCTCACACACATACAGCACCCCTCTCACACACATACAGCACCCATCCCACACACACAGCACCCCCCCAAACACACACACACAGCACCCCCAACACACCTCAGCCCCCCAAACACACAGCACCCCCCCAAACACACAGCACCCCCCCAAACACACAGCACCCCCCCCCAAACACACAGCACCCCCCCCAAACACAGCACCCCCCCACACACACAGCACCCCCCCACACACACACAGCACCCCCCCACACACCCAGCACCCCCCCACACACAGCACCCCCCCACACACCCAGCACCCCCCCACACACAGCACCCCCCACACACAGCACCCCCCCACACACACACAGCACCCCCCCACACACACACAGCACCCCCCCACACACAGCACCCCCCCCACACACAGCACCCCACACACACACACACACAGCACCCCCCCCACACACACACAGCACCCCCCCCACACACACAGCACCCCTCATACACACACACAGCACCCCTCATTTACACATACAACACGCACCCTCCCCCACACACACGCACCCCCCCCCCCCCCCCACACACACACGCAATTGCCGTGTTGGCACTTTAAGGAAAAAAAAGTATTGCGGTTTGGGCACTCGGGCTCAAAAAGGTTCGCCATCACTGCTCTATATGGAGGGCTCCAATGTGCCTATACAGGCTTGGGTAGACATTCAGAGCAGAAACACAGGTCCAGAATAGGAACTCAAATAGTCAGCATTAAGTAAACAAACAAACTTCGTTATGGGCAATAAAAACAATAACACAATATATATAAAATAGAATTGGGAATATAATCAGCAGGAATAATAATGTGAGTGCTGCCTTGCCCATAGTGGTTTTAATATTGTGGCTAATAAATATATATATATATATATATATATATATATATATATATATATATATATATATATATATATATACCTCTATTACCGGCAGCACTCTTAAATTATCATTTTTTAGCACACTTTTCCATAATTCTGTGCCTCCATAACCTCTCTGACAGCTTCTTGGTACCTGCTCCCAAAAGTGCCTTTTTAATATTGAATTTGTTCATGTATGATAACAAAAATGCCTAATCCTTCTGCTCTAAGAAAAACTCTATCTTTACAACTATTGCACAGAGGCTAAGGAAGTCAGAAAAAAGTGTAATGCAATAACTTTTTGGCTGTACATTTGCAACAAATTTGACTACCATAATACATAGATACAATTGTAATATTGGTGTAAATTGTTAAACATTAACCACAGTGAAGACAGTGGATCAATACATCACTACATTTACTGTGGCTAATTTGCTTATCTTTTCATTTTAAATGTCCCTGCACATTGAAATGTATGAGGCGGAAATAGGAATTAAGAAAAAAGAAAATAACCCCCTTGCGGGGATACGATAAGTGTGTCCAGATAGTATCTCGATAGGGGGTAACCCTTGTATTGTACACAAAAAGAGAGAGTAGATGGTGTAAACCAACGACCAGTGGTCTAGGTAACACCGGTGAGATACTAGGCTCTGCTGTCTGTTAAAATTATAATCTTTAATTAGGTATACATAATCATGAACAATCAATAAAACATAACGAAAAAATACTAAATAGACAAATAGAAAAACACCAAAGTAGTAAAACAAAAAGAGGAGATGTTAAGGGTCTCAGGGAGTAATGGGAGAGGTATCAACTTAGACCAATGTGTACTAGATATATACCTCAATGATAGGGAATATAAGTGGTAGAAGACAATGACTAATCTACTAACCGGCTAATGCGTAGATAAAACCAAACCCTAAGGTGCTGGTTTAAGGAAGCATATGCTAGTATGACACAGAGCTTAGGGAGTGCAGCGTAGAACCACAATCGTGTGTACTCATATGGAAGTATAGAAACAATGGGGTCTCAACAAAATATACACTTGCGGGTGCTGCAATAAGCAGTGTAGCATACAGGTAAATGTGGCCATAAGTAAGGCACTAAATGCTAGTAGGACCAACAGCAATAAGATATATATGATGTGGTTCCCCAGTAGCATTCAAATGCTGAGAACTAGTGTAAAAAGGAACCTCCAGGTAGTCTGACACGCTGGCTACTAATTGCCAGCCAGGACCAAGAACCGTATAGTCATATAGAGGTATAGAGACATAAACGTCTCCACAGAGTTACACTAAAGGGTACTGTAACATAAGGAGTTACATGAAAACTCATATGGCCACACATGAATAATTAAATGCTAATAGGGGAAACCCCCAATTATAGGATAGACGGCTTCTACAATGTAGAGTATCCTATATAAGCATACAGTATAGGTAGATAGTGTGAAAGGATGTCACTGGTTTAGAACCAATGAATGATAGTTGAGGAGACTAAATAGTCCCCCTAGTAGACATCACAGGACACCCAACTACTTGGAACTAGCCTCAGTGCTGTCTGAACTGACTGGTCAAAGTAGGGCTAGTTGAGTAGTCTAGTACACTTATCTATCCTAACAAAAAAAGCACTGGCTAGTAGTAGTAATAGTCCTACTCTCTTATTCCCTCCAAAAAATCTCCAAACAGGCCCCAGCTCCTCTTAACCTAATACAACACCCCAAACATAGTGAAGTGGAAATCAAAACGTGATTATAAAATCATCATCTTTTGCTGCCTGCCTGCCTAACGCGTTTCGGCGCTGTAAAGAGCGCCTTTCTCAAAGGCTGTCAATGAGCAAATGCTCGAGGGTACTTTTTAAATATGAAAAGGTGGCCGAGATCCAGCCAATCAGTAGTCGGCACGGGCGGAGTTACAGTAAAGACCGCCCAGCGTTCGTGATGTGTGTCAGAGCCGTCAATCTTACGGACTTTGACCAATCAGAGCGGATGGGGGGCGGGACTAAGTGCCGGAGCTCCAGATAGATCCAACCCCCGTCCGTGATTGGTATACGAGCCATCCGTCTTGCAGGCTCTGACCAATCGGAGCGGGTGGGGGCGGGACTAAGTGCCGAAACAGATACCCACTATGTAATACTGACAAGTTCGTCGGCTGAAGTGCCTTATGAGTTTGACAGCAGTGGGATAAATCTGTTAATAAGTAGCAATTAGTAGCCAGCGTGTCAGACTACCTGGAGGTTCCTTTTTACACTAGTTCTCAGCATTTGAATGCTACTGGGGAACCACATCATATATATCTTATTGCTGTTGGTCCTACTAGCATTTAGTGCCTTACTTATGGCCACATTTACCTGTATGCTACACTGCTTATTGCAGCACCCGCAAGTGTATATTTTGTTGAGACCCCATTGTTTCTATACTTCCATATGAGTACACACGATTGTGGTTCTACGCTGCACTCCCTAAGCTCTGTGTCATACTAGCATATGCTTCCTTAAACCAGCACCTTAGGGTTTGGTTTTATCTACGCATTAGCCGGTTAGTAGATTAGTCATTGTCTTCTACCACTTATATTCCCTATCATTGAGGTATATATCTAGTACACATTGGTCTAAGTTGATACCTCTCCCATTACTCCCTGAGCCCCTTAACATCTCCTCTTTTTGTTTTACTACTTTGGTGTTTTTCTATTTGTCTATTTAGTATTTTTTCGTTATGTTTTATTGATTGTTCATGATTATGTATACCTAATTAAAGATTATAATTTTAACAGACAGCAGAGCCTAGTATCTCACCGGGGAAATAGGAATTACTTAAAATCTTTCCCTCATCAATCTGTCAGTCTGTCTGGATGCCTGTATTGGGTAAGGACTGGTGTTTATTGCGCAGGTTTTTTACATTCTTTAAATTGTCTCTTATACCCCCACTTTAAGTTCACTCCTTACAGTATATTTCTGCTTTTATATGGCATTAAATGCAGTGGTGGTCCATGAAACACTCTTCAGCACTGAATGTTAACTCAGCAGCAATATATTTTCACTTGCCAATGGCTTGTGGGCCAGTAGGAATGTTGAGCCATGCTCATGCATCAGTGGACCTTAACCTAGGTAGAGTAAAACTGGCTGTGACTTCTGGTAGCCCTATGGCTCATTTGAATATCAGATTCAGAAAAATCTATGCCTGTTTCTAACAACTGCTTGCATTGATGCTCTTTTTGGAATGTGAGGAGAACATCGCGTAGACCATGAACAATGATGAATGATGTAAGCTGTTCGGGGGCTCTCAATGATTGTCACCACTGAACCGCTTACACTACAAACCATCCATTCATGACAATCTGCTTCAATACGGCCATGCCTGCTAAGTAAATTTCATTCCAGACAGAGAGATATAACTGAAACATGGGTCTAGTAGAAGTTGCATGATCCTATGAAAACAGACATCACACACCAGTCATTTTGATGATTTAGAGAACACTGAGATAATTAATGGATCTTCTCTCACCGTTCCATAGTTTCATGGAAACTGTTAATTATTTAATATGTACCATGATATTTGATGTGACATGGGATGATTCAGTCTGGTTCTGCTGACAATTCTCTATGCTGCACCAAGAGACTAAGCCACATTCCTGGTGCTGTACAGCATTGCCTTTGTACATTTTTACTGAGGAGATCCTATACATTGTAGAGATGGAAAGTAGGATGCTTCAGGCTCACTACCAAAATTAGTTTTCAGGTAAATTTTGTCCACATCCCATGAATTTTGAGTATCTCCCTTGTTCCAGGGAGCCTACACGTACATGATTGACATAACATATTAGAGGCTTTATTGGCTTGACGTCACCATTAGTCCTTGCTCCTGTGTACTTAAACTGGCTACATTTGTCAAATCTCCTGTTTATCCTGACCTGTATTTGTCTGTATTATTTTCTGGAGACACACTAACTCCAATTAAGAACAAGCAGTCATAGAAATCCAAGGTTTCAATATGATCAAGCACTTAGCAGGCTTGACAAGTGATGCCCAGCGTTTCTTACATCCTGCCTAATAAAAGTCATGGGATCTTTTTAAATACAGAATTAGGACTTTCACAGGACTTGAGTGAAATGATAAACCTATAAATGGGATGACACCACATTACAATTGTCCCTTTACTTTGTCTTCCACCTTAATCTTACCCAAATGATCGTCTGGTTGGAGTAGGGAGCACCAAGAGCTTGTAGATCCATTATCCATTTAGTTTTAACCATTCTCCATTCACAATGATCTGTTGTATTGATGTTTGTTTTTATTCTGAACTTTCCAGAAACTATTTTATTTGTGCAAGAAGATAATATTAAAACAACAGACTGTCGACATGTTTAGAAAAGAGAGGGTTGGTGGAGGGAAGAAATTGGGCACACAGCCATGGGGGATAGTGACAGTTGTTGTAATTGTCAGTTGTATTTTGGATGTATGATTATGTTTTTAAGGGAACTCCACTTGGTGTGAAAAGTTTAACAGAGGTGTTTGCAATTAAAATGGTTTCATTAACTTTCCTTACTTTTTTTATTCTTTAGAACTGATGTGTTTGAAAGGGTATGAAGGTGACCTGGAAAAGTGTCGGTGTTAAGAAAATATTTTGAGAACGTGCTTTGTGGTTATCACTGGCTAGCTGCGGTTGTCTCTGCCTATCACTCTCAGACATCAAGTATGGTTTAGGAAGCAGTTTGATTTAGAAATTGTGTATTTGATGAGTAATTAGCTTAAATCTGCCAATTGTTATCAAATAAAAAGTATACACAATGATGTTCTATGTGTTCTATAGTGCATCCATATATTGGCAATGAAAACACTTCCATTAATATTTTAAGTTTTAATTTTCCCTACTGATCATTAGTTTTATTTTCTTTATTAGGATCAATAAACACATTTCTGAACCTGCTTCTCGAGTCTTACTTAGTGGCTTGCAAAAAGGTTGAAGAAAGCGAATAGTTTTGGGGACTCATCCGGGATTGCAAAGTCATAGGACATAACTAACCCAGCTAATAGCAGTGATATGCAGGCAATGCAAGAGTAACTCTTGGGAATTCTAAGGTTTAGTGAACCCGACTGTGTGCAGTGGTTCAGTCAGCTTTTTGCAACATTCAGGTTAAATACTGCAGTACAGGAAGTAGACAAAGGGAGTATTCCATGTGACAACCCAAGTGTACCAAATATATGCAAAAGGGGGCACTGGCAATCTAGAAGTGCTTCTATTCCTTGCCAAGTAATGGATTCTTTAACTTCTTAAATTTGACTAGCAAACAATGTATTGAACAGAGAGAAACCTCTATAGACAGAATGGTCTGTATATATGTAATTTTAGATAGAAGTTGAAAGGAGAACAATGTAACTTCTTTGATAGTTGTACAGCACTACGGAATTTGATGGCGCTATATAACTAATAAAATAATAATAATAGTTAATGTCTTTTGTACATCAGTTCCTGCGAAACCCCCAACTACTAAAAAGGACCCTTACTAATTAAAACATTTGAATATTTTTTTCATTTGTAATAAGGTCATCAAGAAAATTTGAAGAAACATAGCAAGAAAATTAGATATAGAATATTGATAAAAATGTATACTTTATAGACATTAGAGAGGTGCAATTCGTTTCATTCTGAATTTAAATTCAGAAGAATTTTGGCAATTTGGACTTTCGGATGCTTCCGAATGTCCGAATTGCCAAATTTCAGAAGTGCCGAACCGAGACAAATTGATGAATTTCAGAAGTGCCGAACCGAACCGAATTGCCAAAGTGCCGAATTTCGGAAGTGCCGAAGTGCTTCGGATTTCTGAAAAGTGGCAAAAAAGGAGAGGGAGGGAAAATTATAGGAATGATAACAGAAATCTAGCCCTAACCCTAATCCTTACCCTTAACCCCAATCCCTAACCCTAGCCCTAACCCTAGATGTGTAAGTGGTTGTGGTGGTTAGGGTTAGGGTTGAGGTTAGGATTAGGGATAGGGTTAGGGGTAGGGTTAGGGTTAGGGGTAGGGATAGGGTTAGGGGTAGGGATAGGGTTAGGGTTAGGTGTAGGGGTTAGGGTTAGGGAATTGCCGAAGTCCCAAATTGCCGAAGTCCCGAAGTGCCGAACCGAAGTGCCGAATTGCCGAAGTCCCGAATAGCCAAAGTCCCGAATTTTGGAAGTGCCGAAAGGAACCAAAGTGCCGAATTGTCGAAGTTACGAATTGCCGAAGTCCCGAATTTTGGAAGTGCCAAACCGAACTTAATTTTTTGCCCATGCACATCCCTATTAGACATATGTTATGACATAATCAGTATAGCAGCAGGCAAAATGTATGAACGAGAGCTCTTGAAGAATCATATATATTCCTTGTGGATTGAGTGTCTACGTGTAACGATTAATGTGTTTATATGTGTCTTGGGTATGCATTTTTAAAGCAGAATGTTTGCAAATATATCTGAAATGAAGTGTGCTTTGTAAGTTAACAAAACTTAGTTGTTTTAAAGGATTGTAGTTAGTGTGTTTTGAAGGACAGAGTGAGTTCTGCTATTGGGACCGATGAATCTAGAAAACAAAATAAAATCTAACTTTTTCTGGGGAATTTTTATTCTGAGCCCTGCTATATAACAATTTTATCTTGGACTTAGTTCTTATCTGTTTTGGTACATTATACAGAATAACAAATATAGCTGAAAGGAAAATGGTAAGTAGGAGAAAGTGTTTGAGGTATGTGTTATCAGGGGTTGAATTTTAAAGTTGTTAGAAGAGAAAATAGATGAGATGTTTAAGAAAGGCTTAAATTATATGTTTTGATTATCTTTCAAAGGAATGTCATTGAAGTCTGTTTTAAAAGTCTGGAGTTAATCTCCATTGTTATTTTCTGTAAGTAGGATCATGTTTTATGAATTTGTGCTGTATGGAATTTAATAATCACATGAGTAGCAACATTCATTAAGTTTGGTATTGTAAATTTAAAAAGCAGTGCATGTTCAATAATGTGCAGCAAAATATTGTATGCGAGATATAAGTGTAGATTGTAACTGAAATCAGACTGCATTCAGAATGTTCTCAATTCATATATTTAGAGTGTTTTACCAATACAATGACACTTTGGCACAATGAGTGTAGCAGTCTATGGATTGATTTATGTAAGGGAGCCTTTGGATCGTGCTGTCATTTGACCTGCTGTCATTTTCATTTAGAAGTTAACGTTTAGTCCAGTTTATTCTGGATTTCTTTTATGGTTCTGTATAATTACCTGCTGGTATTAGGTTTTTTTTAACTGTGAAATTGGTAAACTCATTAGCTGCTTTGGAGTCTAATTTCACTTCTATGCAGATGACATGCAAATCTATTTGTCCTCTCCTGATCTCTCACCATGCCTCTTGGTTTTTGTATTTGACTGCTTCTCTGCTCTTTCTAACTGGATGGCTGCTTACTTCCTTATACTTAACCTGTCCAAAGCAGAACTTATCATCTTTCCTCCATCAAGTTGCTACTCCTGTGTTTGTCTCCCTCCAAGAAGATGGCACTATAAGCTCTACCTCGCAGGCTCGCTGCCTACGTGTTCTCTTTTGACTCCAACCTCTACTTCACCCCTCATGTCCAGTCGATCACCATGTCCTGCCACATCCATCTCAAAAAAACATAGCTCACACTCACCCATATCTAATGCCTGATGCGGCTAAGGTGCTAGTCTTCTCTTGCCTTGACTACTGCAATCTGCTACTCATTGGTCTTACACATTTTCCACTTGCCCCATCTGGATTCCCATACGATATGGGCTCAATAAAAAATTCTGATACTTGCTTATAAATCACTACTTAATGCTGCTCTTACCAATCCTTACTAATACAAGGATGTCCCGTCCAGGTGCATACGCTAAGTTGATGACTTGCATCTATCCTCTGTTTGCACTCGCACCTCTGATGCTCATCTTCAAGACTTCTCTAGGGCTGCACCTTCCCTAGCTGCCTTCACTGCTCTGTTAGACTCTCACCCAATCTCTGTTCCTTCAGAAAATCATTGAAAATGATTCTATAAACCTACTTTGTCCATGCATCGAATAAATCCTATGTCTTGTGTCACTTTACCCTTCTCCCTCTAGAATAAAAGCTCATTTGAGTAGGACCCTCAACACCCTCTATTCCTGTGCATCCAACTTGTCTTGTTGCAAATACTCATCTGTTAGTCCGCCTATTGTACAGCGCTGCAGAAGTTGAGAGCACTTTATAAATAATAATGATAATAATAAGAGGCAAAAATGTAGATTTTTTTTGTAACATATAGTGGCTTATTTCAATTTCGTTTATCAGTATTCCTTTAAAGAATTAAAATTCACAAATTCATGATCTATAACTGATACGTGTCTGCGACCTAAAGGAGTCACAATTAAACAATGTAATGTTTTGATCCCGAAATGGAACTGATATCAACAATTAATCAGCAGTGACAGTAAAAATGTTCCTTCCCCAAGTTACAACAGTTACGGAATTTAAAGGGCCACATACTTTTTCACGTGGATGTATTTAATGCTGAATATTGAGAATATGTCAATTTTGAGGATTTTCTTATGTATTTATTTTTAGGTGTTTGAATACAACACGTAAGACGCACATTTAGTTCTGTGTCAACCTTTCTTTTAAAAGTCAATAGTCATTGTTAAGTGATGTGGTACTGGAAGGTGTACTGCACAATTATAAAGTTTCAATCAATATTAAGAACAGCAATATCTGATTATGTAGTTTAAAACTGCAAGCTTTTATTTTCTGCTAAGTTGTGCTCATTGGATGCTAAATAATCTATAAAATAGCAGATACAAATATGGACCCATTACAGAAGCATGCATGAATAATTGAGATATTCCGAAATATTACTTTCTCAGTATTTTGATTAATAGTTTTCCATTGTGGTTAATGAAAGATAAAATAATTAATTAGCCAGATCTGTGCTTGCTTTTACTTTGATTTGAGTTAAAGTGTTACTACCTTACTTTAAATTAATGAGGGTGTTTTCTCTTTATTTTATTACACAAATTTGTTCCAAAAGCATAAGAACTACATTTGATTTTTATACACACATTTAAAAGTAATATGTTTATTTAAAGAAGCTTCCCATTAACTGAACTATACTGTTCTGTGCATTGTTTAGAAATACAAATTATAGTCAGTTAAAATTATATACAGTACACAAAGTAGCAATACCGACTGAAGAACTAACAAGTATAACTGCAGTATTATTTTTTTATTGGGATTCTTATTCTCTATAGTGTGAAAACTAACATCAGACAGTATTGTCTACAGGCAAAAGGAAAATGGGAAAAAAAAAGAATTGGTTCCCAGAAAATAAGTAAAAAAATATGTCAAGATGTTTTGTTTGTTAAACAATTGATTTCAGTGAAATAAAAATAGAATGAGAATTTTGAAAGTACTTTTTTTCAATCCATTTAATTTTGCTGTTTATTTAATAAACTCTAGCATATTCAATCTAGAAAGTTTTGTCACATTAGATAAAAGTAAACAATAATAAGTCAACGAATATTCCGCTTTGCTGAATCATTGTATGTTTTACATTTCTGGACATTTTAAAACAATAGCAGATTTTAGCAGTAAGCAGTCATATTGTTTCTAAATCTCTCTCTAAAGTAAAGTTTTTACCGTTATTGTATTTTGTTTGTTTGTTTTGCTTAGGGTAACAGTATGTATATTACTAGCTTTTTAGAATCTTCCACTATATAGGTCTCTGCTACCTCTCCTGCAAGATTATTCTTTGCATCTATAACCCTTACATACCATAGAAAAGTCCTGAAATGGAACAAAACTAAATAGTTAGTTACCTAGTTATGTGTTAAACCCATCTATTCCATCCATCTTTGTTCTGCCATTCCCCCATGGGGAAATTGGAAAATTCCCAATGAAAAATGACTTTGTTGTTAGTTTGTCCTCTATTATTGGGGATTGTTTTATAAACCACATGTACATATTACTATTTACATGAATATGTGAAATTTTATCAGTTAAAATTTAACAATAATATTTTATTATTTTATTACATGCCTGTATGTATATCCGGTCAGCAGATTTGATTTTTTTTTCTAAATTACTACAGTATCAGAAGCCACAGTGTTTGAACGTGGCTCACTTTTATTTTTAAGTTTTTTGGGTGAGTACTTTTGTCTATATTGAAGTGTTGCGAAACCTTTATATATAACAGTCCGCCGATAGAAAACACTGAGGAAGACTCCTCTGTCAAAGTGAAGAACTGAAGAAGTTTTTTTCTCTGCTTCAGTTCTTCTGCCTCATGACCTGTTCCCTCAATCCTATTCCCTCATATCTAATTCGCACTCTGATACCTTCTCTTGCTCTGCCTCTCACTAGATTTTTACATCTATTAATGATATTTGCAAGCATGTAGTTTAATTTTTATAAACTCTGTTATAAATTATTGTAATGGATTTGATATGTCTATATTTATATTTTTATATAATAAATATCTTTTATTATTTATATAGCGCCATCAGATTCTGTAGCGCTGTACAATGGGTTATACATCCTTTGCTTCTCTAAATGCTCTGCAAAAATAAATATTTATAAAATAATTAAAAATAATATATATGTAAGATAAATCAGGGCAAAATAAAATTGTAAATATACAGGATCTCTGATTACTTTTAAACTGAAATTGTTGAAAGGCTTACTTACATAAAATGTTAACCCCTTAACGCCGTTACGACGTACCATGCCGTCCTGCATTAAATGGGCTTTAAAGCCGTTGCGACGGCATGGTACGTCGTAACGCCTTAAGCCCCCAGGAGATGAGTTGTACTTACCTCCGCCGCGATCCTCTTCTGGGGGGCTGCCTGACAGCCCAGGCAGCCCCCCTCCGGCAAATGAGGCCCCCAGGGGCCATGTGATCGCTCTCAAAGAGCGATCACATGGCCCCCTATAGCTGGCTATGGATCTGCCAGCAGGGGGACTGTCTAAAATATCAGACAGTCCCCCTGCTGGTAGGAGGTGTAAAAAAAATAAAATAAACATGTTATAAAATAAATTAAATATATTTTTATATATATATAATATGTACATATATTATATATATATAATATATATATACATATTATATATATGTAACGTCATACAAAGTGTATTTTAATATTAATATAAGTACATATATTAATATTAAAATACACTTAGAATGACGTTACATATATATAATATGTATATATATTATATATATAATAGATGTACATATATATATTATATATAAATACGTATAATTAAAATAATAAATAAATAAAATAATAAAATAAATAAATAAAATATTGAAACAAAATTTAATATAAATTATATATGCATATGTAATTTCATTCTAACTGTATTTTGTTATTAATATATATATATCGGTAACAAAATACACTTAGAATGACATTCTATATATATCTATCTATATATAAAATACAAATAACCGCAAATATATATATATAGATAAATACATATAGTTACATAAAAGATTACATTAGTATGTTATAGTGTAATTTAGAAATAAACAAAGATGTTTAAATGTCTATCTGTTCCTGTCCAAATTAGAGGAAATTAAATTGCGTATATACGCTGAAGTAATTCAGACTGACACACGGAGTTCAGGTTAAAATAACTTCGAGGAAATTTATTGGCAAGTGCAGCAAGAGCGGGCTCGCAGGCCCTTTTAAGAGGCATTTTGCGTCATCATTGATTATCAAGATATCAGTAAATAAACATCATTAATTGGATTAATTGTTAAGTGTCTGTGTTAGTGTCCACCTATCAATATAATTAATTGGCTCAAAAACTAAGTGGTTAGCTAAGTGTCCACCCACCAATAGGTGGTATTGTTCTGGACACGGGTGGGGACAGAGGGCTCAAGCGCCATCTTCCCTAGCATGAAGTTTACTAGGTGGAAAGGGGGGCGTCATTTTGAGCGTCATTTTACACAGTCAGTGATGTCAGGTCTTGTGGTCAGGTGCAAGGTTCTCTTATGAATAGAACATTTCATTAGTACAGTGTTCTCATGGCCTTCAGATTATACTATGTTGCAAGTTATAGGGAAATTCAGCAATTCCTGAGTTAGTCATGTCTTTATAGAAAATACAGTCTCTGTTCATTGTATTAAGTGTAGCTGGGAAATTCTGTCATGTAATGTAGACTCAAAATGGAGAAGTCAGGTAATGAGGACAAAATGGAGGATTTGTCACAGTGTGAGGTTAAAATGGAGTTAGTACAACACCTATACATGCACCTATACATGCATATATATTAAAATTCTACGTGTATATTTAAATAATCTTTTAACGCAATTATGTGATTTGATTGATTCAAATTTGATTGACATGCCTGACAACACAGGGAGAAAGTGCAGAGAATTTAATTCGCAAGCACTTTATTTGACCCTGTAACTCTCCAAGACACCATAAAACCTGTACATAGGGGGTACTGTTTTACTCGGGAGACTTTGCTGAACTCAAATATTAGTGTTTCAAACTGGTAAATTGTATTACAACGATGATATTTTAAGTAAAAGTGCAGTTTTTCGCATTTTTTTACAAGCGAACTGCACTTTTATGGTCTATATTATTGTTGTAATATGTTTTACCGTTTTAAAACACTAATATTTGTGTTTAGTGAAGTCTCCCGAGAATAACAGTACCCCCCATGTACAGGTTTTATGGTGTTGTGGAAAGTTAGAGAGTCACATATAAGGCTTGCATTTCATTTTTTTCACATTGAAATTTGCCTGATTGGTAGCCCAGGAATGAGAATTACCCCCATGATGGCATACCATTTGCAAAATTAGACAACCCGAGGTATTGCAAGTGGGGTATGTTCAGTCTTTCTTAGTAGCCACTTAGTTACAAACACTGGCCAAATATTTGTTTTTTGCTTTTTTCACACAAAAACAAATATGAACGCTAACTTTGGCCAGTGTTTGTGACTAAGTGGCTACTTAAAAAGACTAAACATACCCCACTTTCAATACCTTGGCTTGTCTACTTTTTTTGTCTACTTTTTCAAATGCTATGCCATTATGGCGGTAATTCTCATTCCTGGGCTACCACACCGTCTCAAAGGTAACATTACTAATCTGGAAAATTTCAATTTGAAAATGGAATGTTCTATATTTGACCCTGTAACTTTCCAAAACATCATAAAACCTGTTAATGGGGGGTACTGTTGTACTCGTGAGACATCGCCGATTACAAATATGTGCATTTTTTTGCAGTAAAACCTAACAGTGTTATGACATTCACAGTTAAAATGTCAGACGGAAATGCAAATTTAAAAAAAAAATCTTATTTTCTCACTTTTTTTTATTTTATTCATAATAAATTATGTTCCATATATGAATAGTTAATGATAGATTAAAGCCCTGTTTCTCCTGAACAAAATGATATATAATAAGTGTAGGGGCATATAATTTGAAAGAGGGGAACTACGGGTGAACAGACATATAGCGCAAATTCCAGTTTTTGTTTACGTTTTGTTTTGATCAGAACGTGCACTATTGACTCCATCCTGAAGGGGTTAAATACATTTACAGCTTTAAATGTAACCAAAATATACTAAATTATGTGTTATGTAGCCAGCCCAATTCACTAGAATAGCATAAATATTCTACTATTTAAAGTGCACAATTCCTGCACATAATGACTTTGCTTACTCAGGTACAGACTTTAGTCTATTGCAATGGCAGAAGGATTAAAGTCCACCATTTTTAAAAGGGAAAGCTTACTTAAATCAGTGGTACTATCCCACTGTACCTGTAGTTCTAGCAGTAAGGAAATTAGAACCATGATATACTACTGATATACTACTGGTACTACTGACTGTAATCAGATAGGAAACATGTAATCTCAGTGAATTTCATAAACTAGGTTTTCATAAAATAACATAAAATAAGATTAAATATCAATGTTGTTTATATATAAATATATCAATGTTGTTTATAAATAAATATATGTCTCAGAGCCAGGAACTGATTTATTTTAAAAAAAAAAGGGGGGGGTTTAAAAATCTAGAGAAAACCCCACAGTGATAGGTAAACCACAAACACATGATGGATAAAATAATTGCTTCTATAAAAGCTGTATGCTGCTGCAATTATGTATATAAATACTGATTAGGGAACAGCGTAGAAATAAAAATACACTTTCAAATCTCATATATGGGGATTCAGTTCCACCACATATATTCTACAGTACCCCAATATTGGTACATCCTACACTAATTCCAGTGAGAGATAGTGTTTATGCTGAAAGAGGCAAATTTTAATAATAATATGTTGTAAAAGCATTGTGAATAAATATAATGTAAAATTAATGTGATATTGCAAAGCCTGCAATATTCTAAACAGACATTAAAATTTAAGAAAAACTAAATAATAATGCATAAAAAAATGCAGTGTTAATTAAAGTGATAACGCTCTGATATATAAAATCACATTGCATATCACATATCTGCTATATGAAAAGTGTAATTAAGGTGACTTTACTGTCCAAAGCCCCCTCACATCTATTTTATAGAACCTATACTTTTCTGTGGTCACCTCCAAAGAAGCCTCTGAAACTGGGGGCTGAGGGGTGCTCATCCCAAAAGGCACCTGATTCCAGACTTAAAGAAAAATAAATGATAGAAAAGGAATCACAGGAACACCTAGAACATGCATTTTTGTATATAATCTTAATTTACAGGTCATTTATGCCTTAAAGACATATAAAGGATATTTAAATAAATATGGAGGTATCTTTAACAATTAATCAATGTAAAAAATAAAAATATTACCACAATATAAACAGCTTTGTTAAACAGATTCAAGTACAAGTACTTATGAGAAGAAATATACAGAATCCGTTTACAACAGGCAAGTTTAGCATAAATGCAAAGTTTTCTTTATTTATTTTTTTTCGATTTGTTATTGCCCAAAAAATCTCTGAACATATTCAGAACTTTATTTATCTAACAAGTAAAAAAAAGCAGATTGCAATGGACACCATTACAATATTGTTTTGCCGTTTGAGGACAGAAGTTTAAAGATTAAATAAATAAATATTCTATGGCTTGCTAGACCGTTGGCGTATAATGAAAAGTTGGCACAACACTTATAAAATGGTTTGTTATACTACACTTTATAGCTGTGACAAAATAACACACAGGGTAAAAATGCTATGTCACTGTTTAATAGACTTACCCAGTATTTAAGGACGACATGTTTCTTGCAAAGACATCGAGACATTGAGGGAGGTTCTAACTACATTTAATGAATTAATTAATTTACTAAGAAAAAAAAAAGTTTAGAATGTTCAGTGCAAGGTCATTTTGTGTTCACAGACTATTCAGTTTTAAAAAGCTGTTCTTTATCTCACATTATGAACGGCCTTGTTATTCCTACGCACACTAAAAGTTGGCTTTGAAATGTTATTGTTTTAACATTAATATTTCATAGTTAATACTGGGAATAAAGTAATTTGCAGAAAGTGTATTATTTGTGAAAATGTTTTCATTTATCTATTTTGGTCCACTGTTCACTGATCTCTCGAGTCTCAGTCTGGTGTTCAAATCGTTTTTCTTACGATGTGTCGTGAGTTTATATCCACAACTGCATATTGCTTTGTCGTAATACATTGAAAGCCTGGCATTGTAATACGTGTATGGACATGCTTATAACAAAGCTTGGTCCCTCTCCTCATGTAGTTGGTCATTAACAGGCAGTTAGATGCAATGTGTCTACCAACGCTTTTCTGTGGTCACTGGATCACAAAAACATACCCTATCTCTCAGTCATGATGCAGTTTTTGCTTGCAAGGATAACCAGACCTAATCCACATGGTTAGAAATACTCCTATCGTTTAGAGGGGTTAATTACATAATAACCATTGTAATAAGTTGGTTGTTCTTCCTGTAAAGGAAATAGAGACTTGCCCTAAAAGCTTATTCATGGCTAGGACAAGCTCATATAGATAGAGGTAATGTACTTCTAATTCCTGAAAAGGAATATTGGGGGCTAGTGATGTCCCGAACGGTTCGCCGGCGAATAGTTCCTGGCGAACATAGCGTGTTCGCGTTCGCCACGGATGGTGCACATATGCGATGTTCTGTCCGCCCCTATTCGTAATCATTGAGTAAACTTTGACCCTGTACCTCACAGTCAGCAGACACATTCCAGACAATCAGCAGCAGCAGCTCCCACCTCCTAGACAGCATACAATTTAGATTAATTCAGAAGCTGCATTCATTTTTTTTTTTTTTTTTTTTTTTGTGTGTGTTTATTATACATTATCCTCCATAGCCAGTAACCTGTGTTTGGGGGGGACCTAATGTCCTCCCCCCTTGCCCCCACCCCTGAGTGGTGGGTGGGGGCCCTAATCAAAAGTAAGGGGGGGAGGACCTAATGTCCTCCCCCCTGGCCCCCACCCCTGAGTGTGGGTGGGGGCCCTAAACAAAAGTAAGGGGGAGGACCTAATGTCCTCCCCCTGGGCTCCCACCCCTGAGCGGTGGGTGGGGGCCCTACACACAAATGGGAGGGACCTAATGTCCTCCCCCCTGGCCCCCACCCCTGAGCGGCGTGTGGAGGCCCTAAATACCAATAGGGCGGGACCTATTGTCCTCCCCCCTGGCCCCCACCCCTGAGCGGCGGGTGGGTGCCCTAAAAAAATGTCCCCCCAGGTGACTAGGGGTCCCCAAACCCCTAGTCACCCACTCCCCCCCCCAAAAAAGTATCCCCCTACCTACCCCCCTCACCCTAAAAATAATGAGGGGGGGACCTTTCACTAAGAACCTGTAAAGAAAAAGAAAAAAAAAACTTACCATTCGATGTTTTCTTTCTTCTAAAATCTTCTTTTTTCAGCCCCAAAAAAGGCCAAATAAAAAAACATAATAACCGATGCAATAATCCACCAATCAGAGTGTTATGAGTCAAATTACACAGCGTGGGAAAATTCCACAGAACTTTCCCATGCTGTGTAAAATGACACAGAGCACTCTGATTGGTGGATTTTAAACCAACCAATCAGAGTGCTGTGACAGGTAAATGTAGAGACGTACCTGTCAGTCTCTTCATTTACCTGTCAGAGCATTCTGATTGGATGGCTTAAACCCTCCAATCAGAGTGCTCTGAGCCTAATTGCAGGGCGGGGCAAGGTGGGTGGGGGCCCATCACTATTGTGGCCAGAAAGAGTCCTTGTGTGTTTTAAAATTCACCTGCCTATTGAAGTCTATGGCGGTTCGCCGGGTTCACCTGTTCGCGAACATTTGTGGAAGTTCGCGACATCACTATTGGTGGCCCAATATGGGAAATACTGTAGTTCATGTGTTTAGTAATCGTAAGCATTTGCTTATTGCCACATTACTGATGTACTGTTTATTGAAATCTTAACATCTAACGTACTTTTTGAATTACTATATATTGGAAGTTTTCCAACATCTCATGTTTATAAATATGTTTTTGTATGTGTTAATGCATGTACCAGGTTTATTTGGATATATCCTGTGCGAAGTGCAACCTCTGATACCACGTTTTCTAGTCTCACTTCCTTAGTATTCATTTGGTAATCCCAGGACCATCCACTTGGATGGTGGTCCTGCAGTTACTGCAAAGGAAACCCAAAACTGGGCAACCACATTTGGGTTACTTTGGGAATTCAGTGCGCACAACCACCCCCAAAGTAGTGGAGTTGTGGTCCGGGAAAAATGCTGAGGTTAAATGACTATTAAACAAGTTACTAGTTGCTTGCCCACACACAGTGGTATCTACTTATTCCTATGGTACAGATGAGCATTCACAACATACCTGATGATACAAATGGTGAGACACCATATAATATGTTACACATTTTTCACTGACAATCATAGTTCTGCACAAGGGAGAGCTTAGAACCATTGGTTCTATTAGAGAAATTTAGGGATTTTTTTTATTTCCAGCCCATCTCACCATGCACCACCACCTATTTCCTACTGTTGGCCAGTTTGTCCTGGAGAGGGTGACTCCAAGAACTTTAAGTACAGAGAACAATCAGAGCCAACAGAGAACAGTAAGTTTTGATATTTTAAAACGTGCTAAATACTTCCAAGACGTTCACAGAACCACTGACTGATACAATGGATGCTGTTAAAGAAGGCAAGATGAAACAAACAGAGGACGACATAAATGCCACCAGAATACAGCCACTAGAACCATAGCCACGTAACAGACTGAAACATGATCTGACATCTGAACCTGCCAATGTGAAGAAGGATGAACAGACAGACGTGATGCATTCACAGTTAACATGGAATATATAAAAAAATAATCATCAACATCATTATCAGAAAGACTCTGGAGAAAACAGACTGTACCTGAATTATCTTATATAGTAAGAAAGAAATGCGAAGATGGAAGCAAAAGGATGCTAGAAAATTGGTTATGGTGTTTCTTTCTTACAATCTGCAGCATTATCATAACATCAACCCTAGCTGTCGTTTTAAAACTGCATTGGGATTATGTTAACAAGCACGAATAATGAACTGAATTAGACTGCTCATAATACAAGTTCTATGATCGTGAGGACTACCTCCAAGAACCATCTCAAAAGGAGAGACACAGCTCACAGTGAAATGATTGCTAATGTGACCTACACTGGTAATTCACAAGGAACCTATTGAGATCATTCCAAAAACAGATTATACATGAGAAAGATGTGATTGGACTATTACAAATCCTAATAATGGACTCAACGATGATGGAAAACCATACTGGAACCATATTCTGTAATTATGAACTTTACAATGACATTTGGTGGCATTTGAATTTTAATTCGGAAGAAACACATTAATGAAAGAAACATTAATGCAATTAAAAAATTATAACAAGACCGGCCTACTAAGAGCAGAAGCCCTGCCAAGAGAATGGAATATAAAAGGCCAGCAAAACCTTTCAGAAACCTGACTTCATGGGACACTTATTATTATTATTATGTTATTTATATAGCGCCATCAAATTCCGCAGCGCTTTACAATGGGTGGACGAACAGACATGTAGTTGTAGCCAGACAAGTTGGACACACAGGAACAGAGGGGTTGAGGGCCCTGCTCAATAAGCTTACATGATAGAGGGAGTGGGGTAAAATGACACAAAAAGGTAAGGGTAATACTAGACTAGTGACAGTTGCAGAAGAGGAATCAGTCGGGAGCTATTAACAGTTTAATTGATACGCTTTTATGATGAAGTGGGTTTTTATCGAGAAATCTTGAAGGCGAGCATCAGAGGTGGGAGTACGGACAGAAGATAGACATAAGTCTTCAGCAGATCGTAAGGGCCTAGATGGGACATACTTGTGTATAAGGGAGGATAGATAGGTGGGAGCAGCATTATGTAGCGATTTGAAAGCCTAGAACCAGAATTTTAAATTGAGCTCTATATTTTATAGGAAGCCAATGTAGGGACTGACAGAAGGGTGAGGCATGGGAGGTGCGGGCGGACAGGAAGATGAGCCTCGCTGCCGCATTCATTATGGACTGTGACGGCGCAAGTTGGGAGCACTTAAGACCACTGAAAAGCAGATTACAGTAGTCAAGGTAAGAAAGGACAGTGGAATGTACCAACACCTTAGTCGCATCTGGCGTTAAGTAGGGGCGGATGCGCGCAATGTTTTTGAGATGGAAATGACAGGATTTGGCGATAGACTGAACATGAGGCTTGAAGGAGAGGTCGGAGTCAAAGAGAACACCTAGGCAGAGAGCCTGCTTGGTGGAGCTGATGGTAGCACCGTCGACTTGGAGGGAGACAGACACAGGAGTAACAACAATTGAGGGAGGAAAGACCAGCATTTCAGTTTTGGTCAAGTTTAGTTTAAGGAAGTGGGCAGCCATCCAGTTAGAAATAGCAGAGAGGCAGTCAGAGACACTAGTCAAGAGGGACGGAGAGAGATCAGGAGCGGACAGGTAGATTTGCGTGTCATCTGCATACAAATGATATTGGAAGCCAAAGGAGCTAATGAGTTTACCAAGGAAGGCAGTGTAGATGGAGAACAGTAGGGGACCAAGGACTAAACCTTAGGGAACACCAACAGAGAGGAGTAGGGGAGAAGAAGCAGAGCCAGAGAAAGAAACACTGAAACAGCGCAGGGAGAGGTAGGAGGAGCACCAGGAGAGAGCAATATCTTGTAGACCGATATTGCAGAGGATGAGAAGAAGCTTTTGATGATCAACAGTGTCAAAAGCCGCAGACAGGTCAAGGAGAATTAGGATAGAGTAGTGACCACGAGATTTTGCAGCGAGTAGATAATTGGATACTTTGGTCAGTGCTGTTTCCACAGAGTGCTTAGCGCGGAAACCAGACTGAAGCAGCTCTAGCAGAGAGTTAGACTCGAGGAAGTCTATCAATATCGCAAACACAATTATTTCAAGGATCCTGGAAGCAAAGGGCAGTATTGAGATAGGACGATAGTTGGATGGGGAGTTAGGGTCAAGCTTGGGCTTCTTTAGAATTGGGGTTACAGTTGCATGTTTGAAGGGCGATGAAAATATACCAGAGGAGAGAGAGAGATTGAGAATTTTAGTGAGAGAAAAGAGAAGAAGACAGAGTACAGATGAGATGCGAGGGAATTGGATCTAGGGAGCAGGTTGTGGGGTGGGAGGACTGGAGCAGAGCAGAAACCTCTTCCAATGTAGCTGGTGCGAATGAACATAGAACAGCAGAGGGAGTGAAGTTTGGGGAAGTATTGTAAAGGGAAGAAGAAAGATGAGAGATCTCTTCTCTGATTGTAGAGATCTTGTCAGTGAAATGAGTTGCAAAGTCTGACGCGGTCAAGTTAGTAGGTGGAGGAGGAACAGCAGGGTGAAGAAGAGAGTTAAATATGTGAAATAGTCATTTGGGTTCGCGGGAGAGGGTGGAATTGTAGAAGGAGGTTGCAGAACTAGGACAGGTGAGGTTTGAGATAGGTAAATGGAGAGTTTGGAGATTAGTGGAGTAACACTTGTACTAAAGCACAATTTGCAGTTTTTCCTAAACTCTACATATTATGTACATACCTGCAAAGCAAGGAACTCCTGTAAACATAAACACAGAGACATTGATAAAACAAGGAATCTGTAATGGTTCTATTGCAGATGTGATCTACCGACTCCTTGCTCTTTTGGTATAACTATACCAATCAAAACGTTAAATGGCTCCATAGAACCATAGACAAAGGATTCTTGCTATATTCTGGACTTCCAGGAATGTGGTGCATTGACTGAAAAATTATAATGACTAAAGCAATCATGCTATTTTTTCCCTGTATCAGAAATGTGTCAGTGACAATATGTAAAATAATACAGTTACTATAATTAATGGTACAAAATAAACACATAATATGTTAATTGCAAAGATGAATAGACTTTGTGAGTATATGAAATGTAACTGAAAAGCAGTGGCCAGATTATCTGATTTTAACAATGTATCTTTACATAATTAAATCATGATAGATAAAGATCATACGATTACAGTGACAACGGCAATAATGAATAGTGTTTAAACTTTAGAAGAAAATGTAAAAAGTTTTTATTGAATCAGAAACTAGACTTTCCTCAATGGCTGTCAGATCTTGGTAAAAAAAAAAATGAAGACAATATTTGGGTGTTTCTGGTATTTTAAGCCACTAATAACTGTAGTTATTATATTTACTAATTGTAACTTAAGGAATACGTTGTCTTCTCCCTAACAGGACAAAGAAAGATGAATAATGTCATATTTCCAATTATCAACTATTCTAAATAAATCGAGAGATTTGGAATAAAGGAGTATTTCTAACATTTAAAGAGAATGTAATTTTACATATTATTATGAACAAAGGCGGTAAATACTTTTCTGCTTCAAATTATCCTTATATATCTAAATCATATACAAGGGTGTTTATCTTTAAAACAAAACACTAGAAAGATTAACTATGTTACTATTTCATCTATCATTATTATACAAAGTATAACAAATGTAAAGATTTTTCCACAGATTTTACCTGTTAACATTTTTAGCACAACAGCACCTGATGTCGTTATATGTCTATCAGTGAGATGTAGAGGTGTTACCAAGATTCCAATACCAGCAAAAAGAGGCGTTCTTGAGAATCCACTTCTATTGCTGTATCAACATAACATTTACTATAATGGGAACCATGTCACTTAAAACAATGTCTTGGAAAGGCTATCAATGAATTTATTCCGTAAAAGAATATCAGAGAGTATCCAATCTATACACATCATAAACGGTGTAAAAAGGTTTCATAGAAAAAACAAAACAAAAAACAAACAAGCAAAGACATAGACAAATACCAACACCATCGCCACGTGATAATATACGATGCTGATTCAATATCTGCAACCAATTCTAGCCAAATATTTGGATAACTGGACTCTACAACCAATTCTATACAACTAATACCCGGGTATTCTACAAACACAACCTCCAGCACTGTATCTGAGGAATGTAAACTTCTACAGGCCTTTACAGACTTTGGATTACAAATACAATTACTACTTTTAACTTTGGATTACAATTCCTATCAGGATCCATCCAAGAATATCTTACTCTGGAACCTGGTGTTCTTTTCAATTCTTTCCCAGACAAAAGCTTTGCTCATTTTAATCAACCACCTTCACATGCAAAGATCACACTACGGTTGTTTTACTGTTACAACAATGATCAAAGATGCTGGGAGCATAAAAACCTTACGACTGTTGGAGAACTTTGGTTTACTAATTTAAAGAAGAAATGCGCTACAATGCCCACAGTTTAATGGAGAGGGTGTTATGGGCAAATGCAAATATTACAAGTTTTAGAATGAAATATTGTATTCCTCAAACTGTGTACTTTGTCTTTAAGGTATATTGCAAACTGACAAGGTGTTAGAAATTGAACATATTGTTTTTCATACATGTTTCTTTAAGCAAGAACCTCTTACTTACCTTCAGTGCATAATAGTTTTAATCTATTTTGTCCCAGACGAAATACAATAACAATAATGCATAAACAAGCTTCAAGGCTATCCTATAACTCTTTCAGTACACAATATACTGTGGTAACCCTAAGTAGATAAATATGCTCAGACTTTAAGATGCCATCTTGACTTAAGTCAGGAAAATTTTCATGACGTATACACCCTTTAGTTATGGCCTTGTATTTTTGCCAAGTTAAGGGAGGTTCTAAAATGAATAAAAGTAAAAGAAGTTACCTTTTCATATATGAACTACGCTGACCCTAAAATGGAGACACCTAAGGTATAAATAGGTGTACTTTTTTTTTTTTTATAAATTCTTTATTTTTCTTGTGCATAGATTGACAACAAGCGTGTAGAGCCACGACAGCATCCACAGGCATTTCCATAACATTTCACAGAGTGGCAGTTTAGACAGCACATTTTTATAATATACGAAGATATCAAGCTCTTAAACATCATTTTTGTGGTATAACATGCTAAGCTAGACATGCATGAAACAATGCTACATGCGCTGAAGATTATAGGTGTGTAGCTTGGTTGTAGTGTGACATATAGGCATTTAAGGTCCAACGATTAAATTAAAAATAGGTGTACTTTTAAATGTTAAGGGACAGAGGAGAGATTTGGAGACAGACGCTGCTCCATCTTAAAATGGCAGAGAGGCTGACATGATGACATGTTCGGGAGAGTATGTTAATCTATTAATGATATTTGCAAGGATTTAGTTTAAGCTTATAATTATTATTATTATTATTATTATTGCCATTTATATAGCGCCAACAGATTCCGTAGCGCTTTACAATATTTTGAGAGGGGGGGGATGTAACAATAAATAAGACAATTACAAGAAAACTGACAGGAATAATAGGTTGAAGAGGACCCTGCTCAAATGAGCTTACAGTCTATAGGAGGTGGGGTATTAGAAACATTAGGATAGGAAATATCAAGTAGGAGTGAAGCAGAGCTGGAGGAGAGAGCAAAGCACTATTCCATAGGGACAGGTATGTAAGGGAGAGATTACTCTGGGAGGCCATACGCTTTCCTGAAGAGATGGGATTTAAGGCCCTTCTTAAATGATTGAAGACTAGGGGAGAGTCTGATGGCAGTAGGCAAGTTATTCCATAGGAGAGGAGCCGCCCGTGAGAAGTCCTGCAAGCGTGAGTTGGCCGTACGGGTGCGAGCAGCGGTCAGGAGGTGGTCGCGGGCAGAGCGGAGGGTACGAGGAGGGGCATACCTCTGGATCAGTGAAGAGATATAAGAGGGGCTGGAATTGTTCAGTGCTTTAAATGTATGGGTTAGCACTTTGAATTGACTCCTATAGGATACAGGGAGCCAATGTAAGGACTGGCAGAGGGGCGAGGTGTGAGAGGACCGACTGGATAGGAAAATCAGTCTAGCTGCAGCATTCATTACAGACTGTAGCGGGGCAGTACGGCTTTTGGGGAGACCAATCAGGAGAGGGTTACAGTAATCCATGCGGGAAATTACTAGAGCATGGACAAGCTCCTTGGTAGCATCTTGCGTAAGAAAGGGGCGGATGCGGGCTATGTTATAAACTCTGCTATAAATTATTGTAATGGATTTTATATGTCTATATTTATATTTTTATATAATAAATATCTAAAAAGACAAAACTTTATTGCTTCCAAGACAATCCTTATTTCATATTGTATTCTCAATTATTTATATATGTTAAATAGAGGATCTCTTACTAACTATATGATATTATGGCTAAGATATCTGTATGGTTAGCCCTGCTAAGTTCTATGCTTTAAGACATTATAGTAGTAAATAAGGGAACCAGCCGCGGTTACACCCTCTTCCAGGACTTGAGCAGGTCTACATTGCTCTGGCACAAATCCATGCAGCCCATTACCACGACTCTCCAAACTGCTGGACTGACCTACAGGTAGGCGACCCCAGGGTCACTTCTATTCACCAAAGAAGGGAAAATGCACAAGGCCTCAGACCCCAGAGATGGCCCGACTCTACTGGCGACTTTGGGTCTCACCGACCACAGCGTCGGCCCACAAAGACAGCCTTGAGCCCCCCCCTCCTGGAATGTTGATAACATACCTGGATTTATACCTAGGAATGGCGAAGGTTCAAAGACCTGATCCATCCCCTGCTAATCCATCTTCAATTTATTTTAATAGGGTTTATCTTATGTTACTACTCTCTTGCTCAAAGTTCTTTAATGTTTCAATACTCTTGTTGTAGGTGGCTGAAAACCCGCTACGCTCTGTGTCCCTAAGACACGTGCCCGGCTGGCATACTACTGTGATACCTCTCCCCCCCCCCTAACTGCCCCATAGTAAAGGGGTAATACCTGCTCTGGAGCACCTCTCTAACATATAGTAGCCACCACCACCTATGTCTAAACCCGAGATGTTCACGACCGACTATCCCGGCTTGGGCGAGTCTAACGCTCCACTCTCTAGATAGCCTTTGCCTAATATCCTTTTATATGCATATATAAGCTACCCAAGTTCACCTGGCATGAATAAATCTATACTGACGACTATATAAGGCTGCCAGGATGCCCTCAGTGTTGAACCCAGCAAGATACCACATAGACCCCAATTTCCGAGCAGCCCCAAACAACCAGCATCCTACTCACACTATCGCACGTAAGCACGCTGCAGGCGATGCACTTAATTTGCATACTCAATTACCCTGTCGCTCACAGTTTACTATATCTAACTACCTGATGCAATTGTTGAGCCCAATATTTACAGAAAAAGGGCAATGTCCAAAGTCATGTATTTCTATAAATATGTAAACTGTGAGCTTTATACTGTACAATGTCGTGACACTGCTAATATCTTTGTGCCTAATGAGTTGCACGCAAAAAGAATTACAAACAGATTCTTGATTTCAACAGGTTGTGATCATTTGAAAAGTTTATGCAAAATAATGAAATCAAAGCCTTTGCCAGCTCAGTTAATGAATTGATTAAAAGTAGCTAAAAGAAAATAAATAATCTATAGCAGTCACTTTGAATTTAGGCGGGATTGAGTGTATCTATAGCTAGCAGTCACATGTTAAGTAAGAAGAATGCATAATTTACTATTCATAGAATCCTAGAGTCTGTGTGGTCATCACCCCCACTGTACTGGACGTCTGCTGTATGAATTATATATTACACAATTGATGTATATTCTTTTTCTTCATTTTGTTTCTGACTGCTAATCTATAGATTTATCCAATCCCATCTAAATTCGATGTGACTGATAAAGATGATTCATTTTCATTTAGCTATTTTTAATCTAGTCATTTACTGATCCTCATATAAAGTTCTAATTAGAGAGGTATTTAGATTACCCATTCATTTAATCTAATAATTTTCTTGTATGTAGGTTAAATTAAAGGACCATTATATTGCCAGGAAAACATACTCGTTTTCCTGGCACTATAGGGCCCTGAGGGTGCCCCCACCCTCATGGCCCCACTCCCGTGGCGCTGAGGGCGGAGGAAGGGGTTAATCCTCTTTTCCAGCGCCGGGCTCCCTCAGTGCTAGAGACTCTCCTCCCTCTTCTTCCGTCACCGGCTGAATGCGCATGCGCAGCAAGAGCTGCGCGCGCATTCAGTCAGTCCATAGGAAAGCATTCTCAATGCTTTCCTATGGACACTGGCGTCTTCTCACTGTGAAAATCAAAGTGAGAAGCGCGGAAGCGCCTCTAGCGGCTGTCAATGAGACAGCCACTAGAGGCTGGATTAACCCTATTATAAACATAGCAGTTTATCTGAAACTGCTATGTTTACAGAAAAAAAGGGTTAAACCTAGCTGGACCAGGCACCAGACCACTTCATTAAGCTGAAGTTGTCTGGGTGCCTATAGTGGTCCTTTAACCCCTTAAGGACACATGACATGTGTGACATGTCATGATTCCCTTTTATTCCAGAAGTTTGGTCCTTAAGGGGTTAATGATATTATAAAAAGTTGTAGATTGGATAGTTAAAATACTTTAAAAATTACAAGTTTTAAGCATAGAAGACTTGTTATCATACTCCATAAATTGCTTTCAATTGACCTATTCTTCATTATATATTCTGAAAAAAGACATATATTACACTCAGCATTTCACACATTTGTGCTTCGTCCGTCAGTCCAAAAGAAGGGCCAGTTTGAAGTTATTTGCAGTTTTGCCACCAAATGTTAAAACCAAAATGGTAGTCACATTTTTTCTTTGGAACAAGAAGCTGTTATCGAACATAATAATTATTATATAACAAAACACCCAGACCATGTTTAACAGTATGCACAGAATCTGATAAAATATATCTTAAAGAACCCCTCGCTATGCTGTAAGCTAATTTTCCTTTCTTCAAGGTCCAAGTGGTTGACTGTTCTTCCTTTGAACAGTACTTTTAATAAACAGGTTTAGCAAATAGTTGTTTGTACGGCCCTATTTATAGTTGTATATAGTGATGTCCCGAACGGTTCGCTGGCGAATAGTTCCCAGCTAACATCGCATGTTCGCATTCCCCACAGACGGCGAACATATGCAATGTTCGGTCTGCCCCTTATTCGTCTTTATTGAGTAAACTTTGACCCTGTACCTCACAGTCAGCAGACACATTCCAGCCAATCAGCAGCAGTTAGGTGATTTATGCCCTTTATGGATTAAAACCAGACTCTGCATCAACTATGTAATTTTCCATGGGAGTTTTGCCATGTATCCCCCTCCGGCATGCCACAGTCCAGGTGTTAGGCCCCTTGAAACAACTTTTCCATCACTATTGTGGCCAGAAAGAGTCCCTGTGGGTTTTAAAATTTGCCTGCCTATTGAAGTCTATGGCGGTTCGCCCGGTTCGCCCTTTCGCGAACATTTGCAGAAGTTCGCGTTCGCTGTTCGCGAACAGAAAATTTCATGTTCGCGACATCACTAGTTGTATAATAGTATCATACTTGCTATTTTTTTAATTATAGCAAAGAAAGCATATATAGAGTTCATGTACATTTATAAGAGTGAGCAAGTCTTTTGTGGAACATATTACCATTTTGAAGTTCTGGGAACAGCATAATAAACACAAGACTTAATAAAAAATAACCACATTGGAAATACCCATTGTAGGTACAGCAATAAGGGTGGAAACATGGAAAATGTGGATATACTAGAAGTTGCAGCACGGAAAAGTCCTTCATTATTAAGCAATATATCTCCTATACAAGTTCTTTTGTTTTATATTTGATAACTCTCTTTTGTGAGATGACCTACAATGAGGCACTTCTAGAACAGAAAGAAAGAGTGAGCAAACATCGTGGAGCCAGCAAGGTTGAAAAAACCTGCGAAGAAACTGCATTCAATAGCGAGACAGTTCATGGAAAACATAAGGGCGATGAAGATATCTACAAATCCATTAAAAATCATTATATTCTCTATCTAAGAACAAGTCGTGATAGATCCGATCATTTCTAATTAAATAAAGCAATTATGGATATACTAGATAAGACAATTGGGTCCCTTCTGGCTGACATATTATCTAGAATCTATATCTTTATCTTTTTTAATGGAAATATATATTGTTTTATATTGTGTATGTATGTATCAGTCTGTCTGTCTATATCTACCATTGGTAAATGGCAAAAACAACTGATATTACTTGGTATTAACTCGTAGAGCCAGTTCATGCTTTTTATTTCTATGAACACTACCTTTTCATTTTTATACACTTAATTTTTTAATGTAATACTCCAAGCACCATTACCATTACATAACTCAGTAGTGGTTATGGTGCCAGGAGTACCCTTACACTCCCCCATTGTTAGTAGTCTTTACATTAACTGTCTGAAAGGCACTGCCTCCCCGCATGCCTCCCATCATCAGTTGTTTCAGAATATTGATGCTGGAGGGAAGTGTTTCGCTGCTCTGCCCACATGCCCACCCACTCCCCAGAGGAGCTAAGTACCCTAAAAATAGTTCAAGTGCATCTAATGATGTGCCTTCACTATGATTGTTGAGGACAGTTTCCTGGTGTCCTCAGCAGGAAACAAAGGTGTGACAGCGGGACGGACCAAAAATTAGAACTGTCCCACCGAAATTGGGAAGGTTGCGAAGCAACTCATACCCAGAGTGCTTGGAGATGTGGGTTGAACTAGGTATTAAAATAAAATGTTTTGGGGGGTAGAAGTGAAGGCGCTATACTAACTTCAATATAATAAAGTTGATATAGTGCCTACAGTGTTCCTGTAATGCAGATTTTGTTACATCACTAAATAGCGGAGAACAGCATCCGGGATGGTCTCATTTATGTAAAAAAAAGTTAAAAATTCTGAGAAAATGTTTACACCTTAATTCCACCTCCACATCTTCTGCTTCCAAGAAGTGTACTATCCTTTAACAGAAATTGGCACTTCCTAATAAATGCACACACAGCAGGGATGTATGACATGAGAAATGTAGCAGCAATTTTCATTTCATCCATAGTACGATAGAGATCTAGGATTAAAAAGTCACTGATCTCAGTGGGTCTACCTAGCCTTTTATCCTTCCAGAGGTGACAAAATAAACCACTACTTTTGTGCATTATTATGATAAGTAATAATCTGATAAAGAATGGAATGTGTCATCTAAGAACAGCATCCTGCTTTACAATATGTTCCCTTGTGTTTCAGTTTCCTGCAGAACACAAACATAACGTTTGATATTTTGCCTTACCAACCCCACCTATAGTGTGGGAGGGAAAAAGATAACTTAATTCAGGTCACTTCTTATGTTCACGTGATCCCGGATATACTCATTACTATGCCTTGCTGGATTTTGAGAGAGGAAATAGGTCTTAAAAGGACACTAAAGGAACTCAGACCACTTCATCTCATTGAGAAACCTCAATGTTTACATTGCAGGTCTAAAACTGCCTACAGTGGCTGTCTACCAGAAAGCCACTGGTGGTGCATCCTGAAGTTTCACGGAGTTTGACTCTGTGAACTAATGCTGGACCTCCTCGCACTCTGCATGAGGACATCAAGTGTCAGAGAAAAACCCCATAGGAATGTATCAAGGCAATGGCTTTCCTGTGGAGAAGGCCTACTGAGCGTGGTGATTGCCGTGCTTGCGCATTAGGTACTGCCATTGGATGACATCAGAGGTGGTTGACCACGACACAGTGCCGAGGGACATCAGCACAGAATTGTGTAAGTGCCAAAAGTTTTTTAACCCTTTATGTGCCAAACAGAGGAGCCACGAGGGGGCGGGGTTGTCAGGATTACTAGTTGATCCAGCACGCAGAGCTATATCACACCTAGGACTAAAGGTAACCTCCTACCGGGCCTTAGAATGGCTAGACTTAATGTACAAGAGAATAGTCAGAATACTTGCCGAGGTCGGGGACACAGAATGAGACACAACGATGAGGGAAAGCCAAAAGTCAAGGATACCAGAATACAGGGTAGTGAAAACGAAGTCAAAGTCAATAAACAGAAATAACCGCTCAGGAACACACTCTCGGACAACCACTAAGGGAAACCACGACAGGGCACTGAGGGAAGGCAAGAAAGGAGTTTAAAAAAGTCTCCTTTAAATAAGATTAGCCGTAACCCGGCCTATGACGCCAGAACGTGCGTGCGAGTCCTTTGCGCGACGTCACACGCACGTTGACGTTGCTAACACCACTGGCGGATGTGGGGCTACAAATTGGTATGGATATGCAGCGGCCGGCGTCTTTCAGCATGCCGCAGGTTCCAGACACACCGGCACAGGACCGCCGACCAGCATCTCCACCAGTGCCAGAAAGATAGTCATCCTCACAGACACCACAAGGTGAGGACAAACATGTGACAGGGTGTGGACCAGAGGGCACCATAGTGTTAGGAATACAGCTTTGTGTTCCTAGCACTATAGTTTTCCTTTAAGTTAGCTTCAGCATGGTCTTTTTGTTACCTCTATAAAAACAGTGGAATCCCCTCATAGACAATAGACAGTATATGCAAAAGCAATTTTAGTCAGTTGTTCTCTAAAAGGATGTTATGAACCTAAAAAAATTTGAGTTTGACTGCAGAATTATTAAAGGAAATAAACAGGGTTATTCAATAAATCTATTTTTTTTATGAATTAAACCTAAATGGAAAAATCGAGACACAAATAGGTGATATGACAAAAAATCTACAACTTGGACATTTTACTCAGTTTTGACAATCATATTTAATTAACACAAAAAAAATCTGAGTTTAGTCAATAAGTCTGTAAATATTTTACATATAAAATGGGTTAGTAAAGTTAGTTTTTTTTTAATGGTGTAATCATAGGGTGACAATAAAATTAGATCCATATTTACCCATGTAAACTAGGACAACAAGGTTGTTCAATAATAGAACTATACAATGACCATCAGAACATTTACAGATACATAGACTGAATTCAAGCAGCAGAGACACTCAGGGGAGGACTTCCCTTGTAAAAGAGATATGCAGATCACAGCCTTCTTATCTCTGTGCCAATTGGCACAGATTGAACTGACTGAGAGGATGGGAAAAGGGCTGTTTTCCTAAACATTTACTATTAAATCTTCTAGCACAATGTGTAGATTACATAGTTACATAGAAACATAGAAACATAGAATGTGACGGCAGATAAGAACCATTCGGCCCATCTAGTCTGCCCAATTTTCTAAATACTTTCATTAGTCCCTAGCCTTATCTTATAGCTAGGATAGCCTTATGCATATCCCACACATGCTTAAACTCCTTTACTGTGTTAACCTCTACCACTTCAGCTGGAAGGCTATTCCATTTATCCACTACCCTCTCAGTAAAATAATACTTCCTGATATTATTTTTAAACTTTTGCCCCTCTAATTTAAGACTATGTCCTCTTGTTGTGGTAGTTTCTCTTCTTTTAAATATAGTCTCCTCATTTAATGTGTTGATTCCCTTTATGTATTTAAATGTTTCTATCATATCCCCCCTGTCTCGTCTTTCCTCCAATCTATACATGTTAAGTTCCTTCAACCTTTCCTTGTAAGTTTTATCCTGCAATCCATGAACCAGTTTAGTAGCCCTTCTCTGAACTCTCTCTAAGGTATCAATATCCTTCTGAAGATACGGTCTCAAGTACTGCGTACAATACTCCAAGTGAGGTCTCACCAGTGTTCTGTACAATGGCATGAGCACTTCCCTCGTTCTACTGCTAATACCTCTCCCTATACAACCAAGCATTCTGCTAGCATTTCCTGCTGCTCTATTACATTGTCTGCCTACCTGTAAGTCATCAGAAATAATCACCCCTAAATTCCTTTCCTCAGATTAGGACTCTATCAAATATTACTAGTTACTAATTACTAGTTACTAGACATGTGCACCAGTGACATTTTTGTTTAGTCCGAATGATTTCATACTAAAAGAAATTTAATTCATCAATCCTAAATTTTGTCCACAACATTTGGTATCGAACTAAATTTGTTAAAAAATAATTAGTTTTAGTCCATTTGGACAAAAACAGCACTGCACATGCGCAAAAAAAAGCAAGGAGGGAGTGGGCAGCGATACCAGCTCCCTCCTTGTAATAAATAACTATTCCTACCCTCCCCCTGTATTAAAACCTAAGAGGGGGACCTGGCACAGGTTAAATCCTGCTGCATGCCCCTACCTGTGCCAGGTCACCCATGGCACAGCCCCTACCTGTGCCATAGAGAGCTACGGTAAGAGTACATGTAACCAAAAATTATAGCAAAAACTATAACAATGTTGCAGTATGAAAAAATAGCTATTTACACAAATTATTATGCAAATAATATTTTTCTCATTTACCTAAATAATTGATGTAAATAACAGTCAGCATAATTCTCATGTTATTAACTATTAAGAGTACAATTCAAATTTTATTGAACAAGCCTCCTAATGATAACAGTATTTTTTTTAAACATAAAAAACGTACAATGCACTGTTCCAAATTATTACGCACAGAAAGTTTCAAAACACTTTATAGGTTGTAAAGTACTGAAAATTGTCATATGTTGTGTTTGCAGCATAATTACTAAAATCAAAAGCTATTTAAATCAAACTTATAACAACATTTTAACTTTTTAAACATTTTAACAGGTCACATTACATTTTAACATAGGACCCCTTATTTGATAGCAGCTTCACAAGTCTTGCATCCATTGAACAGTTTCTGCTTGAATTTGTTTGCAAGATGTCAGAATAACCTCCCAGAGCTGCTGTTTGGATATAAACTGCCTCCCACCCTCATAGATATTTTGCTTGAGGATGTTCCAAAGGTTCTCAATAGGATTGAGGTCAGGGGAGGATGGAGGCCACACCATGACTTTCTCTCCTTTTATCCCCATGCACGGCACTCATCAGTGAACAGGACTGTTTGAAAATTAGTCTTCGTGTTTTTTTCTGCCCAATGCAGCCGTTTCTGCTTGTGAGCATTGGTTAGTGGTGGCCCAATAGAAGGTTTATGCACAGTTGCAAGACTCTGGAGGACTCTACACCTTGATGTCCGTGGGACTTCAGCGGCACCAGCAGCTTTAAATATCTGTTTGCTGCTATGTAATGGTATTGGTATTGTAATGGTATTTTAGCAGCTGCTCTCTTGATCCGATGCATGGATCTGGCAGAAATCTTCCTCAATGTGCCTTTATCTGCACTAACCTGTCTGTGCTCTGAATCAGCCACAAATCTCTTAATAGTGTGATGATCACGCTTAAGTTTTCGTGAAATATCTAATGTTTTCATACCTCGTCCAAGGCATTTCACTCTTTTCGGCAGCAGAGAGATCCTTTTTATTTCTCATGTTGCATGAAAATGGTGCTCTGCTTAATAATGTGGAACACCCTCCTTTAGTAGTTTTGCCTTAAATTGGGCTCCCCTGGCAATCTAATTATCACAGGTGTCCGAGATTGTTTTCAGTGATCAAAAGAGCCCTGAGACACAATGCCATCCATGAGTTAAACTGAAAAACAAAATATTTAATCTTTGTGACACTTAAATAGAATTTACATAATAATTTGGAACAGGGTATATTTATTACATTTGGTGTTTAGTACATAACATTGGGTGAGGTTGAAAAACAAACCTCCTTTTCTGAAACAGTGGAGAGTAAGAGCTTTTGGCAGTTGTCTAAACGTCATACACAAACAATAACTCTCTGTACCATGGATCTTCATGACAATCTCAATCTGTGAGTGCTACTTTAACTGTTTACTTTGATGTTTTATAATATAATGCCTTCATTTCTCCTTGCCTGTGAGATTGCAAACATGTCTCTCAATTCTTTCTCTGTCAGGTGAAGAGACGTTCCCCCTTTTGTAGCTGAACTTAAGGATATAAATAAATTATGATGATAATAATAATAATTATAGATTGTATAGAGATTTTCCCAAAAACTTTATATCTATTCTGCTTTTATACAACCTGCTATGTCTCGTATAGGTCTCTGAAGAACTTATCTGATAATTTCTAGTATCATTGTAATATATTGTGCCACTATTCTAAACCAGTCTGCACCATATATTTTTACTATTATGTGGAAATTA
This sequence comes from Pelobates fuscus, assembly GCF_036172605.1. Lineage (NCBI taxonomy): Eukaryota > Metazoa > Chordata > Amphibia > Anura > Pelobatidae > Pelobates > Pelobates fuscus. Next base: position 458,631,299 of record NC_086317.1, read on the forward strand.
TAGATATTTACATTTATATATGTGGCTTTCTTCATGTGTATGCATCCTTTGTTGTATATCCTGATGTACATCTCTTCAGTTCAGGTTTACATTTTGACTTGTGCTGCTAAAGTTAGTTAGATTTTGATTTAAAATTTGAGCAATAGAATATCTATCGATCTGTCTGTCTGTCTCTGTCTGTCGTTCTAGTCACCCACCTGCCTGTAAATGTGAGCTTAAGATAAACACAAAAAAATCTCAAAAGAAATGGAATTACCTTAACAATAATTGAATAAGCTTACTAGAATATTGATAAAGAAAGCCTAACTCATTACATACATACATACATACTGTGATCATCCAGTGAAAATGATGATTAAAAAAACATAATAAAGGTGGATTAGGTCTGAATAGATGTTTCACAGCTAGGGAAACACTGAATAAATTGCAACTGAAGTAACAGATCCCTAACTAGGAGAAGAAAGGATACAATTAAAAAAATGTTGCAATGCTTATTGGCAGCTCACAAACACTGACTCAGATCACAACAGGGGAACTGCCCCCTAGAGGATAGGAAGGGAACTGCAACACTCCCTTTCACTGGTCCCCAAAACATACTTGGCTCCCAAGGAGGTATAGATGCTCTTCAGAATATCTAATACAGATTGGGAATAAAACTGTGGTTCTCTCTACAACAGGCTTATTACACCTCTCAACATTTCTCTTATACCATGTCTATCTGCAACTAATCTCAACCCTTGAGAGTCTTCATTATCTAAGGAAAAACAGCCAAGTCTACCTAACTACTTACACCAACCTACATGTAACAGAATACACAACAAAAAAGTAAAAAAAAGAAATGTTCCTATGCACGCATGTGTATTCTGTGTCTTGTAGCATTATTTGAGTAAGGCAGCTGTTTGTGCATGTTGGGTGTTTGGAGATGTTGCTTGGGGTCCTGGTGTGTGTTTTGATTGTTGCAAAGCTGTGTTCGTGCATAAGGGAGATGGGCAACAAATTAAGCAACCATTCAGGTGGCCCGAATCCCAGCAACATGAACGCTGCTTGCATTCGGAGCGCATCTTGAAGAAGTACAGGGGGCGGCCAATTATTTCCAGCTCTACTTGGTCCATATCAGTCCAGTGTTCTGGGGTCCTGGCATGACATGGACCTATTTAATCACACATAATAGTTTAAACTCCTCTGGTCCCATTTACTGTGCCCTATTTCTCTTGTGGTTTCTGTTCTCAGCACCCTTTAGTGTGTTCCTTGTTTCATTGTTTTATTACGGCTATAGACCTTAACTAAGTTCTCAACCCTGATTTTCTCAGGGCGGGTGTGTGTTGGAAGGGGTGAGTGTTCAGGGGTTTGAGTGTTACTAAGTGAGTTCGAAAGGGTGAGTTGGGTAGAGACTGTATATGTGGGGTGAATTGTGTGGTGACTGTGTGGGAATCAATTGAGGAGCTTACTATGGGAGGTGAGATGAGGGGGTAACTGTGAGTGGAGGTGAGTGACTGTGTGTTGGGTGGTTGTATGTTTGTGTTTAACCTCCACATACATTGTTGTGCATTTTTTTAAATTTTATTTTATTTCTGTTCATTTCTGGGCTGTTAATGCAGGTCTACATCAGCAACTGGGTACAGACCCCTCACAATGGTCACTTTCAACCGCTGACTAGGAGAGTTCTGCTCCCAGTTGTAGGTGCAGACCACTCTTAATGCTCTCTTCCAATCTCTGACTAAGAGAACAACAGTGTTCTGCTACATGCTGGAAGTGCAGACTTGAACTGAGAGCAGTAAATGGCCATGTAGGAAGAACTACAAATCTGCCGACCAGCCCTGTGCTGTTGCAGGGGCACTCGGCAGAGCTGGCACTATATTGGTAGTACAGGCTCTAATGTTTGGGATCCCAAAGGACAACATTGCCAACAGAATTCATTAGCAATAAACTAAATTAATGTGTAGTTCTTAGAATTATGTGTATCATACTCTGGGATGCCTGCAGGGGCGGACTGACAGCCTTCTGGGCCTCTGGGCAAAATCCCCTATAGGGCCCCTTATGTTTCAAATAAGTGTGCATTTTTTTTATTTGTATATGGTGTGAGGGTATGTGTATGAAGGCATGTTTGTATCTTAGTGTTAAAATCATTGTAAACACTGTTGCACTTTGTCCACGTCAATGAATGTGCTGTTTTGTATATATATACTTCCAGTATGGTGTAAATGCACAAGCACTTAACTACACACAAACTTACAGAGCTCACTATAGACGGCTCACTGGCGCACACACACGCTCACTACACACAGCGCACTACAGAAAGTTCACTGACACACACACTAGATCCCAAGCTCACCACAGACAGCTCACTGATATGCCCAATCATGCAAGATCCCACAGTTCACTACAGACAGCTCACTGACACACACACACACACACACACACAGCTCACAACATGCACACAGAAGGCCACTACACAAAGCACACTAGCACACACAAGTTCACTGTCTCACCGCTTGCTGTGGTTGAAGAGCTGCAAATTGCTCCTAGTCTCCCAGGTTGTTCCTGTCAGCATGGCCACATGGTTGAAGCGGGGGGCGGGGCTTAGGTGCTGCAGACTTTAGCCCCTGCAGCTTGTTTAAGGGGTGCTGCTGTAAGGGAGAAGCTGCCAGGGGGCTGTGTTTTATTTTGGGGGGTAGGGGGGACTGAGGGAGGAGGGAATTTGGACAGCAGCTTCCCAGGAAATCCTGAGGGCACTTGCCTTGATGTCCCCTCCCTTGGATCAGCCCCTGATGTAAGGTATGTTTGTAAATGCTGGTGTTTGAATAAAGGCTAGATTTGTATGGCATGTCAGTTTGTGTGATACTGTGAATACAGAGCAGTTTGTCAGTGTGTGTGAGATTGTGAATACAGAACAGTTTGTCAGTGTGTGTGAGATTGTGTATACAGAGCAGTTTGTCAGTGTGTGTGAGATGGGAATACAGAGCAGTGTGTCAGTGTGTGTGAGATTGTGAATACAGAGCAGTTTGTCAGTGTGTGTGAGATTGTGAATACAGAGCAGTGTGTCAGTGTGTGTGAGATTGTGAATACAGAGCAGTTTGTCAGTGTGTGTGAGATTGTGAATACAGAGCAGTGTGTCAGTGTGTGTGATATTGTGAATATAGAGCAGTGTGTCAGTGTGTGTTAGATTGTGAATACAGAGCAGTTTGTCAGTGTGTGTGTGATATTGTGAATACAGAGCAGTTTGTCAGTGTGTGTGTGATATTGTGAATACAGAGCAGTTTGTCAGTGTGTGTGAGATTGTGAATATAGAGCAGTGTGTCAGTGTGTGTGAGATTGTGAATATAGAGCAGTGTGTGTGAGATTGTGAATATAGAGCAGTTTGTCAGTGTGTGTGATATTGTGAATACAGAGCAGTTTGTCAGTGTGTGTGATATTGTGAATACAGAGCAGTCTGTAAGTGTGTGTGATATTGTGAATACAGAGCAGTTTGTCAGTGTGTGAGATTGTGAATATAGAGCAGTTTGTCAGTGTGTGTGATATTGCGAATACAGAGCAGTTTGTCAGTGTGTGTGATATTGTGAATACAGAGCAGTTTGTAAGTGTGTGTGATATTGTGAATACAGAGCAGTTTGTCAGTGTGTGTGAGATTGTGAATACAGAGCAGTTTGTCAGCGTGTGTGAGATTGTGTATACAGAGCAGTTTGTCAGTGTGTGTGAGATTGTGAATACAGAGCAGTGTGTCAGTGTGTGTGAGACTGTGAATACAGAGCAGTTTGTCAGTGTGTGTGAGATTGTGAATACAGAGCAGTGTGTCAGTGTGTGTGAGATTGTGAATACAGAGCAGTTTGTCAGTGTGTGTGAGATTGTGAATACAGAGCAGTGTGTCAGTGTGTGTGAGATTGTGAATATAGAGCAGTGTGTCAGTGTGTGTGAGATTGTGAATACAGAGCAGTTTGTCAGTGTGTGTGTGATATTGTGAATACAGAGCAGTTTGTCAATGTGTGTGATATTGTGAATACAGAGCAGTTTGTCAGTGTGTGTGAGATTGTGAATATAGAGCAGTGTGTCAGTGTGTGTGAGATTGTGAGATTGTGAATATAGAGCAGTTTGTCAGTGTGTGTGATATTGTGAATACAGAGCAGTTTGTCAGTGTGTGTGATATTGTGAATACAGAGCAGTTTGTAAGTGTGTGTGATATTGTGAATACAGAGCAGTTTGTCAGTGTGTGTGAGATTGTGAATATAGAGCAGTTTGTCAGTGTGTGTGATATTGCGAATACAGAGCAGTTTGTCAGTGTGTGTGATATTGTGAATACAGAGCAGTTTTTAAGTGTGTGTGATATTGTGAATACAGAGCAGTTTGTCAGTGTTTGTGAGATTGTGAATATAGAGCAGTGTGTCAGTGTGTGTGAGATTGTGAATATACAGCAGTGTGTCAGTGTGTGTGATATTGTGAATATAGAGCAGTGTGTCAGTGTGTGTGAGATTGTGAATATACAGCAGTGTGTGTGATATTGTGAATACAGAGCAGTTTGTCAGTGTGTGTGATATTGTGAATACAGAGCAGTTTGTCAGTGTGTGTGAGATTGTGAATATAGAGCAGTGTGTCAGTGTGTGTGAAATTGTGAATAGAGAGCAGTGTGTCAGTGTGTGTGAGATTGTGAATATACAGCAGTGTGTCAGTGTGTGTGATATTGTGAATATAGAGCAGTGTGTCAGTGTGTGAGATTGTGAATATAGAGCAGTGTGTGTGATATTGTGAATACAGAGCAGTTTGTCAGTGTGTGTGATATTGTGAATACAGAGCAGTTTGTCAGTGTGTGTGAGATTGTGAATATAGAGCAGTGTGTCAGTGTCTGTGAAATTGTAAATAGAGAGCAGTGTGTCAGTGTGTGTGAGATTGTAAATATAGAGCAGTGTGTCAGTTTGAGTGGATGTCTGATCGTGTTTGTGTGAAAGTCTGGTAAGTCTACTTATTTTGCAATCACCCTTTGTTTGTCTCTCACCATGACCCCAATTCCCTCAAATTATCCTCCTCCTCCCCAAGCCCTCCTCTGGTGCCTACACTGCTATCTCTGCCCCATCATACCTTGCATTCCAGGCTGACTCTCTGTCCTCCCCTGAGCAGCATGTTGCTGTTACCATCACAGCTGCTACTCCCCCTTCACACATGCGGTGGGAGCTCTGTATCTGTGTAAGAGAGAGGAGGGGATGTGATGTCACTCCTTATCCCCTCCTCTATTCCAACACAGAGCGCTCCGGCTGGGGAACTGGTCTCACTAATTTTGCTGCCTTAACGCTGGCCCGGGCCCCTGACTGCCACGGGCCCTCGGTCCATGACCGATGTGCCCGAGTGGTCAGTCCGCCCCTGGATGCCTATATACAAGGTTTACATGGTGAAGAGGTTACATAGGCATGGCAACGTCACCAAGGCAATTGCAATGTATTGCAAATTTATTTCACTTGGCTTAAATCAGATATCCTTATTTCATAGAACACCACGATACCAGTCTGAATATATTTCCTGCAATGTATCCAGTCCTCTCCAGGACAGCTAGAATCCCTGTATAAATATTATATAGGTATTCAATAAATATTAACCCTTTAATGCCTTGAGACCTATGCAACATGTGAGACGATGGAGGAAGTTATAGTACACAGTACCAGTGGAAAATATTGCTGCTGTGCTAGGTAAAGTGGTGTGCTGGAGCAGGGAGCAGAGAGCAAGGTAAGTTGAGGTTATTTTCTACGAAATTACTTTTGCACAAAATGAAGACATTTTGCTTTGGTTATTCTGATAAAATGTATTTTATCTGCATGAATCCATTTTGTCCAAAGGAAATGTACTACTTGTTTAAAAATCAACTACATCCAATATATTTTCCCCACATCACAACAGCGACCAAGATTGACAGAGATATTTAATTGGTGTCCCTAATAATTCCGTTCTGTGCGCACTCTACTGACACCCTTAGTCTTTTTTGTTGTATCCTGTCTTATTGAGCAGGAGGCTCTGATTCTAAAGATATAATCATGGGCATACTATTCAATTTTCTATTTGCCTGAATTCTACATTTTATAGGATAACTCCAGCACCATGACCACATCAGTGCCTACCCATTAGATGTCAGAGGCATGACTCCAACTCCACCAACATCCTTAGCTAGCCCAGAAAAAAGTTTATGTCAATTCTGTGCAGAATTGGTGTCTGACACCGCACCTCCCCTCAATCCATCCTCCCTGATTAGCCTCCTTTCACTAAAGGATGCCTACTCCTGCCTATTAAAGTACAGTCTGGACATGAACAGGTTAAACATCCAGGAATACTTTAATCATTTAATAGCTTTTTGATTATGAAAAGGCCAATTGTTTATAAATAGGTTAAATGTTCATTGTCAGCTTGATCGTGACTAGGTAACCTTTAAGGACTGTTTCTTCATTAATAAATTAAACCTATTTTTTTTTAAATTCAAGTTACTATATATCCCTCCCATTGTTAACACTTGTTAATATGGACCTCTGATGTTAAAGGGTTACTTCAAGCAAATTAGTGATTTGAAGTGGTCATTGAGCCTGGAGCCTTTATGTGCAGTGCTAATGTGAAGTCTGTGCATATTTGACACACAGCAGGCATCCAATGGCGGCACAGGCCCTCCCCACCACCATCGCCTGCTCTTCTTCCCCTACATTGCTCCCCCTATAGTGACGGCAAGTGAAATCAGAGAAGTAAGATTGGGGTAAGGGAGAACTTGGAACAAAGGTAAGTTTAAGCCCTATTATTTTTTTTTTTAATGGGGGACGTGGGTGGTCACCAACACAGCAAGAATTACTCAAACCAAAACAGTGTTATATGAAAACCCTGTTGTTGTTTTTTTTGGTTCAACTAACAATGTAAATTGTTATATAGTCAGTCCCCATTTATACTGCCATGTAAATTGGCATAAATGACAATGACATAAAGACTAAACATTTAGAAGTAATATGGCAATACCATTTACTCTATGTGTTTGCTAATGGTTTTGTCACCATATATTTAATATTTATAGTACTATTACTATTTTAAACCTGAAACTGAATCCAGTGCTGTCCATTGAGTCCCACTGTTTGGTACATGATATTGACTTGGACCTAGGCAACTGTTTATAATCAGTACAAGGGAGAGAGCAATCTGGGACATTGGGAATAGGTTTATAAAGGTGTTTGGCATGACTCATTTTAATATGTATTATATTACATTTGAATTGGTCACCAAGCTATTTCTATAATTAAAAAGCAAGACACAAAGCTATGTATGTCAAAACATAAAGTGGATCCTTGTCTAATAGATCTCATTATCTATGTAGCGACTCAAATGCCTAATTCAGGCTCTCTGCCATATATCTCCCGATATGTTGCAATTTTAAGAGAAGCTGTAATAGGCTTTAGATATATGTACAGCGTGCCTGGTGCTTTTTAACACACAAGCATCATTAGTTATCACTGACTGCAAAACCAGTCTAGTTAGAGTTCTAAAGTAATCTAATTATTTCTAGCTACGCTTTGAATTTACTTTATCTGACAAAACAACTATTTTTGTTAAATTAAAAATATTTTGTACTGGCAGAGTAATATATTGGACAACTTGGAGGTCTGTACCTACAAAACCCTTCAGTAATGTGATGTATATATATATATGGGAAAAGAAAAGGGTGGCAGAAAAAAAGCTCCCTAATGTCTTATATACTGGTGCTCATGCAAATGAACCAGCTGACAACTGTCTTTATTAGATCCTTATTGATAGCATGATATCACCAATTGAGAGTCTCCCCTACCAGTGGCTGACGATAGTACTTATTGCTATAGTGGATTTGACAAGGGCAGACAAAAAAATTCCCATAAATACACATAGGCAGTAAAAGTAAAAAAGGGGGGGTAAGGAGCAAGGTTATAACTACAATGTTGCAATCAATAACGCAAGTAAAGTAATTTCCTGTTCCACAATTTTCCATCATCTGTCTATTTGACCTTTTTGGAGCTATTAATGAAGAAGAAGAAAAACAGTGTATTTTACAGCCAACAATAAAAGGCTTTATTTACATACACACTGTTACTTACACTTCTATTTAAACTAGCAATTCTAATATACAGTTGATGAATTAATAATTTTCAGGAACAGCAGTGTTTAAATATTATGATTTTATCTTTTATTATAGACGTCCTCTAGCCTGTGATCGGCAAATATCTAAATCAAATCCGTCAATCAAATGACGTCCGTCAAAGAGTCCGGTCCATTCCCTCTACCCACGGATAGTCAGTGGGGCGATGCGTCATCATTGACGTAAGGGCATTGAAATCCAACCCATCAATCCAATGACATCTGTTCAAGAGTTTCGCCCCGCCCACTGCTAGTCACATGGGGCGATACGTCAGTAATGGCGCTAAGATATCCCGGACACGTGATTTAATGACGAGGGAGGGACCTTACATCTGATTGGTCACAGGGGGTTTAAAAGTCCCGGCCTTTTTGCGAGACATTTCTTAGCCCCTGACGAAGGTGTTCTCATACACCGAAGCGCGCGTCGGGCGTTAGCTCGTCCTTTTCTTTTCATCACTTGTTTGCTCACTTTAGGGACACTTTTTCACTATGGGTATTTAGACCCTTGCAGGTTAATACTTTTTTCACTTTACACAGTGCCGTTCCCACAGTTAATGCGATGGCACATTAGGCAGTATTTGTTCTCTTTAGATTGAGTCACAGATTAGAACACCCTCAAAGGTGTTTGGAGGATATTAGGGACTAGCGTATAGCTTTTCTTTCAAATAGATATTAGAGGAGCTTTTTTATAGTCCTCTAATTTATATCTCCTTCTGGATATCACTCACAATAAGGGGTTACTTTACTTGCGTTATTGATTGCAACATTGTAGTTATAACCTTGCTCCTTACCCCCCCCCCCCCCCCCCTTTTTTACTTTTACTGCCTATGTGTATTTATGGGAATTTTTTTGTCTGCCCTTGGCAAATCCACTATAGCAATAAGTACTATCGTCAGCCACTGGTAGGGGAGACTCTCAATTGGTGATATCATGCTATCAATAAGGATCTAATAAAGACAGTTGTCAGCTGATTACTTTGCATGAGCACCAGTATATAAGACATTTGGGAGCTTTTTCTCTGCCACCCTTTTCTTTTCCCATATATATATACACATCACATTACTGAAGGGTTTTGTAGGTACAGACCTCCAAGTTGTCCAATATATTACTCTGCCAGTACAAAATATTTTTAATTTATACATTTACCCGGGTACAAGCCCTTTGGTGGACTGGCACCACCTTCTGACCACAATTTTTGTCTGTTTTTCTCCAAATACCTCTTTTTCCATCTATGTAGGTGTCTGGGATCACTAGGCAATCCATTTATTTCCAACTATTTTTGTTATATTTTGTACGTTCTCTAGGATTTGTTCTGTATTTTCAATTCATTTTCAGTTGCTCATTAATTTTATATATTTTTATTTTTAATTTATCTTTTTATTTTTCTTTAACATTTATTTTTAAGTTTGTCTTGATTTATAACTATAAGAGCCAAAAAAATACACTTTACAATCATCTTAATCTTGTCCCTAAATACATTACCAACATGGTTTATTAAAAAAAAATATGTAGGAGACGTGCATTTGTTAATGACTGGGATAATTAATTTCCGGCAAAAGTCCTTTAAATAACAATGTGTTGTGATTGCCATAGACCATCAGTTGTCCTTTATAACATCACTTTATAACATAAAGTTCATGGAGCCTTTTTAACTAACTCAAGTAATAATATTTTTTTAAACCTATTTAAAACCTTAGCAACTGCAGAGTTACTCCACATAAATTCATTATGCTGTCCAGACTTGCAATTTGCAGTAGATAATTGTTAAAAGCTAGCTTTTATCATTTGACTGACAACATGAAGAAACTTGCTTGCTCTTTTCAAATAATAGATTAAAGAAAAAGTGTTATCTGCAAAATCACTTCTTCCACAAATTTTTGTTGGGGACAATAAATATATAATGTATAAATATCGATTTTTGTTTTTCTGCAACTTATTTTTTTCTCCTCTATTGGTTACTTCTCACATGGTCTATAAAATAAATAGACATTTATTGACTGTCCCCTAGTCATCAATCACCTTTTTTTCCCCATGAATTATCTCTTTTTTTGCCCCCACTGGCTAAATGCAGAATCAGAAATCAGAACAAACATGGGCGGCCATTGCTCAGAGTTTGGAAATTCAAACGATTGACCAATCGGCCCATATTCCGATGGATTGCAGTTGGTAAGAAAATTAAGGTCTAAGTGTAATAATTAAAGGGACACTGTAGTCACTATAACCATGTAATTGCTTCGATTAAAGAGATATTACACTTCCTTGTTGTCATAGCCATTCATATAGTCAGTTGGAGCTCTGATAGGCTAAGAACAGTCAGCTAGACGCTTGTTTAGCATTAAAACTCAAAAACTGTAAAAACTGTTTAATGCTGAATGAAATGATGGCACCAGGGAACACACACTATAATCAGTTTAAAGAGATAAAGCAGATACAGTGTTTACAGTGTCCCTTAATAAATCTCCCTTTAAGTCTAAATTGTGACATACTTAATGGAAACAGGCCTCTTCCCATATATCTGCCAATAAGGGAAAAAAGTTACCAGATAACCATTCCTGAGTATTTTTATATTCATAGATTTCTGTGGACTGTTGTATGTTTTTTTTTTAATTAACTTACTCTAACTATGTAGAACAAGCATGTCAAACTCGTAGGCCGCATGCAGCCCACATTGAATATCTTTGCGGGCCAGCGAGCCGCGAGTTTGCCATGCTTACTGATAAGGCAGAGTAGGCACCTGCTCTCCCCACATTGCAGGTGCCTACTCTGCTAAAATTTACCCGGCCGGGGGGAGAGGTCGCTGGCGTAAGCGAGGGAGCTCAGTCTGTTCTTTCTGCTCCTCACTGCTGCCTTCTGTAGTGATGCCGGTTGCCGGAATATGACGTCATTCCGACCCGGCATCCCTAAACTGCGCTTGTGAGGGTGCAGTGAGGAGCAGGAAGGGAGACCTGCTGAGAGAAGATGGACCCCAGGGAGAGGCCTGTGGCGAAAATAACCATACCAGTCCAAAATTGTTACCATACAAATCCAAAAGACACGAACAGTGTCTTTAGCCAAAGTTTATTACAGGGGCCATAGTCACAGGGCAGAAGGCTGGCAAACAGGCTCCTCCAAAAAAGAAGGAAAGGAACCGCGCCCCAGATAGTGATTAATATATAAAATATACGTACATAGAAATGATGGACAATTCTTGTTTATCCTCAGACATAAAAACAAAGAAAATACATCATAGTGTAGTATATTAAAATAAGAAAAAAATAATGGAGTGAATTAAAGTAGTTTGCACTCACATTTGGTAGAGCTTTCCAGGAGCTCTACCGTAATATAGCTTGGACGGAATTATCCCCGTCTAAGGATCTGTATCTCAGCAGGTACTTCCAAATTTCCAATAGTAGTAGTATTTGTAAAAGAAATAAAAAGAGAGCTCCAATGGTATAGTCTATACTGATAAGATATGTAAAAATACAAATGGAGGGTATGGTACTCACATTTCCTAGAGCAGAAACTTGCTCTAGTATAATCAGCTTGGGTGGTACAATCCCCACCAAAGGATATGGTAACCAGGAAGTAAAATATAAGATGAATATATATAGCTTTAAAATATAATATTTAATAACAAGTATATAAAATAAAATGGCTATATATAAAACAAAAGAGTCCCACTTTACGTGTTTTGCCCGTCAGGCTTCTTCAGAAGTGTAAGAGAGAGTCTCCATGGGTGTCCTTTATATAGGTAATGTAATGAAACAATAACATCCTGGTGTGTTCGCTCGTGAAACGCACACGTCATACCGGAAATGACGCGGCGTTATCACGTGGCATAGTATTATGCGTTCCAGCGTGGAACGCATCCGTGGCCATATTGGGAACGTCTGCGTCATACCGGAAATGACGCAACGTCTATGGGCACACTGGGTAAGAGTCTTGGAACGCATCAATGGCCATATTGGGACCGTGTGCGTTCCATTTCGGGAAGAACCGCTCGGCGGTATTACAACAAGCACAATCATACAGACTAAAGAATAAGTCTCTAATAATCCATATTATTTATGTCCATCATTCAAAGTCAATTAAAAAAAATAATAAATATACGATCTTTGCTTCTCTTTTTTTTCTTCTTATGACTCCATATGGAATAGTGCCATTAAGTCTTCTAACAGGGATGGGGCTCAAATCGCAGTATTGTTTCGGCCATATTGGTTAATGGCATAATTATGAAAAAGACATAAACAAACATAAAAATAACAAATCAACATGAATCTGTACATAATGTTGTAGTATTTGTACATATAAAACCTTAATGAATTAAATTGGTATAAAAACCTATAAAAGGTATATAAATGTATAATAAAGCATATAATTGTGTTTCATAACATATCTGAAAAATATGTACAATAAAAAATGCCTAAAAATAAATACAAGTATGTTTGTATTGAAAGTGAAATTGTACATAAAAAGACATAAATAATAAAATAATGTGATAATATAATAGGAGTTGGATGGATAAAATAAGAGATGGAGTGAGAATAATAGTTTATTATAAAGTAGGATAAAAATTAAGTTGTGATGAATTGTAATTGATTTTACTTTTTGATATTCATAAAAAATTAAACAAATCAAATTCTATATTTAAACAATTTGGGTATAGAGTATCTAAATGATAAACCCATTCCATCTCTGTCTGTCCTATTTTTTTAATGTGATCACCTCCTCTCCAGGGATTTCTAACGGTGGTGATCCCCATAAAAGTGAGATCTTTAGAATTATTATTATGGGTGCAGAAGTGGGAAGAAACAGAATGATTCTTATACCCCTTTTCTATATTTCTGCAATGTTCCGCCACCCTTACTTTTAGGGGCCTAATAGTTCGTCCAATATATTGGAGGCCACACGGGCACTCCAATAAATATATCACATTTTTGCTATTGCATGTGATAGTCTCTTTAATATTATATGTTTTACCAGTATTTGTTTGATTTAAAAGTAGTTATTAATCTGGGTGTCTGTTTTGTCTTTTTGCATGCTGCGCATGTGTTACATTTATAAAAACCTTTGATAGTATTTAAAAAATCATCTCTTGCTTTACTTTCTGTCTTGGTGTAATTTTTTGTGAGGTGCATCTTTAAGTTAGGTGCTCCCCTAAATACTATTTTCGGTTTTGCTGGAATTAGATCTTTTAAGATATTATCCACTTTTAGTAAGTGCCAATGTTTATTTACACACCATCTCCCAAAGGTAGGGAGCAATAAATAAAACGATTTTTGAGTGTGTGCGAGAATGTGTAAATGTGTGTGTGTGTCTGTCAGTGTGTGTGTGTTGCCTGTCAGTGTGTGTCTGTCAGTGTGTGTCTGTCAGTGTGTGTCTGTCAGTGTGTGTGTGTCATTGCATGCAATGCTATGTCACATTCCAATGTGATGTCAATGTGCTCCACCTTCACAGGGCTTCAAGGAGTAGCAGGAGGATCTCCCCTACCCGCAAGCCCCTGCCACTCCCCACAAAGCCCCTGGCTCCTCTTCAAAACCCCTACCCATCTCTACAAATCCCTGCCCCCCCTACAAATCCCTGCCACCCCCTACAAACCCCTGGCTCCTCTACAAACCTCTTCTTCTCCCCACAACAAAACTCATCACCCACTACAAAACCCATGTCCAACTCCTACAAATCCCTGCTCCCCCCACAAACCACCTTATCCATTAATTTATATCCATTAAAAAAAAAAAAAAAAAACAGCAGACTCACAATTAATGACAGACACTGCCACCGCCCACCCCTAGTGTCTGATGCTGTGTGATGATTGTGAAGGCAGACTGGGCGGAGTACGTCTGAATGGTGCAGCATTGCGCACCTCTGCCCCTCTTCTCCTTCATGTAATTATGTTGTACTGCTTGGCTGAATGGCACCCAGGGCAAACCGCCCCCCTCTCCACCTCCCTGTTAGTACGCCACTGAGTTATACAATTATTGATATACATGTTAAGCAATAGAATTAGGTAAACTCAGACTAGATTGGCACATTTGCAGGTAAGGATGGCATGCATCCTGATTAAAAAAATATATTATTTGGTGCTACAATGTCTGGGGTTTCTAACCTCATGGATATAGTAATACTTTCTCAAATTTGAAATGCATATTGAAAGCAGTCAATACAGGCGAGTCTCAGAACAAAATCATAGTACATAAGTGAAACAAAATGTAGCAGCAAAATGCAATACCCACTTGTGCCAGGTAAAATAAAAAGCAGAGTAAGTGATGAGAACCGCACCCAGTCCCAATGGCCAAGGGTGCTCCAGAGCAGGACCAGCAATCACAGTACAATAATCCAAGAAGAAAAAACTCACAGGCACTCCAACTTCAAGCCGCAGGCAGATTTATTATGACAGAATGCAACGCAACGTTTCGACCGGAAAGGTCTTTTTCAAGGTAAAATAAAAAGAACATTTGGAGATACATTTGTAATAACAAATACATAGCTTATTCACAGCAGAGTATTGGACGTGTGCAATTGAGTGGAGTACAAATAAGTATAATAATAACAAAACTAGAAAAGCTACAATTTCTGGGGAAATTGTGTGAAGTGTTCTTGCCTCCACCAGTAGTCTACAACTGGAGTGGACGGAGTAACTGTTATTATTTATTTACATAGCACATTTAATTGCAACGTTGTTGCCCAAAGTGCTTCACAGTTACATTAAAACATACATTTATAAAAACATTAGCAGGTGTACAAAAGGCTCTATGACATCACTTGCTGCTCCAGCCTGGCACAGGTCAGAGTATTTTGGCGGTTGCCATCTTCAAACGGTCATATTTTAAAAACTATTCATCCTACAGCGAAGAGCTACATTTTGATGCATAGTATGTCTCTGAAGTATTAAAAATGAAGGCACAGTAGGAGTTTAGAAATTGCCCTTCAAATTTAAGCTGGCTGGAGTGGAGTTTCAATGAATGTCAATGGACGGCGTGAGTTGCAAACAAATTGTCATATCGTGAAAACTATTAGGACTATGGCTTAGCCGTCATTTTTAGTGGCAGCAGGGATAGCTAAACGTTATGATATATTTGTGTAGGTGGGCTTGAAAATGAGGGAGTGGTGGCAGTTAAGAAATCATGTCCTGATTTTTCAGCTTTTGCCAGCTCCCACTCTAGTTTTGAACATTTTGCCAATCGTTCCTATGGGACCAATTTTGCCACAAGAACGACGATATTCCGTGAACCATTCGGCGAAACGTTCCACAAAGTAATAGCAATCCGATCGGGAACAATCCGCACGTTTCGATATATAACTGTCTATGTAGTGTAAAAACTGTGGGAGGAGTTAGGGTGGTAAATTTGGCTATAATAATAATAATATATATGTGAGATAACATTAAGTGGTCTTGCTATGCAAGAACACTTAATAATAATCTAGTCAGCATAAGGAGGACAGGCCCGGGATTGAGATGGATGCTGTGGCTCATAATTTGCCCCAGTGGTGGACTCTTATTTAGAAATAGCACCCAAGGGGACCATATGCGGAGGTATGTTTGGTACTTGTGGTTAAGGGAGTAACGAGGCGGCCTGAACCAAGCTGAAGAACACTGACGGGATGCCAATTGTTAATGTCTGCAAAAACTACAAAAACATTGGAGAACATTAATTTTAAGTATATGCACTATGCTCAATAAATTAAATTGCAGAAGATTTCCCTTCTTCAAATCCCATCAAATATTGGTAAGGAGGGGTGGAAAGTTCTAATCATATAACTTGATGCATTGGCAGTCACTCAAACTCCCAAGTAGGTAGGTAAAGTGCCTAGGGGAACTGGAAAGCCGTTCTAAAAGCAGCAACCTCCTCGGGGAAGAGCAGCAGTGAGATTGATAATTTCACTCTTATCATACTTATCTTAAAAGCAGATAAGGAGTCAAAGAATTTTAATTCATGCAATAAGGGTGGAAGAGATAACCCCGGATTTGACAGGGAACATAAAAGGTAATCTGCAAATGTGGACATTTTATTCTCAGAGGTCCGAATCCTTATACCATCAATGTTAGCATTAGTACGGACTACCTGTAGCAAAGGTTCCATAGTTTGGACAAATAATAATGTGGACAGGGAACACCACTGTCTTGTGCTGTTCCCTATAGAAAATGCCAGGGAGCAGTGGCCTTTAATTTGGATCTTAACAGTAGGTGAGGAATATAAAGAGCGTATCCAGGACAGCTACTGGGGCCCAAATCCCAAGCCCTCAGGTGTATTGAATAGGAAAGATCAATCAACCCTGTCAAAGCATTTTCAAAACCTATAGTGCATTGTGGTAGAACTACAGGACAGTATACATGCAGATCCATGACTGTCTACAAAGAACTGCCCAACAAATGTTGTGCTTTATACAGAACTTACTCATAGACAACTTAGCAAAAATACTCTAGTGCCTATACAACCCATAATTATTTGCTGCCAACAGTTAATCAGTTAACATAGACATCAATTTAATATTGTTGGGAAAACTTTCCAAATGATTTAATATTTTGAAATTCTTTATTATTTTGAAAATATTTAAATTGTTTAATATTTTAATATTTGTTAAAATATAAATTTATTTTTATATTTGATTCATGTTTTGATATTTTAATATGCTGAAAAAAATAATTTGAAAGGTTTATCCCCCAAAATTAAATGATTTAGAAAGCGTATCTAACAATATTAAATATCTTTTGCTATTTACAAATATCTGAAGAAAAATTGATTTTCTTTGTGTGTATACAATGAAACAGTAGTCGTAATAATTGGTAATTTAACCGTACTGAAAGAAATGCATTTCTACATTTTGCGCATATCTGATAAAATGACTTTATGCCGGATTATTTTCTTCACTAACCATACTGGATACATATTTTTTTTTTACTGTGACAGATCTATTGTCACGGATTGCTTAGAGCTATAAGAATTGTGTCCTTGCATGACATCTCCAAACCATTTGAAAATAGAATTGTGTCTTATTTACATTTGATGTTTGTTATGCATGAAATGCATTGAGGGAGAAAGTGTAAAAGTTTTGCAGTGGATAACATTTTTTATTGCTAGAATTTAAATGTTTGTCGATAACGAGTTTTTAATAAAATATAGACAAGTTATACATTTCAAAGAAAGAGAAGACTGTTTTTTTTTTGTTATTTTACATTTATTGAAGTTTTGCTCACTGTTATATAAATATATACATATTTGTTTTTGTTTTTTGCATACTGGGTACGTTTGTCTCTCATTCCATGATTTACACAAAAAATATGAAGAACACACACACACAGACACACACACACACACATTTCTTCAGTGTGTATTTTTACCTTTTTTCTATTACAAGCAGTTTAGAATGCTACCCATATATTCTCTATCTTATTATATTTAAGTAGAATGTTTGATTACACGAGAAATACATATCTATTAATAGTAAACATTTGTATAGTCCTATACCATCATGCTCAACAGAAAGGCTTAGCACTGGCAAATTATCTTTAACAGTATAACGAATATATGAATTTTGATAGCCTGCACTTAGTTGGACGTGGTTCAGAAAGGGGCCAGGTATAGGATATGAAAGTTATAGTTATTGTTCCATTAAACTATGTTTTACATATAACCCTGTATCATTAGGAACACTGAAGTATATTTTCTAAGTAAAACAGCCAACAGGAGCAGGTGACCTTTTTTTTAATGCCAAAATTCTACGTGCTAATAGGCAGACCTATTGTAAGAAATGCTATTAAAAAAAGCTGAATCGTCTGCAGAAAAGGGCCCCATGCACTACAACAACCTCAATTATATTGATCATTCAGTAAATGTAACCAGAACTCAAATACGTGATGTTGCCTGGTTTCAGAGAAAATCCTATGCCAGCAAAAAGCATGTCTAAGTCCATCACACCTCTGCCTCCTGTGCATGTGACCCTGTATAGCCTGACTATGCATACATAGTACTCATTACACTGATCTTTTTTTGTGTGTGCTGCAGTGGAGAGCGTGGGATCTTTACTTTGGTAATGCAAGTATAGTACGCTAGAGTACTTCTTTAGGATAAAAACATTGGATGTCTACACGACTTTCCATTAACCATGAGAGAGAGGAGCAATTATCTCTTCTCTCAATCCTGGGGTGGTGGAAGAAGGATCCCCTACTCACTGTAGAATGCAAAGCAAGGTATGTTTCCTCCTAAAGGAATGGGTCCTCATAATCCTGTATGAACAGGTTGAGTGTTGGGGAGTAGTAGGGTGTCTTCTGTCATCAATTTTCCATCAAACTATGCATTCTTATTTAGAAATAGCACCCAAGGGGACCATATGCGGAGGTATGTTTGGTACTTGTGGGCATGGGAGTAATGAGGCGGCCTGAACCAAGCTGAAGAACGTTGACGGCATGCCAATTGCCAGTGTCTGGTGCTTCCTTATTATGATGCAATGGTCCAGGAAGTTCTAAAGTCCTCCCATAGCTGTGATGCTAAGGTTTCCCCAACCCCTGTCCTGACACATACATTAACATTATCCTTTCCCAAGTCTGCTCGCTAACCCTTTATTCAGTAGGCAATTAGAGTGAAAATAAAATTAGAAGTCCTTGAACCATGTTTGTTAAATAATAGAGGTGGGATAGAAACAGCAGCAAAGTCAGGTTGATCGGCACAAAGAGGAACAACAAGCAAACAGCCTTACCCAAACATATTATACTTTTACACGTAATTTAGGCTACTGTAAAAAGAGATTTACAAAAACTGTGTTTCGTTCAAAAACTATTGGGTTTTAAGTCCCACCTTTTTATGCCAATTGTTTTTATATTTTTTTATTTTTGCATCGTTTACAGTGGAATAATAGACTTGCAAAATGATATGGCTTTTGGGCTAAGGTGTTTTGTTGGCATTCCCAATTGTAGAGTACAACATGATTTTGTTGCTGCTTAAAATAAAGTCTTTATGACAAGCCACTGCAATCCACGCTGAACACATATTGTGGCTTATGTTGATTTAGAGACTTAACCCCCTTCCATGTGAAAATTCAAAGAAAGAAATCACTTGACACAGGTCTTAAATTGGGTTCAGAATTGAAAACTCTTTTAACTGAACATCCTATCTGAGAGAAAAAAAAACCTTAATCAGTGCACTCGATGTAAACCTGAAACATTTGTTATTCACATAGTTTCTGTATTTAAATAAAATATCAATTCTGAACCCAACTGACTTTTCTTTGACTTTATGAGATATTAGTGCTAATATGGAACAGCAGCGCAGTTGCACAAAAACAGTTGTAGAAGTAATTTAAATTTTTTACTTATGGTACCTTCAAATTTATTATTTTTCTTTTGTCTACCAATACAAAGAGATGATTCTAACTGGGGAGTAATCTTAGTATTATTATCATTATTTATATAGCGACAACAAACCCAGCAGCGTTTTACAATGGGTAGACTAACAAACATGTTAGTAATCAGATGAGTTGGACGCACAGGGACAGAGGGCCCTTCTCAATGAGCTTACATGCTAGAGGGAGTGGGGTACAGTGACACAAAAAGGTAAGGGTATGAGTGGAGAAGTAGATTGGTAGAATACTTAGTATGTGGTTTTTTTTATTTTGTTATTTTTTTTTTTACTGACAGTTGCAGGAGTGTTAAATTGGAGACAGATATGAGTCAAGTTTGAAAGATGTGGACAGAGTAGGATCTCACACACAAACGAGAGCTGACTATACCACATCCAGAGTCTGGTCTACTTTAGAAACCACCTGGATGTTACCAAGAACCAACTTCCTCTGTGCTCTGGTAGTGGAGAGAAATGGTAACTGAATGAATGATAGCAAGACACCAAATGGTAACAATTCACACTCCTTGAAGACTTTAGGCAGTTTTCGTCTGCCCTATCCTGGAGCTAAAAAATAGTGTTTCCTGGTCTCTGAATTTGTGGTTTATTTAGTAAATTTAGCAATTTGGTTTTTAATTTGTTACAATTCAATGTTTCGTAAATAAACAAAACAAAAAAATTAATCAGTGTTAACCATAATAGCGGAGTTAGGAATTCTCCATTCCAACTATACTCACAGCTTGGCTTTTTTTAGAATGAATTTTACAAACCAGTTTTCAATCCACCACAATTCGCTGTTTAGAAATTAACCAATAAAATATTTTCTCAAATAGCATTTAACAGATTACACACTTCATTATGAACTCTGTGCACCAAGCCTTCATGCATGTGCACTACATATTTGTAGTTTTATTAAAGGAAGCACTATCCATATGAAGTAAGGAAGAAGAAAGGCTGCGCCAAATAAATAAAAAATGAATAAAAAATAAAAAAAATATAAATAAAATAGGTAAGTTCCAATAAATATCAGAAGGTAAAATGGATATAGTCACTAATTCCGCTGTAAGGACACAGAGTACATTTTAGTCCTTTTAGTACATCCTGGGACTACAAGAACAGCATTTACCTGATACATTGTGGACTGATACATTGTGATCAGAAGCCAGACTGAGAAGAAGAGCACTATTTGCTGTTTTCATCTCCTTCTTCTCCTGAGAATTGGACAAACCCCCTGGAGGACAAGCACCAACATATCCTGTAAGCGGGGATTATTCCGCTGTATGCTTACAAATCCTGAGCTGGCCATAGCTCATCCAAATGTGAGTGTAACATATATATTTTAACTATTGTTACATTAATTGTATACACTCCGCACGATTGGTCCTCTCTTCTTGTTTTCCATATCACGAGACGGTGTGAACTACTATAACAAGAGAAGATACCCCTACAGCGGAATTAGTGACTATATCCATTTTACCTTCTGATATTTATTGGAACTTACCTATTTTTATTTATATATTTTTAAAATGTTTTATTCATTTTTTATTTATTTGGCGCAGCCTTTCTTTTTCATTACTGTATATTTCTCATATAGAGGGTTAGAGGGTTACCCTCTATAAGGTCGCTGCCTATCCACTATATTATTAGCGCTAACCTACCCTTTTTATATTTGAACTATCCATATGAAGCATAAATTCTTGTTGTTAACCAATACATTTGGAGTAGCATGAAGTATATGAACATTTACGCAGAACTGCAGTAGTGATCTTGTTAGTATTAATGGTGAGAGGTATAACGTCAGACCATTGGAGAAAGTTATTCACTTGAACACTATCAGGGTAATTCAGTAAACACCGGATTTTGTCCTACTTATTATTATTTCTAGATGGACAAACTCCGGTGAAAAAGACAGAATTTGGTCAGCCCGAGCGAATCGGCAGCAATTACGCAGATTTCTGGATTAAAAGCGGTGCTTTCGCATCTAAATCGTGTACGAAGTATAGGATTTGTAAGGTTCGCAAAGCACAGATTTTAGGTCATCCAATTGAATATTATATTAACCCTCCCTAACTGACCATGGTTTGGGGGCGGGGGGCATAAGTATGTCCTCCCCATTTATTTTTAAATAGTTTTGATTTTTTGAAAATCTGTGCCCAGATTGTAAACCTCCAGGCCCAGTTTGCTGCTTTTGGTCCTTTTTTTTTTTTTAGCCATTCCTGGCATTCGGTCTGATTGAAATCTGGACCTTATTCAGTTTGAATTGCAAAATGTAGATATTGTTAAATTACATGAACGATGTCTAGACTTTGCAGTCTGAATGGCCTCGTATGCAGCCACAAGGTTTGGCCCCATTTTCAGCCAAAGCCATTATAGATAACGGTAAGGGGCCATTCAGGCTTCAGTAAATGACCCTGGGTAAATGAAACTGTTTCACCATATCTCTTGCATAGTCATTCTGAATCATAAACTAGTTTCTGTCCATTGTTCCTTACAATGTAGAATGATAGAATTATTTTAAATTCAGGCCTAGCCTTGTGCTTTGTCTCTCATCCTAACTATGCCAGGAGGTTTAACAGTTTGTCTTTCAATATATGTGGAAGTTACTTAATCCATTTGTTGAAACATAGAATCAAGTTATTTATAGTCTGTGAACAAACGATCTTACCAATATACACATGAATTAAACTGTTAAATTGCCAATGCTACATCCAATGGGATGTACTTGTCTATTATACCGTACATAAAACAATACTGCATCAAAGTGGTATGGGGAACAATCAAGTGCCTGTCAGTGGTCCCTTAAGACCACTATAGTTTAGGAAACAGGACCTTAACACAAATTTCATAACACCTTCAAACATGGATGATTCAGAATAAAATTTTGTAAAAGTTATGCATTTTTTTTTTATATTTTTGTGTTCATGATATATTTACTCTTTGTGTTCATGATATATTTAAAAGGTGGTTTACGCCCATGTGAAATGTCTATGTAGCACATCTTCTTTGGTAATAGACTAAAAAAGTTTTATTGCTACTATTATTATTAATTATTATTATTATTATTATTATTATTATTATTATTATTATTATTAATAATAATACTTTGTATTATTAAAAACAATTAATAATAATAATAATATTATTATTATTAAAAACAATTATTATTAATAACATTATTGTTATTTTTGTTTGTTTATGAGAAGCATTTAAAGAACTCTAGCTGCCTCCGAATTCCATCATTTTTCAATCCTATTACTTGCTATCCTGTAAGGTTATGAACAGATTATCCTTGAAAATACCAAGCACTGACTAATTTCCATACAGTAATGGCATAACCCATTGTATTTTTAGTCAGGGCTCTGGTGTCGATTACAGAAGCAAAATCATACTGTTAGCTATAATGGCTTGGGCTGACAATATCCAGATTTGCTGAACTTTTTCAATTCAGCCGATATTTTTGAAACTGTTTTCTTATGAAATTGCAAGCCTTTTAAGATACTGTAGCACTTTTGTCCAATTACTGTTAAAATTCATCAACTTATTGACTTTTGTTAGATGTTAGTTTATTTATATTTTTGCCATGAAACATGTTTGTAATTTTTTAATTATACGATTAAGTGAACATATTAAATTTACTTTCTGTTTCATAGTATATTGTTCTGGGCAGAGTGTCTTACAATCAGATACCGGTAGATATCTTATGTAGTATACATTTAACAATGGCAATTTGTCTTTGATTGTCTTTATATCTATTTACTTTTGGATCATGTTCCCTCTCTTCTCCCTCTGTCAGGATGTTGCAAGGTGAAGAGATCTTCCAACTGCACGTGATTAATCTGTCAGGCATGCCCAATGCACTTTCCCAGCATTCCTAGGGATCGGACACTGATTGGTTAGATCAGTGTCCCCCTGGAGTGGGTGTGGTAAGCATAAGAAAGAAGAAGCAAGTAAATATAAAAATAAATAAATAATTTTACCTGTTTTTTTTTACTCTGCAGAGTGAGGCAGCTGTCTCATTGAAAGCTAAAGATTTTTGAATGAGACAGTTCTCTCAAAATGATGCATGACCTTTAATTGGTTCACCTATCAAAGTTTTGAAAAATGAGTGCTTACATATAATTTTATCGGTAGGCTGGTGGCCTCACTGGAAAAAGCTGAAGTGCAGTACAACTCTTTAGTACAGCATGCCAGAGCCATTTTAACATAATGAATTAAAATGGTAGTAATCCAAACGGTTTAATTTTAACAGAAACAAAAACATTCATTCAATGAAATTAACTTCGATCTAGCAGGAGATAAACATATACAAGAATGACAATGTTATGCCTACTGTGTTCCTGAGACTCTACCTTTTCTCAGCCACAAAAATGCTCTAAACTAGAGCAGGATTAATTGTAAGGAGACCCAAGGTGGTCTTCAAGGACCCATGTGTTAGACAGGGGCCCGGACAACAGTGGCGGCTCTGGCGCGAAAACTGATCCGTGGGCTCCCCCCTGCTTGCGCTTACTCTGCGCGGGCTGGGGCCGCAACACATGGCAGCGGGCACTTGGTCGCAGGGTTGCGACCCCTGCGACCCGGGTTTATGTACGCCAGTGCATGCATAAACACATACACTTAAAGGACCACTACAGACACCCAGATCACATCAGCTCAATGAAGTGGTCAGGGTGCCAGTTCCCCCAGGTTTTAACCCTTCAGATGTAAACATAGCAGTTTCAGAGAAACTGCTATGTTTACATTGCAGGGTTAATCCAGCCTCTAGTGGCTGTCTCATTGACAGCCGCTAGAGGAGCTTCTGCGATTCTCATTGTGAAAATCACAGTGAGAAGACGCTGAACGTCCATAGGAAAGCACTGAGTAATGCTTTCCTATAGGCGGTTTGAATGTGCGCGTGGCTCTTGCCACGCATGCGCATTTGGAGCTGAGAGGCGGATTGGGGCGGAGAGATCCCCAGCGCCAAGGGAGTCCGGCGCTGGAGAAAGGTAAGTGCTTAAGACACACACACACACTCTCATGAACAGACGCAAACACACTGGCTAACAGACACACACATTTACTGACAGACACACACTCACTGACACACTTTAACACTAACGCACACACACTCTAACACACACACACACACACACACACACACACACACACACACTAACACTAACACACACACACACTAACACACACACACACACACACTCTAACACTAACACACACACACACACACTAACACTAACACACACACACACTAACACTAACACACACACACACTAACACACACACACACTCTAACACTAACACACACACACACACTCTAACACTAACACACACACACACACACTAACACTAACACACACACACACACACACACACACTCTAACACTAACACACACACACACACACTCTAACACTAACACACACACTCTAACACTAACACACACAGTAACACACACACTCACACACTCTAACACACACTCACACACATACACTAACACACTCACAGACACTAACACACACACACACACTCTAACACACACTCACACTCACACACTAACACACACACGTTTTTTTTTTAAAAAAAATGTAATCCCCCCAGCCTCCCTACCTTTGGGAGAGCTGAGGGGATTCCCTGTGGTCCAGTGGTGTCACCTGGTGGGCAGGCAGGCTGGCGGGTGTGCGAGGGAGCACTCTCCCTTGAGTGCTTCCTCTTCAGCTCCCTTGCGCGCCGCATACTGAAACCGAAGCTGGAAGATGACGTCATCTTCCGGCTCCGGTATCAGTGCGGTGCGCGAGGGAGATGAAGAGGAAGCACTCAGGGGAGAGTGCTCCCTTGCGCGCCCGCCAGCCAGGTGCCACCATGGCCAGCCTCGGGGGGCCCTGAGGTGGCGAGGTGGCCAGCTCCTGGGCCCCCCTGGAGAAGAGGCTGGCCCAGTGGCACATACCTGGGTCGCAGGGCGGCCGGGCCCCCTGGTGGGCCAGGCCCGGTCGCAGCTGCGACCCCTGCGACCCCGGTATGTACGTCACTGCCGGACTATGAATTAGCTTGGCCCCATTTATTGTCCCTATGTGGGGGATGAATGGGGGGCAAACTGGAAATCTGTCTAGACCTCTGCTACCCTTTTCTGTTCCAAGCTCTTGAATCCCTCAACCACCTCAAACACCTAAGGTGAAAAATTAGGAGAAGCAAGGACATTCCCTTTGTAATTTGCAATTTTTTTAAGGAAATAGCGTTTCTTCAGTGTAGAGTAGTTCATCAGATATTCCCTGCAGTCAATAAAAAGTGGAGGAGGCACTGCATTAAAAATACTTTATTATTCTCTATCGTTTTCTGAGTGAAGTCTTTGGAACTCCCTATCCATCCTCAAAATCAAAGTGAGAACTCAAAAGAGAAGTCAGAAAAAAAATTAAGGATCACACAAATAGCATGACATATTTTGTAAAATCAGTGTAAGTTAAGTGCATTCATTTTTATTTTATCACTTTTTTTTTTACATCGACTTTTGAGTTTTACATTTTTAGCAATTACAAATCGTAACTCCCTTGTGTGTGATACTGCATGGAACTCCTAAGGTTAAAATACATTTGCATACTGGCTAAATGGCATACCATGTGTCATTAAAAGGACGTTAATACAACGGTAATCATAAAATAATGCCTTTGTCTTTCAAATTGCTATCGGATGACAGCACCTTGTAGTTCAATCTGATTTCTCAATATGTTAACAGTGCGTTTCGTTGACAACATGATCATCTCAAAGGTCCTTAAGATAACCTTCTGCCATTTTAACATTAATGTGAAACTTGGCCTTTTTTAAATCAAATGACTGGGATATATAACTATAAAAGTTTTAGTCAGTTCTTCATAGATCAATAAAGGAAACTCACATCTTGAAAGACTTATAACACAATCCCACAAAAATACATGTCACAAAAATAAAGCAACTTGCTTTGTCCAAAAGCACATTGCTCAGACAACCATAGATTTCCTTTGTGGATTATATGTTAGGATCGCTATCAACGTAATGCCAAGATTCTCTAACCTTATATTTATGACAATGCATGATAGCTTAAAAGCAAGTGAAAAAAAATCAGAAATTCCCTAGTGGGACACTTTTTTTAGGTCAAGAGAAAATAACATGAATTTTCTTTTCTTAATTCTCTCGAGAAATTTCATTGACACAAGCACCCATTTTTTTTCTCCTTTTGTTCTAAAATTGATATATACATATATATCAATATATTTAAAAGTTACTTATTCTAAGAATGTTTTTTTATTTTTTTTAAGGTAAAGGAATTTTTTTCTGGAAATACATTTGATTACTTTCTCTGGGTTGGAGGAAATTGATTTTAATGCATCTCCCATACAAGATGTTTTTTTAAGTAATACTCTTTAACTGCTAGCACTGATTGATACATATAAAACAGATGAGGGTGAAGTGACACAAAGTGTAAGGGTAGGGGTAAAAAAGTAGATTGGTACAATAGTATTCACTGAGGGTTTAGTGTGTTTTTTTAATGACAGTTGTAGGAGAGGAATAAGGGTGAGCTTCTTTCGTGAAGAAGTGGGTTTTTAATGATTTCTTGAGTGGAGACTGGGTGAGCATTTAGGCAATAGTAAATCTTGAAGTGGATCTGTAGTTCTAAATTCCCTTATGATTGGAAGAAGAGTTGGCTCGCTTAGCGGTACAGTCATTAAATCTGGATTTGTGCAGAATGCTCAAGCAAATTGCACTTGTTTGGTCAAAATAACTAAATTCCCTAAAAAAAAAAAAACCTGTAGTTTTTTTCCCCCAATTCAGTTATTTTATTTTTTTTTAGAATATGTTATTCACTTTCCAGGGAAATGATGAAGCAATCAAGCCTAATGACCCTAATACTTAGCTGGTATTGCCTAAAGTACGGGAGGAGTCTATTACATTGGCAAGTTTAATCTGAAACTTCCTGTCTAATTTTTATGGACTGCACATTGCCTAGATCGCAATGTATTACATTTCTGTTTTACTTGGATTATGTTGTCCCCTTCTTGACCAATTTAAGCAAATCCAGAATTTCCTATTAGTTTAAGCCGATGTGCTCACCAATAATAAAAAAAAAAAAATATATAAATACATTATGTATGCACTTATTGTATTTCATTCCAGAGAAAAATACAGCTTGAGTTTATTTACATGTGTAGTCTTTTCATTGTATTCATTGTAGCTTGAAATGTGTCTTGATACATTGACGGATGTAAGCTTATAAAGCTTATATAAATCCATGAAAAGTCAAAAAAAGGCTTTTCCAGCTTTAGTCACTATAAGGACCACTTTAGAATCTTCAGCCAATATACAAATAATCATTTTGACAGATGTCCTACTACAAATATATGCTGTCTGTTCTTTTTGGTTAAGAAACAGAAAAAATACATATTTTTGACAATACATAAATTTATATATTTTTGACTTGTGATCCGTCCGTCATAATGCCAACATTTCCATACTATATGTGTATATGTGTTATTTTTGTATTTTTTTTTTTTTTATTGTTACGTTTGTTTTGGTTTTCTTAGAGAGCGATGTATCTGTGCAAAACAAAAGATGTACATTCATATATTCTGTGCAATCCAAATTGTGAGATGAATTTTCTATACATATGTTTTATTTGTTTGTTTTGCTAATTCACAAAAGACAAATATAATCAAACTATATAAACTATTGTCACAAAAATAAAAACAGATAAAGGGGTAACTTTATTTTCATCAAAGAATCCACCCCAAAGTCAGAAAGACAAAGGGAGGTTTTCTCAGTAAAATTACATAGAAGTTATTCTAGGTAATTTTTAGTATTTATCCTTGAAGGGACACTATAGTCACCAAAACAACTACAGATTATTGAATTTGTTCTGGTGAGTAGAATCATTCCATTCAGGCTTTTTGTTGTAAACACTGTCTTTTCAGAGAAAATGCAATGTTTACATTACAGCCTAGGGATAACCTCACTGGCCACTCCTCAGATGGCTGTTAGAGATCCTTCCTGGGTCATGGCTGCCTAAAATGCATCCAAACATTCAGTGCCTCCTCCCTCTGCATGCAGACACTGAACTTTCCTCATAGAGATTCATTGATTACATTTATCTCTATGAGGAGATGCTGATTCGCCAGGGCTGTGTTTGAATTGTGCTGGCTCTGCCCCTGATCTGCCTCTTTGTCAGTCTCAGCCGATCCTATGGGGAAGCATTGTGATTGGATCAGGCTACCACTTCCGCTGATGTCAGCAGACAGTGGGCAGGTCTAAAGGAAACAGGGACAAAGTAAGCAGCTGCAGGCTTGAATACAAGCAAGATTTCACTATATTTAGGGAGGCATAATGGTGCTAGATGGTGGTTTTAACCCTATACAAACATGTATTCCTGACCCTATAGTGCTCCTTTAATAGATTACTATCAGGTCAGGAAAACAAACTTGTACAAAACAAAAATTCTTGACACTATAGTGCTATCTAAAAACAGCTAGCAAAAGCTGCAGATCTCTTGCCTGCTGGCTTTGCAAGCCCTCCTCTTCTAACCCAGCCCAGACTTTATGTGTCTGTCCAATCACAGACATCCCAATGCAACTCCATGAGAAGTCTATGCAAGGCATGTGTTCCACTGAGCCAAACAAATAGCAATCAAAGGACCAGCTGTCAGATTGAAAGTGCTTTAGCGGTCTGGAGTGTCCCTTTAAAGGTCTTAAAAGTGGAAGCCATGAAACCAGTGGAAGCAATGTAAATATTCTGCTGATTGTTCCACAAAGAACCGTGCATCATAATCTTTCTTTAGAACTTAACTTGTCCGTGATGGATACAAATTTATAACAGCTTGTGAAAAGAAAAAAAATATTATTAACATTTAAAATGAAGTGTCAGAACATTCTCTATTTATATTGTATAATTTCATTGCTAAACCTGTCGCAACCCTAATTAACGAAACCTTGGTGTCTGGATACATACCCAAACTTTGGAAGACAGCAAGAGTAGTGCCTATCCATAAAAGTGGTGACACTACTTTGGTTTCTAACAATCACCCAATATAATTGCTCCCAGTATTGTCAAAAATCTGTCCAGATGCAACTATGTGAGTATTACCAACAATCTAACTATCTGACCCCTGATCAATCGGGCTTTCGCCAGAATCACTCCACTACAACTGCCCTCTTTAAAGTTTGCAATGACATCCAAACTGGCATGGAACAAGGAGACCTAACTGGAGCTATTTTCCTTGATTTTACCAAGGCCTTTGACACAGTAGACCACAACATTCTACTGCACAAACTCAAAAACTCAGGTATTGGTGATTGTCCACTAACCTGGTTTCGATCATATGTATCAGATCGCTCGCAATATGTGTCCATTTCTGACAGCGACTCCCTCCCTCTCCCCAGTCACGTGTGGTGATCCCCAAGGTTCCAATCTCGGCCCCCTACTATTTACATTATTTATAAATGATCTGCATAATGTCTGCAAATCCTCAAATGTACACATGTACGCAGACGACACAGTGATCTATGCAAGCAAATCCGAGCTACCGCAGCTTGAGGCTGTGCTCCAAGACCAGTTTACAGAGGTAGAAAACTGGATCGCAAAAAACAAACTCTTCCTAAACACTGACAAAACTGTCACAATGATCTTTGGAACAGTACCTATATTACACAATTCCCACCTATCCATCAAAACTAATTCAAATAGCACACTGACCACAGTTCACTCTTTCAAATACTTGAGTATGTTGTTAGACCCCAATCTATCTTTTGGCATCAAGAGAAAAACTTGCATCTAAACTTTATCGAAAACTAGGTGCCCTGTACAGAAACAAATCCTGCCTAAGCCCTACAGTGAAGGAAAAGATTGTACAGCAAATGCTGTTGCCAATTATTGATTATGGGGATGTATTATATGCACCTGCACCGCAATCCCACATTAATAAACTCAATACATTGTATAACTCGTTCTGCCCATTTGTGCTACAATGTAATTACAGGACCCACCATTATGACATGCTAAAAGAACTAAACTGGCTGTTTCTGGAATCCAGACGCACCCTTCATCTTTCCAGCCTTGTGTTTAAGAGCTTTTCTGGGAAGCTCCCGCCCTACCTGAGCAAAATGCTCTCCATGGCTGTTCCCACCTCCTATAACCTCTGATCCAGTAACAGCACTTTATTTAGTCTACCTCAATATAAAAAGAAAGCGGCCCGATCCTCCTTTTCCTACAGAGCACCGCAATTACGGAACGACCGCCCGCACACTTTAAAATCTTCCCTAAGCCTAAAGTCCTTTAAGAGATCCCTCTCTACAAACCTCAAAACAGAATGCACATGTTATGGTTGATTATATATTTCATACCTGTTCTATGTTAAATTTTGTATTTATTGTGTATTAATATTGTTTTTGTATTTTATTGTATCCTATTGTAACAATGCAATGTTTTGTGGACCCAGGACATACTTGAAAACGAGAAAAATTTCAATGTATCTTTCCTGGTAAAATATTTTATAAATAAATAAATATACAAACAACAATTACAGACATTTTAAGGTCACAGCCTATATTGCTTATATCACATTTAAAACATTTTTCAATATCTTAAACATGTGATAATATGTAATGTGTCATTATTCACATAAATCAAATAGTTACTATAGAAGTAAATAAAACGGTAGCTTTTTTGTATAACATTTAATGCATTCTTTACCTTAGCTATGTAAGATAACTTGTTTGCACAAAAAAATAAAGCATAAAACATCATATAAAAAGTATACACAGTTAGAATACATATATTCTGTTACAATATGTGAACATTTTAAAATATGTGCACATGGGTATAAAACTAGTTCAGGCATGTAAATAGGTACCTGAGGGGTTTTATGAGAAAAATAAAATACATTTCTAGTGCATAGTTCAGCAAATATTCATTCTATCAAAGCATGGAGTTGTTTTCTCAGTATAATAGAACTACTAAGGTTTTGTTTTTCTGGGGTCAGGGAGGTAAGCTAAAAGAATATGGCAAAAAGTAGATACATTACTTACTGCCGATGAATGTGCTAAAATAAAAATAAAATGCTGCATCTCTAATTCTGCAATATGTTTCAGTTATGAAGATCCCCTCCCTATGAATGGTCGCGTTCTGGGGAAGCTTTCCTGAGAGAATCTAGGAATTGGGGAAAAAAATCAGGACACTTTCAAAATCTGTCCTGTTTCAGCAGACTTTGCACATGCCTAGTTTGCTTTCAGACGGAGATTCAGAGGCCTCCCATGAAGTCGCAATGTCGTATTCAGAGTCAGCTGCCCACAGATGAAGGCATACTATTTCTATTTCTATTCTGGGGCCATCATCATTTCATAGAAGCAGAAGATGGGATTACGTTGCCCAAGGGAGGGAGAAGACATCTTGGAAGTAGCAGAGAGAGCACATCAGCAGGTACTCCTGGCCCCTATCCATTGTAATTTTATAATATCATTTAACTGTAATACCTCCTGCTGCACATTGCATAGTGTTAGCTCTGCAGCCCAGTGCCCACCAATTTCTTTAAAGTACTCAGTGGCTCTGTATCTCAGACCTGGGACACTCGTGCTGGGGCTAGTTGAACGGTTCAGAAGCTTCACACGACAAGGCTGAGACTGTGATTGAGCTGATTCTGATAGTTTCAATCTTTTTAATGATTGTTGATTCTATTACCCATGCCAGCTACTTCTTGGTTCCAAATTGCTAATAATCATATTGCCAGCTGCAAAGGTAATGAGTCTATCAGAAGCCCGCTGCTGTAACCCAAAGCACATTGTTGAGAGCTGGCTCTGCACCGGTATCATATTATTTCAGTATATTTCTATCTGTAATTATTCTAACTGTTCTCTGGTCAATGCATAGTGAAACTACCTATAGCGTTACTGAAATAATAAGATATCACAGCACCCAATGTTCTCTGCCTTAAAGCAGCAGGATACAACTACACTAGCATCGTTACACCTTGATTTATTTATAGGTAGCCCCTTCATCTATTCATCATGGTGCTTTTTTTGAATGTAGATAGAAAGTGCGTATGAGAAGATAAAAGAGTTTTTACTGCAAACTGTAAAGCGCTGATAAATGCACAAGAACATAGCTGCCTATGAACTTTCTGATGTTTTATGAAATGATGGTTCACAATGTATCCTCAAAGTACACGCAAAAGTCTTCCTTGCTTAGATCCGATATCCAAACACATTGAACACATTGTAATATTTTTCATGCTGTAACAGTACTGACCCTAAAAACAGACTTGAAGCAAACGAAATCGAATGTTTATCTGGCTGGCAAAGCCAAGGGGTTTAAAAGCCTTACTAATAAAACATATGCATTTAGTTTCTCCTGAAATGTGTTTCATCCAAATATTGGGCAATTGGTAACTCGTCAGCAATTCCAAACTTTGAAACAGCGTATAGATGAATCATAAAACAACAAAATGGGCAATGGATAAGTCATGCGATTTGGAGTTCTCTACGTGGAACCAAAAAAAGATGATTGATGGAAGAAAAAAAAAAAGATTTATGGTTAGTGGACAGCCACTAAATGTTATTTTATTCACAGATCAAAAGTGAAGTGACCAATGAATTGAAAATAAAGGAGGAACTGGATTAAAATATGTATTTATATATTGCATAGTTAATGAATATATAATAAATAAAATATTCAAGTATAGATTTTTTTACTACAATACCAATGGGCTGGTGCTGAGCAGTATCTTGGAGGGAAGGATACACAGCCTTGCCTGGAATCTCTCTTATCTGGCTGACGGTAGGAAGTTAATCGGGAGATGGTGGATGCATCTTCACAGAACAGGGTGCATGCAATGAAAGGAAATGGAGACAAATGGTGGTGTAGAATGTCTTGCAATGTTGATAAAATGTTGCATCTTTATAAATCGCTGGTAAGACCACACCTTGAATAAGCTGTGCATTTTTGGGCACCTTTTCTAAAGAAGGATATTATGGTACTAGAAAAAGTGCAGAGGCGGGCTACAAAATTGCTAAAAATGGATAAAGCATTTTAATTTTGAACAGATGTTAACAAATGTAAACCTCTTTAGCTTAGAAAAAGGCATCTCAGAGGGGATAACATTATACAAATATATTCGGGGCTAATACAAACCATTGTCTGGAAATATATTCACAAACAGGACTATACATAGGACACAAGGTACGTATCTAGACTTGAAGAAAGGAGATTTAGTCTGAGGCAAAGGAAAGGTTTTTTTTTTACAGTAAGAACAATAAGGATGTTTAATTCTCTGCCTGAAGAGCTGGTATTATCAGAGTCTATACAGTTGTGTAAACAGCAATTGGATAAATACATGTAGGAATATGTAGGAAGGAAAAAATACACTTACACTTTGCAGAGCTTAAATCTAGCTCTGATATGTAAGCGTGAGTGGTATAATACTCCCTTAGGTTATCTTGTAAGTAGCAATCCTCCTTGTCAGCACTCCAAATAGTGAAAAATGTGGAAGACAGAAAAGGTGGGAGGGAGGAGGAGGCAATGTGGTATAGTTTATATAATCTAAAAACTTGATATATAATATGTAACTGCTGCACAAGTGTAGGAGACAGTAGTGGCTCCTATGAAAAGTATTCAGTGGTATGATCCCCACTTAATATGTTTGTGCTTGGTGTCCTCAGAGTAGATACGTGGAAACACAAACATATATACAAAATAGTGTACACTGTGGTGAAATAGCGGATAAAAATAAAAGAAACTTACTTACCGTATATACTCGAGTATAAGCCGAGTTTTTTAGCACATTTTTTGTGCTAAAAAACCCCAACTCGGCTTATACTCGAGTCAATAGTCTGTATTATGGCAATTTGCATTGCCATAGTACAGACTGGGGGAGAGGGGGGCTGTCACAGCTGTAACTTACCTGTCCTGCAGCTCCTGTCAGCTCTCTCCTCCTCCGCGCCGTCCGTTCAGCACCTCGGTCAGCTCCCAGTGTAAGTCTCGCGAGAGCCGCGGCTATTAAATAATAAAAATTTAAATAATAAAAAAAAAACACCCACCCCCCACCAAGGCTCTGCAACTCTCACACTCTCACACTCTCACACTCTCACACACACGCTGCACTCATACACTCACACTGCACTCATACACTCACACTGCACTCATACACACACGCTGCACTCATACACACACGCTGCACTCATACACACACGCTGCACTCATACACACACGCTGCACTCATACACACACGCTGCACTCATACACTCACACTGCATTCATACACTCACACTGCATTCATACACACACACTGCATTCATTATACACACACTGTAAATAAATATTCAATTAATATATTTTTTTTAGGATCTAATTTTATTTAGAAATTTACCAGTAGCTGCTGCATTTCTCACCCTAGTCTTATACTCGAGTCAATAAGTTTTCCCAGTTTTTTGGGGTAAAATTAGGGGCCTCGGCTTATATTCGGGTCGGCTTATACTCGAGTATATACGGTACATACGTCTGAGCATATTAGTGTTGCTCAGCCCACATTCCACAAATGCTTGAGTGGTATATCCCCCCCCCGCCCCCCCTGGAAATGAATTTGGGTGTTTGATGTAAAATAATGAAATTCCTGGAGATGCAGATAAAAGGGATATAATCCAAGGCTTTATTTAACCGATAAAATAAACAAGAAAATGCAATGATTCATGTTTTTAAAAAGTTTTTTTTTTCAAATAAATGTTTTGTTCCGTTAACTTTTTTCCCCTCAATTGCTTATTTTTGTTTTTTGTTTATCACATGGTCTGTGAACCAAAATCAGTGTACTTTAAAATATTTACATAATATATATATATATATTTTGCCTGGTTCCACGTTATCTGCAGTAAACCGATTGTCCCATTTACACACCCTTATGGTTCATCTGAGTAGCTTTTCCCGAAATTATCACATGGATAAAAATTATTTAAACTGAAACTTCACATGGATGAGGCCTAAATACCCTTTTTAAAGACTAATCCTTTCCAACAAACTAAACCTTTTACCACGATTCTACTTACTAAGCATGTAATTCACTCTCCGAAATAAAGGCAGAAGGGAACAACTGCCCAATACAAACAGAAACTAAAGATGGGCGATAAATCTGATGATCTGATTAGATCATTCATAAAGGTCTTCATCAATTGGAAAGGATATGCCACAAGTACTTAATATGACAGCTATTATTTTACATGTGTTTAACCTCTGATCTCCCCGTAAGGAAGGAATATATGTAAAAATAACTGGAGATGCCATGGGGATCATGGTATATAAATGTAAAATTAGAACCTGGTAGTCAATACTCTGAGTACCATGTCACATCTAACATTCTCGGGGGGAGAGCTGGAACACTAAGTCATATGCCTCTTGGTTCCCTACTATGATTTAGTCTCTCTTCACTGATTCTGGTCTAGAACGTTCTCAAAAAAAGCATGTTTACCTACAAATCTGATGGACTGTGAGCAGAAATCAGTGCTCATACTGAAATAGTCCCACTTTGGTAAAGTGCTGTGTACTCGGATTATGTTCATCAGAATACGAAACCATAAAATGTGCGGACTCTACAGCGGGTACGAGTCCTGTCTCACTCTATAACGGCAAAGAAAATGTTCCATAATATGTGCTCAACACCACCTGGCCTACGAACTCTGACAGTTTATTCATATTGTAATTTATTTATCACAAAACCCTTTGAATATTTATTGCTGATGTGAATGCGTGTGGACAATTTCATTGCTCTAGACGGCACACCGTACTTTGCAGCAGGATTTGTATGATTTTCTACATGTGCTGACAGTTTGATGTAGCTGCTGATCTTTGAGCAAGGGAATATATTGTTATACATTTGTTATTATATTAAAATGTATTTGCTGTCAGATTAGCAGCAAGCAGATCACAGTGCTAGCAGACACCTAAACCTGCACTAGCCTGCCCTCAGTTACTGGTTTATTTAAGCAGAAATTTATCATCGTCTTACTTCATTATCTGATGCTTTATGCTATTGTGGCTCACTTTGTCATTTCTGCCAAATCAAAGTCCTCACCTTGTCAGCACAAAGAAACATAACGCCTCCCATGACATCACGTGGACTCTTCATCTTCTAGTCTAATCCAATGCTCCTCGTAGAGGAACATTAGCAACACAAAGAAAATGTATGGCCATTAAGAAGTATTCAAGAAGGTTAACTGTGAAAAACCACGTCTGCTTCGGTCCTCACGGTCACATTCCTTAAATATATTTCACGTTCTTCTATTAATACTTGGACATGTTTTGAACCTGACAACTATTCTGAATGTTTCTGATGTATTAACTTTGTATCTGACAATTTGTGTCAGTACGTACTTTTTTCAGTGAGTGTGTAAAATTTCAATTTTCCTCTAAACAATATAAAAAATAATCTAAAATACTGGGTTCAAGCTTTTGTCCATTCCTGAGTATGTTGAGGGTATAAACAGTAATTTTTGTAATATCTACACGAACATCCGCCTGACATTTCTCATTGCTTTTTTTTTTTAAATGTCATAAAAATATTGAGACTAAACTGAATCAGGAATTATCGACTGTATTTCTTCAGATTCTCAACAGAGCCACTGAGTGGTTACAATGACATCTAAACATAAAAGAAGAGAGAAAGAGGAATTTCCATTTTGTTAAAATTGTTTGTCCCTTATGCTCCTATATTTTCTGTTTCGTTTCTAATGTTATGTGCAAGTGTAATATCTTTACATCTAAATTGTTTTCAGAAAACATATTACTTTTTAACTAAACCTAAGTTTTAATATTTCCTGATATTTTAACATAACATTTAAAGGGACACTATAGTCACCAGAAGAACTACAGCTTAATGTAGTTGTTCTGGTGAGTGAGTATAATCATTATATGCAGGCATTTTTATGCAAACACTGCCTTTTCAGAGAAAAGGCAGTGTTTACATTTCCCCTAGAGACACCACCAAGTGGCCACTCCTCAGATGGCCACTGGAGGTGTTTCCTGGCTCAGTGCTGCACAGTAGGCAGCAGTGCCATTCAGCGTCTCCACGCTCTGCCTGGGGACGCTGAATTTTCCTCATAGAGATGCATTGGTTCAATGCATCTGTACGAGGAGGTGCTCATTGGCCAAAATGGTGTTTGGCCTCACCCCTTGCTGGTTTTAGCCAATCCAATGCTTTCCCCACAGGAATGCATTGGATTGGCTAATGTTTGACATTTCTGATGATGTCACAGCGGAGTTAGAGCTGGCGGACCCGACCGGCGCTGGAATTAAGGTGAGTTTTATTAACTTTTAAGAGGGCTAAGGGGGCAGGGGGGCACCTAAATGGTGGGTCAGGAATAAATATTTGTGTTCCTGACCATATAGAGTTCCTTTAACTTACATTATATGTGGCATAAAAAATATCTTGTTATATATTTATTTTGTTAAGCAATTGCTGTGTAAAGAACTTTATTTGTTATCACCATAAAATACCAGCCATATTTAGCATTTCCATTGTAATATCAAATTCAGTTTTGGGGAATTTCTGAGGCTGAAGAGAAACAAACTGTTCCATGAGTTAAGAGGATTGAGATGAGTTAGTAAAGCTATTATAGTATAAAAGGTGGCATAGTGTGTGCATTAGGAAATCATAATTTTTATAATGCTCCTAGGTTGCACGTCACACATGCTTTGTCAAATTGGATTAAGCTAATGCTTCTCTATGACGTATTTCTGGTGGATTGTGTCCTGCTTCCCACTGCTTCTCTATCAGAAGCTTTTACAAGTGATGATCTCCCAGGGGTAATGTGGAGTTGTCCTCTTACTAGATTACAGGTAAGTGATAATATGTTTTTTGGAATAGGGCCCTAGGGATCAAAAGCAACTACAGAAAACCCCAGCCTTATTAATAATTATATTCGTTTATAACACCCAGCCTATCTAAGGAGTGTTCCTTTAAGGCATCAGTTCTATATTCCTCCACAGACTTGTTTTGAGAGGGAGATAAATTATAATATCTAACTCTAGGAGGCATACTAACTGGGTGCAAGTCAATGATGTACTCGTGGAAGTGTGGAAGTTTCTTTGACTCATTTTTTGCCAAAAAGCAACGGCATGGTCATGGTTTGCAAGAGGAGCCAAGGGTAAAAATCCTTGACCTTAGGTAGTACTGAATATATAGATATAGAATGTCTCAGGACATCAAGAAGAAATTTGTCCTAACTTCCAATCTATTTGTGGCTGTCTAAAAACAGCAATGGGTATCCGATTACTAAAGGAACAGAGGGAGAGCTGATAACCTGTAAAGCTCATGGCGTCTCCAGAGTTGATAAGAGCTTAAACAACCCTAAATAAGTGCCACAGGAAGTAAGGCTCCTAGCTAACCATCAGTGAAGTCATTATCTGGCCTCTTGGGACAAAATTGCATAAATTAATTTTCTGCCTAAAACAGAGACAAAACGTCACTCTTTTCCTGAGCTGTTTTTCCTCCCATGACCACTTGGCTAAACTTAGCAGGATATGTACTGGACTGGGAGAAGTGTTTTCTGAGTTAGAAAAATGTAGGGCTGTCAGGATCGGGTCAGGGATCCAACACACAGAGTACAAAGAGTAGCAGATACGTATACCGGTCCTTAGAATGGCCGGACTTAACGTATAACTACAATAGAATGGTCAGAGACAAGCCGAGGTCGAGGGAACGAGAGGACAGGTAAGCGAGAGACAAGCCGGGTCAAGGATAACAGAAAGGCAGGAGAGTAAACAACAAAGCCGGGTCAGAACCAAAAGACAAGTGAATAACAAAGCACTGTGTGACTAGGCGGACTAGAACCACGACAGGGCAATGAGTGAATGAGAGAGCCACTGTTAAGTATCCTGGCTAGGGAGAGAAGACACGCCTCCGGCGAGTCCTGATTCGTCTCCCGAGATTTGAGTGACAGGACGTTCCGGGTTGGCGTCATGACGTCTACCTCCGGTCCTCCTGTTATAAAAGGAAGTGACTCCCTCGCGGCCGGCGTTAGCAAGACCGAGTGAACCGCGGGAGGCCGAGGAGACATGCCGTCCGGTCGGATAAACTTCTAAGTCTCTACCTCTCTCAGAGGTAGAGACTTCAGGTACCCTGACAGTACCCCCCCTCTCAGATACGCCCACCGGGCGGAAGGAGCCGGGGCGAGATGGAAAGCGGGAGTGAAATGCCCTGCGAAGACGGGGAGCATGAACATCCTCTTGTGGTACCCAACTCCTCTCCTCAGGCCCATATCCCTTCCAGTCAACTAAATATTGTACTCGCCCCCGGGAGACACGAGAATCAATAATGGAGTTAACCTCATATTCCTCCTGACCCTCCACCTGAACAGGGCGCGGAGGGGCGATTGTGGAGGAGAATCTGTTACAGATTAGAGGTTTCAGCAATGACACGTGAAAGGAATTCGGGATGCGTAAAGTAGCTGGAAGAGCTAGACGATATGCCACTGGGTTAATTCGAGTCAAGATCCTGTAGGGACCAATATAACGAGGAGCGAATTTCATGGAAGGAACTTTAAGACGAATATTCCTAGTACTCAACCACACTCTATCGCCTGGAACAAAATTCGGAGCCGCCCTTCTACGTTTGTCAGCATGTTTCTTAACCAGTACAGAATTGTGTAGAAGAATCTGTCGAGTCTGATCCCACAACTTCCTCAAATTGGCCACATGGACATCAACCGACGGCACTCCTTGGGAAGGAGAAACCGGGGGAAGAATAGATGGATGAAAGCCATAATTCATGAAGAAGGGGCTTGAATGCGTAGAGTCACAAACGAGATTGTTGTGCGCAAACTCCGCCCAAGGAATCAAACCGACCCAATCGTCCTGGTGTTCGGAAACAAAACAACGTAAGTATTGCTCAATCTTCTGGTTGGTTCGTTCAGCAGCTCCGTTAGACTGAGGATGATAGGCGGACGAAAAATTCAATTTGATGCCTAATTGAGAACAGAACGACCTCCAAAAACGTGAAACAAATTGGGAGCCTCTATCAGAAGTGATCTCCGAAGGAATCCCATGCAAGCGAAAAATCTCTTTAGCAAAGACTTCCGCCAATTCAGGGGAAGTCGGGAGTTTAGGCAAAGGTACGAAATGTGCCATCTTGGTAAACCTATCGACTACGGTGAGGATAACAGTGTGCTTTTTAGAAACAGGCAGATCCACAATAAAGTCCATTGCCACACAGGACCAAGGTTTGTCAGGAATTTCCAGAGGTTGTAGAAGGCCACAAGGAAGCGAATGCGGTAGTTTAGTTTTAGTACAGACCACACAAACCCCGATAAAATCCTTAATATCCTTCCGTAACGACGGCCACCAGAAATCCTTGGAGATCAAAGAATACGTCTTGCGAACACCCGGATGACCAGCCACCTTACTCTCGTGAAGACACTGTAAGAGCTCCAATTGGAGTTCAGGAGGGACGAAAAGTCTGGAAGCCGGAGTCAGTCTAGGTGCCAGATGCTGCAAGTTCCTTATCTGATCAAGTAGCGGAGAATGAACTTTGAGAGTAGTGTTAGCGATAATGTTACACTTGGGTACTATAGAGGACAAAACCGGCTCAGATACGGCAGCAGGTTCATATTGGCGGGATAAGGCGTCGGCTTTAGAATTCTTAGAACCTGGCCTATATGTGAGTACGTAGTTGAAGTGAGTGAGAAATATGGACCAACGAACCTGTCTAGATGATAGTCGTTTAGCCTCTCCAATATAGGATAAGTTTTTATGATCTGTCAAAATAGTAACAGGATGCAAAGTACCCTCCAATAAATGTCTCCACTCCTTCAAGGCCATTATAACCGCTAGTAGTTCCCTGTCACCAATGTCATATCTGCTTTCAGTACCTGACAATTTTTTGGAAAAGTATCCACAAGGATGTAATGGTTTATCTACACCCAACCTTTGGGACAGAACAGCACCTATACCTGTCTCAGAAGCGTCAACTTCGAGTAGGAAAGGTAGAGTAGTATCAGGGTGAACTAAAATTGGTGCGGAAGCAAACAGCTCCTTGAGTGTCTTAAAAGCCAGAAGTGCTTCAGTAGACCAATTCTTAGTCTCAGCCCCTTGTTTGGTCATATTGGTGATGGGAGCAATGATAGAGGAGTATCCCTTAATGAAACGTCTGTAGTAATTAGAGAAACCAATGAATCTCTGGATAGCCTTGAGACCCTTAGGTAAAGGCCACTCTAATATGGATTGGAGCTTCTCCGGGTCCATTTCAAACCCTTCCCCAGAAATCACATAACCAAGAAAGGTAGTTTGGGATTGGTCAAAGCTGCATTTTTCTAGTTTGCAGTATAAGCCATGCTGAAGAAGTTTGTGCAAAACCCTTCTGACTTGTCCGTGGTGAGTCTCAATATCCCTGGAATGTATAAGTATATCATCAAGGTATACAATCACACAGTCATCTTGAAACTCCCTAAGAACCTCATTAATAAGGTCCTGAAATACCGCCGGGGCATTGCAGAGACCAAAAGGCATTACAGTATACTCATAGTGCCCATATCGAGTATTGAATGCAGTTTTCCACTCGTCACCGTCGTGGATTCTCACCAAATTATAAGCACCTCTAAGGTCTAACTTAGTGAAAATTTTAGAACTTTTTAATCGATCAAAAAGCTCGGTGATCAAGGGAATCGGATATACATTTCTGATGGTTATCTTGTTAAGGCCTCGGTAGTCAATGCAAGGTCTTAAAGAACCATCCTTCTTTTTAACAAAAAAGAATCCAGCCCCAGCAGGAGAGGAGGATCTTCTAATGAACCCCTTGTCTAGGTTTTCACGAATATACTCTTCTAGAACTAAGTTTTCATTCGTAGACAAAGGGTATACATGACCCCTGGGGGGCATGGTACCAGAAAGTAAATTAATTTTGCAATCAAAAGGCCTATGTGGTGGTAAGGTATCAGCCTTTCTTTTGTCAAATACTGCCTTTAAATCTTGATACAAGGACGGTATCTGTACTTTGGTAGAGTCGGTAGCGTTATTAAGTGAGTTGACACTACAAAGAGGTGACACTTTCTTTAAACAATTCTCTTGACAATTCTGACCCCACGAAACTATTTCCCCTGATCTCCAATCTATAACGGGGTTATGTCTCTTAAGCCAGGAGTATCCCAGGACTATGGGAACAGAAGGGGATGAAATGAGTAGTAGGGATATTTCCTCCTTGTGTAGAATACCAGTAGTTAAGTAAAGAGGTGTGGTCTCCCGGAAAATCACAGGCTCAACTAAAGGTCTACCATCAATGGCTTCAACAGCCAAGGGTGTCTTCCTTAACTGGGATGGGATAGTGTGTTTGGTGAGAAACTTTTGGTCGATAAAACTCTCAGCAGCGCCGGAGTCTATCAATGCCATAGTCTCTAAAGTTCCCTTCTCCCAAGTTAAAGAGACCGGTAATAGGAGTCTATGTTCTTTGTAGTTATGAGTAGAGGACAAAATCGAAACACCCAAGGTCTGTCCTCTAGAGAAACTTAGGTGCGAGCGTTTCCCGGACGGCTGGGACAGCTCAAACGTACATGACCTCTGGCCCCACAATACATACACAGTCCCTCTCTTCTCCTGTACTGTCTCTCCTCCTCTGAGAGACGAGTAAGGCCTAACTGCATAGGTTCTGAAACCTGTGGATTTTTGGTTTCAGAAATTTGAAATTATGGTGCTAGTCTAGAGGAAGATTTAGCGGTTCTATCTCGAGTATTCTGTCTCTCCCTTAGACGTTCGTCAATACGAGAGATAAAGGAAATTAAGTCCTCCAGGTTCTCGGGAAGCTCTCTTGTCGCTACCTCATCAAGTATTACATCAGATAATCCATTTAAGAATACGTCTATATAGGCCTGTTCATTCCATTTTACCTCTGACGCCAAAGACCTGAACTCTAGTGCATAATCCACAAGTGTTTGGTTGTCTTGTCTAAGGCGCAACAGTAATCTGGCTGCATTGGCCCTCCTGCCAGGAGGGTCAAAAGTTCTTTTAAAAGCAGCTACAAAGGAATTATAGTTATAGACTAATGGATTATCATTCTCCCACAACGGATTAGCCCATCTCAGAGCTTTCTCAATGAGTAAGGTAATAATAAATCCCACTTTTGCCCTATCAGTAGGGTATGAACGGGGCTGTAGCTCGAAATGAATACTGATCTGGTTCAAAAAGCCACGACACCTCTCAGGAGAACCAGCATAACGTACAGGTGGGGTAACTCGGGAAGAAGCACCTACAGTAGCTACCTCTAGCCCCGAACCCACAGAAGAAGCAGACGTATTACGCATCTCCTCAGGTGGATTAATAGGGCGAGACAGCAGCGCCTGTAGTGCTAGAGCCATCTGATCCATCCTATGATCCATGGCGTCAAACCTAGGATCAGGAGAACCAAGCTGACAATTTGTACCTGCAGGATCCATGGCCCTGTCGTAATGTCAGGATCGGGTCAGGGATCCAACACGCAGAGTACAAAGAGTAGCAGATACGTATACCGGTCCTTAGAATGGCCGGACTTAACGTATAACTACAATAGAATGGTCAGAGACAAGCCGAGGTCGAGGGAACGAGAGGACAGGTAAGCGAGAGACAAGCCGGGTCAAGGATAACAGAAAGGCAGGAGAGTAAACAACAAAGCCGGGTCAGAACCAAAAGACAAGTGAATAACAAAGCACTGTGTGACTAGGCGGACTAGAACCACGACAGGGCAATGAGTGAATGAGAGAGCCACTGTTAAGTATCCTGGCTAGGGAGAGAAGACACGC
The DNA here is from genome assembly GCF_036172605.1 of Pelobates fuscus. Taxonomy (NCBI): domain Eukaryota; kingdom Metazoa; phylum Chordata; class Amphibia; order Anura; family Pelobatidae; genus Pelobates; species Pelobates fuscus. The sequence continues at coordinate 458,675,467 of NC_086317.1, forward strand.
CTCCGGCGAGTCCTGATTCGTCTCCCGAGATTTGAGTGACAGGACGTTCCGGGTTGGCGTCATGACGTCTACCTCCGGTCCTCCTGTTATAAAAGGAAGTGACTCCCTCGCGGCCGGCGTTAGCAAGACCGAGTGAACCGCGGGAGGCCGAGGAGACATGCCGTCCGGACGGATAAACTTCTAAGTCTCTACCTCTCTCAGAGGTAGAGACTTCAGGTACCCTGACAAGGGCAAGGTGAATAAAGGTCTACAATTTATTTACTTTTTATCTCTATCGCAACTGTTTATGTATGCAATGTCTGTAATAATCTCTTATAAGTCAGCAGGTAGGTCATAGATAAAATAAATTAGGTCCATGGACTCAGGATTAAACTGGGTTTTGCCAACCCTGGCCCGGATAAGCACCTGGATTCCCAAGCGTGAGAGAGGTATCCTCCGTTTGTGAATTGCGTTTAAGAATAGATTTTTTTTTTTTATCTATAGCTCAAACCACATACGTAATAAACATATACGCAAAACACTTATGGAAATTTCCAAAATTGCATAATATGTCATTGCAGGCATTGGCATGTGGTCTGAGTGTTTTTGTTGAAATGAGTAGACAGATGGCGCAATGTCCAAATAACAAAATTACGAGAAAAAGAATAGCAGAAACATATGCACTGATGTATTTGTTGCACTTTAAACTTAAAATAGACTGACCATACGGAAGCCCCTTAGAAGAAGACTGGTGCAATAGTCGAGTATTGTATAAACCCCATGTGAGGGTCTAGTACTGAACCAGCTAGCCCACAGACTTAACACAGTCAGGCTAGGTAAGGGCAGAGATTTGTTATGAGGGTTACTCAAACAGGCATCCCTAATAGGCACTGGAGGACAACTGTACCAGCTCTGAGCTTGGGAAGGAGCCAACACCTTCATGGACCCAGAAACTAATAGTGCTCAATTCCATTCCACTTAGGGGTCTGAGAAGGGACCAGGATCAGATTCATCATTCCTTCTCTCACCTCCATTCTTTGTGTCACAGGCATGGGTGGTGTGTTGAGCACATTCCTTGTTTGGCTCTCAACCCAGGTAGGTTCTGCTGTAGAGTTGTGCTTCTGCTTATGTTAAAAATGCCCTGCACAGGCCTCCCAAACCTTCCTCAATCCTCAATCCTCTCTCCCTCTAGAGGGTAAGAAGTATGCACTAGCTGGCTTGAACATTGGTTCGATTGTTACTAAAACTTCTGATGTTTGAGGGAAATTCTGTGGGACATTCAGCTTTGTGGCCATCTTGGGAATAAAGCCCATTCAGCCTGCTCACTCAGTGTGCGCTTATCCTTATAGTGTGTGCTTATATAAACAAACAGCCTCCTCTGTGGAGACCGGGATAACACCCACCAGTCTGAAGGGTGGAAAGCGGGGAGCCAACAAGTCCAGGAACAAAAAACTGGTACATGATAGCAGCAAGGAGAGGTTAGCACCCCACCCTCTAAGTTTTCAGATTAGACCTTAGGTCTCTGGAGCTCCAAGATTGCATACAAATTATTTTAAAATGATTAATCCTTGATCCCACAAGTTGCTAGAAGAACCATAGTAGATGCAAAACCAGAAAATCTGGAGGTATAAAGTCCTTTAAAGACATAACATTCTACTAATCGTCAGAGCTCAGGCACAGTGCAACCAGTTGGCATGGCTTATCCCGCCCCTTAGGCTAGAGCCTTTTTGATAGAACAGGTAGTGAAATATAAGTAGAATGCTACAGAAAACACTTAAAGTAGACACCCAAAATAGATACAAAAACAAATCCACTAAGACAGTGCTGTGCAAATTAACAGCAGAAATCAAGACATTTAAGAAATACTTATACGCAAAGATTTGTAATGCCAGCTCTCTAGAGTGGCACGTTGAGGGCTCTTTCCTTACATTTTGATGGATTCCATTCTCCTCTTGATTTACTTACTTTACATTTTACATTTTCCAACAGAGATCTGTTTTTATTTTTTTATTTTTTCAAATTAAACACCTGGCACCGAAGATGCTGCTGTGCATGAATATTTTAGTATAATTATTTTTCTTAAATATTTTCATTTTCTTTTATTTGTCAAACTCAGCAACATTAATTCTGAAAAGAGATACATGGATACAAACAGTACAAAAAAGGCAGGACATTATTATGTATAGACCGTGTATCCATGCCAATGTAATAATGTAACATGGAAAATGCTTAGTACAATTGTTCATCGTGCGTGTGTGTATGCGTGTGAGTATCTATGTTTCAATGTATCCAACCAGTGAATAACTATTGCACTAACCCTGCCTATTTTCTACTGTAATGGAAGCTGTACAGTGTTAAATGAACACTATAGTCACCTAAATTACTTTAGCTAAATAAAGCAGTTTTAGTGTATAGATCATTCCCCTGCAATTTCACTGCTCAATTCACTGTCATTTAGGAGTTAAATTACTTTGTTTCTGTTTATGCAGCCCTAGCCACACCTCCCCCTGGCTATGATTGACAGAGCCTGCATGAAAAAAAAACAGGTTTCACTTTCAAACAGATGTAATTTACCTTAAATAATTGTATCTCAATCTCTAAATTGAACTTTAATCACACACAGGAGGCTCTTGCAGGGTCTAGCAAGCTATTAACATAGCAGGGGGTAAGAAAATCTTAATTAAACAGAACTTGCAATAAAGAAAGCCTAAATAGGGGTCTCTTTACAGAAAGTGTTTATGGAAGGCTGTGCAAGTCACATGCAGGGAGGTGTGACTAGGGTTCATGAACAAAGGGATTTAACTCCTAAATGGCAGAGAATTGAGCAGTGAGGCTGCAGGGGCATGTTATATACACCAAAACTGCTTCATTAAGCTAAAGTTGTTCAGGTGACTATAGTGTCCCTTTAAGTACACCTCTTAGTACTTGAAATAAAATCTATATGTACACTCTATAACTCATGTGCTTTATCTCCACTCAGAGTGATCTTCTACACTAATGTAGCCCATTAAGTGCTAAGTACACATGTTAGTGCTATACAGATAAAATATATATAGACACATGAAGTATTATATTCCTGTAATGAAAATTGAACATCATATACAACCAAAATTAAATATTGAACAGTATGGAACATGTTGGTATTGTAAAACTCCTCTAACAATCTTCCATTGCATAGAATTTACTATATTTTATTATTTGTCACTTATCTTTTACAAGCGTTTTGCTAGAATCTATTTATGGCAATTTCATTGGTTTTTAAGTATATGATGGAAAGGAGTAATTACGCTAAGCTGCACACTTGTGTATGAATATCATAATTAACAAATTAAAGCTTACATTTGCATTTGCGTCCAGGTGCATCATGTACTCAACATTAATAAGTGTTACCCTGTATGGCATACATAATTATTTTGCCATGTTAGTAAAACTATATAAATAGTTCTAAAAGTTACCCCTTTTCTCAGAACAACCTGTATACACCTACTGATTTTCATTTTGTATTCCAAAGAATTTCAAAAGGAAATTGAACCCGGAGAACCCCGCTCGATTTCCCCTAAATGTCTTCAATTCTGTTCTTCTGCATCTAGAATGGGCTCTAGATCACTGGTAATTCCTCACAATTCTTCCACATTTAAAACAACATTCATACAACTACATGCTTCTATATCCAACATGGGCTCGGCACTCACATTGCTGTCTTTGTCTTGCCTCGGTGCTATTTCGTGCCCTAATACAACGTCCCAGAGAAATGCTCTCAGAGGGCTTGTAGTCTTGTGCAATATATCCTTTAATTGTGTAAAGGTACAGTCAACATTTCAGTCTGACTTGGACTTTTTTCAAGACCAGCAAGTCCAGCTTCTATACTAATATTTTAGACCATGGTAGAGTCTCTAAAAACCTTTTTATTGCTTTCCTCAATATTTCTGTAAATAATCAACTAATAAATGACTCACTTCTGAAATTTATATAATTTTATTTTTTATTAATTTGCTAATGGGCAATTTGTAAAATTAGTCCAATGTTTATGTAGTAGAAATTAATCCTTTCTTTCAAACAAATGTTTTGCTATTTTTAAAATAAGTTATTTTTGAACATATTCTCCCTTTCCCCCAAAATTGCCATATTTGCTTATACTTTAGTAGAAACACACAATCCAACATTAATTATAAGATTTTTTATTTTATTTTATACGAACTTGTTAAAAAAAAATGGCTGCAGGTAATTGCCTGGGTTGAACTTGCTAAAATTAATTGGATTTTAAATCATGACTTGACAATTCAACTCCTGAATATACACTGCAAATTTGCATAGCAGTTACATATAATATTTAATGACTGCAATTTAGTAACTAGCAATATTCATGCTTTACAATGTCTTGAATTAGAATAAGCTGCATTTGACAATAAAATATATATAAGTTTTGGCAATTACCAAACTCAAAATTATTATTGTACAACAATGTAACGATATATCAGATGCTGTAAAGGAATCATTTGCCATTATAAAGTAAAACATGTTCTGTTGATTGTTATCGAAGGTATTATTATCATTCTTTTTTTTATAAACGAACAATAACAGTCTATGCATAAAATAATTACTTTGTTTGAAACGATACTGACTAATGTATACTTCTGAAAAGCCAGTTAACACATAGCATAAATAAAAAAGCACAAAAACAAATACATTTAAATGATATAATTGTATTCTTTGTTGAATAGAACGTTGTAGCAAAATGCTATTTATCAAATTATACAAACTAAAAAAAAGTCGAAAGGATACGTTACATGTTACCAGCAAATAACCCATTAACCACTGAGTATTTTGAATGATTTAGTTAAATGTAAACTATAATATAGTTATTAAAAAAAAAAAAAAAGTGTACAGGAGGCTGGATAATGATTTAAAATAAAACGGCTATATAAATTAAAATGTGCTACCATATCTCACCCCCACCTCCAGTACAAAATATTGTATACAATTAATGTTTATTGCTGTTGTAGTTTTTTTTCTCTTATTATTAACAGCTTCATTAATAAGAAGTTTTTGTTTAACCCCTTAAGGACACATGCCATGTGTGACATGTCATGATTCCCTTTTATTCCAGAAGTTTGGTCCTTAAGGGGTTAAAAATATCAGCAAAACATATTCACAGAACACTCCAAACTACATTGATACTACAGTGCGCAGTAGAGGATATGGTGTCAGGTTTGCGATGGAGACACCCCCCCCCCCCCCAACTTAAATAGTTATGCCATTTGCTAAGGGTTTGATAATTTACTGTGTGTCATCAAGTTGTGGTCCCTTCCTCTTTGAGAGCTGTCTGCTTTGAACTAAGCCAAGCAGTGCAGGGCTTAGCTCATTGGCTGAGTGAGATTAGCCGATGCTCCCTGCCAATAAGTTGACCATGCATGGAACATTCAGCTCTTCATTGAGGAAGAAACCACCAGCTCCTGGTAGACCTCAGTTAGGAAGTCAAATCATAATGAAATGGTTTGACTACTTACTTGGGGGACGTCAGGGCATTCTTGTAACCATACGCACTAGGTCATGCTGTAGTGTTTATTGTGCTTGGCGTATTCCTTAAAAACATGGAATACGTAGCTAGCACCAAAACCGTTAATTTCTGAGTAGATTGTTGATTGCCAGAATATAAACATTAACATTTTATAAATGTTTGTTTTTGTGCTTATCTGTTCATCTGTCCCTGAAGTATTTGGTAGATAAAAAGTTTACAAGAATTTATACAATAGTATAGTCAAATGATCTGTCAGCAGAAAAAAACAAAGAATTTCTGTACTGGGTGAAAAACAGTAGTGATGCAAAGAGAGGTGAGTGGGACTTTGTGAGTTAAATATTGTTTTGTTTTGCTGTGCTTGTTTATACTTGTTTTTGGAGAGAAGTGATTTAGTGCTGAAATACTTAGGTTTTACCTATTAATTGGGTTTTCCACTCAAGCTTACTTTTATATTTTGTTATATATGTTGGTAAACGTACACAGTGTTGAAAAATCTGTCTTGTTACATTGTATCTTAATATTCTTTCAGTACTAAGGGTATAATATTTACTAAATTATGTAAATTATTCACCCTATTATTTTTATAGTAAGTACTTGTACTATATAAAGAAAATTATGATTTCAAGTAGCTGTACTAAATATTTGACTGATAAAAAACTATATATAAAATAAAATAATATACATATATATTCATATAAATATTCGCTCAGTGGCAACCTTTGGTGTAACTAAAGCACTGCTGCTATTTCAGCCCATGTAGGTACAGGAATGAAGTGGAAATTACTCACTGGCCTTTTCATGGTACCTGCTTTATTTAGCACAGGCTGCTATTTAATATTATATATAATAAATGAGAGAGCCCTACTGTTACCAAAGCAAAAAGGATCCATACAGCTTCTTTCAGAGACAGCTCAACCATTCGGATAATATCTTTATGATCTCCACAGTAAACCTTGATTCTATCTCATCATTCAACCACTCTATTAATGAGCATCGCACAAAGAAAGAATTCAAATCACTAGATTCTGAGTTCCAGCAGCTAGTACGTTAGGTAGTTACGATGCTGGACAGCTCCAGGGCAGAGTGGTTGATCTCAAGTTGGACTTGACTGTTACCGAAGAGCCCTGTTGAGTCTGTCAATTACAGACATGTTTTCTAGTGGAAGTAAGGCCCACAATCAAAGGAATGACTCCAGGGCAAGGTCTACCTGTACAACAAAATGTCTCAGCCAGGCTGATTGCTGATGTACATATTTCAGTTGCAGAATGTAATAGGAGTTCAGAGAAACATAGTTTTTTTGCAGGAAATGAAGGAGTAAGTGTTCATTTCTGACGTTCCTTACAAGTGCCCATGCAATAGTAAGCAGCCAACCTTTGCCAATGTTTAATTTATTGAGCACTACAGATTTCAGCTTAACTCTGAAGGAATATAACGATTAACTCAGGAATGTCAAAGTCCTTGTAACATTAGTTTAACTCTGAAGTATCAAAGCATGACCTTCACCTTGGTCAGACCGAAGGTGACAAGAGGTCAAGCTCTGTTGAACCGCCGCACAGAAAATTAATTTTGTTGGGTTAACTTTATGAGCAGTTCCCTGTTAGAACCATTGCTTATCTTTTACTACAGAGTGATGTATTAAAAGTAAACAAGACCCACCACAGATTTAAGAAGTAACCTGCAGAGGGTTCAAAGTTAACTTGTTCTAAGAAATACTGAAATCAAAATTTATATCTCATGAGTTGCCAATGAGCCAACCATAGCACTTGCTCAAAATCAAATGCCACTGGTTCATGTGAACTCAATAAAACGGGCACCATAAAATTGGGCGTATACCCCAGGACATATTTAAAATGTAAATAATATGTTGACATATCAATCCTCAATCTTAAAGTACATATTGCTATTGTCTGTTATACTGTTTTATATGTAATTTGTTATCAGTATTACAAATCAGAAAAGGCTTCAGTTCCTTATATATGAATACTGGGTTTGTGATAATGTGTGATTCATGCTTTTTTTGTACTTAAACTAGAACATTAAATATTCAATACATGCTTGTAGAAAATGTTTTTATTTATGTTTCAAAATTCTTTCCCTTGCCCAGTTTTCACATCACTGAACTCAGGCAACGATGACTGTTCTGTGAAAAAAAGCCCTTTAAACAATCTGAATATGTGCATTTGAATGTGGAATGGGAAAATAATTGTGTGCAATAATCTATTTCCAGTACAAACAGAGGAAATTAATTTACTCTAGATGTTTGCAGAAATGTTTTAAATAAAAGGTGATGATATATAAATAATAATAATAAAAAAGTATTATATAAGAGCATCAAAATATAATGTGTAAATAATGCACCAATGGTGCCTAAGCAAAACATTATTGAACCATTTTGGGGATATTGGGAGCAGAGAAACCTTCCAGATAGTGATGTCCCGAACGGTACGGTTCGCTGGCGAATAGTTCCTGGCGAACATCGCGTGTTCGCGTTCGCCACGGATGGTGAACATATGCGATGTTCGGTCTGCCCCCTATTCGTCATCATTGAGTAAACTTTGACCCTGTACCTCACAGTCAGCAGACACATTCCACCCTTCCTCCCAGACCCTCCCACCTCCTAGACAGCATCCAATTTAAATTAATTCTGAAGCTGCATTCATTTTTTTTATTATTATTATTTTTTTTTTGTGGTCTTTCAGCCAAATTTACTAATACTAAGTAAAAATTACTTAGTATTAGTAAATTGTGCCCCTACTCGCAATACCGCGAGTAGGGGCATGTCTATTAAACAGTGAGCCGCTTGTGGCTATTGGTGGATTAAGTAACCAATCAGAGAGTTATGAGTCAAATTACACAGCGTGGGAAATTCCAAAGAACTTTCCCACGCTGTGTAAAATGACACAGAGCACTCTGATTGGTGGATTTCAAACCAACCAATCAGAGTGCTGTGACAGGTAAATGTAGAGACTTACCTGTCAGTCTCTTCATTTACCTGTCAGAGCATTCTGATTGGATGGCTTAAACCCACCAATCAGAGTGCTCTGGACCTAATTGCAGGGCAGGGCAAGGCTTTATAAGCCTTCCCCCGCCCTGCAGAGCTCAGCCTGCGCAGAGCCCTCGCTGGGTGAAGATGGATTTTTTATTTTTTTTGCGTCGGTTATTATGGATATTTATTTGCCCTTTTTTGGGGCTGAAAAAATAAGATTTTAGAAGAAATAAAAAAAAAATGGTAAGTTATTTTTTTAAAGGTTCTTAGTTAAATCATTATTTTTAGAGTGAGGGGGTAGGTAGGGGGATCATTTATTTGGGGGGGAAGGGGTGACTAGGGGTTTGGGGACCCCTAGTCACCTGGGGGGAACATTTTTTTAGGGCCCTAACCCGCCGCTCAGGGGTGGGGGCAGGGGGGCAGGACAATAGGTCCCCCCTATTGGTATTTAGGGCCCCCACCCGCCGCTAAGGGGTGGGGGCCGGGGGGAGGACAATAGGTCCCCCCATTGGTATTTACTGCCCCCACCCGCCGCTCAGGGGTGAGGGCCGGGGGGAGGACAATAGGTCCCCCCTATTGGTATTTAGGGCCCCCACCCGCCGCTCAGGGGTGGGAGCCGGGGGGAGGACAATAGATCCCCCCTATTGGTATTTAGGGCCCCCACCTGCCGCTCAGGGGTGGGGGCTGGGGGGGAGGACATTAGGTCCCCCCATTGGTATTTATGGCCCCCACCTGCCGCTCAGGGGTGGGGGCCAGGGGGAGGAAAATAGGTCCCCCCTATTGGTATTCAGGGCCCCCCCCCGCTGCTCAGGGGTGGGGGCCGGGGGAGGACAATAGGACCCCCCCTATTGGTATTTAGGGCCCCCACCCGCCGCTCAAGGGTGGGGGCTGGTGGGGAGGACAATAGGTCCCCCCCTATTGGTATTTAGGGCCCCACCCGCTGCTCAAGGGTGGGAGCCGGGGGGGGAGGACATTAGGTCCCCCCTATTGGTATTTAGGGCCGCCACCCGCTGCTCAGGGGTGGGGGCCGGGGGAGGACAATAGGTCCCCCAATTGTTATTTAGGGCCCCCACCCGCCACTCCGGGGTGGGGGTTGGGGGGGAGGACAATAGTCCCCCCTATTGGTATTTAGGGCCCCCACTGGCCGCTCAGGGGTGGGGGCCAGGGGGGGAGGACATTAGGTCCCCCCCAATTTGTGTTTAGGGCCGCCACCCACTGCTCAGGGGTGGGGGCCAGGGGGGAGGACATTAGGTCCCCCCCCCTTATTCCTGTTTAGGGCCCCCACCCCATCACTATTGTGGGTGGGGGCCCATCACTATTGTGGCCAGAAAGAGTCCCTGTGGGTTTTAAAATTCGCCTGCTATTGAAGTTCGCGTTCGCCGTTCGCGAATGGAAAATTTCATGTTCGCGACATCACTACTTCCAGACTGTCACTGAGAAAGTCAGGAGTCTTCCTTTCACCTCCTTTAGTTCTACAGAGATCACGAAAATGCAAAGTACACTGGACTAGCACAGCCATTTTTTTTAAAGGAGAGCTCTGTGCAGCAATCACAATAAAATTGAGGCAATTTCTCAAACAAACAAGTGGTTTAAGTCATTTGTTCTACAACAAAGGAATACTCCAATGGAAACAATTGTACTTCATAGTTTATAAAACAATTTAGTAGATATATACCCTACAATGAAAACATGCCTGAATTTCATTATGCATTATCTGTATTGTCAATATATTTAAAAACAATTTGTCTGCTGCCTTTGCAAGTCCTCCCCTTCTTTCCCAGCCCAGACTTTCTGTCGCTGTCCAATCACAGACTTCCCAATGCAGCTCAATGAGAGTTTTTTGCAAGGCAGGTGCTCTGGGGCAATGCTTGCCCTTTGTATTCATTTTTTAAATTAATTTAAATTCAATATTAAATATTCAGAGCTATTGTAATTAATGACCACTCAGCATGGTAGTCAAGTTCCACCCTGCAAACAAATTCCCAAAATGTCAGCATAATGTGTAAAATGTATCTGCAAAAATTAGATACAGTAAACACACAGGGTCTGTATAAGAACAAAGATACTGTATACCACATTGAAGTAAAAGACAAAATTTTAGCCTCTACAAAGCATATACCACAGCCCTCCATCCATCAACCCCCTTTATTGTTATCTTCACCCCAAATATTGTTTTAATATGGTTGCTGTAGCAGCCTGATGTGGGTGACATTATCTCAATCATTTTATAGGCTTTGCTCTAACAGTACAAGCATGTGAACAAAATGATAAACAGCAATATCAGAGGCTTGGTGAAATAAGTGATGATGCTTATTATAAAGTTTTAAACAAATCTAACACATGTATACACTGGTTTGGGATTAAAGTTGCTGAAATGTCCCTACTAAGGTATAAATGAACCCTCACTTATATATTGCAGTAGGACCTCTCTGACCTGTAAGTACTTGAGATGGACCAAGTGGTGTTTGGCAGCAACCGGAAATTACTAAAACGCCTTTATAGAAAAGATCAGCTAATATAAAAAAATAATGTTAACGATACAACACGAGTGCTCAAAATAAAATATCTCATCCGCATATATACTAACCTTCTGAGTGACATAATAATTAACAAGGCTTGAAGACTTGTTTTGGACTGACCTGCAATTCTGTTGAATTTAGGCTTATCGGATAATAGGTCAAATTTCCGATTTCTTTTTTTTTATCTTTATTTTTTTCATTGACGTAGTGTGCATTTCAATAGGTTACATTGGGTCTTCGCAGAGTCCTATTATGAATGCGTTGTAACAAGTTATGCGTTTTCAGAAATGTAGAGGTGAGAACATGGTTAGTGGTAGAGGGCATTTTGTCTAGCATATTGAACAGTACAGGTACCTAGTGTTAAAGGGACACTATAGTCACCTGAACAACTTTAGCTTAATGACGCAGTTTTGGTGTATAGAACATGCCCCAGCAGCCTCACTGCTCAATCCTCTGCCATTTAGGAGTTACCGTATATCCTCGAGTATAAGCCGAGTTTTTCAGCACATTTTTTGTGCTGAAAAACCCCAACTCGGCTTATACTCGAGTCAATAGTATGTATTATGGCAATTTGCATTGCCAAAATACAGACTGGGGGGAGAGGGGGGCTGGCAGAGCTGTACTTACCTTTCCTGCAGCTCCTGTCAGCTCTCTCCTCCTCCGCGCCGTCCGTTCAGCACCTCGGTCAGCTCCCAGTGTAAGTCTCGCGAGAGCCGCGGCTCTCGCGAGACTTACACTGGGAGCTGACAGAGGGAGCTGCACAGACCGCGCGGAGGAGGAGAGAGCTGACAGGAGCTGCAGGAAAGGTAAGTACAGCTCTGCCAGCCCCCCTCTCCCCCCCACTGAACTGCCAATGACACTGGACCACCAGGGAAGGAGCCCCCCTCCCTGCTATGTATCAAGCAGGGAGGGGGGACGAAAAAAAAAATATAATAAAAAAAATAATAATAATAATTAAATAATTAATAATAATACAAAAAAAAATAATATAAAAAAATAATAATAATTAATAATATATTAAATGCCCACCCCCACCAACACATACACAAACACACACTGCATCACACACACTGCATCACACACACTCACACTTCATTCATATACACACACTGCACTCACACACACTGCATTCATACACACACTGCACTCATACACACACTGCACTCATACACACACTGCACTCACACTGCACTCACACACACACTGCATCACACACACTCACACTTCATTCATATACACACACTGCACCCACACACACACTGCACTCACACACACTGCACTCACACACACTGCATTCATGCACACACTGCACTCACACACACTGCACTCACACACACTGCACTCACACACACTGCACTCATACACACACTGCACTCATACACACACTGCACTCATACACACTGCACTCATACACACTGCACGCATACACACACACACTGCATTCATTATATACACACACTGGAAATAAATATTAAATTAATATATACGCACACACATTGCACTCATACACACACACACTGCACTCATACACGCACTGCACTCTTGCACTGCATTCATACGCACACACTGCATTCATACGCACACACTGCATTCATACGCACACACTGCATTCATTATATACACACACTGTAAATAAATATTCAATTAATATAATTTTTTTAGGATCTAATTTTATTTAGAAATTTACCAGTAGCTGCTGCATTTCCCACCCTAGTCTTATACTCGAGTCAATAAGTTTTCCCAGTTTTTTGGGGTAAAATTAGGGGCCTCGGCTTATATTCGGGTCGGCTTATACTCGAGTATATACGGTAAATCCCTTTGTTTATGAACCCTAGTCACACCTCCCTGCATTTGACTTGCACATCCTTCCATAAACACTTCCTGTAAAGAGAGCTCTATTTAGGCTTTCTTTATTGCAAGTTCTGTTTAATTAAGATTTTCTTATTCCCTGCTATGTTAATAGCTTGCTAGACCCTGCAAGAGCCTCATGTATGTGATTAAAGTTCAATTTAGAGATTGAGATACAATTATTTAAGGTAAATTACATCTGTTTGAAAGTGAAACCTGTTTTTTTTCATGCAGGCTCTGTCAATCATAGCCAGGGGAGGTGTGGCTAGGGCTGCATAAACAGAAACAAAGTGATTTCACTCCTAAATGACAGTGAATTGAGCAGTGAAATTGCAGGGGAATGATCTATACACTAAAACGGATTTATTTAGCTAAAGTAATTTAGGTGACTATAGTGTTCCTTTAACATTTCTAGTCTTGATCTGTGCCAGTGAAGGTTTGCCAGTGGCCTGATAGCGTATTACATCCGGTGATGACGTTAGTTAGGTTACATGTACATATCTTTGCGGTTCTTGTAGTGGCACAAGACATCAACGTATTTACGTTTATTAACATAACAGAAAAAAAAAGGAACTTGATATTTGAAACAATACAAAACTAGTTTTTTGTACTCCATTCATATTTTTACCTTTTTGTATAAGTGAATGGGATTTGCTGTTCCCTTTAGCACTGAGGTCATAGGTGTGTGGGTGATTCGTTTCAGCTGCTATTTTCATATCTCCCCCCACTCCCGGGCACCGTTTCCTTATTGTATCTCAATGCCATTTGTGCTGCCTTGGGTGTCTCTCGTCGGTGTTCTTCCCTTGTCTTAGGTGTCAAACTCTTCCCACAACTCCCAGACCTTTCGGAATGAGCCCATGGTGTTCCTAACTTGTGCTGTAAGCTTATCCATAAGGTGGTTGTCTCGGAGCTTGGTGAGCACCAAGGACAGCGGGGGCAGCTCCGTGTGTGTCCAGTGTTGTGCTAGTGCCATGCATGCCCTAGATTGATCGTGTTAAGCAATTTTTGTTCATGCTTGATCACTCCGTGTAGGGGTTTGCACAGTAGACTGACCCAAGGGTTTGGTGTTAGTTGTCTTTGCAGTATTTGTGCAGTATTTGTGCGCTTAAGTCACTGATTTCCAAATGCCACCTTTGGGTACTGCCACCACATGTGGATGTAGCTCCCTTTCCCCCCACACAGGTGCCAGCATGTGTCTGTGGAGCCTATCCGCATGTGGTATTGCTTAACAGGTGTTTTGCAGACTAGATGGGTCGAATGGTTCTTATCTGCCATCACATTCTATGTTTCTATGTTGTGTACCAACAAAACATGGTTTTGTAACATTGTTCTTGCAGTGTCACACTCATCGACACCTTATAACAGGCCTCCCAGATATCCTGCCAGTCAATACCCTCCAATTCCTCCCCCAGGTCCTCTTCCTACTGTGATGTGTATCGTAGGCACCCCCACTCCCTGGATTCCAAGCCAATGTATTGGTACAGTGTTGTGATTAAGTGCGGTTGTGTGGTTTCTTTAAAGCAGAGTTTCTCGAAGGTTTTCAGAGGCATCTCTGTGGCTTTCTTAACCTTGGGCCTATGGGCAAAGTCCCTAAGCTGCAAGTATCTGAAGAAATCCCTGGACCGGAGCGGGGCTAGGGTGCGGAGGTGATCGTATGTGACTACAGCGTTGTTTATGTATAAGTGGACATAGCGTTGTAGGCCTGTCACCTCTATCCCCTGAAAGAAGGAAGGCCCTGTTTCTTAAAACTGGTGTCATCAGGGAGGGGGTGGTACCTAGGGCGTATTTTGGTGCTGTTTGGTCCCAGATCTGAATGGAATTGGTTATGGCCGGGCAGACCATTCGTAAAATGGCACTTTGGGTTTTTGGGTTCCACATATAATATTGGGGTAGATCTGCCCCCATGAGGAGGGATTCAATATCCACCCACCGCCGTTGCTCTGGGAGGCGTGCAAATGTGTGGTAGCCCCAATCCACCCCTGTCTTTAGGTCGGTATAGTAGGTTTCTGGCTATTCTGGGCCGCTACTTCTGCCAAATGAAGGCATCAATCGCCTTTTGTGTGTTGGCGATGTCCTCCCATGTGACTCTGACTGGTAGTGCCTGGAATAAAAATAGTAGCCTAGGGAGGACTTTAATTGTTATTGAGTGTAGGCGCCCTATCCATGAGATGGGTTTTTCCGTTCATCTCTCCAAATCCCCAAAACTTTCCCACGCTGTGTAAAATAACACAGAGCACTCTGATTGGCTGGATTTCAAGCTAACCAATCAAAGTGCTGTGACAGGTAAATGTAGAGACTTACCTGTCAATCTCTTTATTTACCTGTTAGAGCACCAGAGCACTTTATAAGCCTTCCCCCGCCCTGCAGAGTTCAGTCTGCGCAGAGCCCTCCATGGGTGAAGAAAGTTTTTTTTTTTTGCACTCTTATTTTTTTTTTATTTGCGTCGTTTATTCTGGATTTTTATTTGCCCTTTTTGGGGGCTGAAAAAAGAAGATTTTATAAGAAAGAAGACTTTAAATGGTAAGTCTATTTTTTTTACAGGTATTTAGACAAGGGTCCCCCCTCATTATTTTTAGGATGCAGTGCCATTCTTGTATCTTGCTAGCTGCTGCCAGAGGTACTTGAAACACTTTGAGTGAGAGACAAGAGATTGCCATTTTGTCATTGATTCTAGTGGGAGAAAGATTACCAATATAGTTAAAAGGATGTGTTTTTTTTTTTTTGTTAACTGTTTGGAAAAAGAAAATCCTATGTTTTGTTTTGTTTTTCTGAGTGTGTTCAGTCCAGTGTGTGCTGTGCAATGTGTACTAAGACAAAATTGATGGAAGTTGATGTTGTGGAAGCACTCATTTTCAATCTACCATCAGCAGTAGTACCATGGCTTCTGAGAGCTTAAAAATCTCTTTCTCTGACATGAGGACTGCTGACACCCCCGCCAGAGCTTCCTCCGCCACCACCATCACCACTATTAGTAGTATTCAGCATCAAGATACTAGGATTACAGCATGTCCATTACATCTGATCCAACACGTTCTGCTACCACAGTTTGTTGTACATTGAAGCTTCTCAAAGAAGCAATTAAGGGAGAGAGTGGTGCAGTCAAATTTGTAGGGATTATCAGAACCAGTCTTTAGTGAGGACTTACAGTGGAGTACCAAAGTAGTGTCCCCAATGTCTGTTGTTATTGTTGGTAGCTTATGAGCTACATGACTCTGAGTATGATGAGTCAATGGGACTAGAAGAGTAAATGTGGAGATGACAGCCTTTGGAATCATCTCCACCATCTTCAAGTCCATCTGTATTTGCTTTAGCTGCACCTGTTACCACTGGCATAAGTATCAAATGCACTGTCAAAGTTACCACCACCACTTACATCACCAATACCACCATCATCAACCAGTACAAGTACATCACCAGTACTGGTACTTTTAACATTTTGCGTAGCTTTAATCAACTAAGTGCTAGAGAATAGGCTGGTGTTATGATAGCTTCCACTATCACCATGCAAATCCACCTGCATCTTTATCAGCCACAAGGCAAAAGGTGGAAGCTAATGTATTGCATCAAACCAAAGTTTTAGATCACTTTGAGTGCCTCCCAGAAGGCTGACTGGCAAAGTGCAAGTTGTGTGCCAAGAAGGTGAATAGGAGGCAATTGAAGAGTTATCTCACTAGTGCCAGTATAAAGCAACATCTGCAAAGATACCAGAAGTCTGTATTACTTGGGGTAGAAGCAGAACAATGCATTAGGCACCATTTTGCTGCTTTTTGACTGTCCAAATTGCCTACACAAATAGTTTTCAGTGTCGGAATTTGGCTGAGTAGAACAGTCGAATGAACTAAACCCTGCTATTTTTCTGCCGAACTGGTGGATCTAATTTTTATACCATCACGTTATCTCTCTCAAAAAAAGTCAAATTGCTGAACTCAAAGAGCAAGTCTCAAAGCATTGCAAAATATAACTAAAATGCTACATGTATCAAATAATTTTAGTTTTGAAGTGTTTCCACCAGTCTTAAGGGGTTTTGAACTCCACAATCCTTGGATATGGATGTCATTTCTGAGGATGTAGAGATCCTGCTTGATTCTCTAAATGTCTAATTAGGTGATCTACTTGGACGGCCTACTAATCTTTGAATTGGTATCCTACTCTGTGAGGGATAATTTGCCTACATTAACACAATCATAAATATCTTAGTGATGCGTACTGCTAAATAAATAACACCCTGGAATTTACAAGAAAACATAATCTTACTGTTAGTGAATAAACGTTTTAGTGAAATGGAAATAAGTATTTTCTACAGAGTTTGAAGCTCCCTTTGACATAGACAGTGATTACCATGTTGTCTTTGATTACCTGAATGTGAGAAACTGCTGATGAGGAAAGCTTTAACTCTGGCAAGCTGGAATCGTTTCATACACAATACCTTGGCATATGTGACTAACAGATAATCACACAGTCAATTGTGGGAGTGGGGGTCGGGGAGGCTTGTTGTGGCGTTCATCCTCGGCTATGAGAACTAAGAGATGAGATTATTTAAAGGGCACCTCTAATCTCAAGTATTACAATCATTTTTTTTCAGTACTGTAGAATCCCTTCTATTATTGTGCCCATCTTGCTTTGCTGCTAAAAATTAAAGGTAAATAAAGATGACTTACTTTGCAACTCCAAACTTCGCCTCTCAAAACACCAGCATGCCTCTTGACGTCTTCCTCGGTCTTATCCAATTCAATGCTTCTCATGTAGACGCATTGGATTGGAGATACACATGTGCGACTAAGTGCCATGCTCCTCCAATGAAATGGTGCTATGAGCACTGCTTGTTTGCAGGACTGAGTTTCACTGGGTTCTGGAAGAGGAAGTATCTGTAGTGACTGTCAAACAAACAACCACTAGAGGTGTGCTTAACCCAACAATATAAACATTGCTGTATCTACAAAACTACAATGATTTTACATCACAGGATTAAGGGGACAGGGCCACTGCATTGAGATAAAATGGTATGGGTGACATTAGTGGACCTTTAATAAATGCAAACATACCAGGGTCCACCAAGAAACAGAAGGAATTTGTCATATATAAATAAATTTTGCTGCAATATTAAACTTAACTAGTCTAACCACCAAGAAACTATTTCTACTGGCTCCTTGGCCACAGCTTCTATTCCTTTGGAAAAGCCAACTTCCGTAACCCATTTTTTTTAATGAGACTGTAACATAAGTTAGAGTGGGAAACTGAAAGCACGTCCTGACCATGTAGATGATAATAAGTCTGTCCCAATAGCACTTAGTGGTACTCTCTCTGCCTGGTACCCAGGACATTGTGAGTAATGATGATGTTTTTCCATTAATTTTATTTTTAATCCGTGTAGTTCACACACTCATGCTGGCGATATCCCCCAGAGCTGCATAAATAAAGTCAGTGATATGTAACAGAAGATACAGTAAATCTTTATCAATCAAAACAGGAAATTAAAATTTTTTATAGTAAAAATAACTTTATAGTAAATTAAACCACAATAACAGTTGTATACACAACATTTTTTTAAATGTTGCCCTAAATGTGGCAAATCAGTTCTTAAGTAACCATAACTCATTGTTTATTAAAAAAATAAAAATACCTTATTGAATGAAAATACTGTTGGACAAATTCCTTATGAATACATGGTGTTTTTCCCTTAAAAAAAATATTGATCCAATTCCCAGAGCATTTCACCAATTAGGAAAAGACCAGTGTTCTGCATATCCCTTTTTCCTCATTGCTCTAGAACAGACAGAGCCATTGATACATATTGCAGTAACTAGTGAAACCCCAGGCTTCCACGTTCAGATCTGTGCAGTGGGAAAGCAAGGCTTTCATTCTTCTAAGATTGACAACATAAGTTCTTTTACATTGGTTACTATTTCAGCTTCCATCCAGGTGGAAGCTAATACTGTGTGCTAGAGATCTTTAGTTCTGACTAGGAGAACATTTTCAATTATATTATTATCGCATTAATATCCTTCCAGACAATATCCAAAAAAGATTACCTCTTTTAGTGGGATCAGATATTTATCATATATCTACATTTAAACCCAAAGCTTTAAATTATAATTTACAAAGGTTTTTGGGTACCTTGAAAATTACTAACAATGTTATTCACTAAAATTAGAATTGAAAGTGAATTAAAAGTGAAAATTTAAGGCCAATGTAGATGAATACACACTGCTGTAGTTAGGGTACTGGAGTGATCCTTAAATATTTTTTTTCATTTACGTTTTGATGAAAATCGGGATACAGAAATAAAGAAAAAAGGGAAAGGAACACTAAATAATAGCAAAGGGGAAATACATACAGGGAGTGCAGAATTATTAGGCAAGTTGTATTTTTGAGGATTAATTTTATTATTGAACAACAACCATGTTCTCAATGAACCCAAAAAACTCATTAATATCAAAGCTGAATATTTTTGGAAGTAGTTTTTAGTTTGTTTTTAGTTATAGCTATTTTAGGGGGATATCTGTGTGTGCAGGTGACTATTACTGTGCATAATTATTAGGCAACTTAACAAAAAACAAATATATACCCATTTCAATTATTTATTTTTACCAGTGAAACCAATATAACATCTCAACATTCACAAATATACATTTCTGACATTCAAAAACATAACAAAAACAAATCAGTGACCAATATAGCCACCTTTCTTTGCAAGGACACTCAAAAGCCTGCCATCCATGGATTCTGTCAGTGTTTTGATCTGTTCACCATCAACATTGCGTGCAGCAGCAACCACAGCCTCCCAGACACTGTTCAGAGAGGTGTACTGTTTTCCCTCCTTGTAAATCTCACATTTGATGATGGACCACAGGTTCTCAATGGGGTTCAGATCAGGTGAACAAGGAGGCCATGTCATTAGATTTTCTTCTTTTATACCCTTTCTTGCCAGCCACGCTGTGGAGTACTTGGACGCGTGTGATGGAGCATTGTCCTGCATGAAAATCATGTTTTTCTTGAAGGATGCAGACTTCTTCCTGTACCACTGCTTGAAGAAGGTGTCTTCCAGAAACTGGGAGTTGAGCTTGACTCCATCCTCAACCCGAAAAGGCCCCACAAGCTCATCTTTGATGATACCAGCCCAAACCAGTACTCCACCTCCACCTTGCTGGCGTCTGAGTCGGACTGGAGCTCTCTGCCCTTTACCAATCCATCCATCTGGCCCATCAAGACTCACTCTCATTTCATCAGTCCGTGAAACCTTAGAAAAATCAGTCTTGAGATATTTCTTGGCCCAGTCTTGACGTTTCAGCTTGTGTGTCTTGTTCAGTGGTGGTCGTCTTTCAGCCTTTCTTACCTTGGCCATGTCTCTGAGTATTGCACACCTTGTGCTTTCGGGCACTCCAGTGATGTTGCAGCTCTGAAATATGGCCAGACTGGTGGCAAGTGGCATCTTGGCAGTTGCACGCTTGACTTTTCTCAGTTCATGGGCAGTTATTTTGCGCCTTGGTTTCTCCACACGCTTCTTGCGACCCTGTTGACTATTTTGAATGAAACGCTTGATTGTTCGATGATCACGCTTCAGAAGCTTTGCAATTTTAAGAGTGCTGCATCCCTCTGCAAGATATCTCACTATTTTTAACTTTTCTGAGCCTGTCAAGTCCTTCTTTTGACCCATTTTGCCAAAGGAAAGGAGGTTGCCTAATAATTATGCACACCTGATACAGGGTGTTGATGTCATTAGACCACACCCCTTCTCATTACAGAGATGCACATCACCTAATATGCTTAATTGGTAGTAGGCTTTCGAGCCTATACAGCTTGGAGTAAGACAACATGCATAAAGAGGATGATGTGGTCAAAATACTCATTTGCCTAATAATTCTGCACGCAGTGTATTGTTCAGAATTCATTATATTACATGCAGAAATGAATGGGATATCATCAATAAATTATGCAAAAACAAGATATTATGGGATCTGCGCATGTCATGAACAATATCTAACTTTAGGGCAATAGCAACACATTACTCCAATTGCAGGAAAAAATAAAAAAGAAAGAAAGAAAAATACATTTTCAAAAACTTGGTAGAAGTGAAATGTATCACATTGTACACTATTAGAACCGGAGTGTGTGACATTTCACTAGCTTGTTAAAATTTTACACCTAACCATCTCATGGCAGACAAAGAAACCACGCTCTCTTAAGGTTGTTCTTTTGATAAAAGGAGACCCACTTAGCCCAAATCTTTCTAGTTACAATTTTGTAGAGGCTGGGTGCATCGGTAGTTGTTCATGCTGGTAGTTATGTTGGATACGAGTAAGTCATTCATCCCAGAGGTCTTATCATATCAGAATATATTTAAACACAAACCTTTAAATAAGTTAAAGAAAATGATGGGTACCTTAAAAATTACTAACAGGGTTATTTTCTAGAATAAGAATTGAAAGTGAATTCAAGGGGAATTTCAAATTTAAGGCCAAAGTAGTTTAATTAAAAGCATTGCAGACTTACAGAATTGTTCCAATTCAGCTATTTTGATCTAATAAATAAAATTAGCTTTGAATTTAGGTTACATGAGTAAGAAGATTTGCTTTAGGAAGTAATTGAGCTATGAGCAGCTAAAAGAATATATATAGCAAAGGCTTTAGCCAGAAAAGGAACATCCGTCTGTCACGGTTCTTACCGTGACATCCAGACAGCCAGATGCGATGTTCGGTCCGCCCCCTATTCGTCATCATTGAGTAAACTTTGACCCTGTACCTCACAGTCAGCAGACACATTCCAGCCAATCAGCAGCAGACCCTCCCTCCCAGATCCTCCCACCTCCTAGACAGCATACAATTTAGATTCATTCTGAAGCTACATTCTTTTTTTTTTTTTTTTTGTGTTTGTGTTTATTATACATTATCCTCCATAGCCAGTAACCTGTGTTTATTATACATTATACCCCATAGCCAGTAACCTGTGTTTATTATACATTATCCCCCCATTGTCAGGATCAGGACAGGGATCCAACACGCAGAGTACAAACAGGAGAAGTTACGTATACCGGACCTTAGAATGGCCGGACTAACGTAAGGAGTAAGCAAAGAATGGTCTAGAGACAAGCCGAGGTCGAGGGAACGAGAGAGCAGGTAAACGAGAGACAAGCCGGGTCAAAAAGGAAATAGAGGTAAGCAGGGTAGAAATAATACAAGCCGGGTCAGAACCAAAGAGACAAATAGAAATAAGAGCGCTGAGTGACTAGACTAGCTAGAACCACGACAGGGCAATGAACCAATACACAAAACCTTATTTTATACCCTGGTTCTAAATAGATGATCACGCCCCCGACGAGTCCTGATTCGTGCTCAGGACTTGACAGGTCGGAACGGATAGTCGTCATGACGTCGGCTACTAGAGCCGCGTCATAAAAGGAGGCGGATCAGAGGCGTCCGGCGTGTAAACGGCCGAGAGGACTGCGAGGAACGAGTGAGTCAGCCCCTCTGAGAGGGCAGAATTCTAAGTGTCTCACCTCCTCTGAGGTAGAGACAACAGGTACCCTGACACCCATATCCAGTAACCTGTGTTTATTATACATTATCCCCCCATAGCCAGTAACCTGTGCTTATTATACATTATCCCCCCATAGCCAGTAACCTGTGCTTATTATACACTATCTCCCCCATAGTCAGAAACCTGTGTTTATTATACATTATCCCCCCACAACCAGTAACCTGTGTTTATTATACATTATCCCCCCCCATAGCCAGTAACCTGTGTTTATTATACATTATCCCTCCATAGCCAGTAACCTGTGTTTATTATACAGTATCCCCCCATAGCCAGTAACCTGTGTTTATTATACATTATCCCTCCCATAGCCAGTAACCTGTGTTTATTATACATTATCCTCCCATAGCCAGTAACCTGTGTTTATTATACATCATCCCCCCATAGCCAGTAACCTGTGCTTATTATACATTATCCTCCCATAGCCAGTAACCTGTGTTTATTATACATTATCCCTCCCATAGCCAGTAACCTGTGTTTATTATACATTATCCCCCCCATAGCCAGTAACCTGTGTTTATTATACATTATCCCCCATAGTCATTTACCGTTGGAACTAGGCAGCATGATGTCTTAGGCCGGCCCAGAGAGTGAGTGAGTGAATAATATAATATATATGTTCAGAAACATATTAGTAATATATGTAAATCGGGTTCATGCAAAGAGGGTGAAAAGGTATTAAAGAAAAACCACTTATTGCATCAAATTTACAAAGCCAAACTTTTAAAAGCTTTCCTCATTTCTTTCTCGGGATGAGGAATATATCGGTTGTAGACTGAGGATTTCCATCTGCCCAATCTTTTAATAATATGCACTGGAGTGTCAGTGTTGAAGGAGACCGAAGCTGCCCCTATTCTAAATGAAAGACCCGAGACATGGATACAACACAATCTTAGGAGTAGTGTTCTGATGTAGAAGATGAATTTAGCCGTAAGTCAGAGGGATTCAGTGAGAGTAGTGGTGAAATGTGTGTGGCATGACTGAGTGTGGGTAAGTAAGAGTCAAGTATTTTAACTGGGCACTAGTTCTAGGTGGGATAAAGTGGTATAGCGGATGGATGAGTAGTTTGGTTCGTTTTAGAGGTTTGTAGAGAAAGTATATAGTGATCATGATTTTTAGCGATATCCAATATTTTTAAGGTGGTCTCAAAAAAACATAAAATGCTATATAAAATTTGTGGGAATATCGAATAGCCGTGTACAGTAAATCAGAGAGGGCTCAGAATATCGAACCATCGATCGGTAACCTGGATGAAGTAGGGGGTCTATCTGTTTTATTAAATACGCGGTAATATCCTTTTAATGGGATAGGACGTTAGGAAAGGTGTGTGATTGGGATAAGTGGTTGTGGCTGTATTTACCTTATACTGGGACCGACCTGGCTCCTAAGCTTGAGCCGCGCGTGGCTGGATCACTCCTGCCTCCACACGAGCCGCATGCGGCTTGATCTCCTCTTCTGACTTAGCCATGTGCACTGACCGCAGTGATCGGTCACGTGGCCCGCCTGGCACTAGGAGCACGGCTCGAGTCACGAGCTCGCTCTTAAAGGGGAAGTGGGAGCCAAAAGTTGATTCAGGCTCCCATTGGCCCACGTCATTCCAGCACCCCCACACACGAATGTTTTGGGGGCGTAGGCATGACGTGGGCCAATCAAATGTTAAAGGATATTTAAACTTCCCTAGCCCTATCCACTTTGTCCTATCAAGGTTTCTGTGTCAGTACCCTTTAGTGCGTTCCTTGATCTATTTTGTTTATTTTGGTATTAACCATGGCTTTGTTCTTGACTCTGAATTTATCTTTAACCCTTTCCTGTCTTGTTTGCCCGTGTGACTGATTACCATCTACCTGACTCTGGCTTGTTCTCATTTTCGTAGTCTCTCTGATACCATGACCTCGTCTCATTTCTGATTACGCTTTATCTCTGTCTGACGTTTAGTCTGGCCATTCTAAGTCCAGGTAATAAGTTATATCCTAGTCTTGTCCCTTGCTATCCTAAACTCTGCGTGTTGGGGTATTACATCATGACATTATGATAGGACAATGGGCCCTGCAGGTTTAGGACAGCAAATAGCCTCCTATGAGGCAAGATTTTAAGAACAGGATCACCGTATGGACCAGATTGCCCAGGCCCATCAGACACTTTTGTCCAGAAATGCTTATTTGGCCCCTGAGACACTGGTATGGGTACCATCTCAACCCGTACCTCCCATTCCAGAGGCATCTATCCTGACTAGAGATGTCCCGAATAGTTCGCTGGCGAATAGTTCCTGGCGAACATAGCTTGTTCGCGTTCGCCACGGACGGCGAACATATGCAATGTTCGGTCCGCCCCCTAATCGTCATCATTTAGTAAGACCCTCCCACCTCCTGGACAGCATCCATTTTAGATTCATTCGGAAGCTGCATTCTTTTTTTTTGCATTCTTTTTTTTATTTAGACAGAAGTGTGTTATATTTGAGCATGCTAGGCTGAACGTGCGTATATCATGGCTAGTTGCACTGAGGGTATGAGTATATAGCAGTACATTGTTGTGAAAGATGGCTGTCATGTTTAGGGTGTAGCTTGCAAGTTATCAACTGTGTATTTATATCAGCAGCTCCACCACTAGTTATAAATCAAGTGTGAGTCGCCCCATGAGATGAGACTAGTGAATAACATAATACATGAACGGTTAAGGTAAAGGCATGTAAGGAACTACGACAATAAACTCTTTAGGAGGTGAAATAATGACAAGTTTAAACGCTTGCTACTTTACGATTAGTTAATGTGCAGAGAGCAGTTCATGTGATCAAAGGCATGATGTGGAGAATCGGCTATAGTGGGACATGCTTGGCAGGCTGCTGTTTACTGCTTGTGCTCATCCGATCCCTTCTGGGTGCCAGGTGCAGACCCTGGGAGTCCCTGATACCTGGAACAACAAAGGCAAGTCTCGGCTTGAGGTGGTGGAAGCTTGTTTTGTCGGGTGGTCCGATCTGTCCCGGTGATGCTTCATGTCCGGTGCGGGATTGTGGTGGCTTAAGGTGGAGGCGAGTGCTTGACGTGGGGCAGGCTCTGCATTTCTGTTTGTGCCTCCGGTCCCGTCTTCGACGCCTTTTGCGTTGGTGGATTTTAATGGGGACTGCTTTGCTTAGCTGTGGTGGAGCTTGTTGGGGCTGTGGTGGAGCTTGTTGGGGCTTCCTGCTTGTTATTTGCTTCCAAAATTGATTAAAGAGTCTGTCCAGCTTAGACTCAATATCCTGCCATGCTTTGCTGGTGTCAGGATCGGGACAGGGATCCAACACGCAGAGTACAAACAGTAGCCAGATACGTATACCGGACCTTAGAATGGCCGGACTAACGTAAGTAGTACCATATAGAATGGTCAAAGACAAGCCGAGGTCAAGGGTAACAGAAGACAGGTAAGCGAGAGACAAGCCGAATCAAG
The DNA here is from genome assembly GCF_036172605.1 of Pelobates fuscus. Taxonomy (NCBI): domain Eukaryota; kingdom Metazoa; phylum Chordata; class Amphibia; order Anura; family Pelobatidae; genus Pelobates; species Pelobates fuscus. The sequence continues at coordinate 458,701,271 of NC_086317.1, forward strand.
GGTAACAGAGATAAGCAGAGTAAGGTAAACAAGCCGGGTCAAAACCAAAAGGAATAATAGAATACACAAGCACTGAGTGACTAGAACAAGCTAGAACCACGACAGGGCAATGAGCTAATGAAGGAAGCTCTGTTAAATACCCTGTTCAGAGCAGTAACCACACCTCCGAGACGTCCTGATTGGTCCTGCAGCAATTGACTGACAGGTCGATCCGGGGGAGTGTCCTGATGATGACTTCCTGCCTAGATGGTGTAAAAGGCAGTCACTCCCTCGCGGCCGGCCTTGCATGACCGGATAGACCGCGGGGAAGGGAGTCATCAGACCGTCTGGAAGGTGGAACAGCTAAGTCTCTACCTCTTTTGGAGGTAGAGACCACAGGTACCCTGACAGTACCCCCCCTCTCAGATACGCCCACCGGGCGGAATGAACCGGGACGAGATGGGAAGCGAGAGTGATACGCCCTGCGGAGACGGGGAGCATGAACATCCTCCTGAGGTACCCAACTCCTCTCCTCAGGACCATATCCCTTCCAATCAACCAGATATTGTACTCTCCCCCGGGAGATTCGAGAATCAATAATAGAGTTGACCTCATACTCCTCCTGACCCTCCACCTGAACGGAGCGAGGAGGGGCTATTGTGGAGGAAAATCTGTTACAAATGAGTGGTTTCAGCAATGAAACGTGAAACGAGTTCGGAATGCGTAAGGTATTAGGAAGAGCTAAACGATACGCAACCGGATTGATACGGGTCAGCACCCTGTAGGGTCCAATATAACGAGGAGCGAACTTCATGGAGGGCACTTTTAAACGGATGTTCCTCATGCTCAGCCATACCCTATCACCTGGAACAAAGACCGGAGCCGCCCTCCTACGTTTATCAGCGTGTTTCTTGACCAACATAGAGTTGTGCACAAGGATTTGTCGAGTTTGATCCCACAACTTCCTCAAATTGGCAACATGAACATCAACCGACGGCACCCCCTGGGAAGGAGAATCCGAAGGAAGAATAGACGGATGAAAACCATAATTCATGAAGAAGGGGCTTGAATGAGTAGAATCGCAAACGAGATTGTTGTGTGCAAACTCCGCCCAAGGAATCAAACCGACCCAATCATCCTGGTGTTCAGAAACAAAGCATCGTAAATATTGTTCAATTTTCTGGTTGGTACGTTCAGCAGCTCCGTTAGACTGAGGATGATAGGCAGAAGAAAAGTTTAATTTAATACCAAGTTGAGAGCAGAAGGACCTCCAAAAGCGGGAAACAAATTGGGAGCCTCTGTCCGATACAATCTGAGAGGGTATCCCATGTAGGCGAAAAATCTCCTTGGCGAATATCTCTGCCAATTCGGGAGAAGACGGAAGTTTAGGCAGGGGAATGAAGTGTGCCATCCTAGTAAACCTGTCAACCACGGTGAGGATAACAGTCTGTCTTTTAGAGATAGGTAGATCGACAATAAAGTCCATGGCCAAACAGGACCATGGCTTCTCTGGAACCTCCAAGGGTTGCAGGAGTCCACATGGAAGCGTATGGGGTTGTTTGGTTTTAGTACAAACTTCACATGCAGCGATGAACTCCTCAACATCCCTCCGTAAAGTAGACCACCAGAAGTCCTTAGAGATCAAGGCGTAAGTTTTGCGAATACCAGGATGTCCCGCCATCTTGCTATTATGTAAACACTGTAAAAGTTCCAGTTGAAAAGCAGGAGGAACGAAATGACGACCCGCAGGGGTCTGTTTAGGTGCGAGATGTTGCAACTTAATGATCTCGGCCAGTAATGGAGAATGAATCCTGAGATTCGTATTAGCAATGATATTGCACTTCGGAACTATAGAAGAAAGAACTGGTTCAGGTACAGTAGAAGGTTCATATTGGCGAGATAATGCATCGGCTTTAGAGTTTTTAGAACCAGGTCTGTAAGTCAGTACATAATTGAAGTGAGTCAGGAATAAGGACCAACGAGCTTGTCTAGAGGATAAGCGCTTAGCCTCCCCAATATATGACAAGTTTTTGTGGTCTGTCAAAATCGTAATAGGGTGTAGGGTCCCCTCCAACAAATGTCTCCACTCCTTTAAGGCTTTAATGACTGCTAACAGTTCCCTGTCTCCGATGTCATATCTGCTCTCAGCCCCAGAAAGTTTCCTGGAAAAAAAACCACACGGGTGTAATGGTTTATCTACCGCTAATCTTTGTGACAGAACCGCACCTACTCCTGTCTCAGAGGCATCGACCTCGAGTAGAAACGGCAAAGTCGTATCAGGATGGACTAATATTGGAGCAGAAGCAAAAAGTTCTTTGAGCCTCTTGAAAGCAGCGAGAGCTTCAGGAGACCACGTCTTAGTTTCTGCCCCCTGTTTGGTCATATTGGTAATGGGCGCAATAATAGACGAGTAACCCTTAATGAAGCGCCTATAATAATTGGAGAAACCAATAAACCTCTGAATAGCCTTGAGTCCCTTAGGTAATGGCCAATCTAAAATAGACTGGAGTTTGTCAGGGTCCATCTTAAAACCTTCCCCAGAAATCACGTAACCAAGAAAATCTATCTGAGACTGATCAAAGCTGCATTTTTCCAATTTACAGTATAGACCATGTTGCAGAAGTTTCTGTAATACCGCTCTGACCTGTCTATGGTGAGTCTCAATCTCCCTAGAGTGTATCAGTATGTCGTCTAGGTAGACAATGACACAATCATGTTGAAACTCCCTAAGTACCTCATTAATCAGATCCTGAAATACTGCAGGAGCATTGCAAAGTCCAAACGGCATAACTGTGTATTCATAGTGACCGTACCGAGTATTGAACGCCGTCATCCACTCGTGTCCCTGCTGGACTCTCACCAAATTATATGCCCCTCTGAGATCTAACTTGGTGAAGATTTTGGAGCCCTTAAGACGATCAAATAACTCGGTAATAAGTGGAATAGGATAGGCATTTCTGACAGTTATTTTATTCAAGCCTCTGTAATCGATACAAGGTCTCAGCGTGCCATCCTTTTTCTTAACGAAAAAGAACCCAGCCCCGGCCGGGGAAGAAGACCTCCTAATGAATCCCTTTTCTAAATTCTCCCGAATATACTCCTCTAGAACCAAGTTTTCCTGAACAGACAAAGGATATACATGGCCCCTCGGAGGCATAGTCCCAGGTAGAAGCTTAATTTTACAATCAAATGGCCTGTGTGGCGGCAAAGAATCGGCATTCTTCTTGTCAAATACTGCCTTTAAGTCTAGGTAAAGGTCTGGTATCTGTCTTTCTCTGGACTGAATAGGAGTCTCAGGTATGTTAACATTAGCTAATGGAGAAACCTTGCATAAACACCTATCCTGGCAACCCTGGCCCCACGAGAGTATCTCCCCTAACTCCCAATCGATAATAGGGTTATGTTTCTTCAACCATGGGTACCCCAGAACTATGGGAACGGAAGGGGATGAAATGAGCAAAAGAGATAAATTCTCCACGTGTAGGATACCAACATTTAAACTAATGGGTATGGTTTCACAAAAGATAACAGGGTCTAGTAGTGGTCTACCATCTATGGCCTCAACGGCCAAGGGTGTCTCCCTTAGCTGGGATGGGAAATTGTTCTTAATAGCAAAGGTTTGGTCGATAAAATTCTCAGCAGCACCGGAATCTATCAATGCCATAGCCCTTACTACTTCCTTCTCCCAAGTTAAGGAAACTGGTAGCAGAAGCCTGTGATCTTTATAATTAGGAGTAGAGGACAAAATAGAAACACCCAAGGCTTGTCCTCTAGAGAGACTTAGGTGCGAGCGTTTCCCGGACGGTTAGGACAGTTCGAGAGTAAATGACCCTTGGCTCCACAATACATACACAAACCCTCTCTTCTCCTGTACTGTCTTTCCTCCTCAGAGAGGTGGGTATAACCTATCTGCATAGGTTCAGGAAGCAAAGATACCGTGGAGTCAGGACTTGGAAAAGCGGGGGCTAACCTAAAAGAAGGTCTCCGGTTCCTCTCTCGAGTGTTCTGTCTCTCTCTTAAACGTTCATCTATACGAGAGATGAACGAAATTAAATCTTCTAAATTCTCAGGGAGTTCTCTGGTAGCAACCTCATCAAGGATTACTTCAGATAGGCCATTCAAAAATACATCCATATACGCCTGCTCATTCCACTTGACTTCTGACGCCAGAGACCTGAACTCTAGTGCATAATCCACCAGTGTTCGGTTCTCCTGTCTCAGACGCAACAGTAATCTGGCTGCATTAACCTTTCTACCTGGAGGATCAAATGTTCTTCTAAAAGCAGCTACAAATGCGTTATAGTTATACACTAATGGGTTATCGTTCTCCCATAGTGGGTTGGCCCATCTCAGAGCTTTCTCAATAAGTAGGGTGATAATAAATCCTACCTTTGCCCTATCTGTAGGATAAGAGCGGGGTTGCAATTCAAAGTGGATACTAATTTGGTTTAAAAAACCACGACACTTCTCAGGAGCCCCACCATAGCGTACTGGGGGGGTAATGCGAGAAGAAGCACCCACTGTGGCTACCTCTAGACCTAAACTGACAGGAGAAACAGGGGTATTAAGTATCTCCTCTGGTGGGTTATTGGCATGAGATAATAGAGCCTGTAGCGCAAGCGCCATCTGATCCATTCTGTGATCCATGGCTTCAAACCTAGGATCAGGAGAAGCCAGCTGACTGTTTGTACTTGCAGGATCCATTGGCCCTGTCGTAATGTCAGGATCCGGACAGGGATCCAACACGCAGAGTACAAACAGTAGCCAGATACGTATACCGGACCTTAGAATGGCCGGACTAACGTAAGTAGTACCGTATAGAATGGTCAAAGACAAGCCGAGGTCAAGGGTAACAGAAGACAGGTAAGCGAGAGACAAGCCGAATCAAGGGTAACAGAGATAAGCAGAGTAAGGTAAACAAGCCGGGTCAAAACCAAAAGGAATAATAGAATACACAAGCACTGAGTGACTAGAACAAGCTAGAACCACGACAGGGCAATGAGCTAATGAAGGAAGCTCTGTTAAATACCCTGTTCAGAGCAGTAACCACACCTCCGAGACGTCCTGATTGGTCCTGCAGCAATTGACTGACAGGTCGATCCGGGGGAGTGTCCTGATGATGACTTCCTGCCTAGATGGTGTAAAAGGCAGTCACTCCCTCGCGGCCGGCCTTGCATGACCGGATAGACCGCGGGGAAGGGAGTCATCAGACCGTCTGGAAGGTGGAACAGCTAAGTCTCTACCTCTTTTGGAGGTAGAGACCACAGGTACCCTGACAGCTGGTACCAGGAGGACACGCGGCTGCCGCCATATTGGGAGAGTCGCAGATGAGTATGTCAGCCTGGGCAGCTGTGCTCTGTGCGTCCATTAGCTCCAGACAGCCTTTCAGGGGTGGACCGGGATAACCCCCAACGGTCCGAGGGGGGGTAACGGAGCTCCTGCCGGGAAGTAGCTCCTCCTGGGCATCCCAGGATCGGGAGATCGCCCGCCTCTCCCGCCCGGTGAGCACCAGGCCACACTTGCTACGCGGAGGTAAGTAAGACTCTGTCGAGTTGCTGACCGCTATTAAGCATGTCGGGTCGTTCAGGTAGGAGCAACATTGCTGGGTCATCCCCTTCCGGGGTGAAATTCGCTTGTTGATAGCTGCTTAAAGTGAGATATTGAGGGAGCTCACACGAAGTGCGTCTTTCCTCCATGACAACTAGGCCCTGCCCCCCGGAAGCTGCATTTTTAGTGAGAGGAGGGACAGTGTAGCTGCTGCTGATTTAATAGGGAAATCGATAGCTAGGCTTGTGTATTCAGTGTCCACTACAGTCCTGAAGGACTCATCTGATCTCTGCTGTAAGGACAGCACCCCAAAAAGCCCTTTTTAGGGCTAGAACATCAGTCTGCTTTTTTTTTTCCTGTGTAATCTAATTGCAGTTGCCTGCCTGCCAGCGTGTGTGTCAGGCTCACAGCGTATACTGTGCCCACTTGCCCAGTGCCACCACTCATATCTGGTGTCACAATAGCTTGCATTTAAAAAAAAAAACAAAAACGTTTTTGACTGTAATATAATAGCAGTCAGTTTCCTTCACACGTGTGCGTTTCAGGGCCTGCCAGGGCGCAGTGTCACACCAGTGCAACTCATAGCTGGTGTAACAGTAGTGTACATTAAAAAAACAAACTAGAAATTTGACTGTGAAATAATAGCAGTCAGTTTCCTTCACACGTGTGCATTTCAGGGCCTGCCAGGGCACAGTGTCACACCAGTGCAACTCATATCTGGTGTAACAGTAGTGTACATTTAAAAAAAAAAATACAGGGGGCTTGTTGTCACCTTTCGAGGACCCTTGGTGTTGTACGTGGCTGGGTGGAGGAAGAGACCTTCAATGACATCAGTGAGGACAAGGAACGGGACATGGCTAGCTTGGTATCCAACCTTGTGCAAATGGGGAGTTTGCGGTTGTGCACATGGACTGTTTGCAGTTGTTTGCGGTGCGTTAAACGGCGAGTTTGGTCTGTCACTGTGAAGCGGGCGTAACCCTTACACTACCTGATCGATACAACATCATACCTGATGTTTTAAAGCACGTTATTCCAAACAATTTAGGAATGCTAGGTGATTTATGCCCTTAATGGATTAAAACCAGACTCTGCATCAACTATGTAATTTTCCATGGGAGTTTTGACATGGATCCCCCTCCGGCATGCCACAATCCAGCTGTTAGTCCCCTTGAAACAACTTTTCCATCACTATTGTGGCCAGAAAGAGTCCCTGTGGGTTTTAAAATTCGGCTGCCTATTAAAATCTATGGCGGTTCGCCCGGTTCGCCTGTTCGCGAACATTTGCGGAAGTTCGCGTTCGCTGTTTGCGAACGGAAAATTTTATGTTCGCGACATCACTAGTGGTCGCCCCAGAAGTGCCCAACAGGGGATATGAACCTGGGGCATTCGGTGTCCTGGGCCTGCCTTTAAGCCACAGCAGTTCCTATTCCTTGGGAGTATTTCTAGCCCTGTTCTTCCTGCCTATGTCTCCAGCACTGGGGGCTGGACTTTTCCTGTGGCTTCACCTGTCTATCTCGTCCACCTAAAGCGTATCGCTATTAAAAAGGTGTAAAACACTGCCTCTCTCTGAGGGCAGTGTCAGTGCATTGACTCTGGTTCCTGTATTTGTGTATCTTGATCCAGAGTTCTCCAGACGGCTCCTGACCTTGGCTTATCTCATCGTTTATTCTGACCTCTGGCTTCCCCTGACTTCGGCTTTCCACGACTACTCTTCTGCTTATCCTTGCCTGTACTGCGACTTGGAACTAAAATCCATGCAAAACCGCCATGCACAGACTCACAGCTCAGGTGGCTTCTTACCTGGTCACCTTGGTCTGTGTTTCTATGCAAGGGTGAGCGTATAACTGCACGTCAGACTCCACATCTGACACCGTCCAGATGACAGACACAAAAAAGTAAGAAGTTTTTTTGTAAGTTAGGGTGACTGAAAGTTGAGTTATCAATGTGAACCAATAACCAGTAAGGAGTTAGTCCAAGACACATTCCCCATATGTGACACTGGGTACTTACTCGTCCGCCACACCTCCATAGAGTATATATATATGTATATATATATATATATATATATATATATATATATATATATATATATATATATATATATATTATGAAGTCTCTCTAGTGTCAGGTACCAGTGATACATTAGTTTTCAATGTGCCTCCACTAAAGTGTACCAACATGTAACCCCTATAAACAATTATACAGCTTTAACTAAAGGCTGTAAGTAAGATCTACAGAACAATACTATTCATCTAGTAGGGCACATTGTAGCAACAAAACATAAAAAGCATAACAAACTAATGACACTTTTGCACTCATTTGAGTAGAATACTTTTTAGATGTATATAGTAAAAAAAATGAAATTTGGAGGTTATTAAAATTCAGACTGTAATGTCAAAAATTTGAGAATTTTGTTATTTATCACTAATTGGTAGACCCATTCAATGCCTCTCTCTTTCCATTTCTCATATGAGAAAGTAGTGGATACATGTCGTGGGGAGAAAATTTAGCTGGATCACAGATTTTGGACCAGAGAGAATCCCATGTGGTCAAAGTTTGTTTAATACATGGAAATGTACTCAGCTCAAGTCCTCCAGGACGGAGACACGTTGGAGTCCAAAATAAGTCTACATACAAGTAGTCATCAAGGGGATTCCTCTTCATATCTACCCAAATGAATCTGGCCTGGCGAGGCATGCAAAGTAATTGCTTGGGTTTAAAATGAGGCTCTATAATACATCACACATGAAAACCCCATTCCACCTTTATGCACCAGGCTAACCAAAATAGACAAAGGAATTCTCCTTTTTTTTATTTACCAAATAAGAGAACACATTGTAATGAGTTATATAAGAGGGCTGCAAAGTGGTGGTCAGTATTCTATTCTAAAATAACATAACACTTTGGGTAACTTAATTGTGTGACTCCTTGGCATCCTTGAGAGACATATATATATATATATATATATATATATATATATATATATATATATATATATATATAAACAGAAATAAAGAGATGCACTCCAAGGACTTGGTAGATGAAAAAATGGGTAGTTTATTCCAATAGGTATAGCATTAAAAAAATAGCCGACGTTTCGACCAGTTCGGGTCTTTCTCAAGGTCCTTGAGAAAGACCCGAACGGGTCGAAACATCGGCTATTTTTTAATGCTATACCTATTGGAATAAACTACCCCTTTTTTCATCTACCAATTCCTTGGAGAGCATCTCTTTATTTCTGTTTATATATTTTCAACGTGGGATTGCACCCAGGCTAAATTGAACTATACACATGAAAGGGTGAGTGCCAAGAAATACTGTTTGTATATATATATATATATATATATATATATATATATATATATATATATATATAGCGTAGAACCCTGGTGAGTTGTTTTAATAGTGGTAAGACATTAAACTTGTATAAAGTAGATATAGAACTCATCAACTAAACACCTAAATAAGTTCTGTAGTCTACCATCCAGTCCAAACTAAATGACTGTGCTAGGGTTTGAGCAATGTTGGCTTGTAGGTTAATTGGAAGTACTTGAGTTTTTTCATTATTGAGCTTGTCATATATGTCCAAACTCTGAAAACAGTGTTACAAGATAAAATCAGGATTTTTCTGGATCGGATAACGTCACCCTTTAGGGTTTTGTGAATGAACCTGTTTGTGATCAATATACAAACTCTCTTCTAAGGAACCACATGAGACCGCCCATACAAGTTAGCTAGGAATTGTATGATGTAAAAAGATGTGACATACAGGGGAGCCATAGTTTTCTCCTCTCCTATCAGCAAGTGATAGTGAATATCCTTATGGACGATATTCTTAAAAATTGCTGCTAATAAGCATCATAATGGATATTATGGTCATTAGTATTTCTTTTTAAACAAACACAAATATTGACTTTAACACAATATACTATGATATAGTGGCTACCAGAAATATATTAGTGATGTTGCAAAGAAACACATTAGGTATAAAGAAAAAGAGTACTTTATTCACTAGATATTGGATTTGTGAATTACTTTTTATGGCTACCTACCTATTTTCCATTTTGAAAACTTTCTGTCAACACACTGGTAAGTAAATACACCCCATCTCTTTTTGAGGCAATAAAACATAGGGTCACAGTAAAAAATAATAATTTTACCAACCCAGGTGACTGCATGCCCTCCTCAAACCTTTGGATACAAAGTTGTTGGTGTTTTTGTTTTTTAACTGACCTTCCCAAATAACCCCAATGTATATCTATAGTGATATATAGTAACAATGCCGACTTGTCGCTTATCACTATAAAGTAAATTGAGATGATTTGGAATTCAAAAAAGTCTGCAGTCTTTTGGTTACCAACACTTTGCTTGTAAAGTATGTGCTAGACACTGGGGTAGAAAGAACGATGGGGACCAGGACTAGGACAAAGCCAATGCACAGCATGAAATATCAGCCGACAATTTACGCAGTCTGACTACATCAGAAAGAAATCCATATATTGCATTTTGTATTAAAGACCCATTGTTTTGGAGGTAGTTTGGGAATTTGAGTTCCCCAACAGAGAAGCAAGTTTATTAGCAGTTTGTGTGCAATTAGAATTCATCTGAATTTTGGGCGATCAATGGGTCATCTGAATCCCGTAACCTTGAGTCAACATATGGACTTATCACAAAACAAGCAAAATGGACAGTGGACAAGAATATAGTTTGTTTTGTGACTCAGAGTTCCAACTGTGACTCCCAAAATATATGATATATCAAGTGAGAATGACCAACAGAGGGAACAAATCTATTTTTCTATATTATATATATTTAATATATCATAAATAAATATAACATTTTTTTTACTGCTTCTACTTTTTCTCTTCTATTTGTTACTTCTTCTCACTTGACCTCTGAACCAAATAGCAGGAAAATGTGCCTACCAGCGTACTGCTAAATATATACGTAATATTTATATTATGTTTATATTTAACAGTACACTGATTGACCCATTTTCACTCCCTTTTGGTTTGCCTGAATCACTTTTTCCAAAATATTTGCATAGATGAAATTCATCCACTACTCTACTTTACTCTACCCAAGATTTTATTTTTTATTTTTTAGATTCGGCCAAAGTTTTTCGCCATGCGCAAGTCTACAAGTTTACTTAGCAAGACTCATAAGTAGGATATTTGAGCATCTGTATTGATTTTACACTTTCCTATCCACAGTATGTCATTAAAGTAATATTTTCTTTTGTGAGAAGGTCTGGATTAATTTCAAAGTACTGTATATCAAACAATCAATGCTTTAGATCCAGTCGATATTCCTCTAATGGATGAAGGAATACGTCTAAAAGGCAACTTGCTGAATTTGTACAGCTTTTTACTGTTTTTTTTTTTTTTGGTCCCAATCAGCAATCTGCTCGTGATTTTGTCTTTATTTTATATTCTCTCTCTACATCACATGCTTCAGATTTACTACTGACTATTCCTTTATAAAATATTATACAACAGATTTTTGGGGGGGTCTGAATTTGAAGTAACCCAGAATATTATTAGATATTGCATCAAACAGATAACATTACACAAAATCCCTGTGTAATATTATCTCAATGTACATTCTATTTACAAATATATTAATCAACTACAAAGGTAATTTAATAGACAAAACATCTGCAAATGTTTAATTAGCCTTTAGGTCATTGGTATATTAGACTGGTTTTCATGGTTACTTGCCCATGAAGTAAAAAGGTAGAATGCAGGTATTTTCTATCAAATATATAAATCGTGTTCAGAAATAATTTAATCTGTCAAACTCTGCTCCTTTTATCATTTTTGCCTGGTCAGATTAATTGAGTCATGTGACACAATGCAACATTGAAGGGGAGCCTTGTTAGTATGGATGCCTCTTGTTGTCATAGCAGCAGAAATAAACTATCCTGTCTTTTTTTTTTTTTTTAAAGCATTGTAATTTTGTGCAGTGGGCTACAGGTATAATAGAGAATTATAAACAGACAGATCTGCTGAGCAGTAGTTCCTTAGCAAAGGCAGCAATTTTATGTCTGTGGAACAACTTTAAACTAGAAGAATTTCAGAAAGCCTTATTTCCTATTTTTGTTTTTAAACAGAACCAGTTCCAGTTAATTTCCTCCTGATCTCTTAAAGTGTTCCAGCTTCTCTCTAGTTACTGATCCGATACTATCACTGCAGAGCAGACAGACTCCCTACCAGAACTCATTTGTGCTGAAATGCATCCTTTAATTCCCTTTTACTATTCAAATCACTGTGCCTAGAATTTATCTAAAATAACAGGACTCACGAGTATTATCCCAAGCTGAATCCCATGAGGGCAGGCTACCTCCAGGTTTAGAAAGTGCAAACTCAGATTTTTATTTTTTATTTTTAATTTGTCTGCCTAGACTGTATGCACCCTAGAAACTCAATTCACACAAACACACAAACAGTTAACATTTTGTAAACAAGCAAACATGCAGATAGCATGGGCACATGGATGAGGTGGGTACAGAGCGCTGGCTGTAATTAAATAACAATGTATCCAGACAATACTTTGTAACTTTGTAAGCAGCTGACAAGCATTTTAGCAGCCCCCAGTACCATGATGCACGTTTTACCAGCCTAACATTGCTGATAAAAACCCAAAACATGACACACTGCTTGTTGACACTAATAAATGTCTGTTAACCATTTCAGTAACCATCTCGTTACATTGCAACTAACAGATTTCTCAGCCCCGCGGCGATGATGGGCTAATTAAGTTTTTATGAAAGCCAGCAGATCTCTGATTAACTTTCTAGCTAACCAGATTACAAGAGCAAAACTGTCACAATCCCCTCTCAATCTGGAACAGCACTGCCCGAGCAAAGCAACCTGGATCTCTGTGAAATACACTTCCCATCAATCTCAGCCAGCCATTAACACCTCGCAAACCCACGGGGGAGGGAGGCTGGCATCCCCAGCCAGCACTGATCTCTGTAGCCTTTCTAAACTGTGTTGACTCAGAGACTTGCCATCATGTACAAGGCTGGGATGGCAGCAGACACAATGTATCCCTGGGTAGCTGTTACTGTTACAGTTGTGGATACAGAACCATAGACATGTCCCCAGGTCCTTACCTGAATTCCTCAGTTTTCTATTCTTGAGCACGGAAATGATGACCAGCAGGCTCCCCAGGATGTCCACCACGGTGGTGAAGATCAGCACGCTGGACAGCGCAGTTACCAGCCAGGCTGCCCGGGGAGCTTCAGGGTCCAAGAAGTCCCCCTTCTTTGCACAGCAGTTCCCTGGGAATGACGCATTCTGCACCATGTCTAAGGCTTTCTTTGCGTGCCCTCTCATCTCATGACCCTAGCATTGAGTGCAGGGCACTAACAGACCAAGAACTTCTTCTCAACCTCCTCCTCCTGCAAAGTGTGGTCCAGGTGATGTTCACTGGATTGACACAACCAAGGGATATAGGTAGGGTGGCATGTGCTTCATGGTCAGCTGACTCCAGTTGACAAGTTAAGTCTGTCTTATTCCCCTTTATTCAATATTCAAGGCGTCACAGGACAATGTAAAGGAGGGGGGGGGGGAGGCAACGTGTGTCAAATCCTGCACATTTACAGAAATACATCGGTGACAGAATTCAGGAAGAGATGCTCGGAGGAGTCTATGTGCAGGGATATATGATTTTGTTTTGAAGCAGAGGGACACATAGCATTTTGGGGGGTGGGGAGGAGTGGTCGCCTTGACATCAAATAGCAACGTTCTATTTTAGAATTTAGAATCTCTAGGATAGAAAGGGCTTGTAACCAATGACTGGGGTGGGACTAAAATCTGTAAGAGAATAGGTAACTGATGTTGAAAGCAACTTAAATGGTCCCTGTGTGATCTTTAGCTATACTGTAACATTCAGGGTAATACAGCATACAGCCAGGGGTCCTAGACCCTCTAATAAGCATGTATATGTATCAGATGCTTGTCTCTCATCATCCTCAGGCACTGACATGCTACTGATGGGGAAGGCGCAGCTGCAAGGTAACTTTGTAGCCCATTAGTGCTAAAGATGAATGGATCCCCTGTGTCGCTGGCACAGCCAGGAGAGGGCAGGTTGGGATGGAAGCAATGTGTTGGACCTGCCATTAATATGAAGTGATTCAGCCACTACTGAAAGTTCCCAGAGGCAGATCAGCCTGCATTACATAACCCATGAAGGCACAATTAACCAGCATTTGGGCAATCATTGATTGTTATATCCATGATTGATGCTCAGTGTGGAACCTGCTGGGAGCTGGAGCTGCCATGTGTATACAGATACAGGAAAGGGGAAGGATGGCTAAACTTGGCTGAGCATGATAGGAATTGTAATACAAACAATATTCTGGGGTGCCAAGCAATGGTGCAGGGTATCTCTCTGCTTTTGCATTCAGATCCTTTACTGGACGTGTATGTCTGTATTTAGCCTTTTTATAGCATTTTTTTTAAAACTACCAATAAATTACATTTTACTTCTTGCATACCATAGCTGGAACTGGAGGACATAGACTATTGCATGTATCTACCATTTAGTAAGATGAATGAAGGGGGGGGGGGGGGGGGGGGGCTATACAATTGTATGTCTGTGATGGTTTATCAGAAATAAATAAATGAAATGGTATTGGATGTATTTCTTATACTGTTAAATATATATAAGATTAAACATGTAGCACATAAAGTTGATATTGCTATTAAAAAGCATGAAATCATTTCCTTTGTTAAAAAGGGAAGCGTGGCTGAGCAGGATAGGAGTTGCAGTCTTGATAGGCAGTATTTGTTCTCCCTAGTTCATAAAGATCGAGGATGATGGGAGTCGCTGTCTGCAGTTTGGATGCTCAGCTGAGAATTATGGTTGGTCCTGATGTGAGCAATATTGTGTCCATGGAGTAACCAAGGAAGCTAATCTGTTGTTCTGAAGGGCTGCAGTGATAACCTGCTGTGCTGAGCAGACATCACTTGGCCACACTGTCAGAGCTCTGGGAATTGTTGTATCAAGATATGCTGTGCTGTGCCTGCCCTGCTGATTCCTACAAATGACAGTCAGTCACTCTGTGATACAATAATAAGACATCATCACCTCCTCCACTCCCTCACATGTTAAGCCAGCCCCAGCCCCAGCTAGTGCACGCACTTATTAGCATTCACTTACCCCAGCATTGCATAACTGGACATTTATGCAAGCAGATAGTATATTCATTCCTTGAATTTACATATAATGCCAATAATGTAATCAGAATGAGCAGAGATCTCACAGAACTTGGTGGCCAGTTATCATAAACAATGGGTTAAAATGCAGATCCCTATTTTGAATGAATAACAGGACTCTAGTTAACATACAGCTTCTCAATGCAAATATGGTCTTGCATGTTGCCTGCTAAACTATTTTCACCAATTAGTCTCACATCAACTAGGAACAATGCCAAGAGATATAATGACAGGTCCAAAGATGCTGTTTTATAAGAAATGTACAGATTGGCAAGGTTTATTGGCAAGGATTGACAACTAATGTGGCTCAACAAATGGATGGGGATTGTTTTGAGATAAATGATTGCAAACAGCTAAAGAGGAAAAAAATACACATTTTGGGGGCTTGTATGAATGGATTATTGGAAATGACATCCACTTGCCACATTTGATTTTTTTTTTATCCGTCTTGCGAAGCTTTCTGTTCCCCCAAATCTGGCCATTCTCAGCTAATGTTGTTACATATGTGATTACCCAGTAGCAATCAGAAAAGTATTTTAATGTTAAGCAATTATGGTGTGATTAAGGAAATCTTTCCATTTTTTAAATTGCTCATGGTTAAAAAGCGATCGTAATTATCAGCAGAGTATAGATTTAAAGTGGAATTAACTCACATGTAGCAGAGCCATAAACGAATAATTAGAAATGTTCATTTAATTACTTTTCCAGTTTTTTTTTTGTAGGATGGCTAGGAATTTTAGTTACAACATTACTGTAAAAAGTAAACAACATGCACATAAATATATAGATAAATACAGTATATAGAGACATTGTGTACCTTTTATATAGTCTTAATATATTGTAGGGGATAATGGTTAGTGTTAGGGCAATGTCGGTGTTAAGGGTTAGTGTTTATTGGAATGTGGGGGGTAACACTATTCTGAATACCTATGCATATTTAAACAAATTAAGGTTATTTCCTGACCCCAATGCCCATTAGGTGTAAGCCCGCCTGCCACGTCAGGGCAAACCCCTTAGGTGGGTCCTACACTGACTGTTCACTTTGCTTCCTTGAGCTTCGGGCAAATATATCTCTAATGAGACAGAGAGGGGTATTTTTTAAACCCATACATACTTATTAAATCCTAATAGGGAACATATGGGGATGGGTGGCAGCACTGTAATACAAAAGTGAATACAAATACACAAAAACAAGTCCTGCACTCAAACTCCCACTACCCGTGGGTGTCAGCAATGACCATAGTACACAGCAGCCCAAATACATACAATAAAAACCTAAGAAAAATAAAGTAACTGTGTTCCCTATTAAATGTTAATAAGTATATAGGGGTTTAAAAAAAAAATACCCCTCTCTGTCTCATTAGAGATATCTTTGCCCGAAGCTGAAGCAGCAAGGTGAATTGACGTGGCAGGTGGGCTTACACCTAATGGCCATTGGAGTCACTAAATAATCTCCATTTGTTTAATTATGCATAGGGATTTGGAATAGTGTTGTGTAAGGGTTAATGTTTGGTGATAGTGTTCGTGTAGAGCAGGGTGTGTTGTAATGTGTTACGGTAATGTAGGGGTTGTTCTGTGGTGTAATGTGTAAGGGTAATTAGTTTGCATGTATACACATAACTACATGTATACCAAAAAATCAAACAGTACTTGCATTCAGTCGCACCTTAGGTGTAGTTATCTGGGTCACATCTAAAGACACAAAATCAAATAATAAAAAATACCAAAATGATACCGCACTCAAGCTTAAAGCAAATTTGTTTAAAAAGTTGGTGTATTGACACAACATAGTAATATAGGAAATAATGCTGATCTCTCCTATGTAAAGATAAGCGTATATCACAATTCAAATGGCTAGTCCACCATAGTTAAAATACAGAAAAAAAACTTAAAGTGCCAAATCACCATAAATACTATAACCATGTACAAATCGTCTAAAGTGCAAACAATTACAAATATACAATACTGCCTGCCAAGTATCCTATGCAAAAAGCAGATTACTTGGATAAATAAAGGGCACACAGATATCAGTGATCTGTGAAACAGAGTTCCTGAAGTATACTCTAAGAGTATATTGATCTGTCCCAATCCTGAGTATGTTTTTTTGCAAATCCAGTACAGAGTACTTCTTTTTGTTAAAGGTTTACAGAAGACGTTTTTTGAAATTCTGTTTCACAGAACTGACACTAACAAGCTTTTTCACTAACGTGAGAATTCCGAGCGAATGCAAAATGAATTTCAAATTTACGGTCAAAATAACCAAACTGGAAAAATTCTCTAAGTCAACTATGGTTTCAGCTTGGCTGGTCTGACCTTGAAGGAACACACCATTGTCCATATTAGAAAAAAATGTAAATCACTGTTTAGTAAAAGCTTTTCCTCCCGCACCCTGATTCTTCTCCTGAAACGGTCATCAAATCAAAACACTAAGCCCTCAATGAATACTATCCTAACAAACTACTTTTCTACCCTACCCTTACCTTTTGTGTCACTTTACCCCACTTAGCATGTAAGCTCATTGAGCAGGTCCCTCAATCCATCTGTTCCTGTGCATCAAACTTGTCTGGTTACAAAAACGTGTTTGTTAGTCCACCCGTTGTACAGCACTGCCTACTGAATTTGTTTGAACTTTATAAATAACAAAGTAGTTTGCAGCATGTCCATAGTTCCCTATTTAACAATGATAAAGTACTTGTTGAGTTTTATAAATAAGGCAGAGTAATACAACACTCGGTGCATTGTTTGAAGCAATAACAGTATCATTTACGTTCCCTCTGATAGAGTTAGAAGACTCTTTATAGTCAAATCATCTATTACTCTAGAAAGACACGTTAAGGCGAGAATGATTGTTTAAAACACAGACAATTCTCCTTGCAATGTGGAGAACATTTGGAAATATTGGGATTGTGGATTGGGATGTGGAATGACAATGAATACCTCTAAACATATTCAGATGTGAAATTGAGTAAATGTGCACCATAATGAAAAATGACATGTCAACGGGAGAAAGCTGAATGGATTTGAGATTGGGGGTTCTGCAAGCAACATTTTTATGTGTAGAAATTGGTGCAGAAGATGGTGATTGATTTGTCGAAACTAACTTTGCTTGTAGAAACTTTTAAAACAAAAGATTTGTGTGACAATGTATGTTTCATAATCAAAACGCGGGGAACTATTCTGCTAAATAGCATGTTCATCTTATATCTACGTGACTTATTGGAATTGTATATTCACTCTAGAAGTTTACTGACAGATTGTTTTTTTTGGTTTTTTTTTGTAAATGATGCTTTCTGGAAAAAAATCACCCATCTCAAATTAGAAGGCTGATGTTTTTTTTTTGGATCCAAAATTTGTGGACAGTTAAAACTAGATTTCAGAATGAATCAGGAATGTTTTCGTAAACTTCCCCCCGTGATAGGGATCATCTCAATTTGTAACTTCAAGCATATGTCTGGACAGTTCTGCTTTGCAAGGTATACAATGAGTTACATGTAAGGCACCCATATGCAGCGTAGATGTGATCATAGAAATGTATAAACATGGAGAAAGCAAGCTGTCAAATTATCATAGTTAGCAGTTATGTGAAGCCTTTTCAATTTATGTTATAAGTGGAATTTTATGTGTCTGTGCTAATGTGGTGACTATTGGTTCAGTCTTGTGTATTGTGCATGGTATAGGTGCACTCCAGTGATTTTGAGAACTCTAACAATGTTTATTTATTTATTTTAAACAAATAAACCATATTTCTAACAAGCAGTCAAATGTGACACTCCACAAACCCATTGCCAGTTCAGGTATTTCCAGTGCTCCAGCTCAAGCACACCTGGTGCATCTAATCAAGCCTTTGACTGTTGATAGGATTGCTAGATAAGAGATATATGTATCCTTAATTTGAAATGGGTAGGAGGAGAGTAGTCTGACCTTGTTGTGTGCTTTTATATTTAGTGTGAGAGCTTTAGTCTTATCCATATTGAGTTTGTATCCGGATAGTTTGGAATATTCTGCAAGAAGATTTAGTAATGAGGGCAAAGTATTGAGGGGATTTTTGATCATAAGAAGGAGGTCGTTGGGATGTATGCCTGTAAACCAACAGTGATGACAATGATGGATTGTGTGGATTGAATGAGCTGGAGCAGTAGTTCCAGCGAAAGTCTAAGATGATAGGGGAGAGTGGAAACCCTTGTCTTGTGCCATTATAAATAAGAAAAGATGGGGGATTTGCATTGGGGATTTAGGAGATTGGCTGTTGGCTCTGAGTAGATGACCCTCAAGGCATCAAAGAAGGATGTGGGGAAGCTGAATTTTTCTAGACTTGGAAAAAGAAACAGCCATAGAGTCTGTTGAGGGTCTTTTCGGCATCAAGAGACAGTTTTGAACAATAGTCATTTTAATGACCTAATTGTAACTCATATTGTTTATTTCATATGTGTGTGTGTCACTCTCTGTGACATCATTGTACACCACTGTAAGAGATTATGTAAGAGATGATGTCAGGAGTGCCAGAAACACTTGGCAATGGGTGGAGTCAGATGTATTCTTGAGCACTTTAAGCTGTAAGCATACACCGTAACCTGCACGTCAGCCCTCACTTTGGTGGAGTGTCACAAGAGACCAGGTTCTTTTGGTGAGTTAACATACAAAATTAGGCATTCATGTTGGCATAACTCTGCGTTGGCAGAAGTTTGGTTGCTTTCCTGTTTATTGAAGATCATTTTATTTATTTATTTTTAAACACCGGCATCAGGTCTTTAGAATGTGCAATTGTTTAAGTCAGAATAACAGAAGTTTACAACCTTGTATCTTAAACTCAAAGAACCAACAGCTCCAGAAGTTACGTCTAATCCAAGGTTCGGTTGATAATGCCTTTTATTAAACCGTCAGTCTAAGCAATAAAAGTACTTCTTAATGCAGTGATTTTGGTAAATGGATTGTGGCCCCTGAAGTCTTACTGCTTTTCTGCTGTTTAGGAGTTAAAATACGTTATTTGCAGCCCTTACAATACTTTCCCTGATTGTCACTCACACTGCCTTACTGCACAAATCCTGAAAAGACAGATCGATTTAACCCTAATATTCAGCTTCAGTATAAACATTTACTTTATGACATGCAAGGGTGGAGGGGGGAGTGAATTTTACCTACATGATGAATTCACTGCCCTGTTAACTGTTAATGCTGGTAATGCCCTCCAGCATCATCTGGATAACAACAGAGAACAGAGTACCGGTTTGGGATCCTTTACTCTGCAACATTATTGTTTTTATTTTTTTCATAAAATTTGCAACATATCCAGTATGTATTATTGAATATTGTTATATTTTTAATATATATTTTTACGCCTATTTTTATAGCCTCTAGATATGTTTGGAGTATATTCATGAAACTGTTATTTGAGTTGGTGTTTTTTATCATAAACATGCACAGCACATAATGGTAGGATGAACGACCAGAGAATATGAGAATTTAACTTAATTTGTTTTGCTCTTGTGTAAATAGTGTATATTCAGAAATAGTCACATTTGTTGTTTCAAAAACAAAGTAATCAGACACAAGACCTTAACCCCTTAAGGACACATGACGTGTGTGACATGTCATGATTCCCTTTTATTCCAGAAGTTTGGTCCTTAAGGGGTTAAATAGAAGACAACTATGACAAGTTGATCTCATAATAAGGCACGCCTGTGCATATGCCCATAATATCATGTTATATTATGCTCCCTTTGCCCACAATGCAAAGCATTTGATTAGACACTGCCCAGTATAAACAAGGACATTTGGGCAGCTTGACTGCAGAAGCAAGTAAAACAGATAACAGAGTACATGTATCTTTGTAACCTTCTATTAGAGGCGCACTATAGGCATCCAGACCAGTTCATCTCATTGATGTGGACTGGGTGCAGTGTTCCTATTACCTTACCTCTGCGATATATAATATCATTGCAGTTTTAGAGAAACATGAGTTCATCCAGCGCATTCTAGCATTCTAAAAACCTTTTCAATGCTTTCCACTGGGGAGCCCTAATGCACAAACAGCGCTCACCACAAATGTGCATTAGATACCTGGATCATTGTGACGTCGTATGAGTTAAGTAAAAAAAAAATTGTGGTGGCAGAGGGACACTATACAGTAAAAGCCAAATTGTTATGCCGTGCACACGTCTATTAAATACTTTACACCATATGTGGCTAAGGTGCTGGTCCATGCCACTGTCCTCTGTCGCCTTGACTACTGCAATCCGCTTCTCACTGGCCTTACGTGCTCCCAACCTGCCCCATTGCAGTCTATAATGAATGCGGTGGCGAGGCTCATCTTCTTGTCCGCCCACACCTCCCATGCATCATCCTTCTGTCAGTCCCTGCATTGGTTTCCCGTAAGATATAGGGCTCAAAATAAAATTCTGGTTCTTGCTTTCAAATATCTACATAATGCTACTCCCACCTATCATCCCTAATACACAAGTATGTACATCTAGGCCCCTACGCTCTGCCAAAAACCTTTGTCTATTTTCTGTTCGTACTCCCACCGCTGATGCTCATATCCATCACTTCTGTAGGGCTGCTCCGGTCCTGTGGGACTCCCTTCCCTTTTCCCTTAGACACTCACCCAGTCTCCACTCCTTCAAAAAATAATTAAATCTCACTTTTATCACAAAAGCATATCAATTAAACTGTTAATGGCTCCAAAAAAAAACCCACACTAAGTCTTCATTGAATCCTATTCTACTAATCTACTTCCCCAATACTATCCTTACCTTTTTATGTCACTTTACCCCACTTCCTCTAGCATGTAAGCTCATTGAGCAGGGCCCTCAACCCCTCTGTTTCTCTGCGTCAAACTTTTCTGGTTACAATGACATGTTTCTTAGTCCACCCACTGTAAAGTGCTGCAGAATCTGTTGGCGCTATAGAAATAAAATAATACTAATAATAATACTGCAAAGACGTGTGAGTTCTTTATGGGAATATGAAAAGCCTAGTTTTAAAGTGTGTTGATTTCTCGTTAACCCCTTAAGGACCAAACTTCTGGTATAAAAGAGAATCATGACATGTCACACATGTCATGTGTTCTTAAGGGGTTAAATCATTATTTGGATCTCACTAGTAGGAATGGTTCCAGTCTTTGATGCTGCAAAAACAAGGGTACAAAATGAATCCCACTGGGAAAACTAATAGAATAAAGCAAAATATAATAATAGAATATATATATATATATATATATATATATATATTCTATTATTATATTTTGCTTTATTAGGTATATATTATAGGTATATATTTAAGTCAGCAACTTCCACATGATCTCTGAGATCCAGTACTTGCTTGCTGCTGTTTTTGCGGTGCTGTCGACACATACACTTGAACTTTAGGAACATATTGAACATGAGTCTGCAACTATGATACTGATGCTGGTTTTAATCCTCATTGGATAATCAATTGGTGAAACTAAACTGGACTCTTGGTGGAGTATGCTATCTGGTAGGTAGTGTCTCATTTAGTTAGCTATTATGCTGTGTGCATAGCCCCATCTTTAAGGTATGGAGATGGATCATAGCGCTGAGAGGGAACTTCATGTTAGTGTCTCTCTTCTGAGCTGAACTTCCAACTGGCTACAAACGCGGATAATTTAGCATTTTTTGCATTATCTAATTTCTAATTCTCCTATTGTAATTGTTTTTTTTAAATCCAGTGTATTTCCCAAAGACTATGTTTGGCTGTTATCTGTCTCAGTGTAAACATCAAAAGGAAACGTTATGCCCAAAATGCATATGCACACTTTTTAATGCAAATAATCAGTCAATGCAAAAATATTTTACGTAAATTTGCACAAATATGCCCTTAGCCCTAAAAACCTACCCATCATTAGCTTTAGACCTGGTCTGAAACTAATGAAGATCCAGCCCGTCTTACCCAACACTTCTTTGTTAGTGCTTGACTATGTCCATAGAGATTGCGGATGAAGGGAATGCCCATTCCAAAACATTCTACCAA
Organism: Pelobates fuscus; assembly: GCF_036172605.1. Classification (NCBI taxonomy): domain Eukaryota; kingdom Metazoa; phylum Chordata; class Amphibia; order Anura; family Pelobatidae; genus Pelobates; species Pelobates fuscus. Next base: position 458,724,007 of record NC_086317.1, read on the forward strand.
TATGGGTGATTTTATTGAGATTTAGGGATTCTTATGAAAAAAATAAATCATACTTTTGGTCTGTGTTAATTTAAGTTAAAATTACAATTTGCTAAATAAAGCTGTTGTGGACTGCAGAAGCTGTTCAGCAAGTGATTGCCATACTATCCTGTTACATCACATTCCACCACCTTCAGCCAAAATCACTGTGATAGGATTGATATGAGTTGTAGGCCATGGGCATCATGTGATTACAAATTCAAAAATTCTCTCCTCCAGTCTGAAGCCTGTACATTGATAAATACTTTAAACACTGCCCAGATTTTGGTGTCTGAATGCTCCCAAATGACACTGGATTATTTTTGGTAATCCAGACAGGAGAAGTATATATTTAAAGTAACACTACAGTGTTTGGAATATAAACATGTATTGTTAATACTGTAGTCCTGGAGTAGCAATTTAGATTGCTGGCCCTCCTCTAATTGCATTGAAAAGGTGATTTATTTAATCTTTTCTCAAACACTGCATGGGTCTTGCTTTGGCTGGCCTCACCTTGACAATCTCAACATGAGTTGAGAAAGTATTTGGAGGCTATTGCACATGCACAGCAAACACTACGCAAGTGAACATCTCTTTAATAGAGATACATTGAATCAATCCATCTATATGGGGAGCATTTAGTCTCCATGCAGAGTGTACTAGGAAGCACCTCTAGTGGCCGTCTGAGTAAGTGTCAGAGATGTTTCTGGGGAGCAAGGTAAGCACTGCCTTTTCTCTGAAAATGCAGACTTTAGATTTAAAAACCGGCAGGGACAGACTATAGATCATCAAAATTACTACATTAAGCTGTAGTGGTTCTGGTGACTATAGTGTCCCTTTAAAATATTTTATTAGCTATTTTGTTTTTATCTGCATGCTAAAAGACGCATTGCATATTACATTTGTTTTTTATTTTTTATTTTAACTATTCTCTGATGCTTGTGTGTGCGTGTCTGTATAATTTGGATCAAGCTATCTGTATGCATATCTATCCACTCCATAAACTATAATTTTGTGTTCCGTTGTACTGCTGATGTCTTAGTGACAGCATATACTCAGTTAAAATTACACAGTTACTTCAAATTAGTATCATTATACAAAAATAAAGTATATTTCGTTTTTATAACAAGCCTGTTTATCATCTTCATAATATTTACAATACAAAAACATTTTTTTCTTTACTTAAATGAACATTCTAAAACTGTTTTAAAATAGTTTGACTTCTTACCTGGGTCGGTCAAGCTTCACTCCCTGCCTCCACTACTACAGACAAAGAGCCAGAAACTCTGTCTCTGCTAAGTCTTGCACTTTAGGACTGCAGCTTGTTGGCTCAGCTAATGCCTGCCAGGCAGGGTGAGTCCACTACAATGAAAGGCATTTGAAATGTATTTGACTTAGTTTTAATCAACCTCAGATTTTACAATACTTTTATACATTTAGAAACAAGGAAATTCAAAGGCAGATTGGACCTCAGCTAGCAAATGATGACGATGCCTCCTGTATCCAAGTGAAGAGCAGGGTAAACTAAGTTGGGGAGATTGAACTTGAGGAAGGTTATTTTTTTCTTCAAGGGCAGGGACATGGTGGGTGTTGGGCATTCAGAATGTTCCTTAAAAATGAAAACACTCACTTTGGACGGTGGTCAGTAGACATGACAATAGCTGCTAGGCAACCAGACATAGAGGTTTAGTCACATCCCAGTACCTTAGAGGATCATTAGTAGAAGGTAAAGCATGTTCAGACAGGTATATATTGACCATTTCAAAGCCATTACTCTCCCTCCGGCTTCTTGCTGAGTCATTTTATCTTCCTAACTGCCAACAGCAGTAAGCCGAAACTTAACTGCTCCACTCTGCTGTGTTGGGGTTGTGGTGCCAGCATAGCTGCTGGGAGTAGTAGACAATGACAACATGGTAAATCCATGGTTGGGACAGCCGACAAACCTCCTGCAACACAAAAGTATGCCTTGCACCTTTGTGTTGGCTTTCTGAATTGCACCATTCACTTCAAAATGTAGGTTGTGTGCTGAACAGTGCACATCTACAAAGGAAACATCTTGAAGAGCTCTGGCCAAATTAGCAGCTTCGTCAGTGACCATAAACCCATTGTGCAGACAATTGCCTGCCTGCTCTTCCAATCAATTTTACACAATTCATCTGATTGCATGCAAGTTGTTTGCTGAAGTGTGCTTTTTATCCATCACTTCAGAATGTATCACTTCCACTCCCTTTCTGGCATGCAGCTAAGGTTTGCCTTCCTCCACTGCCACCACCATGCCCAAGCTCCAGTGTGCTGTCATGGAGAGGAAGGCATGCTAGTCACTAGCTGCAATCCATACATCTGTGGTTAAGTGCACCCACTAACCCACAGCCTTATCCAACTGCTCCTTCAGTAGTAGCAAGTATAAATAGCACAGTGATGAGAGTATTTTCTTGCTGAATGTAAAACACAAGGAAAGATATTGTGGAGCATAAGCCTACAGACTAGAGCTTCTACAGTGGAATAATAGGTAAGGAGGGTGGAGATTACAATGTACATGGAGGATATTCATATGGGCATTTTTAGTGAGTAGGAATAGGTATGAGAACATATGGCCACCTTCGCTTAAGGTGCTTAGGCAACTCCCTCTTGATAGACTCTACTGCTCACATATAAAGAGCATATTTTAGATTGTGGGTTCTCTTAGAAGAGTAAGGTTTTTTTTCAAAAAAAGTGTCGCTAACAAACAAGTACACCCAAGTTTGAGAAGATAAGCACGATAATGTAAGAACTGCAATACATGTTATATGTGGACCCACAGCTATAAATGCATGTACTGTGTAAGGCTTACCTGGTTACCAAGATGTAATGCAACGATACGCCGAAAATAAAGAATAAAAAAAAAAAAAAAAAAAAGAAGAGTAAGGGTTTATACAATGCTTACCAAATTGTAATTTTTTTAAAATCTAGATTATGCGTACGTTTCGTAAAACTCCAAGAAATCATGTTAGAACTTCAACAAATGATTATCTGACTTGATACATCTGTCTTAGGAATCAGGCAAAAGACATGTCCCTTTAGAGCCACTACTATGTATTTATATATTTAACTATTCATATATGCACTGTTTTTACTTGTTCATTCATATTGTACTCTTTTGTCTTTTAATAAGATGACTTTAATTTTCATTTTCTTATATTGTATCATTAACCAGTATTTCAGTACTTTGGTTTTCAACAGCGTTCGGAACGCAATTTATCCTAAATGTGCGAAAAAAAGGTTGATGTTTTAGCGTCTACTATTTGCTACATTCTGTACTACTCGACTTTTCACTCCATGTTTAAAATAAAATCGAAAAAGCAAGATTTAATTTCTTTATTTTCTATGACATAAACTTGAAGGAGCGTATAGGATTACTTTGTTACAGTGAGTGTTGGCCCATGTAAAACATTAAATTCACTACATGCAGCATCTCAAACAATATTTGTTTTTTGTTGAATTTAACAGAAACTCATAATAAAAACAGAAACGGTTTTATGTGAAAACTAGGAATTAAATCCCGGCTCCCACAGTGAAAAATAAAACATTTACCTACAACCAAAGCTCTGTTCCAATATCAGCTCTGTGTGTCTGCTGATAATATATCATTCAATACCAGCACTGTGTATGTCCGTTGAAGCATGCTACCAGGCTGTCTCCATTATTTTTTACACTGTTTCGCTTATAATTCCTGCTCTTTCTTTTCTCCGCAAATATATTGAAATTATCACATTTATTTTCCAATGCATGTATGTATATCGTCTTATTATATTCTGTGAATGATCTTATTGAGACTTGAACAATCTACATTCATTATATTATTTTCTCTTACTGAGTTTGTTTGGAATGAACAGGTTTACTTACTTATGTGTTGGTCAGTGTGATAGAAACAATTCACTGTGTGTGACATCTCAAACAATGTTTGTTTTTGTCTAATTTAACAAACCTCATACAATAGCTCCAGGTATGGTTCCATTATTGCCCTGTCCTTTATCCTCAAGTATTTTTCCTGTTCTCACAAGTGTATTTGAATAATTTAATAATAATTTATTGTATCAGAGCAGAAAATGAATCTAAACTATTTCCTGCATGCTGGATAATATAAAATGATACGATCTTAACCATCTCATTACCAAAGGTGTGCTACTTACATTGATTTGTAATGTGCTGTTCATATCTCTGGCACCAAAAATGTTAAACAAATGACCGACTTTGGGGGGGAACAGGGGCTGAGTGGTGTGGGTGGTCTGTGGAGTGTAGAGGTGACAACAGGGTAAACTGTTGCAGATAGAATCTCATAGGCACCTCGAAGGCAGATGACAGGTTGCCAGGGGACTACGAGAGATAGGTGGTGACGGATGGAGATGGGAGGGAAGGTTGGTACTTGTATATAGTTTTACAGAAAATTGTATACCTGGTATTTTGATTGGAAGTTTGAGAAGCCTATGTATTCCTATGGTAGAGGGCTTGATACCCACATCATTGATATCCTGTGGTGGTGGAGTGGCGGTGGGGACTTGCAGGTGTCCCCTCCTTGTTACATCAAGCCTATTTCTAATGAAACATGTTTTATTTTAGATCAGGTGTCTGACCATGTGTGTGTATCAAAGAGAGTACAGCAGGATGCAAGAAGATTGGAAGAAGGCAGTCTTAATTTTCAGCAATGTTCTTCTAGGAAACATTGGGTCTTGGCATTCATGTGGATGGTACTTTGATATGTACCTCATACCTAGGTATTGTTGCAGACCACGTACACCCCTCCATGGCAAGTGGACTATTCAGCAGGATAATGCAACTTGCCACACTGATAAAAACTGTTCAGGAATGGTTTGAGGAACATAATGAGTTTAAGGTGTTGCCTTGGCCTCCAAATTCTCCAGATCTCAATCTGATTGACCATCTGTGGGATCGTCTAGAAATATAAATTCAATCAATGAAAGGCCCACCTCACAACTTACAGGACTTAAAGGATCTGATGCTAATGTCTTGGTGCCAGATACCAGAGAACACGGTCGAGGTCTTGTGGAGTCCATGCCTTAATGCATCAGATCTGTTTTGGCAGCATGGGGGGGGGGGGGGGGGGCAGGGGAAGGGGGATACCTACACGATATTAGTCAGGTGGTTTTAATGTTGTGGATGATCAGTGCATGGTCTGTAAGGAGATTCATTCTTTCTTTCTTAACCTATCTGTGGTTGTGTAAAATATTTGAAACTTGGCCCTTGCATTAAATATTATGCTTTGCTTCATATACAGATTTAAAAATGAATGTGAGCAAGATAAATTATGATAAAGATTTTTTTAAACTTTCTTTGCAATGATCCAGAGAAACTAATTTTCTTTATTTAGGTCCATTTTCTAAAATAAGTTAAATACTCCCTTTTTTTCTTTTTTTAAATCTTTATTTATAGTTGCATGCATGTCAATTGATTACAACATACTTGTATAGGTATACAGTTAAGTACAGCTTGACAGTGGGACAGATACACAAGGGTCAGTGAAATATTGCGTACAGAGTTACATAAGAAGGGACTAGCGAGAGTAAACATGAACATTTATGGTTGTATGACCTTTATTATACAGTAGTTTGGCGTCTTGGTTTTCTAGTACTGGCATAATAGATCTCTGTCGGAGTTGTGGCTTCGGTCTGTAGTCCGTATCAGATACCGGTTGACATCCACATGTTCCCTTTTCGTGATCTCTGTGTGCCCACCAGATCTATATATTTGTGGTCCGTAGCCTTACATCTTTATCCTATCTACCCTATATAAACATGAACATTTTTATGAAATGACCCGATGGTAGGTCGGGCTGAAAGATAGGAAAGTTTTTAAGAGAAGTGAAGAAAGGGAAGAGGGGGAAAGGGGTAGGACGGGGTGGCGTCTGTGTAGTTTTGACGTTAACCAGGATGGGGTGGCCGGCACCGGCGGCCACTACCAGGAGTTTGCAAAGGTGAAAAACAGTATGATCCGTGGCGCTGTAAGAAGCGGCTAAGACACACTTGATGGGAATAATCACTAAATCCCACAATACAAAAGTGAAAACAAGATGAAATAGTGTGCAGCGCTAATTGTAAATACCACAAAATGAAATACAATACATGCACTGTGGTGGTGTATATATCCAATCAAAACACACATAAATATACCCCAAGTATATACAGGATCAGATGGTAGCCAGAAGTCAAATATGGTAAAATTCTGTAGTATATCCCATTTCTGAAACTCTGTATTGGGTGATGGTGTTAATAGATGGTAATCCCAAAGGTGTTGCTTTGTTTGAAGGTTGTTCCTCAAAGTAAATAGTGTAGAACAGGCACACCAATTAGATATTCAATATAAACATTTATTTGTAGAAAAATATAAAAATCTTACATTCAAGTAATAGTGATGCCGTTCACAGGTAGATACCATAAGCACAACACGTTTCGACGAACTAGGTCGTCTTCCTCAGGTGCAACAGTACATTACAAGCTTCAAATGCATTTAAATGAAAAATAGCGCGGGAAACGGGTACTTCCAACCCGCCCCCTTCGCCCAACAACCAATCAACAGTGGATTTGCTCGTTCCCCTTTTTGATCCTCTATGATTCCTGTAGTCGCGGCTGTTTTACTTCCGGTTTTCGGTGCTTTGCGTCGGCCGGGTTCACTTCCATGTTTTTTGTGTTCCACGGGTGGCCAATCATATTCTCTATGCGTTCCACAGGTCGTAGATACAGTCTCTGAATGTAAAAGCTGTAGTAATCGCAGCTCAGTCCATATAAGTTCATAACAAAAAGTCCATGGGTAAAATCTTACATTCAAGTAATAGTGATGCCGTTCACAGGTAGATACCATAAGCACAACGCGTTTCGACGAACTAGGTCGTCTTCCTCAGGTGCAACAGTACATTACAAGCTTCAAATGCATTTAAATGAAAAATAGCGCGGGAAACGGTGGTCATCATGATCAGGGAATTTTATGTAGAGGAAATTTTTAATCAACTTAAAGAGGAGACCACATATGGCAAACTTTCTACCAACCCAGAACCCAATATCAAAAAAGCTCTTAATACATTCTTGAACCAAGGAGTGGAGGAAGGTGTCTTGAATCAGGACGAATATAAATTCTTAAATATGGATAAGTCTGTTTCCCAGTAATTTATATTCTGCCCAAGATGCACAAAGACCCGGTACATCCCCCAGGTCGACCTATAGTGGCAGGGGTGGATTCGCTTCTTTCACCTCTGTCCCACTATATAGATACTTTCTTGCAACCTATAGTGGTCAGTACTCGTGCGTACTTGAAAGATTCTATTCACGTTCTCCAAACACTACAGGAGATCACTTGGTTAGAAGAATATTTTGTAGTGACCAGTGATGTTAGTAGTTTATACACTGTTATAGAACACCAGAAAGGTTGTGAAGCAGTGGAATTTTTCTTGAGAAAAACTGAATCCTTTAAGGAACAACAGATTGAATTCATTATTGGGGGAATTTCTATGATTTTACAGAATAATTTTTTTGGTTTGAGGATAATTTTTATATTCAAAGGAGGGGTAGCGCCATGGGGACCAAGTTTGCGCTCAGCTATGCCAATCTGTTTATGGCATACTGGGAAGACTCTTACGTGTATGCGGAGCATGGCTGGAGCGTGAACTTGGTCCTCTATAGGCGGTACATAGACGATATCTTCCTTATTTGGAAGGGTGATCTACCCTCTCTTAATTATTTTCTGGCCCATCTCAACGCCAATTCTTGGGGCATAAAACTTACCTCTCAGATCAGTAACCAAGAAATTCATTTCTTGGATCTAAGGATTTTCATTAAAAATAATAAAATCATGACAAGAACTTACTTCAAAACTGTTGACGTGAACAGCTATATTAACTGCGACAGCTGTCATTTTAAGCCGTGGCTCTCTAATGTCCCTAAGGGTCAATTCATCAGACTTAAACGCAATTGCACTGAGGAGGATATGTTTTTAGACCAATCCGAATTTTGAAAGAAACAGTTCATTCAAAAAGGTTATGAGAGAGATGCCATAGAAAAACAATTTAAAGTAGTACACACTAAGCCTAGAGAAGAATTCCTAACCTATAAAAAGAGGAATAAGGATACTAGAGAAGAAAGAATTTCCTTTATCTGTGATTTTAATTCTCAGAGCCACTTATTTCATAAAATTTTAAAAAAGCATTGGCACATTTTAAAACAAAATGAGGACTTGCACTCTTTTATAGGAGATAAACCATGGGTAATATATAGAGGCGCTAATAATTGTAAAAATATTTTAACCCATAGCTATATACCTAAAGAAATGGGGTCAAATAAAGATGTGCATGGAAATACCCTTAGTGGTTTTTATAATTGTGGAAATTGCAGGGCTTGCAAAATCAGTAGAATTTTAACTAGAAAAACAGAAAAATTCCAGTCTAACACAACTAAAAAGGAATATAGTGTCAAAGAATTCATAACCTGTAGTTCCAATAACATTATCTATTTATTAACATGTATATGTGGTTTGCAATACGTGGGGCGAACGACCATTTAAAATTAGAATCGGTGAACATCTAAGAAATATACAGAATGGGTTTTTTTTTTTTGACAATCTTTATTTTCAAGATTCAAACATATACATTACATGTGAACAGGGTTAGCTGAAGGGTACATCTATCATTAGAGACACATAAGTAAAACTCCGGTGTGTGGCATAGGGGTTTACATCATAGCAGAGTTACAGCAAAAATGAGCCCCATACGGAGCCTTTTAGATAAACATAGGAAGCAACTGATAGGCAGGCTGGTTAGTGCATCTGCAGGGAGCCACAGAAGTCTGCTTGTGGTCCGGAGTATGTAATATAAGACAGATGTGGGGACTTCAAGTCATTGGTGCGTACATAGGTAAATCAAGGGTGGGGTGTAGAATACAAAAAGAGTTTAGGGCAAGAATCTGCCAACGTTAGGGAGTTTCCGTTAGGTCTAGTAGCTGACAACAATAAAATCAGGTAAGAATCACATGTGGGGTCACTCGGCTCAGTTGTAATGTGAGTCGTGAACTCCTTTTACGTGAGTGCAAACTGTGACAGTCAGCGAACGGGGCATGGGGTACCAAATGATGGGATAGAGGTATGCGCCTATGTCCCGATACCAAGTCGGGAGGCGGCTACGGAGCAGTCTGGCGGTTATGGGTAGGGGTCGTCAGTCCCAGCGGTCAAGGAGTCTGGGTAAGTCAGAGTCCGTCCAGTCGGCGAACTAACGTGAGGGAGGCCGTACAGACCAGGATGTGAGGGGTCAACAGTTCTGTGTCCGAGGTCTGGGTATGAGTGACAGGTGTCCAGGGCAAAGCAAGGTGTGGGCGGCATATGGTCGGTATTTCAATGCAGGTGAGCGGGGGGGGGGAGGGGAGGAGAGGGGGGGGGGGACGAGGGGGGGGGGGAGGAGGATCCACGGTTCCCGGTCCCGTCCATCATGAGGTACCACAGCCATGGCATCCAGGCGCGGTCGCACTTCTCCAATCTGCCCTGTAGGGCAGCCGTGAGTGATTCCATGTGGTGTATCTCCCCTACTTTGTCTAGCCACCGCTGGAAAGTGGGTGCGCCCTTTTGTCTCCACTGGGTGGGAATCAATACTAAGGCTGCAGTCAGGAGGTGTCTGACCAGGGATTTCTTGTAGGCCGAGATAGACATGTCCGTGTGGTGTAATAGCATGGTGAGAGGGTGAAAGGGGAGGGTGATGTCTGTTATGAGACGGATGGCTTCTCTGATTTGCGTCCAAAAAGGCACAATATCGGGGCAAGCCCACCAAATGTGGAGGAAGGAACCGTCCTCGCTACCGCATCTCCAGCATTCCTTAGGGGATCCCGGGTCTATACGGTGTACAACGTCAGGGGTTCTATACCAGCGCGTGAGGATCTTAAAGCCTGTTTCCTGAACCTTAGAGCTGATGGAGGTTTTGTGTGTTAGCGCAAAAATCTTGTCCCATTCCCGGTCCGTGAGTGTGGTCCCTGTTTCCTCTTCCCATTTAGCTATATATCTAGGGTGTGTCTGGTGTTCGCTATCAAGCAATGTCGCGTATAGCAATGATATTCCCTTGTCCGGGTGGGTTCGGGCGGTGCACATTGACTCAAACTGTGTGGGGGGTCTGTGTAGGCACATTTTGTTCGAAAAGGCGTTATAGTAGGCCCTTATCTGAGCATAGTGGAAGTGATCTAGACCTGTGGGGGTCTTGTCTCCCAGGATGGCCGTAAGGGGTAGAAGTCGGTGTCCCTGTAGGAGCTGTCGGAAGCTAAGCCAGTCGGAGTCGGTGAAGGAGCGCAGGTCTGCTGGCGTGAGACCTCCACCCACCCCCGGGTTGTGGGTAATGGGTGTAAGGGGGCTGTCGGTGGTGGTGAGCTGGCGTGTATACCGTAGTGAGCACCATACTCGCAATGTGGCGTCGATCAGAGGGTTGCCCGTTTGTAGCGATGTTAAAGTGAGAGAGCTGAGCCACAGGCGGGATGGGAGAGCGCCCCCCGCCCGTGCCTGTTCAATGGGGACCCACTGCTTAGCTGTGGGGTGGGCGTGCCAGTCTATCACCCTGAGCAGATGTGTCGCGTGGTAGTACCCTTGAGGGGAAGGGAGGCCTGCGCCTCCTTTGCGTTTGGGGCGTTCTAATAGTGCTCTGCTAATCCTGCTTGCCTTCCCATTCCATACAAACTGCCGTATGGCTGTGTTTAGCGATTGAAAGTATGACTTGGGGATAGTGATGGGGATAGCCTGGAACAGGTACAGGAGACGCGGGAGTATATTCATTTTTACAACGTTGATTCGTCCGAACCAGGAGACATAAAGATTCCTCCATCGTTGCAGGTCTGACTGTATCACCGCGAGTATGGCGAGGAAGTTCAGTCGAAACAGGGATGATAGGTCGCTGGGCAGCCATACGCCTAGATATTTAAGTTTGGAGTCACACCACGAGAAACGGAACTGGGATTTTAAGTGGGCGACCCTCTCAGCTGCGAGGGATATCGGTAGGGCTTCCGATTTGCTCATGTTGAGTTTCAGATTGGATATGTCGCCAAAGGTCCTGAAGGCACGGAGGAGGTTGGGGAAAGAGATCGTGGGGTTGTCTAAAAAGAATAACATATCATCTGCGTAGGCCGCTACTTTATGTTCCGTATGGTGGAGTCGGTATCCGCTGATACCCCCATCCCGTCTGACCGCCTCTAGAAAAGGTTCCAGAGTGAGGGCAAACAGGAGGGGGGACAGGGGACACCCTTGTCTAGTTCCGTTCCGGATGGAAAAGGGGGCCGAGAGAGCGCCGTTCACCCGAATGCGGGCCGTAGGGTCTGTATATAGGGAGAGGATCCATGAGCGGATATTGGGGCCAAATTGCATATGGCGAAGGGTGGCTTCGAGGTATAGCCAATCTACCCGGTCGAAGGCCTTCTCTGCATCTGTGGAGACCAGGATTAGGTTCTTCTTCATCGACCGGGCAGAATGGATCATGTGTAGGGCCCGGATAGTGTTATCACGCGCCTCACGTCCCGGGATGAATCCCACCTGATCCGGGTGGATAAGGGTGGGGAGAGCTTGGGAAAGTCTCATGGCTATGGCCTTGGCGAAGAGCTTGAGGTCTGCGTTAAGGAGGGAGATCGGTCTGTAGCTCCCGCATTCAGCGGGATCTTTGCCCTCCTTTGGAATGACCGTCACGGTGGCGCGTAAAGTATCTGTTGGGAACCGACCCTCTTCTAGTAGAGAGTTGAAGCCTAGTACCAGGCGTGGGAGCAGCACGTCCCCGAACCTGCGCAGGTACGAGACGGGTAAACCGTCCGGGCCTGGGGCCCTGTGGGTTTTAGATCGTTTAAGCGCAGCGGCCAACTCTGCCACTGTGAGTGGTTGTTCTAGTTCCTCAGCCAGGCCTTCTGGTAGCGTGCGGCCTACGTGTTCCGTAAGGAAGTTCTCTATGTTGCGCAAGTGTTGGGGCGCATCAGTACGTCGGGTGGAGTTATCGATGTTGTAGAGCTCTTCATAGAAGAGCCTAAAAGTCTGTAGTATATCAGTCGGTGTCCTTTTCATTGTCCCGTCCCGTCCCTTGACCTGGTGTATGTGGTGTTGTCTCTGTCTCTGTTTCAGGGTGCGTGCCAGTGTCCTACCGCATTTGTCTGAAAACTCGTAGAAATGTCTGTTGGATTTGCGAATGGTGAGTAATAAGTTCTGGGATAGGAGGTCTTTAAGCCGTCTTCGCGCGTCTGTGAGGTGGCGGTAGATATCGTCTGTGTGGTCAGTCTTGTGTCGTAACTCAAGGGAAGCTATTTCGCGTGTCAGGTCTTGTATCTTAGCGGTATGTTCCCTCTTCCGCTGGGTGCATAGACTAATCAGGTGTCCCCGTATGACGCATTTATGTGCCTCCCATACAGTGAGGGGGGCGACGTCCGGTGTGTCGTTTTCGTCAAAATATTGGGTCAGTATTTGGGCTACGCGTGTGGTAGTTTCGTTGTCCGTCAGTACGTTCTCGTTAAGTCTCCAGTGGCGTTCACTGGGTTTAAAAAGCGGTGATTTGAGGGTTAATTGTGACCGGTGCGTGGTCTGAGTCATGTTGTATGCCAATGGAGGAGTCCATTAGGAAGGGGAGGTATTCCTGCGCGAGGAAGATATAATCTATTCTACTATATCTGGCGTGGGCAGCCGAGTAGCAAGTGTAATCCCTGTCCTCTGGGTGCACCACCCTCCAGCAGTCAATTAGGCCTGATTTAGCCAGGGATTGTTTAGCCTGACGTATACAGTGTAGGGGAATGGCGCTGGTACCCATGGACGAGTCCATCCGTGGGTCCAGTGGAATGTTGAGGTCTCCGGCCAGAATCAGCGTGCCCTCTCGGAATTTGCCTAACAGTGTGAGGGTTTTAGTCAAGAACCGGTGCTGTCCCTTGTTAGGGCAGTATACCGTAGCGAAGGTGTACTTATGGTCGGCAATTTCACCTTTAACAAATATATACCTACCCAGGGGGTCTGCCTGTGAGGCGGTGCATGTAAAAGGGGTGTTATGGGAGAAAATGATGGCGACCCCTGCTCGTTTGGCGTCGGGATGATTGGCATAATAGCCTAGGGGGTATCGTTTATCCCTGATCAGGGGGGCGTCCCCCCCTTTCAGGTGTGTTTCCTGGATGAATGCCACCGAGGTCCTCTGAGCCCAGAGGGAGCGTAGTAAATGTCTCCGCTTTTCGGGGGTGTTAAGGCCTCGGACATTATGCGTCCTAAGGATTAAAGGTGCGGGCTGATAGCCCGATGCCATGGCTGAGCACTGGCTCGAGCTGCGGGGGGGTCGGACCGTGGGGTTCCGACGGGGGGGTGGTATGAGAAGGGCAGGTTAGGGAGTGGTAGGGGAAGGAGAGGTAAGGGGGGGGATGAGGAGGGGAGGCTAGGAGGAGGGGGGCACCTAGTGGGGGGTCAGGGGTTATAGGCAACCGTGGCCCTAGGTCCAGAGAAGAGGACCTTATATACAGGTGGGTCAGTTGCTGGGAGGTCTGGAAGTCGAGTGTGTGAGAACCGTCTGGTGGTACCGGGTGTCACGTTCCCCCGGACCACGTTAGGGTGGTTAGGATGTCGTTCACGGGTCATTCCGGTCAGTGCAAGAGGGGGGGCAACATTTGTGGGGTTGGCGGTCTGTTTAAGGGCAGGAAGGCGTCCGTGTGGGCCCGTTCGGTGCAGGTCGGCAGTCAGGGCTACTGGACGGCAGGAGTCGTAGGGAGGCCCGGTCGCGTCAAGTGTGTTTCCCTGTGGGGGGGGGGGCCCTCACCTGGACGACCCGGGTACTGCGGGGAGGGTTAGGCGGCCGAGGTGGCCTTCACGTCTGGGCCCTATGGTAACAGTGGTCAGCTGAGCCGGGCCGGGGGGGGGGGGGGAGAGAGAGGGGTGCATGGGGCGGTGGGCGGGGCAGAGAGAAGGCACACATTCTAACGGGGGGTACAGTAGTTTGCAGGGAGCATACTATTCAAACCACAGTTCGCTATTATTTACAACAGTTGAATATACAGCAAATAAGGCAAGATCAAGCTCCCCGTGTACATGTGGTATCCCTATCCTAGCCACTGGGCAGAGGAGGGGTCTGCCCTGTCTCTTGGGCATTAAGGGCATCGGCAGTCCGGTAGCGGGTGTAGAGGCTGGTCCGGGACTGCGTGGCGCTCGGTAGAGCGTGGGCGGTGCGTGCGTTAGCTGACATGTCACGCCATGTGCCACATGAGATATTCAGGCGCGGGCAAAGCTTCCCCTAGGTCCCCCACCCCCCTCCAACCCCCAACCCAGGAACGGAGCTGCCGCCCCGGTTCCAATCTGGGGAGCGTGTCGGGGTCGGGCCGGGCCAGCAACTGTTTAGAGGCACGTTCAGCAACTGCATGGGCAATAGGTTTCGGGTAGAGCAAAACTACTGGTAGCATACACAATGAGTAATAGAACTGTCGATATGCAATAAAACATACAATAAAACATACAAAACCAATCCAAATCCCCCCCTCCCACCAGCACCCAGCCCCAACCTAGTACTGGGTCCCCCCTGTCTAACAGTTGAAAAGGGAATTGGTTCCCGTGGGCTCTAATCATTATCGGGGAGGCTTGCAATCCGATATGGGCAGCCGGGCGGGTGGTCGGTTGGGCCCTGGGTAGCGTTCAGAGTCCCGGCATTGGTGGTAGCAGGTGTCAAGGGGAATGGCGGATTCCGGCTGCCCGGTCGTGAGGAAGTTCGTTTGCGGCCGATCAGGATCAGTACTATAAGGGTCCGCACCCGTACCCCACCCAAAGCTATAGGAAACGTGGCCAAATCGGGTCCCCCCCAGTTACATTAAGTGTCCCCAGGTGTCCGACCCCGGGCCCCGGTGGTCTGCGTGGGCTAGAAAACAATAGTGTACCCCGTGTGTAATGTAGAATGAGTACTTAGCTGTCATCGATGTCGATAGGCAGGTACGTCCGCTTACAGGAGCAATCACAGGGGGGTCAGGGGACACCGGGGCCGGGTTGATACGTGATCGGTTATTCTTCGGGCCCGTTAGGGCCTCCCCATCGGAGAGGCTGTGTGTCTCTACGTGCCTGGTTACGGAGCTGTGCAGGTACCTCTGGGTGCTCCGCGCGTGGTGGAGGTTGGTCTAGTATCCAGTTGCGGATGGTGACCGGCGGTAGGTCCATCGATCTCAGGAAGCTGGGTATGTCGTTAGGCCATCTCAGGGAGCACCATGTATTCCCCCGTTTGGCTTGGAGGCTGAAGGGGAATCCCCACTTGTAGGGTATGTGTTTCTCCTGAAGAATGTGCGTGAGTGGCCGCAGCGCCCTCCTTGCATCCAGGGTAAGGGCCGACAGGTCCTGGTAAAGCGAGACTGCAGCATCTTGAAAGACGATAGTCTGAGCACGTGCGGCCCTCATGATGGCGTCTTTGAGTTGGAAGGACAGGAGGCAGCAAATGACGTCGCGTGGAAGGCCATCTCTTCTGGGGGGGCGAAGGGCCCTGTGGGCTCGTTCAATCTGGTAGTCATCCGGGGCGTCAGCACCCAAAATATGGGTAAAAAGCTGCTTGAGAGCTGTGTCCAGGTTTTCATGCTCAGCCTCCGGTAGGCCTCTGACTCTAATGTTGTTTCGTCGCCCCCTATTATCCAAATCTTCCACTTGTCTACGGAGCTCGAGCAGAACCGAGCCTTGTCTAGCAGTGGCATGATCGGCAGTTTGGGAGTGCTGGATGGCCCTGATATTCTCCCCTTCCAGTTCCGTAACTCTTTCCTCCAGGGCAGTGAGATCTCTGCGCACCTCCTGGATTTCCTCTCTGATCGCCGCTCTCAGCTCCGTTACCAGCGCAGTTTTGTCGCTTTTGGAGAGCATGTTGGCAGATATAGAGGCCAGTTCTGCGGTAATGTGCGATAACTGGTCACTCCCCACCGGGCCTGGTTCCAGACCTGCGTTGTTGTCCAGGTCCGGAGACACGGCCGCCATTTTGTCCGCGTGTTTCGCGGCTCGGGGGCCGTCCGGGTAGGCAAGGAAATCATCCAGCGGTCCGGTGTTTTTCCTCGGTGGGCTAGTGCTTGAGGGTCCTGGGGTGCCCTGGCGTTTCGTTCTCCCCATATTAGGCGTGAAACGTAGCATTTATAAGGGGCTATGTGGTCCGGGTTCGCGGAGCTCCGGCGATGTGCGACTCACTCCATGCACGGCTAGCCACGCCCCCCCCAGAATGGGGTTTTAACCCATTCTGTATCTGCTCATATACACCAAAAACATAATGGAGATATAAAAGCACTGCACTTTACGGGAATTCAGAAAGTTCTAAAACCTTGGAGAGGGGGTGACCATCTGAAGATCCTCAATAAAACAGAAATGAGATGGATCTTCGATCTGGAAACCCTCTCTCCCCAGGGGTTAAATATTGATTTCGACATGTATAATTATATTTAACTTTAAGGTCCATACTATATATGTATTAGACACTCTTGTTTTATATATGTGGCTATTTTTACAATTATTATATTTATATTTCTTCCCCCTTTTACCCATGGACTTTTTGTTATGAACTTATATGGACTGAGCTGCGATTACTACAGCTTTTACATTCAGAGACTGTATCTACGACCTGTGGAACGCATAGAGAATATGATTGGCCACCCGTGGAACGCAAAAAACACGGAAGTGAACCCGGCCGACGCAAAGCACCGAAAACCGGAAGTAAAACAGCCGCGACTACAGGAATCATAGAGGATCAAAAAGGGGAACGAGCAAATCCACTGTTGATTGGTTGTTGGGCGAAGGGGGCGGGTTGGAAGTACCCGTTTCCCGCGCTATTTTTCATTTAAATGCATTTGAAGCTTGTAATGTACTGTTGCACCTGAGGAAGACGACCTAGTTCGTCGAAACGCGTTGTGCTTATGGTATCTATCTGTGAACGGCATCACTATTACTTGAATGTAAGATTTTTATATTTTTCTACAAATAAATGTTTATATTGAATATCTAATTGGCGTGCCTGTTCTACACTATTTACTTTGAGGAACAAGCTTCAAACAAAGCAACACCTTTGGGATTACCATCTATTAACACCATCACCCAATACAGAGTTTCAGAAATGGGATATACTACAGAATTTTACCATATTTGACTTCTGGCTACCATCTGATCCTGTATATACTTGGGGTATATTTATGTGTGTTTTGATTGGGTATATACACCACCACAGTGCATGTATTGTATTTCATTTTGTGGTATTTACAATTAGCGCTGCACACTATTTCATCTTGTTTTCACCAGGAGTTTGCGCTAGAGATGTCGTCACTATATCTAGGCCGTTCTTAACAATCAGTATAGTCCTCCCATGGCTCCCATGTTTTGAAGAACAGGGGGTATGTGTCTCTTATTTGTGCTGTTAGTTTATCCATGAGGTGTGCCTCTTTGATGTTACGGATGACTTTTTCCATTTGTGGCATATCAGTGTGCAGCCAGGTTTGAGCTAAGGCTCTTCTTGCATCCAGGGTTAGTTTGTTGAAAAGTTTTTGTTCTTTGTTTGTCAGGCAGTCTACTGGTCTAGCTAACAAGAATGACCACGGGTCCGGAGTTAGTGTTTTGTGTAACACTTCCATCATAAGACGGGCTATTCCCTCCCAGAATGTCGCTACTTTGGGGCATGTCCACCACATGTGTATGTATGTGCCTTTCTCTCCACACCCCCTCCAGCATGTGTCAATGGTTGTTTTACCCATGTGGTACAGTTTAACCGGTGTGGTGTACCACCGCATAAGTGTTTTATAACATTGTTCTTGATGGAGCACACATATGGATGCTTTTGTTGCTGCTTCCCAAATGTCTTGCCAATCTCCCCCCTCTAGTGTTTGTTGTAGGTTGGTTTCCCATTGTGTGACATAAGTGGGAGTGTATGTCTTATCTGTTGGTGCGCTTAGTTGGGTGTAGAGGAGGGTAATAAGGCCGGTACACGGTCCGTAGGACATGCCCCATGTTTCAAAGAAGGTTGGTTTGGCATGAGCTGCTTCCCTCACTTGTGTCCTACCTGCAAAATCCCGGAGCTGAATATATCTGAAGTGGTCCTTAGTGGTTAGTGGGGCTAGCGTAGTGAGGTCTTCAAACGTTCTGAGAGCACCTGCTTGGTAGAGTTGGTGATATCCTTGGATTCCCGTGTTTTCGATACCCTGAAAGTCTCTAGCTGTCAGGCCATGTGGGAAGGCGTTGTTACGCAAGTACGGTGTGAGTGGTGAGATTGGGTGTGAAGGCGTACTTGTGAGCTGTGGC
Source organism: Pelobates fuscus (assembly GCF_036172605.1). Lineage (NCBI taxonomy): Eukaryota > Metazoa > Chordata > Amphibia > Anura > Pelobatidae > Pelobates > Pelobates fuscus. Next base: position 458,742,259 of record NC_086317.1, read on the forward strand.
GTCCCATATCCTGATTGAGTTAAGGATCGCAGGGCAGGTTGTGGAAATCTCTGGTCTGTCCGGTTTGGGGACCCATATCCAGTATTGCGGGAGATCCATGTTCATTATCATCGTTTTCTAGATCAACCCATCTGTGGGTGTCTGGTGGTGAGTGCCACTCTATTATTTGCGCTAATTGTGCCGATAGGTAGTAGTCGTGGAGGTGGGCAGCCCCAGTCCTCCTCTACTTTTGGGTGTATATAGGGTTTGTCTCGCTATCCTGTGCCTCTTCCCCGCCCATATAAAGTCATCTATGGCTGTTTGGATCGGTTTTAGGTCTCCTTTAGTGACCCGTACTGGTAGGGCTTGGAAGAGGAACAGAAGGCGCCGCAGTAGGTTCATCTTGACACTATGCAGTCTGCCTATCCACGAAATAGGTTTATCTTGCCATTTGGCAAGGTCTTTTATTAGCGTGGTCATCAGTCGTTTGTGATTTTCTGCATATAGGTTTTTGGGGTCGGGGGGGAGCGCCACCCCTAGGTATTTAATTGGGCGTCGGCTAATGTTCAGGGTATAGGTGTGGACCAACCAGGTGGTGTCTGAATCAGAGAGTCCAATGGGCATGCCCACTGATTTATTAATGTTTATCTTGTACCCCGAGATGCGATTATACTCGTCGAGCAGAGCGAGAAGGTTTGGCACCGAGTCTTTCGGATTAGTGAGGGTCAGCATTATGTCATCCGCGTAGGCCGAGACTTTAAACTCCTCTGTCGCTATCCTGACACCCCTGATCCCCGGGTGTTCCCTTATGAGCCGCAGTAGCGGTTCTAGCGCTAGTATGAATAAGAGGGGGGACAGGGGGCATCCCTGTCATGTGCCATTTTTGAGGGCGAAAGGGCGTTGTGTCGTTCCGGGTATTAGTGTTTGTGCTCTGGGGTTCGCGTATAGGGCGTGGATTGCGTTGACAAATGTGTCCGGTAGGTGCATGTCACGCAATAGCGTGAAAAGAAAGGGCCATAAGACCCTGTCAAACGCCTTCTCCGCATCCAAAGAGAGGATCAGAGAAGGCGTCTGTTTCTTCCCCGTCCTCCATATGAGGTCCACCGCCCTTCGTGTGTTCTCGTACAACTGTCTTGTGGGGACAAAGCCCACTTGGTCGGCATGTATACATTTGGTGAGGAGTGGGTTCAGTCGGGTGGCTAAGAATTTTGCGTAGACTTTGAGGTCAAACTTTTTTGAGGGATATGGGCCGGTAATTGGTTATGTTTGTGGTATCCTTCTCTGGTTTAGGGATCAGGGTTATATCTGCTGTCGAGAGGTCTTGGTGCGGCGTTTCACCCTCTGTCCAGCATTTGTACATTTTAGTTAGGTGTGGCATTAATTCGTCTCTGAAGGTCTTATAGTATGTGCCATCAAATCCATCAGGACCTGGGACTTTGTTCCCCTTGAGCCCTGCGATAGTTGTTACTACCTCATCCATTTCTATGGCATCTCCCAAGGGCTCTGTCAAGTTCGTGGCGAGTTTCGGGAGTTGGGCCCTGGCGAGGAATGTCTGAAGCTCTGCCATGTACTCAGTGTTGGACTCTGTCAAGGCGGGAGAGTGATTATAGAGTTGTGCATAGAACTGTGTAAATTCGTCATTGACGTCGGTGGGGTTCGTAAGGATCGTTCCTTGTTTATTCTTGACGATTATTGTCATGATCTTATGTGCTCTAGGCCGTAGGGCTCTTGCGAGAAGGGTGTCCATTTTGTTGGACTTCTCGTAAAAGAGTCTTTTCGTGTGGCGTATGTCGTTGCTGACCTCGTCCACCATCAACTCCCTGATCATTCGTCTAATTTCTTGTAAGTCCCTATATGTGGTTGGTGTGGCAGTTTGTTTATGTTGCAGCTCTGTTCTGCGTAATTGTTTTTGTAAGTCCGTGAGCTTTTCGTATTTTTTCTTTTTATGGTGTGTGGCCAGTTTGATGAGGAGGCCTCTGATAACGGGCTTATGAGCTGCCCATAGGGTAGTGGGAGATATTTCCGGGGTGTCGTTGGCTTGAAAGTATTGTGTTATCTCTTGCCTAATACTCTCTTGGATCTGTGAGTTTTTAAGAAGGGAGGCATTCATCTTCCACATCCAGGGTGTGCGCATACCGGCGGTTTTAAGGGTTATTTCTATGTCTGCGTGATCTGACAAGAGATTAGGTTTATCGCAGTAGTCTTGACCCATTGCATACCCAGTTTGTTCGTGAGGAATAGGTCAATGCGCGAGTAGGTGGCATGAGGGGCAGAGTAGAACGTGTAATCACGTTTACCCGGGTGCTGGATATGCCATGGATCCAACAATCCCGTGTTAAGGATGAATTTGTTCAGGAGTTTGTCTTGACCCCCTCTGTGTTGTGATCGTGGGAGGTGTTGTCCGCCTCCCCGATCTATCGCTGTGCAGGGTGTCGCATTAATGTCCCCCCCCACTATCAATATTCCCCTTGGGAGGGTGGTGATCCTCGTCTCGAGTTCTGTCCAGAACGCTGGTGTGGGGGAGTTGGGGGCATATACATTCACTAGGTGATAGGTGTTGGAGTGAATCGTGCCCGACAGCACCACGTACCGGCCCTCCGTATCAGTTTGTATGTTTGTGATCTGTATAGGGCATTTTTTATGGATGAGTATCTCTACTCAATTTTTTTTTCAAGGGGCTTGGGATGCGAATGCCCTCGTATATATGTGATCTGTTAAGGCTATGTGGGAGCTGCGTGGTATGTGTGTTTCTTGCATGAATGTGATGTCTGCCCTCTGTCGCCTCACTTCTCTGAGAAGTAGCCTTTTTGTTTTGTGGGTATATTTAGCCCATTCACGTTTAGCGAAGTTATTTTTAAGTCCATGTCTCTGTGTGGGATATTGTGCGTCCGCTTACCCAACCTAAGGTGGATTGTCAGTCTATCTCGTGTTCCAGTCAGGACCGGCGCCGTCCACCCCAGCAGGTGTGTCCTCAGAGGCCAACCTCTTCCAAGTCTTAAATATTCCCTTTTTAATAATGTAACGATCCTATAATGCATAATGGGGCACTCTCAAAGCTTTATAGCTCTCAATATAAGTGCCCAGATCCCCTGTCACATAACATATCATGCTTCTATACTACACTACAAAAACAGCAGAGGCTCCCACGACCCCAGTTCTCCTCCAAATGTGAAATAGCCTTAGAGAAAACATTTTCAGTACCACAGTAGTACAACATGTGTGACCTGGTACACCACTGTGTAATTGCTAGCACAAACAAACACAATAAACTGCTTATTAAGTACATAAATCCAGGGCACTTACAAAGGATGTTTTCAGGTGAGGCTGGTGTGTGCTGGAGATGTGGGAGAGAGGCAGCTCCTTCTTTCACATCTGGTGGGAACGTACATTGTGTCATTTTGCCCCACTGTCTCTATTACCAATATACAAAAAAAAGGCGTGGATGTTGCGCAAAAATATATCTACATATAACAAAAACCAAGAGGTCCCTTGTTTTTTATTATTTGGTACTTTGGTGAGGATATAGGGACTCTCACCCTTTAGGTTATATGCTGCCAAAATTATCACCCCTTTCTTAGTGCTCCCATCCGGACCCATCTGTGTCTTAGTGTACTCTACCAATATATCTACCACATAGACACGGGTTGTTTATCATTATTGGACCTCTATTTTTATTCTCTTTGTTTTACACATTTACGTCAAAGTGCTAATTGCTATATATCTTCTATTGCTGACCTCCTCTGCTAATAAGCATTCAAACTAATCCAATTCACCTTTTGATCATAATTCATTGTCAACCGAGTTGGAGAATTTTTAGATTAAAGTAGCAAAGTTTAAACAAACACTGGCTATTTCCATCACATGGGGTGCTACATGTGGCCAAAGTCTGCTAGATACTTGTCAACACCCCAACAAAATCCTTAGTGAATAAACATCTGAGTGAATTACTTTATAAACTTATTGCAAGATTGGCATTGAACATGTTTTGTTGCATTGTCCCTGGTTAGGTTGCATCTGTGTATGTGAAGCTATAATGTTGCCCTCAATAACACACTGCATATATCTAAAACGAAAAATTTATACCATTATCATTTGTGCATTTGAAGAGTGCATTAAATGAGTCTCTAGACCTTGAAACGTAAAATGGACCTATTCACATGTACGCCTACAGTATCCGTAAAATATCTCAATAAATGACTGAGACTTTGTCTGTTTTGATGAGCCGACTTACAGTATACATTATTCTCTGATGGCAAGAAGATTAATTCTAAATTGATTTGTTCATTTTATTCTGAAGGTTATGGGGCTAATTTGTCATACGTGTAATACAAGGGATTCATCAAGGTCACTTTCTTTGTCAATCTAGGGTTAATATATGCATAGTCGTTCCGCCATGGGATTATCTAATTCTCTTGAATGGAGATACTGACAATACCTAAACCATTATTAATCACTGAGAATGCAGTTGAGATCCACTGTCTTAACAACCTCTTGTAAGAGATAATAAAATGGATGTGATGGACAGGAGATGCATGAAGCAATGTTCGAAATATCGACGGAATGCTTTTAAGGATGCTGAAGAAATAAGAATATGTTCTAAAATTAGTCAACCGTAATCTGTTCAAGTGAAAACACCCCAAAACGTCTCAGAAGAACCTTAAATCTTACAAATTTAACAGGATAAAAAAAAAGAGTATAATTTAAAATTAGAAGAAAGATTTTTTATTTATTTTATTATTTTTACCTGGAATGGAAGAAAATAGTAGATTTGAAAAGTAAATTCTTTGAAAACTGTTTTTTTTCCCCTTGCTAAAGCAGCTAGGCACTGGTAAGACTTACTTGTTTTTAACAAACAACCATGAATGTATCTGTTAACCTAATTTTCTAGTGTGTCCACCAAATCATAGAGCAAGCAGCAAGGAGCTGTATATTTGGGTGATGTAAGGGGATATGAGAATTCTGCAGATGTAAGGACCTGAGATGTAAGTAAGATCCTGATCATACAATTAGTTAGGCATAGAAAAAGATATACACTAACAGGGTTATTCAATATAGTAAGAATTCAAAGTGCATTTCAAATTTAATGTCAAGATAGCAGAAAAAAAAGTTTGCTAACCATGCTAAGCATCTTTCGGTTGTTTTTGACCTCTTAAGGACCAAACTTCTGGAATAAAAGGGAATCATGACATGTCACAAATGTCATGTGTCCTTAAGGGATTAAATTTGACATTCACTTCAAATTCACTTTGAAATCTCATTTTAGTGCATAACCCCATAAAATTTGTTTCATATAGAAAAAAAATAAAATAAATAAGGATTTAGAAATGTTGTGATTATTAAAAAACGGTGATGCATTTTCTGTGCAACCTTTTTCTGTGTAAAAGGTTGTGATTGTCAGAAATTCAAAGTGAATTTCATATATTTGGATACATTAGCTAAATTGGAAAAAAATATTATCCAATCAGCAATGCTTTCAGTATAGCTATTTTTGCTAAAAGTTTCCTTAGAATTCACATTGAATTCACAATTTCAGTGAATAACCTTCAATAACATTAACAGGGTTATTTGTCAACGTGAGAATATATAGTGAAAGTGGATTTCAAATTTAGGGTAGAAAATAGTCAAACTGGAAGAATTCTCCAGATCAGCTATGATTTCAGTTTAGCTAATTTTGTTTGTAATTAAGTTTGTAATTCACTTCATTTACCGAATTCTCACTTTGTAAATAACCCTGTAAATGTTAGACGTGTGTTTGGTATATTTATATACTGTATAGGAATATGTATTTAAAATCAGGGAAATACATTGTTTCAAAATAAAGGAAAATTGTCAGTGCCTTTCTGAATTTGTTGTGTGCTTAACTTTTAGATCAGGGGTGCCCAAGAGGTAGATCCCCAGATGTTATATAACTACAACACCCATGATGCTTTGAAGGCATTTAATGACTTTAGAATGGAAAAACATAATGGAAGCTGTAATTTTAAACCATGTGGGGACTTACCCTTTGTGCACCCTTGGCTTTAATGAACCAGTACAAGAGCTATTAAAGTAAATAACTTAGGGTCACCCTCTACTCAGGAAGTTGAAAGTCAATCTGATGTTCTAAACTCTTTGGCATAGGACCATTAAAGGTCATTTGCATTTCTCTAATTTTACAACATATGTATTAATATAACGTGACGTTACAATGGAGCTCTCTATACAATTATTGTATGTATACGTAACTGCTTTAACCCCTTAAGGACCAAACTTCTGGAATAAAAGGGAATCATGACATGTCACACATGTCATGTGTCCTCAAGGGGTTAAATCCCACTTGGCATCAATCCCATATGAAATCGAGGCATTGAAAAGCTTTTTTTAAAATGTCTCAATTTCGAGCTGTGAAGATGATTATTATCGTTACATTGAATCTTAGAACAAAACTCAGTAAGACACATTAATGCACGGTGGCTTAAGTGACAGATGGGAATTAATCTCAACATGGCAGCTCCCTGTTTGGCACGAATTGTTGTATTCTACATTAGAGGGAAACAACCTGTGTTGATATTTTGTACACAGTTTCCTGTTTCCTAGGTGTTTTTAATTTATTTTTGTAAACGGAACGTTTTTTTTTACCAATTTCAACCAATGGGGAAGCGGGAAAGTGGATCAATTCATGTCATGCATAATCTTTACCCACTGAGTTAGGACATACAATTGTATAGAAAGCCTTTAGTCCGTGTTTGTGATAAAGAAAATCTCACTTTGAGCAAGTCAATATCATGTTCTCATGATTATCTTCCGTTCTCATTATTATCCCATTGAGAAATATCACTTGCAAGGGCACAAATCCTGAAGCATGAACAATGTATTAAATATAAAATAAATTTGAGTTTGTGTCATAGAAAATGCAAAAGAAAAATAAACACAAATTATTTGGGGTATGTTAATTAAATGGATGGTATTATTAGATATCAGTTTTAAATAATGGCTGTTTCTATGTCAATATTGCTATTTTTATATTATTCACGTAACATGTTGATGACTTGAAGGATGTCTCTGCATACTATCTTACTGAAGTGTTTATGGTGCAAAGTCCCAGCAGCCTTTTCTATAAAAAATGTTTTATTCTGGATACAAATAGTTTTTTTTATGCACGTAGGACCACCCCCCTCAGCTGTCAATCAGCCAGCTGGAATACTCTCTTCCTGACTGGCAATATCGATTCTGTGCTGCACACACATCAACAAATTCAGCCTGCTAATCTCTGATGCCTCTGACAGACTGCTCATTGGTGGGTGAGTTGTATACACTATATCAAACTTATGTTGTTTGGCTCTCAGGTAATTGAATTATTTAAAAACATTAATCAGTTGTAATTTTCACTTCCGAGATGCTGAAGTCAGATAAAAAATAACACAAGCCATTATGTTAGGAATTCATGCCCAACCAAATTTAATTTGTATTTAAGATTTAGCAAATAACATCAAAATACAGTTCAGACTCTGCAATGCCATGGCAAACATTGCAAATGAGGAGAAACAGAAGCATTGTTTCACTTCTTCTGTACTCGGCAAACTTTCTTTATGGAGGCTGCCAGGTGCAAAAGGCAAAGTTTTATCAATGATTGACAGACAACATAAATGGAGGCACCTAGCTGCAGGACAAAGAGGTGTAAATCTCTTTCTACATTTAAAGAAATATGCATCACTTTGAGAAAACTGTCTCTATCAAAAGCTTTAGCTTGGAATAAGACATAGTTACATAGTTACATAGTTACATAGCTACATAGCTGAAAAGAGACTTGCGTCCATCAAGTTCAGCCTTCCTCACATATGTTTTTTGCTGTTGATCCAAAAGAAGGCAAAAAAAAAACAAAAAACCCAGTTTGAAGCACTTCCAATTTTGCAACAAGCTAGGAAAAAAAATCCTTCTTGACCCCAGAATGGCAGTTAGATTTATCCGTGGATCAAGCAGTTATTACCCTACATTGAAAGAGGATATCCTTGAATATTCTGTTTTTGCAAGTATGCATCTAGTAGCTGTTTGAACATCTGTATGGACTCTGATAAAACCACTTCTTCAGGCAGAGAATTCCACATCCTTATTGTTCGCACAGTAAAAAAACCTTTCCTTTGCCTTAGACGAAATCTTCTTTCTTCTAGTCTAAACGCATGACCTCGTGTCCTATGCAAAGTCCGGTTTGTGAATAGATTTCCACACAATGGTTTGTATTGGCCTCGAATATATTTGTATAATGTTATCATATCCCCTCTCAGGCGATGTTTTTCTAAACTAAATAGGTTTAAATTTGTTAACCTTTCTTCATAGCTGATATGTTCCATTCCTTTTATTAATTTTGTAGCCCGCCTCTGCACTTTTTCTAGTGCCATAATATCCTTCTTTAGAACAGGTGCCCAAAATTGCACAGCATATTCAATGTGTGGTCTTACCAGTGATTTATAAAGAGGCAAAATGATATTCTCGTCCCGAGAATGAATGCCCTTTTTCATGCATGACAATACCCTACTGGCCTTGGCCACTGCTGATTGACATTGCACATTGTTGCATAGTTTGTTGTCTATAACAATTCCCAAGTCCTTTTCGTGTGTTGTTATCCCTAATTCGCTTCCATTAAGGGTATACGTTGCTTGTGTATTCTTTACGCCGAAGTGCATAACTTTGCATTTTTCAACATTAAATTTCATCTGCCATTTGAGTGCCCAGTCCTCCAGTCTATCTAAATCCCTCTGCAGCAAAGTAATATCTTGCTCACCTTGTATTATTTTACAAAGTTTTGTGTCATCTGCAAACACTGAAACATGACTTTCAATGCGGTCTTCAAGATCATTTATAAACATGTTAAATAGAAGGGGTCCCAGAACAGACCCCTGAGGGACACCACTTGCCACCTCTGTCCAGCTTGAAAATTTACCATTAACGACAACTCTTTGTACTCTGTTTTTAAGCCAATGTTCTACCCAAGAACAAGAATTTTCATCTAGACCGATTTCCTTGAGTTTGAACACTAATCTTCTGTGTGGAACTGTATCAAATGCCTTGGCAAAGTCCAAATAGATCACATCCACTGCAACACCCTGATCTATACTTCTACTTACTTCTTCGTAGAATGCAATCAAGTTAGTTTGACACGACCTGTGCTTCATAAAACCGTGCTGTTTTTTGCTGATAACCATGTTCTTCTCAAGGAATTCTTGAATATAATCCCTTAATAACCTTTAAAATATTTTACCAGCCACAGAAGTTAAGCTCACAGGTCTATAATTTCCAGGCAAGGATTTTGAACCCTTTTTGAATATAGGAACAACATCTGCCTTCCTCCAATCCTCCGGAACACTTCCTGAAAGAAAAGAATCTTGAAAGATTAAAAACAGAGGTTATTTCACTTATTTCTACACTTAGTTCCTTAAGTACACGTGGATGGATACCGTCAGGCCCTTGAGCTTTGTTTATATTAACTTTCTTTAGTTGCTGCAGCACCTTGTCTTGAGTTAACCAATTACAATTATTCTGCAAGTTTTTAGTAGCAATCATTTGCACATCTATTTCCATGGGTTCTTCCTTAATATATACAGAGGAGAAATAGTTATTTAAAATTCCTGCCTTTTCCTGGTCTTCATTGACTAACACCCCCGTTTCAGTTTTTAGTGTAGCTACACTTTAATTTTTGGGTTTTTTAGAATTTATGTACCGTATATACTCGAGTATAAGCCGAGTTTTTCAGCAAATTTTTTGTGCTGAAAAACCCCAACTCGGCTTATACTCGAGTCAGAGTCTGTATTATGGCAATTTGCATTGCCATAATACAGACCGGGGGAGAGGGGTGCTGGCAGAGCTGTACTTACCTGTCCTACAGCTCCTGTCAGCTCTCTCCTCCTCCGCGCCGTCCGTTCAGCACCTCGGTCAGCTCCCACTGTAAGTCTCGCGAGAGCCGCGGCTCTCGCGAGACTTACACTGGGAGCTGACAGAAGGAGCTGCACAGACCACGCGGAGGAGGAGAGAGCTGACAGGAGCTGCAGGACAGGTAAGTAACAGCTCTGCCAGCCCCCCCTTCCCCCCACTGAACTACCAATGACACTGGACCACCAGGGAAGGAGCCCCCCTCCCTGCCATGTATCAAGCAGGGAGGGGGGACGAAAAAAAATATAATTAAAAAAATAAATAAAAATAATAATTAAATAATAATAAAAAAAATAATAATAATAAAAAAAATAAATAATTAATAATATATTAAATGCCCACCCCCACCAACACATACACAAACACACACTGCATCACACACACTCACACTTCATTCATATACACACACTGCACTCACACACACACTGCACTCACACACACACTGCACTCACACACACACTGCACTCACACACACACTGCACTCACACACACACTGCACTCACACACACACTGCACTCACACACACACTGCACTCACACACACACTGCACTCATACACACACTGCACTCATACACACACTGCACTCACACACACACTGCACTCACACACACACTGCACTCACACACACACTGCACTCACACACACTGCACTCACACACACTGCATTCATACACACACTGCACACACTCACACTGCATTCATACACACACTGCACTCACACACACTGCATTCATACACACACTGCACACACTCACACTTCATTCATATACACACACTGCACTCACAGACACTGCACTCACAGACACTGCACTCACAGACACTGCACTCACAGACACTGCACTCACAGACACTGCACTCACAGACACTGCACTCATTATATACACACACTGGAAATAAATATTCAATTAATATATACGCACACACACTGCACTCATACACGCACTGCACTCACACACTGCATTCATACACGCACTGCACTCATACACGCACTGCACTCATACACGCACTGCACTCATACGCACACACTGCATTCATTATATACACACACTGTAAATAAATATTCAATTAATATAATTTTTTTAGGATCTAATTTTATTTAGAAATTTACCAGTAGCTGCTGCATTTCCCACCCTAGTCTTATACTCGAGTCAATAAGTTTTCCCAGTTTTTTGGGGTAAAATTAGGGGCCTCGGCTTATATTCGGGTCGGCTTATACTCGAGTATATACGGTACTTAAAAAATGCTTTAGGGTTGGTTTTGCTCTCTTTAGCTATCATTTTTTCATTTTGAAGTTTAGCAAGTCTAATTGCCTTTTTGCGCATTATTTGCTTCCTTATATCTTTTATAAGATGCATCTGATTTGTCCGATTTAAATGCTTTAAATGCCCTTTTCTTATTTACTCAGTCTGCGTGCCTCAGTCTGCGTGTTAAATAAAAAGCAGGTAAATGCAATAATTTTTTCATATATACCTGCTTCTTCTTTCTTATGTTTTCCACACCCACCCCAGGGAGAACACTGATCTAACCAGTAAGTGTTCTATCCCTAGGAACGTTGAAAAAAAAAAAGTGCATTAGGAGTGTCTTACAGATTTACACACATTCATTTGAAAGATCTCTTCACCTTGCAACATCTGGCAGGGGGAGAGGAGAGGGAGTCTGATCAGTGTGATTCATGCAGGGCAGGCTCTGTTGGTGGCTTTCTCTCTCCTGCTGCTGAACAAAGATGCCTTGTTTCTGCCGTTAGTCGACCAGCCTGAAACTGAAGTGGGGGTCAAAGCGAGGAAGGAGACTGAATAAACTCCCATAAAAATAATTGTCAAGTGATGCATGTCTCTTTAATTTTATGTTTTATACCTCACAAATACATATGTGCTGAATATAGCTCCACTGAACATACTATTCAATAGAAATTGACAATTTTATAAATTATATTGGTTACACCCCTTGGCTTTTCAAGCAGACAACGGCTCCTGTTACTTCCTGGTTTGGTCAACTTATTTTTCAGATCTTCAGATTTTTCAAGCTGTTTTTAGAAATAACAGTGAATTGTATTTCTTTTGTATCTGGGCAGTGGAGTGAACATTTAATGCAATGGTTTTTGTGTCTATAGCCATTTCCTGCAGACTCAGCAATGTAAATGCCGCCTTTTCAGAGAAATGGCTGTGTTTACACTGCTGCCTAGTAACATCTCGCTCACAAAGCCACTAGAGGGACTTCTTGGGTTACATCCTGCCATCTTCGCGCATTGCATGGAGATGCTGAATGCTTCCCATAGCGATACATTGATTCAATGCATCTCTATACAAAGATGCTGTCAAAATACTGTTTGCTTTTACTGCAATACAATACACATATTTGTATTCAGCGATGTCTCACGTGTAAAAGAGTACCCGCTATGTACAGGTTTTATGGTGTTTTGGGAAGTTACAGGGTCAAATATAGCATGTTACATATTTCAGTTTTTTCACATTGAAATTCGCCAGATTGGTTACGTTGCCTTTGAGACCATATGGTAGCCCAGGAATAAGAATTACCCCCATGATGGCATACCATTTGCAAAAGTAGACAACCCAAGGTATTGCAAATGGAGTATGTCCAGTCTTTTTTAGTAGCCACTTGGTCACAAACACTGGCCAAAGTTAGTGTTAATATTTGAAAATGCAAAAAACTAATTTGAACGCAAATTTTGGCCAGTGTTTGTGACTAAGTGGCAACTAAAAAAAACTGAACATACCCTATTTGCAATACCCTGGGTTGTCTACTATTGCAAATAGTATGCCATCATGGGGATAATTTTCATTCCTAGGCTACCATACGGTCTCCAAGGCAACCTGGCGAATTTTAATGTGAAAAAACTGAAACGCAAGCCTTATATTTGACTCTGTAACTTTTGAAAACACCATAAAACCTGTACATGAGGGGTACTGTTATACTCAGGAGACTTCGCTGAACACAAATATTAGTGTTTCAAAACAGTAAAACGTATCACAACAATTATATCGTCAGTGTAAGTGCCATTCGTGTGTGAAAAATGCAAAAAATGTCCATGTCACCGACGATATCGTCGTTGAAATACATTTTACTGTTTTGAAACACTAATATTTGTGTTCAGCGATGTCTTCCGAGTAAAACAGTACCCCCCATGTACAGGTTTTATGGTGTCTTGGAAAGACTTAACTTTCGACCTGGGTTGTCAGGCAGGTCCTGCAAATTGTAATTAATAAAATGACCTAATTATGTAAAATCATTACATAAATATATACATAGAATTATTGTATATAATTGTTTTATTATTTTTATTTATATATAGGTATATATATATATATATATATATATATATAGTGATATATACATTTATACTTATGCATATAGATATATATATTATTTCATTCTACATGTATTTTAAAATACAGTTTTAGGGCCTCTTTTGTCTAGGTTTTCCAGTGCGAGGGTCATCTTGTGTATTCATATTTCGATTTCTTTAGGGATCGAAGAAATGTTTATTTTGTTTTATTTCCTATGGTTTTCAATGGTTTGTTTTGCTAGTTCTTTCATTCCCCACTTTAACCATATTATCCAGTATAATATATTATTGCATTATACGCCTTCAATAGTCCAAGGCAGCCACTTATTCAGAAATTCTGGAGACAATGTTCTGTTTTCCCCAATGTTTTCTCCTATAAGAGATTAAGAATAGGGGCTCTTATCTCCGTACAGTATGTATGGTATTTCTGTTTGCGTATTTATAGAATATTCTCGAGTGTTTGAATAAATATTAAGACATTCAGAAGTGTGTTTAACAGAAGACACTTAAAGATAAAATTGTAATAATAATCATAATAATGTAGGGTTGCATACTAAGTAGCATTTGCATATTCACAGTAACATAGTATTAACATTATAAGCTGTCTTAAATAAAGACTTTTGCCCTATGATAAATATATAGAATGAACTAATTGGAATGCTAAAGGAAACAAGTGTGTTCTGCAGATATCAAAATTATAGACTTAATGTATTGCCAGTATATTCAAATAATTTAGAACAATTATGAAAATAATTATAACCAACCTTTTTTATACTACTGAACTACGAGGAGCGCCTATTTGTGTTAATACATCTTGTAAAAGCTTTGCAATTTGCATAAGTTTATACTTCACTTAAACCTGCGATAAGTCAAGTATTTAAAAGGATTTTAAAGAGATTTTTTTTTTTCATTTCTCTGTCTCGTGTATGCGTTTTACTTGGAGTTAGACTTAGAGCATAGATGACGGGAAAAGCAATGCAGGTAACTCCAGATTTTCTTTTTACTTTTATTACTTCTGCCCCCCATTCCCATCACAATTTTTGTTTTCCTCATAAGCAAAGCAACACAGAAAAGAGGGGCTGCTCGGGACTCTTGTTTAGAATTAAAACATAAACATTTTAAAAACTGTTCCATGTCGAATGGAATGATGGCAGGGGACTCCAGACACTATAACCAGTGTAATTAGATTGAGCAGATACAGTGCCTACAGTGTCCTTTTAAACTACTAAGTAGGGCGTTGCAGCAGCCACAGATGAACTAGTCACCTAGAAACGATGGCAATACTGTAGAATGGTGAATTATTTTATGTTGCATGTTAAACTTTGTAATAACCGTGTTACACCGTAAATGTTTCGCATGTTTCCAACGTCAACTACACGGTCTTGCACCAGCTGTTGTATCCTCATACTGCAATACTTTTTACAATTATTTCTGTCAAATAAGAATTTTTTTTATTTTTTTTTTTATTTTGCACAATGAGTGCCAGCAAGATGGTATGAGTAACTCAGTGCCCAGCTTGCAGCATCTAATGGTTGGCACAGTACTTGCAATGTAGTGGTTAGGATTCCAGAAGTGCCCTGGCACCAAAGCAAAGTAGGACCGTGCAGGACCACACTCATTGGCTGAGAGTCTCAACTAAGCAGAATGGTCCAACATTGGTTTTGTAGTGTACAGGATGATACGATTTTAGTGCCAAATTTATATTTCCTTGGAATTTCTGTCCTCTTTGAGTTGTTCTTAGAACACATAGTTACATAGTTACATAGTTACATAGCTGAAAAGAGACTTGCGTCCATCAAGTTCAGTCTTCCTCACATATGTTTTTGCTGTTGATCCAAAAGAAGGCAAAAATCCTAGTCTGAAGCACTTCCAATTTTGCCACAAACTAGGAAACAATTCCTTCTTGACCCCAAAATAGCAGTCAGATATCTCCTTGGATCAATCAGCTATTACCCCACTAATTAGAAATGATATCCCTGTATGTTATGTTTTTTGGAAGTATTTATCCAATTGCAGTTTAAACATCTGTAATGACTCTGACAAAACCACCTCTTCAGGCAGAGAATTCTATATCCTTATTGCTCTTACTGTAAAAAAAACCTTTTCTTTGCCTTAGATGAAATCTCCCTTCTTCCAGCCTAAATGTGTGACCTCGTGTCCTATGTATAGCCCTGTTTATGAATAGATTTCCAGATAAAGGTTTGTACTGGCCCCGAATATATTTGTATAAAGTTATCATATCCCCTCTCAGGCACCGTTTTTCCAAACTAAACAGATTTAATTTTTTTAACCTTTCTTCATAACTAAAATGCTCCATTCTTTTTATCAATTTTGTAGCTCGTCTCTGGACTTTTTCTAGTGCCATGATATCCTTCTTTAGAACAGGCGCCCAAAATTGCACAGCATATTCAAGGTGTGGTCTTACCAGCGATTTATAAAGAGGCAAAATGATATTTTCATCCCGAGAATTTATGCCCCTATTTATACATGACAAAACCTTACTGGCCTTAGCAACTGCAGATTGACATAACAATTCCCAAATCCGTCTTGTGTGTGGTTATCCCTAATTCACTACCATTTAGTGTGTAAGTTGCTTGTGCATTCTTAACCCCGAAGTGCATAACTTTGCATTTCTCTACATTAAATTTCATCTGCCATTTTAGTGCCCAGTCCCCCAATCTATCCAAATCCCTCTGCAGCAAAGCAATATCCTGCTCACATTTTATAACTTTACAAAGTTTTGTGTCATCTGCAAACACTGATACATGGCTTTCAATGCCTATTTCAAGATCATTTATAAATATGTTAAATAGAAGTGGTCCCAAAACAGAACCCTGAGGGACACCACTTACCACTTTTGTCCAGCCTGAAAATTTACCATTAATTACAACTCGTTGTGCTCTATCCTTAAGCCAATGTTCTACCCAAGAACAAGAATATTTATCTAGACCAATTTCTTTTAGTTTGAAGACTAACCTATTGTGAGGGACCGCATCAAATGCATTGGCAAAATCCAAGTAGATCACATCCACTGCAACACCCTGATCTATACTTCTACTTACTTCTTCGTAGAATGCAATTAGGTTAGTTTGACATGACCTATGTTTCATAAAACCATGCTGATTATTGCTAATAACAAAGTTCTTCCCAATGAATTCATGAATATTATCCCTTAATAGCCCTTCAAATATTTTTCCAGTTACAGAAGTTAAGCTCACAGGTCTATAATTTCCAGGCAAGGATTTTGAACCCTATTTAAATATAGGAACAAAATCTGCCTTTCTCTAATCCTCCGGTACAACACCTGAAACAAAAGAATCTTGAAAAATTAAATACAGTGGTTCACTTATTTCCCCACTTCGCTCCTTAAGTACTCGTGGGTGAATACCGTCAGGCCCCGGAGCTTTATTTACATTAATTTTCTTTAATAGCTGTAGCACCTTGTCTCGAGTTATCCTATCACAAGTTATCTGCAAGTTTTTTGCAGCATTCATTTGCATATCTCTTGCCATAGGATCCTCATTAATATATACTGAAGAAAAATAGTTATTTAAAATGTCTGTTTTTTCCTGGTCTTCATTAGCTAATAAACCCAACTCTGTTTCCAGTGTACCTACACTTTCATTTTTTTTTTTTTTTTTTAAATTGATGTACTTGAAAATGTTTTTGGGGTTGGTTTTGCATTCTTTAGCTATCAAATTCTCATTTTCAAGTTTAGCAATTTTAATTGCCTTTTTGCAAGCGTTATTGGCTTCCTTATATCTTAAATAGGATGCCTCTGATTTGTCTGATTTAAATGCTTTAAATGCCCTTTTAATCTCTTGTTTTACTTCTCTACTAAGCATTGGTTTTAATTTGTTTCTTTTATATTTATTACCCAATGGTACATACTGAGAAATGTACCTTTCTAATATTTGTTTGAATAGTTTCCATTTATCCTCAGTGTTTTTATCACTAAGGCGTTTATGCCAGTCGATATGTTGTAGAGCTGCCCTAATCTTATTGAAATTGGCTTTTTAAAAATTATATGTTTTAGTATACCCCACTTGCTTTTGATTTTTTGAGTTTATTTCAAAAGTTACCATATTGTGATCACTATTTCCCAAATGCTCCCCTACTTGAATATTGGTTAAAAGATCAACTTTGTTTGTTATAACGAGATCCAGACAAGCATCCTTTCTAGTTGGTGCTTGTATAAGTTGTGACATAAAAGGTGTCATTTAACACATTCAAAAACCTGATTCCCCTTGCTGAAGTACTAGTCCCTCTTTCCCAATTTATGTCCAGGTAATTAAAATCTCCAAAAATTAATAAATTTTCCTATCCTTCCTAAATAACGTGTACCCATTTAAATTAACTGCCCAGTCATTTGTCTCATCCCACCATGTTTCTGTTATGCCTATTATATCGTATTGTTTAGTGTATGCTATTGCCTCTAGTTCCCCCATTTTGTTATATAGGCTCCTTGCATTAGTAAGCATACATTTAATATTATCATGAGTCTTTTGTACTTTTTGTGAATTATCAATATTACATACCTCCTCTGTTCTGAGCTTTCCCCACCCCCCATCTCCACCCCTTTGTTCTGAGGTAAAGCCCATCTCCTTTCCATCCTATCTCCATTTTCTAGATTGCTTTGACCCTCCCCCCTACCACTAGTTTAAAATGTCCTCCAACCTTCTAGCCATCCTATCCCCAAGCACAGCAGACCCTCTTCCGTTTAGGTGCAATCCATCATGACTATACAGGTTGTACCCAAGCGCAAAATCGGCCCAGTGCTCTAAAAACCCCAAACCCTCTTTCCTGCACCAAGACTTTAGCCACGCATTGACCACTCTAATCTCCCGCTGCCTTTCTGCTGTAGCGCGCGGCACAGGTAATATTTCTGAAAAAATAACCTTGGAGGTCCTTTTCTTTAGCTTACTTTCTAGTTCCCTGAACTCATTCTTTAGGACCTTCCATTTTCCTCTGACTTTGTCATTGGTACCAATATGGACCATGACAGCTGGGTCATCTCCAGCCCCTCCCAATAATCCCTCCACTCTGTCAGCAACATGCCGAATCCGAGCACCCGGGAGACAACAAACTGTCCGGTGGAGTCGATCAGAGTGGCAGATTACCCTATCTACTACCTTAATAATAGAGTCCCCTACCACCACAACCAGTCTAGACTTCCTTACCCTCTCAACCCCACCCGTACTAGAGGGGCTGTTCCCACGGCTAGAAGGAACAGCTTCCTGCAGTACACCTACTCCTGAGCTGATGCTCCCAACATCTTCACTCAAATGGGCAAATCTGTTAGGCTGCATGAGATCAGAGGTATGGACCCTGGACAGAATCATCCAGGCATGCATACATGCGGCATGATGTGCACTGAGTTAAACTCGCAATCTTGCTAGCACTCAACCCCAGTTACCAAAAAACACAAGTGAGCAAAAACAATATTTACCCTCTTGGTTTAAACTCCCTTGTAGTTTCAACTCCTGTTGTTTTAACTCCTACTTAAAAGAGACTACTTGAAATAGCCTACTTTCAAGCAAGCTCTGTGAATCAGTAGTGGGTTTATATTGGCAATACAAATCCCACACAGGTGGAAATTAAGGGGCACTCCCCCTAATTAGCTCAGCAGCAGCAGCACCCACAAGGAGGGGAATAGAAACAACAAGAGAGAGAAAAAAAAAAGAGGGACAACTTTTTACATAAAACCAGCAAGGAGAAAAGGAGAAAAATAAATTAAAAAGGGTAAAAGTAAAAAACAAAAAATACAAAAAGACAAAAATGTAAACCTGCTTTTTTCCACTTGGTATTAACTAATACCAACCACAGTCCACCAGTTCTCCAACAAACTCCTGTTGTTTTAACTCCTACTTTAAATAGCCTACTTTCAAGCAAACTCCAGTGAGCATTATAGTTTTGCAAGTGTAACACCAGAATCTGTTTTCCCTTTGTCCCAGCCCATACAGTGCTGCCCATCTGCCAGTTTCTGTAAATACTTCGTACAGGTTTAAAAACATCAACACAGTAGCATAAATAAATATATTTTTATAACTTTCACGGGGTATGACAAAAATATTAAATAAAAGATGATGTTCACATAAGCTTGCAGGTATTTGTAATTAATCTGATGGTATATGTAGGAAATCAGATTCTCAAACTGCCAGCATAATTTCAATATTATCCTAATATGTATCCTAATTTTAAATTTAGTACAAATAGCTGCTTTGCTGAAACCACATATCTATGGTTCAGTGGGCATTGCAGAGTGAAATATTAAAGGAACACTATAGTCACCTAAATTACTTTAGCTAAATAAAGCAGTTTTAGTGTATAGATCATTCCCCTGCAATTTCACTGCTCAATTCACTGTCATTTAGGAGTTAAATCACTTTGTTGCTGTTTATGCAGCCCTAGCCACATCTCCCCTGGCTATGATTGACAGAGCCTGCATGAAAAAAAACTGGTTTCACTTTCAAACAGATGTAATTTACCTTAAATAATTGTATCTCAATCTCTAAATTGAACTTTACTCACATACAGGAGCCTCTTGCAGGGTCTAGCAAGCTATTAACATAGCAGGGAATAAGAAAATCTTAATTACACAGAACTTGCAATAAAGAAAGCCTAAATATGGCTGTCTTTACAGGAAGTGTTTATGGAAGGCTGTGCAAGTCACATGCAGGGAGGTGTGACTAGGGTTCATAAACAAAGGGATTTAACTCCTAAATGGCAGAGGATTGAGCAGTGAGGCTGCAGGGGCATGTTATATACACCAAAACTGCTTCATTAAGCTAAAGTTGTTCAGGTGACTATAGTGTCCCTTTAACTGAACTGTTCCTAATTATTTCTCTGATTGTCATTGAGCATCATTGTACAGACTGAGTACCACAAGCTCCTGTACATAGTGCACATCATTTACAGTCACTCTGTCCTATCTATAAAATGTTTTGGAAGTGAAGGTGTTAATAAATGCTCTCTCTTTGAGAAATGTGCTTAAATGTTGTTTACCTCAAAGCCTTAAAACCAAACACATAACAAAACAACAGCATGAAACTACAAATCAGTGATTCCCATCTCCAATGGTGGCATGATGTAGTTACAATCCAGACACCTTTTCTAACATGTATAACTCATTGAAAACAGCACACCAGTAACTATTTTCATTGTAAATGTGAAGTGCATGGCCAAGGGGATTTAAAGCTTGATCAAGTGTTGATTTTATCCAGATTGCTGCTTGAACTTTGAGTCCTGCAATATTTGGATAGTAACAGTGACAAAACAGAAGGATATTACTGGCTCACCACGCTACTGATGGTTAATTAGCTCTCAATAGGCTCACAAGGGAATACAATTCTCATGCCATCTTCCTAACATCCATTACTCTTTCATGGTTTCAGGCAACTTGTTTATTTTCTCTGCTACTAGAGAGGCTGGGGAAAAAGGGCCTTTTTTGTTCCAAAGTTGGATCTTTGCAAAAATGAAACATGTTGTCCTCTCTCCAGAGAGAACATTGCGTGTTCCCAGGTTTAGACCACACCAGTCAATTCTATTTGAAAATACTATTGAAATAGGATAAATTATCTAAATGTTTCTTAAATAAGAAAATACATTTTCTTATTTCACTTTGTAAGGTAATTCTATTTTAGATTATATCAGACATGTCTGCAATATGTGGGATAATGACCCACGTGCTGTTACTGGGAGATTGTCAGATTCATGGATATACTGTAAATATAGCATTATGAGAAATTAAAGGAACTGTATAGGTAAAACAATGCATAGCCTTCTTTTTACACGAACAGTAAACCTAGTGTCACTAAATGCTTTCCCCCCCTAAATAGTGTAAAAAAATAGCTTTAGAAGTACCTGTTTTAATCTTTACTATGATCAGATGTTCTGCTCCTCCTCTGATTGCGTGTCATTTCCTCCTTTGCTTTTTCCCTGCTTCCTGTATTTCAGCTGGACTCTCCCCCAAGGAATCTTAATGAAAATGAGCTTTGAATGCATTTCTCTTGGTTGAAGGTTGTTGAAAAGAAATGTATCTGAACAAACCAGACTCAGTCAGATATACAAAAGAATCCTTTAAGGTATACTCGCTTTGCAAAGGGTTTTAAGGAAAAGATATTTAGAACAGGGCAATGTGTACAAAATGTAGATGTGCTATTATAGAAGCAGTATTGCCTAAGTGGGAATTTCTTCCAGGTGTTTTCATAACAAAGAACTCGCTATATCTCAGTAATGTTTGCAGAGACACCATTCCCAGCAGTTAAAATGTAAAACGTAAACATTTTTTTATAACTTTGTTAGTTATAGAAAATAATACTAAAAACACTCATCAAATACATAGAGAACTTAGCAGTATTTTTGTTTTAGAGTTTTTTTTCTAGATGTGGGTTTTTGACTTGCTTGCTTTTATAACAGAAACGTTCCTTCTCAGGAACAGGATGACAGCACATTGTCTCTGAAGTCTTAGCTTGGAGAGTGAGAAGTATTTTAGGATCTGTATTCAGATGCCCATTTGGGTTAAAGAATTCAGCTTAACGGTGTAATACTCTGAATTATGGTAGGGATTTTTCAGGAAAAATTCAAGTAAGAACTCGTGGCATCTACAGAAATTGGCAAATCGAGGAGCTGGCTGCACTCACCTAAACATGCTTAAATAGGGTGCTGCTGGGGGCCAATAAGTACAGTAAAAATAGAAATCCAGCACACTCACTTATCAACTAAACAGCTACTTTGATGCTGACAGATTTGATTAGTTTTATTAAAAACACCTAATCTAGGCAAAAAATAATGGGGGTTTAGTTACACTATATGATCATACATTGCATAAGCCTGCCACAAACATCAATGTACCCCATCTTTGGCAGGTCCTACTCTCATTGTCTACTAAATGAGCTACTCACTTAGGGAAATCCTTCCATCTCGAGTTCTCTGCAGTACAAGGCTTAAATAGGGTCCTGAGATGAGGCACCTGTGACAGGGGGCGGTGCAAAACCAAGGAGCTGGCTAGACTCCTAAATATATATGGGAAAACAAGGGGCTGGCTGGTAGCTCATTTAGTAGACAATGAGAGTAGGACCTGCCAAAGATGGGGTACATTGACGTTTGTGGTAGGCTTATGCAATGTATGATCATATAGTGTAACTAAACCCCCATTATTTTTTGCCTAGATTAGGTGTTTTTAATAAAACTAGTCAAATTTGTCAGCATCAAAGTAGCTGTTTAGTTGATAAGTGAGTGCGCTGGATTTCTATTTTTACTGTACTTATTGGCCCCCAGCAGCACCCTACCGTATTTATTCGAGTATAACGCGCACACGTGTATAACGCGCACCCCTAATTTTCGATTAAAAATCGGTATAAAATTTTATACCGATTTTTAATCTAAAATTAGGGTGCTTGTTATACTCGAATAAATATTCGAGTGGGTGCTCGATAATACCGACTGCCGGGCTCATTACAAGCCCGGCGGTCCTGGGGGGGCGGGCAGCAAGCGTTTACTCACCTCTGTGCAGCTCCTCCAGCTTCCCAGTGTAAATCTCGCGAGACCCGCGGCCAGCTCTGACGACGTCAGAGCGTCAGAGCTGGCCGTGGGTCTCGCGAGATTTACACTGGGAAGCTGGAGGAGCTGCACGGAGGTGAGTAAACGCTTGCTGCCCGCCCCCCCAGGACCGCCGGGCTTGTAATGAGCCCGGCGGTCCTGGGAGGTATATTTATTCGAGTATAACGCGCACCCCTAATTTTAAATTAAAAATCGGTAAAAAAATTTGCGCGTTATACTAGAATAAATACGGTATTTTAGCATGTTTAGGTGAGTGCAGCCAGCCCCTTGTTTTCCCATATATATTTAGGAGTCTAGCCAGCTCCTTGGTTTTGCACCGCCCCCTGTCACAGGTGCCTCATCTCAGGACCCTATTTAAGCCTTGTACTGCAGAGAACTCGAGATGGAAGGATTTCCCTAAGTGAGTAGCTCATTTAGTAGACAATGAGAGTAGGACCTGCCAAAGATGGGGTACATTGACGTTTGTGGCAGGCTTATGCAATGTATGATCATATAGTGTAACTAAACTCCCATTATTTTTTGCCTAGATTAGGTGTTTTTAATAAAACTAGTCACATCTGTCAGCATCAAAGTAGCTGTTTAGTTGATAAGTGAGTGCGCTGGATTTCTATTTTTATCTACAGAAATTGGCGTCATGAAATGAGTGATATATATTTACTATATAAACAAGGGGCCTGCTTTTTTAATATTTTTTTCATTATCTGTTGTCTATCTAAAAACTGTGCCCTTAAATGTATTCATTTGGCTAAGCTTTTTAAGGGATCAAATCCTGTTTGCTAAATGTTCCGTATGATTTATCTACAAAAATCCCCATAGACTTCTGTAAATAAATTATTAGAAAAGTTTTCTAGCAGATTGTGATCATTTTAAAAAATGTATCTAAAAATATAAATATAAAAATATAAAATGGAATCCTGTAATGGGTAACTGCAGTTTAATAAATGGCTAATATTTATTTTTATAAAAATGTGTGTTGAAGATGCATGAATGGGCTTAAAAACTGAGCCCCTAATTTTACTTATTTAGCAAAAAAGGGATCACATTCACTGTTTTATATGCATACAACATCTAGATGTATATTATTAATGACTTGCTTGAGATGTCGTCAAGTCAACAATGAGTTATAGTATTTAAGCTCGAATAGTCTGATTTTCCAGATACCTTTGAAAAATGCTTAATGATTGTTTTATTTCTTTTTTTCTTTTTTTTTCTTTTTTTTTTCTTTTAATTAAATTGCTTCATTTCTCTGCAAATCATACTTAAAGATCAAAAGACTCCCTCCTATTTTTGTTGGTTTGTCCCTAGAAAGCAATCATGTCAAATTGAAATGTGTTTTATATTTAAATAAGGGTCATATTATAAAAGTCAAACACTTTATTTAATTTATGCCGTGCTGCCTATTTTAGATTGACAGTTTTATACAATCATTACACTGTTATGAGCATCTGATAGCAGTTCTGTTAAACAAATTAATCAGGAATTTTACTTCTGAATACCAAGTCTTTGTGCCATCACAATACATATCAAAATAAAATAAATAGATATCAGGCTGTCTACTCTCAGCGGACCAACTGCTTTTCTTAGCATCTGAATTTAAGTCCAATAATATGCCAATATAGTAAAAAAGTGTCAGAAAACTAAGCAAACATTAGTTACTCTGTGTCATTCTCACCCCACAAGAACCTCTCTTATCTCTTAACTCTTTCAAGCTTGTATCTTCTATAACCTCACATATCTCTGAGCCTTCATGTCTCACAGCTCCTTACTGTGCTCAAATTCTCAGATGTCCCTAATCCTACTCCCTGAGTTTCTAACCTTTTTTGTATCTCTTACCACCCTGTGTCTTTTGTTACAGAGATTCTAAAGATCTCCTTTTCTTTAAATCTGTCTCTAATGTTTTACTTGTGTCTCTTAGCCCACATGTGCATAGACCCCTTTCAGTGTCACTCAAGTGATGTGTTGGCATCCGTATTTACGTTCTCTTGCCCAATATCAAAATGGCTTCAAATTACCAGCATCACATCACTTGTCTCTGAGGCCCTGGAGTTTAGTTGAGATAAGCACTTGAGAATTGTTCATTTTTGTTTCAGATTTTTTTTTTAAATGTTCATAATTACACACAGTTCAGATGTTTTGTCCGTGTCCGTTTGTTTCTCCAACCTATGTGTACGTATATGTTTACTTATAAAACAAGAGATTGGGACTCAAATAGCACTGTGAGATTACAAGTCCGTAATCACACGCAGCCAATATATTGTAGAAATTATGCGTCTGGCTTCAAAGAAAAATAAGGTTTCTCTTTTAAGTCGATTTCTTGAGCAAACTTAGCACAAATATAATTGTTATAATTTTCTTGGGGCTCTTGAAATCTCAGTGAGTAGTACAACGCAAATATTACATTTATAATTTTCTTGGGGCTCTTGGAATGTCAACGAGCAGTGGAACAGATATTTAATACTCTGTAGCATACAGTATTTAGTGTTCAAAGAAAATCTCTTTTCATGGGTCCATAAGGAGGTCTTTATGTCTGTGCCAGATTGTGTGTCTGACACCACTGTGACGCAATACGTGATGCTCAAGATTCCATCAATATGGACTACTTTATTCAACGAGTGATTTTCGAATAGATCAGGTTGCATTTAATCTTCTTCAAATAATCCTCTACCTTTTACATAACTTTCTATAAACCTAGATTGTTACAGAGAAAAGGTTATCTTGTATGTGTTTACCGAGCAGAATATGTTTTAGCAAAGCAAAGGTATTGTGTGTGACATTGAAATGTGATTATTATTTCATTGAAACTTGTCATATCATGCGGAATGAATGTAAATTGAAGCTGTGAATATTCATATTGCTGAATGTGGATAGAATCAGTGTCATTCTTGGGAACATATTCTCTCATAGCATTAATCTGTGTCTTTAGCTAACGCGCAATAATGTTAGTGATAAAATGTTATCAAAGCAAGGTAAATGCACTGCTCGTTCGTGATAATTTGACTGGATGACATACATATTTAAATGCTACAGACAGACCTCAAACGTTAGGTTCCCTCAGTATCTTCGGTCAAGCACAAATGTTAAAGTTGAAATATTTTGTTGTCGTTCTTGTAATATTTCTCTTACAGTTTTCATTTACAGCTTAAAGCATCTTGAATGTTGAGAGTTACTGTGTTACTGCTTCTTGTTCTGTCTTCTTCAAGAATTCTACCTAAGGTTGGAAACTCATGCAATGCAAAGTAGCAGTGTAGCAGCAGTGAGCCTATAGCTTCTAGGATAAATTTCTCCTAAAGATAGGGAAAATGTAGATAGTTCTTTGGATCTCATTAAAAACCTTAGGATGGGGCGTTCTTCACTTCTAAACAACCGGAAACAGGAAATAAATATGTCAAAACACAAGAAGATGGGGCCTTTTAGCTGAGTTGAGGGTGAATGAGTATTCTTCTGTAATATTAGGGAGATGATTTAGATTCATGATGACCACCTAATGTGGAACATGGAGGAAACGTTGGTGTGGCACTGAAGTAAAGTAGAGGGAGCCCTCTGTATAGCATGTTAAATAAACACAGGGAAAATAACATTATGACTAGAGATCAGTAACCCTACTGTTATCATCAATAAAACAACAAATTGTGTACTAGTCAAAAAGCAATTGGCTTTAACTTAAAACTTGGCTTGAAGCTAAACTGATGAAAGCACTAAAATCAAATAGAATAACTAATAAATAAGCCCAACTACACAAAAATGGACCAAACAATGCACGTCTTCTAAACCGAATGGCATCAGAAACTGACATACAATTGTCTGTGGAGCCATCTAGATCCTTGAAGTGTTTAACTCGAAGACCACAATAAAATCCTGCAAAAATCAACAGGAAAGAAATAAAAATGATTCCAATTTATAATAGGTAGATAACATGAGGAAAGTTAATTCTGTCAACTGACCCCATCTTATGGATGTTGTGGATGTGCACGATACTAAGCTAATAGATACACTAATAGACACACTGTGACAGACCACCAGTGTATCGCCACCACGGACTCCCTTTCCCACTGTGAAGTAGAACTAAATCTCAAGAGACAAATAGACAGTACTTAGCTGATCATGGAGCAGCAAAGAAAGAGGAAGTGTTAAGGGTGGTGCTGTCTATTATACTAGGACTTAGTACGGGAGTGGCTTATGTCACTACGTATACCATATTTCTTACTATTTTGTATTCTTTGCTGCTATTGGTGGATAGTGCAAAAGGGGTTGCATATGTTTATTTGGTTTCTCTCTTTTTTAACAGCAGTGTTACCATCAGCAAGCCTAGTAGATAATGGTAACTACAGCTTGCCCTTGAATGCAGGTGTTTAAACAACAAATATCAAGGTAGGGAAAAGGGGAGGATAGGGGGGATTGAGAACTTTTGTATAGTAGACAACATTTGAGGTGTAAAAATCATTGCTCTATTGGTTCCATGTACTATTGCAATAACTTTCAATACTGAGTGTGGTCATGAGGAATTAATCATAAAGACACATACGTATTACAGTTGCATTACATAGCTTATATTAATACAATAATAATCCTGTATGGGCACAGCTGGCAAGTCTTCTCAAACCTGTTTTTTTTTTGCTTATTATTATATTTCCTTTACCTTTTGTACCTTTTCCCACATATCCCACGCTTGTTTGTATTTATGTTCAGTTTTCCCTAAGTTCGCTCTGAGGAAGCGCTCATGAAAAATTATTTGCATTAACGAGGTGTATGCATTGCGATATATCTGGAGCCATTTCGTTTCACCAGTGTCGACTTAAAATCCTGAGTGCAGCTATATTCATATGGTGCAGGTACCTGGCTGCATATGAGAGTTTAGTCGGATAATTTTGTTACAGGAGACATTCCGTGGTGCAAGTAATAGTAATTCCTAGACTAGTGTCTGTAAGATATATTACTGCTGTCCAGAACTCCTGCAGCTTTGTGCACTGCTACTAAATATGAAGCATTGCGCCCTATTCTGTTCCACACATCCAGCATGTGTTAGATGTATTGAGAAACATACGTTTAAGACGGGTCGGTACCAAATACAATCGATAAAGTATTTTCCTGGAGAGTTTATATGATTTGTACATAGGGTTAACTGTTTATATTACAAAACATTTAAAGGGATATGTGGCGCTTGTTTAATAATAATAAGTGTAATGTCCCCTTATACACCTAACAAAAATAATAGAATACCCAACCAAAAAGTGTTAAAGCGCACACAATGAATGGTGCACTTCATCCACCATTGGGATTGTAGTAAAATCTTTTGCTGGAACAAGAAGGTATCCAGAAGCGACAGGAATCAGATGATCAATGTTAAATCACTTTATTCCATGTACAGATTAATGTAAGCTGAAACAGCAGCACAACGCGTTTCGAGCTCTATACAGGTCTTCCTCGCGTGCAGTTTAAGGTAACAATAACCTCCTGGCTGTTTACCTTACAAACACAATATAAATACATACAGGTGTGATACTTAGTAACTAAACCTAATATGGTCCGAACCGGAAATATATCACCACACTCAAGATGGCGTCGCATCCGATTTTGACTATGCCACAGTGTAAAATGCCTCATCCAAGATGGCCAAACATCCTTCAAACAAATACAAGATATAGTATTAAAAATGGCCATAATTACTCTCCCTGGGTAAGCAACAACATTAATTCAATAAAAATCTTGTTCTGCTAAATGTCCTCTGTCTGTCGTCTCTGTCTTTTCTGGTCTATATCCCGTGGGCTCCCTCTTGTACACCTGGGGGTATACCCCCATGTCCTACAAAGTCTCCTTCGGGGGTCGAATCCATGGTTTTATGGCTATTCGCTGTCCTCCTGTCCCGTTGGGGCATTTGTGGCTTCCCAGCTAACTTGTGCTTCCTCAAATCTTAGGCTGTTGCCGTAGGTTTTCCTCGCTACCTTTTCGTAGTGTAAATTAGTGGAGATTTGCTTTGACAGGGCTCTTTTTGTCGCTGCTGTTATGGTTTTCCATTCTCTAGCTATGAGCGTCAGGGCTGCTATTAGTATGTGGAAGACCAGTATTGCCCCAGTTCCTTTAAACTGGTCCAATTTCATAAATAGGAGGCACAATTCTGGGGTCAGTGTGGTGTTGGCGTCTACCATCTCTCAATAGGGACGGATCACCTTGCACGTCGACCATATGTGGTACATCGTGCCCTCTGTCCCCCCGCATCTCCAGCACTGTGATGTTCCTGGGTATATTTTTGCTAGTCTGGCTGGCACCATATACCATCTATAATACACTTTCCTCATTAATTCTAGGTGCATTGTGCACAATGTCTTCCCCTTGTGTGCTGTTACAGCTTTCTCCCATTGGGTTTCATCAAATTGTTTCCCCAGATCCATCTGCCATGCCTCACTGAATCTGTCTAGATGTACTGGGGTACCCACATTCAGGAGCGAGTAACACATAGATATGATCCCTTTCCTCTGCTTTTGGCTAATGCGCGTACTCTCTAACCCCGTGAGCGTGCACACCCCTTGCTCTGTGGGTCTTTGGGCCCCTAGCATTGATTTAAGTTGTAGATATGGGAATATCAGTCTGGGGGGCAGGTGAAATTTTTCTTGGAGGATGGGGAATGGTTTCAGGTTGTGCCCCTCTAGGAGGTCTCTCACATGTGTGCACCCTCTCTTAGTCCATTCTCTATAGTCAAATGTGTTGTTGGCTACATGTAGGCTTGGTAGCGGAGTTGCTGGTGACCATGGTAACATGGACACCAGTGCCTTCTGTGTTCTGTCCCAGGTCTCCAGCATTGTTTTAGTGGTGGGTAGTATGTAAGGTTGGGGTGGGCGCATCCTTTTAGGTACCCACACCAGTCTCTGAAGGTCTGCCCCTTGTAACCAGTGATCCTCTATTTCTAGCCATTGGGGGTTTGAGTTGTGTGTATCCCCATCACTGGGGCCAATAATGTCGCCTGGTAGTAGGTTTTGATATTTGGCAAGGCTAGACCTCCCTGAAGGGTTGGTCTATATAAGAATTTTGTTGCTACTCTCACTCTCTTTTGTGCCCATACAAATTTGGTGAGCAGTGTTTGTGTTTTATTGAAATATGAGGATGGCAGGTCTATTGGTATTGTTCTAAACAGATATTGTAGTTTGGGGAGGAGAGACATTTTAAAAGCTGCCATCCTTCCCAGCCAGGATAAGTATTTATCTTTCCATGATGCCAAGCTGGTCTCCAATTCCTTTTGTAATGGCTCATAGTTGGACTTGAATAGTCCCCCTATTGTCTTAGTTAATTTTATTCCTAGGAAGGTGACACTGTCTGTCCTCCAGTCCAGCTCAAATTTCAAAATAGCTGTTGTCCAAGCCATCTGGGCCCGGGGCTTTGCCGTTTGGCAGGTTCCTTATTACTGGATGAATTTCTGCCTCTGATATTGGTTTTATGAGATCTCTCGCCTGTTGGGACGTAAGCTTAGGGAGGTCTATTGTGGCCAGATAAGCATTGATGTGCTCCTCTGTGGGGTGGAACGTGTTGTCATTTTTATTTATGTTATACAGGGAGGTGTAATAATTAGCAAATTTATTGCAGATGTCTTTTGGGATCATTTTCTTCTCTCCCGTTTGGGGACATGAGAAAAGCTATTTTTTGGTTTGCCCTTCTTTCCTGTAGTCTCCTAGCTAGGAGTCTGCTAGCTTTATTCCCTTGCATATATTGCCGTGTTTTCATTCTATGAAGCATGTACCCTGTCTGTTCTAGTGCTTTCTGGTGTAATTTGGCCGTAATGTTGGAGATTTGCATTTTAAGGGCATTAGATGGGGAGATTTGGTTGCATGTGTTCAGTTGGTATAGTTCTCGTCTCCATTGTGTAAGTTGGGTTGAGGATTTTTTGTGTAGGTATGTAGCCCTTTTAATGAAGACCCCTCTAACCACTGCCTTGTGTGCTGCCCAAATTGTGCTCTGAGATATGCCTAGAGTGGCATTTTCTGAGAAATAATTGTGTTGGTGGCCTCCATTTCTTTTTTTTAAAAGTGCGGTCATGTAATAAGGAGGCATTCAGCCTCCATGGGCTGCGGTGTTTATAGTCGTATTGGTCTTTGACCGACAGCATAACTGGTGCGTGAACCGAGCAGGTGATTTGGCCGATGTCACAGTCAGCGATTTGGTTGAGTCCCTGCCCGTGGACTAGAATGCCGTCTATCCTCGAGTATGTGTTGTGAACATGTGAGAAATGGGTGTACGCCCGCTCCGATGTGTGGGATATTCTCCATGTATCAAAGTAGTGGTGTAGTGAGAGGAGTTTCTGTATTTTTTTTGCACTGTCTGTGGAGTATTTTGTATCTGGGACTGTATTGTGAGATATTAGAGTCTAGTTTGGGGCCCCAGACATGGTTGAAGTCCCCACATATGATAGACATTCCCTCTTGGATTGTAGGTAGTTTTTGTAACAGGTGCTGTAGGAACCCGCCTTGGTTTGTATTAGGCGAGTAAAGATTAGTGATGGTATACGTCATGTCGTTAATAGTACATTTCAATATGACATATCTCCCATTTGCATCTAGCTCTACGGAGATCAATGTAAAAACTACTCATTTAGATATTAGTATGGAAGTCCCTTTGGACTTCGTGGGGGATGTCGCGTGGTATTGGTGTGGGTAGTCGTGCATCGATGGCGGGATATTTTCATCGGTTCTATAGTGTGTCTCTTGTAGACAGACAACATCTGCATCCGCATGTTTAAGTTCTCTATACAATTGGTGTCTCTTAACCAGTAGGTTTAACCCTATAACATGTAGCGAATAGATTTTCATGTACCCTGTTTGGGTTAGTTAGGGACATACCAAAGTGTAAGCACCAATGTGGGGGGTCGCCCCAGCAGCATCAAGTCGAGCGACTTTCCCCTATTTGAGGGTAAGATTCGTACACATCTCTCTCGCCGTCGTATGGGTGATGGGGTACCCGTTAGGACCTTAATGGTTTTGAGAACCCTCTTGGCTTGGTACTCTGTATAGGTGTCCTGTGGGTACCTGGGGAAGGTTATAACTTGTCTGGTCCCAGCCAGACCAGGGGGATTTTGGGAACATAACATTAAAAGGGTAAATAAACATAACAAGAATGTATGGTGTGCCATATGCAGCATAGGTACTATTTAGTACCCCTGGGGGTGGAAGTATTAACTTCCTCTCGGTGGGGTGCTTCCCCGACTTGGCCCACTCCTGAACAGTTAGGTTATCATGGCGTCTTGGTAGTCTGGTCCCAGGCTACCCCTGTTGTGTGTTTTGCCAAGCGTGATACCTTTTTTTTTTTTTTCCTTAAACCGTCTACCTGTGGTATAACCTCAGCATGTCAAATAGCATTATACGATACCCTTGTGTTCCTCCATGGTCGGTTTATCATGACCAGTCTTTCAACAATCTCTCGGTACGGCTTGCAGTCTATTTGTCAAGTGACACTGTCTTTTAAGCCTTTTCTTTAGCTTTTCTCCAGTCCGTGGAGGTGCTCCCTGTCCTCTGCGGGCTCCGTCACTGGCTTGGCTCAGTTATGCCCCACCGCTGTAGCATACGGGTCCCTTCCTCAGGTGTGGTTATGGCCGACACTTTTCCTACTCTGGACACCAGGAATTTCACCCGGTATTCCCACCGGTATAGTAGTTTGTTGATCCTGAGCTGTTCCGTGATACTTTTAAATTCTCTCCTTCTTTTTAACGTATATGTGGATATGTCCGCAAATATCATCAACCCCCCATAGGGTTCTGGGAGTTTCTTCTTCGCCCGGCTCATTTGGAGCACCACCTCTTTTACGTGATAATAGTGCATTTTTACAAGGACATCTCTCGGGGTGTCTTGGGGTAGGAAGCTGGGTTTAGCCATTCTATGGTATCTGTCTATAAGTAGCTGATCTGGTGGTATATCAGGTGCCAGCTTTTTCAACATGCTGTTCAGGTAAGCTGCCAATTCTGCTTGCCCCACTTCCTCTTTTATCCCGCGTATCCGCAGGTTATTTCTCCGGGCCCTGTCCTCCATGTCAGCAAGTTTCAGTTCATACGTTTTCATTTGGTCATGTAGCTCCGTCACCTCTTCTTCCAGGCCTTTGTGGGCTTCAGCCAGCTCCGCCATTTTGGTTTCCGTCCTGGTTGTTCTCACCTCCAGCTCTTGGATATCTTTATGCATGGCCCCTATTGTTGTTTTAAAGCTGTTTTCCAACCTGGCAGACATCTCCTCCAGCAGTGTCCGCAGTACCTGCTGTGTGATAGGGCTTTCATTGTCTGGGGACTTACTATGCTGTTCAGCAGGTTCGTCTGCGCCATCTTGGATTTCCTCCTGCACCGAGGCCTGCTTCCCCTGCGGCGTCCTCGAGGTAAAAAATGCGGTCTTTTCCGCCTTGTCCGCTTGCCTCTTTCCTTTGGCTTGCGACATGCTGACTTGGGGTATATGTTGCCCTTAATTTATTTTTGGCTGTGATCGCCTAATGTCTCCTGTGGGTCTCGTCGGAGCGGAGCGCTCAATACATGCGTCCGCTCAGCACCGCCGCCAGGACACGACCCACAAATTTATATTTTTTAATAAGGCTCGAATCTCTTGAATTGGAATAAAGTAAATATATTCATTTTGTTGCTGTTGTTAATTGTAGCTGTTGTTTAATCAGTTGTTTGCAACATGTGGAAATCTATGAAAGTAGTACCTTGGAATAATTGGAACATAAACCTGGTATGGTGTCATTCCCAAATGTTGTAATTGAAATCAGGAATAATAGATCTCAATGTTGAGATTGGCATAGCTAGTGGGAATGGTTCACTAGTGCTAAGTATATGTCTATGGGTATCCCAAACGTTAATGGTCAGTGTTTTGGTAGGTAGCATTGGTACTTTTTGGGTCTGAGATGTCTTGGCAGCCATACTAAGAACAGAAAGGAATGACCCATGTTATTGTATCCTCTAAATGTACCCATTGTGGTGGGTTGTGTTGTATTTGTGCTGGTACTATGGAACTAATAATTGCCGCCTGATGGTATATTTTTACTATAGGAACATTCGTTCCTCCTTGGGTACATTTGTTATAGAGTATGAGTGCTGCTATTCTTGGGATTGTATTTGTCCAAATTAAGGTGTTTATTAATTTTCAAGATGCTGGGATGAAAATTGGGAGAGTTTGAATAGGTCCTGTAGTTTGGGGAAAACAACCATCTTGGTCGCAGCACTGCGTCCTGACCAAGAGAGGTATTTCCCCTGCCAAGAGCATAATTTATCTTTCCCGTAAGTAGTTTTAGGGAATTAGCTTTATACAGATGTTGTGTACGTTGCATGAATTTGATACCTAGAAAAGCTAGATTACCAGCTCTCTCTTACAAATTCAAATTGGTGTTGAATTTGTAATTCCCTTATCTTCTCCTTTGAAATATTAATCCTCATGGCTTGTATGTTATATACATTTAACTTGTAATATGAGCAGTTACTATAATGATGTAATAATGTGGTAAATGTGTCTAATGAAATGTGTGGTTGTGTCATAGTGAGAAGGATGTAATTTGCAAAAAGTGTGAGTCTATTCTCGATTGTGCAGTTTTATACCATGTATATTTTCATTCTATCAAAGTGAGAAGGTAAGGGGTTCCATATAGTAAAGGAGAAAGGGGGCAGTCCTGCCTGGATCCGTTAGAAATTGGGAATGTCTCGGAAGTGAACCCACTATTGACCACCTTTGCAACTGGATTTCTATACTGGGCATCTGCTACCGACTTTAACATCTGTGGAAATTCAAACTTTTGCAAGACTGCGTAGAGGAAGGGCCAGTGCAGCTGATCAAAAGATTTCTCAGCGTCTAGTGATAAGAACACACTGTCCCCCCCTCCCCACAGCGTGTGGGGAAGATTTTGCACTTTCCGGGTGCCATCCCCTCCCTGTCTCCCCTTTACAAAGCACTGATAGATATATTTCAGTGGAACACTGGGGATAACCTCCCCTTATAAATACAAGTAAGGATATATAAATAATACTTACAGTAAGCACTATTGTATATCTCATTGTTTTTTATATAACTATCTATTCGCTAAGACTCTGGCTTTCAGAGTTTTATATCCATCAGTGTGGATTGTACCACTGCAAGCAGGGCCGGTGCAAGGATTTTTGCCGCCCTAGGCAAAAAAATTTTTGCCGCCCCCCCATATGTCCAGCCCACCATGTGACATCACAATGCCCCGCCCATATGCTCTGCCATATGGGCCAACGCCAGTCTTCACAAAGTGTCTTATCTGAAAAGACAGTGTGTTTACATTAAAAAGCCTACAGGCACAGGCTATAGACACCAGAAGCACTACATTATGCTGTAGTGCTTCTGGTGACTATAGTATCCATTTAATGTGAGGTAAATTAGAGATTAGTGCCACTAATAATATATTGGATTGCCTGCTTACCACCAGATGAGGACAAGAGGCTGATGATGGGCTCAGTCTGGCTCCACAGGTCTGGTGTAGAAGAGGCTCTCTGGAGACTGTTTTTAACAGTGCTCACAACAATTAACGAACAGGAAGCAGCTCCATTTTTTAGGGCCCCTTACACAGCTCAAGGTCTGGGCCCCCAGGGGGCATACGCCTACAATGCCCACCCATAAATCCACCTACATGGCCCATCCATGAGTTGGGGATGTTTTATGTGTGCAATTTGTGTAAGGGATGTAGTGTGTTTATAGGGGATGTAGTGTGTGTTTGCGTGTAAGGAATGCATTGTATGTTTCTGTGTGTGTGTGTGTGTGTGTGTGTAAGGGGTGCAAGGTTTGTTTCTGTGTATGTAATTGAATGCAGTGTGTGTCTGTAAGGGGTGCATTGATTATGTAAGAGAACGTAAGGGATGAATTGTGT
Organism: Pelobates fuscus; assembly: GCF_036172605.1. Classification (NCBI taxonomy): domain Eukaryota; kingdom Metazoa; phylum Chordata; class Amphibia; order Anura; family Pelobatidae; genus Pelobates; species Pelobates fuscus. Next base: position 458,777,839 of record NC_086317.1, read on the forward strand.
GTTTCGGGTGTGTCTGTGTGTGAGTAGGAATGCATTGTATATTTCTGTGTGTGTGTGGGAGGGGATGCATTGTGTATGTGTGTAGTGTAAAAGAGAGGGTTTGTGGGGTAGGATAGGGACTGAGATGGGAACAGCTTTCTTTTTAAAAAAAAAAATCATAGTGCTCTCCCCTCAATTATTGATTTCCCCTTCCCTTCTGTCCCTCCGTGTTCTCCCCTTCTGTCACTTAGTGCTCTCCCTTGGCCCCCTGTCCCTCTGCAGTCCCCCTTGGTGTTCTTATCACTCCCCCCTCCCCCCTTATTGGTCCTCCCTCTCCCAAACCCCTTAGTGGTCCTCCCTGTCCCAAACCCCTTAGTAGACCTTCCCCTACTCCCCCCAAGCCCTTAGTGGTAATCACCCTCCTCCCCTCTCCTTAGTAGTCCTCCCTCCTTACCCCCCTTTGGTGGTCCTTCCCCCCCTTAGTGGTCCTTGCCCCCCCTCCCCTAGTGGTCTGTAACGGCTACCCATGTAGAGAGAGGGTATCTGCCGTTGGAGACGTCCTTTTTCCTGCAAGTTGCTGTGGAGAAGTAGAGCTGGTATAATCCCATCCACGATATCCAGAGAGAGGCAGGTTCAGCTGTAGACAGGAGCAGAGTAATATTCCCAAATAATCCCCTTCCAAGAACGAGACGAGGCTACGTTTTGAAGGGTCAAGAAGAACTGAGGTCTGGGACACCCAGCCTGCTTTTTATTTACAAAAAGTACACCCAGGACACACCCAGGGGGAGGCATAAAATAACCAATAACAGAATGGTACAGCCCACAGGTTCCCTCCCCTCTGCTTGGGAGATAATTGAGTTTCCTACTGTATCTACTCAATTATCTCCAAGCTAAAACTTATAAATTTTTATGCATTTTTATAACTTTCCCATTTTACATAGCACAGGAATAAAACTTATATTTTTATGGACAACATAAATTGTGGAACAACATATCCAAAATTCGTGAGAATCCGTCCAGTGGTTCCAGAGATATTAAAAGTCCCTTTGGACCGACCGCACGCCTGTATGTATACCCAAAAATAGTTCCACAGGTTCAGGCTATGTGGTCGGTCTATTTCTGTCCTAAAAAACGGTAAAGTCCCAACCGAAGGCGGCGTTCGAATAGTCGAACGCACTTCGACTTTGTTGAAGTGTCGAAGTACAACGCGGTTAAAACTTCTGCGGTGATTGCCAGTCGGGCGGTGATCTACTTCCTAGGAAAAGATGACAAAGTCCCTTCCGAACGGGTGTTCGAACGTTCGAACGGGACTTAGTCCCCAGCCGTGTTGTCGAAGGACAGGGGAAGGTACCGGTCACCGCTGACCGCGGTCGACTGCACTAAAATGGCCGCCGCCACGTGTTTGGCTGTAATGGCGGCTTCGGCACTTCGACGGCTTCGGCACTTCGACGGCTTCGGCACTTCGACTGTATTCGAAGTGCCCGTGAAAAGGTATGTTTTAATCACACATCAAGGGATTCCAGTATTTGGTAGGAATATACTGATAAGGAATGAGTCCAGACCACCGAACAAATGATTTATAAGGTAATCCACTGTATTATTCCACAAAGTTTAGGAGATGATAATGTTCTGTTACAGTTCTGTTACACTGCTCCCCTTTTGTGGAACACTCCGGCAGACCCGGTTTGATCCTTTCGGGTCAACTTGGGGCTGTCCGGTCAACTGTTTAGGGTAAAAGTTCTGTTTGCCTGGACAATCCATCGGCATTCCCATTAAACTTGCCAGGGCGGTATTGGATGGAGAAATTGTATGGCTGCAGTGCGAGACTCCATCTCAGTAAGCGTCCATTATCTCCAGCTACTCTGTTCAGCCATACAAGGGGATTATGGTCGGTAATTAAGGTGAATTCTTGTCCATACAAATATGGGGTCAATTTCTTTAGGGCCCAGACCAGGGTTAAGCACTTTTTTTCCACTGCCGCGTAACTCACTTCTCTAGGTAACAGTTTTCTGCTGAGATACACGACAGGGTGTTCGCCCCCATCTTCACCGACCTGGCTTAGCACTGCCCCCAGTCCGTACATGGACGCATCTGTGTGGACGACAAATCTTTTGTTAGGGACGGGGGCAGACAAAACAGGTGCATTGATCAAGGCTTGTTTCAAGATTTGGAATGCTGTTTCACAGGCGGGAGACCACAGGAATACCCTAGGTAAATTTTTCTTTGTTAAATCTGTCAGGGGTTTGGCGATGGCGCTGTAGTCAGGGACAAATCTCCTGTAGTACCCTGCTGTCCCTGGGAATGCTAACACATGTGTCTTAGTGTGGGGTGTGGGCCAATTGGCTACGGCCTCTACTTTAGCGGGTTCTGGTCGTTGTTTCCCACACCCCACTCTGTGTCCCAAATACTGGACTTCAGCCATGCCGAAGTTACATTTCTCCGCCTTCAGAGTTAGGCCGGCGGCCCTAATCTGATCCAACACAGTCTCTACGTGTTGTAGGTGTTCCCCCCAAGTCTCACTATAGATCGCAATGTCATCCAGGTATGCGCAAGCAAAGTCCTGGAAGCCATCAAGGAGGCGGTCCACTAAGCGCTGAAAAGTAGCTGGGGCATTTTTCATCCCGAAGGGCATGACCTTAAACTGGTACAGGCCAAACGGGGTGACAAACGCCGACTTAGGGATAGCGTCCTTGGCCAGGGGAATCTGCCAGTACCCCTTGCACAAATCAATGGTGGTCAGATAGCGTCCCCTGGCAATGCGATCTAATAGCTCGTCTACTCGGGGCATGGGGTATGCGTCTGTCACGGTTCGGTCATTGAGGCGTCGGTAATCGACACAGAACCGGGTCGTTCCATCCTTTTTGGGGACTAGGACGACGGGGGATGCCCAGGGGCTGTCGGATGGCTCTATAACTCCCAGTTTTAACATCTCCTGAATCTCCTTTCTCATCTCTTCTTTTACGGCTTCGGGGATTCTATAGGGAGTTTGTCGGAGAGGAGTTTGTCCTGGGGTTTCTACGTAATGTGTCGCTACGGGTGTGTAACCGGGCTCCTGGGAAAAGGTCAATCTCTTTTCAACTAGTAGTTGCTGGAGTTGCTCTCTTTCGGTGGGAGTTAATCGCTCCCCTAGCTGTACTGTATTAAGCAGAGTTTTGGGCTCGGGGTTGGCCAACAGATCTGGGATGGGGAGACTGTCAGGGTCCTCAGTGGCCGGGATGCATATGGCTGCTATGTCTTCGGGGCGTTCTTGGTATTCTTTTAATAGGTTTATATGAAAGGACTTCTGTATCTTTTCGTCCTTGCTACTGGCAATTACATAGGTGGTGTCACAGACCTGTGCTACTACTTTGTAGGGGCCTTGCCAGGAGGTCTGTAATTTATTTCCTTTAATGGGTTTAAGTACTAGAACTTTCTGTCCTACCTGGAATGTTCTCAGCCTAGCGTTCCAATCGTACCACTGTTTCTGCCGACCCTGGGCCGCATGGAGATGATCCCGTGCCATCCGGGCTAACTGTTCCATACGGTCCCGCATTTCCAGCACATATGGTACGATGGGGACACCTTCGTGTTCTGTCTCTCCCTCCCAGTGCTCTCGGATGAGGTCGAGAGGGCCTCGTACTCTCCGTCCATAGAGCAGCTCAAAGGGAGAGAACCCTGTGGATTCCTGCGGTACCTCCCGATAAGCAAACAGGAGGTGCGGCAAAAATCGCTCCCAGTCTCTGTATTCCGTCGTAAAGGTCCGCAGCAATTGCTTTAGGGTACCATTAAAGCGTTCACAGAGACCGTTAGTCTGAGGGTGGTACGGTGAACTAAGCAGGGGCTTAATACCACAGACCTTCCATAACTGCTGGGTTAGGTCTGCGGTAAACTGGGTCCCTCTGTCAGACAAGATTTCCTGGGGAAATCCCACTCTGGTGAATATCCCAACTAGAGCACTGGCGACAGTGTCAGCCTGGATATTCGTCAGAGCGACGGCTTCCGGGTAGCGAGTAGCATAGTCCACTACAGTAAGAATATATTTCTTACCAGAGGGACTGGGGTTAGGTAGGGGTCCCACTAGGTCGACTGCCACCCTCCTGAATGGTTCCTCGATCACAGGCATAGGTAGCAGTCGAGCTTTGGGGTGATCCCCTCTCTTCCCTACCCGTTGGCATACGTCACAAGTACTGCAGTAACGTCGCACATCCTTCGAGACCCCCGGCCAAAAGAAGGTCTGGGTGATCCTGAAGGTGGTGCGGTTACCCCCTAGATGTCCTGCCAACGGGATGTCATGGCCAATTCGGAGAAGCTACAACCGGTACTTTCTGGGTACTACCAGTTGGCGCTTCTGCGAAGGGATACAGCCCCTCTTCCTGCCTTTGGTCAATCTGTATAACCTGTCCCCCTCCCATATAAAACGTTCCCGCTCATCCCCTCTACTGTCGGCTAGTTCTCGGTACCTTTGAAGGGTGGGGTCCTGTCTAGTTTCCCTCCCAAACTCCCCTGGGGTGTCCCAAGCTATGGGTCTCTCTGCGGTGTTAGTGTTAAGTGTCCTTTTGTGGCTTACCTGGGTCTCCCGACCTGTAGTAGAGTCGTCCTCGGTATGGGTCTGTGAGCGGGTGGCCACGGGACAAGCAGCAGCGGTCGTGGGTAAAAAGGCTGAGGCTAGAGGGCCAATGTCATTGCCCAACACGACCTCAGCAGGCAGATTGTCCATAATGCCCACTGTGGTCTTTCCCGACCCAACGAAAAACAGCCCCTCCTGCGACACGGACAGCAACGGTACGATTAGACACATGTTCTGGTTTTACAAGGTGCTTCTGCACCAGAGTGATGGTAGCGCCAGTGTCCCTTAGTCCTTGTGCTATCTGTCCGTTTACACGCACCTCCTGACGGTGATGCTGGCGGTTATCCGGGGAAGCAGCTTGTATGGGGTTGGCCTCATATAATATTCCCAGACATTCCTCAAGGCTCCCTTCCGTTTCCAGGCAGTGTGCAGCAGCGGGGCGTGATGGCGGGTTCTCCGTGTTCGGTGTTGTGCGCCTCCAGTTATTATTGCCGGATCCCAACGAGCAATAACGAGCAATATGCCCCGTGTTGCCGCAGCGATGACACGTCACTTTATAAGATTCCCGGGGTTGGTTGTTAGACACCTGAGGACGTGGGGGCCCTGGAGGTACTGGGGCCCGAAATTCTGTGCGTGCAGCATAGGTTGGGGTGCGTGCCTCTGTTCTAGGTGCTGATCGTGTGTTACTTTGGCTCACATTCCTTGTTTCGGCGTATTCATCTGCTAGCCGCGCTGCCTCAGTTAAGTTGGCAGGGCGGCGATCTCTTACCCAGTCCTGTATATCTGCAGTCAGATCCTGGAAGAAATGTTCCATCAAGAACAACTGTAACACTTCTTCTCCGGTGTGGGCATTGCACCCTTGCACCCAATGTGATGCCACCCTTTGTATCTTGTTTGCCCATTCCATGTGGGAGTCCGCTGCCTTCTTTTTGGACTCCCGGAAGCGACGGCGATATGCCTCTGGGGTGACAGCGTATCGGGTGAGTAGTGTGGCTTTCACCCGTTGATACTGTGTTATATCTTGGGCCGTGAGTGCCCGAAAAGCCTCATTTGCTTTTCCTGAAAGTTTTCCAGCCAGAATAGTAACCCATTGGTCTGGTGGTACCTGGTGCAGTGAGAACTGCCTCTCAAAATCCGCCAAATATCCGTCAATTTCTTCCTCATGTTCTGCAAACGCTTTAAATGCAGTGAATGGTATCTTCTTCCCTGTAGCAGCGGGTGGAGGAGTAGGAACTGTATGTGTACTGGCTTGTTTAGCTAATACATGTTCTGTTTCTTGTCTCCTCTTAGTTTCGATCTCCTCTTTTGCGTCCTTGAACAGCTTGTTTACTAGTTCTGTGGTTGTTTCTGGATACAAGGCTAATCTCCGCTGCACAATAGCAGTAAGTACATCGTCCTCGCTGACTGGTGCAATAGGTTCAGTTACCTCCATGGACCTATCCATTTCGTCCAGCTCCAGTAGGTCAACAATCAGCTCTCTCCTTGGTCTGTTACTGGCACTCCTACCACGATTCTCCAATAGATCTTTCAGTGTGGGTATTTTCAGCTTGGCATACTGGGACTCCATTCAGCACTTGCTCCTTGGATAAAAGGACCATCCCACCGCTGCCAACCAATGTAACGGCTACCCAGGTAGAGAGAGGGTATCTGCCGTTGGAGACGTCCTTTTTCCTGCAAGTTGCTGTGGAGAAGTAGAGCTGGTATAATCCCATCCACGATATCCAGAGAGAGGCAGGTTCAGCTGTAGACAGGAGCAGAGTAATATTCCCAAATAATCCCCTTTCAAGAACGAGACGAGGCACGTTTTGAAGGGTCAAGAAGAACTGAGGTCTGGGACACCCAGCCTGCTTTTTATTTACAAAAAGTACACACAGGACACACCCAGGGGGAGGCATAAAATAACCAATAACAGAATGGTACAGCCCACAGGTTCCCTCCCCTCTGCTTGGGAGATAATTGAGTTTCCTACTGTATCTACTCAATTATCTCCAAGCTAAAACTTATAAATTTTTATGCATTTTTATAACTTTCCCATTTTACATAGCACAGGAATAACTTATATTATTATATTATTTATTATTATTATACAGGAATAACTATATAACTTATATTTTTATGGACAACATAAATTGTGGAACAACATATCCAAAATTCGTGAGAATCCGTCCAGTTATTCCAGAGATATTAAAAAGTCCCTTTGGACCGACCGCACGCCTGTATGTATACCCAAAAATAGTTCCACAGGTTCAGGCTATGTGGTCGGTCTATTTCTGTCCTAAAAAACGGTAAAGTCCCAACCGAAGGCGGCGTTCGAATAGTCGAACGCACTTCGACTTTGTCGAAGTACAACGCGGTTAAAACTTCTGCGGTGATTGCCAGTCGGGCGGTGATCTACTTCCTAGGAAAAGATGACAAAGTCCCTTCCGAACGGGTGTTCGAACGTTCGAACGGGACTTAGTCCCCAGCCGTGTTGTCGAAGGACAGGGGAAAGTACCGGTCACCGCTGACCGCGGTCGACTGCACTAAAATGGCCGCGCCACGTGTTTGGCTGTAATGGCGGCTTCGGCACTTCGACGGCTTCGGCACTTCGACGGCTTCGGCACTTCGACTGTATTCGAAGTGCCCGTGAAAAGGTATGTTTTAATCACACATCAAGGGATTCCAGTATTTGGTAGGAATATACTGATAAGGAATGAGTCCAGACCACCGAACAAATGATTTATAAGGTAATCCACTGTATTATTCCACAAAGTTTAGGAGATGATAATGTTCTGTTACAGTTCTGTTACATGGTCCTTATCCCCCCCTCCCCTAGTGGTCCTTATCCCCCCCCAACCTCCCATAGTGGTCCTTATCCCCCCTCCCTCCCTCCCCTTGTGGTCCTTATCCCCCTCCCCTAGTGGTCCTTATCCCCCTCCCCTAGTGGTCCTTATCCCCCTCCCCTAGTGGTCCTTATCCCCCTCCCCTAGTGGTCCTTATCCCCCCTCCCCTAGTGGTCCTTATCCCCCCTCCTCTAGTGGTCCTTATCCCCCCCCTCCCCTAATGGTCCTTATCCCTCCCTCCCCTAGTGGTCCTTATCCCCCCTCCCCTAGTGGTCCTTATCCCCCCCCAACCTCTCATAGTGGTCCTTACCCCCCCTCCCATATTGGTCCTTACCCCCCCCTCCCTCCCTCCCATAGTGGTCCTTATCCCCCCTCCCTCCCATAGTGGTCCTTATCCCCCCTCCCAAAGTGCTCCTTATCCCCCCTCCCATAGTGCTCCTTATCCCCCCCCCTCCCATAGTGGTCCTTATCCCCCCATCCCTCCCCTAGTGGACCTTATACCCCCCTCCCCTAGTGGTCCTTATACCCCCCCTCCCTTAGTGGTCTATACCCCCCTCCCTTAGTGGTCCTTATACCCCCCCTCCCTTAGTGGTCCTTATACCCCCCCTCCCTTAGTGGTCCTTATACCCCCCTCCCTAAGTGGTCCTTATACCCCCTGCCTCCCTTAGTGGTCCTTATACCACCACCACCCCCTTAGTGGTCCTTATACCCCCCTCCTCCCTTTGTGGTCCTTATACCCGCCCCCCTCTCCCTTAGTGGTCCTTACCCCCCTCCCTCCCTCCCTTAATGGTCCTTTACCCCCCCCTTTAGTGGTCCTTAAACCCCCCTCTCCCTTAGTGGTCCTTAACCCCCCCTTTCCCCCCCTTAGTGGTCTTTAAACCCCCCCTCTCCCTTAGTGGTCCTTAACCCCCCCTCTCCCTTAGTGGTCCTTAACCCCCCCCTCCCCCCCTTAGTGGTCCTTAAACCCCCCCCCCCCGTGGTCCTTACCCTCCCCTCCTGCCCATGTAGCGTGGCCGGGCGGCGCGGAAAGCGGGACAGGAACCTTTGTTTCCTGTACCCGGCCGCCGGCGGAATGACAGGAAATGCTCACTGAGTGAGCACTTCCTGTCATTCCGCCGGCCGCCGGGTACAGGAAACAAAAGTTCCTGTCCCGCGTTCTGCGCCGCCCGGCCACGCTACATGGAGAGACCGGCAGGAGGGAGCGCTTTGCGCTTCCCTCCTGCCGGTCATAAACCCGGCCGCCCTCCATGCAGCAGTGGGCGCCGCCTGGGGCTTGCTAAAGCGCTCAGGCGGCGCAGCATGAGGAGGCGCAGCAGGGACAGGGATCCGGCGCCCCCTGGTAAGGGCCTTACAGGTGGCGCCGGCCCTGCAATTTTACTTAGAGCTAGTTTAAGTTCTACGAGATGTGAGTGCTATTCCAATCATTATTATTGAGAGTTTTATCTTCCTTAAACAGTCTGCACTATTATCTTTCATCTTGAATCTTTTTACATATGTTGACAAGCACCTTAATCAAGAACTGATACCTATCAAGAACTTAAAATCAGCTGGGATTGTGATCATTGGACTGTGAATATTGGACTTTATACATTTATTTATTATTTATTCCATATATACATGTTTACTCATTTTATCTTTATATACATCTTTACTGGGGCAAACAAAGGGAAATACGTTATTGGTTGGGATATGTTATAAACCACCAAATGTAAATATTAATGAGGAAGAACTGCTGTTAGAGCAAATTGGTGAAGCTGCAAATCGGGGGAACACATTAATTATTGGAGATTTTAATTATTGGGATAGAGGGACTAGTACTTCAGCTAGGGGAATCCGTTTTTTGAATGTGTTAAATGACACCTTTATGTCACAACTGGTACAAGGACCAACTAGAAAGGATGCTTGTCTGGATCTCGTTATAACAAACAATGTTAATCTTTTAACCAACATTCAAGTAGGGGAGCATTTGGGAAATAGTAATCACAATATGGTAACTTTTGAAATAAACTCAAAAAAGCAAAAGCATGTGGGGTATATTAAAACGTATAATTTTTAAAAAGCCAATTTCAATAAGATTAGGGCAGCTCTACAACATATCGACTGGCATAAACGCCTTAGTGATAAAAACACTGAGGATAAATGGAAACTATTCAAACAAATATTAGAAAGGTACATTTCACAGTATGTACCATTGGGTAATAAATATAAAAGAAACAAATTAAAACCAATGTGGCTTAGTAGAGAAGTAAAACAAGAGATTAAAAATAAGAAAAGGGCTTTTAAAGCATTTAAATCGGACCAATCAGATGCATCCTATATAAGATATAAGGAAGCCAATAATACTTGCAAAAAGGCAATTAAAGTGGCTAAACTAGAAAATGAGAAATTGATAGCCAAAGAATGCAAAACCAACCCCAAACATTTTTTCAAGTACATTAATTCTAAAAAAACAAAAAATGAAAGCGTAGGTACACTGAAAACAGAGATGGGTCTGTTAGTCAATGAAGACCAGGAAAAGGCAGAAATTTTAAATAACTATTTTTCTTCGGTATATATTAATGAGGATCCTATGGCAAGAGATATGCATATGATTGCTGCAACAAACTTGCAGATAACTTGTGATTGGATAACTCGAGACAAGGTGCTACAGCTATTAAATAAATTAATGTAAATAAAGCTCCGGGGCCTGACGGTATCCACCCACGAGTACTTAAGGAGCTAAGTGGGGAAATAAGCGAACCTCTGTATTTAATTTTTCAAGATTCTTTTGTTTCAGGTATTGTACCGGAGGATTGGAGGAAGGCAGATGTTGTTCCTATATTTAAAAAGGGTTCAAAATCCTTGCCTGGAAATTATAGACCTGTGAGCTTAACTTCTGTGACAGGGAAATTATTTGAACGGCTATTAAGGGATAATATTCAGGAATTCATTGGGAAGAACTGTGTTATTAGCAATAATCAGCATGGTTTTATGAAACATAGGTCATGTCAAACTAACCTAATTGCATTCTACGAAGAAGTAAGTAGAAATATAGATCAGTGTGTTGCAGTGCATGTGATCTACTTGGATTTTGCCAAGGCATTTGATACGGTTCCTCACAATAGGTTAGTCTTCAAACTAAAAGAAATTGGTCTAGATGAATATTCTTGTTCTTGGGTAGAACATTGGCTTAAGGATAGAGTACAGCGAGTTGTCATAAATGGTAAATTTTCAAGCTGGACAAAAGTGGTAAGTGGTGTCCCTCAGGGTTCTGTTTTGGGACCGCTTCTATTTAACATATTTATAAATGATCTTGAAATGGGCATTGAAAGCCATGTATCAGTGTTTGCAGATGACACAAAACTTTGTAAAGTAATAAAATGTGAGCAGGATATTGCCTTGCTTCAGAGGGATTTGGATAGATTGGGGGACTGGGCACTAAAATGGCAGATGAAATTTAACGTAGAAAAATGCAAAGTTATGCACTTCGGGGTTAAGAATGCACAAGCAATTTACACCCTAAATGGTAGTGAACTAGGGATAACCACACACGAGAAGGATTTGGGAATTGTTATAGACAACAAATTAGGTAGCAATATGCAATGTCAATCTGACGTTGCTAAGGCCAGTAAGGTTTTGTCATGTATAAATAGGGGCATAAATTCTCGAGATGAAAATATAATTTTGCCTCTTTATAAATCGCTGGTAAGACCACACCTTGAATATGCTGTGCAATTTTGGGCACCTGTTCTAAAGAAGGATATCATGGCACTAGAAAAAGTGCAGAGACGAGCTACAAAATTGATAAAAGGAATGGAGCATTTTAGTTATGAAGAAAGGTTAACAAATTTTAATCTCTTCAGTTTGGAAAAACGGCGCCTTAGAGGGGATATGATAACATTATACAAATATATTCGGGGCCAGTACAAACCATTATCTGGAAATCTATTCATAAACAGGGCTATACATAGGACACGAGGTCACACATTTAGGCTTGAAGAAAGGAGATTTCATCTAAGGCAAAGAAAAGGTTTTTTTACAGTAAGAGCAATAAGGATATGGAATTCATTGCCGGAAGAGGTGGTTTTGTCAGAGTCTATACAGATGTTTAAGTTGCAATTGGATAAATACTTGCAAAAACATAACATACAGGGATACAATTTCTAATTAGTGGGGTAATAGCTGCTTGATCCAAGGAGACATCTGACTGCTATTTTGGGGTCAAGAAGGAATTTTTTCCTAGTTTGTTGCAAAATTGGAAGCGCTTCAGACTGGGTTTTTTGCCTTCTTTTGGATCAACAGCAAAAGCATATGTGAGGAAGGCTGAACTTGATGGACGCAAGTCTCTTTTCAGCTATGTAACTATGTAACTATGTAACTGGCGCAACCTGTTTTTGTGTATTTTATAACCTCCACTTAGACTATTCCTTATTGGTAGCTTCTTCCTGTTTGGACAGGTCTTTCCACCACATTGTCTTATTTGCTGGTGTCAACAGAGCCATGCAGCCAATTTAGAGAGTCCACCAAAGGGATCGTGGGTTTAAAGACATCTAAATAACAATCTGTGAAATATCCATTCATATAGCTGAAAAATCACTGATATTATGGATGTGAAAGGAACAAAAAAGAAATAACAAATAGAATAAAGAAAAATGTTCTTGTGTGATAAGTGTTCAAGTGCTAAAACGTTAATGAACCAGGTAGCAACAAACTATTGTGCTGTCTGATATAGTGAATTGCTGAAAAGACTGATTCAGATCCACAGCTTCATTTGTAGCAGAAATTCTAAAGAGCTACAACATTGTTACTTTATATCAAAGAATAAGACAATGTGTAAAAGAGGTAGAATGAAGGTTTGCTCAGCTACAATTGAATTGAAGCAAATGAATACACTAAAAAATTTAAAGGGATACTGTGGTGTTAGGAATACAAACCTTAAATCCTTACACCAGGGGTTCCCAATGAATTTTTCCCGTGGATCCCTTTGGCACAGTGTATCAACATCATGGAACATTTGTATGTGCCAGTGTGTATCTGTGTGTGTGTGTGTGTGTATGTATCTGACTCACAGATACACACACACTGGCACATAGGGGCACACAGATACACACATACTGGCACATAGTGGCACACAGACACAATAACATACAGACACACACACCTTGACACACAGATACACATACTCAGCTACACATACACACACTCAGATGCACACAGTGACATATTCACACATTTTGACTCGCAAATACACACACACTCAGATACACACAGTGACATATACACAAACTTGCACCCACATATACACACACTGGCACATACATACACTCAGATACACACATTGACACATACACAAAGTGTCATATACACACACTGACACACACTTAGATACACACACACTGACATATACACACATAGGCACATACAAACACACTGATATACACTGGCATACACACACACCAACACACACATACTGACATACACCCCCACCCCCACACACTCAGATACACACAGTGATACATACACAAACCTTGACACACAGATATACACACACTGACACACACTCAGACAAACATACTCTTTAAAAGACACACATATACTCTTACTGACAAACACACATACACTCTCACAGACAAGCACACATACATTCTCACTGACAAACACATACACACACACTCACTGACAAACACACATACAAACTCCTTAACAGACACACACAATTTATTTATTTTTTTAAATTTCGCTTCACCCACCCTACCTTTGGGAGTGCTGGCATGGAGTCTCTATTTTCCTGGGGTCCAGTGGGGCTGCTGGGCTGAACGGCTGGTGTGCAGTCCCTGGGGTACAGTGGGGCTGCTGGGCTGAGTGGCTGGCAAGCAGTCCCTGGGGTACAGTGGGGCTGTTGGGCTGAGCGGCTGGCAAGCAGTCCCTGGGGTCCAGTGGGGCTGCTGGGCTGAGCGACTGGAATGCTGGCGGTGAGGGGGCAGTGATCTTTCTGCTCAGCTCCCTCACATGCCTCTTAGTGATGACGGAGCCATAGTGATGTCATATTCCAACTCACGCATCACTGCTGTGCGCACCGCGATAGTGTCCGCCATGATAATTGAGGTGGGCGGCGAGGGAGCAGTCTCCCCTGCTCAGCTCCCTCGCCGCCCACCTCAATTATCATGGCAGCCACTATCGCGGTGCGCACAGCAGTGATGCGTGAGTTGGAATATGACATCACTACGGCTCCGGCATTTTGTTTACTGAAATTATGGCGGAACCCCATTTGTGTTGTTGCGGAACCCCAGGGTTCATCAGAACACCAATTGGGAAACGCTGCCTTACACTATAACTACCTCTGCCTCCCAACTCCCTCATGGCCCCTATTGCATACCCCAGCCAATAATGTGTTAAAAACTCTTTATTTACTTGCCTGATCTTAGCGCTGATGTCCCACAGCGCTGGGTTTACGCTCCGTCTCCTCCGACGTCATCCGACAGGAGGGGAGCTAATGCGCATGCGCAAAGAGCACCGCATGTGCATTAGCCCTCCCCATACGAAAGCATTGAATCAATGCTTTCCTATAGGGATTTAACTGATGCTGGAAAGTACTTTGAGTAGAACAACTCAGTACTACTAACATGGGTATCACTATTCAAGAGATAGCATGTCCATGGAGACTTTTGCAAGTTGGATTATCTAGCAAGATATGGAACCTCACAATTTAAAGAAGGTATAGATATATCTAGCGAGAAATTACATTTATAAATTCAGTTATTGGAAGAGATAAAATGAGTGTCTATATTTAGTTTAAATATAGGAAATAAAGATAACCAAAGAATTGAATAGGCAACCATTAAAGCAGGACACATATTACAGTAAAAAAAAAAAATGGCTTAAGTATAAAGGCTAGACTATAGGTATAGAAACATAGATGGGGGATGGATCAGAGAAAAGCTCTTATTGAAAACCCCCCTTCAGCCTAAACTGCTCTCCAAGTACTGCTTCAAGATAAACCCCAGTAGTGCTGTGCTAAGACCCATCAACCCGCAGATCTAAAGCATAAACCTTCGATATTTACAACATCATATAGTAAAAACCAACAGTATGCTGCGGCTCGATGCATGTTTTGGCGCACACAGTCACAGACGCCTAATATACACCAATATCCAAGTATGCAAACTCGGCTTGAACACCTATAAGCCTCAGTCACAGCACAGATTCTCAAAGCTGGATTTTACTTCAGTGAAATAAGTAGAAAAGATTCCTGAAACACAAAAACACATGTAACTAGGGCCATTGACCTGGTAGAACTTGCTTTCATTCACAATGTTGCATTTATTCAGTATATGCCAGGCTATTGTGTCAGTAATGACTACCAGCACTGGCGTCATGTAACTTGAAAAAAATCTAGTGCAGTCTTTGTGAATATGTACCTGTAGTATTAAAAATAATTGAGATATTCAAGAAATTGGGGTAATTTCCAAATAAATTATATCTTGCCTTCGCACTGTAAAAATATTGGCAAATTATGCATTGTCAAATGTAAAAAGCTATGATTATTATTATTACCAAGATATTTTTTTTCATAAAAAATATATGAACTATTATTCTACAAATATAGCTTCAAATACGGAGAAGCACATATATGCATACACCCACATATGCATGCACATACAATTTATGACACTGTGCACACATACATGCAATGAATCACAAGCACATCCTTTTTTACAAGTGTGTACATATGAAGGTATACTCATATATGAGCACTTGCACGAACACATGCATATATGTGTACATACAGTACAAGGCATATGTAACGGACCGTTTCAGCATACAAGAGGATAAAACCCAGTTTAGGCGATAATCCCCTTTCCTCAGAAAGGCACAGCTACTGCAGAACATCAGAACTCACGAACTGGATATAGGTGAATAAGGTAGCACTCCAGCTGGAACCTCACAAATAGCTGCTAGCAGATGAATAGGAAAAGCAGACATCAGCTTACACTCCTAGCAGTCAAATCTCCAACAGCATACAGTGAATCCCCCCAAGAACGAGACAAGGCTCCGTGTTGAAGGTCAAGCAGTGGTCTGAGGTGCTGGGCACCCAGCCTGGTTTTTATTACATGAGTACACATACAGGCCACACCCAGGGGGAGGCATAAAATAACCAATAACATAGATGTTACCTCCCACACATCCCCTCCCCTTAGTGTGACACTTAATCCCATTATGCATACAGTTCAAAATATACTTTTACACAACTTTCATAACTTTAAAACCATACATCACATTCACATAAAAATACATATCCACAATCAATCCATTCAGGGGAACAACATATTAAAAAATGGCATGAATCCGACCAGGGGTTAAAAAGTTACTAAAAGTATATTTTGTTCCTTCTGGCTCAAACAGTAAAAGTAAAACATCCCCACAATGCATCCTGGCTTCCTCCCTTCTGCCCTGGAGATAATTGGAGAGGAAATCTAATTATCCAGGACTAGAGGCAGACTCCATTAACCACATGGTTGCAAAACTACATAAAACTCTTTAAAATACATAAAGTCACTTTTTATACATTAAACACAGACATTTAACATATCCCCAGATAGCTCAGGTCTGCGTGCACATTATTAGGTGAATGGCACGCAGACCACACAAATACAGTTTAATTGCCATGGAGCCAAAGTCTTTCCCATAGTCTTTCATTATATGAATAGGCTCCATGGCATAGCTATCTGGGGGGTATCACTGCTCACACAGGGCAAGTACCGAATGGCCCCACTGTATTTAAAGGGCCAGAATGAGTGACATGCACTCTGTTAGGGCCGAATACTGTTTGTAAAGGGCCCAATCTCCCAGGGCCATAGTCCAAAGGCAGCAGGCGGGCAACCAGGCTTCTCCAGTTCTCAGTGGCGAGGTTGGTTTCGTCACATCTCTCCCCCTTTCCAAAAAGACTAACAGGGTACCTGACCTCCTGCCGGTCAGTGCCCTTGTTAGTCCAGCAACCCACCCACAAAGCAGAAACATCAGTACCGCCCACCCACAATAAATGGTTACTACACCTGGGTAGAGGAGAAAGTTGTCCATGTCCAGGTGCCTCACCCCGGCTGTGCAGGGGACTGGTAGGCTGCCTTGGTGGGTTGCTGAGTGGGCAGAGACCAGCGGTACTCTGTCCTGATGCCAGCACTACCACCGGAGTAGTCTGGTTGGAGCCTGGTTGCTGGAGACGGATTGTCTCCCCCTTCGTTGCATAGCTCTGCTGCTGAATGGGGAGACCGGTTGTCTCCCCCTTGGATACATAGTTCTGTCGTGGGGGGGTAGGACCGACCATCCCTACCCCCTGTGTGGTAAGTGCAGAGACCACGGTCCCATCTGCACCGGTGGGGGGCTTACAGTCTCCCCCTGGTACATTAAACTGCCGCTGGGGAGAGGGGGTAACAAGCTCCTCTCCCGATAGAACACTCTGCCCATTAATAATCCGCCGCTGGGGAGAGGTGGTAATAAGCTCCTCTCCCATGCATACTTCCATCATCTGCGGAGGGAGACCGACTGTCTCTTCTCCTAATACAGTGTCCTGCTGTTGGGGAAAGGAGACTGGGCTCCCAATTCCCAAAAAGTCACGCTGCTGCTGGGGGGTAGGACCAACTACCTCTGCCCCCTGTAACTCAGCCTGCCGCTGGGGAGGGAGGACGCTGCTCTCCTCTCCCTCTACTTCACACTGCCGCTGGGGAATGGAGACTGGGCTCCCAATTCCCAAAAAATCATGCTGCTGCTGGGGGGTAGGACCAACTACCTCTGCCCCCTGTAACCCAGCCTGCCGCTGGGGAGGGAGGACGCTGCTCTCCTCTCCCTGCATTTCACACTGCCTTCCCGGCATATCACTCTGCTGCTGGGGGGTAGGACCAACTACCTCTGCCCCCTGTAACTCAGCCTGCCGCTGGGGAGGGAGGACGCTGCTCTCCTCTCCCTGCACTTCACACTGCCTTCCCGGCATATCACTCTGCTGCTGGGGGGTAGGACCAACTACCTCTGCCCCCTGTAACTCAGCCTGCCGCTGGGGAGGGAGGACGCTGCTCTCCTCTCCCTGCACTTCACACTGCCTTCCCGGCATATCACTCTGCTGCTGGGGGGTGGGACCAACTACCTCTGCCCCCTGTAACTCAGCCTGCCGCTGGGGAATGGAGACTGTGCTCCCAATTCCCTGCAGGGCCGGTGGAGAGACCTCGGTCCCATCTCTACAGGCCACCTGGGGTTCTTCCCAGTAAATCTCTACAATATCTTCCCAGCGGAAGGGGTCTGGATCTGGGTCTGTCACCTTACTGTCCTGCTGAGCCTTCCCAATGAAGCGGAAGAGATCTTGGTAGTTTTGCTCCAGTTCCCACTCCAGGGCTGCTAGGTGAGCCAGGTCTTGCTCTACCTCATGGGGGTCATCCCACTCATGCCTAGCCTCCCTCTCATAGAAAATGTCCTGCAGTCTGGTTTGCGCAGGGCTCCCGAAGCCAGGCTCTGCAAAGGACTCCCATAACAAGCCAGGACCATCAAACTCCTCTCCCTCTGGCTTGTCATGTTCGGCTGTCCAGGGTATATACTGTGCCATATACCACCAGAGCGCCTGGTAGGCATCCTCCAGCCATAGCTCCTGCCATACCCGGTGCTCTAGTTCCTTCACCCATTCCTCCAGGGGCTGCTCTCCCAGGAAGGGCATCCGCAGGGCCACTTGCTTCTGCAACCGCTGCTCTTCACTGGGGAGACTCTCACCCCGCTGGTATTGTACATTATCCAGGGCCTGGTACCAGATGCCTTTCCTTATTGCATCCCGGTCATCCATGTCACCCTTATTGTACTCCACTGCTGGTTCCATCCTGGTGCTGTCAGGGTCGCTGTACTCAGACATGCGTTGCCCTCAAATTGTAAATCCAAAGAAATGGTGTTCTGTAGCTGTCCTTCTGGCTGTAGGAACGATCCCACCGCTGCCACCAATTGTAACGGACCGTTTCAGCATACAAGAGGATAAAACCCAGTTTAGGCGATAATCCCCTTTCCTCAGAAAGGCACAGCTACTGCAGAACATCAGAACTCACGAACTGGATATAGGTGAATAAGGTAGCACTCCAGCTGGAACCTCACAAATAGCTGCTAGCAGATGAATAGGAAAAGCAGACATCAGCTTACACTCCTAGCAGTCAAATCTCCAACAGCATACAGTGAATCCCCCCAAGAACGAGACAAGGCTCCGTGTTGAAGGTCAAGCAGTGGTCTGAGGTGCTGGGCACCCAGCCTGGTTTTTATTACATGAGTACACATACAGGCCACACCCAGGGGGAGGCATAAAATAACCAATAACATAGATGTTACCTCCCACACATCCCCTCCCCTTAGTGTGACACTTAATCCCATTATGCATACAGTTCAAAATATACTTTTACACAACTTTCATAACTTTAAAACCATACATCACATTCACATAAAAATACATATCCACAATCAATCCATTCAGGGGAACAACATATTAAAAAATGGCATGAATCCGACCAGGGGTTAAAAAGTTACTAAAAGTATATTTTGTTCCTTCTGGCTCAAACAGTAAAAGTAAAACATCCCCACAATGCATCCTGGCTTCCTCCCTTCTGCCCTGGAGATAATTGGAGAGGAAATCTAATTATCCAGGACTAGAGGCAGACTCCATTAACCACATGGTTGCAAAACTACATAAAACTCTTTAAAATACATAAAGTCACTTTTTATACATTAAACACAGACATTTAACATATCCCCAGATAGCTCAGGTCTGCGTGCACATTATTAGGTGAATGGCACGCAGACCACACAAATACAGTTTAATTGCCATGGAGCCAAAGTCTTTCCCATAGTCTTTCATTATATGAATAGGCTCCATGGCATAGCTATCTGGGGGGTATCACTGCTCACACAGGGCAAGTACCGAATGGCCCCACTGTATTTAAAGGGCCAGAATGAGTGACATGCACTCTGTTAGGGCCGAATACTGTTTGTAAAGGGCCCAATCTCCCAGGGCCATAGTCCAAAGGCAGCAGGCGGGCAACCAGGCTTCTCCAGTTCTCAGTGGCGAGGTTGGTTTCGTCACAGCATATTTAATTATTTAAAATAAGTGTAGATGTCACGTTATCACACTCATTTTATGCGTTTATGTATTGAGTTACTGTACATCATTCAAGTTTTTTTTATACATTTTCAAAATATTTAAACATTGAAATGTGTCAAAGTTAGTTAAAGAATACAAATATGAAACGTACTTGTTCATCTGTGCTTTATTAATATAATACCAACGACGTGTGATTTTATTCTAATGACTTGTGTCTTTCTAATTGTAGTTTTATTTGTAACTGAATTTAACCCCATTCTCGTTTTGCCCCCTGTGTACTTAGAAGACGCAATTGAACTATTTCTAAAATGAAATTATTTACGGTGCTGGTATAACAGAAGAATGGAGGTACGGGCATTTTCTATGATTTATTCAAATATAATTGGAATAATAACCCTTCTAGCTATTTCCCTCTGGTGATGTCAAAACACCGTTACTGGAATAATTTACCTTCTAGACAATTTCTGTTTTTCTCCTTTAATCTAACGGCTGGTTTCCTTTCAATGCCATAATTATAACTACAAGAGTATTCAATATTTATCTCCACTGAAATCTTTTGCTCACCTTCCATTCCTCTATGAAAATGTATTTTGCTCTCTGGATCTATGACAGTTAGGCTTTGCTAGTATCTGAAGATAATTGAGCATTACATTCATGCATATTCAATTAATAAGTGCACCCGTTTCACACACAGCATATCTCTTAGCTCCATTTAAACTACTCCATAGATCTACACAACGGTTGAGCAGTTGTGGGCCAAAGTTCTAAGCATGGAACAATCACCAAGGAAACCAACTGATGTTTCTGATAAGTTTTCTACTCTTAGAAACTTTTTTATATACATGAAAGTTGCTTATTATATTTAACTTCTTTTAGCTCAGTGTTTCTAACTTTCAAATTACCAGTGTTGGTCCTTAATTAAATATTTCTGAATAAGCTTTTCAAATAATTTATATAAACATTTTTAAATAAATATTATGAAAAATATTTTAATAGTGTGATATGTTTTATATATGTATATATGATTTTTTATTTTATTTTAATATTTGTAAAAATCATTTGTAGCCAAGGACAATAAGCCAAGTAATAGTATTGTTGGAATAATTAGGATTTGGTACAAGTCTGTTGAGGTGTGCCGGGACCGACGTCTGGGCAGGCCTGTAAATAAAGAGGGCCCACCAAATGAATGGCTTGTATAAGTGGAGTGGTGGGTGGAATGAACCCAGCGTTAACAGTCCAGTGAGAGGGGTGGCCCGTGTTTTTATAGCCGGGTAACCCCTCCCACAATTACAGGCTACGCATTTCTATTTGTAGTCGGGGACAATAAGCCGAGTAATAGTATTGTTGGAATAATTAGGATTTGGTATAAGTTGGTTCAGGTGTGCTGGGACCGACGTCCTGGCAGGCCTGTAAATAAAAGGGGGCAAAAAGTTGTATGGATAGACACATGAATACGTGTTGATGATACATAACTAAATACCTTAAACATCTTCCACAAATCTCTCTCTTATTGAGAGATGTTATAGCGAATTCTTATATCCCAGTGTTCGGTTATGTGTACTGGGGTATTACTAAAGGCTGGAAAGTAGTTCCCTACTATGAGATTGACTTACAAAATGCTGAAGAGTGGTGTACGAGTAACAGAAAAGTCTTGACGTATGCAATGCAATTTGAAGTTGTGAATGTATTTCGTGTGATCTTAAGACAGACATATAGTCCTGTCAGTGTCGGATAGTTGGTCTAGTATGTATACCTGAAACCATACTGATTGGCATGAGGTTATCTCTTGTAAGAGGTATGTGATATGCTGTGATATTTATGAGCTAATTTTAAGGATGAGGTGGCAAAAAAGATATGAACACTACCAAGGAATGATAGAATACGTGATGACAATATGATAGATCAAAGTGCCACATGTCGGTGCCAGAGCTCTGTACTATGAACGGCAAATATTGCCGGAGAGTTAGGTGTGCCACCAATGGATCAAGGCCGTAATATGACCTAATGTAGTGTGATTCTAATTTTTTGGAGTACTGTAGGTTGTTTGGTAGCGTATGGTGTGCTTAGTATCATGTCAGCAAGTGGGATCAAGCCAAATCAACAGCTACCATGAAAGGTAGCCTGAATAAGTGTGCGGATAAGATAGAGTTGCTGTGTTTGCAAGCCAGTGAACTTGGAAAGTAACCGTGTGACTGAGTAGGGAGAACCGACCCTGATGAACTTCACAACCTGATGTGTTGTCTTGGTAGTGACAGATACTTACTCCATAGAGGCCCTTGGCAACGGTGGCTATGTGGTATACTTACCAAGAGCCCAAAGTATACTAAAGAGCGAGTGGTGCTACAAGTATCAGACCCAGTGACCTGAAATGGTGGTAGATCCTGTGCGGCAGCTGTGTCTGCAATACATCAGGGGAATCAACAGACTGTGGGAAATGTACATGGCATCCTGTTCCTACAAGAAAGAAAATTTTGACCACCTGACCAGGTCTGTTAGAACAGGTGTAACGAGCATGACAGGGTTAATGTAGGCGGATGACCAGGGAGTTGGCGGAGTAGTTCGATAATGTAGTTGTGACCTCACAATATGGCACGGACGACAAGGTTCAGAGAACCCAGGAGGCTGAGGATACCTATGATAACAAGCATTCACCAGGGACTGACTTCTAGCTGCCTGATACACAGGATCCTGCCTATGGTTTGGCAGTACTTTAACCGATTGAATATAGTTATAATTTCAAATTAGACTGCTGGAGGAGGCTACGGAAAGCTAGGGATATTTAGACCCATCAGGGGAAAAAGTAGGGCCATGTGTACTTGCGTGCTACAGGGCAAGGTAAATGGTCCTCTCGGTGACATTTAAAAGCTTCAATACGAGTGGCCATGACAGGTGAGGCCCTATCTAATAACCTATAGAGGTTGAAGCGAGGCTCTAACTATGAGATGGGCCGATGGGCGTTTACCTCCGTTTGAGAATGGGAGTTGGCCTTGCGGGACAGGATAACCTTTAAACTAGATTAAGGCCAGCGACACTACCCTTCACAGCCAGTTGATTTATCTCTAAGGAATGTAGGGGAATGGGAGCATAACAAATTTAAGGAAGGTATATAGAATGTACATACTTGGCCTAACTAGTGTGGTTGAGAATGGATTCTATAGAGCGGAACATAATGACATTATGGGAACGTTAATGGGAATGCGTCCAGTATAGTGTAAGTGTTAATGGAGATAAGGTCACAACATACCTGTGTTGTGTTAAGAACTAAGACATCAACAACGGGGCGACTAGTATTGATAGTAGAATCGAGGATAATAAGGGATCAAAATATGTATGGCCTTAGTCCCATCAACATGTGGATAGGGAAGATAATTAAACGTGTTGTATCTATGTGTAAGTTCCCGCTGTGTGTCCTTCCGTAAGAAGGACCAATATTATGTGTGAGAGTATGTTGTACATATATTTTACTAGCAGGAACCGAACTTTCAAGATCCAGCAAGTGTCTGGGGCTGGGGTAATGTATGCTGACAAAGGGTGGTGAAGGAGGCAAATGAGTGGCTTGACGAGGCCATAATTGTACGTAATTGCTCCAATGAGAGGTTGAAATGGAGTTGTAGTGGAATGCCCGTGGTGGGCCGTATGTAACGTATGAGTGACGGCCTAGTGAGGGCTGTATGTGGAGACGTTGTTGTGGCAGGCTGTATGCCAAATGAAACTTATGCTAGATGAAAATCGTATGCCGTATGTTAGTGCATAATTGAGGAGCTGACAAAATCATGACGTGCTGCATAGCTCATGGAGGGCCGAGGTATGATAGGGTTGTAGAAAACCCAAGTAAGTTGTTAATGACGTAAGAGCTGGGTAGCAGGGTAATGGCTATATGCGAAGTAATAATCGTACGTAGCTCAATGTAGGTGGCATGGTTACACTGGACTATTGACAATACGCTGAACCAGAAAAGCCTGATAATTAGATGTAAGGATTACAAACATAATTAGGGATACTGTAACCTCTTGAGAGTATGGCCAGGTGTATGCCACTTTGGAAGGATTTTGAGTAGTTTAGCAGAGTGCTCATATGTGGGCAATATAAGGAATAGCAAAAAATGTAAAATGATAAGACTGAAAAGGTTGTAAATTTGTGGAATACCTGAACATATGCCCACACCTGTACCCGGATGGTCTCAAACTTAATGCCAAGATGAGGGGTTGGAAGTGGACATGGTAGCCCACTGAGGACGTATGAAATGTGTTGTAGTGGCCTAGGGTAGGGAATATACTTAAAATGCAGAGAGAAGGCCCAATTTGAGTCGTGAGGTACAAGGTGAAGATAAATGCTGTGAAACACACATGTGGGGGATGGGAGGAGGAGTTGTAATACGTAGATTGGTTGAGAGTTTACTGGTTGTTTAGGGAGAAGCAATAAACTGGGTATGATCGATATAAGTAGCATACCTGGCGGTGTAACTAATGATAAATGAAAGCTGGCATGGTAAAAATAGGGATTGAAAACACCTTATCTTGATAAAATACGGACCTGCTGAGTCAAATGGCATGATGACAGGTACATAACTAGGTACCAGGAGTCTAGTCTGAGACCTCTAGAATGCTCAAGTATCAGTACTGATGTGAGACCGTAATGGCCATTAGCCATGCTTGTAGGTGACATAGTATTGGGCTTGAACACGCTGGAGACAAAATGCCATACACTTGACGTAGGAAGAGACAAGATTAAAACATATGCTGATGGTCTACATATTTAGCATGTAAGAATAGTGTTGAACTTATGGGCGTAGGGAATTTTAGGAGTTTAGAGTTTATGACATGGAATGGATCAGCATGCCTGATTTGTGCGAGGAATTTGTCCATGCGTACCCAGGGTATGGGGAGAACATGACAGTTAAGTAGTTAAGCGAATTGTCAGTACAGTGAGGGGAAACAAAACGAGCTGTAATTTGCCCCAACGTGAAAACAACTGCACATATAAATATACATATGTAGTTAACATACACATACGAGCTGTCAGCCTAGAATAGTACACAACGTATAGGTGATGGTAATAATAACATGCGTGGTATGTTTGGGGGAAGATAACTAAGTGGGAAGTATGCCTCCAGGCAACATATACATAGTGATTACTAATTATTGTAACCTAACGGCAGATTTGGGGGCAGAATAAACTAAGAGTAAGTGAAAGTGAATCTATTAACTTAAGCTGAAACATAGAATAGTATAGAATAATGGTGTAAACATGAATATCACCACTAGAGGGCAGAGTGGTCTATTGTAGGGAATGGTGATTCGTACGGGTGGATTTAGCCAAACGGTCGGCTTCTGATCATTATGTGAAGCACTGAACGAAGAGGTAAGTATGAATGAAAGCTATGAAGAGAGTGTGTTTGTTTTTAACGAACGTCGTGTGCCAGACGAATGCGGTGTGTAGGATACCCATTCGAAAAAAACTCACGGTTCGTGACCCCGAAAGCGGAACCCGGGAAGCGGAACCCGGGAAGCGGAACCCGGGGAGCAGAGTGGAGGTAGGAGTTGGTGCGGCATGGAGTCAGGGCAAGCCTGGGGCACCCAAAGTCAGGCACGGTCAACGTGGGTAAGGTATGTCCTGGTGAGTTGACCCAGAAGTCCAAGGTTCTGGATGAACCCAGCGTTAACAGTCCAGTGAGAGGGGTGGCCCGTGTTTTTATAGCCGGGTAACCCCTCCTAAAATTACAGGCTACGCCTTTCTATTTAAACTTTTACCTAAAATATTAGATCCTAATATAACATATAAGAGAAGTTTATCCAAAAATATTAAATCAAGGTCATTACTTCAACTTGTTTCAATTTGAAAGTTAGAAAAAAGACGAAAAAATGGCCATCGTAAAATAATGTATTGCATAAAGAACATTTAATCAAATTAAAATTCTTTGAGATTAATATGATAATCTTGTTTATGGTCTACATCTGAAAGATGAACGTTATAATACTAAAGAGATTATGTATAAAAAAAGGTTTCTGTCCTGAAAAGTGGTGCATAGCAGATATACGTTTAGTTCAGCCAAATTCCTTATCTCCAGATGAACATCTAACCGAGCAAAAGACAAGTGCAATGGGTGAGCTTTTTTGTTTGCATAAGGGATTCTGAGTTTTTCCCTTTGCTTAAAAAAAAATAAATATGATTAATGTGGAAAAAAAATATGATTAATGGCTACTCAACCTATTTTGTGTCTTATTTCTCTCTTGTTGTTGTCACCTTCTACTTTTTTTCTTTGGCTTTCTCTCTTCTTTTATTGGCTCTCTCTTTGCTCTTGCTTTTCATTCCATTTTTTTCTACTCTTTCCTTTTCCTGCTCTGTCTCATACATAGTCTTAGTTGGTAAATTATTTCAGCAAAAACTCTTAGTACCTATTTTCACAATATAGTAATTGCCAGTCACATATTACCTAGTTTTTACAATATGTTCACTGAGTTCCTTGCTGAATCTAACTGGTGGCTTATCCTCCACATATTTAATCAACCACAGCAGAGTACCGGCTCTATTACATTCTTTGTTTCCTTTTCTTATTACACTCCTTCTTCTACGCATCTTTCCCTTTCTTCCAACCTTTTCCTGCTTTTCTTTATCTACTACTTACCCCTTCCCTTTGCTAGTAATACTTTCAGTGGTCTTTTTTAAATCTGTGCTGTCCTAGGCATCACAAAACTCGGACAAACCCCCAATTTAAATTTGCCCCACCCCTTCCTGTCAGGTCCGGACGCACTTTGACTGACAGACACTCCCTCACTGATGCATGCACTGGCATACACTTACTGAAATATACACACTGTTTAGTCAACAGACACTTTCACTGACAGACACACACACACACTCACTGACAGGCACACACTCTCAGATACACTGACATACAATGACATACACACACTCACTGATTTGACACACTCTGACAGACACACAGTGACAGTTACACACACTCATTGACACACACACTCATTGGCAGAAGCACACACTCATTGACAGACACATACACTCACTGACAGACACACACACTGACAGACTCACTCACTCATTTAATCTTCATAACACAACACTTTTTATACACATAAAAAGGTATCTATCTAGTTTAGATTGTATTCATCGAGTATTACTCAGGAAAACAAAGTAAGGAGAAATCCAAAATATGTAAGTATATTTAACCCATGTATCAAAAAAACTGGTTCATGGATTGCTGGGTAAAACTTAAAAAGTTAAAAGATGTATAGCTTGGAGGAAAGACGAGATAGGGGGGATTTGTTAAAAAATTTAAATACATAAAGGGAATCAACACAGTAAAGGAGGAGACTATATTTAAAAGAGAAAAACTACCACAACAAGAGAACATAGTCTTAAATTAGAGGGCAAAGGTTTAAAATTGATATCAGGAAGTATTACTTTACTGAGAGGGTAGTGAATGCATGGAATAGCCAACCAGATGAAGTGGTAGAGGTTAACACAGTGAGGGAGTTTAAGCATGCGTAGGATAGGCTATCCTAACTATAAGATAACGCTAGGGACTAATGAGAGTATTTAGAAAATTGGGCAGACTAGATGGGTTCTTATCTGTTTCTAGATTTCTAAATCTGTGATCAAATCTTGTAGTTTTCATCTTAGAAATAGTGTCCACAATTGCCCTTTTCATACACATGATGATACTAAATTGCTTGTTTATACTCTCATAATTTTCCTAATTTTCCAAGTCAATTACTGTAACTCTTTCTAAATATCTCCAGGACCCATACTGCTTCTCCACAGTCCTTAATGAAGTATTTTACTTTTCATCACTCCTCTCATAAGTTGCCCCTTTGCAAGACATTATATTGACATCTAGTTCTAATTAGTATAAAATTGAAGACACTATGCCTTCTTGGTCACTCTCCTCTCTCCTAGTCAGGGTAAGGTGAAATAGGCCCAATTATGCCCCAATATTAATACTTGATTTTTTTTTTTTTTAACTTAATTTATTACAAAATAAACTGTTGCTGCAGTAACACTTCCCCCATTATGTATCAAACAAATCTTTTTTAATGGTTTACCAGTAACAGTACTGTGTTTTCAAATACAAATCTAGATATATGACATTGCAACCACACAGGAGGAAGAGCCCAGAGATCATGTGGACCAGCACTACATACCAAAATGTCACACAAACAGGTCCATAACTATTATGTGAATTGAGATGTAATCAATGCATCTCATTAGGACCCATCAAATTTTGCAGCACCAGGTCCATCAAGGTCTACATCCAGAATTGTTGCCAGTCACCTTCTCCTGCCCTCTGCATCGGTACTGCTAATTTTTGCCTACAGGGTTTGCCAAGGGTAGATCCATTTCTTTGAACAGCCTGCTTGACACGTTCCCCCAAGACTTCAATCCTTTAAGAAATCCCTAATAAACATCTCTTCAGGCAAGCCTTGAGCCTCCATGGGTAATTTTCATTTCTTAAATCTACCAGGTCTCTCTTCAAACATAATTGCTCAACAGTATAGTTGACGCTACCTTCCAGATCTGCTTTCCTAAACACTCATCTAATCCCCCAGGTATTCCTCGTCTTATATGCTCTTATATTCTTATATTCTCCTACATTATATTTGGCATATAGACACACACACACACAGATTATGAGAGTATATTTTATATATATATATATATAAAATACTAAAATATTGTATCATCTAAATTCGTATCATCTAAATTCTCAAATAGTTTGCAAAATGTGTCAATGTACACAAAAACATTGAAAAGTTAATACAGAGACTATCCATGAATCCAATCTAATCTAAAGCTCTGGTACTATAGAATACAATTATTTAGTTATTAAACTGTGTGCTACATCAATGGAAATGATAAACATAAAGTCACACAAATACAATATAGATTACAATCTTTGTTATTTTGCAAATTAATTCAGTGCTTTAGACCTTTAACCCCTTAAGGACCAAACTTCTGGAATAAAAGGGAATCATGACATGTCACACATGGCATGTGTCCTTAAGGGGTTAAGCACTATGAAGAGGACCACAATAGCAGCTGTGGTGGGTGCAGGGAGAGATAGACACTGAGGTGGGTGTAAGCAGAGATGGGGGATGTAGTGGGTGCAGGGGGCATATGGGCTGTAGTGGGTGAGGTGGGTACAGGGAGGGATACAGGCTGAGGTGGGTATAGCTAAGGATGGGGCCTGTACTGGGTGCAAGAAGGCATAGGGGCTGTGGTGGGTGCAGAGAGGGATAGGGGCTGTTGTGGTTGAGAAGAGCACAGAGAGAGACAGAGGCTGAAGTAAGTGCAGGAAGTCATATGGGCGAAAGAAAATATTTACAAGAAGCATATATACCTGCTGAGTTCTGTCTCTACCAGGCTGCTCCTTATCTTCATAGTGCTCACAGGTCATAAGCATTCTGCAGATTCGACAGAAGAGAGCAGGCAGGAAGTGATGTCACTTCCCATCCCCTGGACTCCGCCTCTTCCTCTCACACAGAACACTCCACAGGGAGAGCATGGAGGACAACTAACAAGAACATCAAGATCGCTGCCAGGTCTCACTTACAAGGCACTTACAAGGCCAGGTCTCACTTACAACCTATCGCTGTAATATGTGATCAATTATGCATGGCTGTTCAGCAAGGCTCTTGATTGCCTCTGGCCCTAGGTCCTCGTGAGTCTGCGTGGTGATTCCACCCCTCTTTACAAGCATAGTCAGCTTGCATGGGGGAAAGTCCTTCCAAGACTAACACCTGATATTTGGAGGTATTGCAGATCTCACAAAGCACCCAAGTCAGTGCTATTTGAGAATTCAGAGAAATCAGGAAGGGTGAAACTCAGATTTTAATTATTTTCAATGTTGACAGAAGATCTTGTCCACAAGATGAGACACTGAAGAGGATATTAAAATATAGAATAGGGTAATGAGAAGCAGTTTTACATTTTCTAGTCAACTCTATCTAGGATTTCTATCTAGGAACAAGCTTTCGTATGTCAGCAGTTTGTACTTTATCTCTATTTTCCAGATTTGTTTTATTTATTTTTATTTTATTTTATTTCTTCTTTGCTTTCTTCCATTTAATTTAATGCATACTAGAAGCTGTAGCTGATCATTCATTTTGATAAACACTTTTGAAGGAGGTATTCACTTGCTAATGGGTCTTTAGCTTTCAAAGCAGTGCAGTTCTTAGGTGCATTAAGATAAATAACACGTCTATTCTTCAGTTTTAGCCATTTGTTTTATTGTGTAAACGCTCGCAATTACTTTTACTCATCCAGCATCTAAAGATGCACATTTGTGCCTTTTATTTTGTTTGCCCAAACATTTTTTAACTAATAGTTTTCATGGACACATTTCTGATTTATGCCGAACCAATTTTTTTTTTATTTTGAGCAAGTTTAATAATTAATAATTAAAGTGATATCAAAATTGAAGTCATCAAGATGTGACTAGCCTGTCAGTATAGAACTCTGCCAAGGAACATGTTCTGCTACGTTTATGTCCTGGTTAACCTTGAATCAAGTACCTTAGAAGCCACTCACCGGGGAGTTTACATTTCCAGCAAACTCCTACTGTGTCAAGTCCTGCTGTTTCTGATTTCTACAAAGACACGCGCTATCACCTGCGGCCTTTACCATTGTTGGTTATGCTGGTATACACACAAAGTATACCAAAAGTTGTTGTTTGTTTATGATAAGTGATTGCCAGCAGCAGGGCTTCTTTCTAACTACTTCCTTTCTAACTACAAAGTGACTTGACCACTGTGGTCCGGTATTTAAACTTGTTTGACCTCTTAAATTAGAGAGATTTGGAGAACACAGTACTTAGAGAAACACAAATGTAACTTGGAAAAAAAAAAAGTGTCTTGCATTGTGGACTAAATTAACTTTTTTTAAATTGTTGTTGTATGTATGCACTCCTGTAATGGGTTTTCTATTGCATTTCCACAAGTGTGATATAGGAGAGTATGTTTGAAATCCCAGACACTAAATCTAGTATTGTACAGCTTGTAATACTGAATGACAGTGTACTCTAGATCTTTGCATAGACGGAAGATTTAGCTATTTCGAATCGCTTTGCCAGAAAAAAAAGCATTATTCAGCCAAACTGAATCGCATTCATAGTATGTTTCAGTTTGTCCACATTTTATTTGCATATTTTCATCTCAAATAACATTTAAACTGCTTTAGTTTTTAACCTCACACTCGTTGCTGGCAAGTGATGCGCTAAAAATGAAAGCGGCAGGGAGAAGAGCTGACCCAATTCCTCAACTCATTAAATTAACAAATCAAAGCCTTCAGTGGTCAATATGACCCCCATTAACCCCCTGTCATGCCTTTAGCCACCATGCCCACACCTAGGTAGCAAATGGAGGCTATTAAATAAATATTATCTGGAGAGGTTCCTAATGTCTCCTCAGCCCCCACCCACAGGCAGGGGTGAGAACTAGTAATACAATGTACAAGAGGGGGGCGGGGCCGGGCCGTCGGGCCAACTGGAGGCCATCGGCTTGAGCTCCGGCCATGAGCCCGTGAAAAAAAGCACAAAATACTGTTCCTGACCGCTTAAAAGACGGATCCCCCGACACCAGTGCATGGAGAATGACTCTAGCTTTCACCCGCTGCCCGCATGAAGCTCATTGCCTGTCGGGTGAGAGGAGGCGGCCGTCCCCGGCCTACCAACGGCTGTGAACCTGAACGCATGCGGCCAATACATGTGCCGCGGGGAAGCACTGAGTCGAGAAACCCGGGCAGAAGCAGCCACAAGAGAGGAGCATTCCGACATGGAGCAACTCCCGGCTCGGGGCATGGCCCCCCCCCCCCGGCCGGTGGGGGTTATCCCGGCCGCATGGCGACCTCTCTCGCTGCGATGAGAGCTCCCGCCTCGGTTGTGTGCTGGTCGCCTATACTGGCAACGGCTGCATACAGAACAGCCGGCAAGCAGATGTGGGAGCTGATAAGGTAGAGGCCTTCAAGAGGAAGCACCCAGGAAGGGAGTGGAGTAGAGCAACGGCTGTGTGAAGGACCGCCAGCCAGCAGATATGGACACTGCCGCGGTGGGGAAGGTACACTTACCTGAGGAGGCAACCTGACAGGGACTAAGGAGACCTACGCTATCACAGAGGTTACAGAGGTTGGAGACCTAATGCGGCTACACCCCACTGCCTGTGTATGTTCTCCTTCAAGGCACCAGCGACTGATCAGAGCTGAAGTAACTATGAAGAATGCTCACCATGGGGAGCTGATCTGAATGGCCGGTGCGGACTTTGGCACTGCTGAGCACCAGATGGATCCCTCGTGATGACTGCCTGCCCATTGGAAAAGTGAGTGCCCAGTCTGGGAGGTCCCCAGAGAGCCTTGTCTCTGATGCTGGGAGTCCTATGGGGCAGGTTTTGCGCGGACCGGTGGCCGGGGGCGGCATGCACCGGCTCCAAGTATGTCCGCCTTCAAGAGGAAGCACCCAAGAAGGGAGTGGAGTAGAGCAACGGCTGTGTGAAGGACCGCCAGCCAGCAGATATGGACACTGCCGCGGTGGGGAAGGTACACTTACCTGAGGAGGCAACCTGACAGGGACTAAGGAGACCTACGCTATCACAGAGGTTACAGAGGTTGGAGACCTAATGCGGCTACACCCCACTGCCTGTGTATGTTCTCCTTCAAGGCACCAGCGACTGATCAGAGCTGAAGTAACTATGAAGAATGCTCACCATGGGGAGCTGATCTGAATGGCCGGTGCGGACTTTGGCACTGCTGAGCACCAGATGGATCCCTCGTGATGACTGCCTGCCCATTGTAAAAGTGAGTGCCCAGTCTGGGAGGTCCTCAGAGAGCCTTGTCTCTGATGCTGGGAGTCCTATGGGGCAGGTTTTGCGCGGACCGGTGGCCGGGGGCGGCATGCACCGGCTCCAAGTATGTGGCCGGCGCCAGGAGAGACATCGGGACACTCGCTTCCCTGGGTGGTGTTGGGGAGGTGCAGGGAGCAGGCGGCCCGCGGACTCTAGGTGTGGGGGTCAAGTGGACTGTCTCTGCCCCCAAGTGCCCACAGCACCGCAGGGGACCCGTGTGATGGGCTGGGGTCATTCCGGGGAGGAAGGGTGCATCTCAGGAGATGCACTGTGGCCGTGCCACGGGAAGCCCTCATCGGACAGATATTAAGACCAGCCTTGCTCCTTTACTGTTACAGTTATTATTATTAATTTCTTTTTGCTTTGTTCTGTGTGCATCCATCCTTACCGCATGCCTATTTCACAACACATTAGATGCTGCTATAGGGCTGCTAGCTATGTCTAATCCCTGCTTCATGACGCCTGACTAATATGTTGTATAAAGACATGTACACTTAATGTAGCAATGGGACACGAATATAAATTTTGTGGGGCACTACAGAACGAATCTCCGCTTGGTCTTGCTGTCTTATACCACCAGTTAATCCCTCGAGGTCAACATATACAGACTTACTGTAAATTGACTACACATAAAATCTAGTGTTGGGAACAGCGCATACGCTTTGGCTATGATCTAGCTACTAATCTCATTGCTATCGCACGCAGACTGACATACACGGTACCCGCACATGTTTTTAAAAATCTGCATCTGAATCTTTGACAGAGCAACTTACCAGATACCTGCCATTAATGGCCTTTAATTTAGTCGTACAAGTATGAATACAACGCCTAAACACGACACAATCACGCTTGTTCTATGCCTTTGTTAAATTAAAGCCACTCTACTTAATGCTCAATCTCTATAGTTTCATACATGAGCGCACACACGCAAAGTTAAACTGTTAAATGGTGGTCGTAAGCTACTTAATGAGCCTCTGCGTACGCAAATTTTGAATACTTGCTCTTATCTGCATTATGATTGCCTTAGATAATAATGTAACAATAACAAACTGCATAAGGCTTAACTTTCACGTAGACCTGCTGCAACTACTACCTGAGCTAAGCAAACGTAAAAGTGCTATGTTTACCACCAGCATTGGAATTGTTCTTATGAGTTTAGATATGGTTTTTAGTGCGACGCACCATTTACAGCCTCGCATGACGCATAACTGCGCATTACAACTATAACTTACACGCTTTTTAATGCGTTAGATATATATAATCGCATTAGCACAGTCTATGCAGTTTCTGCAGTATCCCTGCAAAGTTCAAGTACGCCTATATGTTTGGATCAATACGCCTCTGCGCAGGTGATAATCTGCATTTATCCCTATACGCTAATGATTAAGCCTCTACGTAGGCCGACTGTTCACCTTTAAGAGTGTTATAAATTACTGCTTAAGCCCCTGTGTGGGCAACCACTTGCCTTATTACGAACCAGTTCACAATATGCACTTTTATTGTGAAACAATAAAAATATTCAAAACAATATACAAGAGGGGTGGACATAGTGGTATCAACCTACACCTAACATTTGGCCAGTTTAATTTAGCTCCCCCGGTCCAAGGACCTGAAGACCATGGCCAATCCCCGATAAAAACATCTGAGTTCCCTCTCTGACCCTAATAGTGATAATAAACTATGTTTCTGTTAATACAAATATATATTTACCATCAGATGTCTCCTTAAACTTATTTTCTTCAGACCCCAAAAAAGGGCAAATAAAAAAATATTACAGTCCTGTCACCACTCTTAAAATAAAAAAAGATTTCATAAAAAACAAAAGCCAGAAAAAAGCACTACACTCTACTAAACAGTGTACAGCTTTTGACTGCTCGCTATCATAAAAAAAAAACTAGATATTAAGCAATTATTCATAATGTTGTTCCCTCTGTTAGAGGGGATAGCGTGAGAAAAAGCTATATTCCTCTCTATAGCTCTATTTCTATATGTATTAAAATATATAGATATAGGGTTTTTTTTAACGCTTCTCTGTTTTTGTTACTTTTTTCTCACTAAATCTGTAAACCAAATTGCTCCTATCAGTGTATATAATATGTATTATGTATATATTTTGCAGCACACTAAGTGACCCATTTCCTATTGTTTTGGTTCTTCTGATTTAGTTCCCTAATTGGAATCTCTGTTCGGAAATTTAGACAATCTGAACTGACATTCAGCCAAAATTTGTGTGTCCCAAACATTTTCTATTTTTTCGAAAAATGGTTTGGCCATGTCGAATTATCTCAACATGCATAAGTCTATAGCGTTCGACAGATAGGATTCAATGTAGACAAATACGATGTGTAACATCAGTCGGTGGTTGCATGTGTCAAAAACATATTGTTAATTTTAAAAAGGGTAATGATTCAAAGAAAGAAAATATTGTATTGGCCCTTTCTAAATTAATGACAAAACGTTACTATAAATTTGCAGATGTTTATAGATATTCTATTGAATTGTGCATTTACATTTTAAAATAAACACTGTATTCAATTTTTACTTGCACATATGTTAATCGATTAATATATTCATAACTCAGGAAAAAAAAGACCTAATTAGTTTTCTAAACTACTGAGAATTCCTCTTCAACTGAGTTTATTGATTTGTGCAGTTGAAACATGTCAAAACAGGGGAAAGCAGTGAAGAATAGTTTAAATATGGTTACCCTTATTCTATAGCAATGGTTCCCAACCTTTTTTCACATGAGTGCCCCTTGGCAGCCCATTTCCATAAATTGTACCCCTCTTATTAGCAAAATATTTGTAATTAATATAGTTCCTGTTATTTCAAATTTATATGCATTTATCTGCCATATCTACCCATTTTCTCTGTTCCAGGCTCCCCTGCTCGTCCTCTGCAACAGGCTCCCCACAGTGCAGATACACACATGTGGATACACAAACACACAGACTCACATGTGCAGATACACAGATACAAACTCAGACACACAGATACAAACACCAACACACATACAGTTGCACAGAGACATCGATACACACACGGACACACATACAGATGTACAGACACACATATACAAACAATGACATACTCATACAGATACATAATACAGATACACACACTGACACACATGCAGATACATTGACACACAGATACAAGCACTGATATACACATGCAAGTGAAGATACCCACATACAGTTGCACAGACACAATGACACACATGCACATACAAATAGAAAACACTCAGATACAAACACTGCCACACATACACATACAGATACAGACACACACACTGACACACATGAAAATATATAGACACACAGATACAATCACTGACACACATACAAATACATAACACACATACAGACACATAAACACACATACAGACACACATGCATATAAACAGACACACATACTGACACACACAAAAATGCACAGATATACATATACAAACACACCTATAAACAGATACACACACACAGATAAGCAGACATACAGAAACACACACTAACACATTCACATGCATACATATACAATGACACACACAGATACTAGGGCCAGGCCAAAACATTTTTCTAGAACCACAAGCAGAAGTGGGATACGGCTGTACAGTCTATGGGGGGAACATACAAGGAAAAAAACAATAGTGTGATACAGTATATACAGTGAAAATGTGCGCTTAAATGGATGCACTCACGAGATAGTGGAGATAGAAGAGCATTCAAGGTGCCTCCCCAGGAAATATGGGGGGATGCTGGTATCCTTTGGTAATGTCGAGCAGCCAAATGGGACACAGGACTCCAGGTGAGTAATAGTAGAAAATATTCGTAGTTTTATTTTCTTTAAAAGGTGATACAACACCAAGCAGATAAAATATAAAAGTGCAGCAGTAGGTCCAACGCGTTTCGTTCAACACAGGAACTTCATCAGGGACCGCACAATAAAAGAAATCAACAGCAATATTGCAGATTGTAAAAAAATACACATCCTACTCACCCTAACAATAATCACTATAAATAGGGCTAATCCCAATGTCCCATTGGTCCTAAGTGTGGGGGTGTCCTCCAGGCTGCTCTCCATTGGTCCAGGGATGGTGTTATCCAGCTGATTCTATTTTCGGCATTTCGGTGTCCAGAAAACGAGCGCGTTTTTTTCATACGCCGGAACCGGAAGTAGACGTTTTCTTTCACTTCCGCATTCCACATGCGTTCCACGTGCGTTCCACATGCGTTCCAAGGGCAGTCCGCACATGCTCAGTGAATATTACACAACTATCTTAATCGGAAACATCCTAATGCATTTAAAAAAAGCCCCTAAAGGCTCAAAAACATAACTAAAGGTGCAATTAATCTCTAAAAAGAGAAAAAGATGAATTAATATATGATATGCAAACATAATTAATTACTTTAGTGAACTTAAACTTGTCATGTGACAAAATTAAACATTATACATATGGTATCTGCAGTTCTATGGAAATAGCAAACACCTTCTCTGCACATCTATTTAAAGTGACAGACTCTTCATAAATCTCTGTAAACCTCTTCTCTGTTAAGACTATTGTCATAATAAACCCCTCTGTAGGTTTATTTTAAAGTGACAAGCACCTTATCTCCAAAAACCTGTTTAAAGTAATAGATTCCTCTGTGAATCTGTAGAGGTGACAGACACCTATTACAAAATTATCCAAGTGACTCATACCTAATAGGCTAGAAAGGTGAAAAACATAACCAATAAATTTTACAAATGTTCCCTGAATATTATTAGTTAAGGACATTATAAATACCTGATTAGTACACATAACTGTATAATATGAACTACACTAATTATTATTATTATTTCATATGTGTTATCTTGATCTATTTTTTATCTTATTTGTATTATTTGATTTCATACATATATACCAAAAATAGATTGTTCTCATTGTCTTATATCCTCAAAAGAAAGAGGGAGAAAAAATTCTATACATATATATGATCGTTTTGGGTGGATAACGATCTTGGGAGGCTACAGACTGATTGGAGTTAAGTAATTTGATATTTAACACTTAACAACGTAGTTGTTTTGTTTTGTTGTCAAAACATTTTTCTGCCTGCGTTTCCCAAAATCACACCACCAAAACACACCCACATTCATTATGTTGTATTAAAATCATTAAATCCAAAATGAAATCTATGTATGCTGGGGATGTAGCGCATCTGTGTGTATGCAGGGGATGTAATGTGTCTGTTTGTATGCTGGGGGTGTAGCGTGTCTGTGTGTGTGTATGCTGGGGATGCAGCATGCCTGTGTGTGTTAGGGATGTAGCATGTCTGTGTGTGCTCAGGATGTAGCATTTGTGTGTGTGCTAGGAATGTATCATGTCTGTGTGTATATGCTGGAGATTTAGTGTGTCTGTGTGTATATGCTGGGGATGTAGCATGTCTGTGTGTGTATGTTCGGGATTTAGTGTGTGTGCTGGGGATGTGGTGTATGTGCTCAGGATGTAGTGTGTTTGTGTGTGCTACGGATGTAGTGTATACAGGGCCGCCATCAGGGGGTGACAACCATAACAGTTGTCACGGGCCCGATGGCCCTGGGGGGCCCGGCCGCCCGGGCCCCACGTGTGGGGCCCATCGGGTGGCCCACACACTGTGGCCGTTGTATAGCGCGACCGGGCCCCTTTAAAAAAAAAAAAAGCAGCCGCAAGTGCTGCTGGGAGGAAGTGCTCACTTCCTCCCAGCTCACTCCGCGCGGGAGGAGCGCGCCCGCCCGCCCGCCCGCCCAGCCGTGAAGAGGGAGAGCCAGGCAATGAAGAGGGAGCAGCGCCGACTCCCATCATCCCCAGCCACCCTCCTGCAAATAAAAGGTAAGAGACAGGAGGGTGGCTGGAAAATGAGCTGTGTGTGTGCATGTATGTATGTATGTATGTATGTCTGTGTCTGTATGTATGTCTGTGTGTCTGTATGCCTGTATGTATGTCTGTGTGTCTGTATGCATGTCTGTGTATGTATGTCTGTCTGTATGTATGCATGTATGTGTATGTCTGTCTGTATGCATGTATGTCTGTCTGTATGTCTATGTCTGTCTGTCTGTCTGTATGCATGTATGTGTGTCTGGATGCGTGTATGTGTATGTCTGTCTGTGTCTGTCTGTATGTATGTATGTCTGTGTGTCTGTATGCATGTATGTTTGTCTGCATGTATGTTTGTTTGTATGTATGTATGTATGTGTGTGTGTCTGTATGCATGTCTGTGTATGTATGCCTGTGTGTCTGTATGCATGTATGTGTATGTCTGTCTGTATGTATGTCTGTGTGTCTGTATGCATGTATGTGTGTGTCTGTATGCATGTCTGTGTATGTATGTCTGTCTGTCTGTATGTGTATGTCTGTATGCATGTATGTCTATGTATGTATGTCTGTCCGGATGCATGCATGTCTGTCTGTATGTCTATGTCTGTCTGTATGCGTGTATGTCTGTGTCTGGATGCATGTATGTGTATGTATGTATGTCTGTGTGTGTATGTCTGTATGCATGTGTGTATGTCTGTATGCATGTATGTCTGTCTGGATGCATGCATGTCTGTCTGGATGTCTCTCTGTCTGTCTGTATGCGTGTATGCATGTATGTCTGTGTGTCTGGATGCATGTATGTATGTCTGTCTGTGTATGTATGTCTGTCTGCATGCATGTATGTCTGTCCGTATGTCTATGTGTGTATGTCTGTGTGTATGTCTATGTATGTATGTCTCTGTATGTATGTATATGTGTGTATGTCTGTGTGTATGTCTGTGTGTATGTCTGTGTGTATGTCTATGTCTGTCTGACTGCATGCATGTATGTCTACGTATGTATGTCTGTCTATGTATGTTTGTGTATGTCTGTATGCATACATGTATGTCTGTATGCATGTATGTCTGTATGTATGTCTATGTATGTATATATGTATGTCATTATATATGTATGTCTGTATGTCAGTATGAATGTATGTCTGCATATTATTATGAACGTAGGTCTGTGTGTGTGTATGTCTGTATGCATGTATGTATGTCAGTATGTCTGTATATATGCATGTATGTCAGTCTGTATGCCATTATGAATGTATGTGTGTATGGATGTCAGTGTCTGTATGTATGAATGTGTGTGTATGTATGTATGTATGTCGGTGTCTGTATGTATGTGTGTCTGTATGTATGTTATTATGTGTCTGTCTGTCACTATGTATGCCTGTGTGTATGTCTCAGTATGTGTGTGTCAGTATGTATGCCTGTATGCGTGTATGTCTGTTTCAGTATGTGTGTCTGTTAGTATGTATCTGTGTCCTTTTGTATCAGTGTGTGTGGACCCAGTGGGCGGTATTTGGAGGCGGGCCCCAGGGGGCGCAGACCCTGAGCTGAGTTAGGGGCCCCAAAATTTCTGGTGGCGGCCCTGAGTGTATATGCTGGTGATCTAGTGTGTTTGTGTGTATGCTGGGGATGTGGTATGTGCTGGAGATGTAGTGTGTGTGCAGGAGATGTGGTGTGTGTGCTAGGGAAGAGTTGTGTGTGTGCTGGGGATGTAGTGTGTCTGTGTGTGTGCTGGGGATGTAGTGTGTCTTTGTGTGCTGGGGATGTAGTGTGTCTTTGTGTGCTGGGGATGTAGTGTGTATGTGTGTGTGTGTGTGCTGGGGATGAAGCGTGTCTGTGTGTGTGCTGGGGATGTGGTGTGTGCTTGAAATGAAGTGTGTGTGCTGGGATTGGAATTCCTATGTCCAGCACACTTTGAGCATTAAAGCTAATAATGACTTACCCTTTCTGTATCTGTGGTGCGGATCCTAGCTGAAGTGGGTTATGAATTGACTCCGCTCCTCTTGTCTACAACGTTTCTGGCTCAGTCCAACTCCTGCATGTCCTGCCTCCTGTGCTGGCTATGTGGCCATTACAGCACATATAGCCAGACAAAAAGGGGAATTTTGCCGCTCCCGGGGGCCAAGCCACAGCAACAGCCCAGCCCAACATCTCAGAGTGCCAGAACTTCAGTGGAAAAAAATCCATAATCTTGAGGACCCAGTCAGCCACAGATCAACCTCCCTCTCCAGACTCCATTGATAATTATTATTTTTTTTAGTTTTAAGCGGCCTCCCAGCCTTTTCTCCAGAAGACGAGCTTTCCCGGCACTTTGACAGGGGTGGCAAAATTGTGCCCCTGTCTCAGTGCCGCCTGAGCAATGGCCCCACTGGGACCTATGGACAGGTCTGCCCTGACCAATACACAGACAAACAGATGCAAACATACATACACATGCACACACTGACAAACACACATACAGATGCACACACTAACACACATACAGATGCACACACTGACACACACACATATACACAGATATACAGATGAACACACTGAAATACACAGATACACAGACATACAGATACAGACATACAGATACACAGACTGACCCACACACAGATACACAGACATTCAAATACGCACACTAACACACAGATACAAACATACAGATATGCACACTGACACACAGATATACAGACATAGAGATGCTCACACAGATACACATACTGACACACAGACATACAGATACGCACACTGACACACGCACAAACTTAAAGATACACCCTAAGTGCATGGGCCACCCGATGGAACCGCTCACCATGCAGTCCTCGGCCGCCATTACAGGGTTTTTTTGCGTACCACTGGGGGCACTCAATTGTACCCCAGGGAGTACACGTACTACTTGTTGGGAACCGCTGTTCCATAGCATTACAATAACTAGCAAACATAAAAATTCTAATTCTGCAAATTAATGTTTTTTTTTATTTTCATTTATTCATTCATCACTTATACAAATACTGGGAATCACACATAGTCTTCAATATTGGCAGAAAAACATAAATGCTATTTTTCTCACAAACAGGTGTGACAAAACTAAACAAGTAAAACTGGTAAAATACTCTGTAAGGACCCTAACGGCAATGCTAGCTGTACATCTTACTAAAAATACCAACACACAGGTACTTAGCACATAGAAACAATGAAGCATAGAATGTGACAGCAGATAAGAACCATTCGGCCCATCTAGTTTGCTCAATTTTCTAAATACTTTCATTAGTCCCTGGCCTTATCTTATATCTAGCACTGTGTTATTAAATGTCATTATATGCACGAGTAGCAGTTGATTGGCTAGCATTCGGGACAAGTCAGGTAGTTATCTCTGGACAGTATCCTTTTTGGGTATGGTATAGAGGATATAATGGTTGTTGTTGGTATAACACCAACACTCTTAAATGCTAATTGCTTGTGAAGTATTACACGTTATTGAATGTTTTAATTAATGATGTATGGATATTACAAGTCCCTTTAATAAAGCCCACAGTTTTTTCTCCATTCTACAATTGACTATTTTCCAGTTATTGTGTTGTCTCTTATTTTTTTTTTTACATAATGATCATAATG
This sequence comes from Pelobates fuscus, assembly GCF_036172605.1. Lineage (NCBI taxonomy): Eukaryota > Metazoa > Chordata > Amphibia > Anura > Pelobatidae > Pelobates > Pelobates fuscus. Next base: position 458,819,551 of record NC_086317.1, read on the forward strand.
CCCACAAAGAGTTAAATCATATATTTCTAAAATAAAGGTATTGGAAAAAAGTTCAGCAATGGGCTACTAGCATAGAAATGTATTCATCCACAAGCTGGTAATCATTTTTGGAGTAGAAATTAAGGTAAGTAAGAATCTATGGACTAAATTTTGTTTTGCAAAGCAAATTAAATAAGACAAAAACATATAGACATATAGACATAAAAGCATGTATATTTTGCAATCATCAAAATTTGGTCAAAATTTGGTCTTTAACCCCTTAAGGACACATGACGTGTGTGACATGTCATAATTCCCTTTTATTCCAGAAATTTGGTCCTTAAGGGGCTAAAGACCCTTTGCAAAATGGAATGTTCTTACCAATTCAGTTGGTCATTAAAGAACAGATTGTTATGGCGGTTTATACGGTGATTGGCCCTTAAGGGCAAATATTGAGTTGGTAAAGTAAGATATATATATATACCTCACATCCTATTTTAAAACTATTGGAAGCTAAATGTATTTATAGTTAAATATGTTCATTTAGTTATTTTGTATACTTATTTTTTGTGATAAGCTAGATAAATTACCAATATTTCCAAATCCACATACCACGAATAGATGTACGATTGCCTTTCATATGTTCGGTCTCATCACCTAGTTATAAAGTTAAGTACAGTACAATTTAGATTGCCAAATGTTTTCAGGCTATGTGCTGCCCCGCTTTGATCCAGTCCATTAACTTGTTAGACTACAATCTAGATAGAAATGCCTGTTAGACAAGTATTGAAACATGTGTGTGTCAATGGCAACATGTACTGAATATGCATCAATCAATACTCCATCAGATATTATGTTACGTGAACTGGAAATCAGGTCCAGATGTTGATTGCCAAAACAAAACAGCACTACCAACAAACACTCTAGTGAAGTTAATATTTTGTTTTAAATGAGATCATTACTAAGGTCAAATAAAAGATACCATGTCTGCCAACTTCCAGCTTTCCAAATACCCATATTTGTTGAATCAGAAAACAAAAAACAAAAAAGCTGGCATTTGTCCCCCCCCCCCATAGATTAAAGGCTCCAATATAAAACATTGCAGTTTAGTAGAAGGGTAGAAGGGTTCAATATTCCTCTAGTCTCTATCTTCCCGATAGCCACTATAGGCACTTCCTCCTCCTCAACAGAGTATTGGAATCAAATGCTGTTGATAGCAGCTTTTAATTGATGGAGTGCAATGTTTGGCTGCACATGAATAGTTCCAAACCATGGCTTCTAGCTTGTCTTGTTGCAAATTACTTGACTGTAAGTCCACTGATTGCACAGTGCAACCGGATGTGTTGCTTCTTTATAAATAATAATAATATATATTTTTTATACCTAATATATTTTCTGATATTTTAATATTTAAAAAAAAAAATCATTTTAAAATAAAATTAAATCTGCACTTTTTGTAAAATGAATAAAAGAGGACACTGTATACACATAAAGTACATCAACCAGCTAAATACACATGCAGATACACAGACAGACAGAGATACACAGATACACACACTGACACATACATATACACATTGACACACAGTTGCATTCAATGAAAAATAATTATTCAATGAAAATTACTCCATAAGCAAATCCAAGATGATTAGTTCATCAGACGAAGCATCCAAACCACACTTCTGGCATATAAGACATCTCTAAAATAAAAATGCATTTATATTTTTTCTATAACCTTTTAATCTTAAATATTTAAATATTCATTATTGAAGGGTTACTCTAAGCACGATGACTATGTCTGCTTTTTGAAGTGTCCATGGTAGTAGAAATCTGTATGTGCAGTGTTAAAGCTTCAAAAGCTACACAGAGATATATGCACTTCACCGCTGAAACATAGGACTTTGGCAGCATGGCATTCTTTTCTGGACTGCCAAATGTCAACTCTGTGCAAAAATGATGTTCATCGTCACCACAAACTGAACCCTGGCAACGGACTTAATTCACTTTTCCCTTGCAGGCAGAGGCTGCAAAAGAAAAAGTTTGTCTCCTCACCATCCTTCATTAAAGCCCTCTCTATAACCTCCTATAGTTTTTTTTTATTTCACATGCCTCTCCCTCCCCACTCTCTCCCTCCTTGGTCTTGCTCTTAGCATGCTCTGAGCCAGTTAACAGTCCAAGTAAAGACTTCTCTATGAATCAACTTTGAATTTTTAGAGCAAGGCTGTTAAAAGAGGATTCTTAATTTAAAAAATAATATATATATTTTTTTTAAATTGAGAACCCTAAAATACAAGTGATTTTTATTTTACAAAAATTCTTACTGAAAATATTCTATTCTATTACAAATCGTATAAGTTTTTTGGGGGGGTGAAAGTTTTGTTTTTAGTTAAATGTTATGTCATCAGACTATGCACTAATAATGGTCACAACAAAGGGTGTAAAGCTGTTGGTCACAACGATGGGTGTGAAGCTTACTACCTAAGGAAATCTGGAATTTTTACTGAGAATTACATTTTCTTCCAAAATAATTAATTTGGATTGAGAGGGATTTTTATTTACAATATCAAGGTACCGTTGTGGGACTAGGTTTGCACCAAGTCACATCAATGTATTTATGTCCTACTTGGAATCTCAGATTGGTTGCTACTTCGGTACTAGGTGATGGGAGTTGGGGATGTGCTAAGTTTATAACTATTTATTTAGATCTCTGGATGATTTAGACAATTTCATTATTATCAAACTCCCCCCTCCCCAAGCCATAGGTAGTACCTTCTAGCATACCTCTCTTTCTTTACCTCCTTTTTCTTTACTAATTGAACTTATATATAGGAATTTTAGCCATTAGTTCAATTAAAAGTTATGTTTTATTTTTATTGGTCTATAGGGGTTGCTCTTATACTCTCAAGGCTTTGAACAGGAATTTTTCAGATTTATCTATTTCTGTCCTAGCTTTTTGCTGTCGTTTCTTAGTTACAGACACAATGACACACATGCGGATACACAGACACACATACAGACAGATACACAAACACTTAAGGACAAACATTCAAATACACAGAATGACGCACATACAAATATACAGGGCACATACTGACATACAGATACGCAGACATACAGATACACATGCAGACAGACAGATACACATACAGACACTCACACATACATACAGAGACAAACACATACATACAGAGACACACACACATACACACAAACAGACACACACACAAACATACATACATAGACACACAAACAGACACACACACAAACATACATACATAGACACACACACACACACACACACACACACACACACACATACAGAGACACACACACACATACATGCACGCACACACACACACACATACATACAGACACACACACACACATGCAAAATGTTTTAGTCACCCTCCTGTTTCCTACCTTTAAGGTGCAGGAGGGTGACTTATCTGGGGTCCATTGGCTCTGGCTAATTTGAGTCAGAGTTCCCACTCTGACTCCCTCCTCTCTTCCTCTTGCGCAGGCTCTGTGATTGCTGGTAGGAAGTGACCAGGGCACTTCCTCCTAGCTCAGTCTGAAATCATCACAGAGGGCCGGGTCGGTGTTAAAGTGCTGAAGCACTGACCGGGCCCCTTGAAAGTAGCATGGGCCACCCGATGGGACCCAGAACTTGCGGACCCTGCAGTTCTACCCCGTGGAGTGACGGGCCCAGTCGCAGCTGCGACCCCTGCGGTTCCCCCACTGACTACAGTAAGGTACACCAGGTGCCCTGGAGCAAGGAAGTCATGTGAAAAAGTTAATATCTCTCTATGAATGGTCCGTCATGCTGCACAAGTCATAGTGACGAAGATTGACAAGATATTTAAAATTACAACTTGTCTCAATCTGTCAAACTCAAACATTGCATGATTTGCATGAACAGGACCGTCCACAATGAGATCTGTGAGTAATGTCTGCAAAACCGCCATTTCTTTGTATTTGCCCACCATGCCAAAAATCGACAGTCCTCCCTGCCAATAGGGTTATTTGGGGTTATTTGCTAAAATGTAAATTGCTTCAAAAAGTTATTTTTAAATATTTTGGCCCACATATTACAATTTTTCCAATTCAGCTATTTATGGCCTAAAAAAATTTAATTCTATCTGAATTCGCATTGAAATGAAATTAATTCATTTTTTTTTTTAGTGCATAATCGCATATGGAAAGGGAAAAGTCAGACACCGTGTTTGACAGATAAGCAAAATAATTATGTTTTTGTTGTAGTAGGGGAGCGATTCAGCCTTTTAAAATCTACCAATCAGAATGTTTGCACGGATGAGGATACGAGCCCATATAATCTCAGATGTGTTTTTGATCTTTTAATTATTTCATCTTTCAATTGCAACAAGCTAACTGCTAGCAGCGAATACATTAATGTTTTAATCTTTAGGTTTAGATTAAAAAGAAAATATTTTGAATAACATCCCGTTGATTTGCTGTGATCTCTTTCATTCACAGTGTTTAGCATTTACATTAAAACCTATACTTAATAAAGCTGTTATTTGCTTTCTGATAGCTTTTACACATCTCGTTGTATAGGAATGCATTTAGGGAATGCTTCGTTCTCTTAATTAAGCCTTCTCCCTCCTCTGATCACATTCTTTATGAAGGTTAAGTAGTGCTGTGAATACGTTATACCTAAAGGCTTTGCAAAACATGAAATGATTGCCATCCCTATGGTATTTTATATATTTCTATTTAAATGCAACCTACATTCAGTCTGTGCTTCAAGTTTTTTAAAGTTGTTTTGCTTAATAAGATGCTGCATTTCTTTAATTGCGCGCGTGCGTATACTTGCATTGGTAATCTCAGACCAATTAGCATTAAAACATCCTGAACAGAATTGTAAAACAAAATGTATTGCTATCTCACCGATCTCTGACCCTGTAAAATGATTTAACCCCTTAACGACGAGTGACGGACGAGGTCCGTCACTCAGGGGAATGCGTTAATGACGAGTGACGGACCTCGTCCGTCACGCGTTAAAATTAACGCCGCGATCGCGCAGTGCCGGCGATCGCGGGGTTAATGCTCCGAGTCAGGGGCAGACCAGCAGCAGCAAATCCGGATATCCCAGCCCATGTGATCGCTGTGACAGCCAGTCACAGCGGTCACAATGCTGCTGGGATATCTGATCCGCCTCCCTCCACCTCGTGTGGGTTTGTGAAGTGGAGAGAGACGGATCGGTGCTACATTGTGTCCCTGATTTATTGCAGAGTTATACTTAAGTATAAAATTCACTTTTCTGGAGTTAAAAAAAAAAATTAACCCTTTCCCTGCTGCTTGATCACTGCTAGCAGTGATCAATATACAGGTCACAGTACTCTACTGTGATCTATTTTTTTTTTTTACTTTCAAGGGTTAATTTTTAAGTTTTTTGTAACCCTAAGGGGTTAAATTTTATTATTTGATTTTATTAATTTGTGATTTAGTTATTTTGGTGGGTGGAATTTAGTGGGAATTAGGGTATAAAAAAAAAAAAAAAAAAAAAAATTTTGTTAGAGTTTTGTTAGCTGTGTTAGCTGTATTAACAATGTTTAGAAAGTATAGCGCGGAGGAGGCTTATGCCCTGTTAGCGGCAGACTCAGAGGCGACTGACACTGCCTCAGAGAGTGAAGCAGGGAGTGACGCAGGGGATGCAGGGGACATGGACTATGTGCCAGATACTGCAGGACCATCAGGAGAAATCGACGATTCCCCTAATGCTGACCATGGCGCAGATGACTGGGTACCCCCTAATAATTTTTCCCCAGACATCCCAGTGTTTACAGGCAATCCTGGCATACAGGCGGACCTGTCTGCCTATAGTGCGCTGGATGTTATGCAGCTGTTCTTGGGGGATGAGATTTTTGGGGAGATAGTCACCCAGACTAATCTCTATGCGGAGCAATATCTGGCACGCAATCCATACTCTCTTATCTCTAGGAAAGAGAGATGGTACCCAACCAGTGTGCCAGAATTTAAACAATTCTGGGCACTGACCATGTTAATGGGGCTAATTAAAAAGCCCACAATTAGGATGTATTGGGCTAAACATCCTATTTGCAATACTCCTATTTTTGCCGAGACAATGACAAGGGAAAGATATGAAGACATACTAAGATTTATGCACTTTAGTGATAACAACAAGTGCCCCCCAAAAGGTGATCCGCAGTATGATCTTCTTTACAAACTACGCCCTTTAATTGCCCACTTTAACAGTAAATTTGCCGCTATATATACCCCCAATAAAAACATTTCCATTGACGAGTCCCTAATGAAGTTTAAGGGAAGACTGGGGTTTAGACAATATATCCCATCCAAAAGATCCGATATGGGATCAAATTTTATAAACTATGTGAAAGTGGCAGTGGCTACGTATACACCTTCCGTGTATACGAAGGAAGGGATAGCCACCTTGATCCCCCAGGTTGCCCAGATACAGTAGGGACAAGTGGAAAAATTGTCTGGGACTTAATAATGCCACTACTTAATAAAGGTTATCATCTATACATCGATAACTTTTATAATAGCAATATGTATTGCTTCGAGACCGTGGCCTGTGGCACTATTCGGAAGAGTCGCACAGGTTTCCCAAAGGCTCTAGCGAACAAAAAAATGAAAAGGGGGGAAACAGCAGCTCTCTGCCAGAATGAACTGCTGGCACTCAAGTACAGGGATAAAAAGGATGTTTTCATCTTAACCACCATCCATGGTGAAAACACTCGGAGGGTCGCAGTTCGTGGCAGAGACGAATATAAACGGGTGCCAGTCTGCATACGGCAATATAATCGGCATATGGGGGGCGTTGACCTGTCTGATCAACTGATGCAGCCATATTTGATCATGAGAAAGACCAGGGCATGGTATAAAAAAGTGGGCATATACCTTTTGCAGATGGCAATCCACAATGCCTTTGTTATTTTTAAAAAGGCAAATGCTGGGCTGAAAAGCACTTTTCTTTCTTTCCAGTTTGAGCTAATTTCTAAGCTGCTAGAATGCCACACAAGGAGACCATCAGTGGAGCCTAGCAGAAGAATGGAGGCAGGTCACTTCTGCTTTAAGATTCCACCAACCCCTAAAAAACAAAACCCCCAGAAAAGGTGCAGGGTGTGTTACAAGAGGGGCGTAAGAGTTGAGACCAGCTATTACTGCCCTGATTGCCCCTCTCAGCCCGGCCTATGTATTGGCCATTGTTTTAAAATTTTTCACACCCAGGCCGAATAAGTAGACCAGTTTTGGGGTGTGATTTTTGGTTACCGAATCTTGGCTTTGTCTACCGTTTATCCTGTCTTCTCTGATCCTTGACCTCGGCTTGTCCTATCGTTGTTCCGTTTCTCTTTACTCCTTTGACCTCGGCTTGTACCTTGACAATTCTCTGCTTGTATAGCCCGGCCATTCTAAGGACCGGTATTACAAGTTTCTCTCTCTGTGTTCTCTCTCTTTGTGGTCTGTCTGTGTTTTGGTTTCGGAATCCATGACAGCTTTGCCCGGGACGCAGATAACTGTGTACTACCCCCGGATAAGTTTACCCCAACTATTCTGTATATGGGGGTATCATTGCACTAAGATGACATAGCTGAGCAACATATTAGGTGTTATACTGCCGTAGCACACATAAGGATAGCAAAATATACAGTAACATCTCCAAGTGTGTGTCAAAAAGGCAGAAAAAATGCTAATTGCAACTAGACTTGGTACAAACTAAAAAAAAAATGATCCTACACTAAGGTTTAGAATATACCTTTTGAAATACCCTGGGGTGTCTACTTTAAGAAATGGTAGGCCTTTGTGGGGTAGTTTGAATTTAATACCTGCTAAGATGCTTGGAAATTGCACATAGGCCCAGCGTCAAAATTCAAAGTTCGGTAAAAACTGATATGGCTTGGTCTCCTATATGGCACTGTAGCTTCACAAAATAGTCCCAAAGACATACAATAGGGGTGTCATTTTACTCAGAAGACTTAGCTGAACATAATTTGGGGGGTATGAACTTAGTGGCACATGTGAAATATACAAAATGCCCAGCACAAATGCAATCCATATGTAAAAAACGCACAAAATAATTTTATACCACATACTTTGGCATCTATTGGTGAAAAAATGGGGGCATGTTAAGGCACAATATGCACCTTATGAGATACCCTGGAGTGTCTACTTTAAGAAATGGTAGGCCTTTGTGGGGTAGTTTGAATTTAAAACATGCTAAGATGCTTGGAAATTGCACATAGGCCCAGCGTCAAAATTCAAAGTTCGGTAAAAACTGATTTGGCTTGGTCTCCTATATGGCACTGTAGCTTCACAAAATAGTCCCAAAGACATACAATAGGGGTGTCATTTTACTCAGAAGACTTAGCTGAACATAATTTGGGGGGTATGAACTTAGTGGCACATGTGAAATATACAAAATGCCCAGCACAAATGCAATCCATATGTAAAAAACACACAAAATAATTTTATACCACATACTTTGGCATCTATTGGTGAAAAAATGGGGGCATGTTAAGGCACAATATGCACCTTATGAGATACCCTGGAGTGTCTACTTTAAGAAATGGTAGGCCTTTGTGGGGTAGTTTGAATTTAAAACATGCTAAGATGCTTGGAAATTGCACATAGGCCCAGCGTCAAAATTCAAAGTTCGGTAAAAACTGATATGGCTTGGTCTCTTATATGGCACTGTAGCTTCACAAAATAGTCCCAAAGACATACAATAGGGGTGTCATTTTACTCAGAAGACTTAGCTGAACATAATTTGGGGGGTATGAACTTAGTGGCACATGTGAAATATACAAAATGCCCAGCACAAATGCAATCCATGTGTAAAAAACGCACAAAATAATTTTATACCACATACTTTGGCATCTATTGGTGAAAAAATGGGGGCATGTTAAGGCACAATATGCACCTTATGAGATACCCTGGAGTGTCTACTTTTACAAATGGTAGGCCTTTGTGGTTTTTTTTTGAACAGTCAAACTGTTATAATACCCCAAATGGAAGCATAGGCTCATTAAATCCGTCTCTCAAAATTCTACTGAGTACTGAAAAGGACAGGTCTCCTATATGGCACTGTAGCTTCACGAACTAGTGCCAAAGACATACAATGGGGGTGTCATTTTACTCAGAAGACTTAGCTGAACATAATTTGGGGGGTTTGAACTTAGTGGCACATGTGAAATATACAAAATGCCCAGCACAAATGCAATCCATATGTAAAAAACGCACAAAATTATTTTTTACCACATACTTTGGCAACTATTGGTGAAAAAATGGGGGCATGTTAAGGCACAATATGCACCTTATGAGATACCCTGGAGTGTCTACTTTTACAAATGGAAGGCCTTTGTGGGTTTTTTTTGAACAGTCAAACTGTTATAATACCCCAAATGGAAGCATAGGCTCATTAAATCCGTCTCTCAAAATTCTACTGTGAGTACTGAAAAGGACAGGTCTCCTATATGGCACTGTAGCTTCACGAACTAGTGCCAAAGACATACAATGGGGGTGTCATTTTACTCAGAAGACTTAGCTGAACATAATTTGGGGGGTTTGAACTTAGTGGCACATGTGAAATATACAAAATGCCCAGCACAAATGCAATCCATATGTAAAAAATGCACAAAATTATTTTATACCACATACTTTGGCAACTATTGGTGAAAAAATGGGGGCATGTTAAGGCACAATATGCACCTTATGAGATACCCTGGAGTGTCTACTTTTACAAATGGTAGGCCTTTGGGTTTTTTTTTCGAACAGACAGACTGTTATAATACCCCAAATGGAAGCATAGGCTCATTAAATCCGTCTCTCAAAATTCTACTGTGAATACTGAAAAGGACAGGTCTCCTATATGGCACTGTAGCTTCACGAAATAGTGCCAAAGACATACAATGGGGGTACCGTTGTACTCAGCAGAAGTAACTGAACACATAATAAAACTTTGTACAGGAATAGCACACACCAACTTTACAAAATACACATGAGAAGTTCTTTGTTATAAGTTTGTGTGCGAAAACCCCCAAAAAACACAATTTTACTCCAATATTTAGCAGAGGTTGGCGGTAAAATGGCTATGTAGAAAGTGTCAAAACAACCTTAGGTAAATAGCCTGTGGTGTCTACTTTATATAAATATATACTTTTGTGTAGCAATTTTGTTTTCTTTTATGGCTATTAGGCTGACAAGACAAACATACCAAATTCTAAAATCGCTCCACATAAAAAGTTTATTTTACTCCTTGTGCTTTGTGACCTGTAACTACCAAAAAAAACTTAAAATCCCAGACACATTATATATTCTGTAATTCAGAACAACTAAATGAATTTATTTTTAATTACTTTCCTTAACCTGCACTAATTATGTACACATTATTATTGCAAAAACTGTAAAAAAAAACACACAAAAATTCATTTTTTTTGCATATTTCTGTATTTTTTTAATAATAAATAAGCATTTATATATATATGAGTTACATCAAATTAAAGCCCTTTCTGTCCTTTAAAAAACGGTATATAATATGTGTCGGTGCAATGAATTAGTAAAAAGCAAATTGCAGTTGAACGCAAATAGCAAAAAATGCAAAAAATGCCGTTGTCATTAAGTGAAAGACAAGCTTCTGAAGCTCTGTCCTTAAGGGGTTAAAAGGAATAGCACCTCTTAGACATTACTTTCTTTGAGGAAAGGTTCTTAAACTTCTTATCTGTCATAACTTATTTCTAATTGTGCAAAAAGTAATTAAGATATTTTCAAGACTTTGGTAATTACTCTCATTTGCATACATACTTCTTTATTCTTTTACTTGAGGATTAACCTCTCTGTTCGAAGAATAGATGTGTCAGACTTCTCGTGTTATTATCATTAAACAATTAATAATAATAACAAAGTATTTAACCAGGAAAGGTACATTCAGATTACTCTGGTTTTCAAGTACATCTTGGGGATATTACCTTAGCCCAACATCCAGGTGTGTTACTATTACCTGATTTATTTGGTACTGATTTCATCTACCATGGAAGGATTAAGGGCTGAGTCAACGCTGATTGGATTTGAACCTGTGACCCAAGGGTTGAACAGATTCTACTGGTGATACATTAGCCCACTGAGCTATCTTACCTAAGGCACCAACAAAGAGTGCAATATGGACAAATATAGACATGTACAGTTTAAGTACATTGCGGAGCCTAGACAAAGCTTCTACTCTATCTAAATTCTATCTGGTCCTGTATGCACTATTATATGACATGCTAATTAGACACTTCAACTAAGACTGCTTCATGAGGGGGTGTGGGAGCCCTAGAGATTCTAACAGGTAACATCTGCTATCTGTATGTAACCTGAGCTACTTCTGGTTAAATAATTATCACTTTAAGAAATTGAGAAGAAATCAGTATATAGAAATCAGCATAGAGAAAGCAGGTATGTATCATAAACTAATGGCAATGGTTGAGAAAAGAGCATTTTGTAAAGTTAGCGAAGACATAGATTAGGCAGGTGCACGCCGCCACCTCCAGCGTGCCTCAGCTACTCGTTGCGATTTGGGGTAGAATGGCTGAACCGCGTTTACGTCCCATGGAGTAGCAGTATGTACCCATCAGTTTGTCGGTGTCAGCACCAGGGTGTGGTTTGGGATCGGTAAGTCCAGTTCCCTAAAAGCCACTCTGCCTCCGAGACCTTGATAAGTTGCATGGTTTTTTCTGCATGAGTCACCGTTAGCTTGCGGCCTGGTCCCCAGCGGTACTTAATGTCATTGTCCCTCAGCTGCTTGGTTACTGGTTGCAGGTATTTTCTCCAGAACATAGTGGATCTAGAAAGGTTATTGTAGAATGAGAGGTCTGAGCCCTCAAAATGGTAGGAGTGTGCAGCTTTCGTTGAGGCCTGTTTACTCTGTAAGGACTGGAAACATAGCACTAACCGGCCGGGGTTTTAGTTGATATAGGGACTCAATAGCGGTAGTCCAGTTGCATTGCTTTGGCTTTGGCTGGAGAGGGCATTGAGCTCAGCATTCTACGTTGGTAGTGGGGTACCTCAGTAGTAGTGATGTCTTCCAAGACGCTGCGGACCTGCAGGTTTTGTTGCCGCTTAGAGTCTTCCAGGATGGCCAGCCTACCCTCCAAAAGAGATTAGCTTGTTTTAGTCTGTTCACTTCGGCTTCCAGGTCTTCCTGTTTGCCCCTGGTGATATCACCATTGTCTTCCAGTGCTCGCACCCGGGCCGTCATCACCGCCAAATCTTCTCTGACCAGTGCGGTCACAAAGAAGGCTTTCATCTCTTTCAGCATGTTTTGTATATCAGCTTTGCTGGCGGGTACCTTTTCTGGATGGGTTTTGGGGCTTGGCCTTCTGAGTACCGCTTCACAGTCGGTGAGTGTGAAGGTCCTGCTTGTTTCTCTTTGCTCAGCAGTCTCAGCAGTCTCAGCACTCTCCTCCGAAGCTAGCTCAGAGTATTTCCGCAATGGCGCCATCTTTGTAGGCCGCCGCAGTGGGGTAACTCGGGGTAAAGTTCCGATATCCGTGGAAGCGGAGGCTGCATTGCTCCTACGAAGATTTGTCTTCTTTCTCATACTGACAGTACTGCTTTCTGGAGCTTGTAGGTTGGTTTTGGCTCAATTAAGCTGAAAATATGGAAGTTTCTCTCGGCATGTGCATCTTCTTTGTTCAGTCGCTGGCCACAAACCCAAGGGTGCAATATGTTAGTTGACCATTGGTTAGCCTGGGTGGATTTCTATTATCTCAAACTTCACCTGTCCTAGCTCTGCAACCTCCTTCTACTATTACACCCTCTCCCCTCTCAACTAGACATCATGCTCCAGAACTGCTGAACGCTGTTGGAGAAAGTCTTACTGTGCATCTGACTTTCTCCACCATAAATTTATGCTGCGCTCATACAGCTTGGCTCTTTCCTCTGCAAAAGTAAATCACTTCAATACTCTCATAACCACACTCTCCTGCAAACCCAAAAGACTATTTCACACATTTAACTCTCTTCTTTGCCCTATTGTTCCTCCTCCAACTACTAACTTTACCGCCTCAGACTTTGCAACTCACTTCACTGACAAGATCTCTACAATCAGGGAAGAGATCTCTCATCTTTATTCTTCCCCTTACAATACTTCCCCTAACCTCACTCCCTCTGCTGTTCTATGTTCATTTTCACCCGCTACATTGGAAGAGGTTTTTGCTCTGCTCCTGTCCTCCCGCCCCACCACTTGCTCCCTAGATCCAATTCCCTCACATCTCATCCGTACTCTGTCTTCTTCTCTTTCTCTACCTTTCACTTAAATTCTCAATCTCTCTCCTCTGGCATATTTCCATCGCCCTTCAAACATGCAACTATAACCCCAATTTTAAAGAAGCCCAACCTTGACCCTAACTCCCCGTCCAACTACTGTCCTATCTCACTACTGCCGTTTGCCTACAAGATCTTTGAAAGAGTTGTGTATGCGAGATTAACAGACTTCCTCGAGTCCAACTCTCTGCTAGACCCGCTTCAGTCTGGCTTCCGCGCTAAGCGCCCTGTAGAAACGGCACTGACCAAAGTATCCAATGATCTACTTGCTGCAAAATTTCATGGTCTCTACTCTTTCCTAATTCTCCTTGATCTTTCTGCGGCTTTTGACACTGTTGATCATCAACAGCTTCTTCTCATCCTCCGCAATATCGGTCTACAAGATATTGCTCTCTCCTGGTGCTCCTCCTACCTCTCCCAGCGCTCTTTCAGTGTTTCTTTCTCTGGCTCTACTTCTTCTCCCCAACTCCTCTCTGTTGGTGTCCCCCAAGGTTCAGTCCTTGGTCCCCTACTGTTCACCATCTATACTGCATCCCTTGGTAAACTCATTAGCTCCTTTGGCTTCCAATATCATTTCTATGTGGATGACATGCAAATCTATCTGTCCTCTCCTGACCTCTCACCATCCCTCTTGACTAGTGTCTCTGACTGCCTCTCTGCTATTTCTAACTGGATGGCTTCCCACTTCCTTAAACTCAACTTGACCAAAACTGAAATTCTGGTCTTTCCTCCCTGAAGTGTTGCTACTCCTGTGTCTGTCTCCCTCCAAGTCAACGGTGCTACAATCAGCTCCACCACGCAGGATTGCTGCTTAAGTGTTCTCTATAACTTCGACTTCTCCTTCACCCCTCATGTTCAGTCTATCGCCAAATCCTGCCATTTCCATCTCAAAAACATTTCGGGCATCCAACCTTACTTAACGCCAGATGCGACTAAGGTGCTGGTCCATTCAATTGTCCTTTCTAGCCTTGACTACTGTACTCTGCTTCTCAGTGGTCTTACGTGCTCCCAACTTGCACCGTTACAGTCCATAATGAATGCGGCAGCGAGGCTCATCTTCCTGTCTGCCCGCACTGCCCACGCCTCACCCTTCTGTCAGTCCCTACATTGGCTACCTGTAATATGTAGGGCTCAATTTAAAATTTTGGTTCTTGCTTTCAAATCTCTACTTAATGCTCCCACCTATTTATCCTCCCTAATAAACAAGTATGTCCCGTCTAGGCCCTTACGCTCTGCTGAAGACTTACGTCTATCTTCTGTCCGTACTCCCATCTCTGATGCTCGCCTTCAAGACTTCTCGAGGGCTTCACCATTCCTGTGGAACTCACTTCCCTCCCCCATTAGATGCGAACCCAGTCTCCACTCCTTCAAAAAATCATTAAAAACCCACTTCTTCATAAAAGCATATCAATTAAACTGTTAATAGCTCCTGACAGATTCCTCTTTTGCAACTGTCATTAGTCTAATACTATCCTTACCTTCTGTGTCACTTCACCCCACTACCTCTAGCATGTAACTCATTAAGCAGGGCCCTCAACCCCTCTGTTCCTGTGTGTCCAACTTGTCTGGTTACAACTGCTGCGGTGTTTGTAGGCACTATATAAATAATAACATAATAATAATAACTATTATTATTATTATTAATCTTTACTTTAAACTAAATATACAGCCTACCCTTGTGTCCATACCTTGCAACCTGTAATGGCTGCCTTTGGTTTCAACAATCCAGTGGTCGGCAGTGGAGACTTTTCCATAGGGGTACTTGGGGCACTGCTCCACCGTTTTTTTAAAAATCTGTGTCTTTAATTCTCTAATATGTTTCAATTCTGCAGGCCCTTTATTGGTGGCTGTCTGGAGAAGCTTTCGTAAGAGAATGAAGGTATGTCAGAAAAATGGGACAATTTTGAAATCTGTCCCATTTCAGCAGATTTTGCACATTCCTATTCTCCTTTAAAAAGGAATTCCAGGGGCTTGCCATTGAGTTGTCATTCAGGCAGCATAGCCAGCTGCCCACTAGTGGAGGCATGCTATTGGCCTCTCTATTAAGAAGCCATCATTGGCTAACAGCACCAGGAGGTGGAGTTACAGTGGCCACAGGAGAGAGAAGAAAGAAGCCATCTTGAAAGTAGCAGGAAGAGAGCACAGTAGCAGCAGATCATGGTCCCTGCCAACTGTAATTGTATACTAGTATTGTTTTTTTTCTCCTCCTCTAGCCTCAGTGCCTGCCTGATCTTTTTAAGCAAGGAAATGTGTATTTTATAGGTATCTACGCATTGTTCCCAGCTCTGTGTATTGTATGAATATATTTGTATTAGGCTCAGCTCTACATATTGTATCAACATCTTCTAATTGTACTGGGTACCTTGTATTGTATGGGTATCTCTGTATGGTACCTGGTACGGAATATTCTACGAGTATTTCTGTATTATTATTTTTGTTTATTTAGTTTTTATTGAATTTTATTTTATCACTTCGATATGTGCAGACAAATTGGTACATTACAGACAGGTCACATCACATGTATTTCTGTATTATTATCAGTTTGGTGTATTATATTGCAATCTGTGTATTGTACCAAGCTTTGTTTATGACATGGATATCTCTGTATTATAACTAGCTCTGAGTATTAAATGGGTAACTCTATATGGAATGGGATTACCATTAGGGGTTGAGTATATGAAGTTAAGCAGATAGATGACACAGGTCAGAAGATGGTGGCTACAGAGTTAAAGGGTGGAGTGAAATTCTGAAGAGAAAAGTCTAATGCCACACCATCACAAAACTTCACCAGCCACCATTGGCTTCAGGAGATGTCATCACTTGTTGGGAGTTGTAGATAAGAATTTAGATTTCCAAATATTAACAAAAAAAAAACAAAAAAAAGAAAATAAAGAATTTCGATTTCTACAGTAGAACGTTTTCACTTTAAATAAAAATCCCATAAACCCCTTGCTCTACAAATAAAGTACTAGTGGGAAAGATATATATGGGATTATTGCTATAGCATATAAATTCTCAGGTACCTCTGGAGTAAGCTCCAACAGTATATTATGCCTTGATAACCCTAATTCATAGCATTTCACCTTATTGAAAGGCTTCTTCTGATTTATTTTGCCTAATCATTACACCAAGTCTTAATTCACAACGTTGTAATTTTTTTATGTGAATTTTGGTTTCTATCTCTATGTATCTTTTCCTCTCATTAACCTGGCCATAACTGTTCCCTCTTGTCAATAATTGTTTTAATTAGGCATAGTTAGCACCATAAGCCTTTACCCAATTTGACTCACAGATGAGGTCTATGTGACAAATGCTCCTTTCCACGTACATTTGCCACAAGCTCCTGGAGGAGTGTGGAAGCTGGCCTCCTGCCCCCTGACTATGGCCCAGATCGGGAGTTACCCTGCCCAGCCGCCCTTAGCAGCATTCCCTCAGTGCCCCTGGTTCGGCACTTTCCCTTCTCACAAATTAAACCGAACGCTAGCTCCCTGGCGGCCGTTCGAATGAACAAACCCAGAACATTCCTCAGCGGTATGTAGACGCGATTACTATGGAACTAATTTTGGCATTAGGACTTTGTGGTTCCTGGTCACCTTAGATCGTTCGTGTGAACTATGCCGCGAACGGTCCTCAGTGGTACTTAGCTGCAATTGTTATTTAACTGTTTTCGGCTATGTGACCTTACGCTTACCGGGCAACTTGGTCCCGTGTACTGAACCACTTTACGAACCGCTAGAGAGCGCTTTTTAGAGGGGAGGTGTCTGAGACTAGGAGAAACAAACGCTCTCTGAGAACCAGGCAGAGTACCCTGTATTTCAGCCGCAGTAGCTCCCGAAAGTTGACCAGCCAAAGCACACATTGCTCTGGAACTATTTTGGGCATAGGACCACGTGTTGCAAGGTGGTGTTTCCCTTATACTGCATGGATCTGAGCACTATTTGGAAGACTTTGATGCTCAGATCAGGGCTGTTTGGGGATACAGGACATGTGGGGTTACTGTACTTTTATGTTTTTATATTTTTTTGTGTTTGGTTCTCTGTTCCTGGGAGATAGTTAGCTTACCAGTCTTTAACTCAATTATCTCCCAGGCACAGAGATCTCTGGGAGTGGCTTGTATTGTATTATTTGGAGACCCCCTGCTGGGATCTGTGCATAAAAGGCCATGTTTGACTAATTAAAATCAGTTGTACTCCCAGAGCTATGTGTCGTCTAGTTACTGGGAGGGGAAAGGGTTATTCACTTTGCAGCATCTTGCTCCAGCTCGTGGAAGATTAAGTTGGGAAAGTCCTTGTTAGGACTACAGCTCCCAGGACTGTGTGTCGTCCAGTCCCTGGGAGGAAATAGAGTTAGTACCCTATCTGGTTCCAGCACGGAGAGGCCACGGCGACTGGGGCAGAAGCACTGAGGTTTCCTCGGTTCCAGCTAGGAAGTGATCCTTGACAGAGGTACCCAGCCGGGGTACAGTCTACAGTCTACCTGAGGTTAATATGCTTTTCTGTCATTGCTCTTCCTTTCATACAGATAGGATTTGCCCAGTATTTTGGATCTAGACTGCACAAGTGAGTATTACCTGTATAAGAGACTAGTAAGTGAGAGCTACGCTTTTTGGGATACAATTAAACCTATTTCCGTTTTTGATCTTTCACTTGTTTTTTGACATTGTGTACTAAGTCACCTCTAAGATTAACCCCTTAAGGACCAAACTTCTGGAATAAAATGGAATTATGACGTGTCAGACATGTCATGTGTCCTTAAGGGGTTAAAAAAAAAAAAAAAAAACATCACTGGTGAAACTAAGGTAGGGACAATTTTGATTTGATAAAGTTCTATAATATATGGTCAGTTGAAGAGAATTGATATTATTCAATATTAACTTTATGTTTAGGGCATAGCATTATGTTGATTGGCAATTTTGCAGTCTCACCAGGATTTTATGAGTTATTCTGCTTGAATCAATACCATCTGTTAAGAAATTATAAAATGCGCAACCGCTTTGGATTGATAGATTAATAGATTTCCTCACATATGCTGAAGAATGCTATATTCTTGGTGATGATGTATTGTGTGTTCCTGGCTCAGATCCACCAGAGATAATGAAATGGAAACGCATTTAAAAGCCAACTGCGCTTCTGTAATTCTGGTATTGTGTAGTAAGTGAATAGAATATCAACAGTTTTCATGAAGTAGTCTGTTTGAGGGGCAAGAAGTTGTTGCAGAATGATACACTAGCTTGATAATTTAAAAAAATACAATAATTCTTAATTGATACATTTGATTGTAATTGTGCAGAGGTTGTTTATGTTCTATATATGATTAAAACGTCAATACATGTTCACTAATGGAAAAGCCTTCATATAATCACTGCGGATAGAAAAGGACCTAAAAAGATTTTTTCTTTTACAAATGATAAAAAAGGAAAGGATCCTAGAAAGGGGTGGTCATTAACCCCTTCAGGACCGGCCTGTTTTTGCGATGTTTGTACGTTAAGGACCAGAGCAGTTTTAACACTTTTGTGGTGTTTGTGTTTAGCTGTAATTTTCCGCTCTCTCATTTACGGTTCCCATACAAGTTATATACTGTTTTTTTCACGACAAGAAGGGCTTTCTTTACATACCAGTATATATATTATGTCATATATTGTATTTAAAAAAAATAATAAAATATGGTGAAAAATAAAAAAAAAAACATGTTTTTGGACTTTTACTTGAAAAATCTTTTACTTATCTACAAAAGCTAATGAAAAAAACTGCTAAATAGATTCAAAATTTTGTCCCGAGTTTAAAAACACCCAGTGTTTACATGCTTTATTGCTTTTTTTTGCAAGTTATAGGCCTATAAATACAAGTAGGAAATTGCTGTTTCAATATATATATATTTTAAATGTATCAATAGTGACATTGTTACACCGTTATCTGTCATAAATCCCCGAAACACACCTAACATGTACATATTTTTTAAAGTAGACAACCCAGGGTATTCAAAATGGGGTATGTCCAGTTTTTTTTAGTAGCCACCTAGTCACAAACACTGGCCAAAGTTAGCATTTATATTTGTTTGTGTGTTAAAAATGCAAAAAACGCTAACTTTGGCCGGTGTTTGTGACTAAGTGGCTACTAAAAAAAGCTGAACATACCCCATTTGCAATACCTTGGGTTGTCTTCTTTTGCAAATGGTATGCCATCATGGGGCTAATTCTCATTCCTTGGCTACCATACGCTCTCAAAGGCAACCTAACCAATCCGACAAATTTCAATAAAAAAAAAAAAGTAAAATCAAGCCTTATATTTGACCCTGTAACTTTCACAAACACTATAAAACCTCTACATGTGGGGTACTGTTATACTCAGGAGACTTCGCTGAACACAAATATTAGTGTATCAGAACAGTAAAATATATCACAGCAATAATATCCTCAGTGAAAGAGCTGTTTGTGTGTGAAAAATGCAAAAAACTTCACTTTCACTGACAATATCATCGCTGTGATATGTTTTACTGTTTTGAAACACTAATATTTGTGTTCAGCGAAGTCTCCCGAGTAAAACAGTACCCCCATGTACAGGATTTAGGGTGTCATAGAAAGTTACAGGGTTAAACACAGTGCTAGCAAATTAAATTATCTGGACTTTTGGCCTGGGTTGGCAGGCAGGTCCCTCAAATTGCAATCATTAAAATTACTTAATTAGGTAAAAATATTACATAAATATGCACGTAGAATTTTAATATATATACATATTTATATATTTGACGTCTACGTGTATATTTATGAAATTATTTATGTAATTATGTATGTGGACATATGTATATTTCGTATTATTTTTATTTATTTATTTATACATAGATATATATATCATTACATTCTAAGTATATTTTGATATAAATATATATATATATCAATATCAAAATACTGTTAGAATAAAACTGAATATATATATATAATTTTTTTTTAATTATTAAAAATTATTTTTATTTTTTGTTATTTATTTTTATTAACATATTATTTGTATTTTATAATAATATATATATATACCATATATATAGTTATTATATATATTGTATATATTCGTGTGTAATTTAAATATAAGTGTATTTTTATAATTATATACGTATATATAAATATAAAAATACACTTAGTGTGACATTATTTATATATATGATACATATACATATATTATATATAGGTATATATAGATATAATACATGTATATATAGCATATATATACACATATTATTATTTTTTTTTTACACAGATTTTTTTTTTTACACTTTATTTTATGATTTTACACTTGCAGGGAGACTGCCTGTCAGCACAGACAGTCCCCCTGCAGGCAGACACATGGACACCTATTGCGGTCATGTGATCGAGTGATCACATGGCCGTGGGGTCCTGATCTGCCGAAGGGGGACTGCCTGGGCAGACAGGCAACCCCCCTGGACCGGGTGGAGCACTGATCGCCGCCGTGGGACCGACGGCGATCAGGTAAGTAGCCCAAAACCGTTATGACGGTTCAGGACCGTCAGCGGTCCAAACGCACGTTTTACCGCTGACGGTCCTGAACCGTCAGCGGTCGTTAAGGGGTTAAAACAAGCAATGAATAATGTACTAAAAACATTGTGCCCTTGCCTCCCAAATACCTTGCGTTTGGCCAGTTTTTAATCAGAAAAATATTTATTACTAATGGAATTCATTCTAGTATACGTGGAGGCTACAGTATAGTACAGATGCTTAGTGTAACTGTACTTACTGTGTATGTGTCTATGTGCATATACTTACAGGGTTATTTACTAAAGTGGGACTTTTTGAAAATCAAGGTGAATTCAAAGTAAAATTCAAAATGAAAGGGACACTCCAGGCACCCAGACCACTTCTGTCCATTGGAGTGGGCTGGGTGCCAACTCCCAACACCCTTAACCCTGCAAGTGTAATTATTGCAGTTTTAATAAACTGCAATAATTTCCTTGCAGGGTTAAGTCCTCCTCTAGTGGCTGTCTAGTAGACAGCCACTAGAGGGACTTCCATGCTCTTAGAACATGAAAGTGTTTTAACCCCTTAAGGACACATGGCATGTGTGACATGTCATGATTCCCTTTTATTCCAGAAGTTTGGTCCTTGAAGGGTTAAACGACGCTGGACTTCCTCAGGCTATGCATGAGGACCTCCAGCGTCGCCGGAATTTCCATAGGAAAGCATTAAACAATGCTTTCCTATGGGGAGGTCTAATGTGCACGTGCATGTTCATTCGGTCTCCCCCACCGGGTGATGTCGGTGGGGCAGGAGCGTGGGCAGAGCCTGACCCAGCGCCAAGGGACATCGCCGCTGGATTCAGGTAAGTCACGGAAGGGGTTTTAACCCCTTCAGCAACATGGGATGGTGGGTAAGAAGGAGAGGGCCACTGCAGTGTCCTGCAGTGCCAGGAAAACGAATGTGTTCTCCTGGCACTGGAGAGTCCCTTCAAGGCTATTCAGCTATTTTGGTCTACATTTTAAAATTAACGTTGAATTTCCAACTATTCTCACTGTAGTAAATAATATTATTTAGTTAATAAATATAATTTTTACTTACATTATGAATTTTAGGAAGATATATTCTCACAAATGCCATCAAATTACTTAAACATTCACATGAAAAAAAACATGTTTTATCTATTTTTTTTCATAGCTACTATGTGCCAAAAAGAAAAAAAAATGTATTCTTCTTTTAAAAAGCTTTGTGAAATATTGCAAAGCAAGGAATACCATGTATTCATTTTTTTTTTCATAATCTTTATTTCTGTGAAAGTTGAATTCATAAATGAAAAACTAAAATAGTCTAAATTTAGATATTGTTTTAGGTGTTCTGAAAGCAAAATTTACTTTTATTAAATGTTAATGTTCTAGCTATATTCCATGTTGTTGTTTTTTTTTTAAACATTCTAATTATTTTCAAATGAATACAATGTGATTCAGATTAATAGTTTCTAAATATGTCACAGCCAGTTCTGTGTTTTTAAATATTATGCTATAAACCTCTTCATTTTGCAATACAATAAATTTTTTTTAAAAAAAACTGGAAAGGCTTCTTCTTTTCCAACAAAGAATAATGTGTAAACATTTGAAGATTTCTATGTATGTAAATAATGAAATCTCCATTTAGGTGCCAAGAACATATGGTTAAAGACGTTTTGTCTCTGATGTCCTTTGCTTTTGATGAACACCTGATTATATGCAGATTATTTGTAGAACCAGCATCATTTAAAAGAGTATAAGGTATCCCAAAGTGTTATCTGGTATTTGTTTACCTTTTAAAAGTGTTTAAAGGGCCAAAAATGGTCAACATTGCTGAAATGAAATGTCAACTGTACAAACAAAGTTCACATTTGATGATTTATCTCTGATTGGTGCATTCACTGGTACAGGTCTGCTGCTTTTGCCAGCTGTTTTTTGTTTTTATTTATCTTTAAATAAAATACGCAAGAAATAAGTGATTCCTAATAAAATTGGCACTTTCATGAACATGACAAACACCAGACACATAAAACACGTCAGCAAGCTTGTTCAGCAGGGCCCTCAACACTTCTTTTCCTGTGCATCCAACTCGTCTGGTTACAATTACGTGTCGGTTAGTCCATCCATTGTACAGCACTACAATGCTCACAGTCTTATATCTTAAAGGCATTCTCTAGTGCGAGGAAAACAAAGCCGTTTTCCTGGCACTGTAGAATCCTGGATTGCCCCCCTCCCGCACCCCACCTGACATCGCTGAAGCAGTTAAAACCCCTTCAGACACTTACCTGAATCAAGCGCCGATGTCCAGTCTGCCACTAACATTAGGATTTCCCCATAGAAAAAGCATTATTCAATGCTTTCCCATGGGGATTGCGGCGACGCTGGAGGTCCTCATGCATGACCAAAAGTCGTCTAAGAACCTGGAAGTGGCCTGGGTGCCTGCAGTGTCCGTTTAAACCTACTCTTGTCTGTATTTTTTCCCTTCCAGTAATGTGTGTCCAACCCACTCTTTCCTCCCTCTTTCTTTTGTACCACAAAGGGACTTACAATTACCAGTGGTATTCATTCAGTTGGCTCCATTGATTATTTAAAAAATTATCACTTAACAGGGTCCAACTAGAGGCTCCTTAAGTGTGAGACCTCTTACTGGAGTACTGAGTGTACCCTTAATGGCTGCCCATCCATCACGTGATGGAACACCAATTATTCAGTGGAGTCTGTTTTAACAGGTGGATAGGCCAAACATAGTGAAGCACATTGTCCCACACTACGTGAACCTGCTATTGGTGTATTAAGTCTGTTCAATGGATATGTGTCAATCAGCTTAAGTATGAGAAATATAATGAACTATGCAGTGCTGAACTTAAGTGATTGTCCTATTTTGTGGGATCTTGCAGAAGGAGGCAAACAAGGTTTGCTGTTTGCAGTCTGTGAGTATTACCAAAGCAATTTACAGCTCAGTGTTACACCATAATTGATTGTTCTAAATGAATTACTATTCCATTAATAATCCTCGTGTACGCGCATAAATATACTGCAAACATTTGGGAAGAAAAGCAATAATGATTCTTAGACAACACAGAAAATTGTGATTGCTTTTATTCACTTTGTAGTTTGGGATTTTTTAAGCATCCTTCAAAATATTTGATGACCATCTGACCAAATAATTGCAAATGCATCGTGCTATAAGAATGCTCCTACTGAGCTTTAAAAATGATATGAATAATATATTAACTGAATTCCTTTCAGACACTGGGGATGATCATGGCTTGAAATCTAATATACTGTATAAGAGTTGTTCTATGCCAGAAACAATATAGGCCAGTATTAGATACCAGCCCTAGATCTTATTTACGAGTTTTGCAATATGTGCTATATTTTCAAAATCATAATCTGTGCTCAGTTTGTGATGTGTGGTGTATAGTTCATCCATGTTCACTTTAAATGATCTGTCCTGTCACCTAAGTCTTTTATAGCATGATGTGTGACTGCTGTAATTACTTGGAATTCATCCTAGTGATTGTAACATGTCACATATTGTATCCTGATATTCTGGTCACCTCTAGAAGTGCTACAATGACTCATGTGACCAATTGGATACAGAAGATTCTCCCCTGTTGAAGACACCATTTTTGGTAAAGAGGGTTCAATTTTTATTCTGTGATAACTCGAGTGGACTCTGACTTATTCCCATAGTGGATGGTATTTATATTGAAATGTATGCATAGTACGTACAAAAAAAGAAAATGTACAGCCTGTTTTATGGGATCTCCACTAAAGACTTGTGATCATTATTTTTTTTTTCAATTTGATAATTTTTATTTTGCAAAGTTTAAAAAAGGGGGGGGGGGGGGTACAGAAAGAAAAAAGGGATTTAGGGATGGGGATTGGGTCAATTGCACATTCCATTCCATTGGACAACATCAATGTTTTACAGACATTTCGTTCATGATTCCCGCCCCCTATGGGGACGGTGTCCTTTCAGGTGTGCGGTGTTGTTACCTTCTATACATTTGTTTACCCAATGTTTTGCACCGTTTGGATACATTCTTTCTAATAACCTTTGGAGGGATCGTGGCTTCGGATAAAGCCGTAGGTGGGTGTGGGGGAGGGGGTGGGGGTTAAACTGGGATTGTTGTGATAGCTTGTGTTTTGATCTGCTCTGCTTGTTCACTAGCTTCTGTTGCCGTTGGACCTTGCTTTATAGGCTTGTCTCATGTAGCCCTGCTTACATTGTGAGTGTTGCGATGGTCGTGTCTTTGCATTTGGTCTCACCCAGTCAGCTAGGTATGGAGCCTACTGTGCTTTCTACGTGTCCGTATGTGTCTGAGGTGGGCTTCCGGAGGGTTCTGCCTGTATTTTTGTATAGGCTTCCCACTTGGTTTTTGCTACTTCGACCGTGTGGTTTGTCTTTATGTGTTTGTTGGCCATGCTTTCGTATTCCCAGTTCAGCGTGATTTGAGTCAATAGCTCTTGTTTGAGTGGTGCCTGTGTTTGCTTCCAATTTCTGGCTACCAGCGTTACTGCAGCTATAAGTATGTGAAATATCAGTTGTCTCTCTGGTTTGTGCCAGAGGTTAAGGTGCATGAACAGGATGCCTTGTTCTGGTGTTAAGTGGTATGGTTGACCTATCGTGTTTGCCACTATCTCCTCTACCATCGACCAGTAAGGAGTCAGGATTGGACATGTCCACCATATATGGTACATCGTGCCTCTATTTCCACAGCCCCTCCAGCATTCCCCCCGGGTTTCCGGGTACATTCTCGCTAGCCTGTCCGGTACCATGTACCATCTGTAGAAGACTTTCCTCATGGTCTCTAAGTGTGCGGCACAAGTGGTATGTCCTTTGTGTGCCTGAAAGGCTTGTTTCCAGTCATGTTTTGTGATGGTGCCACCTATGTCTGACTGCCAGGCTATTTTGAAGTCAGCCTGTTCTTCTGTATCTATGGTCGTTAAGAGGGTGTATAGTTGAGATATGTTTTTTTGGGGTATTTTGTCAGACAGGCATAGTTGTTCCAGGGTACTGATGTGTGGTGTGTCTGGGTTCGTGGCCCTCAGATGTGTGGATACGAAGGATTTTAGTTGGAGGTATGGGAATATTTGTCTAGCTGATAAGGAGTTTCTGGCTTGTAGTTCAGGGAATGGCAATATAATGTCACCCTTGCAGACCTGTTTAAGGTGTGTACATCCTCCCTCTACCCATGGGGTGTGGTTAAAGGTAGGGATGCTCGCTGAGATATTCGCCATAGTAATGCTTCCCAGGGACGTCTCGACTGCTCCCAGTGAGGTCCTAACTATCTCCCACGTCTTGAGCATCACCGCCGTGGGTGGTAGCATGTCTGCATATTTTGGGCGTATTGTGCATGGCATCAGTAGGAGGTGGTGTATCCCTTGTTTGCATGCCCAGTGTGCTTCTATGTGCACCCATTGGGGGGGGATCTTCCACCGAGCTGGCCGCTGCTATGGCCGCCAGCAGTGTGGCTCTGTAATATGTTTTGACTTTGGGCAGCCCCAGCCCTCCGTCTTTGATAGGCTTTTGTAGGAATCTGGTGGCTATCCGTATCTTACGATTTGCCCATACAAACTTAACAAGCATCTTTTAGATATTAGTTAGGTATTGTCTAGGCAGGTGGATGGGGATCGTACGTAGGATGGTATTGGAGTTTGGGGAGTCACGTCATTTTAATTGCCGCCATCCTGCCCAGCCATGAAAGATATTTTCCCTCCCATGATTGTAGTGTGTTTGTAAATGTCCCGATTAGTTTGGCAAAGTTTAATTTGAACAGGCGGGGCAAATGATGGGGTATGAGGACTCCGAGGAATGTAATGTGATCTGTCCTCCAATCGAACGAGAAGGTTTTACTGAGGTGATCCAGGTGACTCTGGTGGATTTGTATGCCCATGGCTTGGGATTTGGTGATGTTTAATTTATAGTACGAGTTGAGACCGATTTCCTTAATAGTGTCCATGAGATTTGGAAGTGAAATTTGAGGCTGGGTCAGTGTCAGCAGGACATCGTCTGCAAATCGATTGATTTTGTATTCCCTGTCACCTTTGGACACTCCGTGTATGGAGCGATTGACTCTGATCATTTTTGCCAGCGGCTCCCGGGCCAATACATATGGCAGCGGGGAGAGCGGACAGCCCTGCCTCATACCATTTGTAATGTTAAATGGTTCCGAGGTGATGCCCGCTGTGACCTCCTGCGCCGTCGGCTCGCTGTACAGGGCCCCGATCGCCGAGCGGAAGGCCTCCGGCATCCCGAATTTACGGAGCACCGCTTCTAGAAACCTCCAGCCCAGACGGTCGAAAGCCTTCTCCGCATCCAGCGAGAGAACCACACATTTAGATTGTTGTTTGTGTACGCTGTGAATAATGTCCAGGATCTTTCTCGTGTTGTCCCCCCCTGGTGCACTTTTACGAACCCGACTTGGTCGTTTTTGATTACTTGTGGGAGTATGTCTCCTAGCCTGGTGGCGTAAATTTTTGCAAAGAGTTTTGTGTCTGTGTTTAGTAATGAGATGGGGCGAAAGTTTTGTGGGTGGGTGGGAGGTTTGCCTGGTTTGGGCAGTGTGATGATGTGTGCCTTAAAGGCTTCCGGGGGCAGTGTCCGTCTCTCCACGGCTTCGTTGAAGGCGTTTGTGAGGTGTGGGGCTAGGGTTAGTTGGAAACATTTGTAGTAGTTATTCGCAAACCCATCTGGGCCTGGGGCTTTGTCTGCGGGCATGGAGGCGATAGCCTTCAGTACTTCCGCCTCTGTGATCGGTGCAGATAGGCATTCTTGTTGAGCGAGGGTGAGTGTGGCAGAGTAACTTTATCAAGAAACGTGGAAATTTTGGATTCTTGTGGTTGTGGCGTGTTAGGGTCATTTCTTAGGTTGTATAATTCTTCGTAGTATTTGGCGAACACGTTACTGATGTCTTTTGGTGCTACTATTTTTTGTCCACTAGGAGATACCATGTATGCTATTTTTTGGGCTGCTAGTTGTGTCTTGAGCCTTAGGGCAAGCAGTTTGCTTGCTTTGTTGCCCTGCATGTAGTTCTGTGCTTTGAGTTTATTCAAGTGGTACCCTACCTGGTCTAGGGATATTTGATGTATGCGCCTTGTGAGTTGTGCGATTTGGTCCCGCAGTTCCTGTGTGGGTGTGATTTGGTTTTGTGTTGTGGCTCGCTGAAGGTCTGTCTGGTATGTTAGGAGTTGTGATTGAGATTTTCTTTTTAGATAGGAGGCTCGCTTTATTAGTAGCCCTCTTATCACTGATTTGTGGGCTTGCCATAGAGTGTTGCGTGTGGTGTCTGTAGTGTTGTTGTCATGGAAGTAGTGTGTTATTTCCTTGTTCAGTTCTGCTGTGAATTTGTTGTCTGTCAGGAGTGTAGTGTTAAGGCGCCACGGGCTCCTGTGAGTTGGGTCGTAAAGGTTTTTGAGTGTCAGCTCGACTGGGGCATGATCGGACCATTCAATCTGACCTATTTCACAGTGGGTTACTTGATTCATCCCTACCCCATGTATGAGGTATCCATCGATGCAGAAGTATGTGTTGTGTACTGAGGAGAAGAATGTGTATCCCCTCTCCACGACATGGGTGGTTCTCCACACATCGTAATAATGAGAGTCGTGTATGAGCTTTCTCATCACCCTGCCTTGTTTCTTGAGTGGCGTGATGCGTGCCCTGGCTGAGGCCAGTGTCGTGTCTATCTTGGGGTCGAACACGTGATTGAAGTCCCCACATATAATTGTGGTGCCTTGTTGTATAGATTTTAGTTTTTGTATGATTTTATGTAGGAAATTACGCTGGTTTTTGTTCGGAGCGTATATATTTGCTATGGTGTATGGCATATCGTTGAGTGTACCTATGATAATGGCATATCTGCCTTCTAAGTCTATGTGCTGCGACTTCAGGAGGAAGGCTAAGTTTTTACTGATTAATATTGAGGCGCCCTTAGTCCTGTTCGCGGATGTAGCGTGAAATTGGGTCGGGTAACCTCGCTGCAGTATGTTGGGGTGCGTGCCTGTCATGAAGTGTGTCTCCTGGAGGCACAACACATCCGCTTTCCTATGATTTATCTCTTTGTACAAGAGGTGCCTCTTTACCGGGATGTTGAGTCCTCTAACGTTATGTGAATAGATCTTCACGGTGGTTGGTGGGCGTGGAATTGTGTGTTTGTTTGTGTGTGGATACTATATGTGGGGGGTCCCCTCTGTCCCAGTTGCAACGAACTCAGGGGGCATCCCCATGTTACCTGGAGGCGTCGTAGCATGTCTGTAGGCCTGAGGGGAGGTTGTTGCTGGGCCCTCTGGTTTACCCCTGGTGTGTGCTTGGCAGAGCATGATCTGTTGATAGCAGACATTA
The DNA here is from genome assembly GCF_036172605.1 of Pelobates fuscus. NCBI lineage: Eukaryota > Metazoa > Chordata > Amphibia > Anura > Pelobatidae > Pelobates > Pelobates fuscus. The sequence continues at coordinate 458,848,667 of NC_086317.1, forward strand.
GTGTTACAAACATAAATATATACATGTTAACATTAGTGTTGTCGCGAACCCGAAATTTTCGGTTCGCGAACGGCGAACGCGAACTTCCGCAAATGTTCGCGAACCGGCGAACCGCGCAAACCGCCATTGACTTCAATGGGCAGGCGAATTTGAAAAACAACAGGGACTCTTTCTGGCCACAATAGTGATGGAAAAGTTGTTTCAAGGGGACTAACACCTGGACTGTGGCATGCCAGAGGGGGATCCATGGCAAAACTCCCATGGAAAATTGCACAGTTGTGCAAAATTGCACAGAGTCTGCTTTTAATCCATAAAGGGCAGAAATCACCTAACATTGACACCTGTCCTTAAAGCCCAGTCCTGATACACACTGACACAGAGCAGAATAGAGACTGTTCCCCCTACATAGGGTCACTTGGCAGATATGGATTGACACCTGTCCTCAAAACCCCTGATATACACTGACACAGAGCAGAATAGGGACTGTTCCCCCTACATAGGGTCACTTGGCAGATATGGATTGACACCTGTCCTCAAAACCCCTGATACACACTGACACAGAGCAGAATAGAGACTGTTCCTTGTCCACAGAGACCATGATACACACTGACACAGAGGAGAATAGGGACTGTTACCCCTACATAGGGTCACTTGGCAGATATGGATTGACACCTGTCCTCAAAACCCCTGATACACACTGACACAGAGCAGAATAGGGACTGTTCCCCCTACATAGGGTCACTTGGCAGATATGGATTGACACCTATCCTAATGATCCCTGATACACACTGACACAGAGCAGAATAGAGACTGTTCCCCCTACATAGGGTCACTTGGCAGATATGGATTGACACCTGTCCTCAAAACCCCTGATACACACTGACACAGAGCAGAATAGGGACTGTTCCCCCTACATAGGGTCACTTGGCAGATATGGATTGACACCTGTCCTCAAAACCCCTGATACACACTGACACAGAGCAGAATAGGGACTGTTCCCCCTACATAGGGTCACTTGGCAGATATGGATTGACACCTGTCCTCAAAACCCCTGATACACACTGACACAGAGCAGAATAGAGACTGTTCCCTGTCCACAGAGACCATGATACACACTGACACAGAGCAGAATAGAGACTGTTCACCGTCCACAGAGACCATGATACACACTGACACAGAGCAGAATAGAGACTGTCCCCCCTACATAGGGTCACTTGGCAGGTATGGATTGACACCTGTCCTCAAAGCCCCTGATACACACTGACACAGAGCAGAATAGGGACTGTTCCTCCTACATAGGGTCACTTGGCAGATATGGATTGACACCTGTCCTCAAAACCCCTGATACACACTGACACAGAGCAGAATAGGGACTGTTCCCCCTACATAGGGTCACTTGGCAGATATGGATTGACACCTATCCTAATGATCCCTGATACACACTGACACAGAGCAGAATAGAGACTGTTCCCCCTACATAGGGTCACTTGGCAGATATGGATTGACACCTGTCCTCAAAACCCCTGATACACACTGACACAGAGCAGAATAGAGACTGTTCCCTGTCCACAGAGACCATGATACACACTGACACAGAGCAGAATAGAGACTGTTCACCGCCCACAGAGACCATGATACACACTGACACAGAGCAGAATAGAGACTGTCCCCCCTACATAGGGTCACTTGGCAGATATGGATTGACACCTGTCCTCAAAACCCCTGATACACACTGACACAGAGCAGAATAGGGACTGTTCCCCCTACATAGGGTCACTTGGCAGATATGGATTGACACCTGTCCTCAAAACCCCTGATACACACTGACACAGAGCAGAATAGGGACTGTTCCCCCTACATAGGGTCACTTGGCAGATATGGATTGACACCTATCCTAATGATCCCTGATACACACTGACACAGAGCAGAATAGAGACTGTTCCCCCTACATAGGGTCACTTGTCAGATATGGATTGACACCTGTCCTCAAAACCCCTGATACACACTGACACAGAGCAGAATAGAGACTGTTCCCTGTCCACAGAGACCATGATACACACTGACACAGAGCAGAATAGAGACTGTTCACCGTCCACAGAGACCATGATACACACTGACACAGAGCAGAATAGAGACTGTCCCCCCTACATAGGGTCACTTGGCAGGTATGGATTGACACCTGTCCTCAAAGCCCCTGATACACACTGACACAGAGCAGAATAGGGACTGTTCCCTGTCCACAGAGTCCATGATACACACTGACACAGAGCAGAATAGAGACTGTTCCTCATCCACAGAGACCATGATACACACTGACACAGAGCAGAATAGGGACTGTTACCCCTACATAGGGTCACTTGGCAGGTATGGATTGACACCTGTCCTCAAAGCCCATGATACACACTGGGGGGAGCTACTGTCCTCCCCAACCCCTGCGCGGTGGGTGGGGGCCATAAATCACAATGGGGGGACCTACTGTCCTCCCCCCCTCGGCCCCCACCCCTGCGCGGTGGGTGGGGGCCATAAATCACCCCACAGTGTTTGGTTCTAATGAGTGCAACGTAAATGGCTGCACAGGAGCTGGCCAACTGGAGAATTCAAAAGAGAAAACATGCACTGGAACTAATCGAGAAAGAGGAAAGACAGCCATACCAGATTCAGATGACAAAGCTGACACACAAGGGGTTAATTGAAATTGATACCGTGCCCGATCAGAACTTGACCCTAGAGGATCTGTCTGATTCTGTGTGGCAGCCTCAGGATTCTCAGCAGGATTGCATCTCAGAGAAAAGGGACACAACATCCCAACACAAGAGCCACCTTTTAGATCAGGACTGCCTTATATGCAAAGGGCTGATAAACCCCCCAGGTGATGCTGACTTAAGCCAATGGATAATTACCAAGAAACCAGAGAAAATATGGAAACACCATATAACTAATGGCAATCAACATTCTTCATGCATTTAAAAGAAGAACAAGAAATTGTATGATCCAGATACTAGACTCACAGATCCAGCAGACTCAAGTGTGTGGAAGGGATTCCTTCACATGTTCTCTATAAAGCAGTTTAAAGTTACAGCCACGCCAGAGTCTGGTTATAGCAGTCATCTTTGCCAGGATTTACCAAAAGTGTTAACATCCGAAGGATGCATTTTGTAAGAGTCTGTTTGGGAATATGTGGACCGTATCTGGCCAGAGTGCACCAAGGACATGTGTGTGATCCGACTGAATCAAAGAACGTCAAGTGATGCAGTTTCATATGCTCGGCTGTATTCTTATCTTAATCGGAAGCTGAGATATGCAATCATCAGAAGTCATGGCATGGAGGCGTTCCTAGTGCCTCTACCTGCCGGCCAACCCATCCCTCAAAGATTGCGTCCTTTGGGAGGTCCAGGTTTGGAAGACAACCATCCTATTCTGCTTCTGATCTTGCTTCTTCAAAGCCATCCTTCCTGGACAGCTTATCCCAAAAAATCTTCCAAGAAACATAAAGAAGGTTTGGATATCCCAGATGATATTTTCTCTGACATATTAGCAGATGTTGAACGAGAGGAGAGACAAATGGCCGAGCAAGGGCTCCCTCCTCCAGGTTTCCCAAATCAGAATTCTGAGGATACAGGAGAGGAAGTTGGCATGCCTAAGATCATGAATATGCTCCAAAATTTGAGCAATGGCCTTCAGTTCCCAGGAGAATTCTCTGTAATTATAGGAGAGAGTCAGGGTGCTAATATTATGCCACCTCTCCATGTGCCAAATACTGTTCCAGCAGGTCTCCCATATCCATCTTTTCCATTGTATCCAGAAGCAGCCTACCCTGGCTGGCATGGTATGTTGCCCCCTACTCATGCAGTAAATCCATTGTCCATTGACCCAGCCAATCTCTTCTCTTACCCGCTTTCACAAATAATACCACCTAACTTCTTATCTGATCAACATTTTACTGCAGGACCTCAACCTTTTGCATAAATGTTGTAGTTTTGTTATATTTACGTTTTTTGTTTTTTTTTTTAACTTATGTTTTAGCGAAATATTGAAAAAAATACATGTAATGTGCTGAACATCAAAGCTGAAATTTTAATTTGTCTCAGTAAGTTAAAAGCCATACTTTCTATGGGAGTTTCAAATGTTCAATAATTGTTTTCTGAAGAAAGCATAACTGTCTGTTTTTAGCAAGCAACAACCCCATATTAAGCTGTTTATTCACTGAACATCTATTTGTACTGAATTGAAAACTGAATGACAAAATGTAGGCAGAAAACGAATGATTTGAATATATTCTTCAAATACCAGAATTTTTTAATTTGTTTTTTAGTTCACTACTATTCTGTGTTTAGTAATGTATAAGTGTGCCAGATGTGACAAGTTTACATAGGTTAATTATAGCCACTGTTATATCTGGGCTAAAAATACATGCATTTTGGCAAACACCTCAAAGCCCATGTAAGCTTTGTGTTGTTGAATTTCAGTGATTTCTTTTATGTTGCATGTGTACAGTTGTACTGTAAAATGGGTAAAGCATGGGATATGTTTTTACATTTGTATACTAAAAATGTTAATATACGTTGAAAAAAAAAAAAAAGGACGCATGAGCCTACAGGCATTGCGCATGAGCGTCCAGTAACGTGGCAAAAAAATTCCCAGCTCCCCAGAGGCTGTCCTAGCACCCCGGTCATACAAATATTCATTAACAGCTTTTTCTTGTTGGAGCAGGCGGTCGAACATTAGGAGTGTTGAATTCCAACGTGTAGGGCTGTCGCAAATCAAGCGCCTCACTGGCATGTTGTTTCGCCGCTGGATATCGGCAAAGTGAGCCATGGCCGTGTAGGAACGCCTGAAATGGTCACACACCTTCCTGGCCTGCTTCAGGACGTCCTGTAAGCCTGTGTACTTATGCACAAAACGTTGTACGATCAGATTACACACATGTGCCATGCACGGCACATGTGTCAACTTGCCCAACTTCAATGCCGCAATCAAATTTTTTCCGTTGTCACACACCACTTTGCCGATATCCAGTTGCTGCGGAGTCAGCCACTTTTCCACCTGTGCGTTCAGGGTGGACAGGAGTGCTTGTCCGGTGTGACTCTCTGCTTTCAAGCAAGTCAAGCCCAAGACGGCGTGACACTGCCGTATCCGGGATGTGGAATAGTACCTGGTGAGCTGGGGGGGTGCCGTTGATGTGGAGCAAGAAGCAGCGGCACAAGAGGACTCAGCCGAGGAGGTTATGGAAGAGGATGGAGTAGGAGGAGTAGAGGAGGTGGCAGCAGGACTGCCTGCAATTCGTGGCGGTGTCACCAACTCCTCTGCAATGCCACGCATTCCTTGCTTGTCAGCCGTCAGCAGGTTTACCCAACGCGCAGTGTAGGTGATATACCTGCCCTGACCATGCTTTGCAGACCAGGTATCAGTGGTCAGATGGACCCTTGCCCCAACACTGTGTGCCAGACATGCCATGACTTCCTTTTGCACAATCGAGTACAAGTTGGGGATTGCCTTTTGTGAAAAGAAATTCCGGCCGGGTACCTTCCACTGCGGTGTCCCAATAGCTACAAATTTTTTGAACACCTCAGACTCAACCAGATTGTATGGTAAAAGCTGGCGGGCTAATAGTTCGGACAAGCCAGCTGTCAGACGCTGGGCAAGGGGGTGACTTGGTGACATTGGCTTCTTACGCTCAAACATGTCCTTGACAGAAACACAGGACTGTGGGCAGATGAGCGGGAACTGCTCAAGGCGGGAGACGGAGTGGCGGATGGTTGAGAGGGGGCAAGAAGGACAGCAGTGGTTGACGTGGCTGAAGATGCTGGACCAGGAGGAGGATGGCGGCTTAGAGTAGGCGTGCTGCTTGTACTCATGTGTTGATCCCATAGGCGTTTGTGATGTGAGATCATGTGCCTACGCAAAGCAGTTGTACCTAGGTGGGTGTTGGACCTCCCACGACTCAGTTTCCTTTGGCACAGGTTGCAAATGGCATCGCTGTTGTCAGAGGCAGACACACAAAAAAAATGCCACACTGCTGAGCTCTGCAATGACGGCATTCTGGTGGTGTACACAGAATGCGTTGATTGGCGTGCTGTCGGGCTGACCCCGGGTGCCGATGCATGCTGTCTGACTGTGCCACTAGCTCCTTGCGACGACCCCCCCCTGCTTCCAACTGGTCTCCTCCTCCTCTCTGTCTCCCCATCTGAACTTTCGCCCTGTTCTTCTTCTCTTCTAGCGGGCACCCACGTGACATCCATGGACGCATCGTCATCATCACCGCTTCGCTTGTATCTGACAACTCAGAAAAGGAAGCAGCAGCGGGTACAACATCATCATCATCACACCGTACCTCCATGTGTTTAATGCTGCCTGCCTGAGACATATCCCTGTTATCTACATCCTCTAGCAATAATGGTTGCGCATCACTCATTTCTTCAAACGGGTGTGTGAATAACTCCTCTGACATACCAAGTAAAGCGGCTGTGGTGCTAGTTTTGGTGGTGGCGGCAGGCGGGTGAGTGCTATCTTGAGAGGTGCCTGAAGCTAAGCTGGAGGAGGATGGTGCGTCAAGGTTCCGAGCGGAGGCTGTACAAGATTGGGTGTCCTGTGTTAGCCAGTCAACTAAGTCCTCAGAACTTTTCAAGTTCAGGGTACGTGGCTTCTGAAAACTGGGCATTATTCTAGGGCAAAAGGGAATCACAGCACCACGACCACGACGGCCCCTGCGGGGTGGCCTGCCTCTGCCTGTCATTTTTTGGGGGATTAGTGGTACTATGCGTGCAAGCTACTGTGAGACCAGATATGATTGGCAATGTGAACTGTAACAGTTCTGCAGAGCACACACTGTAGGCCTGAGACACCCGCTTGAAGACAAGTAACTGCTATTCAATCTATAACAGTGAAAAACAAATTTTGGTTTTAAAAGCACGCTATAGAGACACCAGATATGATTGGCAATGTGCACTGTAACAGTTCTGCAGAGCACACACTGTAGGCCTGAGACACCCGCTTGAAGACAAGTAACTGCTATTCAATCTATAACAGTGAAAAACAAATTTTGGTTTTAAAAGCACGCTATAGAGACACCAGATATGATTGGCAATGCGCACTGTAACAGTTCTGCAGAGCACACACTGTAGGCCTGAGACACCCGCTTGAAGACAAGTAACTGCTATTCAATCTATAACAGTGAAAAACAAATTTTGGTTTTAAAAGCACGCTATAGAGACACCAGATATGATTGGCAATGTGCACTGGAACAGTTCTGCAGAGCACACGCTGAAGGAAGGACTGACAGAGCCGCTTGAAGACAAGTAACTGCTATCCAATCTATAACAGTGAAAAACAAATTTTGGTTTTAAAAGCACGCTATAGAGACACCAGATATGATTGGCAATGTGCACTGTAACAGTTCTGCAGAGCACACACTGTAAGCCTGAGACACCCGCTTGAAGACAAGTAACTGCTATTCAATCTATAACAGTGAAAAACACATTTTGGTTTTAAAAGCACACTATAGAGACACCAGATATGATTGGCAATGTGCACTGTAACAGTTCTGCAGAGCACACACTGTAGGCCTGTGACACCCGCTTGAAGACAAGTAACTGCTATTCAATCTATAACAGTGAAAAACAAATTTTGGTTTTAAAAGCACGCTATAGAGACACCAGATATGATTGGCAATGTGCACTGTAACAGTTCTGCAGAGCACACACTGTAGGCCTGAGACACCCGCTTGAAGACAAGTAACTGCTATTCAATCTATAACAGTAAAAAATAAATTTTGGTTTTAAAAGCACGCTATAGAGACACCAGATATGATTGGCAATGTGCACTGGAACAGTTCTGCAGAGCACACGCTGAAGGAAGGACTGACAGAGCCGCTTGAAGACAAGTAACTGCTATTCAATCTATAACAGTGAAAAACAAATTTTGGTTTTAAAAGCACGCTATAGAGACACCAAATATGATTGGCAACTGTGAAAGCACGCTGGAACAGGTCTACAGAGCACACGCTGAAGTAGGCCTGACACCCAGACGCTTGCAGACAACTAACTGATCTTCTATTACAGTGAAAAAAAATGATTTCTTTAAAATCTAAAGCTTAAGCTATTGTTAAAACAGATATGAGTGGTGGCACTGACTGTGCAAATGGGCAAGGCATCCAACCTGACACAGAAGCTGGCAGGCAGGCAACTGCTCTTCTATTACAGTGAAAACAAATTATTTATTTTAGATGTAAAGCTTAACCAATTGTTAAAACAGATATGAGTGGTGGCACTGGGCAAGTGGGCACAGTATCCAATGTGAACCTCACAAAGAAGCTGGCAGGCAGGCAACTGCTCTTCTATTACAGTGAAAAAAAAATATTTATTTTAAATGTAAAGCTTAACCAATTGTTAAAACAGATATGAGTGGTGGCACTGGGCAACTAGGCACAGTATCCAATGTGAACCTCGCACAGAAGCTGGCAGGCAGGCAACTGCTCTTCTATTACAGTGTAAACAAAATTTTGGTTGTAAAAGCACGCTATAGAGACAGCAGATATGAGTGGCAACTGTCAAAGTACGCTGGCAGGGTTGTGCAGGGCACACGCTGAAGGAAAGCCTGACAGAGCCGCTTGAAGGACACTGACTGTCTGCTATTAGCTTACACTGGAAACCTTTTTTCTTTGTAAAAGCACGCTAAAGAGACACCAGATATGATTGGCAACTGTCAAAGCACGCTGGCACAGGTCTGCAGAGCACACGCTGAAGTAGGCCTGACACCCAGACGCTTGCAGACAACTAACTCATCTTCTATTACAGTGAAAAAAAATGATTTCTTTAAAATCTAAAGCTTAACCTATTGTTAAAACAGATATGAGTGGTGGCACTGACTGTGCAAATGGGCAAGGCATCCAACCTGACACAGAAGCTGGCAGGCAGGCAACTGCTCTTCTATTACAGTGAAAAAAAATTATTTATTTTAAATCTAAAGCTTAACCAATTGTTAAAACAGATATGAGTGGTGGCACTGGGCAAGTGGGCACAGTATCCAATGTGAACCTCACACAGAAGCTGGCAGGCAGGCAACTGCTCTTCTATTACAGTGAAAAAATGTATTTATTTAAAATCTAAAGCTTAACCAATTGTTAAAACAGATATGAGTGGTGGCACTGACTGTGCAAATGGGCAAGGCATCCAACCTGACACAGAAGCTGGCAGGCAGGCAACTGCTCTTCTATTACAGTGAAAACAAATTATTTATTTTAACCCCTTAAGGACACATGACATGTGTGACATGTCATGATTCCCTTTTATTCCAGAAGTTTGGTCCTTAAGGGGTTAAATCTAAAGCTTAACCAATTGTTAAAACAGATATGAGTGGTGGCACTGGGCAAGTGGGCACAGTATCCAATGGGAACCTCACACAGAAGCTGGCAGGCAGGCAACTGCTCTTCTATTACAGTGAAAAAAAAATATTTATTTTAAATGTAAAGCTTAACCAATTGTTAAAACAGATATGAGTGGTGGCACTGGGCAAGTAGGCACAGTATCCAATGTGAACCTCACACAGAAGCTGGCAGGCAGGCACCTGCAATTACAATACACAGGAAAAAAAAAAAAGGGCTTTTTGGGGTGCTGTCCTTACAGCAGAGATCAGATGAGTCCTTCAGGATTGTAGTGGACACTGAATACCCTAGCCTAGCTATCAATTTCCCTATCTAATCAGCAGCAGCTAAACTTTCCCTCCTCTCACTAAGCATGCATCTTCCGAATGAATCGAAAATGGATGCTGGGAGGGAGGTTGGAGGGTGTGGAAGGGAGGGAGTGCTGCTGATTGGCTGGAATGTGTCTGCTGACCGAGAGGCACAGGGTCAAAGTTTGCCCAATGATGACGAATAGGGGGCGGATCGAACTGCGCATGTGTCCGCCCGCCGCGGCGAACGCGAACACGCTAATTTCGCCAGGAACTGTTCGCCTGCTGACAGTTCGGTACATCACTAGTTAACATATATCATAACAGAAACTAATAAACAATAACTTGAAACCAATTTCGCTGGGTGTCCGGCTATGCACCCTGGTGTGGTGCCTTGGGGGTGGAAGCAAATGGCTCCCGTCATGGCTACGGTTCTGCGGCCGCGGCCTGTGTTATCTTATGTTTAATTGTGGTGACCTTTTCTCTGGTGGGTTAGTTCCAAAGGCCCGTGGATTGGACCACCCAGGGGGGTTGTCCCCTTAGTGAGGTGACCTGTGCAGTTTGGTTACGGCTTGGGCATTGGAGGATGTCTACCAGGTTTTTTTTTTTCCTCCTTTCCTCTTACTCTTCCCCTTGCATAGCTTGGTGACACGTGCTGTTTGGGTTTCGAGGCGGGAGGAGGGGAGAAGGGGTGAGCCCTTCCTGCACCGAATATGGTCTGTGTTGGCATGGGCCGTCATACCCCTGATATCAGTTAGGCTACTTCTAATGTTCTATCTCCTTCCAGGCCCAATTACTTTGGGGCAGTGAATGGGTCGCCACCCTGCTCCACCTTCCTGATCTCCCCTCCCTCCCCCCCGATTTCATCATCCCTTGTATGTTAGTTGGCTAGCTTTACATAAATATACGTGTCTGACACCAATACAGCCATAATAAAGACAAAAGCAAGACAGAGACAGTTATATCACAGTTGTCATACAAGCCTGAACCTAGTAGTGGGGTTTTACACTCTCCGGCCGGTCTGCACAGCGCCTCCACATGCGGGGTAGTCTAGCGTTTGGCCTTCCTCCATGATGGAGGGAGTCTCTGAGTCTCTTTTGTCGTGTTTGGGATTTTAATGCCCCAGCTGCTGAGTGGTTTCGCCCCTTCTTCCGGCGTCGATAAAATGGTTGTTTTCCCGTTCCTCTGCACCACTAGCTTTACCGGGTATCCCCATCTGTAGGGGAGGTGGTGTTGGCGAAGTTGCACGGTAACCTCTGCGAAATCCTTTCGACGTCTAAGAGTATACGCGGAGATGTCAGCATAAATCGAGATTGTTATGTCGTCGGCAGGTCCGCCTTATTCCTGGTTCTGTTCGCTCTCAGGATGTCTTCCTTTATGTGGAAGTAGTGCATTCTCAGTAGAACATCTCTGGGTGTCTCTTGTGGCAGGAAGGAGGGTTTCGGCACTCTGTGTGCACTCTTGGGGCACCGCAGGGGCCAATGCTTTAAACAAGCCCACTAAGTAGGCCATAAGGTCTGTCTGACTCACAGTTTCGGCGATACCTCTGATGCGGAGGTTGTTCCTCCTGCCCCTGTCTTCCATATCTGCCAGTTTCCCTTCTTGTGTTTCCAGTTTGGTCGTAAAGCAGTCTATTTTGGCCACCATGGTGTTATGTGCCTCTGCATAGTCCGCCATTTTGTCCTCAAGCGCAGACGTTCTGTCTCCCAGCTCAGTAATGTCGGTGCGCAGATTCTGTAGTGCACTCTGGAGCGTGTGCTGTAGCTTGTCCGACATTGTGTCCAGCATTGTCTGCAGGATACCCTGTGTGACAGGTAAGTCGGCTGCCGCCGTTGTTTGGGGTGGGTTTTGATCGTCCTCACCGCCATCTTGTGTTTCCCCTTGCAGTACAGGGCCTCGCGCCTGGCTCGTTTTGACGCCGAATAAGTTGTTTTTTTCGCCTCTCTCCATCTGGCGCCTTTGCTTGGGTTGGGACATGTTGTGGCTGCGTGTTTCCCAGGTATTTGGTCACCGTTTGTAGGTAGTTTAGGCCTTAGCAGCGCGGAGCTCCGGCTACATGCGACCGCTCGCTCCTGAGTCCAGGAAACGCCCCCGACTTGTGATCATTATTAAGACATGATGTATTCTTTGTATTTGTGGTCTGCTCTGAATAGTTTGTAATAATTGCTATTCTTTTTACATAATCCCGGAAATCTTACAATATCATTTTTTTTATTTCTGGGCAACCCAGAGTTTCCTGAGTTAAACAGATACAGAAAAAGAACAAAAGAGAAAAGATATACAGGGAAAGAGATGAAGTAAAAATAAATTATACATAAATCAACTCTCGGATGGGAACATTGGGAAAAAATTGGGGAAAAAATAAAACGGGAATTAAATGAAGAGAGAGACATTAAGCTATATTTTATCACCTATAAAAAATAATACAAATATTTTTTTTTCTTTTTATTCTGTTGTATATCTGTGGCCCCACGGTTCCTAACATTTGTGTGCCTACAAGGAAGGGGTTTATCTGTCCTTAATGACGTAATGTAACTCATGCAGTGAGTACAGCCAGAGATCATAGAACATGAAGATGGTAAAGCACTGACTAGTGGGTTGGAGACCTTCCCCAGCTCTATCTGCAACATTGAGCTGTATTGAGTGAATCTGAGTTCAATAGTACAAGTATTTGGAGTATCCTGTTTTCAATGAAGTTGTTTCCTGCAGCAACAGGCCTGTCCTGATCAAACTGTGACTGCAAAGTTGAACATCTACTATAGGCACCTAGAACACTTTATCTCAATGTCATGTCCCTGTAGTTATAAGCCTGCATTTGCAAACACTGGAGTCATGCAGGGAAATAATGTTTGAAGTGCAGGGTTTAAATGCCTCTATAGGCTGATGTGCTTCTCTCCAAACAGTTAGCTATCTCCATTAGATGGTCTCAGGGCCATGCATTTTGCTGCTCATGTGCACTAGCCCTCCAAAGCTTTTCCTATGGGAAAGCTTTGGATTGGCTGAGATCATCAGTCTCGATGATCTCAGTTAAAGAGGCAGGATCGGCCTCAGAGAGACATCTGGGGCATGGGACAAAATATATAATATATAAGATATATAACTTTTTGTGCATTGGTAGACATGTGTTGGTTGCCTAAATGGATAGGACACTATAGTGTTAGGAATACACATTGGTACCAGCATCAGGATTCTTATTTATATTTTTCTACCCCATGGATTGTGGTGGTGGGACATGTATGTAAAATTAAGGAAGAAGGGTTTGCCAAGATGGATCTCCACTGCATAAGTTTTGCTCTAATACTTGCAGATACTTGAGGATGTTGTGTTTGTGTTTTCTTTGAGCAATTTGTTCAAACTACCTACACAGTTTTTGCCTCCCTTTTCAGAGTGCCTTCACAAGACGCTATATAAATTTCACCCTGTTTGTTAACTATGTGATTAATATGCTCTTTATGGGAGAATGTCCTCATATTTATGTCACCTGTGACTTGTACTACTCCTCCCCTAATACAAATATTATATATATAAGATTGCATATAAACTGGCCAATTTACTAGCCCGCCAACAAAATAATTAAGAACCGTGTTCATTCTATATTCGAGCTAGTAACAATGAATAACTAATATAGTTTTTAAAGTGGTCTGAAGAATATATTCTAGCTGGTAACAATGAATAATAAGTATATTGTTTAAAGGGCTCTGATGAATTAGAAGCCATGCTTAATGCGTATTTTAATGGATAACAGTCAATACTTGACACATTTCTCAAAAGACATTAAAATCGTATTCAATCGGTTAATTTTGGGTAACTGGCATTGTCGTAAGTTTCCAAGTTATGAACTTTAATTGAAGTTGCAAAAATATTTTTAGAAAGAGGATCCTGAAACAGAAGATGCTTTGCTTTTTGTATTTTGGAGATATTCCAGTGCTATTAATATGATTCTTCGTCCTTGATATACCTTAGGAGGAAGGAGGTAAATCCATACCTGCTGTTTGTCAGCTGTTTTTTTACATTTGGAATACAATATTTTAATAGCTAATGACTTTGCAGTGCTGCCCCAACGCTTAATGCCCAATTGTAAAATGAATTTAACTTTTAACTGCTTTAAACAAATGAGTAAGAAAAACGTTACTACATTCCTAAACTGAGATATAAAGCATTCATTAGAATATTTTGTTAGCACTGGAGACCATTTTTTTAAATAAATGCAGAAGTTAAAGTTGCTAAAGTTCCATAGTCAAATAGTCAACATTATTTTGGAGGAGGCTGTTTGCTAAGTTTTGTATTTGCTTCCAAAATGCTAAGTTTGGGCATCGACCCTTCTCTTCCCTGAGGTCTGATTAGTTATGTAACTTAGATGCCATTCTTTTTGCGTACAGTTGCTTATGTTGAACCTCGAATCTCACCTCATATGATGATGGATTGCCTGTCTTGCTATTTGAAATAGTTGTGGATTGAATGCCGAGAGGAGGAGAGAGCATGAGATGTTACAATTTTTCTTAGAGTATATAAGGACATCACCTAGTCTTGAAAGCTTTCATAGCCACTTCTTGATATGGAAGACTGCCTATATACCAAACACACACTCTTTGCATGTGTGAGAGAAGCTGTCACAGTCATTCTTGTTGGAATCCAGCATTGGTTGCTATGCAGTAGACTTACATATGGTTACATAGGCTGTAATGAGACTTATGTCCAGCAAGTTCAAAGCCTTTCTCATATTTACTTGTGGTGTTGATCCAGAAGGTAAAGGCCCAGTTTGAAGCAGTTTCACATTTTGCAACAAACTAGTAAAACATTCCTTCTTGACCATAGATTGGCAGTCAGGCCTCTCTTTTGATCTGTAGCCCACATATTAAAATTATATCCCTGAATATTACATTTTTGCAAGCACTAATCCAGTTGCTGTTTAAACATTTCTACAGACTCTGATAAAACCGCCTCTACATGCAGAGAATTCCACATCCTTATAATTCCTACTGTAAAAATCCTTTCCATTGCGTTAGACTAAATCTCCTTTATTCCAGTCTAAATAGGTGACCTTGTGTACTATGTATAGTTCGGTTTATGAACAGATTTCCAGACACTGGTTTGTACTTATTCTGAATATTTTTGTATAATTCTATCATATCCCCTCTGATGCAGCATTTTTCTAAACTAAACAGATTTAAATATGTTAATCTTTTTTTAATAACTGAAATATTCTATTACTTTTACTAATGTTGTAGCCTGCCTTATATGTATAATATATAAATATAGATTTTTAAATATAGATTTTTTTTACTACTACTCTTTTCCTTCTGTTGGCTACTTTATCTCGCTTGATCTGTGAACCATATGACCAGGGCCGTCTTTAACGCGGGGCCAACGGGGCAGCTGCCCCAGGCACAGTTGATCCTGGGGGGCCCAGAGCAGCTGCCCCGTGGGCCCCGCGATTTGTGCAGCCCCCCTTGGACCCGGCGGTGCGGCTGCACAGAGCCGCACCGGCCCGCACGCTGAGGAGGCTTCCCGGGTGGCTCATGCACTAAGGGCCACCCGGGGAGCATGTGTGAGCAGGGGCCCGGTCTGGCGCTGTGACGCTTAAACAGCGCGACCGGGCCCCTTCCTGTACCGGCTGGGAGGAAGTGACGTCACTTCCTCCCAATGGAGAGCACAGCTGCGCGGGAGGAGAATGGCAGGGAGGGGAGTTCCAGAGGAGAACTCCCATCTGCCTCATCCTGCCGCTGGACCCCACGGAACCACCCTTCAGGAAAAGGTAAGAACCTGGAGGGTGGCTAAATGTATGCTTGAGTGTAAGTATGTCTGTGTGTGTGTGTATGTCAGTAGGCCTGTGTGTGTCGGTATGTCTGTCTATGTGTATGTCAGTATGCCTGTGTGTGTGTGTGTCACTATGCCTGTGTGTGTGTGTCAATAATTCTGTCAGTGTATGTGTCTGTGTGTGTATGTATGTATGTCTGTGTGTGTGTCAGTATGTCTGCCAGTATATATTTGTGTGTCAGTGTATGTGTGTGTCAGTATGTATCTGTGAATGTTTTAATGTCTGTCTGTGTGTATGTGCCAGTACGTGTGTCTATGTGTATGTCAGTATGCCTGTGTGTGTGTCAGTATGCCTGTGTGTGTGTCAATACGTCTGTCAGTGTATGTGTCTGTGTGTGTCAGTATATCTGCCAGTGTATGTGTCTGTGTGTGTATGTACGTCTGTGTGTGTGTCAGTATGTCTGCCAGTATATATTTGTGTGTCAGTGTGTATCTGTGAATGTTTTAATGTCTGTCTGTGTCTGTATGTGCCAGTACGTCTGTCAGTGTGATTGCGCATTGGGCGTAATTGGGGGGGAGGGATAGGAGGGGCAGGGCCCAGGGGGCCCAAGAAAATGCATTGCCCAGGGTCCTAATCATATTATAGACGGCCCTGCATATGACGGGAAAATGTGCCTATCAGTGTACTGCAAAATATATACATATTGTTTATATTATATATTATATCGTGCAGAGAGAGCCAGCCTGTATTTCGGTTCTGAACCGATGAGCTAAAATTATGTTGAGATCTGAGCGGTGACCCACTGAATGGTAAGCTACCTAAGCCACGTGTGTCCGTTCTCAGTATTCTTTTGCATCTTGTTTTTCTGTTTTGGTTTGTCCAAATGTTTCCCCGACTATTTTTCCATTGATGATATGCGACTGAACCAAACTATCACACGAATGAGAGGGAAACATTCAAAACAAAAGGTTCAGGAAATTTTGAGAAAAATTATTTGGCCCAATCAAATTTTCCTGTCGTGCACAAGTTTGTTACGTAGTTTGCACGGACCTGTTTGGTAACAGAAGATTCATTTGTAATAATCAACATCCAGACAAGGCATCCCTCCTTGTGTTTACATTTAAAATACAATATTTTAATAGCTTATGGCTTTCTGGTGTCCCAACATTAGAAGCCAAATTGCAGGGTGGCTTATAATTTTAAAAATTTTATGTAAAAGTGTGAAAGCAAACCTAAATTAATAAAACATGAACTACAATATATGAAAATATCAGCCATCCATTATATTATGGAAAGTGAAGTTGCTTCACTTTCAGGGAACCCGTATTCTATCAATTTTGGGACTGTCATTTGAAGGTTGGATATATTTTTGTCGCTTTTAATACAGTTATATTCCACCATGATCTATATTCAACTAAATATATTTTGAAGAACCAATCTTGGTGAAGAGTAGAAATAGGTTGCAGAGAAATAAAATGTTCAATATTAATGGATCACTCAATTATTACCCATAATGATCACTGAATTTATTGCTATAATTTTATATAATTGCTGTAAAATTAGAACCTTTTAGTAAGGAACATGAATCACTGTCAGAGAGCTGACATTTCATGATAGATGTCATTATATATATATATTATGGTAACTACTGATGTTTTATTTACATGTCATTTTCTGCATTTTAACTTTTTTCTAGGAAGGAAATTAATGTTACATACGTTACGATTCTGGAAAGTTCAATGGCATTTGATACGTGTGTCCTTTTGTTGGCGTGTTACATTTCATTTTTAGAAATGCTCAGTGCTGCTAAGTACTCTGAGCAAAATAGCCCTGATATCTATTATTATATATGACATATCTTAATTTAGTACGTAATTGACTGCATAAGGTATCCGACGATATAAATTCAACAAAATAGGACAATCTATCACATTGCTAGTTTAACTTATTTAACAACTTGTTAAAGATTCTACAAGGTAAATAAATATTTAGCGCCTGCAATTAATATGGCTAAAGATGATAGATAAACAGCCCCTCACAATATCCCCCAGAGCAGAACGCGTTGACATGCTTGACATACTCCCTGCTTTTACAAACTGCTATCTCTGTCTTATCTCAAAAGCAAAGCGTGATAAAGCATTCTGTCAGTTCACCTGTTGGAGCTATTGGTTAGTGGTTCTATTGCATGAGCTTAGCTCAATTATGGTAATTGGGTAGCAGTTCTTCCATTGACAGCTATATGAAATTTTTTATTTAATTACCTGAACAATGCTAATAATTTTATTATAGAATGAAACCCTATGGTGTGAGAAACTCAAGATGTGAAAAAAACATTTTTATTTTTTTTTATAAATCTGTTTTGCTGGATTACTTAGTTAACCATATTTTATGATGTTACAGGAGTCCTCAAGCGATTTATGGCAGTAGATTTTGCTCAATCCTATCAAAATGTTAAACATTGTAAAACTTATATCAATTGACTGAAGTCTTGAACTTGGTGAAAAATAATAAGTATTTTTAGTAATCTGTGTGGAACTGCACTCACTCCCATAAATCTGAGCCAGGGTGCTTGCTGAACCGGAATCAAACACCAGATTTCCAAAAATTAATAAAGTAATAGAGGTCCAGGCACTCCTTGGTTCAAGACAGGTACTTTATTAGGAACCGCAACAGCAACGTTTCGACCCCAAAGACCTTTGGAACCACAACAGCAACGTTTCGACGCCAAAGGTCTTTGGGGTTGAAACGTTGCTGTTGTGGTTCCTAATAAAGTACCTGTCTTGAACCAAGGAGTGCCTGAACCTCTATTACTTTAAAAATAATAAGTAATCATAACATATTTCATAAATATATGTCTGCAATGGGGTTTTGAATTAAATCATTGTCCCCCAACATGTTATTAAAACCTATACTATATTTGTTGAGGTATCAGGCATATCCTGTCAGTCAGGGTTAATGGAAGGAAATAAAATTCATGCCTTGATGTTTTGGACATTATCTGGGTCTCACAGGCCTGAAAAAGAGTGCCTTCGATGCTTGAACTCTACTGCAGTGCGTTACAGATAGCATGTACTAACACTCTCACCCTATCACTTGCCATCTGGCTAAACCCTCCTCGTAATGTGTAAGCAACGGGGCTTTTGTGTCAGGTGCCAGAGTCACCAACTTCGAGGTTAAAGCATTGCAAAATGGTTTAACCTCTGAAGGTAAGACAGTGCCTGGGTACTCATGCCTTCGTAACAACTTCAATGAGCTAAAGTGGTTATGGATTGGCAATGCTCCTGTAAAGATGAACTGCTTAGGGGTGCTATATCTAGCATTTCTACAGAAAGGTATACCTAAATCTTACATTATCTTTTTTGAAGATTTGAACTACAAATTAGAAATAATTTATTAAATGTATACATTACCAGTTCAATAAATTGCAGTTTTGGTTGAAGCAAAACATTTATTTTTTACCATTAAAATCTTTTATGGGAGTGGTGGGGGTGGGAGCAGCATGGTACCCAGACCACTTCATTGAGATGAAGTGGTTTAGGTTCCTATAGTATCCCTTGCATTTATAGCAGGAGTACTTCATACTTATAAAACATATATAAATTGTTTTTAGATTGTAACATTTTATGGGTATATCTTTCATGTCATTGTACATTATTCTTATTAATGTGTATTTTCTACCTTTCACTACCATACCCCACAGTAATTAATGCTTTTCTAGTGCCTTTGATGTAAAAGATCCTGTTAAATCAGCTATAAAAACTGTATGTGGATTATTTAACCAGCAGGAATGCAGCTAATGTATTCATGTATTTATTTTGAGACCAGATGTTTATTTGTCTGGCATACTTCTTTTTTGAAAGCTAAATCACATATGTTGTATATGCATTGTTCTTGTTACAAAAGAAGAGATTCTTTTTTTAGCATTACAATTCCTGCCTATACCTCCAACAACAAAGATTTTGATAGCTGATACAAATCAGAATTTAAATCTTGACTTTTTACTGCAAAGAAAATATTTGCATTTGCCTACCCAGCCAACAACAGTGCCCTCCACTAATATTGGCACTAGTGGTAAATATCAGCAAAGAAGGTTGTGACAATTTGTCTTTATTGTTTAACCTTTTGATCTTTTGTTAAAACAATACGCACAAATAATTTGCTCCCGTTGTGAGGGAGCTACTGTACTCTGACTGAGTAACTCCATCCAGTCCTCTTCTGAGCTGATTTTTGTGACCCTGGAATGCGTCAGCCACAGTCACCAAAGCTTGCTGGGGCTTTCAGGAACTCTTCCACCTGACCAGGCTGCAGTTCTCTACTTCCAGGAAGGTATCGTCCCCTCTGCCTATTCCTCTGCAGCTCTCTCCTTCCAGGCAGGTATCTAAGCACCTCTGCCTATACTGTAACTAGCTCCTACCTTTTTTTATAGGAATTGCCCTAGGCTACAGGGAGCAACCAGCCAGTCAACAATACTCTGTAAATGGAATCCTGAGCAAATCCACACAGTTCCAAAATGAACTAACACACACAGCTTAATTTTTAACTCAGGACTAGCCCATATGCGCATTACATTGAACTTATGGTGACAACTCAACAAAATACAAATAATCAAATCAAATTGGGAAGCACACAGGAACTCACAATAATACAGTTATTATCGTCAAAACCCTTTTATAAATAACTCAAACTATATTCTCTGCCTGCAGAAAGAAAACATGCACATTTACCTAAATATGCAAATTAACAAGCCTTGAACCCACAATGGGCACAGGGTGACTTAAGCATATGAGCCCTCCAGGACCTAACACAAGGATCCATCTTATGCTCCAGGTGATGGTGACTACTGTCTCACTCATGAATATTTGCAAACACAACACAGGTTTATAAAAAATACATAAAAATATTGTTAAATGTATGTGTGGCACAATTACTGGCACCCCTATGAATTTATACAGGAAAAAATACAATTGAATTTACATTTTTAGTTCACCTAGGTGACTAGGAACAGGAATTTGTTCAACCCTGACTTCTTGTTTCACAGGGATATAAATATGAGGTAACACATATTCCAAAATCCCTTAGTCATTCATCACAATGGGCAAGACCCAGGAATATAGCTGTGATGTGCGGAAGAAGGTTGTTGAGCTTCAAAAAAATGGAAATTGGCTATAAGAAAATAGCAAAAGCATTGGAAAGGCCCATTTCCACCATCAACGCAATAATTAAAGAAACATTATAGTGTCAAGAATACAAACATGTATTCCTGACACTGAAGTTTTAAAAGCACTGCTTTGGGCTCTGGCATTTCCCCCTTCTCTGCTAAAATGCTGTTTTTACTCACTTTATTTCCAGTACTGCACTATTCTGCTCATGGATGGCCCCACCCCACTCAGCATCCTTTTGCTGAGATCATCAAATTTGACGATCTCAGCGCATCCAATGCATTCCTATAGTAAAGCATTGGGAGACTATTGCTAATGCTAAGGCAATGTTTTATAGGCTGTAGACACCAAATCAGAAATGTTTTAAATCAATCTGGAAGAGGACGTGTGTCTATATTGTCTAAATTCACTGTGAAGAGGATGGTTCAAGTAACCAAAATATCTCCACGCATTACAGCTGAAGTGCAGACGTTAGTTGCTTCTTCAGGTGAGAAAGTCTCCAAAAATACAATCTAACATCACCACAAGTTGTTTCAAGAAAAACCCTCTACACAAGTGTCTTCTGTTAGACACTACTGAAACTTCAAATGGGATCAGGTTCAATGGTCAAATTAAACCAAAATAGAGTTTTTTGGTAATAAACACAAGTGTTGGGTTTGGTCCACACAGAGAGGTAGCCATATGGAAAGGAACCTCTTGTCCACGGTTAAATATGATGGTGGCACTTTGATGTTTTGTGGTTATTTTTCTGCCCGAGGATCTGCACATATTGTTAGGATACATGGCCTCATGGACTATCAAATATCAACAGATATTAAATGAACACCTGACTGCCTCTGCCAGAAAGCTTAAAATGGGTCATGGTTGGATCTTCCATTCTTCAACTTGATACATTAGGGGACTGGATTAATATCAATGCATCACTTTTTTTTTTTTATGAATTGGGTTTTATTTTTATTTTTTTATTTTTCATTCATGAAAGGAATGTTCTTTTTTGGGACTGAAGAAAAGAAGATTTAGAAAAAAGAAGACTTCTGATGATAAGTATACTTTTTAATTTAACAATTATTATTTTTATTGTCCACTCTCAATACTATTGGGGTGATGGAGGTTAGGTAGACTTATTTTATTTTAATGGGAGTGGCTAGGAGATTGAGGACCTAGTGGTGGTGCGGAGGGGGCAGGCCATGCCACTAATTGGGATGGTGGGCCTTGGCATGCATTGTAAACTTGCTGCCCTTGCTGCCAATATAAGGGTGCTGGGGACGCACTAGGTCCCCCCTTTATATTATAATAATCCCAACCCGCTGACCATAGTATTGGATGTTAAATGGGGATGTCCCCCTTTTCTTTTACCAAAGATTTCTGAAAAGTGACCAATTTCCTCATAATAAATTCCATAATGTTTTGCAGAAATTTCCCTTTTTTTTCAAGACTGCCAATGTAATAGTACTGGGAAATATTCTGCCAGTTTTCTGTTGGAAAAGTGACTGAATTACACATAAATCTATTGTGTGGGCGAAAAATTAGTGTGATAGTTCATCTCACTGTCAAACTCCTGCTCTGTAAATCAATGACTTCTTTCTTTCAAATACAGATGGTTTAATTTGTTAATTAATTAATCTAGTAGCCTTATAAATATATATATTTCTTCCGCCTTATGTTTGATATTGAAACTGAAGTTTGTGCTAGTAGTCACAAGAGATGATTACTGAAATTAGCGAAACTGTGCATACATCTAATTACCAGCTTTTAGCCATGGCGTTCTGTAAATACAGATGGTGTTGTTAGCTCTTGAGACAGTATTAGGTTAGTAAAGACAATGTCACTTGATCTTGGTAGATTGTGTATCACTTTCTAGAAAAGAAGACCTTTGTCAAATAGGAAAAGGGAAAAGGATGTAATATCAATTACAATTATTTATATAGCACAAACATATTCCTCAGCACTGCACAATAGGTAAACACGACAAATATTTTATTCTAACAAAACACGGTTGGCATACGGGAGTAGTAAGTGAAAATGGCCCTGCCAAAAGGAGCTTACAAATCCAATAGTGTAAATTTTCTATAAAATGTTCTGGCTATATTTAGAAACAATTAACTCGATGTTAATATAGAGGTGTTACTTAGTGGAGAAATACTCCACTAAGAAATAACCCACCAAGAGGTATAACCCACCAAGAGGTATGGTCAATAGTACATACTAGAAGGCATACCTTCTTGCTGAGGGGTGTTGCACGTCAAAACTCTAATTAGTTCTTCCCTCATTCCTTCGTAACTATTATCTTATTTGTTTCCTTTATTTTACTCTTCACTCTTGTATACCTAAATATTTCTCTACTATTATCTCAATGTCTTCAATCTCTTGCCATGTCTTTCACTACTTCTCTTATGCTTTCTCCATCTGCCACAACCCATTTGTCTTTATTTAACTTCTCTGGCCACGAGGGACCAATAATTGCCCTACTTTGCTTTTATCCATTATAAGCTATGATGTTCCAGAATAAATCACGATGTGGGATGATGAGGAAAGATGATGTTCCACCAGTAAGTTGATGTCTATAACCTGGTCTCTGCAGTTCCAGCCTGGCCAAGCTGCACATGTTTTTCGTGCCTTATGGAATCTTGCCGCTCCCATAATTGCTTGATATTTAAATGATAAAAGATTACTATATATGCAAACGTCAGAGGTATGGGGTAATGTGCAGTTTGCATACATTGCAGCTATCCACCAGTAAGCCTTTGATTTATGCACAACTGCATTGGAAACTTGTGAGTTAAGGAAATTAAATGACAGTCCTGTGAGACTTTCTCTTCTTCTCTCCCCCTTCCTTCTTCCCTTCTTTTCTTATTGCCATTTTCTTTCTTTCCCTCCTTCCTTCCTTCCTTCCTTCCTTCCTTCCTTCCTCCTTCCCTCCCTCCCTCCCTCCTTCCTTCCCTCCCTCCCTCCTTCCCTCCCTCCCTCCTTTCTTTCCTTCCTTCCTTCCTTCCTTCCCTCCTTCCTTCCCTCCCTCCCTCCTTCCTTCCCTTCCTTCCTCTCTTCCTTCCTTCCTTCCTCCCTCCCTCCCTTTCTTTCTTTCTTTCTTTCTTTCTTTCTTTCTTTCTTTCTTCCTTCCTTCCTTCCTCCCTTCCTCCCTTCCTCCCTTCCTCCCTTCCTCCCTTCCTCCCTTCCTCCCTTCATCCCTTCCTCCCTTCCTCCCTTCATCCCTTCCTCTCTTCCTCCCTCTCTCCCTCTCTTCCTCCCTCTCTTCCTCCCTCTCTTCCTCCCTCCATCCCTCCATCCCTTCCATGCTTCCTTCCTACCTCTCTCTCTCCCTCCCTCCCTTCTCCTTCCTTCCTTCCTACCTCCCTCTTCCCCTCCCTCCCTCCCTCCCTTCCTTCCTTGCTTGCTTGCTTCCTCTCTCCTCTCTCTCACTAAATGTATATTTTGGTATAGCTATTTTGAAGGAATAATTCTAGCATAGTCAACTTACATTAGTGCTTCTTGCTTGTGTTATACAAAAACTGATTAAAGCAATCCCATCATCTCGGAAACCCAACTCGGAGTCCTTGTCAAACTGAAAAAAGGGAAATTAAATCCTAAATGGTTTTATAGAGTTTGCCTGTTTTTCTATTGAGTTATTTATATAACATTTAGATTTGTTTTGCTGAGCTTCGATATCCTCCATTGTCCGAGTTCTGGTATTAAATGATTCCTAAATTTAAATGTATTTTTATTAGGACATCTTGTGCAAAAAAAAAACAGCTACAGCTTATTTATTTGTATCTTGGTACTGCAAATTAATTTTTCCCTTTTTAAAGTTAAGTCACTCTGAGCACCATAACTGCTACAGCCCACTGTCTATGTAGTGTTTATGGTGCCAAGAGTGTCCTGGTGCCCTCCTAGAGTAATTTGTAAAACCATTATCAGAATTGTTTTACAACTTATCTGCGTCCAGCAGCATCTGCATCCAGATTCTCATTGTAGGATAATCTGGTTAGCTTCACTAAGACGAGCAGGTCAGTATTGGGCTGTGCTCATTGGCTTAGATCCTCAACTGAGCACTTTCAGCCAATGACCATAGTCCGGTATTGGCTAGGTTTAGCTCATAAGACATTTGACATACCCTGCAAGAGAAAACTGATGTGAAGTGGATGCCCAGGGACCTAGATTAGTTGACAACTCTGGAAGAGTACCAGCAAGTAGTTATGTAGTGGTTATAGTGCTTGAAGTAGATGTTTAACATTTCCTAAAGCTTCATAAAAAATATAGTCACAAGCAAATTTCTGTTATCAGTTGGAAGGAATGCAAAATATGTCCATGTGCTCAATCTAATCATGTTGCATTATCTGATTAGGTTTACAAACTACAGATTTAGCCGCATTAATTATAATTGAGCGTGATTATATATAATCAGTTTTCTAATCATAGTGATAGTAAGACTCTTGAATTTTAAGTGGAATTTACAAGACTCGTGCATTTGGTTTTCAAACGAAGTGCAATTTGTTTGAATTATGGGCGATCGTTGGTACTTCCAAATTCTGTAACTCTGAAATCATACCTGGACAAATCACGAAAAACAAACAAAACAGACAATGGTCAAACAATTGTTTTTTGTGATTCAGAGTTCTGCCATAGTTGCCAAAAAAGAGATGACTGATGGGAAAAATGATGATAGTTAGTGGACAGTCGCTAAATGTTGATTTTGTTCACAAATCAAATGGGAAGTGACCAATATAGTGGAAAAATGGAAAAGCAGTAAAACAGAATAAATCTATATTTATATTTTATATATTTAAAAAATATAAAGTATATACATATATATATATATTTATTATTTGTTTATTTAGCTTTTTACTGCTCTGCCTTCTTTCCCCTCTAATTGGTTACTTCTCACTTGTATATATTTTGAAGAACACTGATTGGTCCATTTTTGTACCCATTGGGTTCATCTTAATTTTTTAAGCTAATATTACTATTGCCTTGGTGAAATTCCACCAAACTGACATGCCACATGAACAAATTCTGAATAGACTGTTCCAAACCTTATTGACGAATTGATTTGGTTGAACCGAACTCGTTCACTGTGCATATGTCTAGCAGAAAATTAGGACATCTATGCAATGTAGTATACTGTCTTAACAAACCCTATTTCAAGTACTGGGTTGTATACAATCGTACACATGTATATGATGTTCACCTTGTATTCGCATACAATTTTGAATACTGTATGCGTCATATTGCATTAATGCATTACTGTAAAATATGTCAGTTAAGACTTTATATAATGTATTCTGTCCATGTAGATGGACTCTGCGAGCACCACAAGCCCGGTACCTTGTTTAAAGACAGAAGATACTGGAGATGTTATAATAGTGTTAGCTAATGATGTTGCACTTCTGAAAGGTTTCCCCGTGTCGAGAATAGAAACCCCACAACATCCAGAGTGAAGGCTTCAGGCTCCGATGGCAGCTCATTATGTACAACTGAACTAAGAACACCCTAAAGTGTGAACATCCAGGAGCAAAGAATTAGATTTAGTATTGGGATGAATTAAATATAATACAATTAATGGTAAAAACTTAAAACACAATCTTCAAATACAATTTGAGCTGGGTTAAAAAGTAGAATATATACAAAGACACATCTGTATCACAATAGGATTACAATTTAGCATTTAGTTATAAAAAAATGTACCAACTGATAGTCCTTATTGTATTGCAACAAATTAACTGTCCAAAATCTGTAACAAATATTTGTGTCACTTTTGTATCACAGGTAGCTATGACTCGGCCTGTAATAACAATGCCGGGTGAAACAAGCACCTATGAATTAATCTACTTAGAATATATAAGAAGAAAATGCACAGTCCAGAAGATAGGTAGATCAAATGGCAATTTAGTAGAGATGGACTAAATTGCAGAACCAAAGAGTAGCCTTGTAATAGATGTAAAACCAGATTGATGAAAAAATATTTTATTGAATAAGAATTAAAAATGCATATTTTATCATATTTGCTTGTTCATATACACAGTTACACTATGTTTTTCTGTTTGTTATTGGCTTAGCAGATCATCCCCTATGTTTTGCATATATTTCATGGAAGACAGGAATAAGTCTTTGGGGGTACCTGTGGAAGCTTCTCCTTGTACAGGGAAGTTTCTGTCTGCTAATATCTTACTTTGCACTAATTGCACTTTTTGGTTTGTGTACACACAAAAGCAGCACACAAAATTCTGGTAGTGTATTCTCAAGTCGAAATGAAGTAACTGAAGACCAGGAAAAGGCAGAAATGTTAAATAACTATTTTTCCTCAGTATATATTAAAGAGAATCCTATGGAAAGAGATATGTAAATGATTGCTGCAAAAAATTTGAAGAAAAAATTTGATTGGATGACTCAAGACAAAGTGCTACAGTAGCTAAAGAAAGCGATTATAAATAAAGCTCCAAGACTTGAAGGTATTCACCCACGAGTACTTAAGAAGCTAAGGGTGAAAATAAGTGAACCTCTGTATTTAATCTTTCAAGATTCTATTATTTCAGAAATTGTACCGGAGAATTGGAAAAAGGTAAATGTGGCTCCTATATTCAAAAAGGGTTCAAAATCTTTGCCTGGAAATTATAGACATTTGAGATTAACTTCTGTGGCTGGGAGAGTATTCGTAGGGTTATTAGGGTAAAATATTCAGGAATTCATATAATTAGCATGGTTTTATGAAACATAGGTCATGTCAAACTAACCAATTTGCATCCTACGAAGAAGTAAGTAGAAGTATAGATCAGGGTGTTGCAGTGGATGTGATCCACTTGAATTTTGCAAAGGTGTTTGATAAGATTCCTTACAATAGATTAGTGTTCAAACTAAAAGATATTGGTCTAGATGAAAATTCTTGATCTTGGGTAAAACTTTGGCTTAAAAATAGAGTAAAGAGAGTTATCATTTATGATAAATTTACAAGCTGGACTGAAGTGGTAAGTGGTGTCCGTCAGGTTTCTGTTCTGGGTCTGCTTCTATTAAACATATTTATAAATGATTTTGAAATAGGCATTGAAAGCCACGTTTCAATGTTTGGAGATGACACAAAACTATGTAAAGTAATACAATGTGAGCAGGAAGCTACCCAAGGATAGTGTGAACGCATTTGTGTTTTTTTTTTTTTTTTTTTTAAACCTTTATAAACTAGTGCATTACTGCGGACCACACCAGGACAGTCTATGCAATTCTTGTGCAGTGTTTCAGCAGGAATTGATTATTCTTTATAAGCATGTATCCTTTTAAACCAAAAAAAAAAAAAAAAACATTTTCCCAAGCCCAGCTTACATGTATGAATTAAACTACAGGGCTAAAATTTACTTTTCGAACCTTCTAATGCTCCGGTCAGAGTTTTCATTGTTACCCAATTACAATAACTAGCGCTTTGAATAATGTGGTTTCTTCACATGCTATATGTATATACTGCTATTTCCGATGGTGACGGTATTATGATTCTGTATGATCTGGTAAATGACGAGATTCATGGGGAGGAGGGGTGACACCATAACTTATTGCACTGGGGGACACCAACCTTAGTGATGCTGCTGATAAAATATCCACTTCAAAATGCTTGTAAACTGGCAAATATTTTTTCCATAATGACTGAGCAATAGTCCTCAATTTAAAGCATTTTAATACTAAGAAGATTAAAACACTTGGCTTTTAGACCTTTCCTTATTGGTGGTTTGATGATATTTCCTATGACCTGAAACATCACAAGATTAGCACTCCTGTGAGAAATTCCTAATTGTAGCTTTAAGCTTTAAATCTCATAGTGTTTCCCTTTTCTTATATCAATGAAAAAGATAAAAATACAGAAATGTGTGACATTCATTGCCTTAATAGATCTCTTATATTCTACATCCCCACAGCTACTTGTATCCTTCATAGTTTGATACAAGTCTGTTGCAAACATTTCTCCCACTCTAAATGCTCAAAGCAACATGCAATGCTTGCTCAATAATACTATCCAGTTGCATATAACTTTTCCACTCTAGGAGCTCACAGTAACCTTCAATATGTATTCATTCATACATGCCCATTGCATATATACATTATACTCTAGCTCCTTACAGTCATATGTAGCATCGATTCCTTAACACAAACTATATAATCCACACCATATTATCCATATCTAGCATATGGGAATTGATGCAAATTTGTGTTGGTCACTCCAAATAAATAAAAAAAATTCCACCAAGTCTTATGAAAAGTGTTCTAATATACAATATGAATTTGGTGGTGAGAGGTCTGCCATTTAGTATGAGTAGAGGCATATTTGGATTTAGACCGTTGAGTGATAGGCAATATAGGTCTAGTAATTTGACCTGACACCAATTATTGCCCATGGGGTAGTTGCATACTTCCGTAGGTGGACAAACTGGTTTGTCTTAGAGCAATCTATAGCTAGTACATAATGATCCGTATGCTTACGAGACTCTTGATTCTAAGATGTTGACGATTGGATGTGATGTTATCGATAGTAAATTTGTTTGGACATAAGAAGCCATAAAAGGCTAGGTAAGGTGCAGTTTTGATAGTAAGATTTGTATTGGGTTCAAATGGATTAGAGGACTGTCAGTAGGTTGCCTAGTAGTGGCTGTGGGTTTGTCCAATCGTTGTATGCCTTTGAGTATGTTCTCGACGGGGTAGGAAGACATGAAAGGATTTGTGCTGTGAAAGGCACTTAGGATATAGTGTTTGAGAAAAATGCCACTACGGAGTTTAGCCAGTGAGTATCGCTGATTTGGTAATCAGAGGTGAATTTAGAATAAAGGTTGAAGGCTCTATTGTATGCATGTGACGTATTAGCAGAGAGGGCAGAGCTAGCCAGAAACCTGCTGTGTGCCATGAGGCGACTTAGTCCAGGATTACGTTTTGGAATGAGGGAGTGTTGCCAGGACTGTTGGGTGAGCATTAAAGAAATTCATGAAAATTGTGCAGAATTTCACATATTCTTGTTTCATGTGCCGTGAAGAGGTATCCCATGTACACTTGTCAGACGTTTATCTCGGCTGTCGTGGCCAATTCTATTTGTATGTACATTTCTGCACACCACAAATAAAGAATAAAAAAAAAAAAGAAATTCTGAAAATTAGAACAAGATAATGTGTCAGTAGCTTTATTGATGCATCTGGGAATGTGTATGCAGGTGATATGAAAGTGTAATGTAGCTGCCAACCACATTAGCTGTCTAATGAGCCTCATGATTATAAGGGATGAGGACCTGCCCTTACTGATAATGTCCCAAGCTGCTTTATTGTCAGAGAAGCATTTTACTGCTTCTCCTTTCCACTGATAACCCCAGGCCTTAGAGGTGTTCATGATAGGCTAGACTTCAAACAGTGCAGATGTTGTGTGGAAAGAGGGTAGACCAAGGGTCTCAACTGGCCATGAATCTCTGAACCAGGCGTCACCAAAGATAGCTGCAAACCCTGTGTGGGCAGCAGCATGTGTCCAGACTACAGGGACATGTTTAGAGATGGGGGGGAATAAACATGGCCTTCCCATTCCAATAGGACAGGAATCTGAGCCACATGCAAAGATATGCTTTGGTGTGTACATCCATAGACATGATACTATTGTCAGTATGTAGAAGGGGAAGAAGGCACAGCAGTCAGTAAATAAATGCACAACCCTGAGGAATTATTCTTATTGCAAAGTTCAACGTGCCCAGTAAAGACGGTAGTTCTAAACTAGTACATGTGCTCCTAACAAGAAAAGACTCCACGGACTCCCAGGTATGATGTACCTTCTCTATAGGTAAACTTGCCTGAAACGTGGCCTGTCTAGTTGAATGCCTAGGAAAATTAGATTGGTGAAAGGACCTACTGTTTTATCCTGAGAAAGCGGAACCCTTAAAGATAAAAAAAAAGTGTCATCGTCTTGTGAATGCTAATTGTAGTGAAATTAGGGTTTTCTATCGTGAGAGAGTCATCTAAGTAATGTATGACTGATGGCCATTCACAAATGTTTAGGAGGAGCCAGCATAATGTATCTGCAAACATGTTGAACCATTAGGGACTGCTCTTAGCTCCAAAAATCAGACGTGTGGCAAAGTAATAACTGTTTCTCCACAATATACCATGCACATGCCACAGGGATGGATGTATAGGTAAAAGTTTTAAGGCGTTGGAAATGTCAGTTTTTCCCAGCCAAGCTCTAACACCTGCCCTCAAGTTGGTATGAATGGCATCACCCACTGTGGCATATTGCAAGGAAAGTTCCTCAGAGGGAATCAATGAGTTAGGGCTCGGAGTAGACAACATGGAGCCGATAAATCGATAATTAGCTGTTTTTTATTGTTCAACTTTCCCTTGGATATACCTATGGGATTGGTACGCCAACACTAAAAAGGGGTGTGTGAAAAAGGGCCTGTCGTGAATCTGTTGTCCAACTCATTCTTGAATAATGCATCTGTGTTGATGGGGTCAAGTAAAGCTGACTGTAAGTTCTGACACTCGTGAATACCAGTGGGAAATGCGATAAGGCATGTGTGAATATAGTCAGTGAAACCTTTAACTAGAAAGTTGACTAAGTGGCGGGACGGGAGTGCCTGGAGTTAACACGACAGGTTTTCAATGCAAACTTTGGTTAGTCATTGTTTCAGGCACAGACGGTTAGGACACGTAGTTTTGGTGTGTGCCCTGTAACAAATGGAGTAGATGTGCAGCAATCTACATGACCTAAAGTCGCAGCTGCCCGAACTGAAATTGTTGCAGATTTTAACTTTGCCCAGTTACACAATGGGCCTACCCAATTTGTCTTTAAGGCTTCTGTGTTCAGCAGTGGAAGAACTGAAGGGAGCACGACAAGTAATCTGTAGACTCGGATCCATCGGGCATAAGTTAGTGGAATGGGAGAAGTGCATATGGCACAAGACACAGGTTTGAGACCGGTGAAGTGACGACAGAATAACTCTGTGTCAAGCCTACTCCAGTCTGTAAAAACACTGTAAAGAATAGAGCTTGGTTGCTTCATCTAAGTGTTGCTTCTAAGTGTGTGTGTGGTTGGAGATATTCTGGAGATAAGCTGGAGGTAATCTGAGGTATTCAGGAGGATAAATAAAAAGTTAAGGTTTGTTTGATTTAAATTATTCACCTCATTGGAATGGCAGACTTAGTTCAGTGTAATAGTTGCTTTGCATTTGTTTCACGTTCCACTTTTTGGAGGTTTGGTTGTTGTCTAATCTGTAGACAGTTCTCTATTTTGCGGCAGGAGATTGTATTTTTGAAGTCTGAGATTTGTAAATTATCTGGTAAACAAACTCAGGCTGGAACTGCTGCAAAGCCACTGCCGCAGAGACATACTAGGAATGGCAGATGGATTACTGTAGGATCTGGTAGACTTGGAGTTGTGGATAAAAGGCATATTGCACAGTCTGTTGCTCTACATAATTCATTTTCTGCACTTTCAGAGTGTAGTGGTGTCGTGGAGAGAGGCACTGAGGCTAGTGGTGTTGTGCAGAGAGGCACTGAGGCTAGTGGTGTTGTGCAGAGAGGCACTGAGGCTAGTGGTGTTGTGCAGAGAGGCACTGAGGCTAGTGGTGTTGTGCAGAGAGGCACTGAGGCTAGTGGTGTTGTGCAGAGAGGCACTGAGGCTAGTGGTGTTGTGCAGAGAGGCACTGAGGCTAGTGGTGTTGTGCAGAGAGGCACTGAGGCTAGTGGTGTTGTGCAGAGAGGCACTGAGGCTAGTGGTGTTGTGAAGAGAGGCACTGAGGCTAGTGGTGTTGTGAAGAGAGACATTGAGGCTAGTGGTGTTGTGCAGAGAGGCTTGGTGAGGCCTAATAGAA